>NC_066585.1:338149345-339513095 GCF_024323335.1 Lathyrus oleraceus
TGAAAGCTTTTAGTTTTTGAAAACGTCGATGTGACGCCCTTTTGTTTATATGCGTGCTTATTTACTCTGATTATATGTTAAATATTTTGGGGTAGAAAAAGGGGTGTTACAGCAGTGGTATCAGAGCATGGTCGACCAGTTGGTCAATAGGCACTAATGTGTTACATTAGTGGTATCAGAACAGGTTGGTCCGTCCGGCCAGGTTGTTTAGTTATGTTAAGCGACGTCTTCGTGTGTTAAGCTTGGTATGTTGAAGCTTACGTGTGGCATTCTTGACGAGATTAGAGAAGATCGAGAAGTGAAGAAGCTTCGTGGTAAGGAAATTGCTTTGGTGAAAGTGATATGGGGCGGAGTCAGCAATGGCAATATTAATTGGGAACTCGAGGATAAGATGAGGGAATCGTATCCGGAGTTGTTCGTTTGAGGTATTTTCGAGGACGAAAATCTTTTAAGTGGGGGAGAGTTGTAACCGCCCAATTTTAGTAATTAGTTCGTATATTATTATTATTATATTATATTTAATTATTTGGAGTGTTAAGTAATTAATCGGTTGTGAGGTAGTATAATAATTGATTATATTAATTGAATTGGTGTATTAATTAATTATTTAGTTGATAGGAGATATCATGAATAATTGAATTAATTAACTTAGTGGATATATGGTGTTAGTTTAATTTATTTGAATTTAAATAGAGATATTTAAATATTAGGTATTATTGGGCCTAGTAATTAAATTAGATGGATATCATGATTTAAGCCCAAAGAGAATACTAATATAAATAGTAAGAGGTGAGGAGAGTGAGAATTAGAATTCATTTGAACATTGAAGGCAATAGAGAAAGAGGAGAGGAAAAGTAAAGAGAAGAGCAGGGTTTCCATCAAATTGAAGAGGTAAGGGGGGAATCCTTATTATTATGGGTTAGTATGATCGTGTCAATGGGTAGATGTATGTTTAGGTTAGAATCCCTAATTTGCATGATTTTAGGATTGTTAGGTTTTGATGATTATGCTTGATTGTGGTGATCAATTGTGTTAAAACTGCAAATTAACGTTATATAATTGGAGTATTGTGAGTTATAATTTTCTGAATGTTTGGCTTTTTACAGACTTGAAATCGGAGGTCCGGAAGTCCTCCAACGATGAAAACCGCGGAAAATTATGCATGTTGTCCGTCACACTCGCGACCTGTTTTTATGTTTTATTGTCGAAATCGTTTTGGTCATAACTTTTGATCCGTAAGTCCAAAAGAGTGCCGTTCGAAGGTATGGATAACTGAAACAGAGGGCTATAACTTTGTTTCAGGAATAAAATAATTTTGGAGATTATTTCATGGATGTTCTGGGGGTTGAAGAAGATGAAAATTATGTTGGAAAATTTAATAAACAACAATTTTTAGTAATGCCTTCGTGCACGGTTTTGATCATAACTTTTAACTCGTAAGTCCGATTTTGGTGGCGTTTGAAGCGTTAGAAAGCTAATGCTCATGCCTAAAACATGGTATTGATTGTTAATATGTTTTAATAATATTCACATGCCTACTGTATTGATAAATATATTGGGTTATACGTTTGGTTGATGAATCGTTGCATTGTTGTTGTAATATGATTGCGTGATAATTATGTTGTTATGTCGATGATGTTAAGATGTTGATGAGTTGTGGTTATTTGTTGATATTATTCATGTGGTAACATGAATTGGTTATTGCATGATGAATGGTGTGATGCATAATTATGAATGATATGTTGTTATGAATGTGTATATGTACCATTGGTAGATTGTGAATGATATATTGTTATGAGTGTGTATATGTACCATTGGTGGATTGTGAATGATATATTGTTATGAATGTGTATATGTAATTGTGGATGATATGTTGTTATGAATGTGTATATGTACCATTGGTGGATAATTCATAGAGTTGAGTTATGGTGATATGTGGAATGTTAAGATGGTAGAGATGATCTTAATTGCATATGTGTTGGTATGTGTGCATTCATTCATAGCATGGTCGACTTTATTGTGGAAGTGGTGAAACTGTGGGTTCACATGAGCACTCATTGATCCTTAATTGGAAATAGGTGAGGTAGATGTAGCACTCATTGATCCTAATTGGAAACAGGTGAGGTAGATGTAGCACTCGTTGATCCTTAATGGAAATAGGCGAGGTAGTAGATGGTACCACATGTATAGAGTCACATGTCTTGCATTGAGTCACATTAGAGTCATGTGATAGTTGAATGTTTGCATGGTTGTGATTGTGATGTGTGTATGAGATATGGTAATTGAATTTGGTGATGTTTGGATACTTAACTTGGTGAAATATGTGATTATGTGATAATTGTGATTATGTATATATTTGAGAATATTGCATTGGATTTTAGTATTAACTTCTTGAGTGTTAATGTATGTTTGAAAAGTTGGAAATAAATGTTGGTTAATATTATTGACATGATTATCCAAGGTGTGATGAATTCCTTTAATTGTTGATTTAATCATTGTGCCTTATTATACTATTTCATAATGATTTGAATTCTCACCCTTTCTGTTTGAATGTTACCTTTACATGGGTATCGTGCAGATACTCCAGAGTAGTATCACTGAAGTAAGAGGACGGTAGCTCGCTCGAGATTAGCTGGAGGGTTTCCGTATTTTAGTTTGACAATTAGGTAATGAGTCAATGCTCTGGTCATGTAACACTGGGTAGATTGGTAGTATCGAACTCATATCTCATTGGAGATGCAGTATGTTATTACTTGAGTTATGTTATCTTGAGATGATTGTTGAGAGATGATCATGGTATGGGACATGGATCATTTTATGAAATACATGAGTATTCTTTATTTTCCACTGCGAACGCATATCCTTGAATATTCATGATAATTGAGATGTGTTATTTTAAATGACCAGGTGTATTGTTGGTTTTTGAAAGCTTTTAGTTTTTGAAAACGTCGATGTGACGCCCTTTTGTTTATATGCGTGCTTATTTACTCTGATTATTGTAAGAACAAAAATTGTTCTACAACAGATTCCATGATTTTGATGATAACAAAGGATGAAACCAAAAATGGCACCCTAACGAAAAGTTTCTAAGTGTGCAGGGTTCTAAGGAAAGAAGGAAGAAATCATCAGATACAGAATCATATCAGATACAAATTATCAGAAGACCAGAAGCATCTGAAGTAGAAACACGTTCAAGAAAGTCTAACTCTGAGCAAAACAGCAAAATATCAGAAGCATCTGAACAAGAAGTACGCTCTAGAAGTTCTGATTCTGAACAACGGTATGTCAAACTCCAGAAGTTCTTAGCGCTATCTGAAGAAACCATCAGAACTCAAAAGAGATCAACATCAGAAGTTAGATAGCAAGATTCCAAGATCTCCAGAAACACGAAGACCTTGATTATGGAATTGCTAAATAAGGAAGAGTAACGTTAACTTCAAGTAAAGTTATGGAAATGGACTTCCTAATACAGAAAGAGACGTTAACTCCAAATTCAAATGAATAGGAACTATTTTTGGAAAGTAATCATTCAAGGAGAGAAAGTTGCTTTGGCAACAAGCAACATAAGTTATGGCACTAATTATTATTCAAGAGTTATTATCTGCTATGATTTTTCAACGGATCCTTCTCTTCTATATAAAGGACTGCAAAACAACATTGAGAGATACAAGTACAACATCACAAGATTTTACTGAAACATCAACTTTGAGAGGTTAGAGAAAGAAAGCATACAAAAACAATCTTCATCTCTCTCAATATTTCACAAAGCTTTTGCTTGAAACGTAAAACACTTTGTTCTTACTGTTGTAATATTTGCTTATCTTAGAAGCATTCTAGATTACATAAGTTTTTATCTTTGTTGTATTTCCTCAAGTGACTCTGTGTAGTCTGTATACTTGAGAGGACTAAGAGATCTTTCTCTTAGGCGTTGTTTGTAATCAATCTTTCAAGATTAGTGGATTAAGTCCTTGTTGAAGGCGAAATCACCTTGGCCGGGTGGACTGGAGTAGCTTTGTGTTATAAGCGAACCAGTATAAAAATCCTTGTGTGATTTTCATTTTGAAAAAGCGCTTATTTTCCAAACAATTCAAACCCCCCTTTCTTGTTTTTCTCACCTTCAATTGGTATCAGAGCTCCGGCTCTGTTATTGATTTTCTAATCAAACACTTAACAGTGTAGAGAGATCCAGAACGAGAAAAACTATGGCCCACACAAATGAAAAGGATAGTTACAATGCTAAGCCTCCTGTCTTTGATGGAGAGAAATTCGATTACTGGAAAGATAGAATCGAAAGTTTCTTTCTAGGCTATGATGCTGATCTCTGGGACATTGTCACAGATGGATACAAACCTCCTGTCACAGAGGATGGAGCTGAAGTTCCCAGAAGTAAGATGTCAGATGATCAGAAGCGAGTTTTCAAAAATCATCACAAGGCCAGAACCATACTCCTCAATGCTATATCTTACAACGAGTATGAAAATATCACCAACAGAGAAACAGCCAAAGACATACTTGACTCTCTGAGGATGACTCATGAAGGAAACTCTCAGGTCAAAGAGACAAAGGCTCTGGCGCTTATCCAGAAATATGAAGCTTTCAAAATGGAAGATGATGAAGCCATAGAGGCAATGTTATCTAGATTCCAAACTCTGATTGCAGGACTCAAAGTTCTAGACAAAGGATGCACAACTGCAGACCACGTCAAAAAGATAGTCAGAAGTCTGCCAAAGAAATGGAGACCCATGGTTACTGCTCTGAAGCTGTCAAAGGATCTGAACAATATCAGTCTTGAAGAACTTGTCAGTTCCCTCAGAAGCCATGAGATAGAACTAGAGGAAGATGAGCCTCAGAAAAGGAACAAGTCCGTAGCATTAAAGTCCAGATATGAAAGACGCAAACCTGACAGAACCAAAGCTCTCCAGGCAGAAACTAAAGATACTGATGACTCTGAACTAGAAGATTCTGATGATGAAGAAGAATTGTCCCTCCTGACCAGAAGAGTTAAACAACTCTGGAAAAAGAGGAACAACAACTTCAGAAGACCAAGACCCAGAGGGGATCGATCAGAATCAACCTCAAAAGGTAAAACTAACAAAGATATTACTTGTTATGAATGTAAAGAAACAGGTCACTACAGGAATGAATGCCCCAAGCTAAAGAAAGACAATTCTAGAAAAGAAAGTTTCAAGAAAAATACCTTCAGGACAAAGAAAGGATTGATGGCTACCTGGGATGATAGTGAATCTGAGTCATCAGAATCTGACTCTGATGAAAAGGCTAACGTGGCACTTATGGCTACCACATCCAGGAGCAGCTCAGATGAAGAATCTGAAGAGGTATTTTCTGAACTCTCTCGATCTGATCTAGAATCATGCTTGTCAGAAACTCTTAGCTCATATCAGAAATTAAAACAAAAGCTTAAAAACATAAAAAGCTGTTTTAAAGCAAAATTTGAAGAATGTGGCAAGCTTGAGATGACAATTCTAGAGCGGGAAGATACAATCAGATCCTTAACATTAGAAAGAGATGGAGCCAAAAGAAAAAGCTTAGAATTAGAAGAAGCGTTGTCTCAAGCACCACAAACTTCAAATAAATTAATTTATGAATATGAAGAAGCCTTTCAAGAATTTCTGAAAAATGGAATAGGTAGGAGTATTATGGCATCCATGATTTATGGAGTCAGTCAGAACAATAAAAAGGGAATTGGGTATGATCCTAAGGAAGTTAAAACTTCTTCTAGTGACCAACTTAAATCTCCATTTTCATATCACTATACACACACACAAGAACAAAAATTTGAAAATGCTAGAAAACCCAAAGTTATAAGAAACTCTGGGAAGACTAATCAGAAAGGACCCAAGAGATTCTGGGTACCGAAAGATAAGATTGTTTATGTTGCAGATATCCTATGCAGCAAAGTTCAGACACCAGTCATGGTACCTGGACTCTGGATGCTCGCGACACATGACGGGAGGAAAGTCTATGTTCCAAAGTCTGGAACTTAAAGACGCTGGATTTGTAGGTTTCGGAGGAGATCAGAAAGGAAGGATCAGAGGCTCCAGAACTATTGGTAATGGTACTCTTCCCTCTATATCTGATGTCCTTTATGTAGAAGGATTAATGCATAACTTATTATCCATAAGTCAATTAAGTGATAATGGTTATGATGTAATCTTTAATCAAAAAACATGTAAAGCCATAAATCAAAACAATGGTTCAGTCCTATTCACAGGCAAGAGGAAAAACAACATTTATAAAATCAATCTTTCTGATTTAAAAGAACAAAATGTCAAATGTCTGATGACTGTTCACGAAGAGCAATGGGTGTGGCATAGACGCTTGGGCCACATTAGCATGAGGAAACTTTCTCAGCTAAATAAACTCGAGTTAGTCAGAGGCCTACCTAAACTGAAGTTTTCTTCAGATGCTCTGTGTGAAGCATGTCAGAAAGGAAAATTTTCAAAAACATCCTTTAAAAAGAAAAATGTTGTTTCTACCTCTAAGCCTCTGGAACTTCTCCACATTGACTTATTTGGTCCTGTGAAAACAGCATCAGTCAATGGAAAGAAGTATGGACTAGTCATTGTTGATGATTACAGTCGCTGGACATGGGTGAAATTCCTAAAGCACAAGAGTGAGTCTCACTCTGTATTCACTAGTTTCTGCTCCAAAGTGCAAAAAGAATTTGACTCTAAAATTATTAGAGTCAGAAGTGATCATGGTGGAGAATTTGAAAACAAAGATTTTGAGGAATTATTTGACTCTAATGGAATATCCCATGATTTCTCCTGCCCTAGAACTCCACAACAAAATGGAGTTGTAGAAAGGAAGAATAGGACACTCCAAGAGATGGCCAGAACCATGATCAATGAATCTAATGTGGCAAAGCACTTTTGGGCAGAAGCTGTAAATACAGCATGTTACATTCAGAATAGAATCTCTATAAGACCTATTCTGGAAAAGACTCCCTATGAACTGTGTAAAGGAAGAAAACCAAACATTTCATATTTTCATCCTTTTGGATGTTCTTGCTTTATCTTAAATACTAAAGAACATCTGAACAAGTTCGATTCCAAAGCACAGAAAGGTATTATGTTAGGATACTCAGAACGCTCTAAAGGCTACAGAGTATACAACACAGAAACCAAAATTGTGGAAGAATCAATTCATGTCAGATTTGATGATAAGCTTGACCCTGAAAAGTCAAAGCTAGTTGAAAATTTTGCAGATTTAGAAATCACTCTTGCAGGATCTGATAAAACTCAAGAAGCAACTGTCACTCAGAACTCTGAAGAAATTAAATCCCCAGAAATCCCAAAGAAAGTTAAAAGTCGTATCAATGTATCTGAAGATTTGATTCTGGGAAACAAAGACGAACCTGTTAGAACCAGATCTACCTTCAGGACCTCTGAAGATACTCCTCTGGGACTAGTGTCTCTGATTGAGCCTACGTCCTGTGATGAAGCACTTCAAGATAACGACTGGGTTTCAGCCATGCAAGAGGAATTAGATCAATTCACAAAGAATGATGTCTGGGATCTTGTTCCAAAGCCGAGAGGCACTCACATTATTGGAACCAGATGGGTATTCAGAAACAAGCTGAATGAGAAAGGAGAAGTCGTCAGAAACAAAGCTCGACTGGTAGCTCAAGGTTATAGTCAACAAGAAGGTATTGATTATAATGAAACTTTTGCTCCAGTCGCAAGGTTAGAATCTATTCGTCTTCTTGTATCTTTTGCTATTAACCATTCTATTAAATTATATCAAATGGATGTCAAGAGTGCATTCCTTAATGGTTATATATCAGAAGAAGTGTATGTCAACCAACCTCCAGGTTTTAAAAATCCAAATTTTCCAGAACATGTTTTTAAACTTAAAAAATCTTTATATGGACTTAAACAAGCTCCCAGAGCTTGGTATGAACGTTTAAGCAAATTTCTTCTAGAACACAATTTTATCAGAGGGAAAGTTGACTCCACACTCTTCTGTAAGAACCTTAACAATGATCTCATGATATGCCAGATATACGTTGATGATATTATTTTTGGTTCAGTTAACGCCTCTGTTTGTCAAGAATTCTCTAAGTTAATGCAGGCAGAATTTGAAATGAGCTTAATGCAAGAACTAAAGTTCTTTCTGGGAATTCAAATTAACCAAACTTCAGAAGTTACATATGTTCATCAAAGCAAATATATTAAAGATGTTCTGAAGAAATTTGACATGGCTGACTGCAACTCTGCAAAAACTCCAATGCATCCAACATGCATTCTTGAAAAGGAAGAAGTAAGCGCAAATGTTTGTCAGAAGCTCTATCGAGGTATGATAGGCTCTCTTCTCTATCTGACTGCTACTCGTCCTGATATTCTATTTAGTGTCTGTCTCTGTGCCAGATTCCAATCAGATCCTAGAGAATCTCATTTAACAGCAGTTAAGAGAATTCTTAAGTATCTGAAAGGAACTCCTAACCTGGGCCTGATGTATAAGAAAACATCAGAGTATAGACTTTCGGGTTACTGTGATGCAGATTATGTAGGAGATAGACTAGAACGAAAAAGCACATCTGGAAATTGCCAGCTTCTGGGAAACAATCTGATATCCTGGGCTAGCAAAAGACAGTCAACTATCGCTCTATCAACTGCAGAAGCAGAATATATCTCAGCATCACTGTGCACAACTCAGATGCTCTGGATGAAGCACCAGTTAGAAGATCTGCAAATTTTTGAGAGTAACATTCCTATCTTCTGTGATAATACTGCTGCCATTTGTCTAAGTAAGAATCCCATTCTACATTCCAGAGCTAAACACATTGAAATAAAACATCATTTTATCAGAGACTATGTTCAGAAAGGGATAGTAACATTGAAGTTCATTGATACAAATCATCAATGGGCAGATATCTTTACTAAGCCTCTAGCTGAAGATAGATTTCTTTTTATCTTAGAAAATCTGAACATTCAAAATTTCCCTGAATGAAGTGTGGCTCTGAAGATGTAAAATGAGACTCTGACATAAACAAATGTGTTTCTGCCTCTGACTCTGATACTTCTACCAGTTAAGAAGATATCTGAGTTAGAAATCTCCAGGAACCAATCCTTTGGTATTCCTGAAGATCAGATACATCAACACGTGGAGCACTTAGCGTCTAACCCTAGAACTTCTAGACAGCTGTCCAGAAGAAAATCAAAGGGAAACGTTTGAGATCTCCTCGAGCAGTGTGCATACTGTTGGGATTAGACATTCATTAATGAGCCTTAATCATTTTCCCCCAAGCGTGCTAACTTGTGCTTTGTGCTAACGCTGAATAGTGTGTCAACAACAACATTTCACACACAAATCTCATCAAAGAATTCTGGAGATTTGCTGATGCTGATGACCATTTCATCGTCTCCTTCGTATTGGGGGTAAAGATAGTGATTACTGAAAAGTCAATTGCTTCTTTACTAAACATGGAGAAAACTGGAGGAAAAAGGATTTACAACATCAACCCTAGGTCAAGGCGCATTGCTGAAGTAATCAATCCAACCATCTTCAAACTCAACACTGAAGGAAATCCTTCAAAGAACAAAGAACTTCATTAGAACCTCAGAGTATGGCTCAAGATCATTCTGGGAACCATTCATCATCGCCCAGCATCAAACTCCTCTGACTACATCAATGCAGATTAGAAATGCATTCTTTATTGCATTCACAAGGGTGTAAAGCTCTGCCTTCCTGCACTTCTCTTCAGATATCTCAGAGACTCTGTAAGGGAGACAAGAAACAACATGAAACCCAGATCCTACATCCCTCTGGGAAGGCTTATATCTGATGTTTTCATTGAGAATGGGTTGGTAGATCATCTGGAGAAGAACAGGCTGATGCAAGATCTGGCGATAGATACTGGAAGACCTTTGAACGCCAGAAATCTCAAGAGTATGGGAATTCTGAAGAAGATTCAAGTCAGACCCACTATGGATACCTCCTGGGATGCCTTGAAAGATCAGAGGAAGCTTCCCCATGGTCTTGCAAGGTTCTTCAAGAATGAACCTGTAGATGCAATCCTCCACTACATGCAACGTCTGAAGGATGAAGGAGTCGACATATCTGATTTCAGATTGGACGATTGTCTAGATTCAGAAGAAGACTTTGTCAGATTCAAAAGAGGTCCCCCTAAGAATAAGTCTTCAAAGGCAAAGAGAGCAAGAATAGGAGAAACTTCTGGAACCAGATCTCCAGCGCCTCTGCAAGAAACTACTGGTACGTCTGCTCCCTCTATTCCCTCTGAACAACTTATGGCTTCTTCTAATCCTCTCCCAACACCACCCATATACACAAGCTCTGAAACCCCACCTTCTACAACCAGAACCTCACTACCTCCACCTCAAATTAATCTTGCCCAAACATCTTTACCACGTTTTGAAGAAATGAACCAAACCACTTCCTCTTCATCATCTTCAGAACCAGAATCACCTCCATACCTTATCCTCTCCTCAGACCCAGAAAACTCTGACCCTAGCTCTCCAACCTTAGCCCAACTTCAGGCTCTAAACCACAACTCTCAACAACCACAACAACCTCCACTTGAATCTGAAGCAACTTCACCTCCCCCAGAACAAACAACCAACATCCCTTCTGAAGACCAACCTTCTGAAACTCAACCCTCTGACCTCCACACCTTTGATATCACCCCTCCAAACACCTCAGCTGAACCTGAACCTGAACCTGAAGCTGAACCTGAAGCTGAACCTGAACCTCTAACATTAAATCTCAGCCCTCCAACCTCTTCACCTCAAACCTCTGAACCTAACCTTTCTGTACCTACCCTTGAGGAAGCCATAATGCTGGTCGCAGGGGCTTCAGTACAAAAGGTCAAGTCTCTGACCATTAACTCTGAAGTCAGTGATGATCCTGACTCTGTAAGGACTCACTGGAACAGAGTCATTGGCTGGATGACCTCTGAGGCTTTTAGACTGAAGAACATTTCTGAACAAGTCAGAAATGGCTACATCAGAGATGCTGAGGCAAGACTCCAGGAAAGACTTGCAAGAGAAGCTGAAGCTAGAAGGCTAGAGGAAGAGAGATTGGCAAAGGAAGCTGAAGAAGAAGCTAGAAGGCTAGAGGAAGAAAGGGCAAAGGAAGCTGAAGCTAAAGCTCTGGCTGATGCTGCTGCTACTGCCGAAGCTGAGGCACAAGCTGCTGCCGAAGCTGAAGCAAAGGCCGCTGCTGAAGCACATCAGGCTCTGACTCAGGGGGAGTCCTCATCTGTTGTTCCTATGGTTCTCCAGACGCTGGAAGAACTTAAGAAAGATCAGCAGGAACTCCGTGCCAGAATGGATAAACAAGATACCGTCAATGACAACATTCAGAGCATGATGGCTCAATTGCTTCAGAGATTGCCTCCGCCTCCCAACCCCTAGGCACTTAGGATATTTTTTTTTGCTTTGCTTTCCTTGTTTCTGATGTTTTGTTCCTGTTTGCCTCTGTTTCTTTTTCTATGAATACAATGTTTTTCTCTTGAATTTTATTTCTGCTATGTCTTTTTGATTCTGACAAAAAGGGGGAGAAGTCATTAATAGCTCTGATGAAAATACTGTCTAAATACCTTAAGCACTCTGCAACATATTTTTCTTAAAAATAAATTTATCTAACTCTAGACTCTAGACTTAAGAAATTGCAGAAGGTATCAAGAAACCTCATTGCTTGGAAGCTCTGGTAAGAACTTCTGAACTCCCTAGCCTATCTCAGAGGGAGCTCTTGTCTATCTGATCTGATATTGTTTATGTTTCATCTGCTAATTAAGTTTGTTTTGTCATCATCAAAAAGGGGGAGATTGTAAGAACAAAAATTGTTCTACAACAGATTCCATGATTTTGATGATAACAAAGGATGAAACCAAAAATGGCACCCTAACGAAAAGTTTCTAAGTGTGCAGGGTTCTAAGGAAAGAAGGAAGAAATCATCAGATACAGAATCATATCAGATACAAATTATCAGAAGACCAGAAGCATCTGAAGTAGAAACACGTTCAAGAAAGTCTAACTCTGAGCAAAACAGCAAAATATCAGAAGCATCTGAACAAGAAGTACGCTCTAGAAGTTCTGATTCTGAACAACGGTATGTCAAACTCCAGAAGTTCTTAGCGCTATCTGAAGAAACCATCAGAACTCAAAAGAGATCAACATCAGAAGTTAGATAGCAAGATTCCAAGATCTCCAGAAACACGAAGACCTTGATTATGGAATTGCTAAATAAGGAAGAGTAACGTTAACTTCAAGTAAAGTTATGGAAATGGACTTCCTAATACAGAAAGAGACGTTAACTCCAAATTCAAATGAATAGGAACTATTTTTGGAAAGTAATCATTCAAGGAGAGAAAGTTGCTTTGGCAACAAGCAACATAAGTTATGGCACTAATTATTATTCAAGAGTTATTATCTGCTATGATTTTTCAACGGATCCTTCTCTTCTATATAAAGGACTGCAAAACAACATTGAGAGATACAAGTACAACATCACAAGATTTTACTGAAACATCAACTTTGAGAGGTTAGAGAAAGCAAGCATACAAAAACAATCTTCATCTCTCTCAATATTTCACAAAGCTTTTGCTTGAAACGTAAAACACTTTGTTCTTACTGTTGTAATATTTGCTTATCTTAGAAGCATTCTAGATTACATAAGTTTTTATCTTTGTTGTATTTCCTCAAGTGACTCTGTGTAGTCTGTATACTTGAGAGGACTAAGAGATCTTTCTCTTAGGCGTTGTTTGTAATCAATCTTTCAAGATTAGTGGATTAAGTCCTTGTTGAAGGGGAAATCACCTTGGCCGGGTGGACTGGAGTAGCTTTGTGTTATAAGCGAACCAGTATAAAAATCCTTGTGTGATTTTCATTTTGAAAAAGCGCTTATTTTCCAAACAATTCAAACCCCCCTTTCTTGTTTTTCTCACCTTCAATTATATGTTAAATATTTTGGGGTAGAAAAAGGGGTGTTACAGCAGACGCTTAGCAGCCCAATCCAATGCGCAACAAGTCTTCTCAAGCATAGAATACCGAGTCTCACAGTCAGTAAACTTCTTACTGAGGTAGTAAATAGAAAACTCTTTCTTTCCAATCTCATCTTGCTGACCTAGAATACAACCCATACTCTCATCAAGCACAGTCAAATATATGATCAACGGTCTTCCTTCAATAGGTGGAGACAAAAACAGAGGCTCAAGAAGATACTCTTTGATACTATCAAAAGCTTTATGGCAATCTTCACTCCAATCATAAGACTGATCTTTCCGAAGAAGCTTGAATATAGGCGCACATATGGCAGTCATGTGTGAAATGAATCTTGAGATATAATTCAAGTGACCGGGAAAACCTCTGACCTGCTTCTCAGTTTTGGGCGCAAGCATCTCTTGTATTGCTTTGACCTTGGCAGGATCAACTTCAATACCCTTCTCACTGACAATAAAGCCCAACAACTTACCAGAACGAACACCAAAAGTACACTTATTGGGATTCAAGCTGAGTTTATACTTCCTCAAACGCTGGAATAACTTCAACAAATGCTCAACATGTTCCTCTTCATCAATAGATTTAGCAATCATATCATCAACATAGACTTCAACCTCTCTATGCATCATATCATGAAAAAGAGTAGTCATTGCTCTTTGGTAAGTTGCACCATCATTCTTTAAACTGAAAGGCATCACTCTATAACAGAATATTCCCAGGGTGTAATGAATATGGTCTTATCCATATCTTCGGGTGCCATCTTGATTTGATTATAATTGGAAAATCCATCCATAAATGAAAAGACTTTGAATTTAGTTGTATTGTCTACCAACTTATTGATGTGTGGCAGAGGGAAATAATCTTTCGGACTAGCTTTATTCAAATCTCTATAATCAACGCACATACGGACTTTTCCATCCTTCTTAGGGACAGGCACAATATTGGCCACCCACTGCGAATATTCAGCAGTCACAAGAAAACCAACATCAATCTGCTTTTGCACTTCTTCTTTGATCTTCACTACCATATCAGGATGATTTCTTTTCAACTTCTGCTTGACTGGCGGGCATTCTGGCTTTAACGATAATCTATGCTCCACAATCTCAGAATCCAAACCAGGCATGTGTTGATAGGACCAAGCAAACACATCTGAATACTCTCGAAGAAGATCAATCAACCCCTTCTTAACTTTAGGACATAGTCGATATCCAATCTTGACTTCCTTCACATCATCCTCGGAACCCAAGTTGACTAGCTCAATCTGCTCTACGAATGGCTGAATGGCTTTTCCTTCATGCTCAAGAAGATGGGACAATTCATCACTTACTTCTTCATCATTTTCCTCCTCAGCCTTGAACACAGGGAACTCAAAATTTGGAGAAGGATAAGGATTATTGTATTCAATGGGGTTAGAAACCAACCTGCATAACGATTTGATACTTTGATTTTAGAGAAGTGATTTGTGACCAAATATTATGCAGATGGACTATTTATTATATATTTATGTTTTTTGTGATTACCATTTTTAGAATAAAGCAAAAAGCAAAAATAAAACATCATATATGCGGATGAATAGAATTGTATCTTATTAATGATCAAATTGAAATTCCCAAACAATGTTCACTTCTCCCATAGGCATAGGAGAAGGATTTTCAAAAATAAATAAAAGCAATTACTTAGATCGATGCATAACAACAGGAATATCAACAGCAATCCAATTGTTGTAAGCTTTCCCATGCGTCACAAAATTGATGCAGTCTTCATCTTCATCACCCTCTATCACAACAACTAAGTGTTGTTCATTACCATGAATGAACCCTCCGCTACGGAAGCTAAGTTGCACATCTTCAGATCTAATCACTGATGAACCTCGTTGGAAACCTAATCCGGCTCTGCTCTTGTTGTCAGAGACCTCTACCATCTACCCCCACTTATCCGACTGACCATTTTCAACAATCGTTAGTGCATCTTTGAATGAGGACAAGGGTGCCCCAACTCTCTTTTCCTCAGCAATAGATAAGGCTTGGAACGGGGTTCCAACCTCATCCTCAGCTTCTACATAAGAGAAAGATGACAGGTGGATAACCAACAACGCCTTCTCCCCACCAACAATAACAAGCTTCCCATTCGTGATAAACTTCAACTTCTTATGCAACGTTGAAGTGATGGCTTCTGCCTCATGAATCCATGGCCTTCCCAATAGAAAATTGTAGGTCGGGTGGATATCCATTACTTGGAAAGTAATTTGAAAACCACTCGGACCTGTCTTTACTGGAAGGTCCACTTCTCCAATAACAGTTTTGTGAGAATCGTCAAATGCCTTGACGATCACGCCACTATACCTCATAGGCACTCCTTGGTATGACAACACTACGCCAAAAATGACTTTTAACAGCGCATCTTAGACAGCGCTTTTAAAAGAAAGCGCTGTCTAAGGTTAAAATTAAAATAAAACACGGAAAATGTTCCAAAAAAATAATAAAAGCGCTGTCTAAGGGGGGGTCTTAGACAGCGCTTTCTAAAAATAATAAAAGCGCTGTCTAAGGGGTATAGAAAGCGCTTTTTCTTCTTCTTCTTATAAATAGTTATATGCGCTAATTTATGAATAAGCCTTCAAAGAAAAGGCATTTTTTAACAATTTTATTTTGTTGTAAAAAAACGTTTTCCAAATATTAATCTAAAAATATTATATTGATAGATTATTTTTCAAAGAGTACCTTAAGGCTGATTTTTTTTTAACAGTGATGAATATTTTGCAATGTCCTCGTCGTCGTCATCATCAATGAGCGCCTTGAAGCTAAAGACGATGTCAGAAGCAAACCCTAACGACGCCGCGAAGAAGGCTGAGACGGTGGATCTCGGAAACGGAAGCGACGTCGTTTTCATTCAGAGGTTAATACCTTCCGAACAATCATGGAAATGGTTCCATTACCTCGACAACCACATCCCATGGACCAGACCCACCATTCGCGTCTTCGGTAAATCGTTCCTCCAGGTTTCCCTCTCTTCATTTCAACCCTCCCCAAATTCTGGGTTCCCTACAAAATTTCATCTTTCTCTTCATTCACCTTTCAAATCAATGCTCCTAATTATTAATCCCAATTTGTAAATTTTGTTGTTATGTAATTATATGCAGCCTCGAGACACTTGTTATGTTGCATCTTCAGGATTGACTGAGTTGAGTTATAGTGGATACCAGCCACATGCATATTCATGGGATGATTATCCACCGCTTAAAGACATCTTGGATGCTGTAAGGGTTATTTATAATCTGCATTAATTGTTTGTTAATGAGTTTTTTACTTGTGTTTGTTGATGCTACTTTGGTACCCGTTTGGATTAGTTTTTAGCTTATAGAATTTTCTCAATCAAAATAAGTTTTATGGTTTTTTGCATAGAGATAAGTTCTTCTGAGCCTGTTGAAGTTTATAGAGAAGCTAAGTAAAAGTGCATTTGAAAGTGAGATGTAGAAGCTAACTTTAGTAAAAGCCTCTTTGGTTGACTTATTTAAGTTAATTTACTTGGCACAAACACGGGTGAAACTGTTTGGAAGAGCTTATAGAAACAATTTTGACGTGTCCATAAATTATCTTCAGCTTATTTCTAGAAGCTCTGCAGAATTGCTTATATAAAAACAACTTGTATATACAGTAGAATATTATGGCTGAAGTTGATCCGTAGGCGACCCCACTTAATGGGATAAGGCTTTTTTATTGTTGTTGTTATAAAATTAGTTTATATATAAGCGCTTATGCGATAAGTTTTATACTATAAGCACTTACTGTTGTTGTTGTTATAAAATTAGTTTATATATAAGCGCTTATGCGATAGGTTATAATTTTTAAATTTAAATTTATTTTTTAATCTATTGGTTGTTAACTTTGCTAAATAAATAAAAGGAAGTTATATTTCATTTATTGTTATTTAGGGTAGTAAATTGAATTGGTGATAGCGCTGGTTCTTGTTGTACATTCTTCTTATTTTTTTAATGTGTTTACGATTCGGTGGTTGAAACGTTGCCGCATGAGTTTCTAAGGTCTGGCGTGAGCATTAATGAGGAACTATTACTTTTTTGAAATGGACCAATCTTATGCTCAATGGCTTTTCTTCTTTAGTGTCTGAAATAGTGTCTGAACCACTCGGAGTTGTGTTGGTCATTTCTGCATGGAACTATCCATTTTGTATGTTAAAATGTTTATCTTTTATTTGTTTGTATTGACTTATTTAAACTTATGTACTGACATAGACATTTGTGAAATTGTTTGGGATGTTCATAGGCTGTTTTCAACTTGTTTTTATATGTTCATAGGCTGTTTTCAACTTGTTTTTATATGTTCTCCATGACAGCTTATGAAGATGGCATAGCATTTTTGAAAATAGTGACTTTATCTGTTATTATAATAGTAGTTAGTACACAACTGTTTATATGATAAGCACTAATGTTATATTGCATTATCTCTGTTTTTTCAGTGCTGTCACTTGATCCAGTTATTGGAGCTATTGCAGCCGGTAATGCTGTCGTCTTAAAACCATCAGAAATTGCTCCAGCCACATCAGCATTGCTTGCAAATGCTTTGTGTTGTCCTTGTTGTTCTGAACACGTAAGAGTGAGTGTGGATATGTTAAAGAGGAGAGAGAACTCATAGAGAATTGAGAATTCAGAGAGAATGATTTTCAGTGATTTTTTGTGAAAGGAATCATTTTTTTCAATTGAAGAGTGAATTGGGAATATATATACAGGATAATCCCTAACTTATTCGGGCAGACTTCGGAAATGGTAGTTGAAGGTTTGGGCATCGTTTATGTTAATGGTTCACATGAATGAAGTTGTTAGGACTATTAAATATGTTAACTCTATATTAGGGTTCTGCTACAATTAGTTGGAGCTTAAATTGGAGTGAGTTCAGTTGGTGTAGTTAGTTGGTGAAGTAGAACTCAATGGATGAAAAAGGTCTGTTAGGAGTTAGTGTTTGAGATGTTAGAAAAATTTATGATATGTTGGTGTGAGTGGGTTACTTAGGCGCTAGCACTGTCAGTAGGGTAATTAGATTGTTGGAAGGTTAGTTTGATAGATTGAATGGTTAGAAGAAAGTTAGGATGTGTTGATTTGGTGAATGGAAATGTAAATTGCAGGTTATATGCCTTTTGAGTTGAATGTTATGGAGTTGCAATGCAAACTAGATTGCTTGAATCATAGCAGCAGAGCACCTACATAATGGTAGCAAATGATGGATCAAGCTTAAGTGTTCTCATTGTTTATAGATTTGTATTTTCTACTGCTTTCACTGTGCCATTTGTTTTCTTCTTTGAAAGGTATATATATTTCTCTTATATAAATAAAATATGTTTTGGTCTCTATAAAAAAATAATGTTTAATTATTTTTGGCATGTTTTCTCAGGAAAAGTGTGCAAAATTTGACTGGAAAGGTGCTATTCCAAGCTTTTCTTTGTGGATTATTTGGGTAAAATTTTCTATTAGATTAAGTATATGAGTATGATTTTAATAGAGTAATTTAAGCAAGGATTAAGTGTGATGAAAATTTAAAAAATTTCAGGGGATCATTACAACAAAACTTGTATATTAAATCTTTGGCTTTGGTATCTGCAACATATACTATAACCATGTTAAACCTCATTCCTGCCATTACCTATGTCCTGGCTGTTTCTCTAAGGTACGTAACACTATTAATCTTTGGCCTTTAGTCTCAAATTTTTGGAGGTCATATCGTACGTTATTCGCAGTTTAAATATGGCAAAACTAATAAAGGCTTTATTTTGCCGCAATTTAATTGTAACAAAATATTTTATGAGGTCTTACTTGACGTTAGCTTAACTGAGATAAATTTTAGGCTATATATGGAAGTCTGTCTTGCACGCCCTTAAAGACGGTCCTGAGAATTTCTCATGTTTTTTTAAGCGATTTTGGATTAAGCTGTGAAAATGTGTTTTGATTGATTTTTGAAGAATGGAGAAGCCAAATCTTGGAACACCGGCTGGGAAAGCGAAGTTGATGGGAACATTAAGTGGAATTGGTGGTGCAATGATCCTAACTTTATATGAAGGCAAAAGATTATTTAACTTATCATTGCACATTGACTTGCTGCAAAATGCTACATCAACCACACATCATTCCCCTGCTGGTTCTCATGTTTGGGGACTCATGCTAGCTTTAGGCACTGCTCTCAGTTTCTCATTATGGTTTATAACACAGGTAGTTACAATTTCTAACTTAAATTTTACTATACAAAAATGTTGAAAACACTGTTTTCTTGTTTATAACATTATGAATATGGATAAACGCAGTCGAAGATGAGTCAGAATTTTCCGTGGCATTATTCAATTGCGGCGTTAACCTCTATAATGGGTGCAATTCAATCTTTTATATATGCTATTTGTACTGAGAGAGATTGGAGCCAGTGGAAGCTTGATTGGAATTTGAGACTTTTGACAGCAGCTTCCGTGTCGGCGTTGGTGCTTTTGTTGTCAATAACAAGAGAGAGGTGATCTTTTGAGTTTTGACATGTTTTAATTCTATTTGCAGGGTGAAGATATTTGTGATGCTGTAATTAGAGAAGTGAAGGAAGAGACAGGGGTAAGCAAACACAAAATATAGTACAGATTCGTTTTTCTTTGTCACCGACCATTTTATTAATATATTTAACTAAACATTCTTCAAAATTTATATTACAACATTGTATACTCTACCGTATTCATATTCTATGGCCTTTATAACAGTCTTTAACACTTCTTTTATTAATATATTTAACTATGTTTAGTTTGAAAACTGAGTTTGTAAAAACTGAGTTCATAAGATACATTGTTGTCGTACATAAGGTAAATACTAGTAAACTGCATTGTTGGCATGTTTCATTCATTGCACTTACCTTTTTGTATGTCATTCTTGGACATAGGTTGAAACAAAGGCACATATGGTACTTGTTGCATTCTCAAGTTCGTTAAACAGTCAGGACAGCTGCTCCTTTGCAGGAACTGGCATCCAAACATGTGATGGCAGCAATGGTGGAGATAATTTGTCAGCATCAAGCCTCTGAAGCATCTGACATACCTTATAATCCCAAAGCTGTTAGAAAACACTGATGACTAATACTAGGTCACAAGGCATGGAAAATGGTGCTGCTGTCACTTCCAACTTGACAGGAACACAGCAGGATGTAGATCTATCACACTTCCTTCTAATTGAGAAGAGTTCCCGGCATGCTGAATTGCAATGTAAGTTACCCTATTTTGTACATACTGTTCCAATATTATTTCTAGCGTCTGTATATTTCATACAATCTCCTCTTTCAATCTTCACATTTGAAACTACGTCGGATATAGGGTTAACTGTTGTTAAAGCCTAGTTTTGATGTTGAGATAAGCTTGAAGTGAAAGAAAGATAGAAATGGAATTAAATCAAATGAATAGCAATCTTGGTTTACCTTTACTCAACAATTGTTCTCCTAGGTTACTGCTGTATTGAATTCCTTTCTTTTTCCTCCTTTTGTTTTAGTGCTATTTACATTTTTAATTGAATTCTAAAATCTAAAACTGCAAATTTTACTGAAATGACGAGAAAACAAAATGGCTGTGTCTTGTAGATATTCACTTACTTGCTGCTGGCTCATGAGTCATGACTTGGTTTCAGGATGGGATATGGCTACTTACATTGAGGCAATTGATTCCCAATTCTTCTTGCTAAAAGGTAGCATTTTGGACTTGTTAGTGAGTTCAACCGAAGTTTTGACCTGAAGTTTGCATTCTGAGTCTGATTCTCCTCCCTGTAACCTGTGGTTTAAGGTTCAACCTGAAGTCATCGTAGTAAATTCAATCAAAGATTTGAGCTGAAGTTATCCTATTAAGAATTGCTTTGAATCTCTATTGTTTATGATACATTCTATAATTAGGCTATTAGGCTGTATTTTAGTGATTTGGTTTTGATTAACTTATTTAGATTATTGTAAAATAATTTTTTTAATAGAAATTTGTGTAACAATTGTCATAGAGTTTAATGAGTTTTGCATTAAAATCTACTCCCACAATTTCATTTTATTGACACATTTACGTGACTTATTGATCTTTCTGACTTCCACCACACGCTTTTATATTTGTTAGCCAAAAATTGGTAGAAAAAAGGCCAAAATGGCATATATAAAATGTGATAATTGTCTGTCAAAATCTGGTTGAAAACAGGTAGAAATTCTGGTTTATAAACCTGGAAAAAATGTGGTTTAAAACAAAAGTTTCAAAAATTTTCGTATACCTTAGACAGCGCTTTTGTAAAAAGCGCTGTCTAAGGGGGGGGGGGGGGGGGCTTAGACAGCGCTTTTTGAAAAGCGCTGTCTAAGGTATACCTAAAAAAATTAAAATAGGAGGGTCTTAGAAAGCGCTTTTGGCCAAAGCGCTGTCTAAGGGGGTGGGGCTTAGACAGCGCTTTTCAAAAGCGCTGTCTAAGGGGGGGGCTTAGACAGCGCTTTTAAGATTTAAAAATGCGCTGTCTAAACCTTTAGCAGCGGAGGTTTAGACAGCGCTTTAAAGCGCTGTCTAAGGCTAAAAAAAGCGCTGTCTAAGGTCTTGTTTGTTGTAGTGCAACCTGGACAAAGTCAACTTTGGAAGTACATTCAATGAAGACCCGGTGTCTACTAGCACATTCGACAGAGCATCGTCTTTGCAATTCATTGAGATATATAGAGCCAAGTTATGATTTCTACCCTCCTCGGGGAGTTCTTCATCACAGAAACTGAGATTGTTGCAGGAAGTGATGTTAGCTACAATATGATCAAACTGATCCACTGTAACATCATGTTCCACATAAGCTTGCTCAAGAACTTTCTGCAGGGCTTCTCTATGTGTTTTGAATTCATCAACAGAGACAGCACATAGATCTTGGAGGGAGTTTGGAGCAGTTGCTCCACCATATTGATTTCACTCTTCTTGATCAGTCTAAGTACCTCATCATCATCATTAGGCTTCAAGCCGTTGGATTCACCAGACTGACACTTTGGAGCACTAATAGATTCTACCATTGGTACAACAACTTTCTTACTATTAGACAAATCCTCCACATTCTTTGGGAACACCGGCCCAAACACATGACCGCTACGGGTCACCTTGGTAACATCAGTTATCCTTACAACAAAACTGGTCATAGGCAAAGGAACCTCTTGACCATTCTCCAACATATTGTAGCATTGTACTCATATGGGACAGCCTTACCGGATGCATATAGGACTGGACCCGCTAACCGTATAACCAATGGCGATACCGATCTATTGCTGACGCTGTTACTGCTGCTGCTATCATACTGAATAACCATTCTCTCGGGAGTCTTTAACACATGGACTATAACATTGACATCATCATCTACATGACGAGATTGAACAATCTGAATCAAGCCTTCATCCATCAACCTCTGGATGTCTCTCTTCACAACCATACAACCTCTGAGATTGACACTACAAATAGCATAACCATTATGATCATGCTCACAATCGCTACCCAATCATATATCCTTGTGCATCATCACTAAGTACCTTCTTATGAAGCGTACAACAAATACCTTGAACTCGCCAGGACAACTGTCCACCATATTAACAAATGAACTCCCATGGGCATGTAGTGGGTTAGCTTTGACATTCGGTGCACGGTCCTCAAATGACACCATTCCACTCTTAACCAGCTTCTGGACTTCATACTTGAGGGGGTAGAAATTCTCAATATCG
Organism: Lathyrus oleraceus; assembly: GCF_024323335.1. Classification (NCBI taxonomy): domain Eukaryota; kingdom Viridiplantae; phylum Streptophyta; class Magnoliopsida; order Fabales; family Fabaceae; genus Lathyrus; species Lathyrus oleraceus. The sequence goes on from NC_066585.1 coordinate 338,172,048, forward strand.
TGTGCGGGAGATTCTTGTTTAAAAGCACAACGGAGTTCTGGTTTGTACCACCATGGAAGTGGTTCAGGAATTTGAGGTGGGTTCCTTTGTTGCAACAGGTTCTTGAGATCCAACGGTGAATATAATTCTGTGTATGTCATCGGAATTGGGTCAAAGGAGACCTTTTTCTCTCAAAATTTGATTGCTGGTGATTGTTGGTATTATTGTTGTTATAGGTGTTTGTTCGTTGCTGTGGTTGTTGTTGTTGTTGACGTTGTTGTTGAATTGGTGCTGAGTGATTAGCTGAAAATACCAGGATTACTGATGATACTTGATGATGATGTTGACGGGGTGGTTGATTTCTTCTTACATAAGGCCTCCTTTCCCTACCCACGGAAACTGCATTAGCTTCACTCTCTTTCTTCTTACTGAAATTGTTGCCATATCTCTTGCTAGACGAAGCCTCCTCTCTGGATAACCGTCCCTCTCAGAGACCTTCTTCGAGCCTCATCCCCATGTTTACCATCTTGGTAAAATCACTGGGGGCACTGGAAATCATCCGCTCATAGTAAAATAAGCTCAGGGTCTTGAGAAAATTTTGGGTCATCTCCTTTTCTTCCAAAGGAGAGGTAATCTGAGCGGCAAGCTCTCTCCATCTTTGCGTATAATCCTTGAATGTCTCCTTATCCTTTTGAGACAATGATCTTAACTAGTCTCTATCTAGAGCCATATCAACATTATATTTGTATTGCTTCACGAATTCTTCGCCCAAATCATTGAACATGTGGATGCTTACACTATGCAATCCCATGTACCACCTCAGAGCAGCACCGATCAATCTGTCTTGAAAATAATGGATCAACAACTGATCATTATCGGTTTGAGTAGACATCTTTCTGGCGTACATTACCAAATGACTGAGTGGACATGTATTCCCCTAATACCTTTCAAAGTCAGGCACTTTGAACTTCACGGGGATCTTCACATTTGGAACCAAACAAAGTTCCGCAACACTCTTCCCAAATAGATCCTTACTCCTCAAAGTTTTCAATTTCTTACGCAACTCAAGGAATTGGTCCTTCATCTCGTACACATCAGGGCCCTCAGATGGCTCAGAATGATAGATGGTGTCTTCTACACGGGGCAAAGTATGCACAACAGGTAGTGGTACAGACATGACCTGGCTAGATGCCGGCATGGAAGCAAAGGTAGGCGCAAATCCTTCAGGCATAAAATTCGGCGGCATTCCCCATGGGAATCCGGCAGGCATGTTGGGTGCAAAGTGAGCAGCAGTTGTAGGAATGGTAGAGGTAGCAACCTCTGAAATAACAGTCCTCTGAGGAGGACGAGTTATAGGTGTTAGAGAAGACTGGCTATGAGCAGCTAGGACTGACTCCATCATGGCAGTTAGACGGGAAATATCGTCCTTCAAGTCTCTGTTCTCTTGCTCTAGATGTTCCATCATTCTTGAGTGATTGGTGCGGGTATTGTATCGATGAGTCAGCTTGGCTGAAGCACAAAAGAAATACCAATAAGACATCTGGCGAAAGAGAGACCTGGTATGCAAATGATGCATGAAATGCAATGCTTGATTATTTTTGTTTTCAAGGAACTTACTATATTATTTGCAAATACATATGTATAACAACAATTGCAACAAATTGATATGACCACCAAAATCTCTTTTATTTATATAATTGGAAGGATTACACTGAGTACATCTTCAGAAACCAAATGAAAATACAAAAGAAAAGGAGACTAGTCATCCTAAGGATCCCTAACAACAATGTCAGAAGATCTGGCTGCAGGCGCGTACTTCCTTCGAATACGTCGAATCTCAGTCTCAAAAGAAGCCTTCCTCTGAGTCTTCTCGAGGATAAGTTGATCAACAATCTTCTTCCAAGCGACGGAAGGCTGAGGCATACTAGAGGAAGATGAAACCTCTGACTCTCTTTGTCTCTTTGTCACTTGGTCTTCAAGTAGCTCAATAAGTGCATCTTTGTCCTTAGACTCAAGCTATAACTCCTCATGCTTTCGGCTTAAAGCATGGAAACACTCTTCCCACATATACTTCTCTCGCCTCATCTTGGCGAGCGCGTCTTCCAACTCCTCTACATCTTGGTTAGGGAGAGTTAATGGCTCAACCACAACCATAGCCACAGGTCTTTCACATGCATAAGGCATCTTCAACTCCATAGCTCTCTTCTTCACCCAAGTAGTGTAAGCTTCCAAAGCTACACAGTTGCGCGAACCAGGCTCGGATCTTCCTTTCCTATGCACATTATGCCAAGCATGCACAATCTTCTGCTTCAAATATTGGGGATCTTTACCCTCTTGATAGAAAAGACCTTATAACAAAGTGTTATTAGGTTTGTCTCTCAAGGGGAACCCAATTTGACGACGAGCCAAAGCAGGGTTGTAGTTAATTCCTCCTTGTGTACCAATAAGAGGCACATTAGAGAATTCACCACAATAATCAATAATCTTCAAGCTGCTTAATGAAGGATCATACCAAACTATATCATCATTAGTGATATACATAAGTCTCTGAGACCACCGTAGACATTGTATGTTGTCCACAAAAGCAGGTGTATGAGGCAAGTGCAAAATAAACCACTTGTATAGAAGAGGAATGCAATAGACAATAGTTCCACCACCCTTAGAATTCCTTAGATGCAAAGAGAAGTACATATCTCCTAACAGAGTAGGCACAGGATTCCCAGTCAAGAAAATTCTAATGGTGTTAACAACAACAAAACCGTCAATGTTAGGCAACAAAGCCAATCCATAAATAAGTAACACAAAGATAGCTTCAAAAGCGTCCACACTACTGACTTGAGCAAAGGCATTAGCTTTCTTGATGAGGAATTCAGAAGTCAACCCAAACAAACCTCCTTTCTTCACCCAATGATCCTCTATGTCAGACTTCTTCAAATGAAGAGCTTCAGCAATAAGACAAGATCTAGAAATCTCCTCCAATCCACTAAAAGGAAATTTGTTAGAAACAGGTATTCCCAAGAGATGGGCATACTCCTCCAACGTAGGCATGAGCTGATAATTAGGAAAAGTGAAGCAATGGTAGAGAGGGTCATAAAACTGAACTAACACAGTTAGAAGTCCTTCAACCACATCAGCAGACAAGATAGACAAAAGCTTCCCATGGCATTGTTTAAAGTCCAAGGGATCTAATACAAAATATGCTAACTTCCGTAACTCTTTCAAATTTGGACATCTGAAACTGTACTTGTTAGTGCTCCTTCGTCCACAATCCATGGTCTGAAAATATTTGCAAATAACACCTCAGTTCCTTGAAGTTTTCGTGTGATGAATGTCATGATGCGCATGAATGCATGAATGCAACATTCACAAATAAGGGATCACACACAAGGCAAACAAACAAATGTTAAGGGATGAATCAAGTCATTGTCAAGATCAATCATCCATTTTGGGGGATTATGGTTTTCCCCTTATCAACACTCAAGTTCCATTGATATTGACAAGACTTGATTAGATCAACCAAGAATCAAGGGTTTGTTGTGAGTCACGAGCATGGTACGGAGTTCAAGAATTCCAAGTTTGATGAGTTTTGCTCGTCTGAAGGAATAAGTCATGAGTTCTCCTCCCCTATAACTCCCCAGCAGAATGGGATAGTTGAAAGAAAAAATAGAACTATTCAAGAATCTGCCAGAGCAATGATTCATGCAAAGAAGCTCCCCATGCACTTTTGGGCTAAAGCAATGAATACCGCGTGCTATGTTCACAACAGAGTTACCTTAAGAAAAGGAACCTCCTCCACTCTATATGAAATATGGAAAGGCAGAAAACCCACAGTGAGGTACTTTCATATCTTTGGAAGTAAATGCTACATTCTCACAGATCGTGAACAGAGAAGGAAGCTGGATCCCAAAAGTGATTAGGGTATATTTCTAGGATACTCCACTAACAGCAGAGCCTACAGAGTGTTCAACTACAGGACCAATGTCCTGATGGAATCCATAAATGTTATTGTGGATGATAAAGAGGAAGGAATCGATGTCATAGAGGATGTTGAAACATTCCTTGACAGTTCAACTGACATTCCAGTCAAGTCTGAAGAAGTACAGGAACCTCCTCCTGAAAGTGAAGTAGATGCAACCACCAAAATGCCATCTATCAGAATTCAGAAAGACCACCCTAAGGATCTTATCATAGGGGATCCTAATAGTGGTGTGACTACCAGGTCACGGGGAATAAGCTCAAATTCCTGCTTTGTATCCAAGGTTGAACCAAAGAATGTGAAAGAAGCCCTGACTGACGAATACTGGATCAATGCCATGCAAGAGGAACTTGAGCAGTTCAAAAGGAATGAAGTATGAGAGCTAGTTCCAAGACCTGAAGGGACCAACATCATTGGTACCAAGTGGATCTACAAAAACAAATCTGATGAGAAAGGAGTAATTACTAGGAATAAAGCAAGACTAGTAGCTCAAGGATACACTCAAGTTGAAGGGGTTGATTTTGATGAGACATTTGCTCCTGTGGCTAGGCTTGAGTCCATCAGATTGCTGTTAGGGGTAGCATGCATTCTGAAGTTTAAACTATTCCAAATGGATGTAAAGAGTGCATTCTTAAATGGCTACTTGAATGAAGAAGTCTATGTGGAACAACCTAAAGGGTTCTGTGATCCTAACCAACCTAAGCATGTATACAAGTTGAGGAAAGCCTTGTATGGGTTGAAACAAGCACCTAGAGCATGGTATGATAGGTTGACCGAATTTCTGACCTCAAATGGATACAGAAAAGGTGGAATAGATAAAACCTTGTTTGTGAAGGATGAAGACGGCAAAATCATGATTGCTCAAATCTATGTGGATGATATAGTCTTTGGTGGTATGTCCGAACAAATGGTAACACATTTTGTTCAACAGATGCAATCTGAGTTTGAAATGAGTCTGGTTGGGGAACTAACCTACTTTCTTGGAATGCAAATCAACCAAATGGAGGACTCTATGTTTCTCTCCCAAAGCAAGTATGCCAAAAACATCGTTAAGAAGTTTGGTATGGATAATGCTAGGCACAAAAGGACTCCTGCTCCTACTCATCTGAAGTTAACCAAAGATGATGGAGGGCCTAGTGTTGATCAATGCTTGTATAGAAGCATGATAGGCAGTCTACTATATCTAACTGCAAGTAGACCTGACATTTCTTATGCAGTTGGAGTGTGTGCGAGATACCAAGCAGAGCCTAAGGTGAGCCACTTGAATCAAGTCAAAAGGATTCTCAAGTACATCAATGGGACTTGTGACTATGGGATGTTGTACTCACATGGGTCTGAGCCCGTCCTATTTGGGTACTGTGATGCTGACTGGGCTGGAAGTGCTGATGACAGAAAAAGAAAATCAGGAGGATGTTTCTTCTTGGGAGACAATCTCATATCTTGGTTCAGCAAGAAGCAGAACTGTGTATCCCTGTCCACTGCAGAGGCTGAATACATAGCTGCTGGAAGCAGTTGTTCCCAACTGGTGTGGATGAAACAGATGCTCACTGAGTACAATGTCACTCAAAATGTCATGACATTATTCTGTGATAATCTCAGTGCCATCAATATTTCCAAGAATCCCATCCAACACAGCAGGACCAAACATATTGATATTAGACATCACTTCATCAGAGATCTGGTGGAAGACAAGGTGATCACTTTGGAACATGTAGCCACTGAACTGCAACTGGCTGACATATTTACAAAGGCTCTGGATGCTACTCAGTTTGAAAAATTAAGGGGCAAACTGGGAATATGTCTCTCTGAGACCTTATAGCAACCAATGATGTTTGGAATATATTTATTGGAACTATGTTCTGATTGGTCAACAGATCATAGCTATACCACTTGCAACAAGTGTGGCAACAAGAGAGTAAGGAGACACCCTAACGTGAGAAGGCCTATGCACCTGCGGGAATTCAAGGACGCTGTTCATGCAGGAGTGGTTCTGGATGTCAGAAACAAAGTCATGGCATCTGATATGGCTGTACCAACAGTAAAGCAAAAGTGGGTGATTACTTGATCAAAGCTGTGAAGCAAGATCAAGTGGGTGCAAACTTGGTTGAAACTGTGAAGTAAAACCAAGTCTGTAAGTCTGTCATTTGTTTCTATTGTTGGCTTTGGCAACATTTCTGACAAAAAGGGGGAGTAACAGTGGTGATACCCCAGACAACAGATTGGTCTGTTAAAAACAGACGTTCGTGACAGATTCGAAGATTCCCTCCCCTGCAGCTGATGTGTGCTGCAATTAGAAGTTTTTATTTAACTTCTGTATGTGTGCTGTTATGTGAAGTTTTACTTAACTTCCATGTGTGTGAGTGTGATGCCGCTCTAAGTGTATTAGCTAGGTTTATTTCCTGCTAGATGTGTGATTCTGCTGCTATGAACTCTGTTATGGGGATCAAAGTGTTTTAGCCAAAAATTTGCCAAAGGGGGAGTTTGTAGGTGTTTAATTGGCTGCATTATATGGTAAAAACACTAGCTGGATTCTAATGTCTTGACTGATGTCATGACATGGTGTGTATGTGTGACTTCATTGTAGGTTAGAATATCTAACTGTACTCTGATGTCTTGACTGATGTCATGACACACTTGAGTAGTTACTGCAGGATTAGCTAATACAGGATTTAGTGAATGTCAAATTGGATGTTGTGACATTCATTCCTGTCAGCAGATACTAAGGAATAGAACAACTTGTGTTCTGTTAGAACTTAGTATTTATTTCCAGTCTGGTTATCAAGGAAATACCAGACCTGGCATAAGGCCTACTGACTGAATGTCAAACTGGATGTTATGACATTCATCATTGACAGCATATACTGAACAATAGACAGAGTGGTGTTCTGGTACACTTCAGTATGTTTCTTAGTTTGTTCTTCAAGAGGATAACAGAACTAACTTTAGGCCAAATGTGTAAATGTCAAATTGGATACTTTGACATCTATTAATGTAAGTTGTTATTGTAGTATGGTCATTTTGGTCATATACAGGTCAACAAAATTGTACAGTCTGTTTTCTGGAAAAACAGACTCAACATATGATCCTTGATGTCAAGCTGAATGTCGTGACATTCATTCCTGACAGCATATGCTATATTGTAGGTTGTTCAGTTTTCTGTTTCAGCTTTTTCTCAGGCTATTCTTCAGGGATTCAACAGGTTAGAGAAAATCCAGGAAATCAACAACCAAGCTACATTTAATGAACCTAACAAATAGCCTATTTGTTAGTAACCTAGATGTTGAATTTATGGGAACTCGCGAGACCTTAAATTCAGGAGAATACAAGTGCAAAAGCCCAGGTACTGCAATATAAAAGGAAGTCGTTCCTTCATTCAGTTTTGGGGATTTTGAGGCGTGAAGATTTAGTGTGTCCATCATACTTCACTGCTGTATTTTTGTGAGTCTTGTATTAGACATATCTTGTAAGCCAAGCCATTATCACGTAGATGATTGCATTGGTATAGGGTGTTCATTGAGTTGTAAGTGTTGTGTCGCTCAAAGCTTTTAAGCGTGAGTGCTGTGTATCTTGATTAAAGCTGTAAAGCACAATCAAGAGTTGTTTGAAGTGTGACTTCAAAGTTGTCTTTAATATTGATTAAAGGTAGTAATCACTGAGGTGATTGAGGGGGAGTGAGTAGGAACTCTAATCTTAGTGTAAGATTGAATTTGCATTGGGTAGGGATTAAGTGACAAGTTGTAAACGGGTGAGTTTAGCTTTGAATTAATACTACTGATAGTGGATTTCCTCCCTGGCTTGGTAGCCCCCATATGTAGGTCATGTTGGACTGAACTGGGTAAACAATTACTTGTGTTATTTACTGCACTTACTTTTAAGTTCTGCATAATTCTTGTCTGTGCAGAATTGGATGTTATAACAACCCGAGTGACATCTAAAGTCTGATAACTAGAATTTCAATTGGCATCAGAGCAGGCACCCTGCCTGTGAATTTCTGGGTAAGATCTAGGGAAGTTACTTTCTAGTACCATGGACAAGGATATAGGACACTCAAATAGACCACCCATGTTGGATGGCTCTAATTATGATGACTGGAAGCCTCGTATGATAGCCTTCTTAAGGTCTCTAGATAGCAAAGTCTGAAGAGCTGTCAACAAAGGATAGGAACATCCAACGAAGACAGGTGAAGATGGAGTCAGTGTGCAGATTCCTGAAGAAGAGTGGGACAAGGAGCAAGAGGCATTAGCTCTTGGAAACTCCAATGCCTTGAATGCATTGTTCAATGGAATCAGTAAGAACATCTTCAGGCTGGTGCACCACAGTGAACTAGCTAAGGAAGTTTGGGATACCCTCAAGGTAACTCATGAAGGTACTTCCAAGGTGAAGATGTCCAAACTTCAGATGCTGACCACCAAGTTTGAAAATCTGAGGATGAAAGAGGATGAGACTATTCATGACTTTCACATGAATATTATTGAAATTGCAAACACCTCTGGTGGACTAGGTGAGAAAATGGCCGAAGAGAAACTTGTAAGAAAGATTCTCAGGTCCTTGCCTAAGAGATTTGCTATGAAGGTCACAGCCATAGAGGAGGCGCAGGACATCTGCAATATGAAGGTGGATGAGCTCATTGGTTCTCTCCAAACCTTTGAAATGGGCTTGTGTGAGAATGCTGAAAAGAAGAACAAAAGCGTAGCTTTTGTATCTAATGCTGAAGAAGAGTCAGAAGCAGGATATACTGAAGGTGATGAAAGTATATCAGAAGCCTTAGCCATGCTTGGGAGACAGTTCAACAAGTTCGTGAAGAAGATTGATCAAAGAGGGAGACCTAATGTCAAGAACATCCCGTCTGACATCAGGAACAGATCAACTTCTGAAGAAAAGTTCAACCAAGGCAAGGGAATCCAGTGTCATGGTTGTGAAGGGTATGGACACGTCAGAGCTGAATGTCCTACTTATCTCAAGATGCAAAAGAAGGGGCTAACTATCACATGGTCTGAAGGAGATTCTGAAAGTGAATCTGAAGGAGAATCTGCCAAACATGTCACTGCACTAACCAGTGTTTGTGCCTCTGATGATGACTCAAGTGCAGATGAACTGAGCTTTGATGAACTTGCTGCAGCCTATAAGAAGCTGTGTACCACCATTGCAGAAGTCCGTGAACAAGGAGAAAAGCAGAAGAAACTCATCAAGGAACTGGAAGATGAGAGAAAGAAGCATCTGACAGCCATAAAGGGTTTAAATGGTGAGATAGCCCTGCTGACCTCCAAGCTGAATCAGATGACTAAATCCATCAGAATGATGAACAAGGGAACTGACACCTTGGAAGAGATTCTAAAGGTGGGACAGCAGTCTGGAACCAAATCTGGCCTAGGATTTGGGAAAAGATCCTCAGCTGAACACAAACGCCCAAAGGCTAAAGTTCAGAAGTTCAAGCGGAAGTCAAAGCCAATGTCTCAACATCGGGGAACTAGGATGAATAATCATCAGAAGAGGAAATACCAGGAGTGGAGGTGTCACCACTGTGGTAGGCTTGGACATATAAAAGCCTTCTGTTACTGGCTTCATGGTTTCCCTAACCAAGCCTCGCATGTCAGGCCTAAGCATAAGACATATAAGCGCTATGTCCCCATCAAGAAGCAACAATGGTATGCTAGGTTAGCACACACAGCTCTAAGGGCTTCTACCAGAGAAGACTAGTAACTTTGATAGTGGATGCTCAAGACATATGAGTGGTATGGAAAATCTACTGGTGGATATTCAACCTCACACTACCAGCTATGTGACCTTTGGTGATGGTGCCAAAGGAAAAATAAAAGGTGTGGGTAAGCTGGACTGCTCTGGAGTTCCAAAACTGAATAATGTGCTGTTAGTAAGAGGACTAACTGCAAACCTCATCAGCATAAGCCAACTATGTGATCAAGGGTTCCATGTTCAGTTTACTAAGGAGCTATGCATTGTGACAAATGGTGACAATCAGGAAGTTATGAAAGGAACCAGGTCCAAAGATAACTGCTATCTGTGGGAACCTAAAGTCTCTAACTTTTCCACAATATGCTCCTCAGCCAAGGAAGAACAGGAGGTGAAGCTGTGGCATAGACATCTTGGACATCTCCACTTACGGGGAATGAAGAAGATTATATCCAAGGAAGCAGTCAGAGGAATTCCAAAGCTGCTTATTGATGAAGGAAGAGTCTATGGAGAATGCCAGGTGGGCAAGCAAACCAAGATGTCACATCCGAAGCTGGGACATCCTACAACCTCCAGAGTTCTGGAACTGTTGCACATGGACTTAATGGGACCTATGCAGGTTGAAAGTCTTGGTGGGAAGAGATATGCTTACGTGGTGGTTGATGACCATTCCAGATACACGTGGATAAGCTTCATCAGAGAAAAGTCAGATACATTTGATGTCTTCAAAGTCCTGTGCATAAGACTTCAAAGGGAAAAGGACAGTTGTGTGGTCCGGATTAGGAGTGATCATGGTACGGAGTTCAAGAATTCCAAGTTTGATGAGTTTTGCTCGTCTGAAGGAATAAGTCATGAGTTCTCCTCCCCTATAACTCCCCAGCAGAATGGGATAGTTGAAAGAAAAAATAGAACTATTCAAGAATCTGCCAGAGCAATGATTCATGCAAAGAAGCTCCCCATGCACTTTTGGGCTGAAGCAATGAATACCGCGTGCTATGTTCACAACAGAGTTACCTTGAGAAAAGGAACCTCCTCCACTCTATATGAAATATGGAAAGGCAGAAAACCCACAGTGAAGTACTTTCATATCTTTGGAAGTAAATGCTACATTCTCACAGATCGTGAACAGAGAAGGAAGCTGGATCCCAAAAGTGATGAGGGTATATTTCTAGGATACTCCACTAACAGCAGAGCCTACAGAGTGTTCAACTACAGGACCAATGTCTTGATGGAATCCATAAATGTTATTGTGGATGATAAAGAGGAAGGAATCGATGTCATAGAGGATGTTGAAATATTCCTTGACAGTTTAACTGACATTCCAGTCAAGTCTGAAGAAGTACAGGAACCTCCTCCTGAAAGTGAAGTAGATACAACCACCAAAATGCCATCTATCAGAATTCAGAAAGATCACCCTAAGGATCTTATCATTCAGAAAGACCACCCTATTAGAGCATTCGTAGTTCGGGGAACTACGGTTGGTTGGTGTCTTTTAGTGAACGACTATTTAGATCGTGCTCTAAAGGCTAAACATTGGCTTGTCTACTCTCGGCGGAGGCTTAAGCATTAGTTTGTTGTGCGCATTAGAAGGGATTAAATAGTGTTCTTTCTGAAAAGAGTTTTGGTCACACGAGGGTGACGAGTTGAGTTAGTATATTTGATGTTTTGTTTGATTGGTTTTGATTGCACGTGGGCGAGGACAAGTATATTTGATGTGTTAAGATATTTGGTTGGATGACGATTACTCGGGAAGTCGGGTAAGACAACTCGTATCCTAATAATCGGGAAAGGGAATAGAAGACTCTAAACCGCTTTCTTTTTCATCGTTAATTATAAAAAAGGATTTGATGATAATTAATGTGTTTTGACTGGATGACGATTACTCGGATAGTCAAGTAAGACAACTCGTATCTTAATAATTGAGAAAGGGAATAGAAGACTCTAGACCGCTTTCTTTTTCATCTAAGTGATCACGAAAATAGGTTTATGTATGGTTGTTCCTTTTTAGAATAAATGACAAGTATTTGGATGGCTGAGTAAGACAACTCATATCCAAGCTCTTGAGGAGAGGAATCGAAGACTCAAGACCATCTCCCTTTTCGTATAATTTATTATAAAAATGATTTGATTAAGTTATAAGTTTACGGAAGAATGAAAATTGTTCGACTGACCGAGTAAGAGAACTCGTATTCAAACAATTGAGGAGAAAAGTTGAAAACTCAAAGTCATCTCCCTTTTCATTTCTTATTACAAAAATGATTCGATTTGATTGTGCTCAGGTGGATAGAAGTGACGATTATTTGACTAACCGAGTAAGAGAACTTGTATTCAAATAATCGAGGAAAGGAGTTGAAAACTCAAAACCGTCCCCCTTTTCATTTCCAAAATTGTAAGAACGTTTGATTTAATTTATGCTTAAGTGGATTAGAAATGACGATTATTCGACTAACCGAGTAAAAGAACTCGTATTCAAATAATCGAGGAGAGGAGTTGAAAACTCAAAATCATCTCCTTTTTATTTCCACATGAAATGGTATCTAATTGTGATTAAGTATTTTAATTTGATTTTAATAAAGAATACTCGATGTTGGATCGAGGTTTTAAATTTATGTTTACTAATGAATTGAATTTATTTAACGTATTGTTCTTCTACTCGATTAAATAAAAGTCGAATAGGTCTCATTGTAAGAAAGCCCAAGAGTAAGCTATGTGAGGTTGATGGCGATTCTTTAAAAGCGATCGATTTACAAAGGTATTTAAAATGGGCTCGACTTTGAATCGAGGATTGTGCGATTTTGATGGTTTAGAAATGGAATGGAATTGAGTTTGTATTATGAAATGATAATGGAAAATGATGGTGAAACATTGAGAAATTATTTTGAGTTGATTTTGAAATGAGGGTTGAAGTGTCTTGAAAATGGATTGAAATTTAAATTGATTATTGAAATTGAAAGAAATTTTAGTGACGTTGAAATATGATTATTTACATGTAAAAAAAAGAATATGGATAAATATTAATCGACTAAATAAACAAATTAATCCACTTAACAAAAAGAAAATAATTAATCAAAACTATAATCAACTAATTAATTAATCAACTGCTAATTTAAATTAATCAAATAAAAAAGTAAATAATAATAAAAAGAAATGAGAACAATAATTTAAAAAAAAATATGCATACATGAATGTGACTATATCTACAAGACCAACTTTGGAAAACATACTTTCACCTCATTAATTGACACAAATATCCAAACCAAAGTTATATTCAAATCTTCATTCATATAACATAAATATTTAAATAAAAAGTAAACTCACTTCTAAACAATTTTATAAAAACTACAAAGTGATAGGATATCATTTTTTAAAGTTTCATGATAATTCTCACGTAGAACCCTTAAGAAGCAGAGGTTTTGGTAGAAAAATGTTATAAGAGAAGACCATACACTACCATTCTAATCAACTAGATTACTCTAGCAATGGACTTGTATATGGAAAACTATCATATTTAACACATAATAATCACATACACAATTATTAAGAGCCATTATGACTAGAATAAATGGAAAGGAAAAAAAACAATTTATTTTGAAACAAGTTAATAGTGTTCTCTACTTGAGTCCTAATCAAATCACAATATAATCTAAGCATTTGTCTCAAATATTTATAAAAAAAAAACAAAGTCTGTAAACATAAATAAACATACTAAAACTAAAGCCACGGTAGAGAAAAAGAATAGCTAAATTTTCCAATAGTAAACTTTCAGCACTTTCAGCAAAACTAAAATTTACTCAACCAACTGTTATAATCGCATCCTGCTAGAAATCTTCGACAATCTCGCAATCATTTGAACAACACACACAAAGGTGAATATCAAACCTTGACAGCAAATAGGAATTAAGTCTCAAATAAACTCCTCCACATCTTTTACCTATTTATATACTTCAATATCCAAACAAAATAAAGCTTTTCATTCACAAAGAATCAATATCACAGTAGTAAATCAAACATGATGTTTCAATTATTTACAGAATTAAAGCATTAACATTATAATGGAAATGGTGTAACCAAAACATTCCGGCAAACCATTATTACTTAAAATAAATACACACTTTACACTTGATAACATTACCAAAACCAAAACTGAAATTGAATTATTACTGAGTTATAGAAAATGATGCGATAGCATTACCGATACAGTAGCAACGCTGCAACTCACCTCTTTTTCATCAATAAATTATGCACCCGCCATGTTTGAATAATTATCGTTATCAAAGCTTGACTTGCAACAAGTGCTGCAACGTTGGTAATACGGAAAGTTGATCGGTATGTGCCACTCGAATATTGGCGAAGAATGTCCTTTGGATTTAATAACGTTCTAGTACAGTACCAAAATCACCATTGTCGCGACAATGATAGCGGTGTCTGGCGAGGATGAAAGAGAGAAGCGGACGTTCAGAGGAGTGTGGAGGTGATTTTTCAAAGATTTCACGGGTTGGAGGACGTTGTGAGGAGAAGAAGGAGATCGAAATGTTTTGATGGCACGGTTTATGTGGTGGTTCTGCGGTGACGACGACGAACGGTCGTCGGCGGTGGAGTTGTAGTATGGAGCGGAGGGTGCGAAGGAGGTTAGTGGCGGTGGTGTTGACCGGAGGTGGTTATGAAGGAGGACGGTTGAACAATGGAAGGAAGTTTTATGTGTTGTGGTTGTGGGTTGGAGTTCACAGCGGAAGACGGCGGGTATGGACGGTGTAGCCGGAGGGAGATGAAGAAGTGATGGTGGCCAGATGGATATGGACGCGGGGAGGCATTCGTTTGGTTGTTGTGTGCGGTGATGATTTTGTGACGGCGCGGTTTGTAGGAGAGAGACGGAGGCACGGAGGGTTGAGCGATGGTTGTAGCTGTTGGGGGTGGAAGGAAGTGGGTGAGCGGTTGAGGGAGTCCAGAAGAAGAGTCACCTTTTTTTTTTCTGTTTTTAATCCTTTCCTTTATTTTTTGGAGAGAGAGATTAAGTTAGTGTCTGTTGGTTCGTGGTGAGAGAAAAGAGGTGTTGTCCTTTTATTTATTTTTCATCTTACCGTTGGAAGAAAAGAGAGTTATTATGTGAGCTGTCTTTTTCTTGTTTTTAATTTCCTTTTTGCTTTTTGGTCAGAGAGAGACGTTGTGGAATTAATGTGTGACTACCCCCTTTTCAGGATTTTTTACTTAATTAACCCACTTTTTCGAATAAATTCCCAAAATAACCCAGTTTTCAAAAAATTTCCCAATATACCCCACTTTTAGAGGGAGGCGCCAATTGGATTGGTGCCCCCTCTTAAAAATTGCAAGGAGGCGCCAATTGGATTGGCTAGGGCACCTGCCCTAGCCAATCCAATTGGCGCCTATGTGTAATTTTTAAGAGGGGGCGCCAATCCAATTGGCGCCTCCCTTAAAAGAGCCTCAAATGAAAAAACTTCCAATATGAAAGTTGTAGATCTTTTCAAGACAATGAATTTGGATATACATTTTGCAACATTTGGATTTTTTTTGAGAAAGTTATGGGCAGTTGAAGTTGGACTTCTGAGTTTTTCAACTACTATCTGACCTATAATGTTTTGTATTATTGCATGTGTTTCTTTTAGGAGTATGTAATTTTGTCCAACATAACATTTGAAGTAGACATCTTAAATTTTCCAATGCACTTGGTCCCACCTCAAAATAATTAAAAATGAGTGAGTTAGATCCCTGCGAACTTGACCCAAAATTAGGGTTTCTGTCTAAATGACCTATAATGTTTTGAAATTAATGATGAGCTTCCAAGTTTCAAATGGATTTTTGATGAACATGAAATTTGTTCATATGGCGACTGTTGTTAAAACTTTAATGGAGGCGCCAATTGGATTGGCTAGGGCCGGTGCCCTAGCCTAGGGTAGGTGCCCTAGCCAATCCAATTGGCGCCTATGTGTATGTTTTAAAAGGAGGCGCCAACTCAATTGCCGAGTCCCTCATAAAATGCCTTTTTTGTCTTATAAATAGATGCGTAGTGTGACCTATTGTTCCACAATTCATATAATCATTTGGCTATCATGTTTGGTGTTCGTCGCCGATACGGTAAGGTGATTTATGCGAGAGACAAACCTCAATTGTTGATGCTGTTTTGGAACATCACCATGTTAGATCAACTGAAGAGGGAGCTGGTTCGATGGTTATACGGGAAAATACCAGAAGGGGAAAAATCAGAAGTATTGAGAGACTTGACAGTATGTTTGGTTGGGTGCGAATGAGGACTGATAAGGATGCTAGGGAAATGATGTTCGGTCGAGACGACATTAATTTGATTGTTGTAATCAGTTAGAATTATTTATGTTTTCAGATGTTTTATACTGATGTTGGTTATGAAACTCGTTGTAACAAGAACTTAATGATATATAATGATTGATTGTTACAGAAATACAATGTTACAAAAAGCATAAGATCTAGATACAATGTTACAAATAGCTTAAGATCTAGATGTCATGTTACAATAAGCTTAAGATCTAGATGATGTTCCTTGATTGGGACAGTTGTTTTTGTTGTGTCCTGGTTGACGATAGATACTACATAATCTTATCATTTTATCTGTGGAATCCATCTCTGTTCTTATACGTGTGCTGTTTGGCCTTCCTTTCTTCTTTCTACGCATCTCTTCATTGTGCCAAACAATATCTCCTTCATATGGAGGCCAGTAATCCTCCATTGGTAGTACTGAAAAGCTTTGACTATATACATTCATGATGGTGTTGGCCTTGTACACATCAGATAAATAGGTGTAAGCGTCTTGACGAGTATAAGCGCATGCTGCAATGACATGGGAGCAAGGTATGCGGAAGGCCTGAAATTTTCCACAATCGCACCAACTTCTGTCTAGTTTAACCGCGTAGGCTAAATTTGGTCTCCCCTCGCTGTTGCCCATTGTTTCCTGGACGCTGAAATTTTGTCTATGACGGTCAAACACTGTTACAGCGTGTGTCGTAGCTTTGATGCTCTCCTCTTTCATGACCTTCATGCAACATTCACTGAATACTTGTCCGGACATTAACACTGCACTCCATCTTTCACCTCTAGTTGCGAACATAGAAGCCAACCTATAATAGGTTGATCTTACCAAGGCGGTTATCGGCAGGTTTCGAATTCCTTTGAAAACCCCGTTCATGCATTCCACAATGTTTATTGTCATGTGGCCCCATCGACAACCACCGTCAAATGCTCTTGTCCACTGCTCTACTGGGATGTTATTTATCCATCTCCCCGCGTCTTCATTAGACAGTCGAATCTCATCACGATAATATTGAAAAGACGGTTGAGTTAAAGCATACCCAGCATTCACCACCTTCTTACGAAGATTCTTATCTTTTATAGCACGCATGAAGTTTTGTGCAATGTGTCTGATACAGTAGACATGTGTAGAAGGAGGATCATGCCATCCGTTGTCATGGTTGTTGTAGGCACTTTCGATGGCAGCATGTCTATCAGAAATAAGACATAGATTGGCTTGTGGAGCGACATGCGTTCTGAGATGTCGAAGAAAGAAACCCCATCCAGCAGCCGTTTCACCTTCAACAAGAGCAAAGGCAATGGGAAATACATTGTTGTTACCGTCTTGTGCAACTGCCATGAGCAACGTACCCTTGTATTTTCCGTATAACCAAGTGCCATCAATTTGCAGGAGAGGTTTGCAGAAAGCGAAACCTTTGATGCACGGGTCAAATGCCCAAAAGAGACGGTGAAATATTCTATTACCTGTAGCACAGGTTCCGTCTGGCATCATTGTTGGCACTGTCTCCAGAATTGCCATAGTTCCTGGGACATAAGTTTTTAGTGCCCATAAAAACCGTGGTAATTCCTTGAATGAGTCCTCCCAGTTGCCGAAAACCTGCTCAACAGCCTTTGTCCTCGCAATCCATGCTTTCTTGTAAGATGGAGTATAATTATATGTTGTTCGGATATGGGATATAATTATACTCACCTTCACTGATGGGTGTTGAATAGACAGTTTTGAAGTGTCGGGTTTTTGTTATCGTATCCACAGAGATTGTAAGATATCGCTGCCGTTCAATGGTTGAATTAATCTTAACTTAAAGTAACACTGGGGTTTTGGGTTTTAATCAAGTTATATTGCATACAAAGTAATTAATTGCGGTAAAAGTTACGTTTTGATTAATATGAGAAATATTGTCAGAGTTAGGTTTCAATGATTACATTTGCTTTGCATGTTTTTGCACGGTCAACAATATTATAAACTCCTTTAGATGATAAATAATTTCACAAAGTCCTCTCAATGTGTTTCTCTCGAACACCCATTGTGAGTTTTGTCATTTTGATCCATTGTTTCTCTCGAACACAATCTATCAAAAAGACAACGTTTTGGTTCAACCTTATGGTGAACAAAATCATTCGTTACTATCTCTAGCTAACAAACAAGTTTGGATGAAAACCTAGGTCAAGAATCGGTAAACATCTCTCGATCAAATACCAACACAAAGAGTTTTAAATAGAAACAAAGTTTTCATCATATATTTACCGTTAAAGAGTTTACATATGAGGATCCTTACATTTACACACAAAGCTTGGAAATCACCTACATCTAACCTTGACAAATGGAGACTTAGCTACTCATTTTCATGGTAGCTTGGTCGGCAAGTAAGAAAAGAGGGTTGATCAACATCCAAGTCGAATGATCGAAGTTGGATGGGAATCCACCTTCTTTTTGTGGAAGATGGTTGCTAGATGAAGAGAAAATGAAATTAGGGCATAAAATCCCCCACAAAGCAATGCTGTAAAATATCTAAGAGAAAGTACAAAAAATGGAAAAGTTGGTAAAAAGTGGTATATAGTGGTCTAGTGGCACCTGCTACTTATAGACAAGTGCAGAACTGTCACGTTCGCTAGGCGAGCAGAATGGCTCGCCTAGCGAAGGCCAAAAATGGGCACAAAATGCCCCTGCGCCCAGAGAAAACTGGGCCTGTGGAACTGTCATGTTCGCCTAGCGAACAGACCTTCGCCTAGCGAAGAACTCGCTTCAACCTTCGCCCCAGCGAGGTTGAGAGGTTTTGCTACTGGAATGCTCGCTGGGGACTCGCTAGAGCCTCGCCTAGCGAGCTAGTGCTGGCTGCTCTTTTCACCAAAACAGACTGAATTCGCTGCCACTTCGCCTTCAGTTCGCCTAGCGAATTAATTAACCAATTTACTGGAGCCTTTCGCCAGGAGCTCGCCTAGCGAAGGTTTTGCTTCGCCACATCCTCGCCTAGCGAGCTGGCAGATAGAATGCTTGTTTGCTTTGGTTCCTTTGCCAATTTTGTTGTGTCTTCATTATCAATTAATTCATGCCTTTCCTGCACAATAACACACACATCAAAGGCACCAAGCTTGTTTATCAATGTAATGCATTCCATGTAAAATGAATGTGGTTTTGGCACTTTTAGCAAGGCAAAAGAGTGAAAGATGCCCACATATGATAGCTCAAATAAGCACTTTTGGGCATCTAACAACTCTCCCCAACTAGATTCTTGCTTGTCCTCAAGCAAAGTATGCCTCTTGAAAGACAAGAGGATTTGCATAAAGAAACAGTTTCTCCGAAGTTGGATAAACGGCTCAAACACAAGCGAAATCCGCCAATACACGTTTCCAACGGTTTTGAATAAAATAATACATAAGAACTAAAACTTAAGTAGCAATGCAAAATATTTATCTATCTGCAACAATACTATTCTGAATGAATCACCCTATCTCTCCTCTTCGAATAAGGATTGAAGATTTAACGCGTTTGCAACCGCGGGAATAATCTCACTCTCTAACAAATAATGAAGAAATCAAACAGATTCATACAATGTCTAATCAATCATAAATGGTACTGTGGAAGCAAAAAGATCACTAAGGGCTTTTCGGTTGAAACTTGGTCAGGTTAACAAACAAGGGTCATTTCTAAGGCCATTGAAACGAAAGTGCCGATGCAAAAGAGGCATTCACAGTAATATTCACACTACTCGACTTTGTTTCATCTGTTTCTTATTTGTAACCTTCACAACACATATTCCACAACTCAACTCTTATTTTTCACTATTTTTCTTCCAAGCAAGCATTCATTTTCATTTTTTTTTTATATTTTTGTTCTTTTCTTTCACATCAAATGTACAAAATGGATGTTTATTTTCTACATTTTCTATACATATATTTTTCTATGCTTGCTCGGTTTTTCTTTTCTTTTTCAAGAGTTGTGGAATTTACCGATTCTTTTTCGTTCTCCCCAACTTATTTCTTCCACACCCTAAGTGAATGCTCTTAACTTTTTACGGCAAAAGAACAATAATCAAGATTTTTCGGGTTGTAAAAAAAACATTTTTGAGATCTCGCTTTATTTCAAGCCGAGATTCAACTGTTCAGGCTCAAAGGGGTTAACAAATACTCTCTCTGCTCACAGGTAAGTTGTTTTTGGATGTAGTTGTGCTCGAAAGAAAACAAGTGCCTTGATCATTTCTAATTGCTTCCACAATTTCACAATAATAACAGACAAATAATGAATCAAATGAATCAACAAAACTTATTAGACTCCAGCATTTAAGTGTACAATGGAAGTTTCCTCACCATATATGGTTCTAAGTTCTAGATGAAACATTCATTCAATTATGTTGCAAAAAGACAATATTCTATTTACCAAAAAGAGTAAAGTTCCTAATGCATTCTAAAATTCTAGCCGGCGGTAACCATGTACCTTAGCTTCATTCACTTGTTATTCTTATCATTGCCATCCAAGCTCGGATGCACCTTCATTGGGTACTTCTTGAGGAGCAACCAATCTAGAAGGGTTTGCCACTCATTCAACCAAAAATTTATTAAACACACAAAATTAACAACAAACATAAATAATATTAACTGAAAAAATAAAATTTTGTTCGTGGGGGACAAAACACCCCAATAGTACAACCCATTGGTCAAAATACAAAATTCAAAAGTACAAATAAAAAAATGCCATAATAAAACTGAAATACAAAAAACAAAAACTTAACCCACAAAGGGCTCAAGACTCCTCCTCACTACCGGCCTCAGAACCGGTCGCCTCATCATCATCCTCAACATCATCATCAGCTCCCACCCCCTCAGAATAGACTGGCACGTCCACGGGCCAATTTGCATTAGTCAGAAACTGCTCCCGTGTCATCAAAGCATGTGCACCACTACCCTGCAGCTGCAAACGCTGCATCGAGTCGTGCATGTCAATCATAGCCCTCTGCGATGCTGCCATCCACTGGAAATTGTATTCACACGCAGCCCGCAGGTATGGATCGACCCTGGGAGTAGAAGCACTAGGACCATCAGAAACCCCAGTGCTACCTGAAGCTGCACTGCTGCCGGTGGCCTTAGCTCTGCAGTATTTTGCCACATACCGGTCATCAATAGGAGCCGGGATCCTAACCTGACCCCGAGACGGAAGTCGCACTCGTGCCTTAATGCACAGGCTCATAATCAAACAAGGGAATGCAAGGGGGCAATTCACCCGAGCCCCCGACTTCAGTCCGCTCTCTATTACCGTCTTCAGCTCATTGGCAATGATCCTCGCCACATCAATCTCAACATTGGCGAGGATGGAATGTACTAAATGTGCCACTGGGATCGGCACAGTAGATGTGTGGGATTTGGGTTGTATGTTGGTCAAAACCAGAAGAAGAATCAGCTGAGCCATGGGAGTCATGTCCTCCCGATGATATCTCATAGGAACCCCAGATGGGTTCGGCTCAACTGATTTCCCTGGTAGAAGCAGGGCGGCTGTAATTGCTGGGATATCCTTGTGCAGCCGGAGGTCAATATGGTACTGGTCTCTCTCATCAGCACCCAGCTGAAGCGGCTCCCCGAGGATTTGGTTGATTGTATCCCTGTCAAAAGGAACTGGCCGACCGGCCACTCTAGAGACCCAAGTGAAGGGCTCATCATCATCAGGCAATGCGTTAGCGTAGAACTCCCGCACTGTAGCGATGTCATAGTGTTCCAAGGGATTTATCAACCTATCCCATTTCTTTGTATCAATCAACCCGGCAAAACTCCGATACGTGCCCTGTGGGTTTATCAGAAACCGCTTCTCAGGCAGAATGTTTCTCTTCTCCAAAGCGATGTACCGTGCCGCTTGTTTCGGGCCCACAAACTTGTCGTGGTCGAATTGGATCGGCACAGTACGTGAAGTAGTTGCCGCTCCCTTTCTTTTCTTGCCAGCACTTGATCTTGACTCCATTCTGCAAAACAAGAGATAAAGCAACAAACACGAAACAAACAGATTAGAAATTAAAACATAAATCAAAATTCTGCTATGTTCGCTGCTGCTTCGCCTAGCGAAGTTGCAGCGAACTCTCGCCCCAGGTCGCCTAGCGAGCTGCTAGCGAACCTTACGGGTTTTGGGTTTTTCTGCATTTTCAAAATTGTTTCCCCAAAACCTGTACATACAAGGTTTCCACAGCAAAACCCAATGATTCCTCATGACAATGAGTTGTTCTATGCTATTGGGGATACCTAATTTCATGGAAAACCTTAGTAAGAGTAAATCCCCAATTTAAAAACCTAAATGCACAACATTGCAACTCCCAAAATTGTATGCAACCTCAAGGTTCCTATCACACCTATCCTATTAACCATTCAAAGTTGGAAATAAATAATGCAACAAAAGAAACATGCAATAGGGCAAACCTTGAGGTAAACGGATTTGGAAAGGAGAAGTGGGAAGTGTTTGCAAATGACCGACACACAAATGTTGTTGATATGGATGCACGGTAGAAAATTTTGAGAAGGGAAATCGCACACTTCAGCAGAGCAGTTCAGAAGAATTTTTAGGGTGAGGGCAAAACTGCCCTGCTGAACTGTTTAAATATAACAGTACTGGTGCGCTCGCCACTGCCTCGCCTAGCGAGCAGCCAGCGAGCGCGCTCGCTGCAGCCTCGCCTAGCGAGCTGCAAGCGAACATGACAGCAAGTGCTTTTGCAAATGCAGCACTTGCATGTCATCCAATACTCATACAACATCAAACATAAAACAGGAAATACTTACAATGTTGGGGTGCCTCCCAACTAGCGCTTGTTTAACGTCGGCTAAGCTCGACGGTGCGATGCTCACAGAGGAGCATCGAGCGGCTGAGCACAACTCTCGCGATCCACATGACCGCCGAGATACACTTTCAATCGTTGGCCGTTCACGGTCCAACTGTCTTTCTCGTCCATGTCTTCAATGATAACGGCCCCGTACTCTTTGACTTCTTTCACCCGAAATGGCCCGGACCATTTCGATTTCAACTTCCCGGGAAACAACTTCAACCGGGAGTTGAACAATAAGACCAATTGTCCGGGCACGAATTCTTTGGTTCGGATCTTTTTGTCATGATACTTCTTGGCTTTTTCCTTGTACAACCAACTTGAGTGGTATGCGGCATTGCGCATCTCCTCCAACTCAAGTAGTTGTACTTTCCTTTTGTTACCGGCCAACTCATGTTCAAAATTTAGAAATTTAAGGGCCCACAAGGCCTTGTGCTCCAATTCAACCGGCAAATGGCAAGTTTTACCAAATACCAATTGAAAGGGAGTTAGGCCAATTGGAGCTTTAAAGGCCGTACGGTAGGCCCATAATGCTTCGTCCAATTTTTGGGACCACTCTTTTTTCGAGTTAGACACGGTTTTCTCGAGGATTCTCTTAATCTCACGATTAGAGACCTCGGCTTGGCCATTAGCCTGAGGGTGGTACGGAGTTGTCACCCTATGCGACACACCATAATGTTTTAGAATTGTTTCCAAAGGTGCATTGCAAAAGTGTGACCCTCCGTCACTTATCAACACTCGGGGAGTTCCAAAACGGGAAAAGATGTTTTTCTTTAAAAATTTTATCACCGTTTTGGCGTCCGCCCGAGGTGAGGCAATCGCCTCAACCCACTTTGAGACATAATCAACAGCAACAAGCATGTACTCATTCCCGTAAGAGGGTGGGAAAGGTCCAACAAAATCTATGCCCCAACAATCGAACACTTCCACTTCTTGGATATTTTGGAGAGGCATCTCATCTCTCTTACCTATCCCACCACTCCTTTGGCAACTGTCACAACTTTGCGCATGGGTATGTGCGTCTTTAAAAATAGTTGGCCAATAAAATCCCGATTGAAGAATTTTAGTGGCCGTTCTAACCCCATTATAATGACCGCCATAAGGCGAGTTGTGACAATGCCAAAGGATGCTCTGGGCTTCATCACCAGTTACGCATCTCCTCAACAGGTTATCGCTACCCAACTTAAACAAGTATGGGTCATCCCAAACATAATACTTCGCATCCGAAAGGAACTTCCTCTTTTGGTTCGAAGTTAGATCGGCCGGCACACATCCACTAGCCTTGTGGTTTGCAAAGTCTGCAAACCACGGCCTAACTTGAACCTTAAACAATTTTTCATCAGGAAATTCTTCCCGGATTTCCTTTTCAGATGCGGTAACCTCGAGATTCACCAAGCGGGATAAATGATCCGCTACCAAGTTTTCCGACCCCTTCTTGTCTTTAATTTCGACATCGAATTCTTGTAACAAGAGGATCCAACGGATGAGCCTTTGCTTCGAATCCGGCTTGGTCAGCAGATATTTAATCGCCGCGTGGTCGGTGTACACCACGACTTTAGACCCTATAAGATAGGACCTAAACTTTTCTAGCGCATACACTATTGCGAGTAGTTCTTTTTCCGTTGTGGCATAATTTATTTGAGCCTCGTTAAGAACCTTACTCGCATAATGTATAGCATGAAAAGTTTTGTCCTTTCTTTGGCCAAGTACCGCTCCAACGGCATAGTCACTCGCGTCACACATTAGTTCAAAATTTTCATTCCAATCGGGAGCGACTATTATTGGAGCGGTAACCAATTTTTCTTTTAAAACCTCGAAAGCTTGCAAACAATCGTCGGTGAAGAGAAATACCTGATCTTTGGCGAGTAAATTGCTCAAAGGTTTAGCCACCTTTGAGAAGTCCTTGATGAAGCGCCGGTAGAACCCCGCGTGCCCCAAAAAACTACGGATGCCCTTCACATTGACCGGAGGGGGTAATTTTTTAATTACATCAACTTTAGCTCTATCCACTTCAAGCCCCCTTTTAGAGACTT
The DNA here is from genome assembly GCF_024323335.1 of Lathyrus oleraceus. Taxonomy (NCBI): domain Eukaryota; kingdom Viridiplantae; phylum Streptophyta; class Magnoliopsida; order Fabales; family Fabaceae; genus Lathyrus; species Lathyrus oleraceus. Next base: position 338,196,809 of record NC_066585.1, read on the forward strand.
TGTGGCCTAGCACAATCCCCTCGGTCACCATAAAGTGACACTTTTCCCAATTTAGCACCAAATTAGTCTTCACACACCTTTCCAACACCGTCTTCAAATTTGCCAAGCATAGACTAAACGTCCCACCAAACACCGAGAAGTCATCCATGAAGACTTCCATAGTTTTCTCTATTAGATCGGCAAAAATAGCTTGGACACATCGTTGGAATGTCGCCGGCGCATTGCAAAGCCCAAAAGGCATTTTTCTGTATGCGAACACTCCAAACGGACACGTGAAAGCCGTCTTCTCATGATCAACCGGGTCAACCGCAATTTGGTTGTACCCGGAGTAGCCGTCTAAAAAACAGTAGTATTGTTGGCCCGATAGTCTTTCAAGCATTTGATCCATAAATGGGAGTGGAAAATGGTCCTTACGAGTCGCGGTATTCAACCGTCTATAATCTATACACATTCTCCATCCCGTGGCAACTTTAGTCGGGATCAATTCGTCTTTGTCATTACGGATTACGGTCATTCCACCCTTCTTCGGAACCACGTGCACGGGACTAACCCACGGACTATCCGAGATCGGGTAAATCATTCCCGCATCCAAAAGCTTCACCACTTCCTTTCTTACAACCTCTTTCATCGTAGGATTTAAGCGGCGTTGTGGTTGAGCCACCGGCTTGAAATCCTCCTCCATCAAAATCTTGTGCATACAATAGGCTGGACTAATTCCTTTAAGATCGGAAAGAGTCCAACCCATAGCTTCTTGATTTGTCTTTAGCACAAATATGAGACGGGCTTCTTCTTCAATTGTCAAAAGGTTGCTTATGATAACCGGCTTGTCCTCGGTATCATCAAGGAATACGTATTTCAACGTCGAAGGTAACTCTTTTAATTCAATTGACGCTTTCTCGTCAATTACCTCCTTCTTCAAATTTTCTTCCTCTACTTCCCACGGTTGTAGGTCTTCCAAGCTATCAAATTCCTTCAAGCATTCCTCAAGAGCTAGCTCCTCTTCAACAGTGAAAACCTCCAATGAGTCGTCGAGAGCTAACTCCATAGGAGATATCTCGTGAATATGCTTTGAAACTTCCATAATAGCGTCTTCGATCACATCGATTCGAAAGCTATCATGTCTATCCTTGGAATGCTTCATCGCCTCGAATAGATCAAAGGTGACCTCCTCATTTTGAACACGCACCTTCATTAAACCGTCATCAACATCAATCATCATTCTTGCGGTCTTCATGAATGGTCGGCCCAATATGAGCGGAGCATCATCATCTTCCTCCATATCAATTACAATGAAATCCACCGGGAAGAAGAATTTGTCGACCTTCACCAACACATCTTGGGCTACGCCATGAGGATGGGTCGTCGACTTATCCGCCAATTGTAATGTCATTCGGATGGACTTAATCTCGATGTTGCCAAGCCTCTTGATAATTGACAAAGGTATAAGATTTATGCTCGACCCCAAGTCAATAAGTCCCTTTCCGACATACACATCACCAATTTTAACCGGCAATGTAACTCTTCCCGGATCAACCTCTTTCTTAGGAAGCGTCCTTTGAATGATGGCACTACAGCTCGCATCAAGGACGATGGTCTCCGGTTCCGTATACCTCCGCTTTTTGGTTAGTATGTCCTTCATGAACTTGGCATACTTTGGCATTTGTTCCAAAGCTTCAGCAAACGGAATGTTTATTTGTAATTGCTTAAAAATATCCATGAACCGGGCGTAATGCCGTTCATTCTCCCTTTTTGACGGGGCATGAGGGTAAGGAAGGTTTTGGACAGGAGTAGCGCTCACTACCTCCTTCCCTTTCGCTATTCTAGCGCTTTTCCATCTCGGCTTCTTCACTACCTCCCTTACTACCTCATCATTTTTATTCTCCTCAATCTCCATATTTTTTTCATTTTCAACTTCACCATTATTTTTATTCTTTTCAACTACTTCCTCATCACTCCACACTCCTACTTCACCATCAACATTTTCTTCCACTATTTCCTCCTCAATCTCCCTCTCTTTCTCTCTTTTTTCACTCGCCATTCTTTTTTCGTTTTCACTACCCAACTCCCTTCCACTTCTCGTCACAATCGCCTTACAATGCTCCTTAGGATTTGTTTGCGTATTGGCCGAGAAAGAAGGACCGGTTTGTTGTTCAGCTAGTTGCTTGGCAAGTTGCCCCACTTGAGTTTCAAGATTTTTTATGGCCGCGTCATTACTCTTTTGATTGGCCATTGACATTTGCATGAATTGCGTCAATGTCTCTTCCAATTTAGAATTGACTACCGGCGGTTGTTGAGATTGATACGGATTTTGGGGAGGATTTTGACGGCTAGAAGAACCACCTCCATAACCTTGGTTATGATAATAGTTGCTTCTAGGTTGGAACCCTTGGTTCCCTTGGAATTGTTGTTGTTGTTGAGGGTGCGGTTGATAAGGTTGTTGTTGTCTTGGTTGATAGTCCCGTTGATTGGCCATATAGTTCACTTCGTCAAAGCCGGGAGGTGGACAAAATCCGGTGTCATGTTCACCTTTACAAAGTTCACAACAAGCTATTTGTTTAGCTTTTGACGGTTCTCTTAACTCTTTGATTTGTTGCGTTAAAAGTTCCACTTGTTGTGAGATGAGCTTGTTTTGGGCAAGTATGGCATCATTCGTCCCTAACTCAAGCACTCCCGCCTTCTTCAAAGAATTTCCACGACTTTGACTTTGAAGATCATTCAAAGCCATACGGTTGATAATGTTGGTGGCTTCTTCGGCACTTTTTGACATCAACGAGCCACCCGAGGTGGCATCCAACAACGTCTTACAGTTTGGTTGAAGTCCATTTCGGAAGATATGGATTTGAGTTAATTCATCAAATCCATGCCCTTTGCATTTCCTAAGCATGGACTTGAATCTCTCCCACGCTTCATTCAACGATTCACTGGTTCCTTGAGAAAACACCGAGATGGCCGTCTTTGATTCCATGAATCGGTTATGAGAGAAAAATCTTTCAATGAATTTCTCCTCTAACACATTCCAATCTGTCATTACGGCAGGTGTTTGATCGAGATACCAATCCTTTGCTTTACCGAGCAAAGCGTGAGGAAATAAACGTCTGAACAACGGAAGCTCCTGAGCCTGATCCACTCCGGCAGCCAATGCTATCTCATAGAATTTTGTGAGAAAAGCAAATGGGTCTTCATGGTCCATTCCGGTGAATGGACTCCCATACAATAAATTCAGAGTTCCCGTCTTCATCTCAGCTTGCCTTCCAGTTTGGTTGGCAAACTGAGCAGTGTTCCTTGGACTGTTGATACATGGAGTAGAAATCGGTGGTGGTGGTTGTGGCTCCATGTTTGGTACGAATGGGTGTGGATTTGTGATTGAAGAACTTTCTCCTTGCTCTTGATTTTGTTGAGCCTGTTGCCTCCTACGTCTTGTTTTGCTATTGAGCCTCCTTGCGGTTCTCTCGATCTCAGGATCAAAAAGAAGTTCGTCCACAGGGATTTTCCCTCGCATAAAACGTAAGCTGCACACTAAACCAAACGAATTACAAGCACAAGTCAAAAATTCACAAGCTAAAACTTAAACAACCAATGCGATGCTCGCAATATCAATTTACAATCCCCGGCAACGGCGCCATTTTGTTGAATAGACAGTTTTGAAGTGTCGGGTTTTTGTTATCGTATCCACAGAGATTGTAAGATATCGCTGCCGTTCAATGGTTGAATTAATCTTAACTTAAAGTAACACTGGGGTTTTGGGTTTTAATCAAGTTATATTGCATACAAAGTAATTAATTGCGGTAAAAGTTACGTTTTGATTAATATGAGAAATATTGTCAGAGTTAGGTTTCAATGATTACATTTGCTTTGCATGTTTTTGCACGGTCAACAATATTATAAACTCCTTTAGATGATAAATAATTTCACAAAGTCCTCTCAATGTGTTTCTCTCGAACACCCATTGTGAGTTTTGTCATTTTGATCCATTGTTTCTCTCGAACACAATCTATCAAAAAGACAACGTTTTGGTTCAACCTTATGGTGAACAAAATCATTCGTTACTATCTCTAGCTAACAAACAAGTTTGGATGAAAACCTAGGTCAAGAATCGGTAAACATCTCTCGATCAAATACCAACACAAAGAGTTTTAAATAGAAACAAAGTTTTCATCATATATTTACCGTTAAAGAGTTTACATATGAGGATCCTTACATTTACACACAAAGCTTGGAAATCACCTACATCTAACCTTGACAAATGGAGACTTAGCTACTCATTTTCATGGTAGCTTGGTCGGCAAGTAAGAAAAGAGGGTTGATCAACATCCAAGTCGAATGATCGAAGTTGGATGGGAATCCACCTTCTTTTTGTGGAAGATGGTTGCTAGATGAAGAGAAAATGAAATTAGGGCATAAAATCCCCCACAAAGCAATGCTGTAAAATATCTAAGAGAAAGTACAAAAAATGGAAAAGTTGGTAAAAAGTGGTATATAGTGGTCTAGTGGCACCTGCTACTTATAGACAAGTGCAGAACTGTCACGTTCGCTAGGCGAGCAGAATGGCTCGCCTAGCGAAGGCCAAAAATGGGCACAAAATGCCCCTGCGCCCAGAGAAAAATGGGCCTGTGGAACTGTCATGTTCGCCTAGCGAACAGACCTTCGCCTAGCGAAGAACTCGCTTCAACCTTCGCCCCAGCGAGGTTGAGAGGTTTTGCTACTGGAATGCTCGCTGGGGACTCGCTAGAGCCTCGCCTAGCGAGCTAGTGCTGGCTGCTCTTTTCACCAAAACAGACTGAATTCGCTGCCACTTCGCCTTCAGTTCGCCTAGCGAATTAATTAACCAATTTACTGGAGCCTTTCGCCAGGAGCTCGCCTAGCGAAGGTTTTGCTTCGCCACATCCTCGCCTAGCGAGCTGGCAGATAGAATGCTTGTTTGCTTTGGTTCCTTTGCCAATTTTGTTGTGTCTTCATTATCAATTAATTCATGCCTTTCCTGCACAATAACACACACATCAAAGGCACCAAGCTTGTTTATCAATGTAATGCATTCCATGTAAAATGAATGTGGTTTTGGCACTTTTAGCAAGGCAAAAGAGTGAAAGATGCCCACATATGATAGCTCAAATAAGCACTTTTGGGCATCTAACAATGGGTCTTTATTTACCAATGGCAGAATGTCTCGACATATCAAAGTTGTGCTCAGTTTACGGTGATCTTATTGAACGGTTGTTGCGACGCAACTGTGTGGTGGGTCTATTGAAGCAATCTCCCAAGAGTCATTTTTCTTCTTGTAAGATGCAGCCAAACGAAACTTACAAAGCATGTTACGACATTCGATAACATACCTTCTAGAATCAGTGCGTTTCACCGTAAAGTCAGCAAAGTTGTTCATGTGGTATTTTTTGATTGCCAAGACACATTCCTCTTTGGTACGAAACATGTCTCCCACCTTTAATTCACCTACTGGTCTCGGATACGGATTATAGAAGACACTGTCGGACATTTCATCGTCGTGAAGATCCATATTTGTCATATGTTGAGGAGGAATATAGGCATGAGTAGGAGGTATTGGTGGTGGTTGAGCCTCATCTTCATCGTCGTTATTCAGGATGTGATCAACCTGTATCTCAGTCTCCTCTTCTTCTTCATCAACAACGTCGACCTCTACTTCTGCTTCTGGGTTGAGTTCATGTGACCATTGTGCATCATCTGCAGCATCTCCACCAGCTGGATCCTGATCTGTTAGTTGAGACTGTTGAGACGGTATACATGGTTGTAGAGTAATGTACAACTCGATACAATCCATGCCTGAATGTTCATGACTAAGAAACATGCTTTCAACATCTTCATCGTCTCGTATCTTTAGGGGGAAAAACTTGCATTGACCATTCTCAAAAAATATAGGATTCTGATATGTCATCTTTGACACAATACCTGATGCTATAAAGGATTGTATTCTTTTTTTGAAATGCAAAAAGGTTGAATTTCTCTTCATCGTGACTCTAATGGTATCAGTGTTTCTAAAACAAAAACCATGAAGCTCAGACTCAAAAGTTTCACCGTTGCAGTGAACGTTGATACTGTATAATGATGAAGATGACATTTTGGAGATGAAAACTATTTTGCAAGTGTAGATGAATGTGAGTGAAGATGAAAAGTATTTTGCAGATGATAAGTATTAATGTGAGTGAAGATGAATGTGAGTGAAGATGAAAAGTATTTTGGAGATGAAAAGTATTTTGCAAGTGCAGATGAATGTGATAGTAAGACACTTAAATAGATGGTATCAGTGTCTCACATTGAAGCTAGTCTGAGATATCGTGTCAAACATGCAAGTAATTTCAGAGATGAGGTGTCTGTCATGCAATACAGTGTGAGTTGATGTGTCAAGCATGCTAGCTAGTCAAGAGTTGATGTGTCTGTCATGCAAGACAGTGTGAGTTGATGTGTCAAGCATGCTAGCTAGTCAAGAGTTGATGTGTCTGTCATGCAAGACAGAAGTGAGTATTCAGCATGCAGGATACTAGAGAGCCACGTGTCTGAGATGATATGTCAATCCTGCAAGACAGTGTGAGTTGATGTGTCAACCAGGCAAGCTATCAAGAAGGTAGTCATCAGCATGCAGGAGACAAGACAGACACGTGTCGGACACCTAAGATGGTCAGAGATGATGTGTCAATCATGCAAGCCATCCATAAGTGATTTGTTCAGCATGCAGGAGACAACAATGCCACGTGTCAGACATGCAGAAGGTGGCGCCAATTGGTTTGGCGCCTACCTTTAAGGATTGTACATGGTCGCCAATTTGAATGGCGCCCCCATGGAGTCAGTCCTCGAAACCAAGCATTCAGAACTAGCCTTGCATGCATGTACCCTATGGTGTCGCCAATTTGAATGGCGCCCCCACTTTAATATTGTACATGGTCGCCAAATGAGGTGGAGACACCATGCAAACACAATTTTTCATGCACTCCTCCATTTGCCTATAAATTGATCCACTCCTTCAATAATTCTTCCACACCAACATTCTCACTACTTCATCTACATTTCTCACTACTTCATCTATATTACTTCTTTTACAATTTCATCTTCAACAAAATCTTCCATTTTCATCTACACCAACTCCCCAACAATATGTCTTTACTCACAATGGGCGAAGCACACAGAGGAACAGTTGCAAACATCGCGACATACGTAAGTTTTTTCTTATACTTCTTTTTTATGTTTCATCTCCACCAACCCCATTTTATTTTGAAATACCGACTTAGTCAAGTGTTACATTATTTCTATTATAGGAGGTCTCAAGGTTTCGAACTCGAGTCCACGAATTTGTCCCAATGGACCCGATGATTCAACCTTATGTTGAACTCGCCGGTTTTGGTCACCTTAGCAAAATTATGTCTTGGTCTATAGATAACAAGTTCATTCTAGCCTTATGCGAAAGATGGAGGCCAGAGACACACACATTTTGGTTTCCAACCGGTGAGTGTACCGTGACGTTAGAAGACGTCTACATGCTTTTAGGACTACGAATTGAAGGCAAAGTTGTTAATGGTAAGACCAACTATGCAAATTCAATTTGCATGGAGCTTTTAAACACTGATTTGTTAGATGATAATGCTAGGGGACAAGGTATACTACTTTCACGCCTAAAGTCATATTATAGTAGTTTTTATTTAGATGAGCATTCTACCGAAGATGCTCGAATCATCAAAACTAGGTGTTACATTATGTTGTTACTAGGATCCTTTTTATTTCCCGAAGGTAGTGGTTCTAGCATGCATATTATGTACTTACCTTTACTTAGACATATAGATAGAATATGTAGTTATAGTTGGGGATCCGCATGTCTAGCCTATCTCTATAGTTCTTTGTGCAAAAACTCCCACAAAGATACTTCTACATTTTCTGGATGTGCTGTTTTGCTACAAGCATGGGGATGGTCAAGACTACCGTCTCTAGCACCGGTCAATAACAACCCCTTCACTTTTCCATATGCAAAAAAGTAAGTTGTTTAAATTGTTATATCTTTACTTCCTTCCTTACAGTTTATTACCCATAACTAATTTATTTTAACTTTTTGGTGTAGATGGTCGGCACGCGGTATGAATTACAGCAGATGTCCGAGACACTGTATTACTCAATATCGCAACCTGTTGGATCACCTTCGACCGGCAGACGTAAGCAAAATAATTTCATTATTTCTTCATATTATGTTGACTTTTTCTACATTCATTTAAATCCTATCGTCTTTAACATTTCAGTTCATTTGGCGTCCATACCTTAATATGGATCATGAGCATCAGATCAACCCTGAAGACGCAGCCGTATGGAGAACATGCACACCGATAATACGATTCACAACAGTGGAGCTGCACAACACCGATCGTGTGAAGCTGCAGTTTGGTATGGTCCAGAATATCCCAGATCCCCCAGCTAGCCTAGGAGAATGGCATATGCGTAAAGTGAACGACCAATGGAACTACAACCCTTGGCAAACCTTCGCAAGATCAGAGTGTCGCAAGTGGAAGCACGGTCATGACCATGTCTTAACTGACGCAGTCATGCCAAATGAGGTAAAACCAAGTCGTACTTATATGGCTTGGTATAGATCAGTTGGATTTCAATTCATCGCCGATGATATGTACCTCTACGACCCACGCCAGACAAGTTACAAACAAGAAGGATCAACATCTAACCCCCAACAACATTCTCAGCCCGGTTACTCACAACCACCTATCCGACAAACTTTCCGTTCCACAAACACACAAACATACAACCAAAACATGCCATTCACCCAACCCCAAAACCAAGAACATCCCCCATACCACCACCAACAAATGGACCATCAACCTTCGACCGAACATCGCTTCGCACCCACACCATCACCCTACCAAAGTCGCCTTACCCAAAACACTAACCGCCCCATCACCTACCGTAGCCAAGAACCCCAAACATCACAATACCAAAACATCCCACAACCATATCTCTTCCAAACACCCCAACAACCTTTCCTAGACCCATCATTGTCACCCATGTCCCCCTTCAACCGTCCCGGTCGCCCATCCATGAGTCAACCACACCCCAACTTCTCTGGCATGGGTCATGAGCTCAGCTACACCGGTACACCATCATTGAATACTGAAGACTATGCTGAGTTGGCTGAATACCTCAACGGATCTTCTCCTGTAGGAGGTAATGACGCTCCTGGACCATCAGATGAACAAACACCGGTGCAGAATCGTCAACGTGGGTTAGGGCCAAGGGTTAGGGTAGCTAGGGGATGTGGGACCGGAGGTCGGTTAGGTGATCCCGATCATCACCATTAGGATTCTTTGTGTAAAATCCAAATTTTATTAATATCAATTCGTATTATGTCAAATTTATCTTTGTGTAAACTCCAAACATTAGGTTTCTTTCATAATTCTAAAATAAACACATATCATAATACAAAAATTTATAGGTCAGAAACCCTAATTCAAGGACTTGTTATTGTTATGTTGAAGGGCTTGAATTTGGTCCCTTTTGGCAAAATTCACATACACATATTTTGACAGAAACCCTAATTTTGGGTCAAGTTCGCAAGGACCTACCTCACTCATTTTTAATTATTTTGAGGTGGGACCAAGTGCATTGGAAAATTTAAGGTGTCTACTTCACTTTTTATGTTGGACAAAAATTGATAACTCTAACACAAACACATGCAATAATACAAAACATTATAGGTCAGATAACAGATAAAATGTCAAAGAGTCCAAGTTCAGGTGCCCATACCTTTCTCATAAAAATTGCAAATGATGCAAAACTTTAGTCCAAATTCATTATCTTGAAAATATCTACAACTTTTATGTTGAAGGTTTTGTCATTTGAGGCTTTTATCATTCAAACTAAAGGGCTTGAAGTTGGTCCCTTTTGGCAAAATTCACATACACTTGTTTTGACATAAACCCTAATTTTGGGTCAAGTTCGCAAAGACCTAACTCACTCATTTTTAATTATTTTGAGGTGGGACCAAGTGCATTGGAAAATTTAAGATGTCTAGTTCAAATGTTATGTTGGACAAAAATTCATATTCCTAAAAGAAACACATGCAATAATACAAAACATTATCGGTGAGATAACAGTTATAAAACTCAGAAGTCCAACTTCAACTGCCCATAACTTTCTCATAAAAAATCCAAATGATGCAAAATTTATATCCAAATTCATTGTCTTGAAAATATATACAACTTTCATGTTGGAAGTTTTTTCATTTGAGGCATTTTCAAGGGAGACGCCAATTGGATTGGCACCCCCTCTTAAAAATTACACATAGGCGCCAATTGGATTGGCTAGGGCAGGTGCCCTAGCCAATCCAATTGGCGCCTCCTTGCAATTTTTAAGAGGGGGTGCCAATCCAATTGGCGCCTCCCTCTAAAAGTGGGGTATATTGGGAATTTTTTTGAAAACTGGGTTATTTTGGGAATTTCTTCGAAAATGTGGGTTATCTCGGTAAATTTGCCTCCTTGTGTACCAATAAGAGGAACATTAGAGAACTCACCACAACTGTCAATAATCTCCAACCATCCAATGCATAATCATACCAAACAATATCGTCATTAGTGAGAGACATAAGTCTCTGAGACCACCGTAGACATTGCTTGCTCTCTAAGAAGATTGGTGTTTGAGGCAAGTGTGAAATAAACCACTTGTACAGAAGAGGAATGTAACACACAATGGTTCCACCACCCATAGAATTCCTCAAATACAAAGAGAAATATGTGGCATCCAACAAAGTCAAAAAAGGATTCCCAATTAAGAAGATTCTAATGGCGTTAACATCAACAAAGTTGTCAATGTTAGGGAACAAAGCTAAACCATATATAAGTAAGACAAATATGGCTTTAAAAGCATCCATACTACCAGCTTGAGCAAAAGCAGTAGCTCTACCAATGAGAAACTCAAAAGTTAGACCTCATATTCCTCCTTTCTTCATTATATTAACATCAATCTCAGATTTCTTCAAATGAAAGGCATCAGCTATGACGTGAGATCTTGGAATCTCCTTCAATGCATTGAAAGGTACCTTGTTAGATATGGGCATACCTAAGAGATAGGCATACTCCTCTAACATAGGCATGAGATGATAATCAGGAGAAGTGAAGCACCAATAGAAAGGATCATAAAATTGAACCAAGACACTCAAGATTCCTTCATCCACATCAGCAGACAATACATACAAGAGCTTCCAATGACATTTCTTGAAATCCAGGGGATCAACCACAAAGGATGATATATTCCTTAACTCTTTCAAGTCGGGACATCTGAAACTGTACTTCTTAGTGTTCCTTCGTCCATAATCCATGGTCTGAAAATATTTGCAAATATGACCTTAGTTCCTTGAAAATTTTGTTATTATGATGAATTCTATGATGCGCATGTTATGCATGAGTGCAAAAATCACACATAAGGGATCACACACAAGGCAAACACAAAAAAAAGGTCAAGGGATGGATAAATTCATCATCAAGATCAATCATCCATTTTGGTGGATTATGGGTTTCACCTTATCAACACCCAAGTTCCATTGATATTGACGATAACTGATCAGAACAACCGAGAATCAAAGGGTTTGTTGTGAGTCACGAGCATGAAGTCAGGTTAAAAACCATCCCAAAGGAGTTTACTAAGGATAAAAACATATAGATAATGTTCAAAAAAGTTCCCAGAGTCGTTATACCATCTATCAGATACTATAGGTTAGGATGGCTGACTCATCAACCCATAGTATTCTCAAGAGAAACTCGTCTGAGTGTAGTATCGTGTAATAACTGTTATCAAGTCTACACTAGAACAGTTTCTGCACTACGTTCTAAATAGGCCAACTTGGGTTAAATGTTCTACATTTCTCAGTTTCTAAGACCCCTAAATTAGAGAAAATAATGCCTATCCACGACTTACTCCAATGACATCAGTAACTCCAAAGGGGTCTGCACTGAGTATATGGATCTCAAGCCAACTCGTTAAGGACTACTCTGCACGAGTCGAACATGACTATACCATCCTCCTATCTTAATTGCACTAAAGTTCAGGTTAGAACTTACCTCACCACTCAGAGATCACCAAGCACAACAGACAGAGAGTATCACACATACAATATATACAAATATCAAACATCAAACATCAATGAATACAATACACACAAAAAGTATACTAAACCCACTAAGGAAACTCCCTAACAGAGTCGCCACTTTATTTCTGTAGCGGTAAATCGAGCTATTGGTTAACTCGACATCAATGAAACCAGAGTCGCCACCGCGCTTTTATTGTTTTCCAAAGGAAAAGAGGAAAAGTATGAAATACCCAAAGATAAGAAGTTTTCAAATAAAAACTAATAAAATTTCAGAGATTATAGGTAAGGGGGTTGGTTACACAGAGGGAATGTATTAGCACCCAAAATGTCCTAGGTACATTAGGGAGCCCTTTATATGTGTAAGTGTTTTTATTTGAAAATATGTTTGCTAAAAAAATGAGGGGATGAGAAAAGAATTCATTTATTATATTTTTGTGTTTGGCAAGACCTTCGTTCTTATGCCTACGTACCAACATAAATGAGTGCTTTACAACATTTAAGAGGGAGGGCTCTAACTTGGATACAATCAACAAGTATGCCATTAACCCCTAATAAATGGAAAGTCTTACAATCAATATATCATGGAATGGGAGAATTATATCTCAACCAAAGATATTTCAAATCTAAACGCTTTCTTTTGAAAAGTTTAAAAGAAAAAGGCACAAAATGGTCCAAAAGAATTAGGTGAGGTTGTTAGTTTGTTTTGTCTTTTTGAAAATAAGGTTAATATGATTAAGTTCATTTACAAGTTTGATTAAGAAAATATTTTGAAATCAATGGCATAAGGCCAAAGTTTTTACTCATTAAAAAAAGTCTAAGTTGAAAACTATAAAAAATAAGGTTTTGAAATAAGGGAGGGATCTTGAAATTAAATGAGGAGAAGAGCAGATAAAGGGACTATCCTAGCCAAGATTTAATAGTTTAGATATGAAAAGATCTAACTAGTGGGAAGCAATCCACAAGATAAGAATGTCAGATAGAAACTCATTTCCTTTGGGATTTTAAGCAAGCAACAAGCATAATCATCCAAGCAATTAATATGAAGACCAATGGCATCAAATAAAGATAGTCAAACATCCAAGTAAGCACTCCAAAAGCAAGGAGTCTTCAATGTATTTCACATGTATCAGATGAATATCCCTTGTAGCAAACTCACAGAGACAATCATCAGATATAAATAATAATATTAAAATAACCACTTAAGCACAGAGACATAGTAACAAATAAACCCAAGGATTTCTCAAGGCTTGTATCATATGAATGGCATTGGCCAAGATGAGGTCTCATATTAATGGCATTGGGCAAGTCCTTTCTCATACCATAGGGGTGTTGCCTACTCTAAGTCCAAAAGTTCTGGCCAAGTTTCAGATAGAGGTTTAATAGTCTACCAATGTATTTTTTAGGGTTTTTGTTTTTATTATGTATTTTAAGGTCATAAGACCATTGTAAGACTCCAATTTTAACCCTAAGATCCCTCATGCTCTTACCATCATATGCATTAGCATTGGGATCACAACTTGGCATCCTCCTTACCCCTCATTCATTGGGTTTGCATTAGGAGAGATCACCAAGCACAATTTGATTGTATCATACTTTGTTTTTCTTTACTTACTAACCAAAATACCAAAAATATGTCATTGTATAGTTTAACTCTTTTGTACGTAGTGCACATGCTCACCTTTGACCTATCAAGCTCATATATAGGGTTTAAGATCCTCATTGCAAGGAGCTCAATCAAGAATTGGTTTACATTGTCTATATGTATCATATACGGATCCCCAAGATCTTCGCATGTCATTTTGATCAAGAAAGCATCAAGAGTTTAGAGTTGGTTTGCCTTGGTAACCCTAATTCATCTGGGTATCTTATGTGACTTCTTCAACAAGTTTCTTCAACAATTGATCAAATATTTCAAGGGATACTTCACATTTAATCATCTTATGTATAAATTATATGGGGTTCCGTAGACCCTATCTCCTACCATTTTTATTATATGAAAATGATTCCAAGAGAAACGTTACTCTAAATGACATTCCAAACAACTTTCATGTTGGTTTCTAGAGCTATTTTTTCTTGGAAAGTCATTTTTTATGGTGAAAGATTATAGGTCATTTTGTCTAAACCCTAATTTGGAGGTCAACTTCCCAAGACCATAACTTTCTCAATTTCTATGATACGAAAGCCATTCAAGTTTCATTATCAACTCAAGACATCTAATTCAAATTTTATGTTTGGAGGAAGTGCAAATTCAACTTTTAAATGCATGTGATATGAGGAGACATTATAGGTCATTTTGGGCCAATACCATTGAACAAGTGATTTTCCTCAACTTCTAAAATGCATAACTCCTTCATGATAAATCCAAATGAGGTAAAATTTATGACCAATTTGAAGGACTTTAAGAGAGCTACAACTTTTATGAAGGAACGTTTCTTATTTGAAGTCCATAGAAAATGTTATTCAAGGTGGAAGAAGTGAACATGTGGCTTGGTACTTAGAATTTTTTTTATATGTTTGATTTTCCAAACTTCCACCTCAAAATTAATCATGACCCAAGCTTCAAATGAAACAATGTTCAACTCGGAAGTTGTTCCTCTTGATCTAACCTTTCCAAAAAGTCCAAATTCATCCCATTTGGACAAAGTATAAGTGACTTGCGCATGGCTTAAAGTTGGGTCACTGTAAGACCCCAATTTTGGCCCTAAAATCCCTCATGGCATCATAACATTGCATCTGCAAAACCTCAAAGATCATAAGCACCTTGGCTCCTTCCCTTTGGGTTGGGACCTCTTGTGAGTGGTTTGAGATCACCAAGCATGCTTAAATTGTATATCATAGCTTTTCTCATTTTATCTATTAACCAAAAGCACAAAAATATGTCACTAACATTTTTTGTTTGTAGCTTGAGCAATCACAAGGTTTAAAAGCTTCTAAGAGATCCTTTGTGCAATGATAAGGTCAAGAGAAGATGAAAGCAAGCATGGAAATGATTCCCAAAGCTCTCATCCATCAATTATGCCTCCCTAGTATCTCAATTCATCATTTTGATCAAAGCAAGTCAAGGGGTTTGAGGTTTGTCTCCCAAGGAAACCCTAATTCATCTGATCATCAACAATGCCTTGCTCATGAAGCAACCTCAACCCGTGGTCAAATACCATCAAGGTAAGTTCCTTAATTCATCATTCCATGCATATTTGAACTTATTTGAGTGCCCTCAATCATCAATTCATCAAGATGTGAGTGGTGGACTTGAGAAGTTGATCAGTCAATTCATCTGTCTATTTTGAAATGCACTGAGACCTAACGTTTTATGTGTTGGTCAAATGGAGATGATCCCAAGAGAAACAATGTTCTTAAGGACAATCGGAACAACATTCATGTTCATCAAAAATCCATTTGAGGCTTGGAAGATCATCATACATTCCAAGACATTATAGGTCATTTTGACTAAAACCCTAATTTTAGGTCAACTCCCCAAGAACTTAACTCATTCATTTTTTATGATTTTGAGGTGTGACAAAATGCATTGGAAATCTTATTGTGTATACTTCAAGTGTTATGTTGCGAAAAATTTCAAAATCTCAACAGAAATACATGTGATAATGCAAAACATTATAGGCCACTTTGGGCGAAATGCATTGAAATGGAAAAAAGTCCAACTTCAAGCGCCCATAACGTCTTCATAAAAAATCCAAATGATGCAAAATTTAAGTACAAATTGATTGTATTAAAAATATATACAACTTTTATGTTGGAGGGTTTTCCATTTGAAGCTCGCATCATCAAACAGAAGGGCTTGAAGTTGTTTCATTTTGACAAATTTCTCAAAGGCATATTTTGTGCATTGAACTTCATGGCCTGTTTTCATAAATTTCCACACTACAAATGAGTTTTTGTTCAACATAACATTTGTTCCTCATAGTAAGACCTTTCCAACCATTACCCACATGCCTATGTTTCAATTTTTCAAGTGGCATTTTCGAAGAGGTGAAGTTTTATGATCAATTATGCATTTCATGTTAAATTTCCATGCACAAGCCAATGCCTTGCAAACTGCACGTCCATTACAATTTGCTTGATCATCAGCATGCAAATGCAATTCAGTTTGGGCCTTCTACATGATCACATAAGCCCATGCAAGAAGAAATCCATTTGCCATGCACACGAGTAAACTCACTTGCTCAACCATTTCCAGCTATAAATACATGTGCTATGCTTCATAATGAACCAACCTAAGGGCGCCTGAAATGCTGCAAGAGTGAATCCTCAACCATACCAAAGGAACTAAGTTCATCTTTCTTGAAAATTCCAGATCTGAAATTCAATTGCATTTGGTTGAATTTTCAGATCTAAAGTTCCTAAACCTTCATCATTTGATCCATTGAAGTTCTGTTTTGCAAAAGGAACCAAGTGTAATACCCCAAAATTTACCCTTCATTTTTCCTGGAAGCATACGCTTTACACCTTATGCATGCATTCATTTTTAGGTCATTTAGCATTTGCATTTCATCATGGCAATCGGAATCGGATCCAAGAAGCTTGAACAACATCCAGGACATTTTGTGGGCTCTATTTAGATGATCAGTCAACACAAGAGAAAGACTTGAGTTACTTCCAACAGGGGTCTATCCGTCAGTCAAAACGTTAATCTTGAAGGAGCAAAGGTTTGTTCATGAGCTGTCATCCTCGCTAGGCGAAGCCCACGTGTTTTGAAAAAAAAAACGAAAAACGAAAAAAAAAAAACGAAAAAAGAACGAAAAAAAATGAAAAAACGAAAAATAAATAAATAAAAGAAAAAATCTTGGACTTGGACCTCTCTCATTTGAGCCCACAGGTCCACAAAAATCAGGTTATAAATTCAGAGTTTCAGTGAAACAAAAGGCATTCTATTCCTATTACCCTGTCTGGGAAAAAGATAATGAGAGAAGAACCCTGGGGAAAAAGATAGTGAGAGAATAGCTAACAGAGTTCAGAGCAACCTCCAGGCAACTCTGAAAGGTTCATTCTGACTCACACATTTTCAGCTCAAGCAAACCCTAACATTGGTTTGCAAATCCAGTCGTGCCATTTGATTTCAACCGATCTCTCCAATCAGGTTTGCCCTTATTCCCATTACCTTTGTGCTTTGAAGTTGAATACTCTGAATGTTTGAGGTATGATGGATGAATTTCATTAGGTTTTTGCCCACGGGTTCATAATTATGTATGAATGTATAAATAATGCCTCGAATGCTTAATCGTTTAATTTCTGAAGTGTATGCCACATGGTTTGAGGTTTCTGAAACCATACTGTTATCCATGAAAAACTATATTGTTTTGCTCTAATCTGACCTACGTTTGTCATAGCATGTTTTCTCCTAATCTTTATCTTGTTTCACTAACCCTTTTGTTGAGTTTTTGTGAAGGCTCACATGACTTTTGCAGGGATAGCTCGTTGGATATTCCACTTTGCTTGTGGGATACCATTTGGGAGATTTATTCTGATTGCCTTGTTGGCACATTTACTTTATACATGTTTGTTTTGTATCTGTTCGTATCCCCGCAGGTAGTGCGGTTCCTTCATCAAGGACTGCCTTTTTGCATGAGCATCCCAAACCCTAACCCTTCATTGATTTTTCTTCTCCTAAACACACATTTACTCCTTCTACTACAGGTGAGTAAGTCTCCAAAGGTCGAGCATCCGGTAGATTGCGTAGTAACGTCGTCCGCCCCCAAAACATAATCCTTAACCCCGTAGTTATCCGAACTACGGCTTGCTCTGATTCTCATTCCATATGAGATACGTAGGCGTAAGACGCGATGTCTTAGTGAGCACACATCCCCCCAACCCATAGGTCAGCCGAGCTACGAAGACTCTGATTCTCATATTCAGATGAGATACGTATGCAGTGGATGCGACATCCGCGCGAGTCATTTTCATTTAACCCCCTTTTTAGTAAACAACACAAGATAAACTCACACCCTTTAGACAAGAACTACAAAAGTGGATCCTGTAGAGTACTACGGATGCGTAGGGGTGCTAATACCTTCCCTTCGCATAACCGACTCCCGAACCCAAGATTTGGTTGCGAGACCTTGTCTTTTCCTTTCCTCTTTTCATGTGTACTTCGAGCGTTTCCTTTCCCTCCTTTGGAATAAATAACGCACGGTGGCGACTCTTCTGTCATTTTCTTTCACCGGTTGTTTTTTCGCACACTGTATTTTTCAGGTTGCGACAACTGGCGACTCTGCTGGGGAACCGGTTTCCCTAAGCGAGTCCCTCCTAGCTTTTGTAGTTTGTTTGTTTATTGGGTGTTCATGATTTTGTACAGTTATTTATTTACCTGTTTTACCTTATTGCATTGTGTACATATCATTGCTGTATCTGTTGGCTGGCTATGGTTGCTTGGTGATCTTTGTGAGATGAGTTCTATACCCGAACTCGAGTGCACTTAGGATAGGAGAATGGCATAGTCTTGTCGACTTGTGTGGAGTTATTCCTTAGCAAGTTGACTTGCAAGCCCATTCACTTGGTGGAGGTCATGTTGAGATCAATAATATCACACAAGTAAGTTGTGGTTAGACATTACTTTTTCCAATATGGACCTTAGAAGTCGAGGACCTTAGTTTACCAAACCCATCTTGGCCTATTCGTAGGACGTAGTGCGAAAGTCGTTCAAGTATAAGATTTGTTACGATTGTTACGCGATACTACACTCATAAGAGTCTCTCTTGAGAATATTTTTGGAATACAAGTAGTCGTTCCTCCGATAATATCCGAAAGATGGGATTAGGACTATGGGAACCTTTTGTAGAACATGTTTGGTAGGTTTAAACCTTAGTACACTCCTTTTGGGTGGTTCTTAACCTAAACTCCATGCTCGTGACTTGCAACAAACCCTTGACTCATGGTTGATCCGATCAGGTATCCTTAATATCAATGAAACTTGGGTGTTGATAAGGTGTAAACTGTAATCCACCAAAATGGGTGGTTGACATTAAGGATAACATGATCCATCCCATGACCTTTGTCTGGTGTGCTCTTAATTTCTCTCCAGACAGTGCAACCTGAAAGATGTTCAAGTAGATACAACGATCCTGATTCCCATGCCACTGCACTGCATTCACATCATTTTGCATCACATCATTTTGCATTCATAATCATTCACACATGTTTATCCATTTCTGTGGGGTTTATATCTTCTACTTGATTCTAGTCGGAATTTTCTTGGTTCTCATCAACGACTTAGTCTTTTTTTTTTACATCGTTTATCTATTGAGAGACTGGAAAGGGGGTAGAATACCTTTGGAATTGATAAACATGTCATTGCATTTACATATTCATTAGCATGTCTTGCATAACAGGTACCGCCACAGTGTTCTCAGTTTGTTTGGTGTTCCATCAGCAGGATAGCTGACCCAGGCATTCACCGGTACGGTACCCGCAGAAACCAACAGAGAGTAATGGAAAGCCTACAAGCAGAGTTCGCCGAGATGAAAATCCGCATGAATCAATTCATGGATGTGGTTCAAGGGGTGGCTCAGGGACAACAAGAGCTCAGGCAGATGATACAGAGGAATCCCCCTGCTCAACCAGAGATGGTGACTGATCCTCCTGCTGGAGAGGCTAATGGACCCAATGGACCGGGGCCTATCCCAATCCTACATGTCACCTCCGGTCAACAGCCCGTTCATGATGATCAGGACGATCAGTTCCCCCTGCTGCAGGAAGACTTTGGTATGGGTCATGGTGTGGACCCCATGTTTAGAAGATTGGAAGAGAGGTTGAAGGCAGTGGAAGGACAGAATCCTCTGGGAGTAGATGTTGCTGACTTGGGGCTGGTCCCAGGTGTGAGAGTGCCACCGAAATTCAAGGTCCCGATATTTGACAAATACAATGACAACTCTTGCCCGAAGACCCATGTGCAAGCCTATTTCCGTAAAATGGTTGCATACTCCGATGACGAAAAGTTGCTTATGTACTTTTTCCAGGACAACCTAGCTGCGACATCCCTTGAATGGTATATGAGGCTGGACAGAGCCCACATCCGTTGTTGGAGGGATTTGGCTGAGGCTTTCGTGAAGCAGTATCAGTATAATGCAGACATGGCTCCGGACAGAACTCAACTTCAAAATCTGTCTCTTAAAAGCAATGAGTGCTTCAGAGAATATGCTCAACGCTGGAGAGAAATAGCTTCCCGTGTTCAACCTCCTATGTTGGAGAAGGAAATGGCTAACATGTTCATGAACACTCTGCCAGGACCTTATTTGGAGCGCCTGGTGGGTTGCAATGCCTCCAATTTTGCTGATGTAGTCTCTACCAGAGAGAGGGTGGAGAATTACCTGAAGACATACAAGACCCAGAGCGGAGATGGATCCTCATCAGTGGTGAAGAAGCCGTTCATTCAGGGACAAAAGAGGAGAGAAGGGGATGCAAGTGCCATATCTTCTTATCAGAACAGGGATAACCGGAGGAATAACTTTCAGAACTATCATCAACAACTGTATGTTGCAGCTGTGACCATTTCAGCTGCAGCACCACTACAACAACAACAACCACAGCGTCAACCAGCTCAGTACCAACCACAACAACCGGGTAACAGATCCGCCTATCAACCGAGGCCAAGGACGATGGACCGGCGTTTCGACACTCTTCCAATGTCGTACGCTCAGTTGCTTTCTAGTCTTCAACAACTACAACTTGTGCAGTTGCGCACTCTGGCTCCTCCCGTTGGCAGGCTTCCGGCGGGTTACGACGCCAACGCTAGGTGTAGCTTCCACTTTGGGGCACCTGGCCATAATATTGAGAACTGCAAAGCTTTTAAGCATGTAGTTCAGGACCTCATTGATTCAAAGGCCGTTAACTTTGCACCAGCTCCTAATGTCGTCAACAATCCCATGCCCCAGCATGGTGGAGCCAACGTTAACATGGTTCAAGGAGAAGTCAAATTAGTCTCTGCGATCAACAATGAAGATGGGGATAGTGATTGCGACATCGATAACTGGGTGCGTCCGAGGATCCCGGGTGAAGTTCTCAACAATTGGTCTTCTGAGGAGATTGTCCAAGCCACTTGTCTGGAGGAGTAATTTTCTTTTTTTATTCATGCATATCCAAGTCTTACGTTCCGCCAGGGCGTAATGACTCATTGTAGGGCTCATCTATGTGACACTTGCATTTTTTATCATAAATAAAGGACGTCTTTTTGCATTCAAATATTTCGTTCCCTGTCTTTCTATTTTTGCAGTTTTTCAAAAAAAATGGCAATGTTTTGTTTAGTTTCCACTTTTTTTTCACACTCATAAGCACATACCATCACTCATGCAGATGCACATCACCGGATCCTATTGATAACGGTTCTGCTATGGGTCGCTTCGACTTTGAAAATCCAATCTTTCAAGCTGAAGAAGAGGGTGATGAAGACTGTGAACTCCCTGAAGAACTTACCAGGTTATTAAAACAAGAGGAAAGGGTCATTCAACCACATCAAGAGTCTGTTGAAGTGATTAATATCGGCACCGAGGACGCCAAGTGAGAAATCAAGATAGGGGCTGCTTTGGAAGACAATGTGAAGAAGGGGTTGATTGAATTGCTGCAAGAGTATGTTGACGTCTTCGCTTGGTCTTATCAGGACATGCCAGGGCTTGACACAGACATCGTGGTACATCGCTTGCCGCTCAAATAAGGTTGTCCTCCGGTCAAGCAGAAGCTCATAAGAACAAGACCAGAGATGGCTGTCAAGATAAAGGAAGAAATCAAAAACAGTTGGATGCAGGGTTTTAGCAGTCACAAATTATCCGCCATGGGTTGCAAATATCGTTCTGGTACCTAAGAAGGATGGAAAGGTACAGATGTGTGTTGACTACCGGGATCTGAACAGGGCTAGTCCTAAAGATGATTTCCCCTTACCTCACATTGACGGTTTGGTGGATAACACGACTCAGTTCTCGATATTCTCCTTCATGGATGGATTTTCTGGCTATAATCAAATTAAGATGGCACCAGAAGACATGGAGAAGACAACATTCATAACCCCATGGGGCACCTTTTGCTGCAAGGTGATGCCGTTTGGTATGAAAGATGCCAGAGTAACATATCAGCGGGCGATGGTGACTCTATTCCATGATATGATTCATCATGAAATCGAGGTTTATGTTGATGATATGATTGCCAAATCTCAGACAGAAGAAGAACATTTGGTGAATTTGCAGAAACTGTTTGAGCATTTGAGGAAATTCAAGCTGAGGCTTAATCCGAATAAGTGTACTTTTGGGGTGAGTGTAACACCTCAAAATTTGCCCTCCTCTCTTGGGACTAGCTTAGCATATTGCATTTTATCTTTTAGGTCATTAGGCATTGCATATTTACATATCATATGGCAACATCAATCAAGCCATCCTCTTAGGTCTTGATCAGAAGATAAAGAGGTTGAGATTCAAGCTGGGGGTTTCATTGGACCGATCACTAATCATCTGAGGGTTTGTGATTCAAATTAGGGTTTCATGGTTCCTCAAGGAGGTTGAGCTTTACCTTGGTTGAAATGGTACATCATCATCATGGTTTTGTCATCACCAAGAGATTTGTTATTCATGATCAAATACCTTGAGATTAGGGTTTTGACCTCTGGTCAACCCTAATCATCTACATTTGTGCCAATCAGGGCTTGTGAAGAAGATGAGGTTTTCAATGGATATGGGGATCATCATATGATTATATTGAGCTTATGGAATCTAGGGTTTCATCATTGAGCCATTTCATCAGGAGATTGAAGCTCAAGTTCATCAGTCAAGTTGAAATTCATCTATCAGTCAGAAAAAGTCAATTGTGGTCAACTGTGCCTGAATTCATGGATTTGGAGGTGGGAGAGGGTTAGAGACACTTCATTCATGTCTAAACAAATTTCATTTTACATTTCAAAACATCAAGAATGAAGAAAATAAAGTCAGATGAAAACTTTCCAAATATAGAAAGTGACTTGTAATTCAAAATTGCCAAAAATGGAAAGGTTTTCTCCTCAAAATTGCATGTCCAAAAATGCTTCAAATGAAATTGTGTTCAACATGAAAGTTGTAGATCTTGATCTCACCTTTCCAAAAAGTCCAAGAACATGAATTTCTCATTTGTGGTTGGCAAGTTATGGATTGATCATTGTCAAGAAATGTTGAATTTCAAAGGTGCATAAATTTTGATTCACAAGGCCAAATGGAGTGAGACTTTTTTGAGCAAGATTCTTTTGATGTCCTCTATCCAAAACAAGCATTACATTTCATGAATTTGGCTCACACAAAAAGTCCATTTTTCAAGTGGACTTAATTTGAATTTTGGAGGGAAAAAGGTCATTTTGCAAAATATTCATTGTTTTCACATGATTCCACTTGCATTAGCTCACAAACATCATTTCAAACTTTCTACAACCAGAAATTTCTACTGTTACATTGGTTTTGCACAAGTGAGGGTGGATTGGTCAATTGCTATTTAGCATGAAACTTGATTTTCACTAATCATGTGCATTTACACTAATTAGGATTAGAAACATGTTTAACATCACATATATAAACTAAATTGTAACTGTTTTCTAATTAGCAACAACAGAATCAAGATCTAGATCTTAAAATCACAAAATTCTTCAACTTCTTCTCTCAACTTTTCTTCATTTTTCTTCAAAAGCCTTGCCAAGATCTTCACGTATCCTTCATCTACATGCATAATGGAAGCTATTTGAAGCAAAATTTTGGAGGAATCTTGAGGAATTTGGAACTGTTGCATCAAGCTTCATCCATGGCAATTCGAGTTTCTGAGCAAATCAAGCACTATTGAGCCAAGGCCTTGCATTCATTCATCTTCCTTATCATTATTGAGCTGCTGTTTTGCACTTACAAGGCTTACAACACGCGAATTCACAACTGTCATCAAATTAAGGTTAGTTTTCGAGTTGGACAATTCATGAAATCAATTGATGCATGTTGTAGATCTGGTTTAGTAGAGTATTCTGCAAGTTGAATCACTAATTTCAGTTGAGAAACAAGGAAGATATGTGAATTGGAAGTTTCATGCATGATAATGTTTTGCTTCGAATCTCTTTAATTAGGATGAATTAGGTCAAAATAATTATGGATTCATGATGTGCTTGGAAAGACCTTTCTAGTGATATAGATTTTGTTGAATTTGGTGACAATTTGTTCTTGAGTGATGAATGTATGAAGAACACATGATGAAGCTTCAGAAATTTTCCAGAATCTTGTTTTGATCCAAAATTGCGCTTGCTTACATGCTGAGTGGTGTTTGTTGTACAGTAGCGTGCGCTATTTTTTTGAACGTGGACCTGCTTCGATCCTCCACTATGTCCATTCCACTTTGATTTTTGACATTTATTTCCATATGCTTCATGTTTCACCATGCCTTCATTTCACTTTTTTTATTTTTTTCATTATTTCCAAAATTCATATCTCATGAAATAATTGTCCAATTGAGATGAAATTTTTTGTGCCATGATCCTTGTAATCTCTAGAATTTTTTGATGATTTTTGTGGAAATTGTGCACATGTGGAATCTGTTTTGGCTTAGGGTTTATGTGAACATGTCATTTGTTGCACCTTGTTTACCATTTTGATCATGAAATGATGATGCTTAATTGGAAATTCTTGAAATTTTACATGTGTGTTGTAGACTCATTCCTGGTCATTTTGGTATATAATTTGTGATTTTTGCATTCCTGGTTTAATAGATATTACCTGATCATTAGAGGTGTGACAATTTGTGTCACACCAATTCTTGTTCAACTTCCTGATATTATTTGCCATGCCATATGAACTTGAATTGAGCTGGATTTTTGCATGATGATGCTTAGAGATATTGGGAATGTTTGTGAATTTTCCTGGAATTTTTGAGTGCAATTTCCTATTTGTTTGATAATTTCTCCCCTGTTTGACCAATTGTGAACTTTTTGTGAGTCATGATCTCATATGTTTTGTGAAATTCTGGATATGTATTGGATAGACTTAAAATTTGGCATGTGTATTATAGACATCTTGAAGTGTGTCATGGCTTTGATTTGGTTCATTTATCATGTGTAGTTTCTGTTTTATGATTGCTTGAAGTTGATGCTTGATTTGGTTCCTTGTATGAGCTTGTTTGAGTATGCTTTGACTTGATGAATTTAATTGACTTGCTTCCCTTGGTCCAAATGGTCTGAAATTTGGTGTGATGATCCTTTAATGAGTGCTGTTTAGCCATGAATTTTTTGGGGATTTATTGAAATGTTTGTGAGTTGATTTGAATTGGATCTTTCTGTTTGGTCCTATGAGGGTCTAAATTGCATGCTTTGTACTCTTTGCCTCATGAAATGATAATGGTTGATGATATGAATGTGAGACCAATTGGATTTGATTATTAATTGATTGATCTTGATTTTGGATAAGTTTCATGTTCTGTTTTGACTTATTGCTCCCATTTTGACCCTAGTCTTGTACTAGTGGTTTGTGTTCTCACATTTGAGCTTTGTTTCAAGTCAAAGAGCACAATTGCTTATGCTTGATGATGTGCACTCAATTGGGATTGGTTTATTGATTGTTTATGACTAACTTTGAGTTTGTTTTTTAGGCATTGAGATGTATGCTTAGGCCTTGTGGCTTGCACCTATGTGCATTGATGCTTGTTATCTGTTTGTGTTGTGGACTTGTAATTTTCTGTTTGACTTTTGTCTGTCTGGTATACTGATTATGTTGGATTGATTTCAGGTACCTTAGTTGCCATAGTTCATTTTGAACTTGCTTGTGCTGTTGCTTGGTTGTATAAACCAATTGAGGTAGAATTTCTTTTCTCCATGTAGTCTGGAAGACCTGGCCTGTTACTTGGCCAGGCACCTGTCTGAAGTCCTCCTTAAGAGGCAATGTTTGTGCTTGTTTATTTTTGTCCCCAAGCAGGAAAAGACCTTGATTAAGGCAATTGGCAGATACAAGAGATGTGCAATCCATCTCCTGCTATTCTTGTTGAGTCATCCCTCTGCTCACACAACTGGTGTTGATGCATTGTGGATCCTAACCCAAGATCCTTGTACAGTTGTACAGTTGAGTCAGAGTCATAAGTGTAGAAGGGTTCCCACTTTCTGAACCCACACTTCTTTTGTCTGAAGCTCTCCCTGGCCAGGGATAAGAGCTGTGAGGCACACCCCTCACTCCCATTTCATCTGGCTTCACCCTAACTCTCAATGTTAGGGTTAAGAGCTAACATCACCTGATACAGTCGGTTTGCTTTTGCGGCCTAACCCTTTGTTTGTGCCCACTTCGTTTGGATATAGTGTGTGCTAATTGTGAATGTTTGCTTTGTTTTGATTATGCTTGCATGCTTTGCTTTGCCTGTTTAGGATTAGCTTGCTGCCTGAGCAAGTTAGATAGCAACCGTAACTTAGGGATAATATGCATGATAACATCTAGGCTCGAGTCATAGTCTCCCTAGTTGTGTCTCCCTCTGTATCTGGTTAGGCTAGTCTTTCTCCCCTGTTCAGGGGAACTACGTTGCCCTGATCCTCATACCAGATGAGGTACGTAGGCAGGAGGTCGCACGAGATCTCTCCGGGCACCCTTTTTTCTTTTTGTGTGTGTTTGCTTGACAGTTGCTAGGCTCGAGTTCCCGACTCCTTAGTAACTTGTTATCTGCTTTATTCTTGTGTGTGTTAGGAGACGGATGTAAGCCCAGCCATTGGCATTCCGTATCCTATTGTTGTGTGCTTGGAGTCCGGTATAAGTCCATCAAGTGGCATCTGGTTTCCAATGTGGGTTTGTTTGGTTCGGAAGCTGATGTAAGTCCAGCGATTGGCGTTCGGGTTCCATGTTTGCCTGCTTGTGTGTGTTTTGTTTCGGCGTGCGTGAGCCGAACTACGGTAGCTCTAATTCTCATTCCAGATGAGATACGTAGGCATAGGATGCGATATCCTAGCGAGCCCTCTCCCCTCTTCTCCCACATGTGTTGTGTGTGTGTGATGTTTGTTTTAGTAACCTTTTTCTATCTTTTGAGCGTGGATCCCGTCGAGTACGACGGATGCGTAGGGGTGCTAATACCTTCCCTTCGCATAACCGACTCCCGATCCCATTCTCTTTGGTCGCGAGACCATGCTTTTTCCAGGTTTACTTCGAGCGTTTCCTTTCCCTCTTTTGGGATAAATAACGCACGGTGGCGGCTCTGTGTTGTTTTGTTTCAGCCTGCCGGTTGTTTTTCGCGGATGCGACAGCTGGCGACTCTGCTGGGGAGATAAAGAAGTTGACCTTTCTGCTGGTCCATCTTCCCTAAGCGAGTCTCTCCTAGCGTTCTAGGATAGTTTAGGTTGCTTGTGTTGCTTTATTTATGGCATTTATTAATCTGACTGTGTATATATTTGCATAAATATTTGCATGCATCATACTATCATGTTGCCGTCCTCTGTGCAGGTGGCTCCTCTGTTTTGGGGTGGGTGTTCTAAGTGGGGCTAAAACCCAGGCCCGAGTATACACCTAGGATTAGCGTGGTCTCACGTTCCTCATTTGCTTTATCAGCATATTGTTGTAACGTGACATACCACAAGCCGGACGAGGTTCATTGGAGAGCTTTTCCATTGTGGAGTACTCCACTTTGGTCTAGTTACCTCTTTTGAGCTATTGACTTCGGTGACCGATCTTTCTCGGATCTCTGGTTTAGACGATCTTAGGAAAGCTACAATGGCACACCCGAAAGGGCAAACCCATTGAGTATCTTTGCCCGATTGTCGACACCATTATCCGCCTTAGGATGACCTGATTAGAATTTACCTGTGAGGGGAGGGTGATTCTTACAGATGCATGTTCTGTTGGTGACTAATGGTTCCGTTGATCAGAGTCCAATTTATAAGTCGGATTTATGGGCATTTATTCCTGAGACGTCGGAGTGCTGTCCGTGTTATTTATCAGTGGGGATCCGTTTATTTCAGGATTCCCCGGGCCGATTCAGAGATTGTCGTGGATATCTGCTCGGAGATTGTCTGATGATGATGGTGATGTATCTTTCATTTCCGTTTATTTCGGAACCCTTGAGTTGGATTTGTGGGTACATACTCCTTCAGATGGTTGGGATCAGTTCAGAGACCAGGCTTCAGTGCAACAAATGATCAGATGACTTGGAGGATGGCAATGCGTTGCATTCATTCATCAGCATCATCATATTTTGCATTTACCTGCATCTAACACATGTTTATCCATATGCAGGGATATTTTGATCGAGATCCTGGTTGAGAGACTTCTTTGCTTAGACATGAGGTCCGGTTTGAAAGACGATGTTGTCTACAGTTTCTTCAACCCAGAGATTGATGAGTTGAGACATATGATAGCATTGATTACGCCCGACCATGTGGGGATGTTCAGAGAGGCATACGGTGGTATTCTGAAGATGGCTTTCAGACTCACTAACAGCGACAGGAGCGCCATTCATCATCATACTATCATGTTGCCGTCCTCTGTGCAGGTGGTTCCTCTGTTTTGGGGTGGGTGTTCTGAGTGGGGCTAAAACCCAGGCCCGAGTATACACCTAGGATTAGCGTGGTCTCACGTTCCTCATTTGCTTTATCAGCATATTGTTGTAACGTGACATACCACAAGCCGGACGAGGTTCATTGGAGAGCTTTTCCATTGTGGAGTACTCCACTTTGGTCTAGTTACCTCTTTTGAGCTATTGACTTCGGTGACCGATCTTTCCCGGATCTCTGGTTTAGACGATCTTAGGAAAGCTACAATGGCACACCCGAAAGGGCAAACCCATTGAGTATCTTTGCCCGATTGTCGACACCATTATCCGCCTTAGGATGACCTGATTAGAATTTACCTGTGAGGGGAGGGTGATTCTTACAGATGCATGTTCTGTTGGTGACTAATGGTTCCGTTGATCAGAGTCCTATTTATAAGTCGGATTTATGGGCATTTATTCCTGAGACGTCGGAGTGCTGTCCGTGTTATTTATCAGTGGGGATCCGTTTATTTCAGGATTCCCCGGGCCGATTCAGAGATTGTTGTGGATATCTGCTCGGAGATTGTCTGATGATGATGGTGATGTATCTTTCATTTCCGTTTATTTCGGAACCCTTGAGTTGGATTTGTGGGTACATACTCCTTCAGATGGTTGGGATCAGTTCAGAGACCAGGCTTCAGTGCAACAAATGATCAGATGACTTGGAGGATGGCAATGCGTTGCATTCATTCATCAGCATCATCATATTTTGCATTTACCTGCATCTAACACATGTTTATCCATATGCAGGGATATTTTGATCGAGATCCTGGTTGAGAGACTTCTTTGCTTAGACATGAGGTCCGGTTTGAAAGACGATGTTGTCTACAGTTTCTTCAACCCAGAGATTGATGAGTTGAGACATATGATAGCATTGATTACGCCCGACCATGTGGGGATGTTCAGAGAGGCATACGGTGGTATTCTGAAGATGGCTTTCAGACTCACTAACAGCGACAGGAGCGCCATTCATCATCATACTATCATGTTGCCGTCCTCTGTGCAGGTGGTTCCTCTGTTTTGGGGTGGGTGTTCTGAGTGGGGCTAAAACCCAGGCCCGAGTATACACCTAGGATTAGCGTGGTCTCACGTTCCTCATTTGCTTTATCAGCATATTGTTGTAACGTGACATACCACAAGCCGGACGAGGTTCATTGGAGAGCTTTTCCATTGTGGAGTACTCCACTTTGGTCTAGTTACCTCTTTTGAGCTATTGACTTCGGTGACCGATCTTTCCCGGATCTCTGGTTTAGACGATCTTAGGAAAGCTACAATGGCACACCCGAAAGGGCAAACCCATTGAGTATCTTTGCCCGATTGTCGACACCATTATCCGCCTTAGGATGACCTGATTAGAATTTACCTGTGAGGGGAGGGTGATTCTTACAGATGCATGTTCTGTTGGTGACTAATGGTTCCGTTGATCAGAGTCCTATTTATAAGTCGGATTTATGGGCATTTATTCCTGAGACGTCGGAGTGCTGTCCGTGTTATTTATCAGTGGGGATCCGTTTATTTCAGGATTCCCCGGGCCGATTCAGAGATTGTTGTGGATATCTGCTCGGAGATTGTCTGATGATGATGGTGATGTATCTTTCATTTCCGTTTATTTCGGAACCCTTGAGTTCGATTTGTGGGTACATACTCCTTCAGATGGTTGGGATCAGTTCAGAGACCAGGCTTCAGTGCAACAAATGATCAGATGACTTGGAGGATGGCAATGCGTTGCATTCATTCATCAGCATCATCATATTTTGCATTTACCTGCATCTAACACATGTTTATCCATATGCAGGGATATTTTGATCGAGATCCTGGTTGAGAGACTTCTTTGCTTAGACATGAGGTCCGGTTTGAAAGACGATGTTGTCTACAGTTTCTTCAACCCAGAGATTGATGAGTTGAGACATATGATAGCATTGATTACGCCCGACCATGTGGGGATGTTCAGAGAGGCATACGGTGGTATTCTGAAGATGGCTTTCAGACTCACTAACAGCGACAGGAGCGCCATTCATCATCATACTATCATGTTGCCGTCCTCTGTGCAGGTGGTTCCTCTGTTTTGGGGTGGGTGTTCTGAGTGGGGCTAAAACCCAGGCCCGAGTATACACCTAGGATTAGCGTGGTCTCACGTTCCTCATTTGCTTTATCAGCATATTGTTGTAACGTGACATACCACAAGCCGGACGAGGTTCATTGGAGAGCTTTTCCATTGTGGAGTACTCCACTTTGGTCTAGTTACCTCTTTTGAGCTATTGACTTCGGTGACCGATCTTTCCCGGATCTCTGGTTTAGACGATCTTAGGAAAGCTACAATGGCACACCCGAAAGGGCAAACCCATTGAGTATCTTTGCCCGATTGTCGACACCATTATCCGCCTTAGGATGACCTGATTAGAATTTACCTGTGAGGGGAGGGTGATTCTTACAGATGCATGTTCTGTTGGTGACTAATGGTTCCGTTGATCAGAGTCCTATTTATAAGTCGGATTTATGGGCATTTATTCCTGAGACGTCGGAGTGCTGTCCGTGTTATTTATCAGTGGGGATCCGTTTATTTCAGGATTCCCCGGGCCGATTCAGAGATTGTTGTGGATATCTGCTCGGAGATTGTCTGATGATGATGGTGATGTATCTTTCATTTCCGTTTATTTCGGAACCCTTGAGTTGGATTTGTGGGTACATACTCCTTCAGATGGTTGGGATCAGTTCAGAGACCAGGCTTCAGTGCAACAAATGATCAGATGACTTGGAGGATGGCAATGCGTTGCATTCATTCATCAGCATCATCATATTTTGCATTTACCTGCATCTAACACATGTTTATCCATATGCAGGGATATTTTGATCGAGATCCTGGTTGAGAGACTTCTTTGCTTAGACATGAGGTCCGGTTTGAAAGACGATGTTGTCTACAGTTTCTTCAACCCAGAGATTGATGAGTTGAGACATATGATAGCATTGATTACGCCCGACCATGTGGGGATGTTCAGAGAGGCATACGGTGGTATTCTGAAGATGGCTTTCAGACTCACTAACAGCGACAGGAGCGCCATTCATCATCATACTATCATGTTGCCGTCCTCTGTGCAGGTGGTTCCTCTGTTTTGGGGTGGGTGTTCTGAGTGGGGCTAAAACCCAGGCCCGAGTATACACCTAGGATTAGCGTGGTCTCACGTTCCTCATTTGCTTTATCAGCATATTGTTGTAACGTGACATACCACAAGCCGGACGAGGTTCATTGGAGAGCTTTTCCATTGTGGAGTACTCCACTTTGGTCTAGTTACCTCTTTTGAGCTATTGACTTCGGTGACCGATCTTTCCCGGATCTCTGGTTTAGACGATCTTAGGAAAGCTACAATGGCACACCCGAAAGGGCAAACCCATTGAGTATCTTTGCCCGATTGTCGACACCATTATCCGCCTTAGGATGACCTGATTAGAATTTACCTGTGAGGGGAGGGTGATTCTTACAGATGCATGTTCTGTTGGTGACTAATGGTTCCGTTGATCAGAGTCCTATTTATAAGTCGGATTTATGGGCATTTATTCCTGAGACGTCGGAGTGCTGTCCGTGTTATTTATCAGTGGGGATCCGTTTATTTCAGGATTCCCCGGGCCGATTCAGAGATTGTTGTGGATATCTGCTCGGAGATTGTCTGATGATGATGGTGATGTATCTTTCATTTCCGTTTATTTCGGAACCCTTGAGTTCGATTTGTGGGTACATACTCCTTCAGATGGTTGGGATCAGTTCAGAGACCAGGCTTCAGTGCAACAAATGATCAGATGACTTGGAGGATGGCAATGCGTTGCATTCATTCATCAGCATCATCATATTTTGCATTTACCTGCATCTAACACATGTTTATCCATATGCAGGGATATTTTGATCGAGATCCTGGTTGAGAGACTTCTTTGCTTAGACATGAGGTCCGGTTTGAAAGACGATGTTGTCTACAGTTTCTTCAACCCAGAGATTGATGAGTTGAGACATATGATAGCATTGATTACGCCCGACCATGTGGGGATGTTCAGAGAGGCATACGGTGGTATTCTGAAGATGGCTTTCAGACTCACTAACAGCGACAGGAGCGCCATTCATCATCATACTATCATGTTGCCGTCCTCTGTGCAGGTGGTTCCTCTGTTTTGGGGTGGGTGTTCTGAGTGGGGCTAAAACCCAGGCCCGAGTATACACCTAGGATTAGCGTGGTCTCACGTTCCTCATTTGCTTTATCAGCATATTGTTGTAACGTGACATACCACAAGCCGGACGAGGTTCATTGGAGAGCTTTTCCATTGTGGAGTACTCCACTTTGGTCTAGTTACCTCTTTTGAGCTATTGACTTCGGTGACCGATCTTTCCCGGATCTCTGGTTTAGACGATCTTAGGAAAGCTACAATGGCACACCCGAAAGGGCAAACCCATTGAGTATCTTTGCCCGATTGTCGACACCATTATCCGCCTTAGGATGACCTGATTAGAATTTACCTGTGAGGGGAGGGTGATTCTTACAGATGCATGTTCTGTTGGTGACTAATGGTTCCGTTGATCAGAGTCCTATTTATAAGTCGGATTTATGGGCATTTATTCCTGAGACGTCGGAGTGCTGTCCGTGTTATTTATCAGTGGGGATCCGTTTATTTCAGGATTCCCCGGGCCGATTCAGAGATTGTTGTGGATATCTGCTCGGAGATTGTCTGATGATGATGGTGATGTATCTTTCATTTCCGTTTATTTCGGAACCCTTGAGTTCGATTTGTGGGTACATACTCCTTCAGATGGTTGGGATCAGTTCAGAGACCAGGCTTCAGTGCAACAAATGATCAGATGACTTGGAGGATGGCAATGCGTTGCATTCATTCATCAGCATCATCATATTTTGCATTTACCTGCATCTAACACATGTTTATCCATATGCAGGGATATTTTGATCGAGATCCTGGTTGAGAGACTTCTTTGCTTAGACATGAGGTCCGGTTTGAAAGACGATGTTGTCTACAGTTTCTTCAACCCAGAGATTGATGAGTTGAGACATATGATAGCATTGATTACGCCCGACCATGTGGGGATGTTCAGAGAGGCATACGGTGGTATTCTGAAGATGGCTTTCAGACTCACTAACAGCGACAGGAGCGCCATTCATCATCATACTATCATGTTGCCGTCCTCTGTGCAGGTGGTTCCTCTGTTTTGGGGTGGGTGTTCTGAGTGGGGCTAAAACCCAGGCCCGAGTATACACCTAGGATTAGCGTGGTCTCACGTTCCTCATTTGCTTTATCAGCATATTGTTGTAACGTGACATACCACAAGCCGGACGAGGTTCATTGGAGAGCTTTTCCATTGTGGAGTACTCCACTTTGGTCTAGTTACCTCTTTTGAGCTATTGACTTCGGTGACCGATCTTTCCCGGATCTCTGGTTTAGACGATCTTAGGAAAGCTACAATGGCACACCCGAAAGGGCAAACCCATTGAGTATCTTTGCCCGATTGTCGACACCATTATCCGCCTTAGGATGACCTGATTAGAATTTACCTGTGAGGGGAGGGTGATTCTTACAGATGCATGTTCTGTTGGTGACTAATGGTTCCGTTGATCAGAGTCCTATTTATAAGTCGGATTTATGGGCATTTATTCCTGAGACGTCGGAGTGCTGTCCGTGTTATTTATCAGTGGGGATCCGTTTATTTCAGGATTCCCCGGGCCGATTCAGAGATTGTTGTGGATATCTGCTCGGAGATTGTCTGATGATGATGGTGATGTATCTTTCATTTCCGTTTATTTCGGAACCCTTGAGTTGGATTTGTGGGTACATACTCCTTCAGATGGTTGGGATCAGTTCAGAGACCAGGCTTCAGTGCAACAAATGATCAGATGACTTGGAGGATGGCAATGCGTTGCATTCATTCATCAGCATCATCATATTTTGCATTTACCTGCATCTAACACATGTTTATCCATATGCAGGGATATTTTGATCGAGATCCTGGTTGAGAGACTTCTTTGCTTAGACATGAGGTCCGGTTTGAAAGACGATGTTGTCTACAGTTTCTTCAACCCAGAGATTGATGAGTTGAGACATATGATAGCATTGATTACGCCCGACCATGTGGGGATGTTCAGAGAGGCATACGGTGGTATTCTGAAGATGGCTTTCAGACTCACTAACAGCGACAGGAGCGCCATTCATCATCATACTATCATGTTGCCGTCCTCTGTGCAGGTGGTTCCTCTGTTTTGGGGTGGGTGTTCTGAGTGGGGCTAAAACCCAGGCCCGAGTATACACCTAGGATTAGCGTGGTCTCACGTTCCTCATTTGCTTTATCAGCATATTGTTGTAACGTGACATACCACAAGCCGGACGAGGTTCATTGGAGAGCTTTTCCATTGTGGAGTACTCCACTTTGGTCTAGTTACCTCTTTTGAGCTATTGACTTCGGTGACCGATCTTTCCCGGATCTCTGGTTTAGACGATCTTAGGAAAGCTACAATGGCACACCCGAAAGGGCAAACCCATTGAGTATCTTTGCCCGATTGTCGACACCATTATCCGCCTTAGGATGACCTGATTAGAATTTACCTGTGAGGGGAGGGTGATTCTTACAGATGCATGTTCTGTTGGTGACTAATGGTTCCGTTGATCAGAGTCCTATTTATAAGTCGGATTTATGGGCATTTATTCCTGAGACGTCGGAGTGCTGTCCGTGTTATTTATCAGTGGGGATCCGTTTATTTCAGGATTCCCCGGGCCGATTCAGAGATTGTTGTGGATATCTGCTCGGAGATTGTCTGATGATGATGGTGATGTATCTTTCATTTCCGTTTATTTCGGAACCCTTGAGTTCGATTTGTGGGTACATACTCCTTCAGATGGTTGGGATCAGTTCAGAGACCAGGCTTCAGTGCAACAAATGATCAGATGACTTGGAGGATGGCAATGCGTTGCATTCATTCATCAGCATCATCATATTTTGCATTTACCTGCATCTAACACATGTTTATCCATATGCAGGGATATTTTGATCGAGATCCTGGTTGAGAGACTTCTTTGCTTAGACATGAGGTCCGGTTTGAAAGACGATGTTGTCTACAGTTTCTTCAACCCAGAGATTGATGAGTTGAGACATATGATAGCATTGATTACGCCCGACCATGTGGGGATGTTCAGAGAGGCATACGGTGGTATTCTGAAGATGGCTTTCAGACTCACTAACAGCGACAGGAGCGCCATTCATCATCATACTATCATGTTGCCGTCCTCTGTGCAGGTGGTTCCTCTGTTTTGGGGTGGGTGTTCTGAGTGGGGCTAAAACCCAGGCCCGAGTATACACCTAGGATTAGCGTGGTCTCACGTTCCTCATTTGCTTTATCAGCATATTGTTGTAACGTGACATACCACAAGCCGGACGAGGTTCATTGGAGAGCTTTTCCATTGTGGAGTACTCCACTTTGGTCTAGTTACCTCTTTTGAGCTATTGACTTCGGTGACCGATCTTTCCCGGATCTCTGGTTTAGACGATCTTAGGAAAGCTACAATGGCACACCCGAAAGGGCAAACCCATTGAGTATCTTTGCCCGATTGTCGACACCATTATCCGCCTCAGGATGACCTGATTAGAATTTACCTGTGAGGGGAGGGTGATTCTTACAGATGCATGTTCTGTTGGTGACTAATGGTTCCGTTGATCAGAGTCCTATTTATAAGTCGGATTTATGGGCATTTATTCCTGAGACGTCGGAGTGCTGTCCGTGTTATTTATCAGTGGGGATCCGTTTATTTCAGGATTCCCCGGGCCGATTCAGAGATTGTTGTGGATATCTGCTCGGAGATTGTCTGATGATGATGGTGATGTATCTTTCATTTCCGTTTATTTCAGAACCCTTGAGTTCGATTTGTGGGTACATACTCCTTCAGATGGTTGGGATCAGTTCAGAGACCAGGCTTCAGTGCAACAAATGATCAGATGACTTGGAGGATGGCAATGCGTTGCATTCATTCATCAGCATCATCATATTTTGCATTTACCTGCATCTAACACATGTTTATCCATATGCAGGGACATTTTGATCGAGATCCTGGTTGAGAGACTTCTTTGCTTAGACATGAGGTCCGGTTTGAAAGACGATGTTGTCTACAGTTTCTTCAACCCAGAGATTGATGAGTTGAGACATATGATAGCATTGATTACGCCCGACCATGTGGGGATGTTCAGAGAGGCATACGGTGGTATTCTGAAGATGGCTTTCAGACTCACTAACAGCGACAGGAGCGCCATTCATCATCATACTATCATGTTGCCGTCCTCTGTGCAGGTGGTTCCTCTGTTTTGGGGTGGGTGTTCTGAGTGGGGCTAAAACCCAGGCCCGAGTATACACCTAGGATTAGCGTGGTCTCACGTTCCTCATTTGCTTTATCAGCATATTGTTGTAACGTGACATACCACAAGCCGGACGAGGTTCATTGGAGAGCTTTTCCATTGTGGAGTACTCCACTTTGGTCTAGTTACCTCTTTTGAGCTATTGACTTCGGTGACCGATCTTTCCCGGATCTCTGGTTTAGACGATCTTAGGAAAGCTACAATGGCACACCCGAAAGGGCAAACCCATTGAGTATCTTTGCCCGATTGTCGACACCATTATCCGCCTTAGGATGACCTGATTAGAATTTACCTGTGAGGGGAGGGTGATTCTTACAGATGCATGTTCTGTTGGTGACTAATGGTTCCGTTGATCAGAGTCCTATTTATAAGTCGGATTTATGGGCATTTATTCCTGAGATGTCGGAGTGCTGTCCGTGTTATTTATCAGTGGGGATCCGTTTATTTCAGGATTCCCCGGGCCGATTCAGAGATTGTTATGGATATCTGTTCGGAGATTGTCTGATGATGATTGTAACACCCTTCTAAAGACCCCAATTATTTAATTAAAATAACAAAG
The DNA here is from genome assembly GCF_024323335.1 of Lathyrus oleraceus. Taxonomy (NCBI): domain Eukaryota; kingdom Viridiplantae; phylum Streptophyta; class Magnoliopsida; order Fabales; family Fabaceae; genus Lathyrus; species Lathyrus oleraceus. The sequence continues at coordinate 338,234,333 of NC_066585.1, forward strand.
TGTCAATCAGAGTAATATGCAATCAAGGGTGTCACACAGTTACTACACACCATTCACCAATATAACGGTCATGCTCTTTTATTAATTCAAAACATAAGCATTTGCATAAAACGCAGCGGATAGAAATCTCATCAATCATGTAAAACTTTACACGTAAAATGGTTCATAACTAAAAATAAAACATTTAAAACAAGTTAAAACATCCCATCCCGATGTTACATCTATCAGAGCACGACCCACTAAGGAGACTACACTAGACTCCAAGCATTAGCTTCTACTCAACTCATTGCTCGTTACTTGAAAAATAGTTGTAAGGGTGAGTTCCTCAATCGATATAATAAGCATTATAAATTATCATGTCATGTTAAGTAAATAACACATTTCATCACCCAAATCAGATTACACATTCAGCAACGGCAATATCAACTCAATCATACTCATACTCAATGTCAATACAACCACACGTATCATATTGGAATACATCCATTCATATTATACGCCACACATACATTATGCAATGAGACCCCACACATGCGGTACCGACTATTCTTGAACATATAGTTCAAGCTCACCGATCAAATCCAGATACGGCTACTAAGCTCACTAGTCCCACTCATTTGAGATCTAGTGACTCACTCACTAATTCCTCACCATGGGAATTAGCTACAGCCCCAAAGGCTATGCTATGCACACTAATCACCTAGCATGCAAACATCGACAACAAATCCACAATAATTCACTCACTAATTCCTCACCATGGGAATTAGCTACAACCCCAAGGGCTATGCTATACATGCTAATCATCTAGCAATGCAACATCAACAACAATTCACAATGGACACATGCTCACACTCTAAGCCATACAACAGCCCATTCACAAATACATGCATACTATATACATTCGCAACGTTATGCATATCATCATACATCATCAACACATTTGTCAAAACATCATATCATCTCAAATAAATGAACACAGTATTAGCACACTCTACTAATACCTATACTGCTCGGAACAGCGGGAAATAATCCCTACCATATCACACACTGATGTAGGCAACCACCAATTAGGCACACAACATTTAAACTAACAATTTTTCCACTCTACAACAGCGTTAACCGGTTAACGCCCTGGGTTAACCGGTTAACGCAGGCAAAACACGCTTACTGCCCAAAACTTAACAGTGTTAACCGGTTAACGCCCTGGGTTAACCGGTTAACGCAGGCAAAACACCACTAATTCTCAATTCGTAACAGTGTTAACCGGTTAACACCCTGGGTTAACCGGTTAACGCAGACAAAACAGTAGTTCCTGCGCTAACACAAAGCAGAATGCAGAATTCTCCGCATTTTCCGCCGTTAGAGGACTTCCGGACCTCCGATTCCAATTCCGTAAAAAGCTATACGTTAGGGAAATTACAACACACTCAATTACAGGTTCAATTTCCGTTTTTTACACAACATATCCATCACAATTTTCAGCATTCGACAATCCCAATTAGGGTCAATTCAACGGTTTATCACTACCCATTACATGCTAACCCATAATACCCATTAAACGACGATAACCCCCCTTACCTGAGTTAATCCGGCAATCTCTAAGCTCCAAGCTCTTCTCTTCTCCAATCTTCTTCCTCTTGCTCTGCCTCTTCGCCCTTTCTCCTCTTTCTCAATCGCTTCTCTGTTTCACGTGAAAACCTTTTCTTTACCAATTGGGCTCTTTTTCTTTATTTCACACTTATATATTTTCCAATTTATTTTCTTATCCCAATAAAATAATAATTCAATAATTCCAAAATAATAATAATAATAATCTAATTATCTAATTAAATTAATAAATATATTATTAACTTAATTTAAATAATTACCATATTATTATCGGGGTGTTACAACTCTCCCCCACTAAAAGAGTTTTCGTCCTCGAAAACATACCTCAATCGAATAACTCAGGATAAGACTCCTTCATCTGACTTTCCAGTTCCCAAGTCGCATTGCCACCTGCTGGTCCTCCCCAAGCTACCTTCACCAAGGCAATCTCTTTACCCCGCAACTGCTTCAATTCTCGATCCTCGATCCTCATAGGCGATGTTTCAACAGTCAGGTTATCTCTCACCTGTACATCATCTACTTGGACTACATGCGACGGATCATGAATGTATCTCCTCAACTGAGACACATGAAAAACCTCATGCAAATTCGCAAGCGACGGCGGTAAAGCGATACGATAGGCTACCTCTCCTATCCTCTCCAAAATCTGATAAGGACCAATAAATCGAGGTGTCAACTTTTTCGACTTCAAAGCTCGCCCAACCCCAGTTATCGGAGTAACACGAAGAAACACATGATCTCCCTCTTGAAACTCAAGTGACTTCCTCCTCTTATCATGATAACTCTTCTGACGACTCTGAGCAATTCTCATCTTCTCCTGAATCATCTTAATCTTTTCCGTAGTCTGTTGAACAATCTCCGGTCCAACCACAGCACGCTCACCGGACTCATACCAACATAAAGGTGTCCGACATCTCCTACCATACAAAGCTTCAAACGGTGCCATACCAATGCTCGAATGAAAACTATTGTTGTAGGTAAACTCAATCAAAGGTAAATAACAATCCCAAGCACCTCCCTTTTCCAAAACACAAGCTCTCAAAAGATCCTCTAATGACTGAATCGTCCTCTCAGTCTGACCATCAGTCTGCGGATGATATGCAGAACTCAATCTCAGCTTAGTTCCCAAAGCCCTCTGCAAACCTTCCCAAAACTTCGATGTAAATCTAGGATCTCTGTCCGAAACAATACTAGACGGAATACCATGCAAACTTACAATCTTCTCAATATACAACTCGGCTAATCTCTCTAACGGATAATCCATTCTGATCGGAATGAAATGAGCCGACTTCGTCAATCTATCCACAATCACCCAAATAGCTTCAAAATTCTTATTTGTCCTCGGCAAACCAGACACAAAATCCATACTGATACTATCCCACTTCCACTCTGGAATAGTCAACGGTTGCATTAGCCCAGACGGCTTCTAATGCTCAATCTTCGACTTCTGACAAGTCAAACGGGAATAAACAAAACTCGCAATTTCTCTTTTCATTCCCGGCCACCAAAATAACTTTTTCAAATCATGATACATCTTCGTAGCTCCCGGATGAATACTCAGGCCACTACGATGTCCTTCCTCTAGAATACTCTTCTTAAGTTCGGTAACGTCCGGAATACACACCCGATTACCAAATTTCAAAACACCATTCTCATCAACTCTGAATTCACCACCTTGACCTTGATTCACTAAAGTCAACTTATCAACCAAAAGCATATCGGATTTCAGACCCTCTCTAATCTCATCCAAAATATTACTCGTTAACTTCAACATTCCCAATTTAACACTATTGTGAGTACTCTCACACACCAAACTCAAATCTCTAAACTGCTCAATTAAATCCAATTCTTTAACCATTAACATAGACATATGCAATGATTTCCGACTCAATGCATCAGCTACTACGTTTGCTTTACCCGGATGGTAATTCAAACCAAAGTCATAATCCTTCAGAAATTCTAACCATCTCCTCTGTCTCATATTCAGCTCTTTCTGATCGAACAAATACTTCAAACTTTTATGGTCACTGAAAACTTCAAATCTTGACCCGTACAAGTAGTGTCTCCATAACTTCAGAACAAATACCACAGCTGCCAACTCTAAATCGTGCGTCGGATAGTTCCTCTCATGAACTCTCAGTTGTCTCGAAGCATAAGCTATAACCTGCTTATTCTGCATCAACACACCACCCAAACCCAACAATGAAGCATCACAGTAAACCTCAAATGATTCCGACGAACTCGGTAATATCAGAATAGGAGCAGTAGTCAACCTTCTCTTTAACTCTTGGAAACCCTCTTCACATTTTAAATCCCAAACAAACGCTTGCCCCTTTCTAGTCAACATCGTCAACGGTAACGCCAACTTAGAAAATCCCTCAATGAACTTCCTATAATAACCAGCCAAGCCAAGAAAACTTCGAATCTCAGCAACAGACTTCGGAGCTTCCCACTTAGACACCGCTTCTATCTTAGAAGGATCAACAGCAACACCACCTCTTGAAATCACATGACCAAGAAAACCAACCTCCTCTAACCAAAATTCACACTTAGACAGTTTAGCAAATAACTTCTTTTCTCGGAGAACTTCTAAAACCACTCTCAAATGCTCAGCATGCTCTTCTTCAGATTTCGAATACACCAAAATGTCATCAATAAACACCACAACAAACTTATCTAGGTACGGATGGAAAATCCTATTCATATACTCCATAAATACTCCAGGCGCATTAGTCACACCAAAAGGCATTACAGAATACTCATGATGTCCATACCTTGTTCTGAAAGCAGTCTTCTGAATATCCTCAGTTTTCACACGTATCTGATGGTACCCAGATCTCAAATCTATCTTGCTGAACACACTCGCACCAACCAATTGATCCATCAAATCATCAATCCTCGGCAAAGGATACCGATTCTTGATCGTCACTTTATTCAGTTGCCTGTAGTCCACACACAACCTCATAGTACCTTCTTTCTTCTTAACCAATAACACTGGTGCACCCCACGGTGACACGCTCGGACGAATAAATTTCTTATCCAACAGATCTTCCAACCGACTCTTCAATTCAGTTAACTCAACAGCAGACATACGGTACGGAGCCATCGATATCGGTCTAGTACCAGGTACCAAATCAATCGAGAACTCAACTTCACGCTCTGGCGGCAATTCATTCACTTCTTCAGGAAACACATCAGGAAAATCACACACCACGGCTAGATCACAAATCACCAGTTTATCTTTAGCCTCCAAAGTCGCTAACAGCATAAACAACTCTGCCCCATCTGCTACTGCCTCATCCACTTGTCTCGCTGATAGAAACAAATCCTTTCCTTCCTCAACCTCAGGAAATATCACAGTCTTATCAAAACAATTAATAGAAACTCGGTTAAACACCAACCAGTTCATACCCAGGATAACCTCAACCTGTACTAGTGGAAGACACACAAGGTCCATTCCAAAGTCTCTACCAAAAATACTCAAAGGACAACTCAAACAAACTGAAGTAGTAGTCACTGAACCCTTTGCAGGAGTATCAATCACCATACTACCATGCATCTCAGATATCTCTAACTTAAGTTTCACAGCACAATCCAAAGATATAAAGGAATGAGTCGCACCTGTGTCAATAATAGCTACAAGAGGAAAGCCATTAATATAACACGTACCTCGGATCAAACGATCATCTGCAGAAGTCTCAGAACCCGATAAAGCAAAGACCTTGCCTCCCGACTGGTTCTCTCTCTTCGGCTTAGGACACTGTGGACTGATATGACCCACCTCTCCACAGTTGAAACAAGTTACAGTCTTCAACCGGCACTCTGCAGCCAAATGACCACCCTTGCCACACTTGAAACACTTCATCTCAGCACTGGTACACTCATGGACACGATGTCTAGCCCGACCACATCTATAACACTTAGCAGGGGCACTGGAGTCTCCCCCACTAGGCCTCTTCATCCCACTCTGCTTCTGAAAACCTTTGCCAGCTGCATACGGTTTTCCACGATCATTCTGATTCTTGCCTTTCCTATCAACCCTTTGCTGATAGCTCTCAGCTCTGGCTTTGGAATCCTGTTCAAAAATCCTGCAACAGTCCACCAAGTCAGAAAACACTCTGATCCGTTGATATCCAATAGCCTGCTTGATCTCGGGACGTAACCCGTTCTCAAACTTCACACATTTCGAAAATTCTCCAGCAGCCTCATTATAGGGAGTGTAATACTTCGACAGCTCTGTGAACTTAGCAGCATACTCCGTAACAGACTTGTTACCCTGCTTCAACTCTAAGAACTCTATCTCTTTCTTTCCTCTGACATCTTCTGGAAAGTACTTCCTCAGGAATCTCTCTCTGAACACAGCCCAAGTGATCTCAGCATTTCCAGCAGATTCCAACTCAGTGCGGGTAGCAACCCACCAATCATCAGCTTCCTCTGACAGCATATGCGTACCGAACCTGACCTTCTGGTTATCGGCACACTCAGTTACTCGGAAGATCCTCTCGATCTCCTTCAACCACTTCTGAGCGCCATCTGGATCGTATGCTCCCTTGAACATTGGAGGATTGTTCTTCTGGAACTCACTCAATTGACGAGCAGCTCCCATTCCCACAACATTCGGATTCCCTCCAAGTACTCCAGCTAGCATACTCAGAGCCTCAGCAATCGCAGCATCGTCTCTACCTCTTCCAGCCATCTCTATTCTGAAAACCCAACAAGCTAAAACAATAAGTACTGATAGGGTTACACAACACCTATCCCGTACAGGGGAAACAGAATAATTACGACTCGACTCGACCGACTATGCTCTGATACCACTAATGTAACACCCTTCTAAATACCCAATTATTTAATTAAAATAACAAAGTGTCAATCAGAGTAATATGCAATCAAGGGTGTCACACAGTTACTACACACCATTCACCAATATAACGGTCATGCTCTTTTATTAATTCAAAACATAAGCATTTGCATAAAACGCAGCGGATAGAAATCTCATCAATCATGTAAAACTTTACATGTAAAATGGTTCATAACTAACAATAAAACATTTAAAACAAGTTAAAACATCCCATCCCGATGTTACATCTATCAGAGCACGACCCACTAAGGAGACTACACTAGACTCCAAGCATTAGCTTCTACTCAACTCATTGCTCGTTACCTGAAAAATAGTTGTAAGGGTGAGTTCCTCAATCGATATAATAAGCATTATAAATTATCATGTCATGTTAAGTAAATAACACATTTCATCACCCAAATCAGATTACACATTCAGCAACGGCAATATCAACTCAATCATACTCATACTCAATGTCAATACAACCACACGTATCATATTGGAATACATCCATTCATATTATACGCCACACATACATTATGCAATGAGACCCCACACATGCGGTACCGACTATTCTTGAACATATAGTTCAAGCTCACCGATCAAATCCAGATACGGCTACTAAGCTCACTAGTCCCACTCATTTGAGATCTAGTGACTCACTCACTAATTCCTCACCATGGGAATTAGCTACAGCCCCAAAGGCTATGCTATGCACACTAATCACCTAGCATGCAAACATCGACAACAAATCCACAATAATTCACTCACTAATTCCTCACCATGGGAATTAGCTACAACCCCAAGGGCTATGCTATACATGCTAATCATCTAGCAATGCAACATCAACAACAATTCACAATGGACACATGCTCACACTCTAAGCCATACAACAGCCCATTCACAAATACATGCATACTATATACATTCGCAACGTTATGCATATCATCATACATCATCAACACATTTGTCAAAACATCATATCATCTCAAATAAATGAACACAGTATTAGCACATTCTACTAATACCTATACTGCTCGGAACAGCGGGAAATAATCCCTACCATATCATACACTGATATAGGCAACCACCAATTAGGCACACAACATTTAAACTAACAATTTTTCCACTCTGCAACAGCGTTAACCGGTTAACGCCCTGGGTTAACCGGTTAACGCAGGCAAAACACGCTTACTGCCCAAAACTTAACAGTGTTAACCGGTTAACGCCCTGGGTTAACCGGTTAACGCAGGCAAAACACCACTAATTCTCAATTCGTAAAAGTGTTAACCGGTTAACACCCTGGGTTAACCGGTTAACGCAGACAAAACAGTAGTTCCTGCGCTAACACAAAGCAGAATGCAGAATTCTCCGCATTTTCCGCCGTTAGAGGACTTCCGGACCTCCGATTCCAATTCCGTAAAAAGCTATACGTTAGGGAAATTACAACACACTCAATTACAGGTTCAATTTCCGTTTTTTACACAACATATCCATCACAATTTTCAGCATTCGACAATCCCAATTAGGGTCAATTCAACGGTTTATCACTACCCATTACATGCTAACCCATAATACCCATTAAACGACGATAACCCCCCTTACCTGAGTTAATCCGGCAATCTCTAAGCTCCAAGCTCTTCTCTTCTCCAATCTTCTTCCTCTTGCTCTGCCTCTTTGCCCTTTCTCCTCTTTCTCAATCGCTTCTCTGTTTCACGTGAAAACCTTTTCTTTACCAATTGGGCTCTTTTTCTTTATTTCACACTTATATATTTTCCAATTTATTTTATTATCCCAATAAAATAATAATTCAATAATTCCAAAATAATAATAATAATAATCCAATTATCTAATTAAATTAATAAATATATTATTAACTTAATTTAAATAATTACCATATTATTATCGGGGTGTTACAATGATGGTGATGTATCTTTCATTTCCGTTTATTTCGGAACCCTTGAGTTGGATTTGTGGGTACATACTCCTTCAGATGGTTGGGATCAGTTCAGAGACCAGGCTTCAGTGCAACAAATGATCAGATGACTTGGAGGATGGCAATGCGTTGCATTCATTCATCAGCATCATCATATTTTGCATTTACCTGCATCTAACACATGTTTATCCATATGCAGGGACATTTTGATCGAGATCCTAGTTGAGAGACTTCTTTGCTTAGACATGAGGTCCAGTTTGAAAGACGATGTTGTCTACAGTTTCTTCAACCCAGAGATTGATGAGTTGAGAGATATGATAGCATTGATTACGCCCGACCATGTGGGGATGTTCAGAGAGGCATACGGTGGTATTCTGAAGATGGCTTTCAGACTCACTAACAGCGACAGGAGCGCCATTCATACTCTTCTCCAGTTCTATGACCCAGGTCTGAGATGTTTTGTGTTCCCGGACTATTTGTTGGGGCCCCTGATGGAGGACTATGCTAGTATATTGGGTATGCAGATCCGAGATCAGATTCCTTTCTGTGCCATTAGGGGAGAGCCTGACATCCTTGGGATTTCCCGTGCTCTTTATTTGAGCCCGGAGGTGACCAAGGAGGGTTTGAAGGAGAAAGGAAAATTACCGGGTTTTCATTTGAGTTTCTTGGAGGCCAAGGCCAAAGAACATGCTGCTGCGGGTAATTGGAAGACGGTTTGTGTTGTTATTGCTGTGAGCATTTATGGGACCATCCTGTTTCCTAATCAAAAGAGTTTTGTGGACCATAATGCCATCAGATTGTTCATACAGAGGAACCCTATTCCTACTCTGATCAGAGATGTTTATTACTCGGTTCATAACAGGAACGAGAAGCGGCGTGGTGGATTGATCCGGTGTTGTGCTCAGCTGTTATTCAAGTGGTTTATGGGGTATTTGCCTTCCCGAGGTGCTTTTGCTGCTCTTGATCCTACGGTCAAGTGGTCGGTCAGGTTGATGGGTTTGCGAGCCACTGACATAGCTTGGTCTCATAACGGACTGGCTGGACGGGATTTCGTATATAGCTGTGGGAGCTTTCCCAATGTGCCTCTCATAGGAGTTCAGGGTTGCATTAATTACAACCCAACGCTTCTTAGGAGACAAATGGGGTTTGCCATGGAGGTTCCTCCTCTCGAGCGTGAGATTCAGGAGTCTTTCTATTTCCCAGTTGAGGGCAATCAGGCCAAGTTGAGACAAGTGTCTGGGTCATGGCGTAACATTCAGAGGAAAGGAAAGGTTCCTTTTGGCAAGGTTAACAGCATGTCTTTTCCTCCATTTGATGATTGGCTTCGGAAGAGGATTTAGCTCACACATCTACCATTTCCCGGAGGCGATCCTTGGTGTCCTAGGATTGAGGGTCCGCGTTCTTCTATCGGTATGGAAGAATTCCTCGAGATGAAGAGAGCCCGAGATCAGCTGCAAGCGGAGAAAACTGAATTGGAGATGAGTGTTGCTCGGATTCAGATGTCTAATCAAGAGATTAGAGTGAAGATGGAAGATCAGGATAAGCGACATGCCTTGGAAGCGAAGCGCTTTGAGATGGATACTGCCTACTATGGGAAGATCAGCCAAGCCCTAGCGTCGTCGACAAAGGAGCACGACATCACGAAGGAGAAGCTAGCCAGAGCCTCAAAAGTCATTGAAGATGAGAAGAGGAGGAAAATCCTCGTGAGAGATCAGAAAGAAGACAGAGTCAGAGTCCTCATTGCTGAGTGGGAGGCAAAGCTGAAGATCAAGGAAGCAGAGAACATGCAGATCATCGCCGAGAGAGATCATTGCATCGCCGAGAGAGATCATTACTTCAGGCAGATGAAGATTCACCAGAAGGAGGTGGGGAGATTACAGCAGGAGAACACCGAGCTCAGGTTTGCCGCAGAGTTTGCGAAGATGGTGGATGATATAGGGCCTTCTGTGGGACCCTCGTCAGGATAGACCTTTCTTTGCATGGATTACCGTCAGGCCTGTTGACGGAATTCACTTACTTGTATTTCCTTTCCGATTCTGGGGGATTGTATTTGAGTTGTATCAACTTTGATGTATGACTATGGCGCTTATTGTGCATTTTGCTATGCGATGATTGTTTTCATTCAATGATCGATCTTCAAGCTTTATTTGCTTTCCTGTATGCACTCACATGACACACACATGGTTGGGTAGTGTAGCACCTCAAATTTTCACCTACCTTTTGTACATACATTCTCATATTAGGTCATTAACATAACATAGTCCATTGCATAGCATTGCGTTGTCCTTTGCCCAAGTGCAAGTCCTCTGACAAAATTAGGTCAACTGATCAGGAGAATCAGTCAAACAAGCAAGCAAATGCATTTCTCAAGGAAGCAAGGCCCTAGGGATGGTCCAACATGTTCACATGACCTAGGGGTCCTTTTGAAGTGGTTTGGTCAAAGATTGGGTGCTCAGAAGTCATCAGTCATTGGTCAGTCCACCAGAAACCCTAGAAATTCAACTGTGGTCAACTGTGTCTGAAATCAAGGATTTGAAGGTGGGAGTTGGTTTGAAAGGCTTCATTCATGTCCATACAAGTCTCATTTGACATTTCAAAGACCAAGATTGGAGAAAATAAAGTCAGATCAAAAGTTTCCAAAAATAGCAGGTGACCTGTAATTGGTAACTGCCAAAAATGGAAAGTTTTTCTCCTCAAATTTACATCATAATACAAGCTTCAAATGAAATTTTGTCCAACATGAAAGTTGAAGATCTTGTTCTCCCATTTCCAAAAAGTCCAAGAACACTCATTTCTCATTTGTGGTTGGCAAGTTATGATCAAATCATTTTCAAGAAAAGTTGAACTTCAAAGTGAGATAACTTTCAAACCATTTGGCCAAATTGAGTGAGGTTTTTTGCTACAAGTCACATTTGACATGCTCTATCCAAATCCTTCATCACATTTCACCAAAAATCATCCAATCAAAATGGCCTTTTTCAAGTGGTTTGAATTTAAAAAGGGAGAGGTGAAAAATTGACTTTCAAATTAAACATTTTCTACACATTCTACCAATTGCAAATGTTCAAAAACCACATTTGGAGTGTGCCTAAGCCCATTTTCATGCACTGTAGCATGCACCCCCATGCATAATGAGTTGATTTAGCAATTTGCACATAATGCTCATTTTCACTAATTACCAAGGCTTGGCTTAAGTTTGATTAACAAAATGCATTAACAGTTGGTACATATAGTTAATGGTAACAGAAAACACACTGAACATTCACCACAAATTCAGATCTAGATCTAGAAAGAAAACTCTCTCATTTTCTTCATCTTGATTTTTCTGAAAAATCTCCAAAGAACTCGTGCCCTTGTTTTTTGTGCCATCATCTACCAACATTTTTGAAGCTTCTGCAAGCATAATTTCGCAGCTGTTGAACCGTTTTCCAGCACTGTTACATCAAGCTCTTCCATGGTAGTTGAGCTTTTGAGCTGAAATCAAAGCGACTGAACCTTCAACACTCCTCCATTCAACATCTGGAACCTTAAGGTGCTTCTGTTTCAGCTTGTCACGGCCAAAGAACCACGAATCCATCCCTGTTCTTCAAATTAGGTAGGAACTCGAACCTTGCTATTGTTAAAATTGTGATATGTATTTCATAGATCTTGCCATGCTAAGTTCAACAAGCTTTGAATCGTGAAATATTGTTGAGTATTAAGAGAGAAATGTTGAAATGAAGTTTGGTTGTCAAATGTTATGTTGCTTGTTTCTTCCATGCTAGCTCGAATTAGGGAAAACCAAGGTTGGATTATTGATGTACACGATAAGACGAACACAATGATATGTCATTTGTCCATTTTTGTGAAACTTTGTTCTTGCTAGAAAATCTGGAAAAAACGATGATGAACGCATTCCAAAACCCTAGCCAGTACGTTTCCAGATCGCGATTGGCCATGCTTTACATGAGTTTCCTGTTTCATTGGCCATGTGACCAATCAGAGCTTGGCACGCCCTTAAGTGAAACGCGGCGTTTCACTTAAGGGACCTCATATTTACCAAAATGCCATTGTCCGTGTTATATTTCTTTTAAATCATTTCTTCATTTCAATTTTTGTTTCATTTGGCATGGTGATCTTAGAAAATTCATAACTCTTCCAATACTTGTCCAAATAACATGGGATTTTTTGTGAAATGCTCCTCATGATCTCTAGTTTATTATGATGATTTTTCCAGAATTTTTGCACGTGTAGATTTTAAAAATGCCTAGGGTTTGTTCATGTGTGTCCAAATTGTGTATGCCTTGCCATTTTGCTTGTGAAATGATGATACTTAATCCAATGCCTCTCAAATTTTTTGTGCTTAAACTAGACATGTTCATGGTGATTTTGGTATAGAGTTTATGATTTTATCATTGCTGGTTGATGAGATATGTTTTTTTTAATAGAGGTGTGACAATTTGTGTCACACCATTCATGTCCAACTTCTTGATTTTTGTTACCATGCTTATTGAACACAAAATAGTCTGGATTTTTGCACGAAGATACTTGTGAATGTTGACAATGCTTGTGAATTTTCCTGGAATTTTTGAATGCATTTCCTATTTGTTTGATAATTTCTCCCCTGTTTGACCAAATGTGAACTTCTTGTGAGACATGATTTCATTTGATTTGTGAAATTCTAATGCTTAATTGGATGAACTTGAAATTTGGCATGTGAATTGTAGACATCTTAAAGTTTGTCATGGTTTTAGTCCCATTCATTTATCATGTGTTGTTTCTGTTTTATGATTAATTGAAGTTGATGCATGTTTTGATGCTTTGTATGAGTTTGCTTGAACTTGCTTTGACTTTCTGATTTTCATTGACCTACTTCCCTTGATCCAAATAAGCTGAAATTTGGTGTGCTTATCGTGTTATGGATGATGATTGATTATGAATTTTTTGAGGATTTTTTGAAATGTTTGTAATTGGATTTGAGTTGAATCATTCTGTTGACTTCTATGAGCTCCCATTTGCATGCTTTGTGCTATTTTTGATCATAAAATGATAATGATGAATGATATAGACATGAGACCAATTGGATTTGATTTTTAATTGTTTGATCTTGATTTTGGATAAGTTTCATGTTCTATTTTGATGATTTGATCTCATTTTGACCCTAGTCTTGGACTAGTGGTCTGTGCTCTCACTTTTGAGTTGTGTTTCAGGTTAATAGCACAAATGGCCTATGCTTGATGATATGCCTCCATTGGAGCGGACTTGTGACTTGTCTATGGCTAACTTTGACTTTGTTTTGCAGGGTTTGATACTTGAGTTTGAGCCTTAGTGGCTTGCACCTTTGTGCATTGGCTTGTGTTTGTCTGTGTATAGTTAATTGTTAACCATTTGCTGTTTGGTTTTGGTTTGCCTAAGTACTGATTATCTTGGATTGTTTTCAGGTACTTTAGTTGCTTTAGTTCCCTTGTGAACTAGCTCTTGCTTTGCTTTGCTTAAGAGCATTTGCACTGAGGTATAACATCCTAACTCCATGTAGTCTGGAAGACCTGGCCTGTTACTTGGCCAGGCACCTGTCTGAAGTCCTCCTTAAGAGGCAATGTTTGTGTTTGTTTACATTTGTCCTCGTACATACTCAAAGACCTCCTAAGTGAAGAGGCATTGGCAGATACCATGGATGTGCAATCCATCCCCTGCTATTCTGTGTGTCATCTGCTTTGCTCACACCACTGTGTTGATGCATTGCAGATATTAACCCAAGATCATTGTACATTGAGTCAGTGTCATATGTGTAGAAGGGTTCCCACCTTCTGAACCCACACATTCATGTCTTAAGCTCTCCCAGGCCAGGGATAAGAGCTGTGAAGTCTCATCTTCACTCACCTTTCATCAGCTTCACCCTAGCTCTCAATGTTAGGGTTAAGAGCTAATATTACCCTGTTACAGTGGTTTGTTTGTTGAGGTTGATATGACCCCTCGACTAAAACCTAACCTTGATTGAGCCCATTGATTGCATATAGTGTGTGCTATTTGTGCTTGTGTGTTTGCTTTAGCTTGCTTCCTGTGCAAGATAGGTTTGCTTTAGCTTGCTTCCTGTGCAAGATAGGTTTGGTTTGGCTTGCTTCCTGTGCAAGTCATGTTTAGGATAGCTTGCTCCCTGTGCAAGTTAGCTAGAAACCTTAACTTAGGGATGATTTTGCATGATAATATCTAGGCTCGAGTCGTAGTCTCCCTAGTTGTGTCTCCCTCTGTTATCTGGTTAGGCCAGTCCTTTATCCCTCCGTAGGGGAACTACGTCGCCCTGATCCTCATACCAAATGAGGTACGTAGGCAGGAGATGAGCAGATCTCTCCGGGCGCCCGTTTTGTTTTGTCTTTGCGTGTGTTAGGAGATGGATGTAAGCCCAGCGATTGGCATTCCGTATCCTATTGTTCGTTGTGTGCTTGGAGTCCGGTATAAGTCCATCAAGTGGCATCTAGTTTCCAGTGTGGGTGTGTTTGGTTCGGAAGCTGATGTAAGTCCAGTGATTGGCATTCGGGTTCCATGTTTGCCTTTTTGTGTGGAGTTTGACGTAAGCCCAGCGATTGGCAGTCGATTTCCTGTGTCTGTTTGTTTGCGTGCGTTAGCCGAGCTACGAATGCTCTGATTCTTCTTAGTCCAAGAAGATACGTATGCATAGGATGCGACATCCTAGCGAGCATGTTTTCCCCCAGTCCGAACTACTTCGACTCTGATGTCTATGCTTGATAGACTAAGTAGGCCCAGGATGCGATATCCTGCCGAGTCAGTCTTGTTTGTTTTCTTGAGTCTCTTTCAGCCAGTATTTGTTTGTTTGAGCAGTGTTTTAGCAACCATATTCCTTCCTATTGTGCGTGGATCCCGTCGAGTACGACGGATGCGTAGGGGTGCTAATACCTTCCCTTTGCATAACCGACTCCCGATCCCATTCTCTTTGGTCGCGAGACCATGTTCTTTCCAGGTTTACTCTGAGCGTTTCCTTTCCCTCTTTTGGGATAAATAACGCACGGTGGCGGCTCTGTTGTTCTTGTTTTCCCGCCGGTTTTTCGCGTAATGCGACAGGTAGTATTTTGCTAAATCATATATCTCTGATCTGTATGAGGGAATCAAATGATGAATATCAGAATATTGCTGCCGGATTATTATATGTCTCGATGAAGCCAGGATCGAAAGACGGAGTGTCCCTCATGTGGATAAACACTGCATTCATGCATGAACCATAATAACTTGTCTTCTGTTTTGCAGGTGTCAGTTTCTAACCTGTTTGATTGACACAGGAATGATGAATCCGCCCAACACAGACATTCTCGAGCTGAAAGAGAAGATGGGAGAGCTGATCAATGTCATGCAAGAGTTCGCCTTGGGGCAGAAAGCAATTGCCGAGAAGGTGGGGAGGATTGAAGACTGGCTAAAGAAAGGGGAAACACAAGGAAACGCTTCGTCGTCTGGACCGAAGAAATCCTTTGGTAATGACCAGCGCAAGAATGAGGGTGAATCGAGTGCTGTGTATGCCCAGAGAGGACGCGGTAGGAATCGTTACTACCAACACACTGCTGCGGTAACCACCCCTGCTGGTAATCAGTCAGTCCGACAGCAACATCAGCCAACTCCATAAAAGAGCACAGAGAGTTGGGAACCAAGTGAGAGGAAAGGGGGTTGATCGTCATTTTGATAGGCCACCCATGACGTATGCTCTTCTGTTGAAGAAGTTGAAAGATCTCGGAATGGTACAATTGAGGACATTAGCTCCATTGAGATCAGATCAGAGGCCACCTAATTATGATGAGAACGCCAAGTGTGAATTCCATTCTGGTGCGTCTGGGCATAACATTGAGGGTTGTAGAGCCTTTAAGCATGTTGTCCAAGACTTGGTGGATTCCAAGGCCCTCAATTTTACACTGTCATTGAATGTTAATGCCGATCCCATGCCGGTGCAGGGTCAGGTGATGGTGGGTGTAATCGCTGAAAATTCAGATCGCGTTTGTGCGGTGGGGGAAGAGACTGACAGCGACTGTGAACTGGAGTCGTGGATAAAATCGTGCGTACCAAGGAACTGGAAGGCCTAAAAAAGATCATCACTATCATTCATCTGGAAGAGTAATACTTTCTATTTTCAGTTTTATTTGCATGAAAGCCATACGTTTTGCCCGAAACGTATTGGTCCATTGTAAGGGCCACCTCATGTTTCATTTTGCAACATTTTGCATCATTAATAAATGGATGTTTTTCAGTTAAAAGCGGTGCTCCCTGTTTTTCATTTATTTTTGCAGTTTTAAAAATAAAAATGGCAATGTTTGTTTTCATTTTTTCCCTTTTTGATTTGTCTCGTTCCGACTTCAAAAAATAATTCTCTGGATCTCGTTGACAATAATTTGGTTACACCTCATATGACTTCGACAATCCGATCTATCATGCCGAAGAAGAAGGCGAAGAAGATTGTGATCTGCTGAAATTAGACAGGTTGTTAAAACAAGAGGAGAAGGTGATTCAGCCGCATGAGGAGCGGATTAAGATTGTTACTCCAAGCACCGCCGAGGTCAGAAGGGAAGTGAAATCGGGGCTGTTTCAAAGGCGAGTCGAAAGCAGAATGGTAGCCCTGTGGAAAGAGCATGTGGATGCCTTCGCCTAGACAGGTCAGAATATGCCAGAGTCGGAAACCGGTGTCGTGGTGCACAAGCTACCGTGGAGAGAAAACCGTCCTCTAGAGAAGCAGAATGTCGAGGCCACGTATCAGAGTGACTTTGTTTCATGATATGATGCTATGTCGATGACATGATAGCAAAGTCCCAAACAGAAGAGGGGCATCTGGCAGATTTGGCCAAGCTGAGTGGACCAGTTGAGACAATTCAAATGGAGGTTGAATTCAGATAAGTGCACTATCAGAGTGCAGTCCGGTAAGCTGCTGGGGTTCATTGTAAGAGAGGAATCGAGGTTGATCCTGCTTAAAAAAAAAAAAAAAGAGGAATGCCTGAACCCGAGAACGAAGAAAGGGGTTCGTGGTTTCTTAGGTAGATTGAACTACATGTCATGGTTCACATCTCACCTAACAGCCATGTGTGAACCCATATTCAAGATGTTGAAAAGAAAAGATCAAACGGTCAGGTGGAATAATGATTGCCAAGGGGCATTGAAAAATAAAAGAATAAGTTGCAGGAACCTCCGATTCTGTTGCCTCCCTATGGAGGGAGACCGTTAATCCTGTACTTGACGACCCTATGAGGTGTATTGGGTCAGCATGATGAGTCTGGTCGAAAAGAGCATGCAATTTACCTTAGCAAAAAGTTTACCGACTGTGAAATAATACATTCACTGTTCGAGAAAACTTGATGTACTTTGGCATAGGCTGCTCGCCGACTGAGACAGTATATGCTGGTTCATACCACTTTGTGGATTTCGAGATGGATCTGATCAGGTAGATTTCTGAAAGAGCCAGCAATGACCGGACGGGTTGCGAAAGGGCCAATGATTTTGATTGAATACGATATTCGATATACCTCTCAGAAAGCAATCGAGGGGAGTGTATTGTCTGATTACCTCGCCCAGCAACCCGTGAAGGATTATCAACCGAGGAAGTTTGAGTTCCCTGATGAGGACATCTCGAGGTGCTCAAATTGAAAGATTGAGAGTAACCGATCCCGGAGGAGGGGCCTGACCCTGAATCCGAACGGATTCTGATGTCTGATGGGGTTAATGTGAAGGAGTTAGTGTCGTTTTGGTTGCACCAAAAGGATCCCACGTTCCTTTTTGCTACCCGACTAGCATTTGAATGCACCGGCAGTGTGATTGAGTAAGAAGCTGGTATCCTGGGTATCGAACGTCGATGCGTGCATCTGCTGGGGCAACGCCTTTCTCACTCGTATAAGAAGGAATCGATGCTGCCACCGGTTGAGGTCCAGATTCCCTCTTTGAGAGTCGTAATGAACGTGGAATTGTAAGAGGCAGAATGGGTAAGAACTCGGTACGAAGAGCTGAGCCTGATTGAGGAAAAGAGGCTGGCGGCCATCTATCATGGGCAGTTGTACCAGCAGCGGATGAAACGTGCTTTTGACCGAAAGGTGCGACCTCGGGTATATCACGTAGGTGATTTGGTGCTGAAAAGGATCCTTCCTCCTCAAAACGATCAAAGGGGCAAGTGGACACCTAATTATGAAGGTCCATTCGTGGTCAAGAAGGTTTTCTCTGGCGGAGCCTTGTTGCTAACGACCATGGATGGCGAAGATTTTCCATCCCCTGTGAATGCGGACGCAGTTAAAAAATACTTCGTATAAAGAGACCCGCTGGACGAAAAGAATAAAATAGTCCAGGCAAAAATGGGCATCCCGGCGAACCAAAAAACAGAAAGAAAGGTTCGGGCAAAAATTAGGGATAAAAGAAAAACTGTACACCCGGCAAGTCGAAAACCAGAAAAGGCGACTTGGGCAAAAAAGGGTATCCTGGTGGACTGAAAACCCGAAAGGGCGGTCCAGGCAAAAGAGGGATTGAAATGAACAACTGCGTCTAGCATGATCGTTTGCTTTGGTTAAAACATCATGGATAATACCCGGTAGGGATCAATCAGAAGCGTCTTGTTCAGAAGGCGGAAAGCACGGAGAGTCTGAGGACATATGGGGTGTAACCGAGTTGGAACTCGATGAGATTACGGGTTTCACATTGCCATTAGGATAGATTTTTCCTTTTGTGCGCAATTACCTCTTTTCAGGAATTGCTTCCTTTGTATTGCTCAATTTGAGCCACACTTTTTCAATCAATAAAATGCATATTCAGTCAAGTAATTTTGTTTTTCATTACCGCTTTGATTGCGAAAACATCTGATTGTTTGTGATAAAGAATTGTGCATTTTAAGACATATAGGTCCCTTCCAATGCGTGCATATAAGATTGAAGACTTGAAATCTTATTCGGAAGGTTGAGTGACCCAAGTGTTGAAATCTTGACACGCCTGGGGCACGATTTTATCTAATGATCTCTTTTGCAGGAACTGTTAGGTATTTTTCCCTCACTTGCAGGTTGTGATGTGGAAGCTTTTGACGAACAGTCCCCACGGAGTCCAGTCAGGAACAAATGGAGGAAGAAATGGTGAAAGGACGACGGAAGGACGTATGACGATCCTGGATATTAATCAAGAAGACTCTTCAAAGTCTGAAGATTGGAAAGTCTGTATAAATCCCAGGAGTTCTCTCTCCGTCGAGCGCGAAGCAGTTGGGAATACAAGATGATGGAGCAGAAAAGGTCCAGACGAG
Organism: Lathyrus oleraceus; assembly: GCF_024323335.1. Taxonomy (NCBI): domain Eukaryota; kingdom Viridiplantae; phylum Streptophyta; class Magnoliopsida; order Fabales; family Fabaceae; genus Lathyrus; species Lathyrus oleraceus. The sequence continues at coordinate 338,253,950 of NC_066585.1, forward strand.
TCTGGGAGTTCTCAAAATTGGAAAGCTGACAATGGATTTGAATGATGGATGACATGATTCGACGAGTCGACGGGTGTTCAGAACCAGAATTTCCTTATCTCTCCAAGCAGAGTCGTGAGGACTAATTCCCCAGCAGATCCAAGGTCTGTGGCTTCCCTAGCAGGGTCAGGATGGTTATCCCCAGAAGGTTTCAGATTGATGCTTCCCCAGTCGCTAGGTCTGGAGGTTGCTGTTCCCCCAGCGGAGGTATCTGTGGGTGGTGGTTTCTCAAGCAGAGACGGGATTGTTGTATCCCCAGCAAGTCAAAGACCGTTGTTTCCCCACAGAGTGCAAAGGAGGTTTTTCCCCAGCAAGGGTTGCCTATTTCTCAGTAGCAATGTTATTCCCCAGCAGGGTGGAGTTGAAGCAATGGCGAGTTCCTCAGCAGAGCGCCTCGCGCTTCTCAGAAGAGTCCCTTGAGGGGGATACTTTTATGCATTCATCATGTATATAAGCATATCATACTGCATAATAAATCGCGTAGCATTTCCATGATTATGGAGCATTACGCTGAAAAAAAAGGTCATGCATCATAGTTGCAAGCATAAGCTAGTCTCGAGCCGTGGTTACCGTTTGAGATATGGTTTTTCCAGTGGGTGAAGATGCTACTCAAGCCGTGGTTACTGTTTGAGAAGTGGTTTCACTAGTTGGAAAATCATCAGCATCGCAAGTATCAGTTATTCAAGCCGTGGATACCGCTTGAGATTTGGTTTCACCGGATGGTGAAGATGTTACTCGGATGAGTTTAACATCATGACGCGATCAGCGCGATTCAAGCCGTGGTTACCGCTTGAGATTTGGTTTCACCGGATGGTGAAGATGTTACTCGGATGAGTTTAACATCATGACGCGATCAGCGCGATTCAAGCCGTGGTTATCGCTTGAGATTTGGTTTCACCGGATGGTGAAGATGTTACTCGGATGAGTTTAACATCATGACGCGATCAGCGTGATTCAAGCCGTGGATACCGCTTGAGATTTGGTTTCACCGGATGGTGAAGATGTTACTCGGATGAGTTTAACATCATGACGCGATCAGCGCGATTCAAGCCGTGGTTACCGCTTGAGATTTGGTTTCACCGGATGGTGAAGATGTTACTCGGATGAGCTTAACATCATGACGCGATCAGCGCGATTCAAGCCGTGGATACCGCTTGAGATTTGGTTTCACCGGATGGTGAAGATGTTACTCGGATGAGTTTAACATCATGACGCGATCAGCGCGATTCAAGCCGTGGTTACCGCTTGAGATTTGGTTTCACCGGATGGTGAAGATGTTACTCGGATGAGTTTAACATCATGACGCGATCAGCGCGATTCAAGCCGTGGATACCGCTTGAGATTTGGTTTCACCGGATGGTGAAGATGTTACTCGGATGAGTTTAACATCATGACGCGATCAGCGCGATTCATGCCGTGGTTACCGCTTGAGATTTGGTTTCACCGGATGGTGAAGATGTTACTCGGATGAGTTTAACATCATGACGCGATCAGCGCGATTCAAGCCGTGGATACCGCTTGAGATTTGGTTTCACCGGATGGTGAAGATGTTACTCGGATGAGCTTAACATCATGACGCGATCAGCGCGATTCAAGCCGTGGATGCCGCTTTAGATTTGGTTTCACCGGATGGTGAACATGTTACTCGGATGAGTTTAACATCATGACGCGATCAGCGCGATTCAAGCCGTGGATACCGCTTGAGATTTGGTTTCACCGAATGGTGAAGATGTTACTCGGATGAGTTTAACATCATGACGCGATCAGCGCGATTCAAGCCGTGGTTACCGCTTGAGATTTGGTTTCACCGGATGGTGAAGATGTTACTCGGATGAGTTTAACATCATGACGTCAGGTCAGCAATGTTCCCCAGTAGTACGATACTGGAGGAAACTTTTCCGTCGAGCGGAGATGGGAATAAAATCAAAGGACGTTACGCGATCAGCGCGAAAATACAGTTCAATCAGAGAAAAGGAAAAAGATTATCGATCAGAAAGTGTCGGGATTCAAGAAAAAGAGAAAATAATAATCATAATCTTCAGCGGATGTGGTGTTCAGGCCATGGTTATCCCTGTGTTACCATTTATTTTAGGTATACAGGTCGACATTCTGTTCGGTATTCGGGCCGACTTTCTCCGTACCAGACGGGTTTTCTTTCAAGATTGTTTCTTTGCCGATTCTGACAGGCATTGTTAATTATTTCCCATCAGAGTGCAAATTGTTTGTCTGTTCTTGGTATTCAATCACTCTTCATCCTGATCATCTGAAAGCCGAGGCTATTCATATCGACAGGTTCACAGTGGATTGAATAGGGGCAGCTGTAACACCTCAAAATTTGCCCTCCTCTCTTGGGACTAGCTTAGCATATTGCATTTTATCTTTTAGGTCATTAGGCATTGCATATTTACATATCATATGGCAACATCAATCAAGCCATCCTCTTAGGTCTTGATCAGAAGATAAAGAGGTTGAGATTCAAGCTGGGGGTTTCATTGGACCGATCACTAATCATCTGAGGGTTTGTGATTCAAATTAGGGTTTCATGGTTCCTCAAGGAGGTTGAGCTTTACCTTGGTTGAAATGGTACATCATCATCATCATGGTTTTGTCATCACCAAGAGATTTGTTATTCATGATTAAATACCTTGAGATTAGGGTTTTGACCTCTGGTCAACCCTAATCATCTGCATTTGTGCCAATCAGGGCTTGTGAAGAAGATGAGGTTTTAAATGGATATGGGGATCATCATATGATTATATTGAGCTTATGGAAGCTAGGGTTTCATCATTGAGCCATTTCATCAGGAGATTGAAGCTCAAGTTCATCAGTCAAGCTGAAATTCATCTATCAGTCAGAAAAAGTCAATTGTGGTCAACTGTGCCTGAATTCATGGATTTGGAGGTGGGAGAGGGTTAGAGACACTTCATTCATGTCTAAACAAATTTCATTTGACATTTCAAAACATCAAGAATGAAGAAAATAAAGTCAGATGAAAACTTTCCAAAAATAGAAAGTGACTTGTAATTCAAAATTGCCAAAAATGGAAAGGTTTTCTCCTCAAAATTGCATGTCCAAAAATGCTTCAAATGAAATTTTGTTCAACATGAAAGTTGTAGATCTTGCTCTCACCTTTCCAAAAAGTCCAAGAACATGAATTTCAAATTTGTGCTTGGCAAGTTATGGATTGATCATTGTCAAGAAATGTTGAATTTCAAAGGTGCATAACTTTTGATTCACAAGGCTAAATGGAGTGAGACTTTTTTGAGCAAGATTCTTTTGATGTCCTCTATCCAAAACAAGCATTACATTTCATGAATTTGGCTCACACAAAAAGTCCATTTTTCAAGTGGACTTAATTTGAATTTTGGAGGGAAAAAGGTCATTTTGCAAAATATTCATTGTTTTCACATGATTCCACTTGCATTAGCTCACAAACATCATTTCAAACTTGCTACAACCAGAAATTTCAAACTTGCTATAAACTAAATTGTAACTGTTTTCTAATTAGCAACAACAGAATCAAGATCTAGATCTGAAAATCACAAAATTCTTCAACTTCTTCTCTCAACTTTTCTTCATTTTTCTTCAAAAGCCTTGCCAAGATCTTCACGTATCCTTCATCTACATGCATAATAGAAGCTATTTGAAGCAAAATTTTGGAGGAATCTTGAGGAATTTGGAACTGTTGCATCAAGCTTCATCCATGGCAATTCGAGTTTCTGAGCAAATCAAGCACTATTGAGCCAAGGCCTTGCATTCATTCATCTTCCTTATCATTATTGAGCTGTTGTTTTGCACTTACAAGGCTTACAACACGCGAATTCACAACTGTCATCAAATTAAGGTTAGTTTTCGAGTTGGAAAATTCATGAAATCAATTGATGCATGTTGTAGATCTGGTTTAGTAGAGTATTCTGCAGGTTGAATCACTAATTTCGGTTGAGAAACAAGGAAGATATGTGAATTGGAAGTTTCATGCATGATAATGTTTTGCTTCGAATCTCTTTAATTAGGATGAATTAGGTCAAAATAATTATGGATTCATGATGTGCTTGGAAAGACCTTTCTAGTGATATAGATTTTGTTGAATTTGGTGACAATTTGTTCTTGAGTGATGAATGTATGAAGAACACATGATGAAGCTTCAGAAATTTTCCAGAATCTTGTTTTGATCCAAAATTGCGCTTGCTTACATGCTGAGTGGTGTTTGTTGTACAGTAGCGCGCGCTATTTTTTTGAACGTGGACCTGCTTCGATCCTCCACTATGTCAATTCCACTTTGATTTTTGACATTTATTTCCATATGCTTCATGTTTCACCATGCCTTCATTTCACTTTTTTTTATTTTTTTCATTACTTCCAAAATTCATATCTCATGAAATAATTGTCCAATTGAGATGAAATTTTTTGTGCCATGATCCTTGTAATCTCTAGAATTTTTTGATGATTTTTATGGAAATTGTGCACATGTGGAATCTGTTTTGGCTTAGGGTTTATGTGAACATGTCATTTGTTGCACCTTGTTTACCATTTTGATCATGAAATGATGATGCTTAATTAGAAATTCTTGAAATTTTACATGTGTGTTCTAGACTAATTCCTGGTCATTTTGGTATATAGTTTGTGATTTTTGCATTCCTGGTTTGAGAGATATGACCTGATCATTAGAGGTGTGACAATTTGTGTCACACCAGTTCTTGTTCAACTTCCTGATTTTATTTGCCATGCCATATGAATTTGAATTGAGCTGGATTTTTGCATGATGATGCTTAGGGATGTTGAGAATGTTTGTGAATTTTCCTGGAATTTTTGAGTGCAATTTCCTATTTTTTTGATAATTTCTCCCCTGTTTGACCAATTGTGAACTTTTTGTGAGTCATGATCTCATATGTTTTGTGAAATTCTGGATATGTATTGGATGGACTTGAAATTTGGCATGTGTATTATAGACATCTTGAAGTGTGTCATGGCTTTGATTTGGTTCATTTATCATGTGTAGTTTCTGTTTTATAATTGCTTGAAGTTGATGCTTGATTTGGTGCCTTGTATGAGCTTGTTTGAGTATGCTTTGACTTGATGAATTTAATTGACTTGCTTCCCTTGGTCCAAATAGTCTGAAATTTGGTGTGATGATCCTCTAATTAGTGCTGTTTAGCCATGAATTTTTTGGGGATTTATTGAAATGTTTGTGAGTTGATTTGAATTGGATATTTCTGTTTGGTCCTATGAGGTTCTAAATTGCATGCTTTGTACTCTTTGCCTCCTGAAATGATAATGGTTGATGATATGAATGTGAGACCAATTGGATTTGATTATTAATTGATTGATCTTGATTTTGGATAAGTTTCATATTCTGTTTTGACTTATTGCTCCCATTTTGACCCTAGTCTTGTACTAGTGGTTTGTGTTCTCACATTTGAGCTTTGTTTCAGGTCAAAGAGCACAATTGCTTATGCTTGATGATGTGCACTCAATTGGGATTGGTTTATTGATTGTTTATGACTAACTTTGAGTTTGTTTTGTAGGCATTGAGATGTATGCTTAGGCCTTGTGGCTTGCACCTATGTGCATTGATGCTTGTTATCTGTTTGTGCTGTGGACTTGTAATTTTCTGTTTGACTTTTGTCTGTCTGGTATACTGATTATGTTGGATTGATTTCAGGTACCTTAGTTGCCATAGTTCATTTTGAACTTGCTTGTGCTGTTGCTTGGTTGTATAAACCAATTGAGGTAGAATTTCTTTTCTCCATGTAGTCTGGAAGACCTGGCCTGTTACTTGGCCAGGCACCTGTCTGAAGTCCTCCTTAAGAGGCAATGTTTGTGCTTGTTTATTTTTGTCCCCAAGCAGGAAAAGACCTTGATTAAGGCAATTGGCAGATACAAGAGATGTGTAATCCATCTCCTGCTATTCTTGTTGAGTCATCCCTCTGCTCACACAACTGGTGTTGATGCATTGTGGATCCTAACCCAAGATCATTGTACAGTTGTACAGTTGAGTCAGAGTCATAAGTGTAGAAGGGTTCCCACTTTCTGAACCCACACTTCTTTTGTCTGAAGCTCTCCCTGGCCAGGGATAAGAGCTGTGAGGCACACCCCTCACTCCCATTTCATCTGGCTTCACCCTAACTCTCAATGTTAGGGTTAAGAGCTAACATCACCTGATACAGTCGGTTTGCTTTTGCGGCCTAACCCTTTGTTTGAGCCCACTTCGTCTGGATATAGTGTGTGCTAATTGTGAATGTTTGCTTTGTTTTGATTATGCTTGCATGCTTTGCTTTGCCTGTTTAGGATTAGCTTGCTGCCTGAGCAAGTTAGATAGCAACCGTAACTTAGGGATAATATGCATGATAACATCTAGGCTCGAGTCATAGTCTCCCTAGTTGTGTCTCCCTCTGTATCTGGTTAGGCTAGTCTTTCTCCCGTGTTCAGGGGAACTACGTTGCCCTGATCCTCATACCAGATGAGGTACGTAGGTAGGAGGTCGCACGAGATCTCTCCGGGCACCCTTTTTCTTTTTGTGTGTGTTTGCTTGACAGTTGCTAGGCTCGAGTTCCCGACTCCTTAGTAACTTATTATCTGCTTTATTCTTGTGTGTGTTAGGAGACGGATGTAAGCCCAGCCATTGGCATTCCGTATCCTATTGTTGTGTGCTTGGAGTCCGGTATAAGTCCATCAAGTGGCATCTGGTTTCCAATGTGGGTTTGTTTGGTTCGGAAGCTGATGTAAGTCCAGCGATTGGCGTTCGGGTTCCATGTTTGCCTGCTTGTGTGTGTTTTGTTTCGGCGTGCGTGAGCCGAACTACGGTAGCTCTGATTCTCATTCCAGATGAGATACGTAGGCATAGGATGCGATATCCTAGCGAGCCCTCTCCCCTCTTCTCCCACCTGTGTTGTGTGTGTGTGATGTTTGTTTTAGCAACCTTTTTCTATCTTTTGAGCGTGGATCCCGTCGAGTACGACGGATGCGTAGGGGTGCTAATACCTTCCCTTCGCATAACCGACTCCCGGTCCCATTCTCTTTGGTCGCGAGACCATGCTTTTTCCAGGTTTACTTCGAGCGTTTCCTTTCCCTCTTTTGGGATAAATAACGCACGGTGGCGGCTCTGTGTTGTTTTGTTTCAGCCCGCCGGTTGTTTTTCGCGGATGCGACAGTGAGATCTGGAAAACTACTGGGTTTTGTTGTTAGCGGAAAAGGGATTGAGGTGGATCCGGCCAAAGTGAAAGTGATACAGGAAATGCCTGAGCCAAGAACAGAGAAACAAGTCAGTGGTTTCTTAGGGAGGTTGAACTACATTGCAAGGTTCATCTCTCACCTAACAGCCACGTGCGAGCCAATATTCAAATTGCTGAGAAAAGATCAGGCTATCAGGTGGAATGATGATTGTCAAAGGGCGTTCGAGAAGATAGAAGAGTATTTGCAGAATCCTCCTATTCTTGTGCCTCCGGTCCCAGGGAGACCGCTGATTATGTATTTGACAGTACTGGACAATTCCATGGGTTGTGTTCTCGGTCAACACGACGAGACAGGTAGGAAAGAGCATTCCATCTACTACCTGAGTAAGAAATTCACAGATTGCGGGTCGAGATACTCAATGCTTGAAAAAACATGTTGTGCACTTGCATGGGCTGCGAAGCGATTGGACAATACATGCTGTCTCACACAACCTTACTGATCTCCAAAATGGATCCAGTCAAGTATATATTTGAGAAGCCAGCTCTCACCAGAAGAGTTGCCCGTTGGCAAATGGTACTGACAGAGTACGACATCCAATATACTTCCCAGAAAGCCATCAAGGGGAGTATTCTGTCAGACTATCTTGCTCAACAGCCGATTGATGATTATGAGCCGATGAAGTTTGATTTTCCAGATGAAGACATCATGTTCCTCAAGATGAAAGACTGTGAAGAGCCAGTTGTTGAAGAGGGACCTGATCCAGACGAAAAGTGGACTTTAATGTTTGATGGGGCCGTCAACGCCAGAGGAAGTGGAATTGGTGTTGTCATTACTACTCCGAAAGGTGCCCACATGCCTTTCACCGCTCGTCTGACTTTTGAGAGCACCAATAATGAAGCTGAGTATGAAGCCTGTATCTTGGGTATTGAGCAAGCCATTGATTTGAGAATCAAGACTTTGGACATCTTCGTAGATTCAGCTCTGGTAATCAATCAAGTGAATGGTGATTGGAACACTCTCCAGCCTACTCTGGTCCCGTACAGAGATTACACGAGAAGACTGTTGACTTTCTTCACAACAGTAAAGATGTACCATATACCTCGTGATGAGAACCAGATGGCAGATGCTCTTGCTACTCTATCCTCCATGATCACGGTGATCCGTTGGGACCATGCTCCCAAGATCGACGTGATGTGCCTTGATAGGGTCGCGTATGTGTTTGCTGCTGAACTGGTAGTTGATGACAAGCCCTGGTATCACGACATCAAGTGCTTTCTGAAGAATCAAGAGTACCCTGCAAAGGCATCCAACAATGATAGAAAGACTTTGAGAAGATTCGCAGGCAGTTTCTTCTTGAACAAAGACGATGTTCTGTATAAGAGGAACTTCGACATGGTTTTGCTCAGATGCGTGGACAGACACGAAGCAGACATGTTAATGCAGGAAGTTCATGAAGGCTCCTTCGGTACTCATGCCGGCGGACATGCAATGGCTAAGAAATTGTTGAGAGCAGGTTATTACTGGATGACCATGGAATCTGATTGTTTCAAATATGCTCAGAAGTGCCATAAATGCCAGATTTATGCTGATAAGGTGCATGTGCCGCCGAATCCTTTGAATGTGATGTCTTCGCCGTGGCCTTTCGCTATGTGGGGCATCGATATGATTGGAAAGATTGAGCCGACCGCTTCCAATGGGTATCGCTTCATCCTTGTTGCCATCGACTATTTCACCAAGTGGGTCGAAGCAGCGTCATTTACGAAGGTCACCAGACATGTGGTTGCCCGATTCATCAAGAAAGAAATCATTTGTCGCTATGGGATTCCCGAAAGAATCATTACTGATAATGGTTCTAATCTCAACAACAAAATGATGAAGGAGTTGTGCCAGAACTTCAACATTCAGCATCACAATTCTTCCCCTTACCGCCCTAAGATGAACGGTGCTGTTGAAGCGGCAAATAAGAACATAAAGAAGATTATGCAGAAGATGGTCGTTACGTACAGAGATTGGCATGAGATGCTACCCTTCGCCTTGCATAGGTACCGCACTTCAGTACGTACATCGACCGGGGAAACCCCTTCCTCCCTTGTGTATGGTATGGAAGCAGTCCTACCTGTTGAAGTGGAGATTCCTTCTCTAAGAGTCCTGTTGGATGTCAAGTTAGACGAAGCTGAATGGATTCGGACAAGGTTCAATGAGTTGAGTCTTATCGAAGAGAAGCAAATGGCAGCCATTTGTCATGGGCAGTTGTATCAAAGTCGGATAAAGAGAGCCTTTGATCAGAAAGTGCGTCCTCGATGCTTCCAGGCCGGAGATTTGGTGTTGAAAAGGATCCTTCCTCCTCAGACAGATCACAGGGGCAAGTGGACTCCTAACTATGATGGACCGTATATTGTCACCAAGGTTTTTGATGGTGGGGCCTTAATGCTTGCAACGATGGATGGTGAAAACTTCACTTCCCCGGTGAACTCAGACGCAGTTAAAAAATACTTCGCATGAAATAGACCCGCTGGACAATAAAAAGAGTAGTCCAGGCAAAAATGGGCATCCCGGCGAACCAAGAAAATGAAAAAGGTTCGGGAAAAAATTAGGGATTAAAAGTGAAAAGATTGTACACCCGGTAAGTTGAAAACCTGAAAAGGCAACTTAGGCAAAAATGGGTATCCCGGTGGATTGAAAACCCGAAAAGGGCGATCCAGGCAAAAGTTAGGGATTAAGCGAATGACTGCGTTCTGAGTAGTTATGAGTCTCATCTCGTGTCAATGATTGGAAACTTTTGAAGGATAGGAAACAGTCCAATCACTCTTTCAGAAAGCTAATCATCTGGAGGATCTTGAAGACGAGCAAGTCATAGCAGAATTGGAACCCAATAGAAATCCATTTCACATTGCCATTAGATTAATGTCTGTTTTTATCTGTTGTGCGATTACCTCTTTCCAGGGATTGCTTCCTGATGTAAATGCCTATTCAGAGGCCGTTCAATCAATAAAATCATGTTATTCAGTATATCTCTGTTTTCATTTTCATTTTTCTGTTTTGTTTGCAAAAGTGACGTCTGAATTTTTTGATAAACATTGCATCATGACACATAAGAGCTTTACAGGTACATGCTTAATAAACATTTAAAATTGCTGTAAATTTTAAGTGCTTTGGATCGTCTATTCAGAACAGGTACCCTTGGGGCATTTCCTTAAAATCCCCTGCAGATGATCGTGAATGTTTTCCCAACAGACGAATTCAGTATCTTATCCCTGCAGTGCTGATCAGAGCGTTGGATTCTTCAATCCCCAGCGGGTTCTCACCACTGTACCTCCCCCCAAGCGGTGGTTTCAGATTATACACTCCCCAGTGGAGTTGACACTGTCAGACTATATACCCCCAGCGGAGTTGACAGTGCCACTGTATCTTCCCAGCAGAAGCGGCTGCTCCTCAGAGTTCGATGCCAGATCGATGATCTCGACGCCAGATCCATGATCTCTTTCCTTGAAGTAGAATCTCGGTACTGTATCGGTGTTTGCTTCCCCTGCTAAGTCATCTCTCGCAGATCGTGGTTGCCAGAACCACTATCGCTTTCCCCAACAGCAGGTTTTCAGTGCCGTTCTCTCCCCAGTCATAATCTCGGTATTTCGTCATTGCTAGAACACCGTGTCGCGGGTCATTTCCCCACAGAGTTCTTTGCGTTGTGCATCTCCAGCAGCCTTGTAAGGGTCCAGAAGATGGTGATCATTTCCCCAGCAGATCCCCTTGCCTCAGCTTGGCATTCTACCCAGCAATTCGCATCTCTGCATGTAGAATCATATTGCATTGCATCCTCCCAAATCGCGTAGCATTTCCATTTTCATGGAGCATTACGCCATTGAAAAATTCAAACATACGCATGTAAGCATAAAACATTCTCGGTATCCCAAGTGATAAGCCAGAAGTTGTTTCCAGTACTCAGACTGAAGATTGTTCATGACTTACCTTTGTTATCCCCAACAAGTGTCATTGGCCCATGCGCCGCCTCTATTATCGTTCCCTATTTCTGCTGATGCTGACAGGCATGAAGTTTCCGGTATTCAGACCGAAGTGGCGTTCAGGCCAGTTTTCCGATGTTCAGATTGAAGAAGTTTCCGACGTTCAGGTCGATGCAACTTGTGGCGTTCAGGCCAGTTTTCCGATGTTCAGATCGAAGAAGTTTCCGACGTTCAGGTCGATGCAACTTGTGGCGTTCAGGCCAGTTTTCCGATGTTCAGATCGAAGAAGTTTCCGACGTTCAGGTCGATGCAACTTGTGGCATTCAGGCCAGTTTTCCGATGTTCAGATCGAAGAAGTTTCCGACGTTCAGGTCGATGCAACTTGTGGCATTCAGGCCAATTTTCTGATGTTCAGATCGAAGAAGTTTCCGACGTTCAGGTCGACGCAACTTATGGCATTCAGGCCAGCCTCTCGGTGTTCAGACCGATATTAATAATCTCATATCTCCCGATGTTCAGATCGAAGTCATTTCCGGTATTCAGACTGATGAGCGGCATTCAGGCCATGACTATTTCTGTGTTACCATTTATTTTGGTATCCAGGTTAACATTCTTTTTCGGTATTCAGACTGACTCTCACCGTACCAGACGGATTCTTCTTTCAAGACCACCTCTTTGCCGATTCTGATAGGCATTGTTACTTCACTTCACTTCAGTGCAAATTTTCGGGCTTTTATTGTATTCAATCCCTTGATACCTCGAAAGCACGAAAGCCGCTGATATCTTCTTTCCAGGTCTCCAGTTGATTGAATAGGGGCAGCTGTAATACCCCAAAATTTACCCTTCATTTTTCATGGAAGCATACGCTTTACACCTCATGCATGCATTCTTTTTTAGGTCATTTAGCATTTGCATTTCATCATGACAATCGGAATCGGATCCAAGAAGCTTAAACATCATCCAGGACACTTTGTGGGCTCTATTTAGATGATCAGTCAACACAAGGGAAAGACTTGAGTTACTTCCAACAGGGGTCTATTCATCAGTCAAAACGTTAATCTTGAAGGAGCAAAGGTTTGTTCATGAGCTGTCATCCTCGCTAGGCGAAGCCCACGTGTTTTGAAAAAAAAAACGAAAAAAAAAACGAAAAACGAAAAAAAAAATGAAAAAACGAAAAATAAATAAATAAATAAATAAAAGAAAAAATCATGGACTTGGACCTCTCTCATTTGAGCCCACAGGTCCACAAAAATCAGGTTATAAATTCAGAGTTTCAGTGAAACAAAAGGCATTCTATTCCTATTACCCTGTCTGGGAAAAAGATAGTGAGAGAAGAACCCTTGGGAAAAAGATAGTGAGAGAAGAGCTAACAGAGTTCAGAGCAACCTCCAGGCAACTCTGAAAGGTTCATTCTGACTCACACACTTTCAGCTCAAGCAAACCCTAACATTGGTTTGCAAATCCAACCGTGCCATTTGATTTCAACCGATCTCTCCAATCAGGTTTGCCCTTATTCCCATTACCTTTGTGCTTTGAAGTTGAATACTCTGAATGTTTGAGGTATGATGGATGAATTTCATTAGGTTTTTGCCCACGGGTTCATAATTATGTATGAATGTATAAATAATGCCTCGAATGCTTAATCGTTTAATTTCTGAAGTGTATGCCACAGGGTTTGAGGTTTCTGAAACCATAATGTTATCCATGAAAAACCATACTGTTTTGCTTTAATCTGACTTACGTTTTTCATAGCATGTTTTCTCCTAATCCTTATCTTGTTTCACTAACCCTTTTGTTGAGTTTTTATGAAGGCTCACATGACTTTTGCAGGGATAGCTCGCTGGATATTCCACTTTGCTTGTGGGATACCATTTGGGAGATTTATTCTGATTGCCTTGTTGGCACATTTACTTTATACATGTTTGTTTTGTATGTGTTCGTATCCCCGCAGGTAGCACGGTTCCTTCGTCAAGGACTGCCTTTTTGCATGAGCATCCCAAACCCTAACCCTTCATTGATTTTTCTTCTCCTAAACACACGTTTACTCCTTCTACTACAGGTGAGTAAGTCTCCAAAGGTCGAGCATCCGGTAGATTGCGTAGTAACGTCGTCCACCCCCAAAACATAATCCTTAACCCCGTAGTTAGCCGAACTACGGCTTGCTCTGATTCTCATTCCAGATGAGATACGTAGGCGTAAGACGCGATGTCTTAGCGAGCACACATCCCCCCAACCCATAGGTCAGCCGAGCTACGAAGACTCTGATTCTCATATTCATATGAGATACGTATGCAGTGGATGCGACATCCGCGCGAGTCATTTTCATTTAACCCCTTTTTTAGTAAACAACACAAGATAAACTCACACCCTTTAGACAAGAACTACAAAAGTGGATCCCGTAGAGTACTACGGATGCGTAGGGGTGCTAATACCTTCCCTTCGCATAACCGACTCCCGATCCCAAAATTTGGTTGCGAGACCTTGTCTTTTCCTTTCCTCTTTTCAGGTTTACTTCGAGCGTTTCCTTTCCCTCCTTTGGGATAAATAACGCACGGTGGCGACTCTTGTGACACCAAGGAAAGGGACTCAAAGCTCCACAATCCAAAGGTGTGGATCAACTGGTTTTTGCTTCGAATATGTTTGTTCTTTGATCTATTGGCCTTGATATTGTGTTGTTTGAGGTCCTCTCTATAGAGGCATCATTGTTGTATGCTTAATTTTTGAAATCGAACAAGTTCATGATGAACACCATCAAGCTTCCATCTCTGATTTCTCCCTTAATAGGAATCTAGAGTGGAAGTGAGTGGTATAGGAGTGATGTACATCACTTCACCTCTCGAACGGTTCCTGGATCGTCCATTTTGATGAGCATTTGAACCTCTGTGTTTTTTGGCCTTCGCCGGAGCTCACCGGAGAAGACGGTGGCGCTGGCCACCGTCTCATTGCCAGATTCAATGTGGATCGTTGATCTCAATTCCCAAATCTAATCTCCACCCTCCAATGATATGACTTATTTTAATTCAGTGTGTGGTTGCATTGACTAAGGACTTTGGTGCGTGCGCATGCCATGACCATTAGATCCTCCACGTCAATTAATGAAGATCCATCCAACGCTCCTTGATTTTTGCTATTTTCCAATTTCCGATTTTATTTTCTTTATTTCCTTTTATTGCAAAAATCCATATCTCTTTTATTATTGGTCCAAAAAATATGGGACCAATTGCATTATTTCTCTTTTTAATTCTAGTTTCTAAAAATGATTTTTAATCTTTTTTATTTTATCATTTGGTATTTTTTGTGAATTTTCTCTTTTCTGGTTATATTTAATTCATTTTAAATAGTTTTTGATATTCAAAAAATACAAAAATATTTTCTCAACCTCTTTGAATGATGATAGATCTATGAAAAATATTCTCATCAATTTATTAATTGATTTGAGATTTATTTGAGATTTTAGTTCAATTAGGTTATTTTTATTTATTTTTAATTGATTAAAAATAGTTTCTGACTTTTAAAAATGTTGAAATTTTTTGTCAAACTTTGTTTGACCTTGTTGAACTTGAGATAATTCACTTGGACTTTTTTTAAGTTGATTTGAAATGAATTTGAAGTTTGACCTTTCTTTAATATTTTAATTCAAGTTTATTTTCAAATATTAAAAATGCCAAAAATATTTTTGTTCATTTCTTGACTTCCAATCTTCATCCCACTTGTGTTTTTGATAGTTTGACCATGATCCTCAATGTCATTGGTCAACACTTGTGGATTGGTACATTCTATTTTACTTAATGCACCTTATGTTCTTCATTTACATTATCCATCTCCTTCTTCTTCTTCTTCTTCTTTTCTTTTGATCAATGAGTTAAAGGTTGATAAGTTAGCATTGATTAGGGAGGTTTAATCTTCCTTAGTTCAAATCTAATTCATCTTGATCAAATGATCAAGTGAATGGCTTTGCATTAAGGATATGTTGCTTTCTAAATCATGCAAAAGACTTAAACCAATACAAGATCATTTCTTTTCCTCTTTTTGGCATGGCAAGTTGTTGGAACTTGGTTCACTAATCAAGACTTCTAACTTATGTTGTTGCCTACATTATTATTGACCGGCCTCAGATAGTTGTGACTTCTACATAAGTCCAATTACGATTGCTTAACATAGCGCTAAATTTTCCTTATGGCACACTAACTACTAACACTAACCATTAACAATTAACATTTACTTTTTGCTCTTTACTTTTATGCAATTTACTATTCTTGTATATATTATTCATTTGCTCTTTCCTTTTCTCATTTGAGCACATGTTTATGTTAATGCAATTTTCCTTTTGCTCACTTGAGCACATAATTGTGTATATATTATTGTGCTTGTGTTTTGCTTCATTATTGTGGACCAAATGCAAAGAAATGGACAAATGGACTTAGTTTCTAGGACATTCCCTATGCAAATTGGAGTAAAAGGACTTTAATGATGAAGATGGATTAGAAGGACCAAACCTCTAAACTCACTCTTGTCCATTCTTGATTTGTTTCATAAAACTTTTGATGTGTGTGCTTTTGTGCTAGGGAACTCTATAAGAGCTCAAATTGAAGAACCATTGCCATGTTCATCCAAAGTGGAAGAGACAAGATGCATTGAGGATCTCTTAAGAGACTTGTGTGATTGTTGCTTGAGCTTACTATTATTTTGCTTGCATATTCCAAAGGATGGGAGCTACTTGGATCGTCAATATGATCTCAAGAGAGGAACTCCATTTGTGGTCTTGTTTCTTATCCCTTATCTCTTGTATGATTAGGACTTTAGCCATTCTTCTTCTTCCCTCCACTCTAACCCAAGCCAAAACTTTTGTGCAAACATTTAACACTTCTTTTCAAACATTAGAAACCTAAGCCTTATGCTTTTGATTTTCAAACTTTATTTTCATAACACTTATTTTGAATTGAACTTTTAAACCAAATTTAACCATATTTTGTATATACTTTTCATTGGTAAATATAACTCATTTAAATACTTTTGTGGTTTCAATGGCCACTTCGTTAATCAAAAAATTTCATAACCTTTAGCTATTAGGTTTGAGTTATCCTTGAGGTAGATGTAATACTCACCTATATCCTTAGTGATGGAGAATGAGTCTTCCATGCTTATTATAGGGTTAACCTCTCACTAGCATGTTGAAGCTATCCTCACATGGTGGATTTGTGGTTTTGGTTTATGTTTTCTCCCTTGGACAACAAAAGACCTTAAGGCTTGTGGACCAATCAATTCACCAACTCATTTTGATATTTTTACCCCGAACTACGAGGTTTTGATCCTAATCTTTTTAAGCTGGTACGTAGGCAATGGGTTTATCCATCCAAACATAAAATGTAAATAAACTTATATATTCTTTCCTCATCTCTTCAATCATGTTTGCACAAATACATTTTCACAAAATACCAACCTTACAACCAAAATGAAAAAGGATCCCTAGGAGTACCTGGGATGTTTTGGGTGCTTAAAACCTTCCCATTGCATAACCAACCCCCTTACCCAGATCTCTGATATTTTTACTAGTTTTTGATTCGATAAAACTTTTATGTTTTTGTTCGCTTTCTAACCATTCCTTTGGATAAATAGAAGTGTGGTGGAGACTCGACTTGTATGGCTTACCTTAGATTTAGTCAATATCTCTAATGGTAACGAATACCCCGCTACATAAAAGTGGCGACTCTGCTGGGGAAAATTTGCCTAGTGGGTTTTGCCTACTTTTCATATTTGTTGTATTGTATTGTATATTGTTTTGTGACATATTTTTGTGCAATTTGGGATTACTGTATTATATGTAATGAATGAATTGCTTGAATATTAAATCCTTGTATGCTTGGTGATCTTTGTGAGTGGAGTTCTATACCCGAACTCGAGTGCACTTAGGATAGGAGAATGGCATAGTTTTGTTGACTTGTGTGGAGTTATTCCTTAGCAAGTTGACTTGCAAGTCCATTCACTTGGTGGAGGTCATGTTGGGATCAATAATGTCACACAAGTAGTTGTGGTTAGACATTACTCTTTCCAATATAGACCTTAGAAGCCAAGGACCTTAGTTTACCTAGCCCATCTTGGCCTATTCTTAGGACGAGGTGCGAAAGTCGTTCAAGTGTAAGATTTGATACGACTATTACGCGATACTACACTCATAAGAGTCTCTCTTGAGAATATTTTTGGAAGACGAGTAGTCTTTTATCCGATAATATCCGAAAGATGGGATGATGACTATGGGAACCTCTTGTAGAACATGTTTGGCAGGTTTAAACCCTAGTACACTCCCTTTGGGTGGTTCTTAACCGAAACTCCATGCTCGTAACTTGCAACAAACCCTTGATTCATGGTTGATCTGTTCATGTATCCTTAATATCAATGGAACTTGGGTGTTGATAAGTGTAGCACCTCAAATTTGCACCCCCCAATTCATGCATTCATTTCATTTTTAGGTCATTAACATTACATTAGCATGGCATAGTACATTGCATCTTATCAGTCAAGACTGGCATCAAGAGGATTCCTCAGTGCAAAGAGATCAAGGTCTTTCCTTGAGTTGAAGGCCACGTGAGTATTCTAAAGAGCTTACATGAGCCAAGGTTCATTTTGAAGTAACTGTACCAAGTGCTAGAGACTCAAAAGTCATCAGTGTAGTTTCAGGTCATCTGGGCCCATAAAAGTCAACTGCAAGTCAACTGAGGGCTAGGAGGTGGAGAAATGGTTTGAGACACTTCATTCATGTCCCAAAGAGGTTTATTCAACATGTCAAACTCATACCTTGAAGATTTTGAAGCCAGACCAAAAGTTTCCAAAAATGGAAAATGACCTGTAATTTTACATGATGATTCACAACATGATACATGATTTGTGAGATTTTATTTGGCATTTTTTGCAATTTCCTTCCCTGTTTTAGACACATAGACTTTAGGTGTGACAATGTGTGTCACACAATTTGGTGATTGATCTTATCCATTTTCATTGCCTTGCCAATTAAGCTCTTCTGGTTCTAATTTTTTGCACCATGGTTATGTTCAATATGATAAGCTTGTGTATAAAATTTCATGATTATTGGATGTGTTTCTGATTTAATGTGCATTTTCTCACTTGTATGTCCAATTGATGATCATGTTGTGTGCCTTTGCCATATCTTATTCACCACATGACTTTGCTTGAAGATTTTGATTTGGTCCTTTTTAGGACATGTTCATGATTGATTAAACATGCTTTGTGTTGAATATTGGTTGTTGTTTTGGCTTTTTTCTCCATCTTTGACCCTAGGCTTTGCCCTAGGGGTTTAGACTCACATTTGAGCTTTGTATTTCAGGATCAAGCCTTTAGCTCCATGGTTGATGTTGCTTCCTCATTTGAGCTTTTGATTTTGCTTTGTTTAACTAATGTTGATTGTGTTGTAGGTCCCTTGGAGAGGAATTCACTAGATTGTTTGCCACTTGTTGGTTTGACTTGTTGTGTATATTGGTTGCCTGACTGTTGTTTTGCTTGTTAATAGTTTGTCTGAATACCATACTGATTGGTTGGTTGTTTACACAGGTACTTTAGCCGCTTTAACTCATTGTTTGAGTTTCTTTGCTTGTGGTTGGCATACAACCTAGGTAACTTCCTATTCTCCATGTAGTCTGGAAGACCTGTCATGTTATTTTGGCAGGCACCTGTCTGAAGCCCTCCTTAAGAGGCAATGTTTGTGCTTGTTTATCTTTCTGTCTTGTAATTCAAGTCCTCCTAAGTGAAGAGGCAATTGGCAGATAGAAGGGATGTGCAATCCATCCCCTGCTATTCAGTTGAGTCATTCATTTTGCTCGCACTACGTGCTGATGCATTTTGAATAAACACCCAAGATCCTTGTATATAGAGTCAGTCAAGTGGAGTAGAGTCCCGCATTCTGGACTCCCATACTTTCATTGATTTGAAGCTCACCCAGGCCCAGGTTAAGAGCTATGAGGTCTTACCCTCATCTCCCATTTCATCTGCTCACCCTGACAGTCAATGTCAGTGGTTAAGAGCCTCAGACACCCTTTCCAGTTGGCTTGTTTGTCGAGGTTGATATGACCCCTTGACTAAAGCCCAACCTTGTTTGAGCCATTTGTTTGCATATAGCGTGTGATACCTGTTCACCTGTGCTTGTGCTTGCTTACTTGCTGTTTAGGCTAGCTTGCTTCCTGTGCAAGTTAGGATCTGATTAGAGACCTCAACATAGGGATCGTTTGCATGACAACTTCTAGGCTCGAGTCGTAGTCTCCCTTTTAGTTGTTATCTCCCTAGTCTCTGGTTAGGAGTTAGTTTTCCCCGTTAAGGGGAACTACGTCACCCTGATCCTCATACCAGATGAGGTACGTAGGCAGGAGATGAGTTGATCTCTCCGGGCGCCCTTTTTGTTTTATTGCGTGTGTTTTGTTTTGGCGTGCGTTGGCCGAACTACGGCAACTCTGATTCTCATGTCCAAATGAGATACGTAGGCACGAGGTGCGATGTCTTGTCGAGTTTGACTAACAACTAACACTAATTCTCTTCTCTCGCCCTCGTTGCGATTGAGACCTTCCCTTTCTCTTGCCCTAGTTGCAATCAAGACCCGTCTGCTTTGTGTATGTGCTTGGAGTCTGATGTAAGTCCAGCGATTGGCCTTCGGTTTCTTGTTAGTGCTTGTTTGTTTGGAGTCTGACGTAAGCCCAGCGATTGGCAGTCGGTTTCCTGTTTGCGTTTCTTTGTTCGGAGTCTGATGTAAGTCCAGCGATCGGCCTTCGGTTTCCTGTTTCTTTTGTGGAGTTGGATGTAAGACCAGCGATTGGAATTCCGTTTCCAGTTTGTGTTTGTATGTTTAACGTCTCAGCGTCTCTTTTCTGTGTTTGTTTTGGCGTGCGTTAGCCGATCTACGAGTGCTCTGATTCTTCTATGGTTAGAGAAGATACGTATGCATAGGATGCGATGTCCTAGCGAGCACATTCCCCCGTGTCCCCGAACTACGTCGACTCTGATGTTTGTGTCTGACAAACTACGTAGGCCCAGGATGCGACATCCTGCCGAGTCTGTTTCTTCCGTCTTTCATCTGTGCTTTAGTCCAGTTTTGTGCAGTTTTTGAGCAGTTATTTAGCAACCTTTCTTCTATTCTTCCGAGCATGGATCCCATCGAGTACGATGGATGCGTAGGGGTGCTAATACCTTTCCTTTGCATAACCGACTCCCGATCCTTGCATCTCTGGTCACGAGACCATTCCTTTCCAGGTTTACTTCGAGAGTTTCCTTTCCCTCCTTTGGGATAAATAATGCACGGTGGCGGCTCTGTGTCCTTTCCCGTGGGTTTTTCGCGTAATGCGACAGCTGGCGACTCTGTTGGGGACTATAGAGAAGTTGACCTCTTGCTGGTCCATCTTCCCTAAGCGAGTCAATCCTAGCACTCTCTAGGATAGTTGTGGTTGCTTTTACTTCTTTATTTATTGCATTTATTATTATGATGTGATTGTATATATGTGCATTATGTGTTTGCATGCATCATATTATCATTATGCTGGCTGTGTATCTGTTTCTCTGGTGGGTGGGATTCACAAGAGGTAAAAGGCCCAATACCCAGGCTATGAGTGAACTTTAGGACACCTAGGAATAAAGTGATTCATGGGAAGCGGGTGGTATAGCGCCACTTAGCGGAACATGATATCACGAGCAGTTCAGATCCTGATGGGGTATTATCGTTGCATACATCTGGTGTGTATATGATGATATTCTTGAAAGGGTTGTTTATCCTGCGTTTCTCTTGACCTTACCCTGGCCTAGATGATACCCGTGAGTGGGGAGGGAATGAATCATTACAGGTACAGTGGGTGACTTGATCTGTTGGTGACTTTGTCCTGTTAGTGACTTGGTTATGCAATATGGGTTCCAGATGACCTTGGGTTCCAGATGACTTTGATCTGTGGTTTCCGGTTCCGAAGTCATGCCGAAGCTCTGATCATGTGCCTTGTGATGCACAACCAGCCAGTCATAGTTGCATCATTTGCATCATAGCATGTTTATTTTCAAAAGAAAGTAATGCAAAAAAAAAATGAAAAAATGAATGATGAAAAATGTAAAAAAAAAAAGAAGAAGTTAACCAGCATACGCATCACACGCATCATACCCATATCATTCTTGCATTACATGTGTTCTTGAACGAGACTTCTCATTCTGGTTCCTGTCTCAGGCAGGATTGCTGATCGTCGTCCGCATCGCTAAGCTACAAGACTGAATCAACAAAGAAGTATGGATCAAGTTCAGGCTGAGTTGGCGGAGATGAGAGCTAACATGGCCCAATTTATGAGCATGATGCAAGGAGTTGTACAAGGGCAAGAGGAGCTGCGAGCCTTAGCCCAGAGACAGGAAGCTGTGATTCCACCGGTCAACCGTAACTCACCAGAGGGGGTCCCTGTTAATGACAACGTTGCTGCTGCTACTATTCCCGTCAACAACTTTGTTGTGGGTGATGAGTTGAGGGGTATTAGAATCAACGGACAACCTATTGCTCCTGAGACTGTTAATGTTAGAGCAACCCGTGCTCCGGTTCGCCATCCTGCTCCGTTGGTGGACAGACAAGAGGATTTGTTTACTCTCCTCAGTGATGATGATGAGGTGGGAAAGACTGAAGAGAGGGACAGAAAAGTTGATGCCCTTGCTGAGAAAATTCGTGCCATGGAGTGTCAGAACTCTTTGGGATTTGATGTAACCGATATGGGTTTGGTTGATGGGCTGAGAATCCCTTACAAATTCAAGGCGCCATCCTTTGATAAATATAATGGCACATCTTGTCCCCGCACCCATGTGCAGGCTTATTACAGAAAAATCTCAGCATATACTGACGACGAGAAGATGTGGATATACTTCTTTCAGGACAACTTGTCTGGAGCGTCCTTGGACTGGTACATGGACCTGAAGAGGGAGTCTGTTAGAAGCTGGAGGGATTTGGGTGAAGCCTTTCTGAGGCAGTATAAGCACAACATGGATATGGCTCCGAGCAGAACTCAGCTGCAGAGTTTGTGTCAGAAATTTGGTGAAAGCTTCAAAGAGTACGCCCAGAGGTGGCGTGAACTAGCCGCAAGAGTGCAACCTCTGATGTTGGAGAGAGAGCTGACCGATATGTTCATTGGAACCCTGCAGGGTGTGTTCATGGACCGTATGGGAAGTTGCCCGTTTGGTAGCTTTTCAGATGTTGTAATCTATGGAGAAAGAACGGAGAGTCTTATCAAAGCAGGAAAGATCCGAGATCCTGGCTCTTCAAGCTCTTTCAGTTCTAAGAAGCCATTTTTTGGGGCACCCGGAAGGGGAGAGGGTGGAACAAATGTTGTACACCATCGGAGGAATGTGAACAAAAGACAATATCGTCAAGTCGCTGCTGTGACTATTCCAGCACATCAACATCAACAACGTCGTCCTCAACAGCAGGCTAACCAGCCTCGCAATGGTAATCAAGCTAGTACGAGTAATGAGAGGAAGAAGATCACTTTTGATCTGATTCCTATGTCATACGCAGAACTGTATCCCTCTTTGATAGAGCGGAACTTGATTACTCCCAGAGACCCATCGGCTATACCCGTCAACCTTCGGTGGTGGTATAAGCCTGATCAGCATTGTGTGTATCATTCGGGTGCTCCTGGCCATGATGTGGACAACTGCTTTCAGTTGAAGAATAAGGTTCAAGACCTTATGAGATCAGGTATTCTGAACTTTGAGGACGTAGGTCCCAATGTTAATCGAGCTTGAAGACAACAAGTCCCGGGCTGGCGTTGGCTTGTCTTCTGAGGTCTTCAACGAAAAAGGGTTGTTCAAGAGCGGAGGTTTTATCCACGTCAATCAGAGTGGGGAAGCTGCAGATGCAGAAGATACTGACATTTGTCATCCCTGGAGGGATCTGTCACAATTGGGTCGCTGTGGATGTTCCTACAGTCATTCATAAGTCAGAGTAATAATCACTTTGTTTAAAAACCCTTCTCCCATGCCAAAAGGAGAAGTGATGACATTGTTTGCATCATTTGTGCAATGATATTTTCATTCAAATAAATTCGTGTTAAAACATTATTTTTCCATTTGTTTTCCCTTTTCGCTTTTTGCATGAAATTGGTGATCACAAAAAACCCTAAAAACAAGAATAAAAGCAATCTTTTCATCTGCATAATGATTGCCTTGTTTGATTTCCAAAAGCTTTTATATTCAAAATCATTATGCAGGTTGATTCTTAAACCCATTGAACATAATGATCCAACGCCATCTCCCAATTTTGAATTCCCTGTATTCGAAGCAGAGGAAGATGATGTTGAAAGGATTCCTGACGAGATTTCCCGACTTCTTGAGCAAGAAAAGAAGATCACTCAGTTGCATCTCGAGAATCAGCAAAACAGTCCAACTGGGGCATTACAAATGTAATAAAAAAAAAGAGGGGGATGAAAAATCAAAATCAAAATCAAAAGAAAGAAAAAAGAAAGAAAGAAACAAAAGAATAATAGCACCCTCAAATCCCAAGTTGACTGATGCCGAATGGATTCAGAGTCGTTACGACCAAGTGAATCTGATCGAAAAGAAGAGATTAACTGCCATGTGTCATGGTCAGTTATATCAGCAGAGAATGAAGAAAGCATTCGATAAGAATGTCAAGCCTCGTGTGTTCCGAGAAGGTGACCTTGTGCTTAAGAAAGTCTTGTCTTTCGCGCCCGATTCCAGGGGCAAGTGGACTCCAAACTATGAAGGTCCATATGTTGTCAAGAGAGCCTTTTCAGGCAGTACTTTGACACTTACAACAATGGACGGGGAGGATTTCACTCGTCCTATGAATTCAGATGCAGTCAAGAAATACTTCGCCTAAAAAACAGAATAGCTCGCTAAGTTGAACACCGAAAGGGCGGCTTAGGCAAAAAGGAGCGTCTCGGTGGATTGAAAACCCGAAAGGGCGATCCAGGCAAAAGTTAGAGACATTGAAAAAAGAAGTTGCATCCCGCTAGATTGAGTACCTCACACTGGGGCAATCTAGGCAAAAATTAGGGATTTGGCAAGTAACTGCATCCTGACAAGACTGTGTTCTACACCTGTCATCCGCCAGAAAATTCTTGATTCGTCGTCGACTGAAGCTTCGAATACATCGAAATTCGGAATTGGTAGAGAAATGGTCATTATGTTCAATGTAGCCCTTTCCAATATATATCACCAATTTCAAACTTGTACAGATCTATGGAGTCTTGCCATCGGCAGACTACCATTCTATCAAATCAATTTGAGCTTTTATCCAATTATTTGCACTCTTATTTGTTTCAACTCAACAAATGTTTTGCATTTCTTAATTGATAAAATATCATTGTTTTCAAAATAAACAAATCTTTCACAAAATTGTTCTTAAACAAAGTGAACATTCACGATGATGGAAGGATACTTAGGAGATCTGCAGTGCTCTCCCAAAGGTGGTATGATTCCCAACAGGGTAAGACTTTTGTTCATATCTCTGACATAACTGTATCTTTTTTCCTGTAGAACCTTTCATGGTTTCTCCTCAGCGAGGGTGCTCAGTGCAGTGTTGTACGAAGTTGTTCATCTTCGTTTCCCCAGCAGTGCAGCATTCTTCCTCCAAGCCCTATTAGCCCCTATTGTGGGTCATCCCTAGTAGAGTGTTGTTTGAGCCCTATGGTTGGTCATCCCCAGTAGGTTGCTGTTTGAACACTTTTGTGGGACAGTTCCCAAGCAGAGTGTTTGTTGAAGACTTCAACTTTCTTCTCTCCAGCAGAGCAGTCTTCTCCTCTCCCCAGCATGGGTGCTTTTCTTTGAAGATTCGGTATTTGGTGGATTGACATCCCAGTACTCCATCATTTCCTCAAATAGATCCCCAACGGAGGTGTTGGCATGATGACCTTTATCAATGCCTATCTATCCCCACCAGAGATCTGGTTGCTTCTTGGTATCTTTGACCCCCAGCATGAGTGGCTGTTGTGGCAGTGTCTGCCTGTGCTATAAACTCTTTTCTCCGGTTGTGACTGACGATCCCTCCGGCAGCCTCTTGTGGCCTTCCTCCCCTGCAGGATGATGTTGTCCCCTGATATCCCAGTCTCCGGCAGATCTCTTTTGCTCTCGGGTGATCTTTTGGCTTTCCCTCTAGAAGGGTAGTGTCGTGTGGTTGATTCCGGGACCTGTGTGTGTTAGACATGTCTGTTTATCAGCATTCATCATACATAATGCATATATGCATAATCATAACATTCAGATACTCATGTTGCATCTTTTGCCATATATCTGTTGATTGTTGTCTCCTGCTAATTGGTGATACAAATCTCCCTAGTAGATCTCCCCAAGCAGAGGTTGGTGTGTCTGATCTCTCCATATAGAGTCAGCCCCTTAAGCAGAAAGTGTCTACCATTTCCTTCTTCACTCCACACTGAGTTATATCCTCGTGGATGACGGTTGTTTCCGTTCCCTCCCTACAACATATAACGGGATGTGTTTTCCCTATTGAGTTCTTTCCTCATTAGGATGAGTCTTGATTCAGTTTGACTTTTTGGATCGATCCTAAATTGGCTTCCTATTGGCCGTCTCTTGTGCCTCCCTGTGGTATAAATGAATAGTTTCTCACTAACCGGCACTCATTCATCTTATCCTCAGCGGAATTTGTTGGCTTCTACCTACTAACCGGTAGTTATAAGTCCTATCTTTACGGTTTTCTACCTACTAACCGGTGGTTATAAATCCTACTTTCATCCCCTAGCAGAGGTAACCTTTGGGGTTCATTCTGGTTGTTGGCGGATTTTTGCGGTCTTCTACCTACTACCCGGTAGTTGTAAATCCTATTTTCTCCCATTCTGTTCCTCAGCAGATTGTTGTGGTCTTCTACCTACTAACCGGTAGATGTGAACCCTCTTTTCTCCCCTTTGTGGAGTCAACCCTTGTGCTCATCCTAGTCGATGACGGTTACTTTTCCGTGGTTTTCTACCTACGAACCGGTAGATGTAATCCCCTCTTTGCGGTTATCATTATCCAGTTTCCGGAATTGATAGTCCTTTTCCCTTTTGGATATTTGCTTTGATTAAGCAATCTTATCCCCAGCGGGTCTTCCCCTTCCTTTTGGATAATTGCTCCGAGTAAGCCATTTTATCCTCAGTGGGTCCTCTTTCATTCGTCGTTTGCCGGTAATGTTTGTGGTTTCCCCTTTTGATTGGTCATCTTTACATACTTAGTATGGTATCCCGATGCCTTTCTTTTCGGTTGATTTATCCTTTGACAACCTACAACCCGGTTATGGATAATCTTCCATGCGAGAGTATTATCTACGTTTTGACGGCTATAGATAATACATCTCATGCACTCTTCGGTCTAAGCCCTTTGTGTTTCCCCAGTCGAGTAAGATTTGTTGTCCCTTTGCGGAATCGAATATTCATTCTACCCCAGTTGTTTGGATAATTGCCTTGTTCGCGCAATTTATCCCCGGTGAGTCATCTCTCGTCTACCCTGTTGTTGTTGGTAACGATTGTTTCTCTTTTCGGTCGATTTATCCTTTAACAACCTACAACCCGGTTATGGATAATCTTCCATGCGAGTATATTATCTACGTTTTGACGGCTATAGATAATATATCTCATGCGCTCTTCAGTCGAGGTTTTGTCCTTCCCAGTTGAGTAAGATTCGTATTCCTTGTGGAATCGAATATACATCCTTTAACAAGTCTGCTTTCGCTCTCTTCAGGATGATGAGTGTTTTGGAACACACACCAATTCACGATTTCGGTCGATTTATCGTTTGTCAACCTACAACCCAGTTATGGATGATCTTCCATGCGAGGAGATTATCTACGTTTTGACGGCTATAGATAATATATCTCATGCGCTCTTCAGTCGAGGTTTTGTCCTTCCCAGTTGAGTAAGATTCGTATTCCTTGTGGAATCGAATGTCCATCCTTTAACAAGTTTGCTTTCGCTCTCTTCAAGATGATGAGTGTTTTGGAACACACACCAATTCACGATTTCGGTCGATTTATCCTTTGTCAACCTACAACCCGGTTATGGATAATCTTCCTCGCGAGTATATTATCTATGTTTTGACGGCTATAGATAATATATCTCATGCACTCTTTGGTTGAACCCTTTGTTTGTTTCCCCAACTGAGTAAGATTCATATTCCTTGTGGAATCGAATGTCCATCCTTTAACAAGTTTGCTTTTCTAGCTCTCTTCAGGATGATGAGTGTTTTGGAACACAAACCAATTCACGCCTTGGTCGGTCACCTGTTATATGCCTACAACCCGATATCCTTGGTGTTCCTTCCTGTCTGCTCCCTATTGCGACCTTGGTCCCCTGTGGAGTCATATTTTCCTGAGTCGAAGTATAGTATACCTCTTCAGGTTTTCCTCAGATGTTTTTGGTTGATTGATATCTCTCACCCGTGCACCGGTTTTAGATATTCCTTCTTCCCGAGCTTGTTACCTACTAACCGGTAACACCTCACCCTTTCTTGCTTCCCCAAGAGAGTCTTTTATAGACAATTGTTGTTGTATTGGCGTTTTCCCCAATACATGCGTGTTCTCGGCAGGGACATCTTGTTCAGATCTTTCCCATTCGTCCGTTGACGTCGGGTCGTTGTTTCTTTACTTCATCCCCCGCATAGTGCAAATTCCAAGTTCTTTTGGTATTCAATCCCTGATTACCTTGAAAGTATGACAACCGTTGCTTTCACCCGTTCAGCTTCTCAATTGATTGAATAGGGGCAGCTGTAGCACCCCAAATTTGCACCCCCCAATTCATGCATTCATTTCATTTTTAGGTCATTAACATTACATTAACATGGCATAGTACATTGCATCTTATCAGTCAAGACTGGCATCAAGAGGATTCCTCAGTGCAAAGAGAGCAAGGTCTTTCCTTGAGTTGAAGGCCACATGAGTATTCTAAAGAGCTTACATGAGCCAAGGTTCATTTTGAAGTAACTGTACCAAGTGCTAGAGACTCAAAAGTCATCAGTGCAGTTTCAGGTCATCTGGGGCCCATAAAAGTCAACTGCAAGTCAACTGAGGGCTAGTAGGTGGAGAAATGGTTTGAGACACTTCATTCATGTCCCAAAGAGGTTTATTCAACATGTCAAACTCATACCTTGAAGATTTTGAAGCCAAACCAAAAGTTTCCAAAAATGGAAAATGACCTGTAATTTTACATGATGATTCACAACATGATACATAATTTGTGAGATTTTATTTGGCATTTTTTTCAATTTCCTTCCCTGTTTTAGACACATAGACTTTAGGTGTGACAATGTGTGTCACACAATTTGGTGATTGATCTTATCCATTTTCATTGCCTTGCCAATTAAGCTCTTCTGGTTCTAATTTTTTGCACCATGCTTGTGTTCAATATGATAAGCTTGTGTATAAAATTTCATGATCATTGGATGTGTTTCTGATTTAATGTGCATTTTCTCACTTGTATGTCCAATTGATGATCATGTTGTGTGCCTTTGCCATATCTTATTCACCACATGACTTTGCTTGATGATTTTGATTTGGTCCTTTTAGGACATGTTCATGATTGATTAAACATGCTTTGTGTTGAATATTGGTTGCTGTTTTGACTTTTTTTCTCCATCTTTGACCCTAGGCTTTGCCCTAGGGGTTTAGACTCACATTTGAGCTTTGTATTTCAGGATCAAGCCTTTAGCTCCATGGTTGATGTTGCTTCCTCATTTGAGCTTTTGATTTTGCTTTGTTTAACTAATGTTGATTGTGCTGTAGGTCCCTTGGAGAGGAATTCACTAGATTGTTTGCCACTTGTTGGTTTGACTTGTTGTGTATATTGGTTGCCTGACTATTGTTTTGCTTGTTAATAGTTTGTCTGAATACCATACTGATTGGTTGGTTGTTTACACGGGTACTTTAGCCACTTTAACTCATTATTTGAGTTGCTTTGCTTGTGGTTGGAATACCACCTAGGTAACTTCCTATTCTCCATGTAGTCTGGAAGACCTGTCATGTTATTTTGGCAGGCACCTGTCTGAAGCCCTCCTTAAGAGGCAATGTTTGTGCTTGTTTATCTTTGTGCCTTGTAATTCAAGTCCTCCTAAGCGAATAGGCAATTGGAAGAGAGAAGGGATGTGCAATCCATCCCCTGATATTCAGTTGAGTCATTCATTTTGCTCGCACTACGTGCTGATGCATTTTGAATAAACACCCAAGATCCTTGTATATAGAGTCAGTCAAGTGGAGTAGAGTCCTGCATTCTGGACTCCCACACTTTCATTGATTTGAAGCTCACCCAGGCCCGGGTTAAGAGCTATGAGGTCTTACCCTCATCTCCCATTTCATCTGCTCACCCTGACAGTCAATATCAGTGGTTAAGAGCCTCAGACACCCTTTCCAGTTGGCTTGTTTGTCGAGGTTGATATGACCCCTTGACTAAAGCCCAACCTTGTTTGAGCCATTTGTTTGTATATAGCGTGTGATACCTGTTCACCTGTGATTGTGCTTGCTTACTTGCTGTTTAGGCTAGCTTGCTTCCTGTGCAAGTTAGGATCTGATTAGAGACCTCAACATAGGGATCGTTTGCATGACAACTTCTAGGCTCGAGTCGTAGTCTCCCTTTTAGTTGTTATCTCCCTAGTCTCTGGTTAGGAGTTAGTTTTCCCTGTTAAGGGGAACTACGTCGCCCTGATCCTCATACCAGATGAGGTACGTAGGCAGGAGATGAGATGATCTCTCCGGGCGCCCTTTTTGTTTTGTTGCGTGTGTTTTGTTTCGGCGTGCGTTGGCCGAACTACGGCAACTCTGATTCTCATGTCCAGATGAGATACGTAGGCACGAGATGTGATGTCTTGTCGAGTTTGACTAACAACTAACACTAATTCTCTTCTCTCGCCCTCGTTGCGATTGAGACCTTCCCTTTCTCTTGCCCTAGTTGCAATCGAGACCCTTCTGCTTTGTGTGTGTGCTTGGAGTCTGATGTAAGTCCAGCGATTGGCCTTCGGTTTCTTGTTAGTGCTTGTTTGTTTGGAGTCTGACGTAAGCCCAGCGATTGGCAGTCGGTTTCCTGTTTGCGTTTCTTTGTTCGGAGTCTGATGTAAGTCCAGCGATTGGCCTTCGGTTTCCTGTTTCTTTTGTGGAGTTGGATGTAAGACCAGCGATTGGCATTCCGTTTCCAGTTTGTGTTTGTGTGTTTGACGTCTCAGCGTCTCCTTTCTGTGTTTGTTTTGGCGTGCGTTAGCCGAGCTACGAGTGCTCTGATTCTTCTCTGGTTAGAGAATATACGTATGCATAGGATGCGATGTCCTAGCGAGCATGTTCCCCCATGTCCCCGAAATACGTCGACTCTGATGTTTGTGTCTGACAAACTACGTAGGCCCAGGATGCGACATCCTGCCGAGTCTGTTTCTTCCGTCTTTCATCTGTCTTTTAGTCCAGTTTTGTGCAGTTTTTGAGCAGTTATTTAGCAACCTTTCTTCTATTCTTCCGAGCGTGGATACCATCGAGTACGATGGATGCGTAGGGGTGCTAATACCTTCCCTTCGCATAACCGACTCCCGATCCTTGCATCTCTGGTCGCGAGACCATTCCTTTCTAGGTTTACTTCGAGAGTTTCCTTTCCCTCCTTTGGGATAAATAATGCACGGTGGCGGCTCTGTGTCTTTTCCCGCCGGTTTTTCGCGTAATGTGACAATAAGGTGTAAACCATAATCCACCAAAATGGATGATTGATATTAAGGATAACATGATCTATCCCATGACCTTTGTTTGGTGTGTTTTGCTTGATCCTTGAGTGTGATTGTTGCATCCATGCATTCATGCACCCATTTGCATCCATATCATCAATAATAAGAAAAAATTTCAAGGAACTTAAGAGGCCTATTTGCAAATTTTCAGACATGGAAAGACTAAGAAGGAATACAAAGAAGTACAGTTTCAGACAACCCGACTTGAAAGAGTTAAGGAATTTGACATCCTATGTACTAGATCCCTTGGGTTTCAAGGCTCGTTTTAGGAAGCTTCTTTCTCTTTTGACTACTCAAGTGGATGAAGGATTGATGAGTGTATTGGTGCAGTTTTATGATCCCTTGTACCGTTGCTTCACGTTTTCGGATTTTCAGCTTTTGCCCACGCTTGAGGAGTATGTCTACCTTGTGGGTATACCTATTCTAGACCAGTTGTCTTTCAGTGGCTTAGAGAGTATTCCTACTTCTCAAGAGATAGCTGACATGTTGCATATAGATGAATCTCTGGTTGGTGCTCATATGACCACCAAAGGTGGAATTCAAGGTCTTCCTTCTGAGTTCCTCATTGCTCAAGCTACCATGTATGGGAAGGCCATGAGTGAGGATGCCTTTGAGGCCATATTTGTACTTCTCATCTATGGGCTGGTATTGTTCCCCAACATCTACAAGTTTGTGGATGTGAACGCTATTAGGATTTTCTCTACTCTTAATCCCGTTCCGACTCTGTTGGGTGACGCTTATTTTTCTTTGCATATGAGGAATGCAAAGGGTGGTGGTGCCATTGTATGTTGTTTGCCTCTGTTGTATAAGTGGTTTATTTCTCACTTACCGCAGACGGTCGCCTTCAAGGAAAACAAAGGATGTCTACGGTGGTCCACGAGACTTATGTCTCTCACCAATGATGATATCTCTTGGTACAACCGCGTGTATGATGGTGTGCAGATTATTGACTCTTGTGGTGAGTTCTCCAATGTACCTCTTCTTGGTACATGTGGTGGGATTAGCTACAACCCTGTTTTGGCACGTCGTCAGCTTGGGTTCCCCCTAAAAGATAAACCCAATAACATTCTGTTAGAGGGTGTGTTCTTTCAGGAGGGTAAAGATCCCCAAGGCTTGAAGCCCAGGATGGTCCGCGCTTGGCGCAAGATCCATAGGAAAGGAAGAAACGAGCTGGGACCAAAGAATTGTATTGCTTTGGAGCCTTATCCTTCTTGGGTGAGGAAGAGAGCTGCTGAATACCTCATGCCTTACGAGTATCCGAGACCTACACCTTTGGTTATGGTTGGGCCTTCAACCCTCCCTGACCAAGGAGTAGAGGAGTTGAGAGATGAAGACCGTTCACGTGCTTGGATCCGTGAACGAGAAGAGTTGCTTCAGCAGATTAAGGAAAAGGATGCTTTGATAGAGTTCCTCGAGCATTAGGTTATTGATGATCCTAATGATGCATGGACTTCTCTACTTCCTCAGTCTTCCAGGTTTTGGAAGAGGAAGTACGATCGACTCGCCAAGGAGAAGGCAGATATGGAGGCAGCCTATGAGGAAGAGGTGAAGAGGCTTCGTGCATCTTATTCTCCAGTCTCTCGAGCTTTAGATGATTGTTTCTAGGGATCCATAGGATGATCATTTTATTTATCTCTTGTATTTTATTACTCATGATGTACTTCTTTGATGTGAAACCATTTCCCAGATATTATTGACGAAATATTTCCATATGCGATAAATGTTTAATATTTCCAAAATTTGCAAATAGAACTCTAAAGTTCCTCAGATATAAAAACAAATCATATGCACAAGCATTACATGCATCATGTGCATAAGAAGGTTTTGTTCCCGGCTTCTGGTCCTATGGTCTAACTCTGTGTTCTTCATTTATTTTGAAGACAAGCTGACTCACCGGTACTACACCAGAGCCAACTCATCGAGATTGATGGATCATTTGGAACAAGAGAACCGCGAGCTGAAGGAAGAAGTAGCCAGACTGACTGCCCTGATGGAGTCATTCATGGCTGCCCAGAGCCAGTCTTCTCCGACACCTGCAACTCCTCCCCAGAGGACGGTCATTTCTGAGATCGTGACATCTACTGTGCCTGCTGCAACAGCCCATTTTGCGCCATCTATGTCGGCCGGGTTCCCGTGGGGAATGCCCTCCAATTTTATGCCAGAGGGTTTTGCTCCTACTCTTGCTTCTTTGTCGGCATCTAGCCCGGTCCTCTCAGTGCCACCTCCCATTATGCACACATTACCAAGAGTTGAAGATACCATGTACCATTCTGAACCATCTGAAGGTCCAGACGTTTATGAGAAGATGGATGATATGAAAGACCAATTCCTTGAGCTTCGCAAGGAACTAAAAACTCTGAGGGGAAAATACCTCTTTGGTAAAAGTGCTGCTGAGTTGTGCCTTGTGCCCAACGTGAAGATCCCTATTAAATTCAAAGTACTTGACTTTGAGAAGTATAAGGGAAATACTTGCCCTCTCAGCCATCTTGTGATGTATGCTCGCAAGATGTTGATGCAAACTGATAATGACCAATTGCTCATCCACTATTTCCAGGACAGTCTGTCCGGTGTCGCTCTCCGATGGTACATGGGTCTGGAAAGCTCGAACATCCGCTCTTTCAATGATCTTGGCGAGGCCTTCGTCAAGCAATATAAATATAATGTGGATATGGCTCCTGATAGGGACCAGCTGAGGGCAATGTCCCAAAAAGAGAAAGAGACCTTCAAAGAATATGCCTAGAAATGGCACAAGTTGGCAGCTCAGATAGTGCCACCCCTCGAGGAGAAGGAGATGACCAAGATCTTTTTGAAGACCTTGAGTTCATTTTACTATGAAAAGATGATAGACAGTGCTCCCTCATACTTCACCGAGATGGTGAATATGGGAATGAGACTGGAAGAGGGGGTCCGTGAAGGACGTTTAACTCGAGATGAAGGCTCTTCAGCAAAGAGATATGGAAGCTTTGCAAAGAAGAAGGAGGGAGAGGCACACGCTGTGTCTTCCCATGTTAAGAGATGACCCTCTGTGAAGAGGAAGAGTGCCCGCCCCGTTAACAACCAGCATCAGGTGGCTCACATAGCGCATATTTTCAGAGAAGCTCAGCATTATCAACAACCGCAATCTCAGCAATATCAGCAACCGCAGCGTCCACAACAATAGGCCTACCAGCCTCGAAACAATAACAACAATGCCAGCACCAGCTACGAGAGGAAGAGGATCACCTTTGATCCAATTCCAATGACTTATGCTGAACTCTACCCATCGTTGATTGATAGAAAGTTAATCACTCCACGAGACCCTCCTGCTGTACCTGCTAACCCCCAGTGGTGGTACAAGCTTGAGCTTCACTGCGTATATTATTCCGGTGCTCCCGGACATGACGTGGAGAATTGGTATCCCTTGAAGACCAAGGTGCAAGACCTTGTGAGAAGCGGGATTCTGTTTTTCGAGGACGTAGGTCCGAACGTGAAGAAGAACCCATTGCCCGAGCATGGAAAACCTGTCAATATGGTCCAGGGCTGCCCTGGCAAGAACAAAGTTAAATATGTCAGTCATATCCGACAATCGCTGGTTGAGATGCATCGTTTGCTGTGTGACTATAGCCATTATGAGCATGACCACGATAGATGTCGAGTTTATTCTGTCAATCAGAGAGGTTGTCGCCAGGTGCGCAAGGATGTTCAGGAAATGCTTGATGAAGGAGTCATTGAGATCCTTCAGAACAGAAATGTTGATGAAGATGATGTCGAAGTCAACGTAATTTCTCCGGTGTTCCGGATACCTAAGCCTGTTGTCATCAAGTATGATGGTAGCAAGCAGAAGGTTTCTCCTGCTCTGACCATCAAGCCGGCCGGTCCTATACCGTACTCTTCCGAGAAAGCAGTCCCTTATCGCTACAATGTTGTAGCCTTGGAGAATGGGAAAGAGGTGCCCTTGCCCTCTTCGTCTGTTGTTAATATTGCTGACGTTAGTGGCTTGACCCGTAGCGGTCGTGTTTTTTTGGCTCCGCCGAAGCCTCAAGCTGATGCTCGAGGAAATGTGGATACTGGTTTTGTTGAACGCCCGATTGGGAATGCTGTGAGTGCTCCGAATCCGGCACTTGTTGATAAGCCCTCCTCTACGTTGAAAACTCCTACTTCTGCTAACCCGAGTGGCAATGCGAAAGAAGATTACGATGAGATACTGAGGATCATCAAGAGAAGTGAGTACAACGTTGTAGATCAGCTTCTGCAAACGCCATCTAAAATATATGTGTTATCATTGCTATTGAATTCAGAACCACACCGAGAAGCTCTGCAGAAGGTGTTGGATGTGGCGTATGTGGATCACGACGTAACGATAGAACAATTTGACAGTATTGTTGCAAACATCACAGCTTGTAACAACTTAAGTTTTTGTGATGCTGATCTCCCCAAGGAGGGAAGAGACCACAACTTGGCATTACACATATCTATGAGCTGCAAGGATGATGCCATGTCCAATGTGCTGGTGGACACTGGGTCGTCATTAAATGTATTGCCAAAGTCCACTCTTACGAAGTTATCTTATCAGGGGCCTCCCATGAGGCAGAGTGGAGTAGTTGTGAAGGCTTTCAATGGGTCTCGCAAAACTGTGATTGGTGAGGTTGATCTCCCAATCAAAATCGGACCAAGTGATTTCCAGATTACCTTCCAGGTTATGGATATTCACCCATCGTATAGCTGTCTCCAAGGAAGACCATGGATTCACGAGGTTGGCGCCATGACATCTACCCTACACCAGAAATTGAAGTTTGTGAAAAATAAGAAGCTGGTGGTGGTAGGGGGAGAAAAGGCTCTCCGGGTTAGCCATTTGTCTTCCTTCTCTTATATAAATGCTGAGGATGAAGTTGGAACTCCATTCTAAGCTCTATCTATTGCTGAACTTGTTAAGAAGGGAACTCCTTCATTTACTTCCTATAAAGATGCGAAATTGGCCATTGAGCATGGTCCAACTGCTGGTTTAGGGAAAATGATTAAGTTGGAAGACAACAAATCCCGGGCTGGCATAGGCTATTCTTCTGGGGTCTTCAACAAGCAAGGGTTGTTCAAGAGTAGTGCATTTATCCACGCTAGTCAGGACGAAGAGGCTATTGCCATTTTGGAAGAAGAGGAAGAGGATTCTAGCAATTTCATCATCCCTGGTGGGATCTGCAATAATTGGGTCGCTGTTGATATTCCGACAGTTGTCCATAAGTCAAAGTAATGTTCATTATGTTTAAAAACCCTTCTCCCATGCCAAAAGGAGAAGTGATGACATTATTGGCGCATAAATACAATGATATTTTCATTCAATAAATTCATGTTAAATGTTTGTTTTTCCAATTATTTTCCCTTTTCGCTTTTGCATGAAATTGCTGATCACATAAAACCCTAAAAAATAAGAATAAAATCAATCTTTTCATCTGCATAATGATTTGCTTTGTTTGAAATCTAAAATCTCTTTTATATCCAAAATCATTATGCAGGTTGATCAAACCCATTGAACATAATGATCCAACATCATCTCACAACTTTGAGTTCCCTGTATTTGAGGCGGAAGAAGATGATGTTGAAGAGATTCCTGACGAGATTACCCGTCTACTTGAGCATGAAGAGAAGATCATTCAACCGCATCTTGAGAATCTGGAAATAGTCAACTTGGGGTCTGAAGATTATGTGCGAGAAGTAAAGATTGGGGCACTCCTGGAAGAATCCGTTAAGAAGGGGTTGATTGAGTTGCTACGAGAATATGTTGACGTCTTTTCCTGGTCATAGGAAGACATGCCTGGTCTGGATACAGATATCATGCAACATTTCTTGCCTTTGAAGCCTGAGTGTAGGCCTGTGAAGCAGAAGCTCAGAAGAACCCATCCCGATATGGCAGTAAAGATCAAAGAAGAAGTTCAGAAGCAAATTGATGCGGGGTTTCTGGTGACTTCTACATATCCTCAATGGATGGCCAATATTGTGCCCGTGCCTAAGAAAGATGGAAAAGTCCGAATGTGTGTGGACTATAGAGACTTGAATAAAGCTAGTCCGAAAGATGATTTCCCTCTACCACACATTGATATGTTGGTAGACAATACAGCTAAATTCAATGTCTTCTCATTTATGGACGGATTTTTCGGATATAATCAGATTAAGATGGCACCCGAGGATATGGAGAAGACAACATTCATCACACCTTGGGGAACATTCTGTTATCGAGTGATGCCCTTCGGTTTGAAGAATGCCGGAGCCACGTATCAATGAGCTATGACCATATTGTTTCATGATATGATGCATAAGAAGATTGAGGTATATGTTGATGATATGATTGCAAAGTCGAGAACGGAAGTTGAGCATGTAGAGCACTTGTTGAAACTTTTTCAGTGTTTGAGGAAATATAAGCTTCGTCTGAATCCCAACAAGTGTACATTTGGAGTCCGTTCCAGAAAGTTATTGGGCTTTATCGTTAGTGAGAGAGGTATTGAGGTTGATCCTGCAAAGGTCAAAGCAATACAAGAGATGCCTGCGCCCAAAACTGAGAAACAAGTCCGAGGCTTTCTTGGCCGCTTGAATTATGTCTCCAGATTCATTTCCCACATGACTGCCACATGTGCGCCAATATTCAAGCTCCTCCGGAAAGATCAGTCTCATGATTGGACCGAGGATTGCCAAAAAGCTTTTGACAGCATTAAAGAGTATTTGTCTGAACCTCCGATTTTGTCTCCGCCTGTGGAAGGGAGACCATTGATTATATATCTGACAGTTCTTGAAGACTCAATGGGTTGTGTCCTTGGTCAGCAAGATGAATCAGGAAAGAAAGAGTATGATATCTACTATCTAAGTAAGAAGTTTACTGATTGTGAGTCTCGATACTCAATGCTTGAGAAGACATGATGTGTTTTGGCTTGGGCTGCTAAGTGCTTACGCCAGTATATGTTGAATCATACGACTTGGTTGATATCCAAAATGGATCCAATCAAGTATATCTTTGAGAAGCCTGCTTTAACTGGAAGAATTTCCCGTTGGTAGATGTTGTTATCTGAGTATGACATCGAGTATCGAGCTCAGAAGGCGATAAAAAGTAGTATCTTGGCTGACCACTTGGCACATCAACCAATCGAGGATTATCAGTCCGTTCAGTATGACTTCCCAGATGAGGAGATTCTATATTTGAAAATGAAAGATTGCGATGAGCCTACGCTCGATGAAGGGCCAGAACTTGGTTCCAGATGGAGTATGGTGTTTGATGGCGCTGTAAATCAGTACGGAAATGGTATTGGGGCGGTGATTATTACTCCTCAGGGCACACACCTTCCGTTCACAGCAAGGCTAACTTTCAAATGTACGAATAATATGGCTGAGTATAAGGCCTGTATTATGGGATTGGAAGAATGTATTGATCTTAGGATCAAACATCTTGATGTTTATGGTGATTCGGCCCTCGTTGTTAATCAGATTAAGGGTGAATGGGAAACGAATCAGCCTGGCCTCATCCCATATAGAGATTATGCGAGGAGGATTTCAACATTCTTTACTAAGGTTGACTTCTATCATATTCCTCGAGACGAGAATCGGATGGCAGACGCTCTCGCCACACTTGCTTCAATGATTGTGGTCAGACTTTGGAATGAAGTTCCCAATATCACTGTGATGCGCTTGGACAGACCAGCTCATGTATTTGCAGTAGAGGAGGTGCAAGATGATAAGCCGTGGTATTAGGATATCAAGTGCTTCCTTCAAAGCCAGATCTACCCGCCTGGGGCATCTATGAAAGATAGGAAGACTTTGAAGAGATTGTCAGGCAGTTTCTACCTCAATGGCGATGTGCTTTACAAGAGAAATTTTGACATGATCCTGCTCAGATGCGTGGATAGACGCGAAGCAGACCTATTAATGACTGAGGTCCATGACGGTTCATTTGGTACTCATTCCAATGGACATGCCATGGCTAGAAAGATGTTGAGAGCAGGCTACAATTGGCTGACAATGGAGTCTGACTGCTGTAAATATGTGAAGAAATGCCATAAGTTTCAGATTTATGCGGATAAAATTCATATTCCTCCGACACTTCTGAATGTGATTTCATCACCATGGCCTTTCTCTATGTGGGGAATTGACATTATTGGCATGATAGAGCCAAAAGCGTCCAACGGTCACAGATTTATTCTCGTAGCAATTGACTACTTCACCAAATGGGTTGAAGCGGCATCATATGCGAACGTGACCAGGCAGGTGGTTGTGAAGTTTATCAAGAATCAACTTATATGTCGGTATGGTGTGCCAGATAAGATCATTACTGATAATGGATCTAACTTGAACAACAAGATGATGAAAGAGCTGTGTAATGAGTTCAAGATCGCACATCATAATTCTTCTCCTTATACACCCAAGATGAATGGGGTTGTTGAAGCTGCTAATAAGAATATCAAGAAAATTATCCAGAAGATGGTTGTTACGTACAAAGATTGGCATGAGATGCTGCCATTTGCTTTGCACAGATATCGTACATCTGTCCGCACTTCAACAGGGGCAACCCCTTTCTCTCTTGTTTATGGCATGGAGGTTGTACTCCCAGTAGAGGTGGAGATTCCATCAATGAGAGTCTTGATGGAAACCAAGTTGACTGATGCTAAATGGGTTCAGAGTCGTTATGACCAGCTGAACTTGATTGAAGAGAAGAGATTGATTGCCATGTGCCTTGGTCATTTACATCAACAAAGGATGAAGAAAGCCTTTGATAAGAAGGTCAAGCCTCGTACGTTCCGAGAGGGTGACCTCGTGCTCAAGAAAGTCTTGTCTTTCGCGCCCGATTCCAAGGGCAAGTGGACTCCAAACTATGAAGGTCCATATGTTGTCAAGAGAGCCTTTTCAGGCGGTGCTTTGATACTTACAACTATGGATGGGGAGGATTTCACTCGTCCTGTGAATTCAGATACAGTCAATAAATACTTCGCCTAAAAATGATAAAAGCATAATAGCTCGCTAAGTTGAAAACCTGAAAGGGCGACTTAGGCAAAAATGAGCGTCTCAGTGGATTGAAAACCCGGAAGGGCGATCCAGGCAAAAGTTAGAGACATAAAAAAATGAATATGTATCCCGCTAGATTGAGTACCTCATCCTGAGGCAATCTAGGAAAAAATTAGGGATTTGGCAAGTAACTGCATCCTGACAAGACATTGTTCTACAAACTGTCATCCGTCAGAGATTCCCGCTCAGTCATCATCAACCAGAGTTTCAAAAACATCAGATTCAGAGTTGGTGGAGAAATGGTCATTATGTTCAATGTAGCCCTCTTCCAATATATATCACCAATTTCAAATTTGTAAAGATCTATGGAGTCTTGCCATTTGCAGACTACCATTCCATCAAATGAATTTAAGCCTTTATCCAATTATTTACACTCTTATTTGTTTCCACTCAACAAATGTTTTGCATGTTTTAATTGAGAAATATCATTGTTTTAAATAATTAAACATTTTTCATAACTTGTTTTTAAACAAAGTGAACATTCACAATGATGAAAGGATATCGGGATGTCTTTAGTGCTCTCCCGAGGACGGTACGATTCTCAACAGGGTAGGACATTTGTTCATATTCCTGGCGTATTTATATCCTTTTCCTCCGGAGCCTTCTGTGTTTCTCCTCCCGAGCAGAGTGTTTGGTAAAGGTATTTCAGTCTCCTTCCTCCTCAGCAGGTGTGAGCTCTTGGTTTGGATGACCCTTAGAAGCTTCTAATTGGTGGTTGTATCCCCCACGAAGATCCATCACCCCTTTGATAATTTCCTCAGCGGAGTGGCTTCCCCAGCGGAATTTATCTGAGCCGTGATCCTGTTCCCAGTTGGATTGGTTGTTGTTCATCCCCCTGCAAAGATCTTTGTTCCTGATCCCCGACAGATAGGATGTTCTCCTTTGAGCCTGGCTTTCTCTCTTGAGATGTAGTACCGGATGTTTATTCAATCGATTAGTGGACCTGTTTGTGTTAGAAATGTCTGTTTGTCAGCATTCATCATACATAAACCATACATATATGCATAGTTTTAACATTCTGATATTCATGATGCATCCTTTGCCATATATCTTTGTTTGATATCTTCTGCTAGACGGTAATATATTTCCCAAGCAGATGGTTTGCGTTTGATCTCTCCATGTAGAGTCAGCCCCATAAGCAGAAAATGTTTATCCTTTCTTCCATATTCCCCACCGAGTTATGTCCTCGTGGATGATGGTTGTTTCTGTCTTCTTCCCCAACACATATATTGGGATGGAACTTCCCATTGAGTTATATTCTCATAGGGATAAGTCTCGTTTCATCTTTGCTTCTCTGGTCTGATCCCAGATTGGCTTCTTGAGTCCGCTTCCCATGCTCCCCCGTAGCTTAGATGAATAATTGCTCATTAACCAATAATTATCCATCCTTTTCCCCGGCGGGGTCTGTGGCCTTCTACCCTCATACCGGTAGTTATAAGTCCCATTTCTTTGGTTTTCTACCCTCATACCGGTAGTTATAAACCCTATTTTTATCCCCTTGGCAGGGTTAGCCTTTGATTCATCCTAACCGATGACGGCTACTTTTCCGTGGTTTCCTACCTAATATCTGGTAGGTGTAATCCCCTCCTTGACGGTTATCATTATCCAATATTCGGTATTGATAAGTCCTTCACCACCCTTTTGAGTATATCTCCCGGATCATGGCCTTCGTCAATGTATCCTCAGCGAGTCATCTTTCATGTGCCGTTTGTCGGTAATGATCGTTTCCCCCTTTGATTGATCATCATTTTATACCTGGTTTTCGGTATCCCAATGTCCTTTCTTTTCGGTAGATTTATCCTTTATTAACCCAGTAACTGGTTGAGGATAATCTTCCATGCGAGTATGTTATCTATGTTCTGACGGTAATAGATGATATATCTCATGCACTCTTCGGTCGAAGTCTTTGTTCTTCCCCAGTCGAGTAAGATTCGTATCCCCTTTGCGGAATCGAATGTCCATCCTGTAGTCGAGTTTGCTTTTTAGCCCTCTTTTGGATGATGAGTGTCTTGGGAATATTCCCCAATTCATGCCCTGGTCGGTCACCTATTATAAGCCCAGTAACCGGTATCCTTGGTGTTCCTTCTCCTCTGCTCCCTATTATGACCTTTTAGTCCCCCTGTGGAGTCAGATTTTCCTGAGTTGAAATATACCTTGTTAGGTTTTCTTCAGATGATTTCGGATGTTTGATATCTCTCACCTTTATACTGGTCTTAGATATTCATTCTC
This sequence comes from Lathyrus oleraceus, assembly GCF_024323335.1. Classification (NCBI taxonomy): domain Eukaryota; kingdom Viridiplantae; phylum Streptophyta; class Magnoliopsida; order Fabales; family Fabaceae; genus Lathyrus; species Lathyrus oleraceus. The sequence goes on from NC_066585.1 coordinate 338,296,075, forward strand.
CCTGAGCATGTTGTTCTTTCACCCTTATACCAGTGTTCGGATCATATGTCTCTTTGAGCTTATTACCCAGTAACCGGTAATACCTCGTCATGTTGCTTCCCTAGAGGAATCCTGTTGGGATGTTTCCCCAGTAGGCCCGTCAGTGGATTCTCCCCATTTGAGTCCGGATTTTTTATTCGATGTGTCCTTGGTGGATAATTCTGCTGTATTGGCATATTCCCCAATACATGCTCCTTTGAGTTATCTCGGGTCTCTCCATTGATCTATTCTTTGGGAATTCTGCTCCCCAAGCTTTGAGTCGTGCTCTGCTCACGCAATTTATCCCCTTTCTATCCCCAAAAGAGTCTTAGAGTCTCTGTCCCATTGAGTGTGTCACTCATATGGATTGTTAGTTCCTCCTGATTTCCTTTCCTCTTTGTGGACACATATCTCCACAGAGTATTACCTTTTTGCATGCATACGTTTGCATCATGAGGTCTCTCAGGGACCAAAGTTCGTCTCTTTGTTATTATTTAAGCCCATTCTACCTCGTCGAGACGAATATTTTAACCTTCACTTCTCCGGCTAGAATGACCTTAAATAGGGGCATCTGTAAGACCCCAATTTTGGCCCTAAAATCCCTCATGGCATCATAACATTGCATCTGCAAAACCTCAAGGATCATAAGCACCTTGGCTCCTTCCCTTTGGGTTGGGACCTCTTGTGAGTGGTTTGAGATCACCAAGCATGCTTGAATTGTATATCATAGCGTTTCTCATTTTATCTATTAACCAAAAGCACAAAAATATGTCACTAACATTTCTTGTTTGTAGCTTGAGCAATCACAAGGTTTAAAACCTTATAAGAGATCCTTTGTGCAATGATAAGGTCAAGAGAAGATGAAAGCAAGAATGGCAATGATTCCCAAAGCTCTCATCCATCAATTATGCCTACCTAGTATCTCAATTCATCATTTTGATCAAAGCAAGTCAAGGGGTTTGAGGTTTGTCTCCCAAGGAAACCCTAATTCATCTGATCATCAACAATGCCTTGCTCATGAAGCAACCTCAACCCATGGTCAAATACCATCAAGGGAAGTTCCTTAATTCATCATTCCATGCATATTTGAACTTATTTGAGTGCCCTCAATCATCAATTCATCAAGATGTGAGTGGTGGACTTGAGAAGTTGATCAGTCAATTCATCTGTCTATTTTGAAATGCACTGAGACCTAACTTGTTATGTGTTGGTCAAATGGAGATTATCCCAAGAGAAACAATGTTCTTAAGGACAATAGGAACAACTTTCAGGTTCATCAAAAATCCATTTGAGGCTTGGAAGATCATCATCCATTCCAAGACATTATAGGACATTTTGACTGAAACCCTAATTTTGGGCAACTCCCCAAGAACATAACTCATTCATTTTTTATGATTTTTAGGTGGTACCAAATGAATTGGAAATCTTATTGTGTCTACTTCAAGTGTTATGTTGAGCAAAATTTCAAAATCTCAAAATAAATACATGTGATAATGCAAAACATTATAGGTCACTTTGGGCCAAATGCATTGAAATGGAAAAAAGTCCAACTTCAACGCCCATAACTTCTTCATAAAAAATCCAAATGATGCAAAATTTAAGTCCAAATTGATTTTCTTGAAAATTTATACAACTTTGAAGTTGGAGGTTTTTCCATTTGAAGCTTGCATCATCAAAACAGAAGGGCTTGAAGTTGTTTCATTTTGACAAATTTCTCAAAGGCATATTTTGTGCATTGAACTTCATGGTCTGTTTTCATAAATTTCCACACTCCAAATGAGTTTTTGTTCAACATAACATTTGTTCCTCATGGTAAGAAATTTCCAACCATTACCCATATGCCTATGTTTCAATTTTTCAAGTGGCATTTTCGAAGAGGTGAAATTTTGTGATCAATTATGCATTTCATGTTAAATTTCCATGCACAAGCCAATGCCTTGCAAATTGCACGTCCATTTCAATTTGCTTGATCATCAGCATGCAAATGCAATTGAGTTTGGGCCTTCCACATGATCACATAAGCCCATGCAAGGAGAAATCCATTTGCCATGCACACGAGTAAACTCACTTGCTCAGCCATTTCCAGCTATAAATACATGTGTTATGCTTCATAGTGAACCAACCTTAGGGCGCCTGAAATGCTGCAAGAGTGAATCCTCAACCATACCAAAGGAACTAAGTTCATCTTTCTTCAAAATTTCAGATAAGAAATTCAATTGCATTTGGTTGAATTTTCAGATCTAAAGTTCCTAAACCTTCATCATTTGATCCATTGAAGTTCTGTTTTGCAAAAGGAACCAAGGAAAGGGACTCAAAGCTCCACAATCCAAAGGTGTGGATCAACTGGTTTTTGCTTCGAATCTCTTTGTTCTTTGATCTATTGGCCTTGATATTGTGTTGTCTGAAGTCCTCTCTATAGAGGCATCATTGTTGTATGCTTAATTTTTGAAATCGAACAAGTTCATGATGGACACCATCAAGCTTCCATCTCTGATTTCTCCCTTAATAGGAATCTAGAGTGGAAGTGAGTGGTATAGGAGTGATGTACATCACTTCACCTTTCGAACGGTGCCTGGATCGTCCATTTTGATGAGCATTTGAACCTCTGTGTTTTTTGGCCTTCGCCGGAGCTCACCGGAGAAGACGGTGGTGCTGGCCACCGTCTCATTGCCAATTTCAATGTGGATCGTTGATCTCAATTCCCAGATCTAATCTCCATCCTCCAATGATATAACTTATTTTAATTCAGTGTGTGGTTCCATTGACTGAGGACTTTGGTGCGTGCGCATGCCATGACCATTAGATCCTCCACGTCAATTAATGAGGATCCATCCAACACTCCCTGATTTTTGCTATTTTCCAATTTCTGATTTTATTTTCTTTATTTCCTTTTATTGCAAAAAATCATATCTCTTTTATTATGGGTCCAAAAAATATGGGACCAATTGCATTATTTCTCTTTTTAATTCTAGTTTCTAAAAATGATTTGTAATCTTTTTTATTTTATCATTTGGTATTTTTTGTGAATTTTCTCTTTTCTGGTTATTTTTAATTCATTTTAAATAGTTTTTGATATTCAAAAAATACAAAAATATTTTCTCAACCTCTTTGAATGATGATAGATCTATGAAAAATATTCTCATCAATTTATTAATTTATTTGAGATTTATTTGAGTTTTTAGTTCAATTAGGTTATTTTTATTCATTTTTAATTGATTAAAAATAGTTTCTGACTTTTAAAAATGCTGAAATTTTTTGTCAAACTTTGTTTGACCTTGTTAAACTTGGGATAATTCACTTGGACTTTTTTAAAGTTGATTTGAAGTGAATTTGAAGTTTGACCTTTCTTTAATATTTTAATTCAAGTTTATTTTCAAATATTAAAAATGCCAAAAATATTTTTGTTCATTTCTTGACTTCCAATCTTCATCCCACTTCTGTTTTTGATAGTTTGACCATGATCCTCAATGTCATTGGTCAACACTTGTGGATTGGTACATTCCGTTTTACTTAATGCACCTTATGTTCTTCATTTCCATTATCCATCTCCTTCTTCTTCTTCTTCTTCTTTTCTTTTGATCAATGAGTTAAAGATTGATAAGTTAGCATTGATTAGGGAGGTTTAATCTTCCTTAATTCAAATCTAATTCATCTTGATCAAATGATCAAGTGAATGGCTTTGCATTAAGGATAGGTTGCTTTCTAAATCATGCAAAAGACTTAAACCAATACAAGATCATTTCTTTTCCTCTTTTTGGCATGGTAAGTTGTTGGAACTTGGTTCACTAATAAAGACTTCTAACTTGTGTTGTTGCCTACATTATTATTGATCGGCCTCAGATAGTTGTGACTTCTACATAAGTCCAATTACAATTGCTTAACATAGCGCTAAATTTTCCTTATGGCACACTAACTACTAACACTAACCATTAACTATTAACATTTACTTTTTGCTCTTTACTTTTATGCAATTTACTATTCTTGTACATATTATTCATTTGCTCTTTCCTTTGCTCATTTGAGCACATGTTTATGTTAATGCAATTTGCCTTTTGCTCACTTGAGCACATAATTGTGTATATATTATTGTGCTTGTGTTTTGCTTGATTGTTGTGGACCAAATGCAAAGAAATGGACAAATGGACTTAGTTTCTAGGATATTCCCTATTCAAATTGGAGTAAAAGGACTTTAATGATGAAGATGGATTAGAAGGACCAAACATCTAAACTCACTCTTGTCCATTCTTGATTTGTTTCATAAAACTTTTGATGTGTGTGCTTTTGTGCTAGGGAACTCTTTAAGAGCTCAAATTGAAGAACCATTTCCATGTTCATCCAAAGTGGAAGAGACAAGATGCATTGAGGATCTCTTAAGAGACTTGTGTGATTGTTTCTTGAGCTTACTATTATTTTGCTTGCATATTCCAAAGGATGGGAGCTACTTGGATCATCAATATGATCTCAAGAGAGGAACTCCATTTGTGGTCTTGTTTCTTATCCCTTATCTCTTGTATGATTAGGACTTTAGCCATTCTTCTTCTTCCCTCCACTCTAACCCAAGCCAAAACTTTTGTGCAAACATTTAACACTTCTTTTCAAACATTAGAAACCTAAGCCTTATGCTTTTGATTTTCAAACTTTCTTTTCATAGCACTTATTTTGAATTGAACTTTTAAACCAACTTTGACCATATTTTGTATATACTTTTCATTGGTAAATATAACTCATTTAAATGCTTTTGTGGTTTCAATGGCCACTTCCTTAATCAAAAAAATTCATAACCTTTAGCTATTAGGTTTGAGTTATCCTTGAGGTACATGTAATACTCACCTATATCCTTAGTGATGGACAATGAGTCTTCCATGCTTATTATAGGGTTAACCCCTCACTAGCATGTTGAAGTTATCCTCACATGGTGGATTTATGGTTTTGGGTTGAGTTTTCTCCCTTGGACAACAAAAGACCTTAAGGCTTGTGGACCAATCAATTCACCAACTCATTTTGAGATTTTTACCCTGAACTACGAGGTTTTGATCCTAATCTTTTTAAGATGGTACGTAGGCAATGGGTTTATCCATCCAAACACAAAAATGTAAATAAACTTGTATATTCTTTCCTCATCTCTTCAATCATGTTTGCACAAATACATTTTCACAAAATACCAACCTTACAACCAATATGAAAAGGGCTCCCTAGGAGTACCTAGGATGTTTTGGGTGCTTAAAACCTTCCCATTGCATAACCAACCCCCTTACCCAGATCTCTGACATTTTTACTAGTTTTTGATTCGATAAAACTTTTAGGTTTTTGTTCGCTTTCTAACCATTCCTTTGGATAAATAGAAGTGCGGTGGCGACTCGACTTGTATGGCTTACCTTAGATTTAGTCAATATCTCTAATGGTAACGAATACCCCGCTACAGTCACCATTTGGCATAATTGAACTTCCATATTCCATACATAAATGCATGGCCTTTTAACATGACTTCAGCAATGCTTACACATGATTTTAGACCTTAATGAATCATTACATGGGCCTATCACATGCCCATGCATTCATGCAAAATGAAATTGCTATTTTTGAAAGTTTGAAAGAAGTGTGCAAATAACAATGTCTTAGCTATAAATATAAGCTCATTCGCTCAGAATTGAGGACCCCTGCACACCAGCTTTGGATCCCCATCCCTAAACACCTTCATTCAGAGGATAACCTTGAGGATTTTCATTGGAAATCGAGTTTGAATCTCCATTGTTTTGAGTTTTAAATCTCCAAGAGTCCTGCTTCTTTTTTGATCCATTTCCACTCTATCAAGCATCCAGAGCAAGGCCAAGTACAATTGAAAGCAAGATCGTGTCCAGCTGAACCTGCAGTGAAGGTGAATTTCTGAATTTTTCATCTCTTCGATTCTCACTCTATTCTCCATTATTCTTAATAATTTTTGGTTGTCTGAAGTCCTACCAATGTAGGCAACAAGATTGAGTTGCTTTGAGGTTAAATCGAAGCAACTCAGATCATGATCCTCAAAATTCAACTCCCTATATCTTTCTATATACTTGTAGTGAGATAAAACTGAGGCCAGATTCGAGCTCCTGAGCATTTTACTTTAAATTCATGTACTACTTTTTCATTTTGGTGATGGTTGAGGGTGGACCAGTCCGGTGAGGTCCACCGGAGAAGAAGACCGGAGCTCTGGCTCCGGCGATGCGTTGGCGTGTCTCCAGACCACATGATACTCTTTTTTTGTTTTAATCTTGAGCGTCCAAATTGATCACCACGCGTGTGGCATATTGACTAGGGAACATCATGGAACGCGCGTGAGATCCACTTGATTTGCCACCTCAATTAATGAGGGAGATCAAGTGGTCCACGTTTTTTGCATTTTCTGATTTTTAGTTTAATTGCTTTATTTTCATTAATTCATATTAATTTTAATATTGATCCAAAAATATGGGACTTTCACCAAAAAAATTCAAATAAATTCTTTTTTCATTTTCTGGATTAAAATTATTTTTTGGATCATTATTAATATTTTTTATAATTTAATTATTTTTGTGCATATTTTTATTTATTTAAAAATACTTTTAAGTTTCCAAAAATAATTAATTTTTTTCTCCAAGGTCCTTTGACCTTGTTTGACCTATGATAAATCTCATGGCCATTTATTTGGTGTTTTGATGAGGTTTTAGGATTTTGATCAACCATAATTTAATTTAATGTATTTTATATTGATTTTTTAATTGTTTAATTGCAAATAAATTGTGTTTAGCTATTTGTGTTGACTTGTTGAGTTTGACTATTGTTGATTGGGCCACGGTTAAGGTTGATTTGATTTTTTTGAGTTAAAATCATTGGATTTAGGGGATTGATGAAATGTACATTTCATCTCCCAAAATGAATGAATGATTTTAATTTGATAAAAGTCCTCCTTTGATCAATTTGTGTTGATTTAATTTCCCCCTCCCTCTTCATCTCAATCCTATTCTATCCCCATCCATTTCTTTGACCTATGATATCTCTATATCCTAAGGCTAGTTGATTGCAAAATCAACATAAGCATGGATGAGATTAGGTCCATTCTTTTGCCATTTTATTTTAAGTGTGGTATCTTTTAGGAGTATGGTTCATAATATCATATCTCTAACATGCATTAACACTAAAATTTCTATTGTCCGGCCTCAAATAGTTGTGACTTCTACATAAGTTCAATTACGATTGCTTAACATAGCGTTAAATTTTGACACAAAAAAGCATAGCATTCTAGTAAGTGAGATTTTAAGTGTCCCCCTTTCATGGTATTGTGTGGAAACTTGGCATTTTTTCCTTCCTTTGGAAAATGTCTTGGTTCAAGGATCCATGCTTGTGAATAGATGGTTGAGTGTTCTCCAAAGAATGACTTAAACAATTGAAAAGCAAAAGCAATACTAACTTCTAATCAACTAACATTTAATTTCAAGCCATTTATTTTTATGCACTTTAAATTTAAGTCTTTATCATTTACCATTATTCATACCATTTAACTTATTTATTTCAATGTCATTTTTCACTTTGCTCACTTGAGTCAAATATTGTATATACTTGTTTGTGTATTTGGTTTGTGTTTATGGTCGTTTGACCTTAATGTACATAATAACAATAAAAACTCCAAAAAAGATTTGTGTGGACGGTTGGTTTTGATCTGAGACATTGGACTTAGAATTAGGCAACACTCCCTATGCAAAAGGACATGGCAAATGCCAACTTTCATGAAACCAAGTGTTGGTGAAGTGAATTTTCATCTGATGCAAGTATTGAGATCCCATTTGAGTTCATTTGATACATGGTCTTATTGAAGTTGTTACTTTGAACCTGTGTCTAATGCCTATCTCTGAGTCATCTGATACATGGGAAATCATGAAGAAGATCATGAAGTTGCTAAAGCTTGGATGTGGTTATATTTATTTGATGCCTAGCTCTTCATCTTGCTATTTGTGTATTGATATTGCTTGATTCTAAAGTCCAAGGGAAATTTGGTTTTCTATATGACATTCTTGTCTATTGGATTGCATCCCATTGGTCAGATCTTTCCAACTCTTAACTTTTAATTTTTGCTTAGGATTAGTCTCTTCATCTCCTCCCACTTATTTAATTTCAAATCTCTCCCTCCTTTTAAAATCTTCTTTGCTTGTGATTTCTAAACTTAGACTTTATTACAAATTAGAAACTTTGGTCTTATGCCATTGCATTTTTAAACTCTTTCCTTAAATCAAACTTGTAAATGAATCTAATCATATTGATTTAAAATTTCAAAAGCCAAAAAGAACTAACAGTCATTCAAATTTTTTTAGGCCTTTTGTGCCTCTTTTAAACTTAAAATTTTGTTAAAAGCAACTCATTCACTTTGAAATTGATATCACGAACTACGAGGTTTTGATCCCTCATTTTATGTTGGTACGTAGGCACAAGTCTGTAGGTCTTGTCAAACATAAAAATATAATTAATGAATTCTTTTCTCATATCCACACTCTATTTATTGCAAACATCATTTTATACAAAAATACATATGTACACAAAAAAAGGCTCCCTAGGAGTACCTAGGACACTTTGGGTGCTAACACCTTCCCTCTATATAACCAACCCCCTTACCTGTAATCTCTGGCATTTTATTAGTTTTGATTTGAAAACTTCTTATCTTTGGGTTTTGTTCATACTTTTCCCTTTTCCCTTGGAAACACTAAAAGCGTGGTGGCGACTCTGGTTTTATTGACGTTAAGTTTATCCATAGCTTAATGGTCATGAATTTACCGCTATAGAAATTAAGTGGCGACTCTGCCGAGGAGTAGTCTCTAGTGGGTTTAGCCTACTTTTTTGTGTGTGTATGTAGTTGTATATTTGGTGTTTGTATGATATAATCTGCTTGTTATGCTTAGTGATCTCTAAGTGGTGAGATAAGTTCTAACCCGAACTTTAGTACAATTAAGATAGGAGGATGGTATAGTCATGTTCGACTAGTGTGGAGTAGTCCTTAACAAGTTGGCTTGAGACCCATCTACTCAGTGGAGACCCTTTTGGAGTTATTGATGTCACACAAGTTATTTGTGGTTAGGCATTACTTTCTCTAATTTAGGGTCCGAGAAGTTGAGAATCGTAGAACATTTAACCCAACTTAGCCTATTTAAGACGTAATGCAAAGACTGTTCAAGTGTAGACTTGATAACAGTTGTTACACGATACTACACTCAGACGAGTTTCTCTTGAGAATATTATGGGTTGATGAGTCAGTCATCATAACCTGTAATATCCGATAGATGGAATTAAGACTTTGGGAACTTTTTAGAACATGATCTACAGGTGTTATCCTTAGTACACTCCTTTGGGATGGTTCTTAACCTGACTCTATGCTCGTGACTCACAACAAACCCTTGATTCTTGGTTGATCCAATCAAGTCTTGTCAATATCAATGGAACTTGGGTGTTGATAAGGTGAAAACCATAATCCACCAAAATGGATGATTGATCTTGACAATGACTTGATTCATCCCTTGACCTTTGTTTGTTTGCCTTGTGTGTGATCCCTTATTTGTGATTGTTGCATTCATGCATTCATGCGCATCATAACATTCATTACGTGAAAAATAACTTCAAGGAATTGAGGTTTTATTTGCAAATATTTTCGGACCATGGATTATGGACGAAGGAACACTAAGAAGTACAGTTTCAGATGTCCCAACTTGAAAGAGCTAAGGAAGCTATCATCTTTTTTATTAGATCCCTTGGACTTCAAACAATGTCATAGGAAGCTTCTGTCTGTTTTGTCTGCTGGTGTGGTTGAAGGACTCTTGAGCGTGTTGGTTCAATTCTATGACCCTATCCACCGTTGCTTCATTTTTCCTGATTATCAGCTTGTGCCTACGTTGGAGGAGTATGCGTATCTCTTGGGAATACATGTTTCTAATAAAGTTCCTTTTAGTGGATTCGAAGAGATTCTCATATCTCATATTATAGCTGAAGCTCTTCACTTGAAGAAGTCTGAAATTGAGGCTCATTGGGTGAAGAAATGAGGAATGTTTTGATTGACTTATGAGTTCCTTATTAGGGAAGCTACTGTCTTTGCTCAAGCCGGTAGTGTGGATGCTTTTGAAGCTATCTTTGTGTTGCTCGTATATGGTTTAACTTTGTTCCCTAACATTGACGATTTTGTTGATATTAATGCCATTAGAATTTTCTTGATTGGGAATCATGTGCCTACTCTGTTGGGTGATATGTATTTATCTTTGCATTTGAGTAATTCTAAAGGTGGTGGAACTATTGTGTGTTGTGTTCCTCTTTTGTACAAGTGGTTTATTTCACACTTGCCTCAGACGCCTCCTTTTGTGGAGAACAACCAATGTCTACAGTGGTCTCAGAGACTTATGCCTCTCACTAATGATGATATAGTTTAGTATGACTCTTCATTGGGTAGCTTAGATATTATTGATTGTTGTGGTGAGTTCTCTAATGTGTCCCTCATTGGTACACAAGGAGGAATCAACTACAACCCTGCTTTGGCTCGTCGTCAACTTGGGTTCCCCTTGAGAGACAAACCTAATAACATTTAGTTAGAAGGTCTTTTCTATCAATAGGGTAAAGATCCCCAACATTTGAAGTAGAATATGGTACATGTTTGTCATAATATGCATAGGAAAGGAAGATCTAAGCTTGGTCTGTGCAACTGTGTAGCTTTGGAAGCTTACACTCTTTGGGTGAAGAAGAGAGCTTTGGAATTGTAGATGCCTTATGCTTGTGAGAGACCTGTGTCTATGGTTGTGGTTGAGACATTAACTCTCCCTAACCAAGATGTAGAAGAGTTGGAGAACGCACTTGCCAAGATGAAGCAAGAGAAGGATGTATGGGAAGAGTGGTTCCATGCTTTGAGCTGAAAGCATGAGGAGTTATAGCTTGAGTCTAAGGACAAGGATGCACTTATTGAGCTTCTTGAAGACCGAGTGGTGAAGAGACAGAGAGAGCCAGAGGTTTCATCTTCCTCTAGTATACCTCATTCTTCTGTTGCTTGGAAGAAGATTATTGATCAGCTTATCCTTGAGAAGGCTCCGATGAAGACATCTTTTGAGACCGAGATCTGACGCATCCGAAGGAAGTACGCGCCTGCAGCTAGATCATCTGACATTGTTGTTAGGGATCCTTAGGATGATTAGTTTCCTTTCCTCTTGTATATTGTATTTTTTGTTTCCTTTCCTCTTGCAGCTAGATCATCTGACTCAGTGTAATTCTTCCAATTATATAAATAAAAGAGATTTTATGGTCAATCAAGTTGTTGCAATTGTTGTTATTGTATATATATTTGCAAATAAAACAGTAAGTTCCTTGAAAATAAAAACAATCAAAGCATTGCATTTCATGCATCATTTTCATGGCAGGTTTTTCTTCCGCGAGATGTCTCATTGGTTATTCTTCTGTGCTTCAGCCAAGCTGAGTCATCGATACAATACCCGCGCCAATCATCCGAGAATCATGGAACACTTGGAACAAGAGAATCGAGAATTGAAGGACGAGATCACCCGCCTGACTGCAATGATGGAGTCTATCTTAACTGCTCAAAGTCAATCTTTTTCGACGCCTGCAACTCCTCCTCCTCAGAGGATGTCATTTCAGAGGTTTCTACCTCAACCAATCTTGTTGTTGCTACTCATTTTGCTCCTGCTATGCCTACCGGATTCCTGTGGGGAATGCTGCCCAACTTTGTGCCCGAGGGTTTTGCGCCTACTTTTTCTTCCATGCCGGCATTTATCCCGGTCATGTCTGTTCCACCACCATCTACCATTCTGAGCCATCTGAAGGTCCGAATTTTTATGAGAAGATGGATGAAATGAAAGACCAATTCCTTGAGTTACGAAAGGAGTTGAAGACCTTAAGGGGAAAAGGTTTGTTTGGTAAGAGTGTTGCGGAACTTTGCTTGGTTCCCAATGTTAAAATCCTGATGAAGTTCAAAGTCCATGACTTTGAAAAGTATAAGGGGAATACCTGTCCACTCAATTATATCATCATGTATGCTAGAAAGATGTCGACGCAAACTGATAATGATCAATTACTGATTCATTATTTCCAAGACAGTCTGATTGGTGCCGCTCTGAGTTGGTACATGGGTTTGGATAGTGCGAGTGTCCACACGTTCAATGATTTAGGTGAAGCATTTGTGAAGCAGTACAAATATAATATGGATATGGAGCCGGATAGGGACCAATTGAGGTCATTGTCTCAAAAGGATAAGGAGACGTTTAAAGAGTACGCCCAGCGATGGAGAGAGCTAGCTGCTCAGATCAATCCTTCTTTGGAAGAAAAGGAGATGACCAATATTTTTCTCAAGACCCTGAGCTCATTTTACTATGAGCGGATGGTTGTCGGTGCCCCCAGTGATTTTACCGAAATGGTAAACATGGGGATGAGATTAGAAGAGGGTGTCTAAGAGGGACGGTTGTCTAAAGAAGAGGTGTCTTCAAGCAAGAAGTATGGTAACAGTTTTGCTAGAAAGAAGGAAGGTGAAACCAATGCAGTATTAGTAGGGAGGCAGAGGAGGCCTCATGTCAGAAGAAACCCATAATCATGTCAACATCATCATCAAGTATCATCCATCATTCCAGTATTTTCCAACAATCAATATATTCCAGTTCAACAACAGCAACTTCAACAACAACCACAGTAAAGAACAAACAACTACAACAACAATAACACCAACAATCATCAACAACCGCAAACTTTTGAGAGGAAGAAGGTCTCTTTTGACCCTATTCCTATGTCTTAGGCTGAATTGTATCTATCCTTGGTTCTTAAGAACCTTCTTCAACCGAGAAATCGTCCACAGATCCCAAAACCACTTCCATGGTGGTATAAGCCGGAACTCCATTGTGCCTTTCACCAAGGAGCTCCCGGTCATGATATTGAGAATTGCTACCCCCTGAAATATGAAGTCCAGAAGTTGGTCAAGAGTGGGATTGTGTCCTTTGAGGATCGTGCGCCAAATGTTAAATCAAATATGTTGCCTACTCATGGTAGTCCTTCTGTTAATATGGTGGACGGTTGTCTCGGGGAATTGAAGATATATGATGTTTGAATCATTAGAAGGTCCTTGGTGAGGAGGCACAAGGATATCTATTTAGTGAGTGATTGTGAGCATGACCATGATGGTTGTGCAATTCGCAGTGTTCACCCCCGAGGTTGTGTGATTGTGAAGAGAGACATCCAAAGGTTGATGGATGAAGATATGATCCAGATTTTCCACTCTTGTCACTTAGGTGACGATGTGAATGTTATAGTTCCTGTATTTAAGACTCCAGAGAGAGTGGTAATCCAGTTCAATAGCAGCAGCAATAACAGTGTCACCAATAGATCGGTATCACCGTTGGTAATACGGTTAACGGGTCCCGTCGCTTACGCATCTGATGGAGTTGTCCCATACAAGTATAATGCTAGTATGTTAGAGAATGGTCAAGAGGTTCCTTTGCCTACGACCAATTATGTTGTGAGCATTGATGATGTTATAAAGGTGACCTGTGGCGGTCATGTTTTTGGGCCTGTGTTCCTCAAGAGTGTAGAAGATGTATCTGTCAATAAGAAGGTTAATGTGCCTGCAGTAGATCCAGTTAATGCTCTAAAGTGTCAGTTTGGTGAATCCAGCGGTTTGAAGCCTAACGATGATGATGAGGTACCCCGTTTAATCAAGAAAAGTGAATTTAATATAGTGGAGCAGTTGCTCCAAACTCCTTCCAAGATTTTGGTGTTGTCTCTGCTTATGAATTCTGTAGCGCACAGAGAAGCATTGCAAAAGGTATTGGAGTAAGCATATGTAGAGCATGATGTTATAGTGGATCAGTTTGATCATATTGTGGCTAACATCACTTCCTGCAATAATCTGTGCTTTTGTGATGAAGAACTTCCCGAGCAAGGTAGAAATCCCAACTTAGCACTGTATATATCGATGAACTACAAGGAGGATGCTCTGTCAAATGTTTTGGTTGACACCGGCTCTTCATTGAATGTACTTCCCAAATCAACCCTTTCCAGATTGTCATATCAAGGAGCTCCAATGAGGTACAGTGGCGTGATCGTCAAGGCATTTGATGGTTCTCGTAAGACTGTAATTGGTGAGGTGGACCTTCCTGTGAAGATAGGTCCGAGTGATTTCCAAATTACTTTCCAAGTAATGGATATCCACCCGGCCTATAGTTGTTTGTTAGGAAGACCATGGATACATGAGGCATGAGTTGTTACTTCAACTCTGCATCAGAAGTTAAAGTTTATGAAGAATGGTAAGCTTGTTATGGTCGGTGAGGAGAAGGCTTTATTGGTAAGCCATTTGTCGTCGTTCTCATATGTTGAAGCTAGGGATGAGATCGGAACTCCGTTCCAAGCTCTATCTATTGCTGATGAAAAGAGAGTTGGGGCACCCATGTCCTCCTTCAAAGACGCGCAGAAGATTGTTGAAGACCGTAATTTTGATCAGTGGGGCCGAATGGTAGAGGTCGTCGAGAACAAGAATCGTTCCAGTTTGGGATTTCAGCAAGGGTCGTCTGTAGTTAGAGTTGAAGATGTGCAACCCAGTTTTCATAGCGGAGGGTTCGTTCATGGTAATGAACAACACTCAGCTGCAGTGATCGAGGGGGATGAAGATGAAGAGTGCACCAATTTTGTGACGCATGGAAACGCTTGCAACAATTGGACCGATGTCGACGTTCCTGTTATTGTTCATCATTCTAAGTAATTGCTTTTATTATTTTTGAAAATCCTTCCCCTATGCCTAAGGGAGAAGTGAACATTGTTTGGCACTTTCAAATTTGATCATCAATAAAATGCAATTCTATTCATCTACATTTATGCTGTTTTATTTTTTGCTTTTTCTGAAAAAATATGGTAATCACAAAAAACATAAATCAATAAATAATAATTATCCATCTACGTAATATTTGGTCATAATTCACTTCTCTAAAATTAAAATATCAAATAATTATGCAGGTTGGTTCCTAAACCCATTGAATACAATGATCCTACTCCTTCTCCAAACTTTGAATTCTCTGTGTTTGAGGCCAAGGAAGAAAGTGATACTTGAGCCCGAGGAAAAAGCCATCCAGTCGTTCGAAGAGCAGATTGAGCTAGTCAACTTGGGTTCTGAGGATGATGTGAAGGAAGTTAAGATTGGGTCTCGACTGTGTCCTGAAGTTAAGAAAGGGTTGATTGATCTTCTCTGAGAGTATTTAGATGTGTTTGCTTGGTCCTATCAAGACATGCCTGACTTGGATTCTGAGATTATGGAGCAAAAATTGCCGTTAAAGTTAGAATGCCCGCCAGTTAAGCAGAAATTGAGAACGAATCATCCTGACATGGCAGTGAAGATTAAAGAAGAAGTGCAAAAGCAGATTGATATTGGTTTCCTTGTTACTACTGAGTATCCGCAGTGGGTGGCCAATATTGTGTTTGTTCCTAAGAAAGATGGAAAAGTCAGTATGTGTGTTGATTTTAGATATTTGAATAAAGCCAGTTCAAAAGATGATTTCCCTCTACCACACATTGATATGTTGGTAGACAACACAACTAAATTCAAAGTCTTTTCATTTATGGAAGGATTTTCCGGATATAATCAGATTAAAATGGCACCCGAAGATAAGGAGAAGACCACATTCATTACACCTTGGGGAATATTCTGTTATAGAGTGATGCCTTTGGGTTTAAAAAATGCGGGTGCAGCTTACGAAAGAGCAATGACTAATCTTTTTCATGATATGATGCATAAAAAGATCGAAGTCTATGTTGATGATATGATTGCTAAATCCATTGATGAAGAAGAACATGTTGAGCATTTGTTGAAGCTATTCCAACATTTGAGGAAGTATAAACTACGTTTGAATCCCAATAAGTGTACTTTTGGTGTTTGTCTGGTAAGTTGTTGGGCTTTATTGTCAGTGAGATGGGTATTGAAGTTGATCCTACCAAGGTCAAAGCAATACAAGAGATGCCTGCGCCCAAAACTGAGAAGCAAGTCAGAGGTTTTCTCGGCCGCTTGAATTATATCTCGAGATTCATTTCACACATGACTGTCACATGTGCGCCTATATTCAAGCTTCTTCGGAAAGATCAGTCTTGTGATTGAACCGAAGATTGCCATAAAGCTTTTGACAGTATCAAAGAGTATCTGCTTAAGCCTCCGATTCTGTCTCTGCCTGTTGAAGGAAGACCGTTGATCATGTATTTGACTGTGCTTTATGAAAGTATGGGTTGTGTTCTTGGTCATCAATATAAGAATGGAAAGAAAGAATATGCAATTTACTACCTCAGTAAGAAGTTCACCGATTGTGAGACTCAGTATTCTATGCTAGAGAAAACTTGTTGCGCATTGGCCTGGGCTGCTAAGCGTCGGCGTCAGTATATGTTGAATCATACTACTTGGTTGATAACCAAAATGGATCCAATCAAGTATACTTTTGAGAAGCCTGCTTTAACTAGGAGGATTTCCCGTTGGCAGATGTTGTTATCAGAGTATGATATTGAATATCGATCTTAGAAAGCGATCAAAGGTAGTGTCTTGGCTGACCATTTGCCTCACCAACCAATTGAAGATTACTAGTTAGTGCAGTATGACTTTCCTGATCAAGAGATTTTGTACTTGAAGATGAAAGATTATGATGAACCATTGCTTGAAGAAGGGCCAGAACCTGGTTCCCGTTGAGGCATGGTATTTGATGGAGCTGTTAATCAGTATGGTAATGGTATTGGGGAAGTGATTATTACTCCTCAAGGCACACATTTTCCGTTTACAGCTAGATTGACTTTAAAATGTACAAATAACATGGCTGAGTATGAAGCTTGCATTATGGGGCTTGAATAGGCCATTGATCTCAGAATCAAGTATTTAGATGTCTATGGAGATTCAACTTTGGTTGTAAATCATATCAAAGGTGAATGGGAGACGAATCAACCCGGTTTGATACCATATAGAGACTATGCGAGGAGGATTTCAACTTTCTTTACAAAAGTTAAGTTTCATCATATCCCTCGAGATGAAAATCGGATGGCATGTGCTCTTGCAACGTTGGCTTCAATGATTTTAGTGAAGTATTGGAATGAAGTTCCTAATCTGACTGTGATGCGTCTTGATAGGTGATCGGGAAAATAACAAGTGTACTATTTTTCCTTTTATAGTAATAATGGGGAAATTCCCCGAATGTCGATCTCAAGGACTGCAAGTCAATATCGAGTTTAAATTATCATTAAATTAAACAAAAAGTGCTAATTTGGTTTTTAGGTGTAAAAATATAAGACTAAAGGTAAAAGCAAATAAGGATGAAAATAAAGGTTTACAGGGAAAAGGAATAATTACAGGGAAGGTGTATGATTTTTCCCTGTAACAGCTCTGAGTTACTATTGCATCAACAAATATCCATTGCTACCAGTTCTCAAGGGTATTTTTTCCCAAGTCCTTGGTGATAAAACCTTTAATCAATCTACCCTAATTTATATGTCCATAGGCAATTAAGGTGACGTTAAGCTTTATAATATCAAGAATACTCTGGTTCATATAGGGTATCCCTAGTCCTAGGTGATATCTACTGTAGAGTAACCTTATGAAAACCTTACCAATGGCGATCCAGCCTAATTGATAACCACAAATCAATCTCAATTGGCCCGAAAGAGAAAGCAATAAACACCTCAAAAGGTTATCGTAAAAATAATATTATAAATGCAAATGTAAACTCAAATTCGTTACAATTCTAAATCAGGGACACCCCCTAGCATTGGGGGGTTTTGCTACTCATATTGTTTAAATCAAATGCAAGATAAAAATTACACATTACAAGTAATTGGATGACTTCGATCTTCAATCGCTTCCGCTCATGAAAACCTTCAGGTCTCTGAATGCCTTGCTCTCTGTAATACTTGATTGCTTCATAATACTGTATTTTGCCGTATTCAAAGATGATTTTTCCTTAGGCAGAAGGTCCTATTTTATAGTGAAAATTCCTAGCAGCAGTTGGACATGTCCAAAAATATCTCTGAAAAAGCCCGACGAACAAAAGCCCGAGAAAAAGGGAATTTTTGGGCTTGGGCTGACACGGCCCGTGTCAGCTGACACGAGTGGCCGTGTCAGCCTACTGTCCAACTGACATGCCCCTGGCATTGGTGACACGGTTGGGGATGATGCTTGACACGGCCTATGTCAGCTGACATGGGTGGTCGTGCCAGGCCACTGTCTTCTACACCACGTCCTCCTTTGCCTGACCCGTCGGACAAAAACACAGCTATCCCACGCATAAAATCACGAAAATAGAATTAAAATTTAACATTGAATGGAAATGCTTAAATATAATACCGGAAGTAAAATTGACTCGAAAAGTATCAAAAATGCTTGCACAATGTTTCAAAAGCCTCGGTTTCTTGTCGGATCAGTAACGAAAACTTAATGCAAATGGTGAATGATCACAACTCCAAACTTAGTTCATTGCTTGTCCGCATGTAATGTTTTAGATAACATTGTGTGTCACTCCTCCAGATTCTTTATGTTTCCTAAAACTGCTGAGATCATTCGCTGACGTCTTCCCTCTTCCTTCCATAAGTCCTGCTTTTTCCTTGTAAGTTTTCAATCGCACTTCCATTTCAAATCACCGTTTCACCTATCAGCTTATATCACATTCTCACCAATTCTCTCGGGGTTAAGTGTTTTCACTCATAATTCAAAATATGCAATATCAACTCGCAAGTTTGAATAGTCTCTCTTTTCATATCACGTACACACAACACACACACTTTTGAGGTCTTTCGGGTTGTAACTTGGCTTAGGTTAGTGTGCGGATATTAAAACAAAACGGGAAACAAGTGGCTTTTGGTTCAGAGTCGATGTTACCTACTGTGTTGGTTTCTTTTGCTCGGATTTCTCTTTTTTCTATTTTTCCACCGAGTGGCCTTTTTTGTGCTTCTTTTGAATCTTCGAGTTATACTTTTTTTTCTTTTTCTTTTTTATTTTCTCTCGATGATTTCCTATTTCACTTTTTTTTCTTTTTGTTTTTCACTTTCTTGGCTTTGGGAGCTCTTGGGGTTTTTTACCCCAAACTTAGCTTTTCAACACAGTTTAAATGTATTAACATGACTCTGAACAGGGTAAGGAAGTGTTTTGGCCAAGGGGTACATTTATGGGGTTTAAAGAAACAAATGGATACAGGCTCAAATGGGGTTTACAATGGATATAATCATTTAGGATGGATAGAAAGGCTTGGGGTTATTTTCAAACAAAGTGCCTCAGTGTGTGTAATGTTGCTTTGAAGTGATAAAGACAAACCTGAATATCGTTCATGATGATCAATGTGTTTGGCCTTTTATGACTCACCCTGTTTGGTTAAGCTTTTACAGTATCCACAGTACTCCTTAGCCTGGTGCGACTTCTTCCTTACTTCAGAATGTACAGGACACTTATGTTGGTTAAGTTGTATATGTTGCGTCCAATCTTACTTTCAGCAGTGTCAACTTCCTGGGGAGAACCTTCACAACAAGCAATCGTAAATGGCATGATCCTTTCATCCACTCCAAATCGTGATCATTATTATTTCCAACATATCACCACAAACATGAAACACTCGCAGCATAATGTACCTTCAAACAGAAAAACCAAATCTAGAATGCACAAAAGTGAAATAACACAATACTGAGATAAAATAACAAAATACTGAAAATAACAATAAAGGACATCAAATCTCCCCCACACATGAACTAAACACTGGCCTCAATGTTTGCGAACAAGAGCGAAGGAGGACACTCATAGTACCCTACTGAGGAGGTGGATGCGGAAAATGCAGCATCAACTGTCGCATCATGTTGCTCATCTCATCCAACATTTCCCCGTGACGGGCTTGCTTAATGCCTTTCCGTTGTTGTTCCGTCCTTAATTCACCTATTTCGGTTTATAACCAGGTTCATTGGTCAGTGGACCAGGAATATGAACCTGCCTTCTGCTGTGTAGGTTCCTAATGTGGTAGTACAAACTGCTCCTGAGGTGCTTGAGGTTCCTCTTCTTCTGCCTCCGTGGTATCCACCTGGTCATCTACAAACTGATCACCTGTAGTAAAATGGTCAGTGTTGTGGCCTTCCTCCGCGTTGGGGTCAGCGCTCACATACAACCAGTTGGCACAGTCAATAATAGCAACTCTGTCCGGATCCGATAGAGCTATAATAAACCTCTTATGGATAAGCACATAATAGTAAGTAGGGGCAATAACAATCATACCTTGTTGAATTAGAGCGGACATGTCAATTTTGGTCTTACCTACAATTGGCATGTCTTCGAGTAAAATAGCTTGATACCCGAAATGCTCAGCGATTTGGGTGATCATGCCACCTACGGAGATGCCTCCGGAGTCGGCTCTGCCAACTCTGCCCAGATAGTCCGCTGCAAAGACGGCTACATTGATGGCTTTGTTTTGTGCCATCGAGTGCATAAGGAATAACTCTATCTGAGTAGCTAGCCCGGTGCTATTGCCTCTTCCAAATAGTGTGTAGTCCAAACCCTTTTGAGCATACAGGAAACATGGATTCTGGATGCCGGAGGCCTTAGCACCTTTGGAGGTGTAATCCGTCCTCCCGATGATGGCAATCCAGAAATCCTTAGGTGAGAACCCATATGGGACCGCTCCTGGTCCATACAGAGGGAGTCAGAGTATCCCTACCAATTCCTCAACCAAAATTCATGATAATTATTAAACAAGCGGAAACACAAAGTGCCGAAATAATACCTGGTCGTGTCTATCCACCTCTTTTTGAGCTGGAATTCCAACGTGTTGAGGAATTCGAGCGTGATGCGCTCGTATGTCGGCGCTTCCAAGCTCATGAACTCTAGCATTCCTAAAACGTGGAACATCCGGTATACCTCCATTTTGAGCCCCAGTGCGTTCAGAGTATGCTCACACATGTACCTTGTCAGTGTGAGCTTTCGCTTCTGGTGGATTTGATACCTCTTTTCTTGTTTCGGATTGTCAAACACGATGTTATGTGGATTTGGATTCCAGCTTGGTCACTTCCGTGATTTTTCCATCTCCGTAAGTTGTTGCTTTCTGGTGAGAATTCTCCTCGGGGGCATTTTGGACCTGCAGAAATAGAAATTATTTGAAATAGGGAGTTAGGAAATTCCGAAATCGTGGTTAGAACGGGGACGAATAGTGGAGTAATATTTGTGAAGGGTGTTTTGGCAATAGGAGAGTGGAAGTGATGGTTATGAAAGCTTTTAGGTAATGGGGTTTGTGAGGTTTAATGGAGTTTGTGAGGTTTTTATAGAAGGAGAGTGAGAATGATGAGAGAGAATGATAAGAGTGTAATAAAAATCTGATAATGATATGGTAAATGGGGAAAAATGTGGTTAAGTTGGATTAAATGGGTGGGTCCCACTGAAAAATTCGGATTTCCAAAAAAAAAAATTCAAAATTTCCGCTTGTCTTACACGACCGTGTCAGGCTACTGTCCAGCACCATGTTTTGGGTGTTACCTTCAGTGCTCTTGACACGGGCCGCGTCAGCTGACACAGTCGCCCGTGTTAGGCTACTGTTGATAACAAAAATTCTCTTTCTCTTTCAGTGTTCCTGACATGGGTGGCCGTGTCATGCCACTGTTTTCCCACTTTTTGGCCTGAATTTGCACCCTCCTGAATCGGCCCGTGTTAGCTGACACGGGTGGCCGTGTCAGGCTGCCTTTTTGGCCATTTTTTTGGTTTTTTCTCCTGTTCAACCTCCAGTACCTCTGGCCACGTTGATTATCCTTTTTCATGACTTAGACATTTGTTGACGTGATGTTCTCTCCTTGTAGAGCTCCTGTGTAAACCTACAAACACACATAACTGATTAAATTTAAAATGCATGGGTTGCCTCCCACGAAGCGCTTCGTTTAACGTCGCATGGCTCGACGGTTCTCCTTCTGTTTAGGTGAGACTAATTTTATCTATTAAACCACCCTCCTGGTCTTGTAGGTACGGTTTGACTCTCTACCCATTCACCTTGAACGTGTCTCCGTTTGCGGGATTTCTTAGTTCAGCGGCTCCATGCGAAAATACTTTTTGTATCAAAAAGGGTCCCGACCATCTTGATCTTAGTTTCCCTAGGAATAACTTCAACCTTGAATTAAATAATAAGACCAGTTGTCCTTCCTGAAGTTCTTTCTTCTGAATACGCCTGTCATGCCATGTTTTGGTTTGCTCATTGTATATCTTGGCATTCTCATATGCTCGATTTCTGAATTCTTCCAGCTCTTGTAATTGAAGAATCCGAGATTTACCCCCTTTGGACAGATCATAGTTGAGAAATTTGGTAGCCCATAATGCCCTATGCTCTAGTTCAAGTGGCAGATGATAAGTTTTACCATATACCAGTTGATACGGGGACATACCTATTGGGGTCTTGAACGATGTTCGATATGCCCAGAGTATATCATCTAGCTTGATTGACCAATATTTTCGTGAGGCGCTAACGGTCTTTTCTAGGATTTGCTTGATCTGGCGATTTGATACCTCAACCTGTCCACTAGTTTGGGGGTGGTACGGTGTGGCAATTCTATTCTTGACATTGTTGTTCCTTAGCACGTTCTCCATCAGCTTCTTAAGGAAGTGGGTACCTTCGTCACTAACCAGTGCTCTTGGTACCCCAAACCGTGCGAAGATACAATTCTTGAGGAAATTTATTACCACTTTCACGTCATTCGTGGGCAGTGCGACTGCTTCCACCCACTTTGACACATAGTCAACCGCGACCAGAATGTATTGCTTTCCAAAGGACGGTAGGAAAGGTCCCATAAAATCTATTCCCCACACATCGAACAGTTCTACCTCTAACATGGCATTCTGAGGCATCTGATTCCTCTTGGATATGTTTCCTGTTCTCTGACATCTGTCTCACTCTTTTACCATCTCTTGGGCATCTTTGAAAAGTGTAGGCCATTATAATCCCGACTGGAGGACTTTTGATGCGGTTCTATCTCCTCTAAAATGTCCTCCATATTCTGAGTTGTGACAGGCTTTTAGGATGTCCCTTTGCTCTTCCTCCGAAACACATCTCCTTACTAAGCCATCTAATCCCTTTTTGTAAAGGAATGGATCGTGTCACACATAAAACCTGCAATCATGCAAAAACTTTTTTGTTCTATTAGAGTCAAAGTCATTAGGTATTAGTCCACCTACCACAAAGTTCGCGTAGTCGGCGAAGCATGGGATATGTGTAACGGCTAGGATACGTTCGTCGGTGAACTCATCTCTGATGGGGTGTGTTTATTCTTTTTCTTGAATCAGAGTCATCCGAGACAAGTGATTAGCAACAGTGTTTTCACTACCTTTTTTGTCTCTGATTTCCAGGTTGAACTCTTGTAGTAGTAGGATCCATCGCAACAGCCTTGGCTTTGATTCCTGTTTGGAAAAAAGATATTTTAAAGCAGCATGGTCAGTATACATAATTACCTTTGATCCCAACAAATAGGATATGAACTTATCAAACGCGTACACAACCGCCAGGAGTTCCTTTTCGGTGGTTGCATAGTTCCTTTGAGCAGGGTTCAATATGTGGCTTTCATAATAGATCACATGCAAGAGCTTCTCCTTGCGCTGCCCTAGTATTGCCTCTACTGCATTATCACTAGCATCACACATTATCTCAAAAGGGAGAGACCAATCAGGGGTAATAACTATAGGGGCTGACACAAGTTCCTTCTTCAAAGTCTCAAAGGCTTTCCTGCACTCCTTGTCAAACAGGAAATGTGTATCCTTCACCAGTAGACTAGTTAGTGGCTTTGCGATCTTGGAGAAATCTCTTATGAACCTGCGGTAAAACCCCGCATGTCCCAAGAAGCTCCGGATTCCTTTTTCATTTACCGGAGGTGGTAAATTAGCTATTACCTCCCCTTTTGCTATGTCCACTTCGATACCTTGGTTGGAGATCTTGTGTCCCAAGACTATTCCTTCACGTACCATGAAGTGACACTTTTCCCAGTTCATGATCAAATTTGTTTGCTGGCATCTTTCTAACACAAGTGACAAGTTAGTCAAACAATTATCAAATGAAGAACCGAATACGGAAAAGTCATCCATAAATACTCCTATATGCTTTTCGAGCATGTTAGCAAAAATTGATGTCATACACCTTTGAAAAGTAGTCGGTGTGTTGCACAACCCAAATGGAATTCTTCTATAAGAGAAAATACCATAGGGGCATGTGAATGCAGTCTTCTCTTGATCCTCAAGGGAAACCCCAATCTGGTTGTACCCCGAGTACCCATCTAGGAAACAATAGTAATTGTGTCTGACTAACCTTTCCAGCATTTGATCAATGAATGGTAACTGGAAGTGGTCCTTTCGTGTTTCCATATTTAGTCTTCTGTAATCTATGCACACCCTCCAACCTGTAATAGTTCAGGTTGGAATTAACTCATTCTTCTCATTTTTTATCACCGTAGTGCCCCATTTTTTTGGTACCACGTTGACTGGACTTACCTAAGAACTATCGGAAATAGGATCAATTAAGCCTGCATCCAACAATTTTACAACTTCTTTGTGTACCACCTCTTTCATGGTTGGATTAAGTCTTCGTTGTGGTTGCACCACTGGTTTATGATCATCTTCCATTAAGATTTTGTGCATGCAAACGGTTGGACTTATACCTTTTAAGTCCTCAATTGCCCATTTGATCGCTCCTTTGTATTTTTTTAGAACTTGAATGAGTTATGCTTCTTGGACACTTTGTATACTGGCATTGATAATAGCTGGGCATTTCTTTTCAATGTCCAGAAATACATACTTCAGATTTGTCGGTATCTGCTTTAGATTTACACCTGTTTTTGGTTCTTCAGTGACATCTGATGGTGGTGGTGGTCTTAAATCTTCCCACCGGTGTGGTCTAGATCTAATCCATTCCGGTTGTTTTTCCATCATAGTGAGCACCTCAGACTCTCCTTCATCTTCATCCCTTTCAAAATTTGATAGACTTAAGACCCGTTCTAGTGGTGACTGGGGTCTATGCCTTTTGTTTTCTTGAGCAATTACTTGATTTATTATCTCTATAGTGTGGCTTGTGCCAATATCATCTTTGTATTGCATTGTGTTCCTCACATCTATTTTTAACTCTTCATCATAGACTTTGAGGGTCATAGTTCCTTCCTCGATGTCTATCATACACCGTCCTGTTTCTAAGAAAGGTCTGCCTAATATGAGAGGAATTTCCTCATCTTCAGGCATTTCCAGAATGACGAAGTCAACTGGGAAAACAAACTTTTCAATTTTTACAAGAACATCTTCCACAATCCCATAGGGTCGCCTCACAGAGAGATTCACAAACTATAGTGTCATTCGAGTATCTTGAACAGTGTTGATGCCTAATTTTTTATAGATGGACAATGGCATAAAGCTTACACTTGCTCCTAAGTCAATCAGAGCCTTCTTGAATTTTCTATCACCAATAGTGCATGGAATAGTAACTGATCCCCTGTCTTTCTTTTTCACTGGGATTTTTCAGGCCTTGGAGAATGGCATTGCATGTTTCACAATTAGGATGATCAAGTCTATATCAGTGGAACGCTTCTTGGAGATGATGTCTTTCATGAACTTGGCATATATTGGCATTTGTTCTAATGCCTCAGAAAAAGGGATGTTTATTTCCAGTTTTTTGAACATTTCCAGGAACCTCTCAAAAAAATTCTCATGTTGATCTTTCTTTTTCTGTCTTGGAGGGTAAGGGAGTTTGATGACTGGTTTTGAAACCTTCTCTTTCTCCTTGACAAGTGGTAGTATCACTTCTTCATCTTGGTCCTTGGTTTCCTTGATTTCTAAATCCACTTCTAACAATCCATCTTTTTCAGCATTGTTTTCCTCCATTGACTTTCCACTTCGGGTTACGATATTGTTAACAATGTTATGTTCCCGCGGATCTGTTACCGTACCACTAGGTAGGGTGCCCGGGGCTTGAGAATTTGAACCTACTGTTGTGTTATCTGGCCCATTTGGACTTCGAGATTTTTAATGGAGTCCGTGGTGTTTTTCTGATTAGTCTTGGTTTCTTCTTGAAACTGCATGATGTCGGCTGCTAATTTTTCAATGGCGATTTCCCATTCAGCCTTTTTAGGTGTCTGTTGTTGCTGTTGTTGTTGATACTGAGTCTGATATTGCCTTGTACCTTGTTGCGGAACATTCCCTCTCTGATCTTTCCAGGAGAAATTTGGATGATTCTTCCAACCTGGGTTGTAAGTGTTAGAGTAGGGATTATTCTGCTTCAAGAATTTGATCTCTTCAATTTGTTATGGAGTAGCAAAGTAATAGACTGTGTGATTAGGTCCATTACAGATTTCACAAGTGCTAGCCTGAGCTGGCTAGACTTGTGCTATCTGTTGAGTACCTATGTTCATAGCTTTCAACTTCTCGTCTACTTCGGCAGCAACTGTGTCTTCCAGACGGATTTTATTTGTTTCTAATTTTAGATCAATCACCCCCTGTGGCTGACTAGTACACCTGTCGTATAATTCTAGATGCTCATTGGCAGCTATTGCTTCAATAATCCTCTTAATACCAGTGGCTGTTGAGAAATTTGTTGAGCCACTGGCTGCTGTATCAATCAACTGTTTTGTTTTTATTTTCAGCCCATTGACGAACATTTGCATTTGTTCGGTCTGATCCATATTATGATTTGGACACGCTACTAAGACCCTTTTGAATCTTTTGTAGGCGTCTCCCAATGATTCACCATCCTTCTGTTTGAAATTAAGAATTTCATACCTTTTTCTCAAGAATACTAATACTGGAAAGTACTCAATTAAGAATGCAGTTTCCATCTCTTCCCATGATGTGATAATGCAGGAAGGAAGAGAATAGAATCATTCTTCCGCATCTTCAGCTAAAGTGAATGGGAACATTCTTAATTTTTTTTGCTTCATCAGTATGACCATCAATTTTCAGGGTGGTGCTCATGGTCAGAAATCTTTGCAGGTGTTTTTTGGCATCTTAGTTAACCTTTCTGGTGAAAGGTTTTCTTTCGAGTTGATTGATTATGCTAGGATGTAGTTGAAAATTCATCACATTCACCGGTTGGTTGACAATGGTCAATCGACCACCCGGTGCGTTTGCACCTCCATAGTCACCCAGGAGTCTTTCCTGAGGTGGAGGAGGTGGAATTGGAGGAACTTCAGCCATTGTTCTTTGACTTCTGAGTGATCAGAGGTACTTTCTTCTTTGGAATCCACTCTTTGATTTCCGCATCTTCGGTGAAGGGTTCTCTCGATCTCTGTGTCAAAAAGAAATTCAACTGAGGATTCTCCTCGCATACACAAATTAGTAAATTATAAATGACAAAAAAATAATTTTATTGCAGAGCAACAAAATTTTAATTGAATTTAAAATTAAACTCTATATTTTGGCAGTCCCCAGCAACGGCGCCAAAAACTTGACCGGGAAAATATCAAGTGTACTATTTTGCCTTTTACAGTAATAATGGGGAAATTCCCTGAATGTCGATCTCAAGGACTGCAAGTCAATATCGAGTTTAAATTATCATCCAATTAAACAAAAAGTATTAATTTGGTTTTTAGGTGTAAAAATATAAGACTAAAGGTAAAAGCAAATAAGAATGAAAATAAAGGTTTACAGGGAAAAAGGAACAATGTCAGGGAAGGTGTATGATTTATCCTAATAACAGCTCTGAGTTACTATTGCATCAACAAATATCAACTACTACCAGTTCTCAAGGGTATTTTCTCCCAAGTCCTTGGTGAGAAAACCTTTAATCAATCTACCCTAATTTCTAGGTCCATAGGCAATTAAGGTGACATTAAGCTTTATAATATCAAGAATACTTTGGTTCATACAGGGTATCCCTAGTCCTAGGTGATATCTATTGTAGAGTAACCTTATGAAAACCTTACCAATGGCGGTCCAGCCTAATTGATACCACAAATCAATCTCGATTGGCCCGAAAGAGAAAGCAATAAACACCTCAAAAGGTTACTGTAAAAATAATATGCAAATGTAAACTCAAATTCGTTAGAATTCTAAATCAGGGACACCCCCTAGCAATGGGGGGTTTAGATAGTCATATTGTTTAAAACAAATGCAAGATAAAAATTACACATTACAAGTAATTTGATGACTTCGATCTTCAATCGCTCCCGCTCATGAAAACCTTCAGCTCTCTGAATGCCTTGCTCTCTGTAATACTTGATTCCTTCACAATACTGTATTTTGCCGTATTCCAAGATGATTTTTCCTTAGGTAGAAGGTCCTCTTTTATAGTGAAAATTCCAAGCAGCAATTGGACATGTCCAAAAATATCTCTTAAAAAGCCCGATGAACAAAAGCCCAAGAAAAAGGGAATTTCTGGGCTTGGGCTGACACGGGTGGCCGTGTCAGCCTATTGTCCCAGCTGACACGCCCCTGGCATGGGTGACACGGTTAGGGATGATTCCTGACACGGGTGGCCAAGTTAGGCCACTGTCTTCTACACGACGTCCTCTTTTGCCTGACACGGCCCGTGTCAGGTGACATAGGTGGTCGTGTCAGGCCTCCTATACCGAGGTTTTCTGCTCCTTTGCTTGCCGGAATCTCGCATTCTCTCGTTCTGAGTTCCCTGGTTTTTCTACCTGGACCTGTCGTACAAAAACACAGTTATCCCACGCATAAACTCACAAAAATAGAATTAAAATATAACAATGAATGGAAATGCTTAAATATAATACCAAAAGTAAAATTGACTCGAAAAGTATCAAAAATGCTTGCACAGTGTTTCAAAAGCCTCGGTTTCTTGTCGGATCAGTAACGAAAACTTAATGCAAATGGTGTCTGATCAATAGGCAATCACATATGTTTGCTATTGAAGAAGTCAGAGATGAGAAGTCGTGCTATTTTGATATCAAATGTTTCCTCCAAGGTCATATTTACCCGCCTGGGGCATCTTTCAAAGATAAGAAGACTTTGAGAAGATTAGCTGATAATTTCTACCTGAATGGTGATGTATTGTACAAGAGAAACTTCGATGTGGTTCTGCTCAGATGTGTGGATAGACACGAAGTAGACTTATTGATGTCTAAAGTCCATGAAGGTTCCTTTGGTACTCATTCCATTGGGCATGATATGGCAAATAAGATGTTGAGGGCAGGTTACTATTGGTTGACAATGGAATCTGACTGTTGGAAGTTTCTGAAGAAATGCCACAAGTGTTAAATTTATGCAGATAAGATTCATGTTCCTCCGACACTATTAAATGTCATTTCCTCTCCATGGCTCTTCTCCATGTGGGGAATCGATATGATTGGCATGATTGAGCCCAAAGCTTCTAATGGACATCACTTTATTTTGGTGGCTATTGACTACTTCACAAAGTGGGTTGAAGCGACATCGTATGCGAATGTAACCAAGCATGTTGTTATGAGGTTTATCAAGAATCAGATCATATATCGTTATGGTGTGCCAAGTAAGATCATTACTGATAATGGATCAAACTTGAATAATAATATGGTGGAAGCTCTTTGCAAAGACTTCAAGATTGCACGTCATAATTCTTCTCCCTACAGACCCAAGATAAATGGGGTTGTTGAAGCTGCAAATAAGAACATCAAGAAGATCATTCAGAAGATGGTAGTGACGTATAAGGATTGACATGAGATGCTCCCATTTACTTTGCATAGGTATCGTACATCCATCCGCACTTCAACAGGGGCAACCCCTTTCTCACTTGTTTATGGCATGGAAATTGTGTTCCTGGTAGAAGTTGAGATCCCATCATTGTGTGTCTTGATGGAAGCCAAGTTGACTGAGGATAAATGGTGTCAGACCAGGTATGACCAGCTGAATTTGATTGAAGATAAGAGGTTCACAACCATGTGTCATGGTTAGTTATACCAGCAGAGAATGAAGAAAGCTTTTGATAAGAAGGTCATACCTCGCGTATTCATAGAAGGTGACCTTGTGCTCAAATAGATTCTATCTTTCAAACCAGAATCTAGGGGCAAATGGACTCCTAATTCTGAAGGCCCATATGTTGATAAGAGAGCCTTTCCAGGCGGTGCTTTGATTCTTACAACTATGGATGGTGAAGAGTTCACTCGTCCTGTGAATGCAGATGCAGTCAAGAAATAATTCGCCTAAAAAGAAAAGAATAGCTCGCTAAGTTGAAAACCCGAAAGGGCGGCTTAGGAAAAAATGAGCGTCTCGGTGGATTAAAAACCCGAAAGGGCGGCTTAGGCAAAAATGAGCGTCTCGGTGGATTAAAAACCCGATAGGGCGATCAAGGCAAAAGTTAGAGACATAAAACAAAAAAATTATCCCGATAAATTGAGTACCCCACCCTGCTGATCTTCAGTTTTGAAGACTTTCTTGAGCACAACGTTTGGTTCTGATTCATCATTCCCAACCAACATCAAGAGCATAGTGGATATCAAAGTTGGTATAATGATTAGTGATCATTGTATTCAATGTAGCCTTTTTCCATGTAAATTACCATTTTTCAACTTTTATAAAAATCCGTGGAGTCTTGTCATTTAGAGACTACCATCCTATTAAATAAAGTTGAGATTTTATCCAATTGTCTCTACTCTTATTTAATCAGCCAAATAGAATAGAACTTTATTGTGATCATTTTTTAAATTAAATTTTAAAATCAAAATCATGTTTTCTTAAATATATAAAAGCAGATACTTTAAAAAGCAATTGATGTCATTTAAAGGAATATCAACAGCGGTTTGAAAAGCGGTGAGCCCTAAATGTGGAGCGTTGTTGGTTCTCCCCAAGTAGTTGGTGTGATTCCTATTTCATCTCCAGCAGCTTTTCGAGAATCGAGTTTTATTGATTTCCCCAGCCGAGTTTGTTGGCCTCCCTTGAGTTGTAGGCGCATTATTCCGGCAGTTTGCATGGTTTCGGTAGAATTTTCCTTCCCCGAAAGTCGTCATCAGATTCATCCCTAATCTTTGTTAGCCCTGATTTTGAGAATCTATTATGGTTATCCCCTGCAGGGTTGTCTCCCATTTGATATGGTGTTGACCTAAAATTCCCCACAGAGTTGATAGCAATTCCCTCAGTGAATCCTCTCCTTTCTTCCCCGGCCAGGGTTGAGCCTTCAAGATGTTTGATCTCTCTCCAGCTGTGGTTTCCCTCCTATGAGGATTGGCTAGGAATTGTATCGACGATTCAAACCAGCAATATTTGTATCCTTTGTGATCGTTTTATCAGCATAATCATCATATTACATATACATATACATATACACTCTTATAACTTCATTAATTTATTTTTTTACACTTTGTGATTCATTGTTTATTTGATCCTCTGATATGGTGGTGTCCTTTCCCCCACGCAGATTTAGTGTGTCTGTGCTCTTTCAATTGTAGAGTGTCATCCCCTTTAAGCGGAAAGACTTTAACATTTCTCCTTTCCCCACTGAGTTATTTCCTCGTGGATGATAATTATTTCAGTTTCCTCCCCAGTTGATTATCTGGATGGAACCACTCCCCCTGAGCTATGTCCTCATTGGGTTGGGTCTTGATTGACCGTTTCTTTCAAGATATTACCTATATAGATGCCTTGTAAGAACAAAGTTGGTTCTACAATGTATCTCTAAGATTTTGATGATAACAAAGGATGAAACAAAAATGGTACTCTAACAAAAAAATTCTTAAGTATGCAAGACTCTGATCAAACAATCAGATAGATCAACACATCAGATATAGAATTCAACTATCAGATGCTACTCAGAGAAAATGTGTTCATAAGGTTCTGACTTTGATTAACGCAGTAACCAAAGCCACATAAAGAAGTCAGAAACTCTGGTAACGAATAGTTAATCCAAACTCTGAATCTGAAGAAGTCTGGAGCATAGAGAAACTCTGATGTGGTCAGATATAATCAACCTCTGAAGTTAAACTCTGATTCATCAAGACTCTGATACAAATTCACCAACTCATAACAAGTAACCAAAAAGAAATATGGTTTTGGAAATAAATTATTTCTAGAAGGAAATAATGAGGCGCACAAAATTGTTTTAGAAAGAAACAAGGAGAGTAATGACATTAAACACTCTTCAATGACCAAGATCCTATCATCACTCCAACGGTCCTTCTCAATGACTATATAATGGACGGAATACTTCACGAGAGAATACACCTGAGACACACAAGAATACGAAAACTCTTAATCATTCTTTCTTATCTTTCACGAGTTGCTGCTCTTACGTGAAAAGCTATTGTTCTTATGATTCTGTAATTCTTGCTTGTTTGTTAGAAGCACATTACATTACAATTCATACTTTTGCGTAAAATACTTCCTCAAGTGACTCTGTGTAGTCTGAATACATGAGAGGGCTAAGGGATTATTCTCTTAGACGATTGGTTGTGTAATCTTTCAAGATTAGTGGATTAAGTCCTTTTTGAAGGCGAAATCACCTTGGCCGGGTGGACTGGAGTAGCTTTGAATTTCAAGCGAAACAGTATAACATTCTGTGTCATTTCCCTTTTTATTCTGTGTGTGTCTGATTTCTTAAAAAGTTTTTATTTCAAAAATAATTCAAACCCCCTTTCTTGTTTTTCTCTACCTTCAATTGGTATCAGAGCTTCGGCTCTGTTATTGATTTTCTAATCAAACACTTAACAGTGTAGAGAGATCCGACATGAGAAAAACTATGGCCAACACCAATGAAAGACATAGTTACAATGTTAAACCTCCAATCTTTGATGGAGAAAAATTTGATTATTGGAAAGACAGAATTGAAAGTTTCTTTCTGGGCTACGATGCTGATCTATGGGATATTGTCACAATTGGCTACACACAACCTGTGACAGACGTTGGCGTTTCTATTCCCAGAAGCAGAATGACAGATGATCGGAAGCGTGAATTCAAAAACCATCACAAAGCCAGAACGATACTACTCAATGCCATTTCCTACAATGAATATGAAAAGATCACCAACAGGTAAACAGCTACAAAAATACTTGACTCCCTGAGGATGACTCACGAAGGAAATTCTCAAGTCAAAGAAACAAAGGCTCTGGCTCTAATTCAAAAATATGAAGCCTTTAAAATGGAGAGCGATGAAGTTGTAGAGGTAATGTTTTCTATATTTCAAACTTTAATTGCAGGATTCAAAATGCTGGACAAGGGCTACAAAACTGCGGATCATGTCAAAAAGATTGTTAGAAGCTTGCTAAAGAAATGGAGACCCATGGTCACAACTTTAAAGTTATCAAAATATCTGAACAATATCATCCTTGAGGAACTCGTCAGTTCACTCAGAAGCCACGAGATAGAACAGGAGGAAGATGAGCCTCAAAAGAAGATCAAGTTTGTAGCACTAAAGTCCAGATCCGAAAGATGCAAACCAGGTAGAAACAAAGTCTTCCAGGATGAAGAGGAAGACAATGACGACTCTGAGTAGGAAGACTCTGACAACGAAGAAGAATTATCTCTTTTAACCAGAAGAGTAAAACAACTCTGGAGAAAAAGGAATAATAACTTCTGAAGACCAAGACCCAAGGGGGATCGCTCAGAATCAACTCCCAGAGGTAAGTCAAACAAAGATATAACATGCTATGAATGTAAGGAAACAGGTCATTATAGAAATGAATGTCCCAAGTTGAAGAAAGAAAGCTCTAGAAGAGAGAATTTCAAGAAAAGTTCATTCAGAACTGAAAAGGGACTGATGGCCACCTGGGACGATAGTGGATCTGATTCATCCGAATCAGACTCTAAAGAACAGGCAAATGTTGCACTCATGGCTATCACCTCCAGAAATACATTAGATGGAGAATCTGACTCTGAAGAGGTATTTTCTGATCTTTCTCGCTCTGACCTTGAATCATGCCTTTCTGAAACTCTAACCTCATATCAGAAACTTAAACAAAAATTTAAGGCTTTAAAAGGAGTTATTGAAAGAACAATCAAAGAATGTAATAAGCTTGAGATATTTGCTTCAGAACTAAAAGATGAAAATCAAATTTTGATAAAAGAAAGAGACTCCACAAATAAACAATGTTTAAAACTTGAAGAAGCACTATCTCAAGCCCCACAAACTTCTAACACAATGATATATGAATATGAAAAATCTTTTCAAAAGTTTCTGAAAAATGGGATAGAAAGGAGCAGAATGGCATCCATGATTTATGGAGTAAGTCAAAATAATAAAAGAGGAATAGGGTATGTCTCCAGTGAAGATAAATCTTCCACATATGACAAACCTAAATCTCCTTTTTCTTATCACTACACACATACAAAAGCACAACGTTTTGATAATGCTAGAAAACCCAAAGTTGTAAGAAACTCTGGGAAAACTAATCATAAAGGACCCAAAAGATTCTGGGTACCAAAGGATAAGATTGTTTATGTTGCAGATATCTTATGCAGCAGAGTTAAGACACCAATCATGGTACCTGGACTCTGGATGCTCGTGACACATGACGGGAAGAAAGCATATGGTCCAAAGCCTGGAACTTAAAGATGTTGGCTTCGTAGGTTTCGGAGGAAATCAGAAAGGAAGGATCAGAGGCTCTGAAACTATTGGTAATGGAACTCTTCCCTCTATATTTGATGTTCTCTATGTAGAAGGATTAATGCATAATTTGTTATCAATAAGTCAATTAAGTGATAACGGTTATGATGTAATCTTCAATCAAAAAACATGTAAAGAAATTGATCAGAACAAGGGAATAGTCCTATTCACTGGCAAAAGGAAAAACAATATTTACACGATAAATCTTTCAGACCTAAAAGAACAAAATGTAAAATGCCTGGTGTCTGTTCATGAAGATTAATGGGTATGGCATAGACGCTTGGGCCACATTAGCATGAGAAAACTCTCTCAGCTAAATAAACTCGAGTTAGTCAGAGGCCTACCTAAACTGAAGTACTCTTCAGAAGCTCTATGTGAGGCATGTCAGAAAGGTAAATTTTCAAAAACGTCTTTCAAAAAGAAAAATATTGTTTCGACCTCTAAGCCTCTGGAACTTCTTCACATTGACTTGTTTGGGCCTGTTAAGATAACATCAGTCAATGGAAAGAAATATGGATTAGTTATTGTTGATGACTTTAGTCGTTGGAAATGGGTAAAATTCCTAAAGCACAAGAGTGAGTCTCACTCTGTATTCACTAGCTTCTGTTCCAAAGTGTAAAATGAATTTGACTCTAAAATCATCAGAGTCAGAAGTGATCATGGTGGAGAATTTGAAAATAAATTTTTTGAGGAACTATTTGATTCTAATGGAATATCCTATGATTTCTCCTGTCCTAGAACTCCACAACAAAATGGAGTTGTAGAAAGGAAGAATAGGACACTCCAAGAGATGGCCAGGACCATGATCAATGAAACAGATGTGGCTAAGCACTTTTTGGCTGAAGCACTAAATACAGCGTGCTATATTCAGAATAGAATCTCTATAAGACCTATTCTAGAGAAGACTCCCTATGGACTGTGTAAGCGAAGAAAACCCAACATTTCTTATTTTAATCCTTTTGGATGCTCTTGCTTTATTCTCAATACTAAAGAACATCTAAACAAGTTTGATTCAAAAGCACAAAAAGGTATTATGTTAGGATACTCAGACCGCTCTAAAGGCTACAGAGTATACAACACAGAAACCAAAATTTTGGAAGAATCAATCCATGTTAGATTTAATGATAAGCGTGACCCTGAAAAGTCAAAGCTAGTGGAGAAACTTGCAGATCTGGAGATTACTCTTGCAGGCTCTAACGAAAAGACTAAAGCACCAGAAGTATCTGATAAACAAAGTCCAGATGCAACTGAAGCCTCAACTATCCAGAAGAAATCAAGAAGTCGCCCCAACATCTCTGAAGATTTGATTATCAGAAATAAGGATGAACCTGTCAGAACTAGGTCAACATTCAAAGTATCTGAAGAAATTCCTCTAGGACTAGTATCTCTAATCGAACCTACTTCCTGTGATGAGGCACTTCAAGACAACGACTGGGTTCTAGCTATGAAAGAAGAGCTAGATCAATTCTTAAAGAATGACGTCTGGGATCTTGTTCCAAAGCCTAACTGAACTTATATTATTGGAATCAGATGGGTGTTCAGAAACAAACTGAATGAAAAGGGAGAAGTAGTCAGAAACAAAGCATGACTGGTGGCACAAGGGTACAGTCAACAAGAAGGTATTGACTATAACAAAACCTTTGCCCCAGTCGTCAGGTTAGAATCTATTCGCTTACTTGTTTCATTTATTGTAAATCATTCTATCAAACTATATCAAATGGATGTCAAGAGTGCATTTCTTAATGGTTATATATCAGAAGAAGTCTATGTTAATCAACCTCCAGGTTTTGAAAACTCTAAATGTCCAGAACACGTTTTTAAACTCAAGAAATCACTATACGATTTAAAACAAGCTCCTAGAGCTTGGTATGATAGATTAAGTAACTTCCTTCTGGAACATGACTTTATTAGAGGAAAGGTTGACTCTACATTCTTCTGTAAAAACATTAGAAATGATCTCATGATATGCCAGATATATGTTGATGACATTATTTTTGGTTCAGCTAACCCTTCTGTATTTCAAGAATTCTTTGAGCTAATGTAGGCAGAATTTGAAATGAGCTTAATGCAAGAACTAAAGTTCTTTTTAGGGATTCAATTCATTCAAGCTTCAGAAGCTACCTACGTTTATCAAAGTAAATACATAAAAGACATTCTGAAGAAATTCGAAATGGCTGAATGCAAACCTGCTAAGACACATACGCATCCAACCTGCATTCTGGAAAAAGAAGAAATTAGCCAGAAGGTTTGTCAAAAGCTCTATCGTGGTATGATATGCTCTCTTCTCTATTTGACTGCTATACGTCCTGATATTATGTTTAGTGTATGTCTCTATGCCAGATTCTAATCAGATCCTAGAGAATCTCATTGAACAGTTGTTAAAAGAATATTCAGGTATTTGAAAGGAACCCCTAACCTGGGCCTGATGTATGAGAAAACATCAGAGTATAGAATTTCTGGTTATTGTGATGCAGATTACGCAGCGGATTGAATGGAACATAAAAGTACATCTGGGAACTATCAGTTCTTAGGAAAGAATCTGATATCCTGGGCCAGCAAAAGGCAATCAACCATAGCTCTATCCACTGTAGAAGCAGAATATATATCAGCATCACTATGCACTACTCAGATGCTCTGGATGAAGAATCAACTTGAAGACGTGCTGATTTTTGAGAGTAACGTTCCTATTTTCTGTGACAATATTGCTACCATCTGTTTAAGTAAGAATCCTATTTTGCATTCCAGAGCTAAGCACATAGAAATAAAACATTGTTTCATTAGAGACTATGTTCAGAAAGGGGTAATCACTTTAAAATTTATTGATACAGATCATCAATGGGCTGACATTTTTACCAAACCCCTGGCTGAAGATAGATTCCTTTTTATCTTGAAAATTTTAAACATTCAAAATTGTCCAGAATAAAATGTGCCTCTGAAATAGCAAAATAAGACTCTAAAGTAAAGACCTGGAATCTGTATCTAACTCTGATGCTACTACCAGTTAGAAGTCATCTGAGTCAGAAATCCTCAGGATCCAACCCTTTGGTATTCCTGAAGATCGGATAAAGTAACATGTGGTACATCTTGCGTCTGACCTTGGAACTTCTAGACAGTTGTCTAGCAGAAATCAAGAGACAGACTCTTGATATCTCCTCAAACAGTGTGCTGATTTGGGGATTAGACCTCCATCATGGGTTGTAATCATTCTCCTCCAAGCGTGCTTACTTGGTTAATGTGTTGCATTAAATTTCTTAACAGTTAAACTCTCATCTTGTTGTCGTTTTGCATGCATCCTATTGTGTATAAATTCATTTCACATACTCCACTAGCACACTTTACACTCACGACCTCACAAAACCCTCCTTATCTCAGTTCTTCATCTCCTTCAAATATTTCTGAAGTTTTCATCAAGCTCTTCAATCCTTCAACATCATCTTCAACTATTCTTCATGGATTCTCAGCAACAATCCGTTTACAACTTCTCCCAACAAATGAACTCAACGGAGCAAACACCTATTTCAAGTCAACAAACTACAGCAACCACCAGCGTCGTCTCAACCCCAATCTACAGGGAACCCCATATCCTCGATCGTGAGCCCCACATCCCTCTAGCAACTCCCTTTGAGAAGCTTGAAGTTCTCGGTGAATCGTTAGTTGATTTCGAAAACATGAAGAGAAATGGTGTAGACCTTACTGAAGAATTAAGAATGCAAGGGTGGGAAACCAACTTTCAACGCCTATATGGTCCTGTGTACATAAATCTGGTGAAGGAGTTCTGGCGTTTCACAGACTCAGATGATCACTACATTGTCTCCTATGTTTTGGGAGTCAAGATAGTCATCACTGAGAAATACATTTCCTCCCTTCTGAACATGGAGAAGACAGGAGGCAGACGCATCTACAACATAAACCCTAGGGCAAAATACTTGTCCCAGGAAATCAACCCTACCATCTTCCAACAGAGTACTGAAGGCAAGCATTCCAAGAACAAGGAGCTACATCAGAACCTTCGGGTCTGGTTGAAGATCATCTTAGGCAATATTCATCATCGCCCTGCTTCAAACTCTTTTGACTACATCAACACATATCAGAAGTGTATCTTGTACTGCATTCACAAGGGTCTGAAACTGTGTCTACTTTCACTTCTCTTCAAGTACCTCAAAGACTCAGTCAAAGACACCAGAAACAACATGAATACAAGGAACTACATCCCTATGGGGATACTCATATCATATGTATTAATTGATAATGGCTTAGTGGATCACCTGATTCAGCTCCAACTCATGGAAGATGTCACCATTGACACTAGAAGATCGTTGAATGCTTGGAATTTGAAGAGCATATGAATCATTGATCAAGTCAGAGCTAAACCAACACTTGATACCTCCTGGAAGCACTCAGGGATCAGAGGGAGATTCCCAACGGGCTCTACCTGTTCTCCAAGATTGACCCTCCAGAGGTAGTGGCCTACTATCTACAAGACCTTGCCAATCAAGGGATGGACATCTCTGACTTCACAGTGGACTGGCTTCCTGAGCACCCACCTAACTTCATGAAGAGGATGCGAGAGCCCTCTGAGAAGTCCGAGAAGGCGAAGAAAGCAAGGCTGGGATAATCCTCTAGGTCAAGGCCTCTAGTCCCTCTGGCTGGCTCTCCAAGTAAGTCTGTACCTCTCTCTCGCTCTATTAAAATAAAACCTTTTGCTTCTTCTCTTCCCCAAACCACCCCTATATACACCACTTCTGACACTCCTCTCTCAACCACCAGAACGTCTCACCCACCCTTACTAAAATTTAACCTTGCTACCACCACACTACCCATTTCAGAAGCATAAATGCTGAATGAAACCACTTCACCATCATCATCACCATCTGCACAATCCCCACCATACTACGAACTTTCCTCCAACACCGAACCATCTGACCCCCAATCCCCCACTCTGGCTCAGCTACAAGCCCGTGCTCTAGCCTCTCAACAGCCATCACACTTTGAACCTGAACCAGAAGTCACTTCCCCACCTCCTGAACATCCAAATCCCACCACATCTGAACAAACACCACCACCTGCACAACAACCAATACACTCTGAACCACAACCAACCCACCCATCATCTGAACCACACCCAAAACCTGAACAAACAACACAGTCACCCTCTGACATTCCACCACCCATCACTTTCCTTGCCTCCATCACTCCCACACTCAATCTCAATGCCCCAAACTCACCCTCTCCACCCTCCCTAGCCTCTACCACTGAACCAGAAACTTCCCTTCCTACCCTTGAAGAAGTAATACAGGTTTTTGCAGAGTCTTCAGTCGAGAAGGTCAAGTCTCTGACCATTAATTCTGGCATCAGTGATGATTCCTCTGCTATAAGGATCCACTAGAATAGAGTAATAAGTTGGATGACCTCTGAAGCCTTCAAACTGAAAAGCCTCTTTGAACAAGTCCGCAACGACTTTATCAGAGACGCTGGTATTAGACTTCAAGAGCGTTTAGCCAGAGAAGCTGAGGAACGGGCAAGGAAGGAAGCCGAAGAGAAATCACACCAAGAAGAACTACAGCGAATCAGAGAAGCTGAAGCCAAGGTTGTCACTGATGATGTTGCTGCGAATGCTGCTGAGGCTGAGGCAAAAGCTAAAGCCGACTCTGAAGAAGCAGCTCGTATTGCTGAAGAAGCAGCTGCCAAAGCCAACGCTGATGCACTCACTCAGAGGGAGCACTCCAACTCTGATTTCGTCCCTCTAGTCGTGAAGACTCTAGAGGAACTGCAGAAAGAACAACAGGTAGTTTGGGCCAGGCTGGATCAACAGGATTATGTCAACATCAACATTCAGAACATGTTGTCCCAGCTGCTCCAACGGATCCCTCCGCCTCCAAACCCTTAGACACCTAGGCTATTTGCTTGTTGCTTTCTCTGTTTTGATGTTTTCTTTTTGCTTTCTGCTATCTGCCCTATGTGCTGCTTATCTGTAACTGCTCTCTTTATTAATATCATATTTTTGCTATGTCTTTTTGATTCTGACAAAAAGGGGGAGAACTAAAACAGCTCTGATGGAAACATAACTAAATCTTCTCAAAGCACTACAAACATTATTAAAAATTATTACTAAATTAATGACTTAAGATATGCAGGAAAGTAGCTAAAGCACTAAACCAAGGAAGATCCGGTAAGAACTTCTGATTAATCCAAGGATCTAACTCAGGGGGAGTTCCCCTTTCTATTTGATCTGAAATATTTATGTACTGTTCCACCTCTTCTCTGTATTGTTTTGTCATCGTCAAAAAGGGGGAGATTGTAAGAACAAAGTTGGTTCTACAATGTATCTCTATGATTTTTCTTAATTATGCAGGACTCTGATCAAACAATCAAATAGATCAACACATCAGATACAGAATTCAACTATCAGATGCTACTTAGAGAAAACGCGTCCAGAAGGTTCTGACTCTGATCAACGCAGTAACCAGCGCCACATAAAGAAGTCATAAACTCTAGTAAAGAATACTAAATCCAGATTCTGAATCTGAAGAAGTCTAGAGCATAGAGAAACTCTGATGCAGTCAGATGTAATCAACCTCTGAAGTTAAACTCTGATTCATCAATACTCTGATATAAATTCACTAGCTCAGAACACGTAACCAAAAATAAATCTGGTTTTGGAAAGAAATTATTTCTAGAAGGAAATAATGAGGCGCACAAAATTGTTTTAGAAAGAAACAATGAGAGTAATGACATTAAACACTCTTCAATGACCAACATCTTGTCATCACTCCAACGGTCCTTCTCAATGACTATATAAAGGACGGAATACTTCACGAGAGAATACACCTGAGACACACAAGAATACAAAAACTCTCAATCATTCTTTCTTATCTTTCACGAGTTGTTGCTCTTACGTGAAAACCTATTGTTCTTATAATTCTGTAATTCTTGCTTGTTTGTTAGAAGCACATTACATTACAATTCATACTTTTGTATAAAATACTCCCTCAAGTGACTCTGTGTAGTTTGAATACTTGAGAGGGCTAAGGGATTATTCTCTTAGACGATTGGTTGTGTAATCTTTCAAGATTAGTGGATTAAGTCCTCTTTGAAGGCGAAATTACCTTGGCCGGGTGGACTGGAGTAGCTTTGAATTTCAAGCGAACCAGTATAAAATTCTGTGTCATTTCCCTTTTTATTCTGTGTGTGTCTGATTTCTTAAAAAGTTTTTATTTCAAAAACAATTCAAACCCCCTTTCTTGTTTTTCTCTACCTTCATGCCTTTGGTCCCCTGAGAGTCTATTACCCAGTAACTGGTAATATTATTCTCAGTTTGCGAGCATGTCACTTTTTCCCAATACCCGACAAGAGCAACCTTGTTTCCCCAGCGGATTCATTTCCATGTTTCCCCAGGAAGTATATCCTTAATATGTCCATCCTAACCGATAACAGATTTTCTTTCCTTTGAGTCTATCCTTGATATGTTCACTATAACTGGTGACGGATATTCTCTCTTTGGTATTCTGCCCAGTAAAAAGGTAGTTATAATCCCTATTTTCTTTCCCCACAGAGTTAATTCTTAATATGTTCATCCTAACCGGTGATGGGTTACCTTCTCTTTGCGGTCTTCTGCCTAGTAGCCGGTAGTTGTAAATCCTGTTTTTTCCCTTTTTGCAGAGCCTATCCTTGATATGTTCATCTTAACCGGTGACGGATATTCTCTTTATCGTTTTCTATCCAGTAACTGATAGATATAATCCCTATTTCTCCCCTCTGAGTCTATCCTTGGTATGTTCATCCTAACCGATGACGGATATTCTCTTTTTGGTATTCTATCCAGTATCCGATAGATGTAATCCCTACTTTTCCAAGCAGTTTATCCTTGATATGCTCATCCTAACTGATAATGAATATCCTTCCTAGTGTCCCCAGGAAAGTCTATCCTTGATATGTTCATCCTGACCGATGACGGATTTTCTTTCCTTTGAGTCTATCCTTGATATGTTCACTTTAACTAGTCATGGATATTGTCTCCTTTTGGTCTTCTTCCTAG
Organism: Lathyrus oleraceus; assembly: GCF_024323335.1. Lineage (NCBI taxonomy): Eukaryota > Viridiplantae > Streptophyta > Magnoliopsida > Fabales > Fabaceae > Lathyrus > Lathyrus oleraceus. Next base: position 338,338,615 of record NC_066585.1, read on the forward strand.
TAACCGGTAGTTGTAAATCCTATTTTGGCTTTTCCCCAGCAGCTTATTCTTACCCAGTAACCAGTAATAAATACACCTCCTGGTTCCCCTTAGCGAGTCATCCTTGATATGTTTACCCTAACCGGTAACAGATGTCCTCCCTGTTAGAATTTGTTATCCCCTTGCCCAGTAACCGATAGTGGATAATATACTTATGTTACTTCTGTTTTGAAAATCATTTCTTCCCCAGTTGAGTTTGAGTGTGTATTTCCTTAGTTAGATCGCATTTCCATGTTTGGTTCAGGCATTTCAGCTTTGTCCTAATTTACCTGTTTCCCCTACATATGTCCTTTTTATTCCCCGCCTGATTCCTTCCATTGATTTATTTCATGGAATTCCTCAAGTCCCCCAGCAGTTTTAAAAGTCATAGCTTGGCCAACGTACAACCTTTTCCCCCAGAGTCTCTTTCTCCCCAGTGAGTTTTCCTTATGGAATGCATTGTACTCCTGCGGAATTTTAGTCTCTCTTGATTCTTTTCCTTAGTGACAGCATTTTCCCCATATAGATTATTTTAGCATTCATATCATATGCATTATGAGGTCTCTTAGGGACAAAAATTTGTTTCTATATGTTTTTATTTAAGTCCATTTTACTGAGTCGATACGAAGATTTTAACCTTCACCTCCTCAGATAGAACGTCCTTAAATAGGGGCAGGTGTAAGACCCCAATTTTTACCCTAGGATCCCTCAGGCTCTTATCATCATATGCATTAGCATTGGGATCGCAACTTGACATCCTCCTTACCCCTCATTCATTGGGTTTGCATTGGGAGAGATCAACAAGCACAATTTGATTGTATCATACTTTGTTTTTCTTTATTTACTAACCAAAATACCAAAAATATGTCATTGTATAGTTTAACTCTTTTGTAGGTAGTGCACATGCTCACCTTTGACTTATCAAGCTCATATATAGGGTTTAAGACCCCCATTACAAGGAGCTCAATCAAGAATTGGTTTACATTTTCTATATGTATCATATATGGATCCCCAAGATCTTCACATGTCATTTTGATCAAGAAAGCATCAAGAGTTTGGAGTTGGTTTGCCTTGCAAACCCTAATTCATCTGGGTATCTTATGTGACTTCTTCAACAAGTTTCTTCAACAATTGATCAAATATTTCAAGGGATACTTCACATTTCATCATCTTATACATATATGATCCTCCATGAGTCCCAAAAGTCAAGAGGATGTCAAGCTAGCAAGTTGGTCCATGGTGGTTGACCAGAGAAAGTCAACTGACCAAAATTGGGGTTCCCTAGACCCTATCTCCTACAATGTTTATCATATGAAAATTATTCCAAGATAAAAGTTAATCTAAATGACATTCCAAACAACTTTCATGTTGGGGTCTAGATCTAGTTTTGCTTGGAAAGTCATTTTTTATGGTGAAATATTATAGGTCATTTTGTCTAAACCCTAATTTGGAGGTCAACTTCCCAAGACCATAACTTGCTCAATTTTTATGATATAAAAGCCATTCAAGTTGCATGATCGAATAAAAGATGTCTAACTCAACTTTTATGTTTGGAGTAAGTGCAAATTCAACTTTTAAATGCATGTGATATGAGGAGATATTATAGGTCATTTTGGGCCAATACCATTGAACAAGTGATTTTCCTCAACTCCTAAAATGCATAACTCCAAATTTATGACAAATGTGAAGGACTTTGATAGATCTACAACTTTGACGAAGGAATTTTTCTCATTTGAAGTCCATAGAAAAAGTTATTCAAGGTGGAAGAAGTGAACATATGGCTTGGTACTAAGAATTTTTTTGATATGTTTGATTTTCCAAACTTCCACCTCAAAATTCATCATGACCCAAGCTTCAAATGAAAAAGTGTTCAACATGAAAGTTGTTCTTATTGATCTAAACTTTCCAAAAAGTCCAAATTCATCCCATTTAGACAAAGTATGAGTGACTTGCGCATGGCTTAAAGTTGGGTCACCATTTGGCATAATTGAACTTCCATCTTCCATACACAAATGCATGGCTTGTTAATATGACTTGAACAATACTTACACATGATTTTGGACCTGAATGAATCATTACATGGGCATATCACACGCTCATGCATCCATGCAAAATGAAATTTCTATTTTTGAAAGTTTGAAACAAGTGTGCAAATAACAATACCTTGGCTATAAATAGAAGCTCATTCACTCAGAATTGAGGACCCTTGCGCGCCAGCTTTGAATCCCCAACCCTAAACACCTCCATTCAGAGGATAACCTTGAGGATTTCCATTGGAAATTGAGTTTGAATCTCCACTGTTTTGAGATTCAAATCTCCAAGAGTCCTGCTTCTTTTTTGATCCATTTCCACTATATCAAGCATCCAGAGCAAGGCCAAGTACAATTGAAAGCAAGAGCGTGTCCATCTGAACCTGCAGTGAAGGTGAATTTCTAAATTTTTCATCTCTTGATTCTCACTCAATTCTACATTATTCTTAATAATATTTGGTTGTCTGAAGTCCTACCAGTGTAGGCAACACGATTGAGTTGCTTTGAGGTCAAATCGAAGCAACTCGGATCATGATCCTCAAAATTCAACTCCCTGTATCTTTCTATATACTTGGAGTTAAATAAAATTGAGGCCAAATTCGAGCTCCTAGCATTTTTACTTTAAATTCATGTCCTCCTTTTTCATTTTGGTGATGGTTAAGGGTGGACCAGTCCGGTGAGGTCCACCGGAGAAGAAGATCGGAGCTCTGGCTCCGACGATGCGTTGGCGTGTCTCCAGACCACATGATCCTCTTATTTTGTTTTAATCTTGAGCGTCCAAATTGATTACCATGCGTGTGGCACATTGACTAGGGAGCATCACAGAACGTGCGCTGAGATCCACTTGATTTGCCACCTCAATTAATGAGGGAGATCAAGTGGTCCACGTTTTTTTGCATTTTCTGATTTTTAGGTTAATTGCTTTATTTTCATTAATTCATATTAATTTTAATATTGATCCAAAAAATCTGGAACTTTCACCAAAAAAATTCAAATAAATTCTTCTTTCATTTTATGAATTAAAATTATTTTTTTGGATTATTATTAATATTTTTTATGATTTAATTGTTTTTGTGCATATTTTTAATTGTTTAAAAATACTTTTAAGTTTCCAAAAATAATGAAAAAATTTCTCCAAGGTCCTTTGACCTTGTTTGACCTATGATAAATCGCATGGCCATTTATTTGGTGTTTTGATGAGGTTTTAGGATTTTGACCAACCATAATTTAATTTAATGTATTTTTAATTGTTTAATTGCAAATAAATTGTGTTGAGCTATTTGTGTTGACTTGTTGAGTTTAACTATTGTTGATTGGGCCTTAGTCAAGGTTGATTTGATTTTGTTGAGTTAAAATCATTGGATTTAGGGGATTGATGAAATGTAAATTTCATCTCCCCAAAGGAATGAATCATTTTAATTTGATAAAAGTCCTCCTTTGATCAATTTGTGTTGATTTCATTTCCCCCTCCCTCTTCATCTCAATCCTATTCTATCCCCATCCATTTCTTTGACCTATGACATCTCTATATCCTAAGGCTAGTTGATTGCAAAATCAACATAAATATGGATGAGATTAGGTTCACCCTTTTGCCATTTTCTTTTAAGTGTGGTATGTTTTAGGAGTATAGTTCATAATACCATATCTCTAACATGCATTAACACTAAAATTTCTATTGTCCGACCTCAAATAGTTGTGACTTCTAAATAAGTCCAATTACGATTGCTTAACATAGCGCTAAATTTTGACACAAAAAAGCATAGCATTCTAGTAAGTGAGATTGTAAGTCTCCCCCTTTCAAGGTATTGTGTGGAAACTTGGCCTTTTTTCCTTCCTTTGAAAGATGTCTATGTTCAAGGATCCATGCTTATGAATAGAGGATTGAGTGTTCTCCAAAGAATGACTTAAACAATTGAAAATCAAATGCAATACTAACTTCTAATCAACTAACATTGAACTAACATTTAATTTCAAGCCATTTATTTTTATGCACTTTAATTTCAAGTCTTTATCATTTACCATTATCCATACCATTTAACTTGTTTATTTCAATGTCATTTTTCACTTTGCTCACTTGATTCATATCTTGTATATACTTGTTTGTGTATTTTGTTTGTGTTTATGGTCTTTTGACCTTAATGTACATAATAACAATAAAAACCCTAAAAAAGATTTGTGTGGACTGTTGGTTTTGATCTAAGACATTGGACTTAGAATTAGGCAACACTCCCTACGCAAAAGGACGTGGCCAATGCCAACTTTCATGAAACCAAGTGCTTGTGAAGTGAATTTTCATTTGATGCAAGTATTGAGATCCCATTTGAGTTCACCTACTAAATGGTCTTATTGAAGGTGTTACTTTGAACCTGTGTCTAATGCCTATCTCTGATTCATCTAATACATGGAAAAATCATGAAAAAGATCATGAAGTTGCTAAAGCTTGGATGTGGTTATCTTTATTTGATGTCTTGCTCTTCATCTTGCTATTTGTGTATTGATATTGCTTGATTCTAAAGTCCAAGGGTAATTTGGTTTTCTATATGACATTCTTGTCTATTGGGTTGCATCCCATTGGTCAGATCTTTCCAACTCTTAACTTTTAATTTTTACTTAGGATTAGTCTCTTCATCTCCTCCTACTTCTTTAATTTCAAATCTCTCCCTCCTTTTAAAATCTTATTTGCTTGTGATTTCTAAACTTAGACTTTATTGCAAATTAGAAACTTTGGCCTTATGCCATTGCATTTTTAAACTCTTTCTTTAAATCAAACTTGTAAATGAATCTAATCATATTGACTTAAAATTTCAAAATCCAAAAAGAACTAACACTCATTCAAACTTTTTAAGGCCTTTTGTGCCTCTTTTAAACTTAAATTTTTGTTAAAAGAAACTCATTCACTTTGAAATTGATACCACGAACTACGAGGTTTTGATCCCTCATTTTATGTTGGTACGTAGGCACAAGTTCGAAGGTCTTGTCAAACACAATAATATAATTAATGAATTCTTTTCTCATCCCCACACTCTATTTATTGCAAACATCATTTTGTACAAAAACACATATGCACAAAAAAAGGGCTCCCTAGGAGTACCTAGGACACTTTGGATGCTAACACCTTCCCTCTGATTAACCAACCCCCTTACCTGTAATCTCTGGAATTTTATTAGTTTTGATTCAAAAACTTCTTATCTTTGAGTTTTGTTCGTACTTTTCCCTTTTCCCTTGGAAACAATAAAAGCACGGTGGTGACTCTGGTTTTATTGACGTTAAGTTTATCCATAGCTTAATGGTCATGAATTTACCGTTACAACCACAAGCATAACAAAATCACAAGCACACAATGTAATACAAGCACAAAATATGGCTCAAATGAGCAAAGTTAAAAGGACTGAAACATAAACAAATTTCATGAATGTAAATGACAAAGAATGATGAAGTGCTAAAATTTAGATTTCATTAAAGTAAATGACATTAAAAATAAAGTCAATATAAAGAAATGTTAGTGAATTGTTAGTGAAAGGAGTAATTGTTTAAGTCATTCTTTGGAGAACACTCAACCATCTACTCACAAGCATGAAGATATGAACCAAGATATCATCCATGAGAAGGGCTCCAAATTGGATTATGCCACTAGCTCTTCCAAATGGAAAAAGGTTAAATCTTCATATAATACCATGAGGAATGAGAGACTTACAATCTCACTTACAAAAAATATATACCTTTGGGACAAATTTAGCTCTATGTTAAGCAATCGTAATTAGGCTTATGTAGAAGTCACAACTCTCTGAGGTCGGGCAATAATAATATTGGTGTTAATGCATGCTAGAGACATGGGACAAAGAACCAAACTCCTAAAGCATACCACATACAAAAAATAATAATGGATGAACCTATCTCAATCAGGCTCATGTTGATTCATTTGACATAAAGTCATTGATGAATCAACTAGCATTTAATCTTGTGAGAAGTCATTGGTCAATAAGGGTTTAGGGAAGAAGCAATGAAGATGAAGGGAAAAGGAATCCCAAATTGATCAAGGGATGAATTTCATTTAATCAATACCATCCATTCATTTTGAGGGATGAAGTTCAAACTTCATCAACCCCCTAAATCCAATGGTACTGATAAAATTGAAGTCTGATTCTACCAAGATCGAAGCCAAACAGAAGATGAGTCAACACAAAGTCAATCAAATAGCTCAACATAATTTTATGCAATTAAAAAATTTAATTTCAAAGTTTAAATGAATAAAAAATGCATTTTTAAAAATAACATACCTCAAATCCATTCAAATCACCAAATAAATGGCCAAGAGATTTATCATAGGTCAAACAAGGTCAAAGGACCTTAGACAGTTTTTTTAGCATTTTTCAAAAGTCAGAAGTATTTAAAATAAATTAAAAACAAGTCAAAAATCATTAAATTCACAAAAAAAATATCAATTTCAATCCAACAAATGATTTTAATTCAAAATGTGGAAGAGGGAATTACTTAAAGATTTTTGGTGAAAGTCTCATATTTTTTGGATTAAAATTGAAATTAATATGAATTTAATAAGAAAAAGGTCTTTTAAGAAAATTAAAGAGAAATTAATTAAGTCCAAAAAATAAGGGCCATCAGATCTCCCTCATTAATTAAGGTGGCAGATCTGATGGCCACGCGCATCATGTCTATGGTGTTCCAAGGTCAACGCGTAGCATGGATGGTAATCAGAACTAAATGCCAAGATTAAAACGTGGCAACCATATCAGATGGCTTGGATTGATCCAGCGCACCACCAGAGCCCTAGATCCAGTCATCCTCGTCAGACTGTTAGGACCAAAACATCACCAAAATCGATGGATCATATATGGTTTTGATGAGAAAATCAAGAGGACCTTGAATCTGACATCCAATTTCTCCAACTCTCACTATATGAAGAGATACGTGGAGTTGAAAAATGAGGTATGCAAACTAAGTTGTTTCGATTCAACCCCAAAGCAACTCAATCTTGTTACTTACATTGGTAGGACTTCATCCAACCATAAATCAAGCAAAATTATGGAGAAATAAGAGAGAATAGGATACTTGAGGTTTGAGAAATTTCACCTTCGGGTGCTGAATTCTGAGCTATATCTTGATGCAAATTCAATTGGCCATGCTTCCTCTTGCTTGCAAGAGATGATTAGAACATAAATGACTTTGAATCCTTGGAGTTCTAATTTAAAATTAGAAAGTAAATTAGAAGCTCAATTTCAAATGAAACCTTTAAGGTATTATATCAATGGAGGATAGGGATTGTTGATCAAAGCTTGGGCAAGGGTCCCCCTCCAATCTGAGGCCAATGAGATCATTAAATAGGCCTTCCAAAGTGATTTCCACACCGTTCCAGTTTGAATCCAAAAATAGCAAGTGATGTGCATGGGTGCATGGGCATGCATTTAGGCCCAAATGATGATTACAACAGGTGCAAATTCATGCACAATTGATGTCGAGATCACTTCATGAAGCCATGAAAAGTTGTTTTAAAATTGAGTTCAAAAGTTGCCAAATTGGGTCATGCAAATAAGTCATGCGCAAGTCCTTCAATATTGATCCAAATGTAAATATATTGGACTTTTTAGAAGGATATCATGAAGGGGGGCACCTTTGATGTTTGAAATTTTTCCATTTGAAGCTTGGATCATGATGAATTTCGGTGTTGAATTTGGAGGAATCAAACATACTTGTAAATTTTCTTTAAAAGTTAAATAACCCCTTTTTCCACCTTGAATAACTTTTGCTATGAGATTCAAATGACTTTGGATCCTTCTTAAAAGTTGTAGATCTATAAATTATATTCAATTTGGTCACAAATTTTACACCATTTGGAGCTTTCATAATGGAGTTAAGTATTTTAGAAGTTAGGGAAAGTTGCTTGTTCAATGATGATGACCCAAAATGACCTATAATGTTTCCTTATGGCACATGACCTTGCAAGTGGAATTTGACCTTTATAAAAGAAGCAAAGTTGAATAATACATCTTGATTTTAATTATGAAACTTGGATCATCTTCATATTATATAAATTGAGAAATTTATGGTTCTTGGAAGGTGACCTCCTATCTAGGGCACAGACAAAATGACCTATAATGTTTCACCATAAAAAATGACTTTCCAAGAAACATTTGCTCTTGATGACAACATGAAAGTTGTTTTTAATGTTATAAAGAGTAAAGTTTCTCTTGTAAGCATTTTTATATGATAAAAATTGTAGGAGATAGAGTCTAGGGAACCCAAGATTTGACCAGTTGACTTTTCTGGTCAACCGCATTGAACCAACTTGCAAACTTGAAGTTCTCTAGATCTTTGGTGCTCATGGAGGATCATTTAGGATTAATATGAATTTCAATGGAGTATCCCATAATATATTTTACCAATTGTTGAAGAAACTTGCTCAGGAATGCACACAAGATACCCAAATGAATTAGGGCTTCCTTGACAAACAAGCTTCAAACTCTTGATGAATTCTTGATCGAAATGTCAAATTAAAAACATGGGGATCCATATATGATGCTTAGAACCAATTTGAACCTTTTCTTTCTTGATTACATGCATTAAGGGTCTAAAACCCTAGTTGTGATCTTGATGAGGCATATGTGGACATACACACTACCTACAAAAGAAACAAAGCTACACTAGACATATTTTTGGTATCTTGGTTAGTAGAAAAAAGAAAATAAAGTATGATACAATCACAAATTCTTGGTGAGCTCTTCCAATGCAAACCCAATGAATGATAGGTGAGGAGAATACCAAGATGTGATCACAATGCCAATGCAAATATGATGAAATGGCATGAGGGATCTTAGGGGTCAAAATTGGGGTCTTACATGACTCACACATCTAAAATATCAAAAATTCAAGTTTTCAACATAGTTTTGCAATTCTACCTTTGACATGACTTAAATCATTCTCAACTATGGTTCTTGTTCAACAAAAATTGACTAATTTATCTAAAGCATAATGTTCATGTCAAACACAAACACTTTGAATTATACATGATAAAACACGAAACTAAAACTCGATCCTAAAAGATATGCAATTGAAAGAGGAATCTCATATATGAAAATATTAAAATTAAAGCTTAATAGAAAAGCAACAAAACCACATGGCTTATCCTCCTTAATGTATGAGAGGCATGCAATTTACATGGCCAACCACACATATTCAACTATCTAATCAATTAGGAAGGTGTTCTAATCGATTAGACAAAGGCTATATAAAGGTATTCCTTTTACTTTTCTTCATATTGTTCTACCTTTCTCTCTTGTGTTCATAATTAAGTGTTTTAGAGAAAAAAAATCATTTTCATCTCCTCATCATCATTAATGCCACCAAAGAGATCACACATCTCTAAAGCCTTCGCCTCCTATTATTCTAAAATTTTATCATCCCAAGAGCAAGAAACCAACTTTAACAGTTACTATGAAAAGAGTGCTTCTTGATTCTCACTATTTGAATGACAATTTTTTTAAAAATTATGGTTTTGTTCAAGATTTTATGAAGGAGGTTTTGAAGAACTTCATATGTAAAGTACCTAAAGAGATATTTCCTACTTTGGTGAGACTTTTTTATGGTAACCTTAACTACGTATATGTGGTTCTTATCTCTGAAGTGATGAAACACCATATTTGACCGACTCTTGAAGAATTCATACTCATTTGCAACCTTCCATACACCAATTCTGACTATGATGATAGTGAAGAAGGTAAAAAATTTAAAACCATAGAGGCTTATATCTCTTTCCTGGAAAATCCAAAATCTAGCATTCCTTCTTCCTTCACCATTGGCCTAATATGCCAGAATCTTCATCTAATTCACTATGTGGTGAAACATGTTTTTTTACCAAGAAAAAGCAACTCTATACACATAAACAAATCCAACATATCTCCACTTTGGTTCTTGGATAATAGAATTGGAAATAATTTGGCTAGTGCAATGATCCATCATATGGTGGGGAGCAAAAAGAAATACACGGTTCTACCATATAGTGGACTAGTCACGAAAATCTTGGAGTAAACTGGTTTTGATTTAGAGGAAGAGTAATCAGAGATTAGACATTCAAGAATATGAAAAATAACACTAAATTTTATGGGGATAAAGGTTGAAAATGGGGTACTAATTCAGCTACCTCCAAAAGTACAAATAAGAGCATGTGCCCAACAACAGTAAGTAGAAAATGCAAATATGAATAATTTTGGTTATCATATCTCTCCCACTTCTCCCTTTGATCCTCTTCTAAACAATATCCTCCAAAATCAAAAAGAAATAACAAGGATGCAAAGGAATACTAATTTAAGGATTTTTGCCTCACCAACAAGCTCCATGCAACCCAACGTATATGTGCTTTCATATTTGCAAATACTTTCTAGCATCTTTTCCCGCCTTTTTGATTATTTCAAAGGGAGATATGTAAATTCTCAAAGGGATTGAATTATACTTTCTACTCATGTGAGATGGAGTTTAACCACTCCTAAATTTATCTATATATTTTTTCTTTTACCACCTCCCTAAGACATGCGTTGACATAATCAAAAAGGGAGAGAATATGGATCTATGTGTTTTACAGGTATAATCAAAGTGATCCAAGGCGGTGAAGCTGAAAGTTAATTGAGTAGTTACTTAGTGTTAATGATTACAACACTTAATATCATACAATATCCAGTTAGGCCAAGTATTTGTTGAAGATAGCTCAAGAGATCAAACATGCACAAGATACTTAATCAATCTATCCTCCCAAATCAAGCTATGCTCTTGAAGATCATGACATTTATTTAAATTCAGCACTCTAGTAAGATGAATTTCAAGTGAAGACTTCGGTTTCAAGGACCACTGGTGGTTTGACCTCTCAAATTCTCAGATTATGGTAATCAACATGAAGATATCTCTAGCATCATTAGTAAGACTCAAGGTGAAGGTAATGGAAACACAAAAAATGGGGGTTTGAATTGGGTTTCAAGAAATAAAACTTTTGCAAAGCTACCTCCAGTCCACCCGCCAAGGTGATTTCTCCTTATCGCAAGGACTTAATACACTATAATCAAACTTGATTGCAACACAAAGACCAACTGTCAGTATCTTCTTAAGTAATTCTTACTAAACTTAGTCACTTAAGGAAATACAATCACAAAGATTGGGATATAAAGTGTGTTTACAAAATGCTTCTAAGAAATCAAAATACACAAATGAGTTACAAGTATATCACACAAAATATATTCTATAAAGAGTATGAACAAAAGTTCCTTGTGTGTACTTTTCTTTTCTCTCAAATATTTCACAAAATGAACTATTCACGTATATGATAACCTCTCAGAGTATAGCTCAGTCCCATTCTTCCAAGTCTTCTTTATATAGGCAATGAAGAGATTCGTTGGAGGGTAGAATTAGAAAACTAAAATTCAGTTGTATCCTTGCATAAATTTCTTTGAAAATGGAAGACAAAATGGTACAATAGTACAATCCTTAGCCCATAAAATCATTTTAGTGGAGGAATATTTGATTTTGTATTGTGTATTATTTTCTCACGTAAAACCTTTTGGATTTTATCTTCAATATTCATAGGCTTCTGATAGAGAGGTGATGAAGCATGCATGAAAGAAGAATAAGAGTCTGGTTGAGAGAATCTTCAGAAACTTGGTCTTTAGAGTCTTGATCCAGTTCATCAGAACTTGGTCTTCAGAGTCTTGGTCTAGTTCATCACAACCTGGTCTTCAGAGTCTGGTGACACAATTCATTAGAGTTATTTGAGCGTAAGACTTCAGAGCTTAGCAGTTTCAGAAGCTTTAGAGGCATAAAGATTTGGATGAGTAGAATCCATAAGTGATGAGTACATAATACAGAGCCTGATTATCGTGTAAAACATAAATCTCATAGTCAAAGTGCACTAGCTTTAGAATCTAATGAAGTCACATGTCATTCTATCAGAGTCAGAACTTGTATCTAATATCTGCATACTAAACAAAATCATTAGGGTACAAAATTGTTTTCTAAGAGTCTATATATTGTTATCACCAAAACATAAGGCTATATGCATAACCAAATCTTGTTCTTATACATGGTTATTATATAACAATAAAGTCAAAGAAAATGATGCCAAGACTTTGTAGCGGTAAATTCATGATCATCAAGCTATTGATAAGCTAGACATCAAATAACAAGAGTCGCCATCGCGCTTTTATTATTTCCAAGGGAAAAGGGAAAAGTACGAACAAAACCCAAAAATAAGAAGTTTTCAAATCAAAACTAATAAAATGCCAAAGATTACAGGTAAGGGGGTTGGTTACACTGAGGGAAGGTGTTAGCACCCAAAGTGTCCTAGGTACTACTAGGGAGCCCTTTCTTGTGTGCATATGTATTTTGTACAAAGTGATGTTTACAAACCAATAGAATGGGGGGATGAGAAAAGGATTCATTAATTATATTTTTGTGTTTGACAAGACCTTCGGACTTGTGCCTACGTACCAACATAAAAATGAGGGATCAAAACCTCGTAGTTCATGATACAAATTTCAAAGTGGATGCATTGCTTTTAATCAAAAATTAAGTTTGAAAGGCACAAGGGCCTAGAAAATGGTTTGAATGAGTTAGTTCTTTTTGTCTTTTGAAAATTTTAAGTCAAGTATAGTTAAGTTTATTTACAAATTTGGTTTAAGAAAAGAAGTTTGAAAATGCAATGGCATAAGGCCAAAGTTTCTAATTTGCAAAGGGTCTAAGTTAAAAAAGACAAGCACAAGCAAAGAAGTTTTTAAAAGGAGGGAGAGATTTTGAAATTAAAGAGAAGAGGAGGAGATGAAGAGACTAATCCTAAGCATAAATTTAAAAGTTAAGAGTTGAAAAGATATGACAAATGGGCTGCAATCCAATAGACAAGAATGTCATATAAAAACCCCAAATTCCCTTGGACATTAGAATCAAGCAACAAACAATACACACAATATTAACTTGAAGAGAAAGGCATCAAATAAAGATAGCCACATCCAAGCTTTAGCCACTCCATGATCTCCTTCACATTTGCCCATGTAACAGATGAATTCCACAAGTCACAGGTTCAGAATAACAGCTTCACAATGATCATGTTGCAGATGAACTCAAAGGGATCTTCAATGATGTATCAGATGAAGTTTCAGATTACAAGCACTTGGTTACATGAAAGTTGGCATTGGCCAAGTCCTTTGCATAGGGAGTGTTGCCTAAATTCCAAGTCCAATTGTCTCAGATCAAACCAATAGTCCACACAAGAAGTTTTTTAGGGGTTTTGTTCTTATTATGTACATTAATGGTCAAAGACCACACAAGCAAACAAAATATAAACAAGCAAAATATATCACAAAATATGGTCCAAATGGACAAAGTGAAAATGACATTAACATAAACAATTAGAATGGAATGAATAATGGCAAATTAATAAGGCTTAAAGATAAAATGCATTAAAAGTAAAAGACTTGAAATTAAATGTTAGTTGTTAATGAGTTAGAAGTTAGTATTATTTTTGCTTTTTATTGTTTAAGTCATTCTTTCGAGAATACTCAACCCACTTATCACAAGCATGGATCCTTGAACCAAGACATCTTCCAAAGGAAGGAAAAAAGGCCAAGTTTCCACACAATACCATGAAAGGGGGGAGACTTACAATCTCACTAACTAGAATGCTATGCCTTTTGTGTCAAAAATTTAGCGCTATGTTAAGCAATCGTAATTGGACTTATGTAGAAGTCACAACTATTTGAGGTCGGGCAATAGAATTTGGGTGTTAATGCATGTTAGAGACATAGTATGATAGACTATCCTCATGAAACATAGCATACACAAAAAGAATATGCAAAAGAGGTGGCTTAATCTCATCCATACTTATGTTGATTTTGCAATCAACTAGCCTTAGGATGTTGAGATATCATAGGTAAAATGAAATTGATGCATAAAGAAGGGGAACAAGATGAAGAGGGAGGGGAATAGATCAAAACTATAATTGGACAAAGAAGGACTTTTACCAAATTAAGATCATTCATTCATTTTTGGGAGATGGAATGTACATTCCATCAATCCCCTAAATCCAATGATCATAACCTAACAAAGTCAAATCAACCTTGACCAAGGTCCAATAACACAAGTCAAACTTATACAAACAATCAAAATGACTCAACACAATTATTTGGCACTTATTCAATTTAAAAATACTAAAAATAATGCATTAAATTAAATATGGTTTGTCAAATTCCTAAAATCTCATCAAAACACCAAAGAAATGGCCATAAGATTTATCATAGGTCAAACAAGGTCAAAGGACCTTGGAGAAAAAAATTCAGAATTTTTGGAGACTTAAAAGTATTTTTAAACATTTAAAAATATTCAAAAAATCAATTAAATCATGAAAAATATTAATAATGATCCAAATAATAATTTTAATTCAAAATATGAAATAGGATTTTATTTTTAAAAAAATTGGTGAAACTCTCATATTTTTTGGATCAATATTAAAATTAATATGAATTAATAAAAATAAATCAAATTAAATTAAATTCAAATAATCAGAAAAAACATGGACCATTTGATCTCCCTCATTAAATGAGGTGACAGATCAAGTGGTCATCAGTGCGCTTTCCACCATGGACTTAAGTCAATGCGCCACAGGAATGCTAATCAAAACCAACGCGTCAGATTAAAACATTTTAAACAAGATCAATGGCTCAGAACCTGTCCAGCACAACACCAGCGTTGGAACTCTAGTCACCTTCTCAGGCGAGGCTCACCGGACTGGTTCAGCCATCACCATCACATAAATGAAAAATAACGACATGATCTGAAAGAAAAAATGGCATAGAGCACGAATCTGACCTCAATTTTAACTAACTCCATATATATAGAAAGATATGAGGAGTTGAATTTTGAGGTGTGTCAACTGAGTTGCTTCGATTTGACCTCAAAGCAACTCAATCTTCTTGCCTACATTGGTAGGACTTCAGACAACCAAAGATCCAAGAGAATTGATGAGAATTGAGTGAGAATCGAAGAGAAGAAGATTTCTAAAAATTACCTTCAATGTTGTGCAGAATTGGATCTTGCTTGCTTCAAACTTGACTTGATCACACTCGAGGAGCTTGCAGAAGTGGTTTGGCAATGGAACAAAGCTTTGGATCCTGGAGTTTTTGAATCTCCAAACAGTGAGATTCAAACTCAATTTTCAAGTTAGAAATTCTCAGATTTTCCTTTGAATTGTGAGGGTTTGAAAAGGGGGGCAAAGCTGGCGCGCAAGGCGTGTTTGAAATGAGCTCAAGGTCATGTATTTATAGCATTTGGGATTGATAATTGCACACTTGAAATTTTGCTAAATTTGGAAATGTCATGCACAAGCTTGCATGGACGTGTACAGGCCCATGAAGCAATCCATTTTGATCCAATTCCAACTGTACTGAAGTTCAAATGATGCTTGAATAGCAAGGCAAGGCAATGTGAAGTTTTGGATATTTAATTTTTCCACTTGATGCAGACCTGTTAAGACCATACGCAGCCCTAGCAAACCTCATCCAAAATGCATGAAATAGGACTCTTTGGAAAGCTTAGATCATGGGGAACAACTTTGATGTTGGCCACTTTTTTGTTTGGAACTTGGATCAAGGTGAATTTTGAGGTGGAAGTTTGGGAATTTCAACATGTTGAAAAAATTTCTAAGTGTCAAGTCATATACCTCAATGTTCCATCTTACTTAACTATTTATGTGAGCTCAAAATGAGAAACGTGCCTTCATCAAAATTGTAGCACTTTCGAAGAGCTTCAAAATGGTCACCAATTTCATGTCATTTGGATTTAGAATGATAGAGTTATGCATTTTTGAAGTTGAGGAGAATCACTTGTTCAATGGTATAGGACAAAAATGACCTATAATGTATCCTCATATCACATGCTCATAAAAGTTGAATTAGCTCTCACTCCAAACATTAAAGTTTAAGTATACATCTTGAATTTGATTTTGCAACTTTGAAATCTTTCATCTCATAAAAATTGAGCAAGTTATGGCCTTGGGAAGTTGACTTTCAAATTAGGGTTTTGGACAAAATGACCTATAATGTTTCCACATAGAAAATTATTTTCAAAGCAAAAATAGCTATAGGTCTCAACATAAAAGTTGTTTTTAATATCATTTATAGTAACTTTTCTCTTGGAATAATTTTCATATGGTGAAAATTATAGGAGATAGGGTGTAGGGAGCCCCATTTTGATTAGATGAATTCATCTGGCCAGCCACCATCAACCAACTTGCTAACCTCCAATTATATTGACTTTTTAGGATCATGGTAGATCATATATGCATAAGATGATGAAATTTGAAGTGTCCCTTAAGAAATTTGATCAATTGGTGAGGAAGCTTGTTGAAGAAGTTACTCAAGATACCCAGATAAACTAGGGTTTCCAAGGCAAACTATCTCCAAACTCTTGAAGAATACTTGATCAAAGTAACATATGAAGATTATGGGGACTCATATATGATGCTTATATCCATATTAGATCATTCCTTAGTTGTGCTTTTGTATCCCTGATGGTCTTAAACCCTTAGGTATGAGCTTGCTAGATCAATGGGGATCATGCCCTACCTACAAAAGAGTTAGGCAAATGTAAAGACACATTTTTGGTATTTGGTTAGTAAAAATGATAATGTATAAGTATGGTACAATCACATAGTGCTTGGTGATCTCTCCCAAAACAAACCCAATGAAAGAGGGGTAAGGAGGATGCCAAGGTATGATCCCAATGCTAATGCATATAATGAAGTTGCATGAGGGATCTTAGGGTCAAAATTGGGGTCTTACAGACTTTAAGCTTCATAGTTGTGAAAAAGAGGAAGTGTGAAAGCTCTTCGGACATTGTATGTCTGAACGACTAGTGTCTTATAAAGACACGAGGGTATTTATGGAAATATAATAGTTAAATCACACACTAAAAAAATTTAAGAAGCTTCTCATATTTTATTTAAATCGTCCAAAAAATTTGAGTCCTAGATAGCTTGATTAGGTGAGTGTGTGATTGATTGAAATACATTTTATACTGAATAATCAATTTAGACTAATTATTGTGGACAAAAGTAGGTCACCTTAAGGTCGAACCTGTATAATTCTATAGTGTTCTTTTCTTCTCCCTTATCTCTTTTAATTTCCACTAATTTTCTTTCCTTTGGTTTTCCACTACCAATTTATTCATTTCTTTTACACAATGTTTTCAAACTCTTATTTTACAAATAATTGTCTTAAAACAAAGTTTTTCAAAATCTCCATAATTCACCCTTTCTTGTGTATGAAGTCACATGTCTCAAAAATGGTTCATCTTTCTCTTGCATAATTCACCGAGAAGCAAGTTAGAGGTTTTCTCGGCCGCTTGAATTACATCTCGAGATTTATATCACATATGACTGCCACATGTGCGCCTATATTCAAGCTTCTTCGGAAAGATCAGTCTTGTGATTGGACCAAGGATTGCCAGAAAGCTTTTGACAGTATCAAAGAGTATCTGCTTGAGCCTCTGATTCTGTCACCACCTGTTGAAGAAAGACCATTGATCATGCATTTGAATGTGCTTGAAGAAAGTATGGGTTGTGTTCTTGGTCAGCAAGATGAAACTGGAAAGAAAGAATATGTTATTTACGACCTCAGTAAGAAATTCATCGACTGTGAGACTCGGTATTCTATGCTTGAAAAGACTTGTTGTGCATTGGCTTGGGCTGCTAAGCGTCTGCGTCAGTATATGTTAAATCATACTACTTGGTTGATATCCAAAATGGATCCAATCAAATACATTTTTGAGAAGCCTTCTTTAACTGGGAGGATTTCCCGTTGGCAGATGTTGTTATCTGAGTATGATAATGAATACCGATCTCAAAAAGCAATTAAAGGTAGTATCTTGGCTAACCATTTAACTCACCAACCGATTGAAGATTATTAGACAGTGCAATATGATTTTCCTGACGAAGAGATTTTGTACATGAAAATGAAAGACTATGATGAACCATTGCTTGAAGAAGGGCCAGAACTTGGTTTCCGTTGGGCCATGGTATTTGATGGAGTTGTTAATCAATATGGTAATGGTATTGGGGCAGGGGTTATTACTCCTCAAGGCACGCATTTTCCGTTTACAGCTAGATTAATAGTGTACAAACAATATGGCCGAGTATGAAGCTTGCATTATGGGGCTTGAAGAGGCCATTCATCTCAGAATCAAATATCTTTACGTCTACATAGATTTAGCTTTGGTTGTATATCAGATCAAAGGTGAGTGGGAGACGAATCAACCCGGTTTGATACCATATAGAGACTATGCGAGGAGGATTTCAACTTTCTTTATAAAGGTTGAGTTTCATCACATCCCTCGAGATGAAAACCGGATGGCAGATGCTCTTGCAACGTTGGCTTCAATGATTATGGTGAAGTTCTTGAATGAAGTTCCTAATTTGACTGTGATGCGTCTTGATAGGCCAGCTCATGTGTTTGTTGTTGAAGAAGTCAAAGATGAAAAGCCTTGGTATTTTGATATCAAGTGTTTTCTCCAAAGTCAAATTTACCCGCCTGGGGCATCTTTGAAAGATAAGAAGACTTTGAGAAGATTAGCTGGCAACTTCTACCTAAATGGTTATGTGTTGTACAAGAGAAACTTCGATATGGTTTTGCTCAGATGTGTGGGTAGACACAAAGCAGATCTGTTGATGACTGAAGTCCATGAAGGTTCCTTTGGTACTCATTCCAACGGACATGCTATGGCTAAGAAAATGTTAAGAGTAGGTTACTATTGGTTGACAATGGAATCTGATTGTTGCAAGTTTGTGAAGAAATGCCACAAGTGTCAAATATATGTAGATAAGATTCATTGTTCCTCTGACACTGTTGAATGTCATTTCCTCTCCATGGCCCTTCTCCATGTGGGGAACTGGTATGATTGGCATGATTGAGTCTAAAGCTTCGAGCGGACATCGTTTCATTCTGGTAGCTATTGACTACTTCACAAAGTGGGTTGAGGCGGCATCATATGCGAATGTGACCAAGCAAGTTGTTGTAAGGTTTATCAAGAATCAAATTATATACCGGTATGGTGTGCCAAGTAAGATCATTACTGACAATGGATCGAACTTGAATAACAACATGGTAGAAGCTTTTGCAAAGACATCAAAATTGCACATCATAATTCTTCTCCCTACAGACCTAAGATGAATGGGGTTGTCGAAGCTGTAAATAAGAATATCAAGAAGATCATTTAGAAGATGGTTGTAACATACAAAGACTGGCATGAGATGCTCCCATTTGCTTTGCAAGGGTACCGTACATCCATCCGCACTTCAATAGGGGAAACCCCTTTCTCACTTGTTTATGGCATGGAAGTTGTGCTTCCTATGGAGGTTGATATTGTTGGTGTAAGCCCTAGAGGCCAATACTTTTGATACTTGTATCGAATAATAAAAGGCTTTTCTTTATTACGTTTGTTTAATAAAGTCCCTAGAATAGCTAGTCCGTTTAATGTATTAAGTGTGACTTAATCATGAGAACACATTAAACATAAGGACACTATTCTTAAAGTATCCGTAGTCGAGCTTTAGTGTGAAGTGGGATAACATTAAAGCATTAAGACTATTATGTTTGTAGACTGATGATCACATCTCATGGATCATGGATAAAGAGTTATCAAGTCTTAAACATAGGTATGAATATTAGGAGTAATATTTATACCGGATTGACCCGCTATGAGAATACTATATAGAAAGTTATGCAAAGTGTCATAAGTTATTCTCATGGTGATAATAGTGTATTCCACTCTTCGACCTAAAACCATTATGGATCCTAGATGTAGAGTTGAGTGCTTTATTGCTGATCCAACGTTGTCCGTAACTGGATAACCATAAAGACAGTTGATGGGTACTCCACGAAGCATGCTGAGGGACATGAGTGACCTAGATGGAATTTGCCCATCCTGCATAACAGGATAAATGTCTATGGGCCCAATATTGAACTGGACAAGGATGACACGGTCTATGCCTTGTGTTCAATATAGACATAAGGGCAAAAGGGTAATTATACACATAAGTATTATCACAGAAGATTTTGTTAGATCACATGACATTTTCGTGTCTTGGGTAGCAGTGATGTGTTGCTAGATACCGCTCACTGTTTATTATGTTAAATGCGTGATTTAATATAATTGCCAACGTCACGGAAATCTACAGGGTCACACACAAAGGACGGATTGATGAGAGATAGAGTAACTAAGGAATACCGTAAGGTACGGTGCCCTTAAGTGAATTATAGAACATCGTAAGGTACAGTGTACTTGAGTAGAATACGAAATATGGTAAGGTATCATGGGCTTAAGTGATTTTGGGCATATTATAAGATATGGGCCAAAATACACTTAAGTGGGCTTTTAGCTTGAAGCCCACACAAGTGGTTCTATAAATAGAACCCTTGTGCAAAAGCATTTTTTTGGCGGTTGCATTATTTTCGTTTTCTCTCACTCTCTCTCTCTCACTCAAAGCCTTCATTCGTACCAGCTAGCACTGAGATTGAAGGAATCCGTTCGTGTGGACTGAGTAGAGACATTGTCATCATTCAACGTTCGTGATCGCTTCGTGGATCTGCATCAAAGGTTTTTATCGTCACAAGAGATCTGCACCAAAGGTTTCAATTGTCACAAGAGGTAAATATTCTATCACTGATCATGACCATTCGTAAGGATCTCTAAAGGAGAAAATTTTAATTTCCGCTGCGTTTTGGACCGCAATTCTCCTTCAGTGGTATCAGAGCCACTTACGAAACCATGAATCGGATAGCTGTTTAATTTCTGTATTAATATGATTAAAAGACAGAATGAATAAATTAATTAAACGGGTAATTAAATTTGGCGTCATCAGTGTACGAGTTGGATGATTGATGTTGACTATGCTTCGGTACCGACATTAGTATGGTGAAGCAACGATACATCGATCGTCCATAGGTTACGCAATTGAGACCGATCAACTTATATATGATATAAGTAATCCTAATGCAAAGTATGGTATATATGATATACTGTTTCTGTTTCGTTCATTCAAACACTAAATGGTTGTTTTCCTTTGAGCGATCAATGGTCATTTGCTTCGGAATCCGACATTAGTATGGTGAAGCAATGACCTGTTGATCAATCATACTGAATCAACAATCGAGGTGTGTTTGACGGTCTGAAATTGGCGCATTAGGGTTGGTGACGGCGCAAGGGTTGTGCCGTCAAGGATTTCTGAATTTAGGGCTTTTTGGAAGAGGTCTGTAGACTGTTTCAAAGTTCTGTTATTTTGGTTGCGTGAAGCTCGTGACGAGCGTAACAAACTGGGCGTGACGGTCGTAATGGACGTGTGACAAGCGTAACAAGTTGGACGTGACGGTCGTCACATGCCTTGTGACGGTCGTCACACTCACAGATCCAAAATTCTAGGAATTTCTGTTTCTGGCCACGTGACGGTCGTAACATGCCTGTGACGGTCGTAACATGCATGTGACGGTCGTAACGTGCCTGTGACGGTCGTCACACTCACGGGGTCAGAATTTTTGGGGTTTCTGTTTTGTGACTACGCAAGGGTTGTGTTGATACAAAACAATGTCCATTTCAAATGAATTGTTCATTAAAATTTTGGACAGGGGCGCTGCCCCTCCAACCCCGCAAGGGGCGCTGCCCCCTTGACCCCCGTCCGCTGATCGGTCAGTGGAACCACCGTCCGCTGACCGGGCAGCGGAAACCCCGGCTAACTCTGCGTGGTGTGATCGGTCGCCGAAATTTAATTTGGTTTTAATTAATTAAAGGAATTAAAAATTAATAATAATAATGTGATTGTTATTATTGCCTTGTTGTGAATAGTTATGGCCTTAGTCTTCCTTCATTTTGTTTTGGGTTTTTAATACGACCTGCGTGTCGTGCCTCTCCTTTTAATCTCTTAATGTAACTTCTTTTCTCATCTCAATCCCTCGTATGAAAAACGAGTTTCTTCTGGAATGTAATGTTATGAAGAAAGAGAAGAAGACAATGTTATGAAGAAAGAGAAGAAGACAATGTTATGAAGAAAGAGAAGATTTCAATATCAAAGGAGGACAACCTTGAAGATCTTGCTTGGAGAAGCTTAGAGAAGAATTCAATATTAAAGGAGGACAACCTTGAAGATCTTGCTTGGAGAAGCTTAGATCGTTATTAGGTTAGCTTAGGTTCTCTCATTGGCTTGGGAGAACAATTGCGCTAGGGGCCATAACTGTTTCATTGTGTATGTATGTTGATGCATGTGAATGTATGTTGATGCATGTGAGAGACGATTTATATGATAATTAAGCCGGTGAGATCAGAACAATTGAAATTCCCTCAAACTAAAATATTAAGTTTATGCTTTCCAAGTCTTAGCACTCATCAAGACTAGTATCGGATAATGTAGGTTTCGCCTACGCGAGGTGCATGTTCTATATTAGTAAGGTGCGATGGGATAATTGTAATATCCAACTGCTAAGATAATGGGTAAAACTTAACTAAACAAATTATAATAATATTATATATGTTTTCTTTCCAAGTTTTAGCACTCATCAAGACTGGTATCGAATAATGTAGGTTTCGCCTACGCGAGGTGCATGTTTTGTATTAGTTAAGGTGCGATGGGATAATTGTAATATCCAACTGCTAAAACGATGAGTCAAACTTAATTATAATTTTATTATATATGTTTAGAAGCAAGAGTTGGGAATGATCCATATGATGGATTGGAATAAGGAGTTATTCACCCAACTGAAATTTTCGAGAGTTGTATGAGATACAACTGGAAGGAGTTCCTACCTAAATAACCTAGTTTTGTGTAATCCGCCTACGCGGACTTAGAACGAAGTGAAATATGGATCTCGACCCACTAGAAAATCTTCCAACGGGATTTTCCGAATCAAATGATGAGGGTCATTTGTTTTGAGTAAAATAGTGGGAGCATATTTGATTAAAGGCCTAATTAAATATGCCAATGATACTTATATTTTCTTAATCCTTATGTAGATAACCATGACAGCAAACACCTCTAACAACATCTTGCGATCAATCCTTGACAAGGAAAAATTGTCTAGGACAAATTTTCTAGATTGGCACCGAAACCTGAGGATTGTCCTCAAACATGATAAAAAGCTGTATGTCTTGGAGACACTTGTTCCTGAAGAGGAACCTCCTAGTTCTGCACCTAAGGCAGAAAGAGATGCTTATAAGAAGCATGTCGATGATGCCAATGAAACTGCTTGTCTCATGCTGGCTACCATGAACTCAGAATTGCAAAAGCAACATGAGAACATGTCAGCGTTCGATATGATCGAACACTTGAAGATGCTCTATCAAGAGCAAGCAAGGCATGAGAGGTTTGAAGTTTCAAAAGCCCTTTTTCAAAGCAAGTTAGCTGAGGGAGCCCATGTAGGTCCCCATGTACTCAAGATGATTGGGTATGTGGAAAACCTTGAGTGATTGGGTTTTCCCCTCGAAAAGGAACTTGCGACTAATTTGATCTTGCAATCGTTGCCAGATAGTTTCAGTCAATTTGTCCTAAATTTCAATATGATTGATATGGACAAATCTCTTCCTGAACTGCTCACCATGTTAAGAACTGCCGAGCAGAATCTGAAGTCAAAAGGGAAGTCCATTCTGATGATCGGAAATGGAAAGAGACAGAACAAAAGGCCCACTAAGCAGGGTGATAAAGGGAAGGGCAAGGAAGTTGCCAAACCCAGACCCACTGTTGCTGCTTTAAAGCCTAGTGGAGGCATAGCAAAAGAAGGCACCTGCTTCCATTGCGGTAAGACCGGACACTGGAAGAGGAACTGCCCAAAGTACCTGGAAGATAAGAAGAATGGAGTAGAGACTTCAACTTCATGTATTTTTGTTATTAACTTATCTACTTCTGCATCATGGGTATTAGATACTGGATGCGGTTCTCACATTTGCACAAATGTGCAGGGGCTGAAAAGGAGTAGAGATTTGGCAAAAGGTGAAGTTGACCTACGAGTTGGCAATGGAGCAAAGGTTGCTACTTTAGCCGTAGGATCTTATGTATTGACATTACCTAGTGGTTTTATAATTCAGTTAGAGAACTGTTATTATGTACCTGCAATTAGCAGGAATATTATTTCCATTTCTTGTTTGGACAAGTTTGGTTTTTCATTTATAATAAAGAACAATTGTTGCTCAATTTATTTGAATGATATATTCTATGCTACTGCACAATGAGCAACGGACTATACGTCCTTGATCTCGATATGCCTATTAATAACATTAATACTAAAAGGGTAAAACCTAACGAGTTAAAACCAACTAGGTAAGAATATTAAAACTCTTCGATCAGATCGAGGTGGTGAGTATTTAAGCCTAGAGTTTGATGACCATCTGAAAGAGTGTGGGATCCTATCCCAACTTACTCCTCCTGGAACACCCTAATGGAATGGTGTATCTTGTAACACCCCGAATAAAATAAGAGAATTATTTAAATTAAGTTAATAATATAATTATTAATTTAATTAAATAAATTGAATTATTGGATTATTATTATTACTATTATTTGGAATAATAATTATTGGAAAATATATAAGTTGGAATAAGGAAAAAAGGGTTTCATTGTTGGTAAAGAGTTTTCACGTGAAACAGAGAAGCGGCTGAAAAGTGGAAAGTGGAGAAAGGGCAAAGAGGAAGAGCTAGAGAGCAAAGGTTGAAGAACGGAAAAACTTGAAGCTTAGAGATTTACCGGATTATCTCAGGTAAGGGGGTTTATCGTCGTTTACTGGGTATTATAGATTAACATGTCATGGGTAGTGATAAACCGTTGAAATGACCCTAATTGGGATGTTGAATGCTGAAATATTATGATGAATAAGTTGTATTAAAGCTGTAATTGAGTCCGTAATTGTGTGGGTCGTGTTTCCCCGAACGTATAGCTTTTTACGGAAATTGAATCGGAGGTCCGGAAGTCCTCCAACGGCGGAAAATGCGGAGAACTCTGCATTCTGCCTTGTGTTAGCGCAGGAACTGCTGTTTTGTCTGCGTTAACCGGTTAACCCAGGGCGTTAACCGGTTAACACTGTTATATTTTGTGAAAAGGTGCTGTTTTTCCTGCGTTAACCGGTTAACCCAGGGCGTTAACCGGTTAACACTGTTGCGTTTTGCCAGAAAATGTGTTTTGTCCTGCGTTAACCGGTTAACCCAGGGCGTTAACCGGTTAACACTGTTGGAAAAGTGAAAATTTGATATTTTAATGTTGTGAACATAACTGGTGATTTGCCTAGGTTGGTATGTGACATAGTATGGATTGAGTTATGTTATGAAGTAATATTGTAGTCAATTTTGATGAGTAAAATTTGTTGGGTTTGTGTTATAAAGTGTCGATGCAAGTATGACTGAGTTGTTAAGTTGTTCCGTGTACGGAAAGTTGTTAAAAATACTGAGTTGTAGGCTTGATGAGCCAAAGTTGATTATAAGTTGATTATGTTGAAAACCTTGTTGTGTTGCTATTATTATTATGTTGTCGGAATTGTAAAGTCGTGTATGCCATGTACATTCATATGCATTAAGTCGGAGCTTTGCTCACACCACGATGGCCTGGATTGGCAAATTTTAAGTTGAAAGTTGAAGGCTTACGCCTTGATGGAGCTTTGCTCACACCACGTTGGCCTGGATTGGCAAATTTTAAGTTGAAAGTTGAAGGCTTATGCCTTGATGCCCAATAAAATGGCAATGATTTTAAGTTGGGAGTTTTACTCCGATTGGTACCACATGCATGACGAGTCGAGTCTCATTTGAGTTGCATTTTATGTTGTTATTGAGTTGCATTTTACGTTGTTATTGAGTATGATATTTGAGTTGATGTGCCGTTACTGAATGCATGATATGATTAGGGTGATTAACGTGTAAATTTACTTAGCATTACATGATGATTTATAATGCTTATTATATCGATTGAGGAACTCACCCTTACAACTATTTTTCAGGTAACGAGCAGTGAGTGAGTAGAAGCTAGTGCTTGGAGTCTAGTGTGGTCTCCTTAGTGGGTCATGCTCTGATAGATGTAACATCGGGACGGGATGTTTTAACTTGTTGAATAATTTTAGGTGTAATGTATTACATATGTTGAATGATCTCTATCCGCTGCGTATTTTGCAAGAAGTGTTTATGTTGAATTAAATAATGAGCATGACTGATTTTATAGTGAAATGTGTGAAGTGTTGTGTGACACCCTTAACTGCAATAATTACTCTGTGTCATACCCCAAAATTTGCCCATTAATATTTCAAGACATTTTTCAGGGCACTCCGACTCATTTTTATGACACTGATCTCAAAGGAACGAAGGCCCAGCTCACGAATGGCCCAATCCAGAAAATGGCCCAAAACTGGCCTGTTCGCTACACGCTCGCCTAGCGAACGTTACGTTCGCTACACGCTCGCCTAGCGAACGTTCGCTACACGCTCGCCTAGCGAAGCAAACGTTCGCTACCAGCTCGCCTAGCGAGGCTGACAGACAACAAAAAATTTCGGGCTTCGTTCTGAGCCCATTAGGTCATGAAAAAGGGCATTATAAATACCAGCACTTCAGTAACGAAAAAAGG
The DNA here is from genome assembly GCF_024323335.1 of Lathyrus oleraceus. Classification (NCBI taxonomy): domain Eukaryota; kingdom Viridiplantae; phylum Streptophyta; class Magnoliopsida; order Fabales; family Fabaceae; genus Lathyrus; species Lathyrus oleraceus. The sequence goes on from NC_066585.1 coordinate 338,365,279, forward strand.
AGAGAGGAGAACTCTAGCAAGCAAACCCTAGCGCTCACAGACGAAAAACAGAGGGAGACAGACGAAAACCCTGGCACAAAAACCCTGGAGGCTACTTTAGAAACCCTGAAGGCCGCTCCTCCGCTCCGAAGCTACCACCGCCCAACTCAATCCGGCTCGCCAATTCAAGGTTGCAATTCGATTGCAAACAGGTTTGCATTACTATTATCGTGATATTTTCTTAATTTGCATGTGATACCGCTTTATGTTCTTAACTTGCATGTGATAATATAATTGAATTCATAAACATATTTGAGGTTTTGCATGTGAATTTAAGTGTGCCTGGATATTGTGAATGCTGAACCATATAATTATGTGTTGGATGCCATAAGCCATGCCGCAGGTTGAAGTCATACTGTTCTGAAATTCAAAACCCGCAGCCGCTCGCTAGCACATCGCTAAGCGAGCATGTAGCGAGTATTCGCTAGGCCCTCACTAGGCGAGGCAGAGGCGAACGGGACAGTCGCTAATATTTTGTTTGTTATGTCCTATGCGTATCTGATCTATTCTATGTTAATTATGCACTGTTTTGCCTGACATTCATGCTGCTGTATTTTCTTTTGCGGTGTAATCTTCGATTACACCCCGATTTGGTATTCTAACCCGTTTGCTGAATTTTGCCAAGGTTCACATGTCCCAGGAAAAGATTGCCGTTAGGTCTTCCACTTTATTTGTGGGATACCCTTGTGGAGACTCACCCTAAATTACTTAATTAATTTTAATGTGTTAATTTTAATGTATTAATTTTAATGTATTAATTTTAATGTATTGATTTTAATATGGAGGCTCGTCCTAATTACCTAATTGACTTTAAAATATTGCCTTTAAATAAGTGATCTTGGACCTCTCTTTGCTGCCCTACGGTATTACGGTATAACGGTCATGTCCCGCGAATGTGGGGATACACTTAGCAATGGCCCTTCGATTAAATCATCATAAAATAAACCATAGTCCCTCGGATGTTGCCTTCGAAAATACGATTTTGTCCCTCGATGACCCTTCGGTGTAGCCTACAGTTAAATGATGATCGTCCCTTCGAATGCTAAGGTATCCTTACAACTGTTGCCTTCAATGACCTATCGATGACCCTACGGTGACCCTTAAACATCCAAAGGGTAAGATTACTTACTTCTCAATAGTAAGGACAGTTTTACCCTCATAAGGATAGGAAATGCCCATAACGACCTCAGGAAGGTATAACTCTCAATTACTGGATCATAACCTAAAACATTTTCCACCCCTCACACTTTACACTTTACAAATCCTAGAAAATCACCACTTGGTATACATTCATACTAGAATCATTACCGAGTCATATTTTTCTAAACAACTTTCAAAACTAAACGAGATAACCACTTTGTATACATTCATACAAGAATCATTACAAAGTTAAATTCTCTTTTCAAAACCTTTTCTAAACCGCTTTCAAAATTAAACGAGATAAATACTTTGTATACATTCATACGAGAATCATTACAAAGTTAAACTCTCTTTCAAACATTTTTTAAGCAATTCACCGACACTTTTTCAGACAAAAATATAAGTGATCCAGCAATTAAGAGCCCATGGATAACCATGGATACAAAGGGTGCTAATACCTTCCCTTTGTATAATGTACCTCCCGAACCCAAAATCTATTGAGGTCTTTCCTGTTCTTTTCCACCTTTCCTTATTGGATAAAAGAAAAGTCGGTGGCGACTCTTGCTATCCGCGACATTGCGATAAAAAGCAAAACACCCCAAGTCAGTTCACCGTATGACAGAACTGGCGACTCTGCTGGGGATACTTAAAAAGAGAGGTTACTTTAAAAAAAACAAGATCACTTATTTGAATTGTTTGATTTACTTTTAAGGGATTGCTTGGGTATCCTATGCTTGAGTGAAAGATCCTACACCCGGATCTAGTGTACTTTAGGTAAGTAGCAATAGATCATCGCGACTATCCGGCGTATACTGGAATGGTTAAAATGATGGCTACGGTTAATGTGACACTTTGGTTGTCCTGATGTTCCTCATGTTACTTGAGGAAAAATTTGGCTTCCGCGTGGTGTCATCGAGGCATTAACCAGACCTTTAGAACCCTAATTGACTCATCCTGGCCATTAGAAAGTAGTGAGCTAACTGACTTCGGTTCCGACTGGGGCTTGGTTGAGACTCGATACTACACTCCTTGAGATTGGACTTTAGGGAAGCTTCGGTCAACCACTTGGCGTTGCACTGAAGTGGACTTAAAGGAAAGTCAATGATTGGAGATCCTTTTAGAACCCGGTTACTATTCTAGGACAGGTTGAACCAACCAAACTACAGTGGGGAGGGTACTTACCTATGGAACTCATGCAAGCCTTAAAACCTAGGAATGATTGTTGTGTGACTCGTTTGTGCTTGTTATTTTACTTAACATCATAACATCATAACATCATGGCATTGTATTAACCATTTCGAGGACTTAGGGATTTAACTTTTCTCTATTTCATAAAAAAAAAAAAAAAAAGTTCCCTTTTCGGTAGTTTATGCAAAGTTAAATTCCAAAAGGCCTTGAAAACATTTCATGCATTGCATAGCATAACATAGCATAACAGGTACTCTAAAGGGATCAGTGTTCTCACGGTTTTCCTCCACACAGAAAAATGGACCTCGAACAAACTGTCAAGGATCTCCATGCTCAGAATGCTCAACTCCAGGAGATGATCTTGAACTTATCCAGGGGGCAGGAGGAACTGAAAGCTCTCTTGCTCGAGAAAAAGAAAGACAAGAAAGCTGTGAGTTACATTAACCCGGGAAGAAGGCTTAAAGGACAGGCTGCGGGAATCAAAATCAGAATTCCGAAGGATCAAGAAGAGGAAACAGAGACAGATTCAGAAGATGAGAATGCTGATCCTTTCAACCCTGAGGATGACGATGAAGATTACGAGAATGAACGGTACTCTCCAAAAGATGGCAAGTACAAGTTGCTGGAAGAACGCATGCTAGCTATGGAAGGTCAGAAGGCGCCCGGTCTGGATTTTGAAAGTTTGGGTCTAGTCTCCGATGTGATCATTCCTCGCAAATTCAAGGTCCCCGCTTTCACTCAGTATGATGGGGCATCTTGTCCTCAGATGCATCTGAGAGCTTACGTGAGAAAGATTCAGCCGTATACCGCTAATAAGAAGCTCTGGATCCATTTCTTCCAAGAGAGTCTGTCTGGCACACAATTGGAGTGGTATTATCAGCTCGAGAGCTCTGACATCCACACATGGACTGATTTAGCAACTGCTTTCTATAAACAGTACCAGTATAATTCTGAACTAGCGCCTACTCGGCTACAGTTGCAGAATATGACTATGGGATCTAAAGAAAGTTTCAAAGAATATGCTCAAAAGTGGAGAGATTTGGCTGGCAGAGTCAAACCCCCTATGACTGATCGAGAATTAGTGGACATGTTCATAAGCACACTGACTGGCCCATTCTACAGCCATCTATTGAGGAGTTCCTCATTGGGTTTCACTGAACTTATATTAACAGGTGAACATGTTGAAAGTGGCATTCGAAGTGGGAAGATACAGGCGACTATCTTTGATCCTCCGGAGACTCCTAATGGCATCACTGCCCCTCTGCCTAATCATGACGAGACTGTCAATGCTGTGGAAGATACTGATAACGATTATGACTTGGATAGCTGGATTTTCCCAACAATTGGTGACGGACCCATAATTGGAAGGCTGAAGACACTATCCCGATTTCCTTTAGTCAGGAGTAATTGTTATTGCTATTTTTGTGTTTCAAAGCATTGTGTCTATACCCGGGGCATAATAGCTAATTTTTCAAGGGTTTTGTCATTTCATAAGCATATTCATATTCAATAAATCAATGGACTTTTTGCATTCAAATATTGCGCTCTTTATCTTTCCTGTCATTTTTTTCAAAACAAGCTATGTTTTCTTGCACACACGCACGTAACAGTTTTCCGATCCATATCCACTTTGGATCCTGTTGATAATAGTTCTGCTACTGTTCATTATGACTTTGAAAATCCGATCTACCAAGCCGAGGATGGAAGCGAGGAAGATTGTGAAGTCCCTGGAGAACTTGCCCGACTACTGCAAGAAGAAAAGACTATACAGCCGCATGAGGAATCAATTGAAATTGTAAATTTGGGTACTGAAATAAACAAGAAAGAAGTCAGAGGTTTCTGGGGGCACTCGAATTACATTGCCCGATTCATTCCACACTTGACTGCTACCTGCAAACCCATCTTCAAATTACTGAGACAAAATCAAGAGATGGTATGGAATGATGAATGCCAAGAAGCTTATGACAAAATCAAGAAGTATCTCCAAGAACCTCCAATTCTGATGCTACCAGTTGAAGGAAGACCTCTCATCATGTATTTGACCGTGTTAGAAAATTCAATGAGGTGTGGTGGGGCAACATGACGAGTCTGGTCGAAAAGAGCATGTCATACACCGCCTTAGCAAAAGGTACCGACTGTGAAACAAGATGCCCACAACTCGAGAAAGCTTGCTGTGCTTTGGCTTAGGATGCTCGCCGACTAAGACAGTATATGTTGAATCATACCACTTTATTGATTTCTAAGATGGATTCTATCAAATATCTACTTGAGAAACCTGCTGTCTCCTGAGAGAGTTGTCACTGATAATGGTACTAAACTGAACTCTACACGCAGTTCAAAATAAAGCACCATGACTCTTCTCCGTACCGGCCAAAGACGAACGGCGCCGTGGAGACTGCTAATAAGAATATCAAGAAGATCATACAAAAAATGACATAACGTACAAAGACTGGCATGAGATGTTACCTCTTGCTCTTCATGGTTACCGCACTTCGACAGGGGCAACCCCTTTCTCTTTATTAGTCTATGGAATGGAAGCCGTTTTACCAGTGGAAGTTCAGATTCCCTCTCTAAGAATCATGAAAGAGGCGGGCTTAGATGAAGATGAATGGATTCAGACTCGACTCGATCAGATAAATCTGATTGATGAGAAGAGACTTGCGGCTGTTTGTCATGGGCAGATATATCAGAAATGCATGACCCAGGCATTTAACAAAAGAGTTAAGAGACAGGTGTACCAACTTGGCGACTTGGTGATCAAGCGTATCATTCTACCACAAGGTGATCCCAGAGGCAAGTGGACTCCCACATACGAAGGGCCATTTGTGGTTAAGAAAGTATTCTCTGGTGGAGCCATGATACTTGCTACAATGGATGGCGAACATTTCCCGCATCCTGTAAACACGGACATAGTCAAAAAAAAATACTACGCATAGAAGAGACCCGCTAGGTCGACGTACCTAGGCAAAAGTAAGGGCATCCCGGCGAACCAAAAGGGTTCGGGCAAAAATTAGGGATAAAAATATACAAATGTACACCCGGCAAGTCGAAAACCTGAAAAGGCGGCTTGGGCAAAAAGGGGTATCCTGGTGGACTGAAAACCTGAAAAGGCGGTCCAGGCAAAAATTAGGGATTAAAGCGTATGACTATGTCCCGTTCTCTGTCAGCTTCACCCAAGTTTCAAGGGACCGAACAAGCCAATCACTTCTATCCGACAGCAGGAGATGAGATGCTTGAAGACATAATGACGGTAGTGGATTTAAAATCAACAGGACTTTTCCTGCATAGCTTTTTCTTTGTTTTCTCGGCAATTTCCTCTTACTAGGATTTCTGTCTCCTTGTACACGATTTGCCTGTTCATGGGCCCTCTTTCAAAATCAATACAATTTCATTTCCAAAAAGATGCTTTTGTCTTACTTTCTCTGTTTTGTTTGCGTAAACGTCCATTGATTTAACTTGAATTGATTATGCATTTGAATACGATCAATGTTTACCAAAAATGCATGCCTAGAATGGTAATAGCAATTACTACACGACTTCAGGATCGAGGAGAAGGTCTAACCATGCTTCCCAATGAATCCGTTGCTAATTCGATTCCCCGGCAACGCCAGTTATTCCCCCAGAAGAAATTGGCATTACTAGACAAATGGGTCATCTCTTCCACCCCCAGCCAGGCTTCTGTTGAACATTTCTACCATCCGACAGAAATCAGGCATCCCCAGCTAAGAAAGGATCACCGATACCAGTATCTCCCAACCAGAAGATTGAGATTTATTTTCCCCAGTAGAGTCCCCTGGAAGAACGTTTCAGACACATAGTGCATTCCTTACATCATTTCACATCACATACCTACATACAATTTTCATTCCGCATCATATGCATTACATCATACAATGCTCTCATTTATTCCAGACGCATAATTCACTCATTACATCATTTCACAGCACCCGCATACATACAACATTTGCATCTCATGCATCATGACATGGCATGAAGCTAACTTTATTTTTCAGGTTAATCATCCTCCTGACACAGTCAAAACAAAGGTCCATTCAGACGGACATCTTTATCAATTACATTCAAGATTTAACTATATCCCTCAGATACTGCCTAGCGTACGGTACATTCCGAGGTGTACTCCAGCGTACGACTACTTTCTTCTTCAGATACATCTTTCAGATATACTCCATGTCAACATTCATTCTGACATCCTCCTAACGATGGCATCTATAAGCCCATCCCAAATATTCATTGCAAATACAACATATACAAATACTATCAGATACAGCCTAGCATACGGTTCATTCTGATTCAGCTCAACATATAACTCCTTCCACTCAGATACGATCTAACGGACGATCCATTCTGATCTTCAACTACTCCCAACACGGTCTAATGTACGACCCAGTTGGACCTTCACTTCTCAGGTACTGCCTAGCATACGGTCCACCCTGATTCATCTCAACACATGACTCCTTCAACTCAGATACGATCTAGGGTACGATCCATTCTGACCTTCAACAACTCAGATACAGTCTAATGTACGACCAAGTTAGACCTTCAAATCTTCAAATACCACTCAAATACAGTCTAATGTACGACCAAGTTAGACCTTCAAGTCAGATTCTGCAAATACAGTCTAATGTATGACCAAGTTAAACCGTCAAGTCTTCGGATTCTGCCCAGATACAGTCTAATGTACGACCAAGTTAGACCAGATTCTGCTCAGTGACAGTCTAGTGTACGACCAAGTTAGACCGTCAAGTCCTCGGACAACTCAGATAAGGTTTAATGTACGACCAAGTTAGACCTTTATCTCCTCAGATGCTACCTTCGGACAGGTACATTTCTGAATGGTAGTCTAGTATACGGCTACTCCCTCCTCAGATGCTACCTTCGGACAGGTACATTTCTGAATGGTAGTCTAGTATACGGCTACTCCCTTACTCAGATGCTACCTTCGGACAGGTACATTTCTGAATGGTAGTCTAGTATACGGCTACTCCCTTACTCAGATGCTACCTTCGGACAGGTACATTTCTGAATGGTAGTCTAGTATACGGCTACTCCCTTACTCAGATGCTACCTTCGGACAGGTACATTTCTGAATGGTAGTCTAGTATACGGCTACTCCCTTACTCAGATGCTACCTTCGGACAGGTACATTTCTGAATGGTAGTCTAGTATACGACTACTCCCTTACTCAGATGCTACCTTCGGACAGGTACATTTCTGAATGGTAGTCTAGTATACGGCTACTCCCTTCCTCAGATGCTACCTTCGGACAGGTACATTTCTGAATGGTAGTCTAGTATACGGCTACTCCCTCCTCAGATGCTACCTTCGGACAGGTACATTTCTGAATGGTAGTCTAGTATACGACTACTCCCTTACTCAGATGCTACCTTCGGACAGATACATTTCTTAATGGTAGTCTAGTATACGACTACTCCCTTACTCAGATGCTACCTTCGGACAGGTACATTTCTGAATGGTAGTCTAGTATACGACTACTCCCTTACTCAAATGCTACCTTCGGACAGGTACGTTTCTGAATGGTAGTCTAGTATACGGCTACTCCCTTACTCAGATGCTACCTTCGGATAGGTACATTTCTGAATGGTAGTCTAGTATACGGCTACTCCCTTACTCAGATGCTACCTTCAGGACAGGTACATTTCTGAATGGTAGTCTAGTGTACGACTACTCCCTTTTCAGCAGATTCAGCCTAATGGACGGCTCATTCTGCTCAGATATGGTTTAATGTACGACCAAGTTAAACCTTCATCTTCTCAGATGCTACCTTCGGACAGGTACATTTCTGAATGGTAGTCTAGTGTACGACTACTCCCTTTTCAGCAGATTCAGCCTAATGGACGGCTCATTCTGCTCAGATATGGTTTAATGTACGACCAAATTAAACCTTCATCTTCTCAGATGCTACCTTCGGACAGGTACATTTCTGAATGGTAGTCTAGTGTACGACTACTCCCTTTTCAGCAGATTCAGCCTAACGGACGGTTCATTCTGCTCAAATACAGTCTAATGTACGACCCAGTTAGACCTTCAAGTCCTCAGATGCTACCTAGTGTACGGTACATTTCTGAAGTGTAGTCTAGTGTACGACTACCCCCTTTTATCATCAGATTCAGCCTAATGGACGGCTCATTCTGCTCAGATATGGTCTAATGTACGACCCAATTTGACCTTCGTCTCCTCAGATGCTACCTAGTGTACGGTACATTTCTGAAGTGTAGTCTAGTGTACGACTACCCCCTTTTATCATCAGATTCAGCCTAATGGATGGCTCATCCTGCAACTCCAATACAGTCTATCATAAGACCCATTTGGATCTTCAGCTCAGAGACGATCTAGCGTACGATCCGTTCTGATTTTTCATCCTCGGCAAAGTCATCCGCCTAACGAACAGCTCACTCTGGTAATCAGATACGGTCTAGTGTATGATCCATTCTGATCCCTTACCCCCAGCAGTGTATAGCACACCCTGACTCCCCAGTGAAGTCAACATCCTAATGGATAACTCACCGTATAGTCTAGCGTATGACCCGGTATGACATCCATGTCTTCAGATATCGTCTAACGTACGACACAATCTGAAGCTCCCATCATCAAACTTCCTGGATGGCATCTTTAAGCCCATCTCCATCAAGACTAATTGACAAGCGCAAATTTTCGGGGCATTCTAGTGTTCAATAATCTTCCACCTCCAGACCACGAATGGTGCACATACCATTCTACTCTCTCGGTTCAAGAATATTGAACAGGGGCAGCTGTCATACCCCAAAATTTGCCCATTAATATTTCAAGACATTATTCAGAGCACTCCGACTCATTTTTATGACACTGATCTCAAAGGAACGAAGGCCCAGCTCACGAATGGCCCAATCCAGAAAATGGCCCAAAACTGGCCAGTTCGCTACACGCTCGCCTAGCGAACGTTCGCTACACGCTCGCCTAGCGAAGCAAACGTTCGCTACCAGCTCGCCTAGCGAGGCTGACAGACAACAAAAAATTTCGGGCTTCGTTCTGAGCCCATTAGGTCATGAAAAAGGGCATTATAAATACCAGCACTTCAGTAACGAAAAAAGGAGAGAGGAGAACTCTAGCAAGCAAACCCTAGCGCTCACAGACGAAAAACAGAGGGAGACAGACGAAAACCCTGGCACAAAAACCCTGGAGGCTACTTTAGAAACCCTGAAGGCCGCTCCTCCGCTCCGAAGCTACCACCGCCCAACTCAATCCGGCTCGCCAATTCAAGGTTGCAATTCGATTGCAAACAGGTTTGCATTACTATTATCGTGTTATTTTCTTAATTTGCATGTGATATCGCTTTATGTTCTTAACTTGCATGTGATAATATAATTGAATTCATAAACATATTTGAGGTTTTGCATGTGAATTTAAGTGTGCCTGGATATTGTGAATGCTGAACCATATAATTATGTGTTGGATGCCATAAGCCATGCCGCAGGTTGAAGTCATACTGTTCTGAAATTCAAAACCCGCAGCCGCTCGCTAGCACATCGCTAAGCGAGCATGTAGCGAGTATTCGCTAGGCCCTCGCTAGGCGAGGCAGAGGCGAACGGGACAGTCGCTAATATTTTGTTTGTTATGTCCTATGCGTATCTGATCTATTCTATGTTAATTATGCACTGTTTTGCCTGACATTCATGCTGCTGTATTTTCTTTTGCGGTGTAATCTTCGATTACACCCCGATTTGGTATTCTAACCCGTTTGCTGAATTTTGCCAAGGTTCACATGTCCCAGGAAAAGATTGCCGTTAGGTCTTCCACTTTATTTGTGGGATACCCTTGTGGAGACTCACCCTAAATTACTTAATTAATTTTAATGTGTTAATTTTAATGTATTAATTTTAATGTATTAATTTTAATGTATTGATTTTAATATGGAGGCTCGTCCTAATTACCTAATTGACTTTAAAATATTGCCTTTAAATAAGTGATCTTGGACCTCTCTTTGCTGCCCTACGATATTACGGTATAACGGTCATGTCCCGCGAATGTGGGGATACACTTAGCAATGGCCCTTCGATTAAATCATCATAAAATAAACCATAGTCCCTCGGATGTTGCCTTCGAAAATACGATTTTGTCCCTCGATGACCCTTCGGTGTAGCCTACAGTTAAATGATGATCGTCCCTTCGAATGCTAAGGTATCCTTACAACTGTTGCCTTCAATGACCTATCGATGACCCTACGGTGACCCTTAAACATCCAAAGGGTAAGATTACTTACTTCTCAATAGTAAGGACAGTTTTACCCTCATAAGGATAGGAAATGCCCATAACGACCTCAGGAAGGTATAACTCTCAATTACTGGATCATAACCTAAAACATTTTCCACCCCTCACACTTTACACTTTACAAATCCTAGAAAATCACCACTTGGTATACATTCATACTAGAATCATTACCGAGTCATATTTTTCTAAACAACTTTCAAAACTAAACGAGATAACCACTTTGTATACATTCATACAAGAATCATTACAAAGTTAAATTCTCTTTTCAAAACCTTTTCTAAACCGCTTTCAAAATTAAACGAGATAAATACTTTGTATACATTCATACGAGAATCATTACAAAGTTAAACTCTCTTTCAAACATTTTTTAAGCAATTCACCAACACTTTTTCAGACAAAAATATAAGTGATCCAGCAATTAAGAGCCCATGGATAACCATGGATACAAAGGGTGCTAATACCTTCCCTTTGTATAATGTACCTCCCGAACCCAAAATCTATTGAGGTCTTTCCTGTTCTTTTCCACCTTTCCTTATTGGATAAAAGAAAAGTCGGTGGCGACTCTTGCTATCCGCGACATTGCGATAAAAAGCAAAACACCCCAAGTCAGTTCACCGTATGACACTCTGATTTATATATTTGTTGTTGTAAATTAAATATTTGGGGTATTTTAGAAGGGTGTTACATTAGTGGTATCAGAGCAGGTCGGTCTGTCCGGCCAGTTGTCGTGTCGTTACTGTGTAACAATTGTGTATTGTTACTAATCTAACTTTTAAGTTGTGTTGTATTGATAAGTTGAAATGGCTGGAAGGAATGACGCTGCAATGGCTGCCGCAATGCAAGCGATGGCACAAGCTGTGCAGAACTTGCCAAATGCTGGTGGTGATGCTGGATCACGTAGCTTGGCGACTTTTCAGAGAGAGAATCCGCCGGTGTTTAAAGGGAAGCATGATCCAGATGCAGCCTTAGGATGGTTGAAAGAGATCGAGAGAATCTTCCGTGTTATGGATTGCACTCCAACTCAGAAGGTTCGGTATGGTACTCACATGCTAGCAGTCGAAGCTGATGACTGGTGGCTAGAGACTCACGAGAGGTTGACCGTGGCAGGTGAAGTCATTACTTGGGATGTATTCCGTAGGGAATTCATGAGGAAGTATTATCCGGAAGATGTCCGTGGTAAGAAAGAAATTGAGTTCCTTGAGCTGAAGCAAGGAAACATGTCTGTCACTGATTATGCTGCGAAATTTGTGGAGCTGTCCAAATTTTATCCTCATTACACTGGTGCTGGTGCTGAATTTTCAAAGTGCATCAAGTTTGAAAATGGACTGCGCTCTGAAATTAAGAAGGCTGTTGGGTATCAGAAGATACGCATTTTTACTGAATTGGTTGATAGCTGCAGGATATTTGAAGAAGACAATAATGCTCATTACAAGATTGTCAGTGACCGCAGGGGCAAGCAACATCAAAATCGTGGCAAGCCGTATGATGCCCCAGTGGGAAAAGGGAAACAAGGAGCTGCTCCGGCTCAGAGGACTAGTAGGGGAGGTGCTCCTGCTGGTATAGTTTGCTTCAAATGTGGTCAGGCTGGCCATAAGAGTAATGTATGCACTGCTGAAGTAAAGAGATGTTTTCGTTGTGGTAAGACTGGTCATGCAATAGCTGATTGCAAGCACAAGGAAGTGATTTGTTTTAATTGTGGCGAAGAAGGGCATATTGGAAGTCAGTGTCAGAAGCCGAAGAAATCTCAGACTGGGAAGGTGTTCGCATTGACTGGAACTCAAACCTCCAGTGAGGACAGACTTATCCGAGGTACGTGTTATATTAATGGCTTTCCTCTTGTAGCTATTATTGACACAGGTGCGACTCATTCCTTTATATCTTTGGATTGTGCTGTGAAACTTAAGTTAGAGATATCTGAGATGTTTGGTAGTATGGTAATTGATACTCCTGCGAAGGGTTCAGTGACTACTACTTCGGTTTGTTTAAATTGTCCTTTGAGTATTTTTGGTAGAGACTTTGGGATGGACCTAGTGTGTCTTCCACTAGTGCAGATTGATGTTATTCTGGGTATGAACTGGTTGGTGTTTAACCGAGTTTCTATCAATTGTTTTGATAAGACGGTGGTCTTTCCTGAGATTGAGGAGGGAAAGAGTTTGTTTCTATCAGCAAGGCAAGTGAATGAAGAAGTAGCTGATGGGGCAGAGTTGTTTATGCTGTTAGCGACTTTGGAGGCTAAAGATAAACTGGTGATTGGCGATCTAGCCGTGGTGTGTGATTTTCCTGATGTGTTTCCGGAAGAGGTGAATGAATTACCGCCAGAGCGGGAAGTGGAGTTCTCGATTGATTTGGTACCTGGTACTAGGCCGATATCGATGGCTCCGTACCGTATGTCTGCTGTTGAGTTAACTGAATTGAAGAGTCAGTTGGAAGATCTGTTGGATAAGAAATTTATTCGTCCGAGTGTGTCACCGTGGGGTACACCAGTGCTATTGGTTAAAAAGAAAGAAGGTACGATGAGGTTGTGTGTGGACTACAGGCAACTGAATAAAGTGACGATCAAGAATCGGTATCCTTTGCCGAGGATTGATGATTTGATGGATCAGTTGGTTGGTGCAAGTGTGTTCAGCAAAATAGATTTGAGATCTGGGTATCATCAGATCCGTGTGAAAACTGAGGATATTCAGAAGACTGCTTTCAGAACAAGGTATGGACATTATGAGTATTCTGTAATGCCTTTTGGTGTGACTAATGCGCCTGGAGTATTTATGGAGTACATGAATAGGATTTTCCATCCGTACCTAGACAAGTTTGTTGTGGTGTTTATTGATGATATTTTGGTGTATTCGAAATCTGAAGAAGAGCATGCTGAACATTTGAGAGTGGTTTTGGGAGTTCTACGAGAAAAGAAGTTATTTGCTAAATTGTCCAAGTGTGAATTTTGGTTAGGAGAGGTGAGTTTTCTTGGTCATGTGATTTCAAGAGGTGGCGTTGCTGTTGATCCTTCTAAGATAGAAGCGGTATCTAAGTGGGAAGCTCCGAAGTCTGTTGCTGAGATTCGAAGTTTTCTTGGCTTGGCTGGTTATTATAGGAAGTTCATTGAGGGATTTTCTAAGTTGGCGTTACCATTGACGATGTTGACTAGGAAGGGGCAAGCGTTTGTTTGGGACTCAAAATGTGAAGAAGGTTTCCAAGAGTTAAAGAGAAGGTTAACTACTGCTCCTATTCTGATATTACCGAGTTCGTCGGAATCATTTGAAGTTTACTGTGATGCTTCATTGTTGGGTTTGGGTGGCGTGTTGATGCAGAATAAGCAGGTTATAGCTTATGCTTCGAGACAGCTGAGGGTTCATGAGAGGAACTATCCGACGCACGATTTAGAGTTGGCGGCTGTGGTATTTGTTCTGAAATTATGGAGGCATTACTTGTATGGGTCAAGATTTGAGGTTTTCAGTGACCATAAAAGTTTAAAGTATTTGTTTGATCAGAAAGAGCTGAATATGAGACAGAGAAGATGGTTAGAATTTCTGAAGGATTATGACTTTGGTTTGAATTACCATCCGGGTAAAGCAAACGTAGTGGCTGATGCATTGAGTCGAAAATCATTACATATGTCTATGCTAATGGTTAAGGAATTGGATTTAATTGAGCAGTTTAGAGACTTGAGTTTGGTGTGTGAGAGTACTCACAATAGTGTTAAATTGGGGATGTTGAAGTTAACAAGTGGTATTCTGGATGAGATCAGAGAGGGTCAGAAATCCGATGTGCTTTTGGTTGATAAGTTGACTCTAGTGAATCAAGGTCAAGGTGGCGAATTCAGAGTTGATGAGAATGATGTTTTGAAATTTGGTAATCGGGTGTGTATTCCGGATGTTATCGAACTTAAGAAGAGTATTCTTGAAGAAGGACATCGTAGTGGCCTGAGTATTCATCCTGGAGCTACGAAGATGTATCATGATTTGAAAAAGTTATTTTGGTGGCCGGGAATGAAGAAAGAAATTGCGAGTTTTGTTTATTCCTGTTTGACTTGTCAGAAGTCAAAGATTGAGCATCAGAAGCCGTCTGGGCTAATGCAACCGTTGGCTATTCCAGAGTGGAAGTGGGATAGTATCAGTATGGATTTTGTTTCTGGTTTACCGAGGACAAGTAAGAATTTTGAAGCTATTTGGGTGATTGTTGACAGATTGACGAAATCGGCTCATTTCATTCCGATTAGAATGGATTATCCGTTAGAGAGATTAGCTGAGTTGTATATTGAGAAGATTGTAAGTTTGCATGGTATTCCGTCGAGTATTGTTTCGGACAGAGATCCTAGATTTACATCGAAGTTCTGGGAAGGTTTGCAGAGGGCTTTGGGAACTAAGCTGAGATTGAGCTCTGCATATCACCCGCAGACTGATGGTCAGACTGAGAGGACGATTCAGTCATTGGAGGATCTTTTGAGAGCTTGCGTTTTGGAAAAGGGAGGTGCTTGGGATTGTTATTTACCTTTGATTGACTTTACCTACAACAATAGTTTTCATTCGAGTATTGGTATGGCGCCGTTTGAAGCTTTGTATGGTAGGAGATGTCGGACACCGTTATGTTGGTATGAGTCCGGTGAGAGTGCTGTGGTTGGACCGGAGATTGTTCAACAGACTACATAAAAGATTAAGATGATTCAGGAGAAGATGAGAATGGCTCAGAGTCGTCAGAAGAGTTATCATGATAGGAGGAGGAAATCACTTGAATTCCGAGAGGGAGATCACGTGTTTCTTCGTGTTACTCCGATAACTGGGGTTGGTCGAGCTTTGAAGTCAAAGAAGTTGACACCTCGATTTATTGGTCCTTATCAGATTTTGGAGAGGATAGGAGAGGTAGCCTATCGTATCGCTTTACCGCCGTCACTTGCGAATTTGCATGAGGTTTTTCATGTGTCTCAGTTGAGGAGGTACATTCATGATCCGTCGCATGTGATCCAAGTAGATGATGTACAGGTGAGAGATAACCTGACTGTTGAAATATCGCCTATGAGGATTGAGGATCGAGAGTTGAAGCAGTTGCGGGGTAAAGAGATTGCCTTAGTGAAAGTAGCTTGGGGAGGACCAGCAGGTGGCAATGTGACTTGGGAACTGGAGAGTCAGATGAAAGAGTCTTATCCAAAGTTATTTGCTTGAGGTATGTTTTCGAGGACGAAAACTCTTTTAGTGGGGGAGAGTTGTAACACCCCGAATAAAATAAGAGAATTATTTAAATTAAGTTAATAATATAATTATTAATTTAATTAAATAAATTGAATTATTGGATTATTATTATTACTATTATTTGGAATAATAATTATTGGAAAATATATAAGTTGGAATAAGGAAAAAAGGGTTTCATTGTTGGTAAAGAGTTTTCACGTGAAACAGAGAAGCGGCTGAAAAGTGGAAAGTGGAGAAAGGGCAAAGAGGAAGAGCTAGAGAACAAAGGTTGAAGAACGGAAAAACTTGAAGCTTAGAGATTTGCCGGATTATCTCAGGTAAGGGGGGTTCATCGTCGTTTACTGGGTATTATAGATTAACATGTCATGGGTAGTGATAAACCGTTGAAATGACCCTAATTGGGATGTTGAATGCTGAAATATTGTGATGAATAAGTTGTATTAAAGCTGTAATTGAGTCCGTAATTGTGTGGGTCGTGTTCCCCCGAACGTATAGCTTTTTACGGAAATTGAATCGGAGGTCCGGAAGTCCTCCAACGGCGGAAAATGCGAAGAACTCTGCATTCTGCCTTGTGTTAGCGCAGGAACTGCTGTTTTGTCTGCGTTAACCGGTTAACCCAGGGCGTTAACCGGTTAACACTGTTATATTTTGTGAAAAGGTGCTGTTTTTCCTGCGTTAACCGGTTAACCCAGGGCGTTAACCGGTTAACACTGTTGCGTTTTTCCAGAAAATGTGTTTTGTCCTGCGTTAACCGGTTAACCCAGGGCGTTAACCGGTTAACACTGTTGGAAAAGTGAAAAATTGATATTTTAATGTTGTGAACATAACTGGTGATTTGCCTAGGTTGGTATGTGACATAGTATGGATTGAGTTATGTTATGAAGTAATATTGTAGTCAATTTTGATGAGTAAAATTTGTTGGGTTTGTGTTATAAAGTGTCGATGCAAGTATGACTGAGTTGTTAAGTTGTTCCGTGTACGGAAAGTTGTTAAAAATACTGAGTTGTAGGCTTGATGAGCCAAAGTTGATTATAAGTTGATTATGTTGAAAACCATGTTGTGTTGCTATTATTATTATGTTGTCGGAATTGTAAAGTCGTGTATGCCATGTACATTCATATGCATTAAGTCGGAGCTTTGCTCACACCACGTTGGCCTGGATTGGCAAATTTTAAGTTGAAAGTTGAAGGCTTACGCCTTGATGGAGCTTTGCTCACACCACGTTGGCCTGGATTGGCAAATTTTAAGTTGAAAGTTGAAGGCTTATGCCTTGATGCCCAATAAAATGGCAATGATTTTAAGTTGGGAGTTTTACTCCGATTGGTACCACATGCATGACGAGTCGAGTCTCATTTGAGTTGCATTTTATGTTGTTATTGAGTTGCATTTTACGTTGTTATTGAGTATGATATTTGAGTTGATGTGCCGTTACTGAATGCATGATATGATTAGGGTGATTAACGTGTAAATTTACTTAGCATTACATGATGATTTATAATGCTTATTATATCGATTGAGGAACTCACCCTTACAACTATTTTTCAGGTAACGAGCAGTGAGTGAGTAGAAGCTAGTGCTTGGAGTCTAGTGTGGTCTCCTTAGTGGGTCATGCTCTGATAGATGTAACATCGGGACGGGATGTTTTAACTTGTTGAATAATTTTAGGTGTAATGTATTACATATGTTGAATGATCTCTATCCGCTGCGTATTTTGCAAGAAGTGTTTATGTTGAATTAAATAATGAGCATGACTGATTTTATAGTGAAATGTGTGAAGTGATGTGTGACACCCTTAACTGCAATAATTACTCTGATTTATATATTTGTTGTTGTAAAGTAAATATTTGGGGTATTTTAGAAGGGTGTTACATATCTGAGAGAAGAAATCGAACCCTGTTAGACATGGTCCGATCCATGATGAGTCATGTAACACCCTTCTAAAATACCCCAACTGTTTAATAATAAAACAACAACAATTAAATCATACATATCAGAGTAATCATGCATCTCAAGGGTGTCACATAACAACTTCTTCACAAAAGTCAATATAAAATCAGTCATGCTCAATTTTATTCAACAGAAAACTTCTTTAACAATACGCAGCGGATAAAATATTTCAACATCTGTAATTCATCAAAATTAACATTTATTCAACAATTCAAACATCCCGTCCCGATGTTACATCTATCAGAGCATGACCCTCTAACCACACTAGACTTCAAGCACTAGCTTCTATTCGACTCACTGCTCGTTACCTGAAAAATATAGCTGTAAGGGTGAGTTCCTCAATCGATATAACAAATATTATAATTTATCATGTTATGTTAAGTAATGCTACACGTTAATCACCCTAATTATATCATGCATTAGGCAACGGCACAGTCAACTCAATTATCATATTCAAACACAACGTAAAGGCAACTCAATAACAACATAAAATGCAACTCAATGAGACTCGACTCTTCATGCATGTGGTACCATTTGGAGCAAAACTCCCAACTTAAAATCATTGCCAGTTTAGTGGGCATCAAGGCATAAGCCTTCAACTTTCAACTTAAAATTTTGCCAATCCAGGCCAACGTGGTGTGAGCAAAAGCCCCATAATTTTTTGCCAATCCAGGCCAACGTGGTGTGAGCAAAAGCCCCGACTTAATGCATATGAATGTATATGTCATGTACGACTTGAAAGCTCAACAACATAATAACAACAGCCACATAACAGCTTTTCAACAGAACAACTCATAATCAACTTTGGCTCTTCAGCCTACAACTCAGTAATTCTCAACAAATCAACTTAGAATCAACGTTGGCTCATCGGCCTACAACTTAATAATTTCAACAAGGCAACTAAAAAATCAACTTTTCAACATCATTGCATCAACATTTCACAACCATAAACCTAATAAATTCATTCCTCACAATTAACTATGATAGGCCAGCTACCACTTGCACTCACAACATAAAATCAACTATTTTTCCATTCTGCAAAGACTCTGCTCAACTGGAGGGAGTCGGCGCAAAAGCCCTATGCGTCGACGCATACAGTCGACGCTTAGCTCACTGGTCGGCGCAAAACTACCATGCGTCGACGCATGCAGTCAGCGCATGCCTCACGGGTCAGCGCACGCCGACCCTATGGTCGACCGCTCGCGCGCAGACTCAGATTTTTCTGAGTTTTCCAGGGTTCCGTTAGCTCACGTTTCACAGGTTTTCCGGCCGTTTCCTCAACTACAACCATCTCTAAACAGAACCATTCGTCCGGTAAATTGGTAGCGCCGATTCAAGTTTCTAATTGGGATTCGTACCCTGGTCTAACATTTTCGACTCACACAACTATCAATTCAATTTACAGTTTTTAACACGGTTTATTCAACGTCAATTTCAGCATATACAGTTCCAATTAGGGTTAAAGTCAACGGCTTCTCACTACCCATGACATGTTATTCTATAATACCCATTAACCGACGATAAACCCCCCTTACCTGAGATAATCCGGCAATTCTCTAAGCTTTAGCTTTTCCGTTCCTCAACCGTGCTTTTCGGCTCTTTGCCCTTTTTCCTCTTCTCTGCAGCTTCTCTGAGTTTCACGTGAAATTTCTTTGTTAAGAATGAAACCCTTTTCTTTATTCCCACTTATATATATATTCCAATTATTATTATTCCAAAATAATAATAATAATAATAATAATAATAATAATCCAATAATCCAATTTATTTAATTAAATTAATAATTATATTATCAACTTAATTAAATAATTCTTTTTTCTTTATTTGGGGTGTTACAACTCTCCCCCACTAAAAGAGTTTTCGTCCTCGAAAACATACCTCAAGCAAATAACTCCGGATAGGACTCTTTCATCTGACTCTCCAGCTCCCAAGTCACATTGCCACCTGCTGGTCCTCCCCAAGCTACCTTCACTAAGGCAATCTCTTTACCCCGCAACTGCTTCAACTCTCGATCCTCAATCCTCATAGGCGATGTTTCAACAGTCAGGTTATCTCTCACCTGTACATCATCTACTTGGATCACATGCGACGGATCATGAATGTACCTCCTCAACTGAGACACATGAAAAACCTCATGCAAATTCGCAAGTGACGGCGGTAAAGCGATACGATAGGCTACTTCTCCTATCCTCTCCAAAATCTGATAAGGACCAATAAATCGCGGTGTCAACTTCTTCGACTTCAAAGCTCGACCAACACCAGTTATCGGAGTGACACGAAGAAACACATGATCCCCCTCTTGGAACTTAAGTGACTTCCTCCTCTTATCATGATAACTCTTCTGACGACTCTGAGCAATTCTCATCTTCTCCTGAATCATCTTAATCTTTTCCGTAGTTTGTTGAATAATCTCCGGTCCCATCACAGCACTCTCACCGGACTCATACCAACATAACGGTGTCCGACATCTCCTACCATACAAAGCTTCAAACGGTGCCATACCAATACTCGAATGAAAACTATTGTTGTAGGTAAACTCAATCAAAGGCAAATAACAATCCCAAGCACCTCCCTTTTCCAAAACACAAGCTCTCAAAAGATCCTCTAATGACTGAATCGTCCTCTCAGTCTGACCATCAGTCTGCGGATGATATGCAGAACTCAATCTCAACTTAGTTCCCAAAGCCTTCTGCAAACCTTCCCAGAATTTCGATGTAAACCTAGGATCTCTGTCCGAAACAATACTCGACGGAATACCATGCAGACTTACAATCTTCTCAATATACAACTCAGCCAATTTCTCTAACGGATAATCCATTCTGATCGGAATGAAATGAGCCGACTTCGTCAATCTATCAACAATCACCCAAATAGCCTCAAAATTCTTACTTGTTCTCGGTAAACCAGAAACAAAGTCCATACTGATACTATCCCACTTCCACTCTGGAATAGCCAACAGTTGCATTAGCCCAGACGGCTTCTGATGCTCAACCTTCGACTTCTGACAAGTCAAACAGGAATACACAAAACTTGCAATTTCTCTTTTCATTCCCGGCCACCAAAATAACCTTTTCAAATCATGATACATCTTCGTAGCTCCAGGGTGAATACTCAACCCACTACGATGTCCTTCCTCAAGAATACTCTTCTTAAGTTCTGTAACATCCGGAACACACACCCGACTACCAAATTTCAAAATACCAGTCTCATCAATTCTGAATTCGCCACCTTGACCTTGACTCACTAGAGTCAACTTATCAACCAAAAGCACATCCGATTTCTGACCCTCTCTGATCTCATCCAGAATACCACTTGTTAACTTCAACATTCCCAATTTAACACTATTGTGAGTACTTCTCACACACCAAACTCAAATCTCTAAACTGTTCAATTAAATCCAACTCCTTAACCATTAGCATAGATATATGCAATGATTTCCGACTCAACGCATCAGCCACTACATTTGCTTTACCCGGATGGTAATTCAAACCAAAGTCATAATCCTTCAGAAACTCTAACCATCTCCTCTGTCTCATATTCAGCTCTTTCTGATCAAACAAATACTTTAAACTTTTATGGTCACTGAAAACTTCAAATCTTGACCCATACAAGTAATGTCTCCATAACTTCAGAACAAACACCACAGCCGCCAACTCTAAATCGTGCGTCGGATAATTCCTCTCATGAATCCTCAGCTGTCTTGAAGCATAAGCTATAACCTGCTTATTCTGCATCAACACGCCACCCAAACCCAACAATGAAGCATCACAGTAAACTTCAAATGGTTCCGACGAACTCGGTAATGTCAGAATAGGAGCAGTAGTTAACCTTCTCTTTAACTCTTGGAAACCTTCTTCACATTTTGAGTCCCAAACAAATGTTTGCCCCTTTCTAGTCAACATCGTCAACGGTAACGCCAACTTAGAAAACCCTTCAATGAACTTCCTATAATAACCAGCCAAACCAAGAAAACTCCGAATCTCAGCAACAGACTTCGGGGCTTCCCACTTAGATACCGCTTCTATCTTAGAAGGATCAACAGCAACACCACCTCTTGAAATCACATGACCAAGAAAACTTACCTCTTCTAACCAAAATTCACACTTGGACAATTTAGCAAATAATTTCTTTCCTCGTAGAACTTCCAAAACCACTCTCAAATGCTCAGCATGCTCTTCTTCCGATTTCGAATACACCAAAATATCATCAATAAATACCACAACAAACTTGTCTAGGTATGGATGGAAAATCCTATTCATATACTCCATAAATACTCCAGGTGCATTAGTTACACCAAAAGGCATTACAGAATACTCATAATGTCCATACCTTGTCCTGAAAGCAGTCTTCTGAATATCCTCAGTCTTCACACGTATCTGATGATACCCAGATCTCAAATCTATCTTGCTGAACACACTTGCACCAACCAACTGATCCATCAAATCATCAATCCTCGGCAAAGGATACCGATTCTTGATCGTCACTTTATTCAGTTGCCGGTAGTCCACACACAACCTCATAGTACCTTCTTTCTTCTTAACCAATAGCACTGGCGCACCCCACGGTGACACACTCGGACGAATAAATTTCTTATCCAACAGATCTTCCAACTGACTCTTCAATTCAGTTAACTCAACAGCAGACATACGGTACGGAGCCATCGATATCGGTCTAGTACCAGGTACCAAATCAATCGAGAACTCCACTTCGCGTTCTGGTGGTAATTCATTCACCTCTTCAGGAAACACATCAGGAAAATCACGCACCACGGCTAGATCACAAATCACCATCTTATCCTTGGCCTCTAAAGTTGCTAACAGCATAAACAACTCTGCCCCATCAGCTACTTCTTCATTCACCTGCCTTGCTGATAGAAACAAACTCTTTCCTTCCTCAATCTCAGGAAAGACTACCGTCTTATCAAAACAATTGATAGAAACTCGGTTAAACACCAACCAGTTCATACCCAGAATAACATCAATCTGCACTAGTGGAAGACACACTAGGTCCATCCCAAAGTCTCTACCAAAAATACTCAAAGGACAATTTAAACAAACCGAAGTAGTAGTCACTGAACCCTTCGCAGGAGTATCAATTACCATACTTCCAAACATCTCAGATACCTCTAACTTAAGTTTCACAGCACAACCCAAAGATATAAAGGAATGAGTCGCACCTGTGTCAATAATAGCTACAAGAGGAAAGCCATTAATATAACACGTACCTCGGATCAAACGATCATCTGCAGAAGTCTCAGAACCCGATAAAGCAAAGACCTTGCCTCCTGACTGATTCCCTTTCTTCGGCTTCCGACACTGACTTCCAATATGCCCTTCTTCGCCACAATTAAAACAAATCACTTCCTTGTGCTTGCAATCAGCTATTGCATGCCCAGTCTTACCACAGTGAAAACACCTCTTCACTTCAGCAGTACATACATTACTCTTATGACCAGCCTGGCCACATTTGAAGCAAACTACAACAGTAGGAGCACCTCCCCTACTAGTCCTCTGAGCCGGAGCAGCTACTTGTTTCCCTTTTCCAGCTGGAACATCATACGGCTTGCCACGGTTTTGATGTTGCTTGCCTCTGCGATCACTGACAATCTTGTAATGAGCATTATTGTCCTCTTCAAATATCCTGCAGCTATCAACCAACTCAGTAAAAATGCGTATCTTCTGATACCCAACAGCCTTCTTAATTTCAGAGCGCAATCCATTTTCAAACTTGATGCACTTTGAAAATTCAGCACCAGCACCAGTGTAATGAGGATAAAATTTGGACAACTCCACAAATTTCGCAGCATAATCCGTGACAGACATGTTTCCTTGCTTCAGCTCAAGGAATTCAATCTCCTTCTTACCACGGACATCCTCTGGATAATACTTCCTCAGAAATTCCCTACGGAATACATCCCAAGTAACGACTTCACCTGCCGCGGTCAACCTCTCGTGAGTCTCTAGCCACCAGTCATCAGCTTCGACTGCTAGCATGTGAGTACCATACCGAACCTTCTGAGCTGGAGTACAATCCATAACACGGAAGATTCTCTCAATCTCTTTTAACCATCCCAAGGCTGCATCTGGATCATGCTTTCCTTTAAACACCGGCGGGTTCTCTCTCTGAAAAGTCGCCAAGCTACGTGATCCAGCATCCCCACCAGCATTTGGCAAGTTCTGCACAGCTTGTGCCATTGCTTGCATTGCGGCAGCCATTGCAGCGTCATTCCTTCCAGCCATTTCAACTTATCAATACAACACAACTTAAAGTTAGATTGGTAACAATACACAATTGTTAGACAAAACGACACGACAACTGGCCGGACGGACCGACCTGCTCTGATACCACTAATGTAACACCCTTCTAAAATACCCCAACTGTTTAATAATAAAACAACAACAATTAAATCATACATATCAGAGTAATCATGCATCTCAAGGGTGTCACATAACAACTTCTTCACAAAAGTCAATATAAAATCAGTCATGCTCAATTTTATTCAACAGAAAACTTCTTTAACAATACGCAGCGGATAAAATATTTCAACATCTGTAATTCATCAAAATTAACATTTATTCAACAATTCAAACATCCCGTCCCGATGTTACATCTATCAGAGCATGACCCTCTAACCACACTAGACTTCAAGCACTAGCTTCTATTCGACTCACTGCTCGTTACCTGAAAAATATAGCTGTAAGGGTGAGTTCCTCAATCGATATAACAAATATTATAATTTATCATGTTATGTTAAGTAATGCTACACGTTAATCACCCTAATTATATCATGCATTAGGCAACGGCACAGTCAACTCAATTATCATATTCAAACACAACGTAAAGGCAACTCAATAACAACATAAAATGCAACTCAATGAGACTCGACTCTTCATGCATGTGGTACCATTTGGAGCAAAACTCCCAACTTAAAATCATTGCCAGTTTAGTGGGCATCAAGGCATAAGCCTTCAACTTTCAACTTAAAATTTTGCCAATCCAGGCCAACGTGGTGTGAGCAAAAGCCCCATAATTTTTTGCCAATCCAGGCCAACGTGGTGTGAGCAAAAGCCCCGACTTAATGCATATGAATGTATATGTCATGTACGACTTGAAAGCTCAACAACATAATAACAACAGCCACATAACAGCTTTTCAACAGAACAACTCATAATCAACTTTGGCTCTTCAGCCTACAACTCAGTAATTCTCAACAAATCAACTTAGAATCAACGTTGGCTCATCGGCCTACAACTTAATAATTTCAACAAGGCAACTAAAAAATCAACTTTTCAACATCATTGCATCAACATTTCACAACCATAAACCTAATAAATTCATTCCTCACAATTAACTATGATAGGCCAGCTACCACTTGCACTCACAACATAAAATCAACTATTTTTCCATTCTGCAAAGACTCTGCTCAACTGGAGGGAGTCGGCGCAAAAGCCCTATGCGTCGACGCATACAGTCGACGCTTAGCTCACTGGTCGGCGCAAAACTACCATGCGTCGACGCATGCAGTCAGCGCATGCCTCACGGGTCAGCGCACGCCGACCCTATGGTCGACCGCTCGCGCGCAGACTCAGATTTTTCTGAGTTTTCCAGGGTTCCGTTAGCTCACGTTTCACAGGTTTTCCGGCCGTTTCCTCAACTACAACCATCTCTAAACAGAACCATTCGTCCGGTAAATTGGTAGCGCCGATTCAAGTTTCTAATTGGGATTCGTACCCTGGTCTAACATTTTCGACTCACACAACTATCAATTCAATTTACAGTTTTTAACACGGTTTATTCAACGTCAATTTCAGCATATACAGTTCCAATTAGGGTTAAAGTCAACGGCTTCTCACTACCCATGACATGTTATTCTATAATACCCATTAACCGACGATAAACCCCCCTTACCTGAGATAATCCGGCAATTCTCTAAGCTTTAGCTTTTCCGTTCCTCAACCGTGCTTTTCGGCTCTTTGCCCTTTTTCCTCTTCTCTGCAGCTTCTCTGAGTTTCACGTGAAATTTCTTTGTTAAGAATGAAACCCTTTTCTTTATTCCCACTTATATATATATTCCAATTATTATTATTCCAAAATAATAATAATAATAATAATAATAATAATAATCCAATAATCCAATTTATTTAATTAAATTAATAATTATATTATCAACTTAATTAAATAATTCTTTTTTCTTTATTTGGGGTGTTACAAGTCACGCCGATCTTCCAAACTCCTTTTAAGGACATGCGCTATTGACAGCAGCTTACACACTTAACCGTGTTCCATCCAAAAGGGTTGATAAGACACCATATGAGATATGAAGTGGTAAGAGACCACATATGTCTTACATAAAGATTTGGGGTTGCGAGGTTTATGTGAAACGACAAATTTCAACTAAGCTTGAGCCCAAATATGTCAAATGCTTATTTGTGGGGTATCCTAAAGAAACAAGAGGGTATTACTTCTACAATCCTTCTGAGGGCAAAGTGTTTGTCGCTCGAACTGGAGTTTTCCTAGAAAATATTTTATTTCCAAAGGAACCAGTGGGAGGAAAGTAGAGCTTGAAGAAATTCAAGAATCACAAAGCATCGACACACCTATGGAGGAATTGGAGCAGGAAACACAAGTAGTTGTGTAAGAGCAACCTGCTCAAGTAGAACAAGGCCAGCGTAGGTCAGGCAGGATACGTCACCTACCTGAGATATATGGATCAAGGTGATGTATTACTCATGGATCAAGATGAGCCTGTGACCTACTCATAGAATCTTCGTTTTGATGAAACAGTAAAACAATATGGATTCATCAAGAACGAAGATGAGCCTTGTGTCTACAAGAAGGTTAGTGGGAGCATGATCGTATTCCTGGTATTATATGTAGATGACATATTACTTATTGGAAACGATATCCCTACCCTGCAATAAGTAAAGTCTTGGGTAGGGAAATGCTTTTCTACGAAGGACCTAGGTGAAGCAGCCTATATATTAGGAATCAGAATCTATAGAGATAGATCATAAAATGCTTGGCCTAAGTCAGAGTACATAGACAAGGTGCTGAAATGCTTTAATATGAATGATTCCAATGGTTATATGTTTTGCTGAAATGGTGGCGCTGTGAGCTTGAAAAGTTCAAAGCAAGATACAATTGTTGATTCTACAACCGAGGCCGAGTATATTGCTGCCTCAAATGCAGAAAAGGGAGTTGTTTGGATCAAAAAGTTCATTAGTGAACTTGGCATAGTCCCTAGCATTGTGGATCCCATTGGTCTCTATTATGATAACAATGGTGCTATCGCACAAGCTAAGGAGCCTGGATCTCACCGACGATCCAAACACATACTCAGGCGTTATCATCTCATTCGACAGATAATAGATAGAGGAGATGTGAAAATATGTAAAGTACCTACACTTGACAATATAGCTGACCCACTGACAAAGCCTCTTGCGCAGCAGAAGCATGATGGCCATACTAGATCAATGGGCATACGGGGTGTGCCTGATTGGCTTTAGTGCTAGTGGGAGATTGTTGGTGTAAGCCCTAGAGGCCAATACTTTTGATACTTGTATCGAATAATAAAAGGCTTTTCATTATTACGTATGTTTAATAAAGTCCCTAGAATAGCTAGTCCGTTTAATGTATTAAGTGTGACTTAATCATGAGAACACATTAAACATAAGGACACTATTCTTAAAGTATCCGTAGTCGAGCTTTAGTGTGAAGTGGGATAACATTAAAGCATTAAGACTATTATGTTTGTAGACTGATGATCACATCTCATGGATCATGGATAAAGAGTTATCAAGTCTTAAACATAGGTATGAATATTAGGAGTAATATTTATACCGGATTGACCCGCTATGAGAATACTATATAGAAAGTTATGCAAAGTGTCATAAGTTATTCTCATGGTGATAATAGTGTATTCCACTCTTCGACCTAAAACCACTATGGATCCTAGATGTAGAGTCGAGTGCTTTATTGCTGATCCAACATTGTCCGTAACTGGATAACCATAAAGACAGTTGATGGGTACTCCACGAAGCATGCTGAGGGACATGAGTGACCTAGATGGAATTTGCCCATCCTGCATAACAGGATAAATGTCTATGGGCCTAATATTGAACTGGACAAGGATTAAACGGTCTATGCCTTGTGTTCAATATAGACATAAGGGCAAAAGGGTAATTATACACATAAGTATTATCACAGAAGGTTTTGTCAGATCACATGACATTTTCGTGTCTTGGGTAGCAGTGATGTGTTGCTAGATACCGCTCACTGTTTATTATGTTAAATGCGTGATTTAATATAATTGCCAATGTCACGGAAACCTACAGGGTCACACACAAAGGACGGATTGATGAGAGATAGAGTAACTAAGGAATACCGTAAGGTACGGTGCCCTTAAGTGAATTATAGAACATCGTAAGGTACGGTGTACTTGAGTAGAATACGAAATATGGTAAGGTATCATGGGCTTAAGTGATTTTGGGCATATTATAAGATATGGGCCAAAATACACTTAAGTGGGCTTTTAGCTTGAAGCCCACACAAGTGGTTCTATAAATAGAACCCTTGTGCAGAAGCATTTTTTTGGCGGTTGCATTATTTTTGTTTTCTCTCACACTCTCTCTCTCACTCAAAGCCTTCATTCGTACCAGCTAGCATTGAGATTGAAGGAACCCGTTCGTGTGGACTGAGTAGAGACGTTGTCATCGTTCAACGTTCGTGATCGCTTCGTGGATCTGCATCAAAGGTTTTGATCGTCACAAGTGATCTGCACAAAGGTTTCAATCGTCACAAGAGGTAAATATTCTATCACTGATCATGACCATTCGTAAGGATCTCTAAAGGAGAAAATTTTAATTTCCGTTGCGTTTTGGACCGCAATTCTCCTTCAGATATCCCATCATTGTGTGTTCTGATGGAAGCCAAGTTGACTGAAGCTGAATGGTGTCAGACCATATATGATCAGCTAAATTTGATTGAAGAGAAGAGGTTGACTGCCATGTGCCATGGTCAGCTATATCAGCATAAAATGAAGAAATATTTTGATAAGAAGGTCAGGCCTCGTGTGTTTATAGAAGGTACCTTTATACTCAAGAAGATTTTATCTTTCAAGCCAGATACTAGGGGAAATGGACTATTAATTATAAAGGCCCATATATTGTTAAGAGAGCCTTTTCAGGCGGTGCCTTGATTCTTACAGCTATCAATGGTGAAGAGTTCACTCGTCCTGTGAATGTCGATGCAGTCAAGAAATATGTCGTCTAAAAAAGGAAAAGAACAGCTCGCTAAGTTGAAAACCCGAAAGGGCGGCTTAGGCAAAAATGAGCGTCTCGGTCGATTGAAAACCCAAAAGGGCGATCCAGGCAAAATTTAGAGACATAAAAAAGAAAAAAAATTATCCCGATAGATTGAGTACCCCACCTTGGGGTAATTTATGAAAAAATAGGGATTATGGCAAGTAACTGCATTCGGCTGATTTCCAGTCTTGAGCAAGTCAGTCAACCCTGATTCATCATTCTCAACCGAAGCCAAGAGCACAGTGGATATTGAAGTTGGTAGAAGGATTAGTGATCATTGTATTCGATGTAGCCCTTTTCCATGTAAATTACCATTTTCAACTTTTGTAAAGATCTATGGAGTCTTGTCATTTATAGACTACCATTCTATTAAATAACGTTGAGCTTTTTATCCAATTTGTTTCTATTCTTATTTATTTTTCAGCTAAATAGAATTGAATCTTTATGATGATAATTTTGAAAATTTTAAATTAATAAGATCAAAATCATTTTTCTTAAAATAATAAAAGTAAATACTTTTAAAAAGCAGTCAATTTCATTAAGGAATATCAATAACAGTCTGAGAACATATAAGTCTATAAAGAACGGAACAATGTCGGTCTTTCCCCAAGTAGTTAGTTTGGTCACTTTTTTCCTTCCCAACGGCAATTCAGTTTCTCCAATCGAGTAATGTGATTGCCTCACCAGCTGAGCGGTAAGCGCATAATCTCAATGGTTTACATGATTCAGTGTAGGATTTTTATTCCCCTCAGGTCGCCAGCAAAGTTCACTCCTGAACCCCACCAGCACTTATTCTTGAGCAGTTTTTCTGGTCCTCTACAAGGTTGTCTCCCATGTGGCATGGTGTTGACCTAAAATTTTCCCCGCAGAGTTGATGATTCAGGTCCTCAGTAGATCTTTTCTATCTCCCCGGTCAGGGTTGAGTTGTTTGTGGTGGATGACTTGTGTTCATCCCTAGCTTTTTCTCTAGTTGATGCCTCCATCATGTCGAGATTAGTCGAGTGTTATAGCGATGATTCAGATCAGTGACATTTGTATCCTTTGTGATTGTTTTGTCAGCATAATCATCAGTCATATATACATATACATATACATTCGTACATCAAATATTTCATTACACATTATTATTGCATTTGATTCCTTATTTTTCCGATCCTCTTCTATGGTGATATACTTTCCCCACGCAGATTTGGTGTGTTTGTCCTCCCTCAATTGTAGAGTATCATCCCCTTAAGCAAAAAGAATTTACCCTTTCTCATTCCCTGCTGAGTTATTTCCTCGTGGATGATTATTACTTCAGTTTCCTCCCCAGTTGATTATCTGGATGGAACCACTCCCCTTGAGATATATCCTCACCGGGTCGAGTCTTTGTTTGACCATTTTTGTCTAGCTCTTACCTAGATGGATGCTTTGGTCCCTCGAGAGACTATTACCCAGTAACTGGTAATATTCTTCTCGCTTTGCGAGTACCTTACTCTTATCCAATACCCAGTAACAATAATCTACTTCCTCTTGTTTTTCCCCAGCGGATTCGTGTTACGTTTCCCCGGGTAGTCTATCCTTGATATGTTCATCCTAACCGATGACGAATATTCTTCCCTTTGAGTCTATCCTTGATATGTTCATCTTAACCGATGACAGATATTATCCCCTTCTTGGTTTTCTACCCAGTAAAAAGGTAGTTGTAATCCCTATTGCTTTCTCATAGAGTTAATCCTTTATATGTTCATCCTAACTGATGACGGGTTTTCTCCCCTTTGCTGTTTTCTGTCTAGTAACCGGTAGTTGTAAATCTTGTTTTCCCCTGCTAAGTCTATCCTTGATATGTTCATCCTAACCGGTGATGGATATTCTATTTTCGGTATTCTATCTAGTAACTGATAGATATAATTCCTATTTTCTCCCTGACATTATAATTCATGTTCTCTTTGTGGCAATATTTTCCCCACGAAAATTCCTTTCAACATCCATATCATATGCATCATGAGGTCTCTTAGGGACCAAAACTTGTTTCAATGTTGTTATTTAAGTCCATTCTACTGAGTCGATACGAAGATTTTAACATTCATCTCCTTAGTTAGAATGTCCTTAAATAGGGGCAGTTGTAAGACCCCAAAATTGATCCTAAGATCCCTCATGCTATCTCATCATATGAATTGGCATTGGGATCACACCTTGGCATCCTACTTACCCCTCTTTCATTGGGTTTGCATTGGGAGAGATCACCAAGCACATCTTGATTGTATCATACTTTGTTTTTCACTATTTACTAACCAAAATAACAAAAAGGTATCAATGTATAGTTTGTTGCTTTTGTAGGAAGTGTGCATGCTCATCTATGCTCTATCAAGCTCATATCTAGGGTTTAAGACCCTCAATGTAAGGAGTAAAATCAATAAATGGTTCACATTGGTTCTAGACATCATATATGGATCCCCATGATCTTCACATATCATTTTGATCAAGAAATCATCAAGAATTTGGAGTTTGTTTGCCTTGGAAACCCTAATTCATCTGGGTATCTTGTGTAACTTCTTCAACAAGTTTCTTCAACATTTGATCAAATATTTCAAGGGATACTTCACATCATATCATTTTACACATATATTATCCTCCATGAGTCCCAAAAGTCAAGAGAATGTCAACCTAGCAAGATGGTTCGTGGTGGTTGACTAGAGAAAGTCAATTGGTCAAAATTGGGGTTCCCTAGACCCTATCTCCTACAATTTTTGTCATATGAAAATGATTCCAAGAGAAACGTTACTCAAAATGACATTCCAAACAACTTTAATGTTGAAGTCAAGAGCTAGTTTTGCTTGGAAAGTCATTTTTTATGGTGAACGATTATAGGTCATTTTGTCTGAACCCTAGTTTGGAGGTCAGCTTCCCAGGATCATAACTTGCTCAATTCTTATGATATTAAAGCCATTCAAATTCCATGATCAAATTCAAGATGTATAATTCAACTTTGATATTTCTAGGAAGTTCAAATTCAACTTTAAAATGCATGTGCCAAGAGGAAACATTATAGGTCATTTTGGGCCAATACCATTGAACAAGTGATTTTCCTCAACTTCTAAAATGCATAAATCCTTCATGCCAAATCCAAATGAGGTCAAATTTGTGACCAAATTTAACAGGATTGAAATATATGCAACTTTTATGAAGGAACCTTTCTCATTTGAAGTCCATAGAAAAAGTTATTCAAGATGGAAGAAGTGAACATTTGACTTGGGACTTAGAAACTTTTCAAATATGTTTGATTTCCCAAACTTCCACCTCAAAATTCATCATGATCCAAGCTTAAAAAAACGTGTTCAACATGAAAGTTATCCCCCT
This sequence comes from Lathyrus oleraceus, assembly GCF_024323335.1. Taxonomy (NCBI): domain Eukaryota; kingdom Viridiplantae; phylum Streptophyta; class Magnoliopsida; order Fabales; family Fabaceae; genus Lathyrus; species Lathyrus oleraceus. The sequence continues at coordinate 338,397,701 of NC_066585.1, forward strand.
TGATCTCACCTTTCCAAAAAGCCCAAGATCACCTCATTTGGCCAAAGAATGAAGGACTTGCACATGGGTGCAATGTGAGATACCATTTCGGTGATTTTCACTTCCACATTTTATACACGAATGCATGGCTTCACAACATGATCTCAGCATGATTCTCACTCAGTTTTGGACCTGAATACATCACTTGATGGGCCTATTACACACCCATGCAAGCATGCAAGAGAATCACTCAAACTTTGCCATATTTGGAAGTGTGTGGAAATGAATCTTTTTTGCTATAAATACAACTCTCATTGCTCAGAATTAAGGACCTCATGCCCAAGATTTGAACCTTTAATTTAAACCCTCTCCATTAAAGGATGATCTTGACGGTTTTCTTTTGAAAATTGAGTTTCAAATCTCCATCTATTTTGAGATTGAAACTCCAAGAGTCCAGACCATTTCTTGATCCTAATCACTTCCAACAAGCTTCTGAAGCAAGGCCAAGCACAAGTGGAATCGAGATCGAGTAAGTTTGAATCTCCATTGAAGGTGAATTTTCAGAAACTTCATCTCTTCAATTCTCCCTCAATTCTTCACCATTCTTTGGGATTTTTGGTTGTCTGATGTCTTATCAATGCAGGCAAGAAGATTGAGTTACTTTGAGTTCAAATCGAAGCAACTCAATTCATGATCCTCAAAATTCAAATCCCTGTATCTTTTTATATACTTGGAATTGAAGAAAATTGAGGCCAGATTCGTGCTCCTGAGCATTTTTCCTTCAAATTAGTGTCTTCACTTTTCATTTTCCATGGAGTTGAGCCTCAACCAGAACGGTGGTGATCACCGGAGAAGATGACCGGAGCTAGGGCTCCGGTGGTGCGCTGGATCAATCCAGGCCATCTGATCTGGTTCTCATGTTCTAATCTCACGCGTCCAAAGTGATTACCATGCGTGTGCACGCATTGATTGCAGTGTTTGGTGGAAGCGCGCACTTGGCCATCAGATCTGCCACCTTAATTAATGAGGGAGATCTGATGGCCCTTTTTTTTAATTTCTTTTTATTTTCTGATTTTTCATTTAATCCATTTATTTTGATTAATTCATATTAATTTCATTTTTAATCCAAAAAATATGGGACTTTCACCAAAAATCTTTAAATATTTTCCTCTTTCATTTTGTGAATTAAAATTATTTTTTGATTAATTTTGATATTTTTCATAAATTAATTGTTTTTGTACATATTTTTAATTATTTAAAAATACTTCCGACTTTTCAAAAAAATTGAATTTTTTTGTCTTAGGTCATTTGACCTTGTTTGACCTAGGATAAATCTCTTGGCCATTTATTTGGTGTTCTGAAGAGGTTTTAGGTTTTGATCAAACTAAATTTAATTTAAATGCATTTTTAATTTGATTTTTAATTGATTAATTGTGTAGAAATTATGTTGAGCCATTTTTATTGAATTGTGACGTTTGACTATGTGTTTGGGCCTTGGTCAAGGTTGATTTGACTTTTGTTGAATTAAAATCATTGGATTTAGGGGATTGATGAAATGGACATTTCATCTCCCAAAATGAATGAATGATTTTAATTTGATAAAATTCCTTCCATGACCAATTTGTGTTTCTCTTATCTCCCTTCCCTCTTCATCTTCAATCTAACTTTCTCTCATCCTTTCCATTGACCAATGAAGTCTCAATATCCTAAGGTTAATTAGTTCATCAATAACTTTGTGTTAGATGAACCAATACAAGTATGGATGAGATATGTCCATCCTTTGATCTTTTTTCTTTTTGTGTGTGGTATGTTTTAGGAGTATGGTTCATTATACCATATATCTAACATGCATTAACACCAAAAATTTTATTGCCCGATCTCAGATAGTTGTGACTTCTACATAACTCCAATTACGATTGCTTAACATAGAGCTAAATTTTGACCCTAAAGACATAGCATTCTAGTAAGTGAGATTGTAAGTCTCTCCCCTTTCATGGTATTGTGTGGAAACTTGACCTTTTTTCCTTCCTTTGGAAGATGTCTTGGTTAAAGGATCCATGCTTGTGAATAAAGGGTTGAGTGTTCTCCAAAGAATGACTTAATCAATTGAAAAGCAAAACATCACTAACATCTAATCAACTAAAATTTGACTAACTTTTATCATTATTGCTTTTATTTTCAAGTCATTTACTTTATGCAATTTAAATTCAAGTCATTTACCATTTCATTTGTCATTTACATATCATTTAACTTGTTTATATTCATGTCATTTTCACTTTGCTCACTTGAGCCATATATCGTGATTGTATAGATTTGTTTGTGCATTTTGTTTGTGTTTGTGGTCTTAGGACCTTGAAATACTTAATAAACAACAAAAAACCATAAAAAAAATATTTGTGTGGACTGTTGGATTTGATCTGAGCTTTTGGACTTAGAATTAGGCAACACTCCCTATGCAAAAGGACTTGGCCAATGCCAACATTTCTGAAACCAAGCTATTGTGATTTGAGCTTTCATCTGATGCAAGTATTGGGATCCACATGAATTCATCTGCTATTTGGTCTTGATGCAATTGTTACTTTGAACCTGTGTTTAATGCCTTATTATGAGCAAAGTCAATGAGTATGCCATCTGATACTTGAGAAGATAAAGAAGATTGTTAGTTGTGAAGTTGCTTGCTTGGATGTGGCCATCTTTATTTGATGTCTTGCTTAATATTGCTAATTGCTTGTTGATTATTGTTTGATTCAAAGTCCAAAGGTAAAATGGGTTTTTTATATGACATTCTTGTATGTTGGATTTCATCCCATTGGTCATATCTTTTCAACTCTTAACTTTTAATTTTATGCTTATGATTAGTCTCTTCATCTCCTCCCACTTTTTAAATTTCAAAAATCTCTCCCCCTTTTCAAAAATCTTCTTTGCTTGTGATTTTAAAACTTAGACCTTATTGCAAATTAGAAACTTTGGCCTTATGCCATTGCATTTTTTAACTCTTTTCTTAAATCAAAATTCTAAATGAATCTAATCACATTAACTTAAAATTTCAAAAGACAAAAAGAACTAACACTCATTCAAACTTTTTGTAGGCTCCTTTGTGCCTCATGTAAACTTAATTTTTGATTAAAAGCAATCCACTCATTTTGAAATTGATACCACGAACTACGAGGTTTTGATCCCTCATTTTTATGTTGGTACATAGGCACAAGTCCGAAAGTCTTGTCAAACACAAAAATATAATTAATGAATTATTTCCTCATCCCCACACTTTATTTATTGCAAACATCTTTTATACCAAACTCACATACACACATAAAAAAGGGCTCCCTAGGAGTATCTATGTCACTTTGGGTGCTAACACCTTCCCTCTGTGTAACCAACCCCCTTACCTGTAATCTCTGGAATTTTATTAGTTTTGATTTGAAAACTTCTTATCTTTGGGTTTTGTTCGTACTTTTCCCTTTTCCTTTGGAAACAAAAAAAGCGCGGTGGCGACTATGGTTTTATTGACGTTAAGTTTATCCATAGCTTAATGGTCATGAATTTACCGCTACACCTTTGTTCACCGTTAGATCTTGTTGTGTGAGAAAGTGGAAACCTTGGAGATGATTCCCACAAACGACATAAAATCAGATCTTTTCGGTTAACACACAAGAAATGAATTGTGATATGATGATGAACTCTAGTGAGGGTTTCATCTTCATTCCGATAATAATGAAAATGAAGGGTGTATCTTCAAACACTTTGACGTTCAAGTCAGTGTGATATTTTTGGGTTAGAATAATGTGTGTACCTGAGAAAGTTGTACATTTTTTCTTTATTGTATAGTTCTAGGGATATTCAAGGACTAAGAACACCTTATTTGTTATAGTTGTCTAAAAGGACAAGTGTTAAAAGATATTGGAAGTACAATATGACAGTCATTTGCATTTTGTCGACTCTGATCATACATCTTTATATGGTGGGTTAATCTCAAGGATCTACCGTACTACAAATTTTTGTGTGGAAAACTGCTATAGGGGACTGACATCAACTGTCTGAAGCCCTTAGTTGTGTAATCTGATAGCCCTTAGACTTTATCACTTTTGACCTTGTACGACATTAGGGTGGGATCATTCTATAAACCTTAGACCATATGAGTTGTTTTAGGATATAAATCTTGGAAATATTCCATAGATCCTATTAAATTGATCTGACAGCCTTTTTATCAAGTTCTTTTGCAATAATAGCAATGTGATAGAGTGGAGTAGTTTGAGCTTTGGCCTAGATAAAACATCATCAACCTTGAAAAAAGTAAGAAGATTAACAACGTTGAGATTAATCAATTGTAAAAACATATTTAATAGATTGAAATTTAGAATTCACGATAGAGCTTAGGCTGGAGATCTTCTAGATAAGGTGGAGGAAGAGTTGAATGGGTTTGACAGTGTCAATGCACAATTTTTCAATAAAGAGAGCAATGAAGTTGCACATGTAATGGTCCAACATACTATTAATTACTCAAATAAATTTTGCACCATTCATGACCCCGTGTAAATCTCAAAGGGAGTGAATTATGATATGATGATGAACTCTAATGAAGGTTTTAGCCATAGTCCGACAACAATGAGAATAAGGGATGACATTAGAAAACAATTCGACGTTCATGTTCGTGATAGTCATAAGTGAGTTTTTTAAGATAGAATAGTGTGTACTTGAGACTAACGTACATTATATCTTTTAAAATATGATTTTAAGTTTTTCAGAAACCTAAAACCTTCTAATTGTTTCAGATGTTAAAGCATCTTTGAAAATGTTCCTCCAGATTCTATCAACTCTCTTTTTTTATACTATTATTCTTTCCCTTTTTTATTTTTTATTTTGTTACATTTTCCATTTTAATTTTCACACAATTAGTTTAGGTATCCTGCCAAATTTACTACACACGTGATTAGTGTTGGAGAAATTGCCCACACAAATGAAGGAACTAAGCTCTTTCAATATCTCAATTTGTTGCATCATCAAAACCATATGATCAAACTACCAATATCATCAAAACACACCATATACCTAATAATTAATGTCATATATAGAGACCTAAAAATAGATATATTGTTATAATTTGGTGCCCAATGACGCCTATTATTCTTTTCATTTAAGAATTGTTAGTCAAAATTGACATAATCATTCAACCATTCAACATATCATTTTCGGGTAACTATGTACTTCTTATCTTAGTCCTTTTTAATGAATATAGATATCTATTTGTCTATTATTTCACATTTTTACAATTTTGAAGTAGTTATTGATCAATGCTTAAACTCATAGGAATTAGTAAGAGTGAGTGGTTTAGTCATTACACTTGTTTTGTATGGGCAATAGAGTATACAAATTAATCCCACATATTTTAAAAATAAACATAATAAAATTTTATTGCATCCTCTTATTTGAACTGAAAATTTATGTGATGTGATCCGACCATTCATATCTCAAATTATAACTTTAATTTAAAAAAAAAATCAAAATTTGTTTGAGATCTAAATCGGCTAATTTAAATCGAAGTCACAAAATCAATAAAGGTGTGAATGCAAACAATTAAGAATTCTAGAAAATTCAATTTTCATTTACCATAATGAAATACCGTTACATTTTTGCATATAGCGTTAACTTCACATTTGTTTTTTATCAAAGAAAAGTTCTAACAACACACTTTTAAAAAAATTATTTAGTTGCTTTTTATTAGTACAAAACATTTTCCTCCCATCTTTTAACTTCTTGCCTAAGAATTTGTAATCAAACTTTAATCACTTGTTTAAAATATTTGAGTCATTCATCATTCAGATCAATCGCGTGTCATTTTGGTAAAATTTATAAGTTACACTAATATCATTCATTTTTAAAATAATGAAATCCGCATAATTTTTTAACAAGATAGGTTATGAACATAAACCGACCGTTAAAAGAGCGTGTTTTTAACACTAACAAATCTTCATTTACTTCATTCATGCAACCTAACATAGTACATAGTTGGCAATTGTCATGTTTGTGCCAATCTCATCAATTGCTTTTAAACATAAACTATGCACACAAAAAAACAATCTTGAGTGTCTTTTAGTATTTGCTAACCTTTTTCTCATGAAATTCTCACCTAGGGCCCAATTTAAATTCAAGGTGCAACCTTCACAAAGGAAACTCATCCTTTGGCATTACATAGTCTCTTTGTGTCAAGGGCCACTTTGTGTGATCAAAAAGATGAGAGGAAAACAAGCTTCAGCAAAAACCATTTTATTCCTATGCATTGCTTGCTTTCTTGCTGGAACACTCTTCACTGGCCAAATGTGGACAAGCCCCTCCTCCAACCATGAAAGCATCGCGCTATCGACCAGACTTGACAGCGGTCACAAGCGAGTGAGTACAGATAGATTTATCTTAATTTTTTTCTCACTAAGTATGTCATATTCATCACTTCCCGTGATTAAACACAATTTTTAATTCAAAATTTATATACATATATGATCACAATTGATTTTGAGTTAATGGCTAAATGAAAGATTTTTTTATTAAAAGACGAAGTTGATTTCGAATACTTACTTTTATTTTATTTTTTCTTGTGACAAATCTAATTAATATTTCATGTTTAATTTTTTTTATGTAGAAAATAATTGAAGGTGAACCGGGAGATGTAATTGAAGAAGTGACAAAGACTCATCAAGCTATCAAGTAAGATAGATTTATAAATGATGAACTCTTGGATTAAATTTTAATTTTAACACATTAAATTGATAATTATTTTTGTGAAATAAATCATTTGTGCACAAAATTTAATAGGTCATTGGACAAGGCAATTTCAACATTAGGAATGGAATTGACAGCATCTAAGACAACAAGCCAAACTGATGTGAACCACTTGAGACAACAACATGGTTCTAACCATAGTATCCAGAAAGCTTTTGTGGTGATTGGCATTAACACTGCCTTTAGCAGCAAGAAACGACGAGACTCGATCCGCGAAACATGGTTGCCTAATGGTACGTATACGTTACTCATGACTAGATCGACCGTCAAATCAGTTAATATTAAGATTGTTCATGATATAACCTAATCGTCACATCAGTACGTATAAGATCGATCCATTCATATTTTGATCTCATATTTTGATTTTAATAAATCTAATTGTTGCCATTAATTGAAACCAGGAGATAAGCTAAAGGAACTAGAGAAAGAGAAGGGAATTGTTGTAAGGTTTATGATTGGACATAGCGCGACACCGGGAAGCATTCTTGATCAATCAATTGATGAAGAAGAAGCAGAACACAATGATTTCCTTAGGTTAAACCATGTTGAGGGCTACCATGAATTATCATCCAAGACAAGACTGTTCTTTTCTACCGTTACATCTATGTGGGATGCTGATTTCTATGTCAAGATTGATGATGACATACATTTAAATCTTGGTAAGTTTCTTTAATGAACTAATTTTCAAGTTCGATTTTTCTAATTATTCTTATATTATCTGTTACTAGAGTGAAAACATGTCACAGATTGAGATTGAGGAGTGTGATTGTTGTACATAAATTATCTGTATAATTTTTTGTTATTGATAATGCAGGTAAGTTAGTGACTACACTTGCAAAGTATCGATCAAGACCTAGAATTTATATCGGTTGTATGAAATCAGGCCCGGTTCTATATCAAAAGTGAGTTTTTTAAAAAAAAATAAAAAGAGTAATTGTTATTATAAATTAATGAAATAATTTAATGTGAATTAATGAGTTTTATTTTTGTGATAGAGGGGTAAAGTATCATGAGGCTGAATATTGGAAATTTGGAGAAGAAGGAAACAAATATTTTAGGCATGCCACAGGACAATTATATGCCATTTCTAGAGATCTTGCAGACTATATATCCAACAATTGGTAATTTTTTCATCCTTTTATTTTTAGTTAAAAAATCAATAATTTTTTTTAATTTATTTTTGAATTATAAAATAAAATATTTATTTATTTATTTATTTATTTATTTATTTATTTATTTATTTATTTATTTATTTATTTATTTATATGCAGGCCTATATTGCATAGATATGCAAATGAAGATGTGTCTCTAGGAGCATGGTTATTGGGCCTAGAAGTTGAACATGTTGATGAACGTTCCATGTGCTGTGCCACACCCCCAGGTTACTTCTCCTCAAATTTGTTTAATGTATTCAAGAACAAATAACCAATTGAATTTAAATCCATAGTTGAAAAATGTTGGAAAATGTGTATTGGATGGTACTTTATAGTTTCTGTTTTTACTTTTTAAATTATACGATTATCTTATCAATCACTGTTTCTCAAATAAAAAATATAAGAAAAATATAACCGAAAAAGTTTATGTATTTTGTAATAATTTTTAATTAGATACATCAATCTTTTTACATTTTATTTTAGTTATAAGAACTTGTTTCACTAATCTTCGTATTAATGATAATTAAAATACATCAATAATCAATAAAAAAAATTATTAAATTGATATTCTCTATTTTATTTATTATATTTTTTTAATTTGTGTAAAAATATTTATTATAACACTTATTTTACAACAGAGGTAGTATAAAAATTAAGAAGAAGTATATTTTATAACAACATTTCAACAATAAAAAAATTCACAAAATATTTTGTAACACACATTTTTATTGATTCCAAATAATATAGTTCTCATCAAACTTAGATCATTTCAAGTAATATGATAAAATATGTTAAAAAATATGTAATCAAAAGTACTCGTAACTGTTTTATTTGTCTAATTTGTAAAAGAAGCAAAAACATTATATTTATTTATGGTTTTCCAAATTTATTTTTGTAAACATTCTCATATCTTAGAGTTTGTTTATATATATATATATATATATATATATATATATATATATATATATATATATATATATATATATATATATATATATATATATATATATATATATCCATTATCAAAGAATTTACTTTTAAATTTAAGAATCACTTTCATTTTAACTAGAGATCATAAGTATACTGCTTATAAAAAAAATTATTTATATATATATTATTTTATTTTTAAAAGAATTTTATCTACAAAATATTGGTATCCAACAAAATTTTAGCGTACTAAATAAATTTTCTTTCATTATTTTGTTAAATCAGATTGTGAATGGAAGGCAAGGGCAGGAAATGTGTGTGTGGCTTCTTATGATTGGAAATGCAGTGGCATATGCAAATCTGTGGAGAGAATGAAAGATGTTCACAAAGCTTGTGGGGAAGGAGATGGAGCTGTTTGGAATGTTGAAATTTAATTCATCATTGTCACCATTTCAATATTGAGAGATAATACTTATGTAAACTTTCACTTTCTTTGGATTTGAAATTTCCAATATTGAGAGATGGAGCTGTTTTTTTATTGCAAATCAAGGTATATTAATTTGTTTTCTTATCATCGCTCACTTCAATCATTAAAGAGTCAAAATTTTGAATCAAAACATGGCTCGGACATTTTATCAAACATGAGTTATGTGAGTTTAAAACTTGAAATGCTAAATTTAGTAACTAAGCTCATATTATATTACAAGTACGTTTCTACCATCTAATCGCAAACAAGTTGTTTTTGAATTAAGAAAAAAACAGTGATGAAGGAAATGACACACCTTGGCTTTGGATGAGAAAATGAGAGTTCGCTTTAAAATTAATCTAATCAAATGATAGAGGTGCAAGCATTGTTTCAATGTTCTTTGGTAATAACTTTAATTTTTAGTTTACTGATATTTGTTATCTGTTTTTAAATTTATAGATTTAATCCCCATTAAAAAATTTGATAGGTGGGGACAAAGAATAATGAAAAGCAAAATAAATGGGATTCAACAAAAATAATTATTTATGCAATAAAACAATAATTTAATTGACGGAAATAGATCAAAGACAAGAAATACAATACTTTTTTTTATTCTTTTTGATCGAATGATCTACTCTAGGCGAGAGAGCAGTTGTCTCATTCACTATGCTTTCATAATTTATTACAAATGAGTTATAAGAAAATAGTCACGCAAGTTTTCAAGAAGAAACTATACTTTTTTATCCAATTGTTTCCTAATCTCTCTAAATCTCTATATATGAAACACATAAAGCCAAAGTGTTTAGAAGTGTTTCTATTTCTCCTTAGATGTCTCCAAGGATTTCCCAAATTCTAAGAATATTCTCTTAGGAATTTATCCTTGCCTCTCTAGGACTACTACTAGGATTATTAGGATTCCCAAACCCTTCTCTTTGTCTTTAGCTCTAAAGTTATGAAGGTTGTTAAGATAAGAATGACGAAGATTCATATTTGAAACCCAAAGTATCCATAACAAGGCTAAAACTTAACCCATTAACAAGTAGCTCCATGAACCAAAAAAAATAAAGCTCAATACACGCAAACTGAGAAAATCGGACCTGAGCTCCGACAGGCCGAACTATCTGCCAGACCAGCCATTATCGCACGGTCGTTATGACTTTTGCGTCCAGGCTCATATGTGATTTATGCAATCTCAAAATATGTTTGAAATTTTGTTCCTCAAGGGATAGATGTCGAACTCGATGCTTTGACAACAAGTTCAACAAGTTACACTATAACCACTTATGCTAACAAGTAATAGATGATGGAGCAGAAAAGCAATAAAGAACATAATTAATTGTTTATCCAGTTCGGTGAAACTACATCCATGTCTGGAAGGATGAGTCCACAATCCAATAAAGGAAGTTCACTATTAGTAGTTTAGTACATTTAGACTTACAAGCTACAACAACCCATATGTTGTTCAATGCCTCTTCCTAACCCTATCCAATGACTTTCTATTTAGAGTCTCCCCCTAAATATGAGAACCTACTCACTTTCTTCTCTGCCACAATCCCACTGGCAGAGGCAAACAACCATTAAAGCCTAGTGATCAGCTTTAATCTTCACAAGATAAAGAATGTTGAATATTACAAATCAACTAGACAAACCTTTTATGCCAAGTTACTGAAACATAGAGGTGTACATAAACAATATTGATTACAACTCAATTAGACAAACCATCTATACCAAGTTACTAAAACATAGAGGTGTGCATAAAGATCCTACACTAATCCTATTAGGGCATTAGCGTGGATACAGGGCACAAAACCTAACACTCTAAGATCTTCAATAGGAGTGCTTGTTTTGCAATGTAGGTTTGAGCTCCTTATATTTCAATGTAACTTAGGGCTTTTCTCTTTGGGTAATATCATTGAATTTGTCCATCATTAATGCAGAATCTGTTGGATATTCGATTTTCTCATTGAATATCTCTAAAAAGATATGGTTTGTTTAAATTTAAATTTAAATTCAAATCTTCATTTAAAATCCTAATTAAACATCATCCAGCTGTCAAACAAATCATCTAATCATATTATCAAATCGATAACAATAAAATCTTTAAAACATCTTCTGTAAAACACACTCCAAAATGCAGCATTTTGGTGCCTATTGCACAAGGCTCAGATGTCGTACCAACATGTTGGAGCATCGCGTCTAGCATGTGTCCTTTCTGCAACTTCATACAGCTTTAGCAAGCTAGATCAATCTTGAAAACTTGGACACTTCTCCAAGTTGTTGTTTTTCTAAAAGACAACTAATCCAAAGGGTCGATTCAATAGGAACAACAATCTCCCCCTTTGGAAAATTGTGGCAAAATAACTCTTCAAGATAAATAACACTTCTTCAATAAGAACAAGTGAGGGTTCTTCAGAGTATTTCGACAAAAACAACTTCCATGTATCAGAGTTAAGCACCAGCAGCAGCAGAAGTCAAAAGCATCAACATTCAGATGCTTACACATAGTCCATTCAGTTTGCTCCAAACCAAACAGACAATCATGCAATCATTCAAAGACTTAGTCATTTATGAATCTAGTGCCATATCGTTAGTAACATATAATTCCTACTAGCTAACATATATCAATATATAATCAATCATTCACATACTTAGTCATGCACACAAAGTGAGTTAGTAGTTGATAACAATAAATACTACTAACACAAATAGATCTGTTTTCACATATACATGGACCGGGACCAGATTCTATTCCTGGTGCACTAGCATGGAGAAAAACATTAGCACTTTCCTAGATTGAGGTAGTACTAAAAATCACCAGGTTTATCTGCACACAGCAGATACACCACTTTGTCTAATTACCCCCCATTTTACCATAATTTAGCAAATGGATAGTCATAAAGTCATTATGCATAGAGAATAACATACACAAGGTCAGACATGCAAGGGTTATGTAAGCACATATACACCTGAAGGTGTGAAAAACACAAGAAATTGGGGGTTTGAATTGGATTTTACAAGCAAAAGCTTTTTCCAAAACAAAAACACCACTAACAAGTTAAATGATGAAGAGATAAAAACACAACGATTTTTATCTTGGTTCACTTGAAACTCAAAGTTAATCCAGTCCACCCGCCAAGGTGATTTGCCTTATACACAAGGACTTAATCCACTATAATCAACAGATTACAATAAACACAAAGAATAACCTTCTTTGTCTTCTTAAGGATCCAACTAAACCTTAGTCTCTTTAAGGACTCACAAAGAACAACTTTCTTTATCTTCTCAAGGATAACCTTCTTAAGGAATTAAACAAATAGTTTGAAGAATATTTAGTGTGTTACAAGATGCTTCTACAAAAGCAGATTTACACAAATGAATAATAAATACTTAAAGAACATTGTATACAAAAGATGATACTTTTTCACAAAGAAAAATAGTTTGTCAAAATACTTGTGTAGATCAACATTTTCTTCAAGTCTCTAATGTATGCTTATATAGTGTAAGCATGTGACTATTGGAGGGCATAATGGGGAAAGCTCCTTGAGCGGCTTTTCATTGTTGGAAGAGAAAGGAATGATACCACGTACTGTCATTTCGCCCACATATTCAGTGAGAAGTGTGATGAATAGTACAGTCATTACCCATGAAATCGTGTAGTGGAAGGTTGTTCGATTTGTACTATGTACTATTTGATCACGTTCCCATTTAATCTTATCTTCAGATTCATTGGCTTTTGATAAAATATGATTGAAGCATGAATTAAAGAAGTAGAAAGCTGGATTCAGAAGCTTCAGAACCTTGGGTCAGAACCTTGACAACGTCAGTAGTCTGGCTTGAGTTCTTCAGTGTCTTCAGAATCTTCAGAGTCTTCATAATCCTCGGTCAGAACCTTGATAACTTCAATCGTCTGCCTTGAGATCTTTAGAAACTTCATCTACATAACACAACTTCAAAAGCTTGTCATTCTTCAGAAGTTTGTTGATCAGAGTCACGTCCAGAAGCAAAAACTGAGAGAACATTGCAACAATAATATAGAGTCTCCTTAGAAGCTTCTGATGGGTGAAATAACATAGAAGCAGAAAGAACATTGCAGCAACAATATTGACGTCTTTCAGAACTTCTAATTGCAGCACATAAGCGGATTTGGAACACAAAGTTCAGAAATTGATAATTGTGCACATCATATGATCAGAATCAGAACTGGTTGTTAAAGCTACATAATGACAAACCATTAGGGTACCAAAAATGTTCTCACACAAATACAACATTGTTATCATTAAAACTTAAGGTATAGATGCAGAACCAAATCTTGTTCTAACAACACCGAAATCATGAAAAAAAACCTACCAGAATCAGCATCAATTGATGCATAATATTAGATTTGTCTTAAAATTAAAAGGATAAAATAGGAAGTGAAGTCTTTAAAAATCCATAAACATAAAATGTCCAAAACAACTAAGCTAGAACATCTGAGGTTATTCTTCAATCCATCCTGTATAGTTCTTGTGAGCTATCCAATCAGGATCAGCCTTTAAGTGAGAATTGTAACACCCCGATTTAATTCCCGTATTTATTTATTAGGTGTTTATTTTAACTAATCATTATTTGGTGTGATAGTTAATTAAATATATGTTCTGGTGATTATTTGAATTGTTTGAATATATGTGTTATTTGAATAATTGAATTTTATGAGTAGAAATAGCAATTGTCTAGTAATGGGTCTAATTAATTAGAATGAGTATATAAGTGGGTTAAGCCCATTATGAGTTAAAAATATAGTAAGGGTTTTATAGATTAGAGTTAGCTTTGTAAAACAAGAGAAGAAGAGAGAATAGAAGAGAAGAGAAGAGAAAGAGGAGAAGAAGAATGACCTAGAGATTTTATCTATAATAAGGTAAGGATGGAAATTCAAGTCGTCATGGGTAAACATAATGTATGTAATGTATGTGGGTTAGATATCATGAACTTAGGATTTGAGGATTTGGATTTTGAGAAACCCTAACATGTGTTTATGTTTTAATCCATGAAATTTATGTTTATGTTATGCTATGATGTTTCTATATTGAATTCCATGAATGGGTATGTGTATAGAACATGATTTGATGTATAATTGCATGTTTGAGTTTCACTTGAAAATGGTTGATTTGGGATTTTGGTGAAAATTAGTGGAGCTTAGAATCTTGTTTCTATGATCCTAATAGTTGTTATATGACATATATAGGTTGTATAACTATTTATTTCATGAAAAATGATGGATTAATGTGGTTTTATGATGAAAATTCGTGCTGGACAGCAGCATTTTTGCAACAGCAAATTTTCTAGTTTTTGACAGCATTTTTGCAACATCAAATTTTCTAGTTTTTGACAGCATTTTCGCAACAGCAAATTTTCTGGGTTTTGACAGCATTTTGAAAAACTTGTAAATTCAATAACTTTTGAGTCGTAACTCCATTTGAGGTGCCGTTTGGACCGTTATGAAGTTAAGAATATTATCTATAACGTAATATTCATTTTGATAACAGTAGATTAATATTTTATCAAAAGAATCCTAATGTGGATATATTTTGTATGTGTGGTGAATGTGAATGACATGTTTTCTATTGTTTGGCATGTATTGGATGGTTTTAGATGGATTTTATGAAGAAACATAATACTTGAAATTATGTATGTGATGATGTGAATTAGTTAATTTGATTAATAACATGAATTGGCTTGTTTGTTTTATGTTAATGTGTTGTGATGAGATGATGAATGTTATTTGATGTATTGTTTGGGGTTGAAGTCATGTTAGGTGTATGTTGTGAAAATGTTGGTTGTGATCTGCTTATGTATGATTAAGGGGTTGCAATCGTCTTAATTGCATGAGTCTTGTTGTTGTTGCACACTTACACTAGCATGAGTCTATGAAAGAGGCAATGTTGGGTAATCTCGCGTAGATTATTTGCTTGTCCCAAACCTAACGTCGAATGGGGCTTGAAAGCTTAAGGCCGAATCGAGCTTTAGAGGTGGTTATCTAGTCTATTTGAGAGATGCTCAGTAAGCCGGAAATGATAACGGATGGGATCCACATGCATATCGCATTGAGTCACACATTGAGTCGCACATTGAGTCACACGTGTCGGTGTGATTTGTTGTTTGTGTGATTATGTGATATGATTGTGTGGATATGATTTTGGTAGATATGCATATACGTGGATTTTAGGTGATCCATTTGATATGAATTATTGATGTGTTATTGATGTGATATGTGTGCATATTTGTGATATATGTGATAAAATGGTGACTTGTATACATTAGGGAATCATGTGAAAGTTGTATACATATTTGATGATGATTTGTAAATGATGATGGATGATAATATGTACATGAAATCGATATGTTGTGAAATATGACTTTTGTACATCGTTTAGTATTTATAAATGAATACTTGTGGATTGCTGAGCCATGTCGTATGATGGTAAACATGTGATTCTTTAATAAGATGATATGATGCATGTTTGTATGAAGCGTGACGAATTCTAATAATATATGTATGTTTGTTATACATTTCATATTATTGTATTTTTCTATAATGATTTGAATTCTCACCCTTCTGTTGGAATGATGTTCTATCGCGACATCGCTCAAGTATCGGAGATAGTGGTGCTTCGCATAAGGATTAGATTCAGAGGCTAGTTCTTGTTGTGTTTTGACCAGGTAGTCTACAATGCTCTGGTCATGTAACACTTGGGTTTATGGGATTATTTGTATTTGTTTTGATTTTGAGAGATATTGTTGTGCTCTCTTTTATCTTGTTATTTGGATATGTTGGTTTTGATGTTGAGTGGCCTTAGAGCCCAAAACGATATTTTGTGGTAGATGATTTATGGGAATCATCACTATTTACCATTTATGAAGAGAGATGTTATTCCGTTGTGTGAGTTTGCATGTTGGTTATTTGGTTTTGATTTATAATACGTGTTACTTGTATGTGACCATAACATGTGTTGTTTCTGGAAGAAGTAAATGTGATACCCTCATGTATGCATGCTTTAATTTACTCTGATCACACAATTGTATGATGTATTTGAGTAGTAGTAGTTTAGGGGGTGTTACAAGAATCATGTTTGTGAATATGTTTCTTCTTCACAGACTTCCTCTTGGTAATAGTCTTTTTGTCAATTATAGATGACATTCATCTTCAACATTTGCAGAAGGCTTAACCCCTTTGATCTTTTTCTCTTTCATTATTATTTTAAAGGGTTTTGAATTTATAGACACCTCACTCATTTTGAAATGCAGATGTGAAGGTAGAAAGCGAAAAATAGCAGAAGATTAAGATCCTTGTTTGTAACGCATGTCCATATAAAATGAGGTATAAAAACAAGCAAATTCTAAATTGTTTCATGTGCAACACCAACCTGAAGAGAGATAAACTCCCATGCCCAGCTCCATAGCATTGATTGCTATTAATTCTCACATGGATAGACATCAAGAGTATCCCTTAATTCCTTAGGGAGACTTATAAAACCCTAAACCCCGACTCTTAATATAAAAGAGAAAATTATACTATTTAGGAATGCTACTTCACACAAATCATGTATTTCATAGAATATTTTCAAATCGTAGTGGAAAATCAAATAATCCTCATAATAATCAATTAATAGATTAAACTACCAAATAACGAAAATAAACCTCAATAGAAAACTCCAAAACAAATAACGCATATATTTCCAGTGTTATAGACCAGAGCAGATGACAACTAACTAAAAGAGATAAATAAAAATGAAAGAAGAAAGCTCCAAGGAAGTCTTCCACTCACAAGGGACTACTCCTAATAAGTATGTGTACATCAATTTGCACACAACCAACAATACAAACAAGAAATGAGTGAGAATACATCTTACAAATGATAACATTGAAATTTAGCAACATGATGCTAACAACTAGTTCACAAATACATAAATCACACCAAAAGCACAATCAAAATCAAATAATGATGTTAATGCTAATGCCACCAACTCATCATAGAAAATGCATGTGGTATCGGGTGTTTGGTGTAACAACCCTTTTTTTTTAGTATTGAATTATTATACTATTATTATTATAATTTTAATTTAATTATGTGGAGTGTTAATTAATTAATTGGTGTATTAATTCATTATCTAGTGGATATGAGAAATAATTAAATAATTGAATTAATTAATTAACTTGGTTGCATAGTGAGTGGTTAATTATTTAAATTTAAATAGAGGTATTTAAATATTAGGTATTATTGGGCCTAGTGATTAAATTAGATGATTTAAGCCCAACTAGAATACTATTATAAATAGTAAGAGTGAAGGAAGTGAGAATTAGAATTCACTTGAGCACTGAAAGCAATAGAGAAAGAGGAGAGAAAAAATGAGAGGAGTCAAGGTTTCCATCAAATTGACAAGGTAAGGGGGGAAATCCTTATCATTATGGGTTAGTATGATTGGGTCAATGGGTAGGAACATGTTTTAGGTTGAAATCCTTAATTGGCATGATTTGGAATTATTAGGTCTTGATAAATACTCTTGAATTGTGATGATTAAATTATGCTAAAACTGTGAATGAATATATAATTGGATGAGTCATAATTTTCTAAACGTGTAGCTTTTTACGGAATCGAAATCGGAGGTCCGGAAGTCCTCCAACGATGAAAAATGCAGGGAAATCTGGATTCTGTTTCGTATTAGCGCAGGAACAGCTTTCTGTTTTGCGTTAACCGGTTAACCCAGGGCGTTAACCGGTTAACACTGTTATAATAGTGAGAAAATTGAATTCTGTCTTGCGTTAACCGGTTAACCCAGGGCGTTAACCGGTTAACACTGTTAGAAATTGCCAAGAAGCGCATTCTGTTTTGCGTTAACCGATTAACCTAGGGCGTTAACCGGTTAACACTGTTTGAAAAGTGAAAAACTGATATTTAAATGTTGTGTGCATTTTGGAATGAAACCTATGTGTACATATTTGATGATTGGCCTATATTGGTGAATAATATATTGTATGAATGTGTATGTATACCATTATTGAATTGTGAATGATTTATGGTTATGGATGTGTATATGTAATCGTAATTGATGTGTTGTGATGAATGTGTATATGTACCAATTGTGAGTCATGGTGATATGTGGGATGTTAAAACGGTATATAGATGGTCTTAATTACATATGTGTTGGTATGTGCGCATTCATTCATAGCATGGTTGACTTCATTGTGGAAGTGGTTAAGCGGTGATCCTTCATTGGAAACAGACGTAGCAGACGTTAATCCTTAATTGGGATTAGGCGTAGTATTTAAGCGGTGATCCTTCATTGGAAACAGACGTAGCAGACGTTAATCCTTAATTGGGATTAGGCGTAGTATTAAGCGGTGATCCTTCATTGGAAACAGACGTAGGGCTTTGGTCTTGTCCGGATCAGAAGCATGGCTTGGATTCTAGATATTGAATCGGAAAGTGGTGAAACTTTGAGTTCACATTGAGGTACCACATGCATAGAGTCACATTGTCTTGCATTGATATAGTTATGTGATCATTGAATGCATGTATTGATGTGGGTGTGATGCATGTTTGAAATATGTGAGATGATTGTTGGTTAATATTATTGATGTGATTATACAAAGTGTGATGAATTCTTAAATTGTGTTTTAATTCATTGTGCCTTATTATGCTATTTCATAATGATTTGAATTCTCACCCTTTCTGTTTGAATGTTACCTTTACATGGGTATCATGCAGATACTACAGAGTAGTATTGCTGGAGTAGGTGGACGGTAGCTCGCTCAAGATTAGCTGGAGAGTTTCCGTATTTAGTTTGAAATTAGGTAATGAGTCAATGCTCTGGTCATGTAACACTAGGTAGATTAGTGGTATTGAACTCATATCTTATTTTGATATGCTTTATGTCATTAATTGTTTTATTTTATTTGAAGTGATTATTGAGAGATGATCATGGTATGGGACATGGATCATATTATGAAATACATGAGTATTCTTTATTTTCCGCTGCGAACGCATATTGCTTGAATATTCATGATGAGTGAAATGTGTTATTTTGAATGACCAGGTGTATTGTTGGTTTTTGAAAGTTTTAAAATTCGAAAACGTTGATGTGACGCCCTTTTCTTTATATGCGTGCTTATTTACTCTGATTATATGCTAAATAATTTGGGGTAGAAAAAGGGGTGTTACAATAGTGGTATCAGAGCATGGTCGACCAGTTGGTCAATAGTAGTAGGTTTTCCGTGGTATTTGATTTGTGTATCTGACACGATCGATACTGTTTGTTTGATGTTTCAGGTTGTTAAGACAATGGTTGCAGGCAGGAATGACGATTCCATTGCTGAGGCGCTGAGGATGCTGGCGGAATCCATGGGTCAGATCCATCAAGCGAATGCCCATCAAGCGAATGCGAATACCGGTAACCAAAAGGGAGATGATGATGAGTTCCGTGCTTTGGGGAGATTCCAGCGGAACAATCCTCCTATCTTTGAGGGTGAGCATGCACCTGAGAAAGCTCAAGCTTGGCTGAAAGCAATTGAGAAGATCTTCAGAGTCATGAACTGTACTGATGCTCAGAAAGTGCAGTTTGGTACCCATATGCTTGAGAAGGAAGCTGGAGATTGGTGGAATAACACTCTTCAGAGGTTCGAAGAAGACAACATTGAAGTTACTTAGACTCTTTTCCGTGATACCTTCTTGGAGAACTATTTCCCAGAAGATTGTCGTGGGAAGAAAGAGGCGGAGTTTCTTGAATTGAAGCAAGGAAATGGTACCGTTGCTGATTATGCTGCTAGATTTCAGGAGCTTATCAAGTATTGTCCTCATTACAATACTGCTAATGCTGAGAGATCTAAATGTTTGAAGTTTGTGAATGGCTTGAGACATGATATCAAGAAGGCCATTGGTTACCAACAAATTACTCGTTTTACAGAATGGTTAACAAGAGCCGGATTTATGACGAGGATAGTAGGGAGAGCGCTTCTGTCTACAAGAGTCTGAAGGGGAAAAACCAAGATCGGGGAAAACCATATGATGACAAGAGGAGACAATCTAGTGTTGGCAAGAAGCCAAGTGGGGGAGTATCTTCTATTCCACTTAAGTGCTTCAAATGTGGTGTGGAAGGTCATCGTGCTACGGAGTGTAGTAGAGATTCTGGGAAGTGTTTCAATTGTGGCAGGATGGGTCACAGAGCAAACCAGTGTAGGGTTGGTTCGAACGTAACTTGTTTCAACTGTGATGAGAAAGGTCACATTAGTTCGCAATGTGATAAGCCGAAGAAGGAGCAAGTGAAGGGAAAGGTGTTTGCATTGTCTGGTGCGGAGACCACTACCGATGATAGACTAATCCAAGGTACGTGCTTTATTAATGGTACACCTTTGATTGCCATTATTGATACCGGTGCAACACATTCTTTCATTTCTTTGGATTGTGCTAAGAGGCTGAATCTCATATTATCTGATATGCGTAGAAGTATGATTATTGATACACCTGCTATGGGTTCTGTTTCTACTTCCTATGTGTGTTTGAATTGTCCGTTGAGTATATTTGGTAGGGATTTTGGAATTGATTTAATTTGTCTTCCGTTAGAGCAACTCAACGTGATTTTGGGCATGAATTGGTTAAAAGTTAATCGGGTGTATATCAACTGTTTCGAGAAGACGGTTATTTTTCCTGAGGTTGATGCTAAGGAAGATTGGTGTGTGTCTGCTAAGCAAGTTGATGAATCGGTGCAAGATGGTGCCGAGTTGTTTATGCTATTGGCAACTTTGGATATTCGGGAGAAGAGGACGATCGAAGAACTGCCAATAGTTTGTGAATTTGCGAAGGTATTTCCGGAAGATATAAGTGATTTACCGCCGGAACGAGAGGTCGAGTTTTCAATTGATTTAGTTCCTTGAACTAGTCCTGTATCGATGGCTCCCTATCGAATGTCCGCTTCTGAGTTGAAAGAGTTGAAGAGTCAACTTGAAGACTTACTCGAGAAGAAGTTTATTCGTCCTAGTGTGTCGCCGTGGGGTGCACCTGTGCTATTGGTCAAGAAGAAAGAAGGTTCTATGAGATTATGTGTTGATTATAGACAACTGAATAAAGTGACGATTAAGAACAAGTATCCACTTTCGAGGATTGACGATATGATGGATCAGCTGGTTGGAGCTTGCGTGTTTAGCAAAATTGATTTGAGGTCTGGGTATCATCAGATTCGTGTAAAGGCTGAGGATATTCAGAAGACTGCTTTTAGGACAAGGTACGGTCACTACGAGTACTCCGTGATGCCTTTTGGGGTGACGAATGCACCTGGTGTATTTATGGAGTATATGAATATAATATTTCATGATTATCTGGATAAGTTTGTAGTTGTGTTCATCGATGATATATTGATTTATTCCAAGGGAGAAGAGGATCATGCAGAGCATTTGAAGGTTGTGTTATCGGTGTTGAAAGAGAGGAAGTTGTTTGCTAAACTCTCTAAATGTGAATTTTGGTTGAGTGAAGTAAGTTTTCTTGGACATGTGATTTCGAGCGGTGGGATTTCTGTGGATCCTACGAAGATCGAAGCTGTATCTCAGTGGGAAGCTCCTAAGTCTGTTGCTGAGATTCGAAGTTTCCTTGGTTTGGCTGGTTATTATAGGAAGTTCATTGAGGGGTTTTCTAAGTTGTCATTACCGTTGAGCAGTTGACTAGGAAGGGTCAAGCTTTCATTTGGACTTCGCAGTGTGAAGCGAATTTTCAAGAGCTTAAGAGAAGATTGACTACGGCTCCTATTTTGATTTTACCGGATCTGTTAGAAACCTTCGTTGTGTATTGCGATGCTTCTTTGTTGGGTTTGGGAGGTGTTCTGATGCAAAAGGGGCAAGTAGTAGCTTATGCTTCAAGGCAACTCAAGGTTCATGAGAAGAATTATCCGACGCATGATTTAGAGTTGGCCGCCGTTGTGTTTGTGTTGAAGCTTTGGAGACATTACTTGTTTGGATCGAGGTTTGATGTGTTTAGTGATCACAAAAGTTTGAAGTACTTGTTCGATCAGAAAGAATTGAATATGAGGCAAAGGAGATGGTTGGAATTCTTGAAGGATTATGATTTTGGTTTGAATTATCATCCTGGGAAGGCGAATGTTGTAGCCGATGCATTGAGTAGGAAGTCATTGCATATGTCTATGTTGATGATGCAAGAGTTTGAATTGTTGGAGCAATTTAGGGATTTGAGTTTGGTTTGTGAAGCGACGTCTTCGTGTGTTAAGCTTGGGATGTTGAAGCTTACGTGTGACATTCTTGACGAGATTAGAGAAGGTCAGAGGTCAGATTTGAAGTTAGTCGATGTTATGACATTGATTAACCAAGGTAAAGGTGGTGACTTTCAGATTGATAAGAATGGTATCATGAGGTGTCGTGATCGAGTGTGTGTTCCGGATGGTATGGATTTGAGAAAGAGGATTCTTGAGGAAGGGCATAGAAGTGGTCTGAGTATTCATCCTGGTGCTACTAAGATGTATCAAGACTTGAGGAAGACGTTTTGGTGGCAAGGTATGAAGAAGGATGTAGTGGAATTTGTGTATTCATGTTTGACTTGTCAAAAGTCAAAGATTGAACATCAAAAGCCGTCTGGTTTGATGCAATCGTTATCTATTCCCGAGTGGAAGTGGGATAGTATCTCTATGGATTTTGTTTCGGGCTTACCAAGAACATCGAGTAATTGTGAGGCGATTTGGGTCGTTGTGGACAGACTGACGAAGTGTGCTCATTTTATTCCGATGAGAATGGATTATTCGATGGAGAGACTTGCTAAGTTGTACGTCGAGAGAAATGTGTGTTTGCATAGTATACCGTCGAGTATTGTTTCGGATAGAGATCCGAGGTTCACTTCGAGATTTTGGGAAGGTTTGCAAAGTGCTTTGGGTACGAAATTGCGCTTGAGTTCAGCATATCATCCGCAAACTGATGGTCAAACGGAGAGGACTATTCAGTCACTTGAAGATCTTTTGAGGTCTTGTGTTTTGGAACAAGGAGGAAATTGGGATAGTTTCTTGCCTTTAATCGAGTTTACATATAATAATAGTTTCCATTCGAGTATTGGAATGGCACCGTTTGAGGCCCTTTATGGCAGAAGGTGTAGAACTCCTTTATGTTGGTACGAATCGGGAGAGAGTGCTGTGGTTGGACCCGAGTTGATTCAAGAGACTACAGATAAGATTAAGATGATTCAAGGGAAGATGAAGGCTTCTCAGAGTCGTCAAAAGAGTTATCATGATAAGAGGAGGAAAGCTCTTGAGTTTGAGAAAGATGAGCATGTGTTTCTTCGAGTTACGCCAATAACGGGTGTTGGTATAGCTTTGAAGTCGCGTAAGTTGACGTCGTGCTTCATTGGTCCTTATCAAATTTCCGAGAGGATAGGTGAAGTGGCATATCGGATTGCATTACCACCATCACTTTCTAATCTTCATGATGTATTCCATGTGTCTCAATTGAGGAAGTACATTGCGGATCCATCGCATGTTGTTCCATTAGATGATGTGCAAGTACGGGATAATTTGACGGTTGATACATCACCTGTGCGGATTGAAGATCGAGAAGTGAAGAAGCTTCGTGGTAAGGAGATTGCTTTGGTAAAAGTGATATGGGGCGGAGTCGCTAATGGAAATATTACGTGGGAACTCGAGGATAAGATGAGGGAATCATATCCGGAGTTGTTCGTTTGAGGTAAATTTTCGAGGACGAAAATCTTTTAAGTGGGGGAGAGTTGTAACAACCCATTTTTTTTAGTATTGAATTATTATACTATTATTATTATAATTTTAATTTAATTATGTGGAGTGTTAATTAATTAATTGGTGTATTAATTCATTATCTAGTGGATATGAGAAATAATTAAATAATTGAATTAATTAATTAACTTGGTTGCATAGTGAATGGTTAATTATTTAAATTTAAATAGAGGTATTTAAATATTAGGTATTATTGGGCCTAGTGATTAAATTAGATGATTTAAGCCCAACTAGAATACTATTATAAATAGTAAGAGTGAAGGAAGTGAGAATTAGAATTCACTTGAGCACTGAAAGCAATAGAGAAAGAGGAGAGGAAAAACGAGAGGAGTCAAGGTTTCCATCAAATTGACAAGGTAAGGAGGGAAATCCTTATCATTATGGGTTAGTATGATTGGGTCAATGGGTAGGAACATGTTTTAGGTTGAAATCCTTAATTGGCATGATTTGGAATTATTAGGTCTTGATAAATACTCTTGAATTGTGATGATTAAATTATGCTAAAACTGTGAATAAATATATAATTGGATGAGTCATAATTTTCTGAACGTGTAGCTTTTTACGGAATCGAAATCGGAGGTCCAGAAGTCCTCCAACGATGAAAAATGCGGGGAAATCTGCATTCTGTTTCGTGTTAGCGCATGAACAGCTTTCTGTTTTGCGTTAACCGGTTAACCCAGGGCGTTAACCGGTTAACACTGTTATAATAGTGAGAAAATTGAATTCTGTCTTGCGTTAACCGGTTAACCCAGGGCGTTAACCGGTTAACACTGTTAGAAATTGCCAAGAAGCGCATTCTGTTTTGCGTTAACCGATTAACCCAGAGCGTTAACCGGTTAACACTGTTTGAAAAGTGAAAAACTGATATTTAAATGTTGTGTGCATTTTGGAATGAAACCTATGTGTACATATTTGATGATTGGCCTATATTGGTGAATAATATATTGTATGAATGTGTATGTATACCATTATTGAATTGTGAATGATTTATGGTTATGGATGTGTATATGTAATCGTAATTGATGTGTTGTGATGAATGTGTATATGCACCAATTGAGAGTCATGGTGATATGTGGGATGTTAAGACGGTATATAGATGGTCTTAATTGCATATGTGTTGGTATGTGTGCATTCATTCATAACATGGTTGACTTCATTGTGGAAGTGGTTAAGCGGTGATCCTTCATTGGAAACAGACGTAGCAGACGTTAATCCTTAATTGGGATTAGGCGTAGTATTTAAGCGGTGATCCTTCATTGGAAACAGACGTAGCAGACGTTAATCCTTAATTGGGATTAGGCGTAGTATTAAGCGGTGATCCTTCATTGGAAACAGACGTAGGGCTTTGGTCTTGTCCGGATCAGAAGCGTGGCTTAGATTCTAGATATTGAATCGGAAAGCGGTGAAACTTTGAGTTCACATTGAGGTACCACATGCATAGAGTCACATTGTCTTGCATTGAGTCGTCTATAGTTATGTGATCATTGAATGCATGTATTGATGTGGGTGTGATGCATGTTTGAAATATGTGAGATGATTGTTGGTTAATATTATTGATGTGATTATACAAAGTGTGATGAATTCTTAAATTGTGTTTTGTTTCATTGTGCCTTATTATGCTATTTCATAATAATTTGAATTCTCACCCTTTCTGTTTGAATGTTACCTTTACATGGGTATCATGCAGATACTACAGAGTAGTATTGCTGGAGTAGGTGGACGGTAGCTCGCTCAAGATTAGCTGGAGAGTTTCCGTATTTAGTTTGAAATTAGGTAATGAGTCAATGCTCTGGTCATGTAACACTGGGTAGATTAGTGGTATTGAACTCATATCTTATTTTGATATGCTTTATGTCATTAATTGTTTTATTTTATTTGAAGTGATTATTGAGAGATGATCATGGTATGGGACATGGATCATATTATGAAATACATGAGTATTCTTTATTTTCCGCTGTGAACGCATATTGCTTGAATATTCATGATGAGTGAAATGTGTTATTTTGAATGACCAGGTGTATTGTTGGTTTTTGAAAGTTTTAAGTTTCGGAAACGTCGATGTGACGCCCTTTTCTTTATATGCGTGCTTATTTACTCTGATTATATGCTAAATAATTTGGGGTAGAAAAAGGGGTGTTACATTTGGGATCAGAGGTATGTTACTAATTTACCTATGTCTCCGGTTCCTCTTGAACTGTGTCCCTTTCTGGATGTGAGACATTCATAGTCCCTCTTTAAACCAGGCCATAACTAGACCGAAGTCCTACCTAACTTTCAAATAAATGTATGCATGGTCATGTACAATGTAATCTAGAAACATCATAAACATCATAAACATAATCAAAATCATCATCAGAATCATAAAATCAAAAAACATCATCAAAAGGTTCCACTCTTGAACCTATAGGTTGAAGGAGAAGAGCGATCCAAAACGCAACGGAATTTAAAAAATTTCTCCTTTAGTGATCCTTACGAATGGGCATCATCAATGATAGAATCGTTACCTCTTGTGGCGATTGAAACCTTTGATGTAGATCTACGGAGCGATCACGAACGTTGAATGATGACAACGCCTCTACTCATTCCACACGAACAGATTCCTTCAATCTCAATGCTAGCTGCTACGAATGAAGGCTTTGAGAGAGAGAGAGAGAGAGAGAGAGAGAGAGAGAGAGAGAGAGAGAGAAACGAAATTACAACTTCACAAATGCTTCTGCACAAGGGTTCTATTTATAGAACCACTTGTGTGGGCTGCAAGCTAAAAACCCACTTAAGTGTGTGTGGCCCATATCTTATGATATGTAAAAATCACTTAAGTGTGTGATACCTTACCATATTTCGTATTCTACTTAAGTACACTGTACCTTACGATGTTCTACAATTCACTTAAGTGCGTTGTACCTTACGGTGTTCCTTAGTTACACTATCTCTCATAAATCCGTTCTTTTGTGTGTGACCCTGTAGGTTTTCGCGACATTAGCAATTATATTAAATCACGTATTTAACATAATAAACAGTGAGCGGTATCTAGCAACACATCACTGCTACCTAATACACGAAAATGTCATGCGATCTGACAAATTCTTTTGTGATAATACTTATGTGTATAATTACCCCTTTGCCCCTATGTTTATATTGAACACAAGGCATACACCATGTCATCCTTGTCCAGTTCAATATTGGGCCCGTAGACATTTATCCTATTATGCAGGATGGGCAAATTCCATCTAGGCCACTTATGTCCCTTAGCATGCTTCGTGGAGTACCCATAAACTGTCTTTATGGTAATCCAGTTATGGACAATATTTGATCAGCAATAAAGCACTCGACTCTACATCTAGGGTCCATAGTGGTTTCAATTTGAAGGGTGGTATACACCACTATCACCATGAGAATAACTTATGACACTTTGCATAACATTCTATATGGTATTCTCATAGCGGATCAATCCAGTATAAATATTACTCCTAATATTCATACATATGTTTAAGACTTGATAACTCCTTATCCATGATCCATGAGATCTGATCATAAGTATATATACATAACAGTCTTAATGCTTTAATGTCATCCTGCTTCACAACAAAGCTCGACTACAGATATTTTAAGAATAGTGTCCTTATGTTTAATGGGATCTCATAATTAAGTCACACTTGATACATTAAACGGATTATTTATTCTATGGACTTTATTAAACAAACATAATAAAGAAAATGCCTTTTATTATTAATAAATAATTCGATACAAGTACCAAAAGTATTGGCCTCTAGGGCTTACACCAACAATCTCCCACTAGCACTAGAGCCAATCAGGCATACCCCTAATACCCACAGATCTAGTATGGCCATCATGCTTCAGCTGTGCAAGAGGCTTTGTTAATGGGTCAGCAATATTGTCAAGTGTAGGTACTCTGCATATTTTCACATCTCCTCTATCTATTATCTCTCGAATGAGGTGATAATGCCTAAGTATGTGTTTGGATCGTTGGTGAGATCTAGGCTCCTTAGCTTGTGCGATAGCACCATTGTTATCACTATAGAGATCAATGGGATCCACAATGCTAGGAAATATGCCAAGTTCACTAATGAACTTTTTGATCCAAACAACTTCCTTTGCTGCACTTGAGGCAGCAATATACTCGGCCTCGGTTGTAGACTCAACAATTGTATCTTGCTTTAAACTTTTCCAGCTCACAGCGCCACCGTTTAAGCAAAATCCATAACCAGATTGCAATCTAAAGTCATCCTTATCTGTTTGGAAGCTAACATCAGTGTATCCAATTGCAGTAAGCTCTTCCTGACCTCCATATATCAAGAATGAGTCCTTAGTCCTTCTCAAATACTTAATGATATTCTTGACAGCTACCCAATGAGCATCACTGGGATCATATTGGTACCTACTCGTTGCACTTAAAGCATACGAGACATCTGATCGAGTACATAACATGGCATACATGATAGATCCTATTGCAGATGCATATGGAATCTTATTCATGCGATCCCTTTCTTCCTTAGTTGAAGGGGATTGTGTTTTTGATAGACACATGCCATGTTGCATAGGTATGAATCCTTTCTTGGAATCATGCATATTAAAGCGTCTCAACACTTTGTCTATGTATGTACTCTGACTTAGGCCAAGCAGTTTATGTGATCTATCTCTATAGATCTTGATTCCTAATATATAGGCTGCTTCACCTAGGTCCTTCATAGAAAAGCATTTTCCCAACCAAGACTTTACTTGTTGTAGGGTAGGGACATCATTTCCAATGAGTAATATATCATCTACATATAATACCAAGAAGACGATCATGCTCCCACTAACCTTCTTGTAGACACAAGGCTCATCTTCATTCTTGATGAATCCATATTGTTTTACTGTTTCATCAAAACAAAGATTCCAGCTTCTAGAAGCTTGCTTCAATCCATAGATTGATCTTTGTAACTTACATATCTTTTGGGCTTCTTCTGGTATGTCAAACCCTTCAGGTTGTGCCATGTACACATCCTCAAGAAGATTCCCATTAAGGAAAGCAATTTTAACATCCATCTTCCATATTTAACAATCATGATATCCAGCGATAGCAAGTTAAATCCGAACAGATTTAAGCATTACAACTAGCGAAAAGGTTTCATCATAGTCAACCCCATGAATTTGTTTATATCCTTTTGCAACCAGTCTTGCCTTATAGGTATGTACCTTACCATCCCTGTCAGTCTTCTTTTTGAAGACCCACTTGCATCCTATAGGGTTAACTCCTACAAGAGGCTCTACCAAGGTCCAAACTTGGTTTGTGTACATGGAATCCATCTCAGATTTCCTGGCTTCTAGCCACTTCTCAGACTCGAGACCAGTTATGGCCTCTTAGTAGGTCACAAGCTCATCTTGATCCATGAGTAATACATCACCTTGATCAGTTATGAGATATCCATATCTCTCAGGTAGGTGACGTATCTCGCTTGACCTACGTTGGTCTTATTCTACTTGAGCAGGTTGCTCTTTCAAAACTACTTGTGTTTCCTGCTCTAATTCCTCCATAGGTGTATCAATTCTTTGTGATTCTTGAATTTCTTCAAGCTTTACTTTTCTCCCACTGATTCCTTTGGAAATAAAATCCCTTTCTAAGAAAACTCCAGTTCGAGCGACAAACAATTTGCCCTCAGAAGGATTGTAGAAGTAATACCCTCTTGTTTCTTTAGGATACCCCACAAATAAGCATTTGTCAGATTTGGGCTCAAGCTTAGTTGAAATTTGTCGTTTCACATATACTTCGCAACCCCAAATCTTCATGTAAGACATATGTGGTTTCTTACCAGTCCATATCTCATATGGTGTCTTCTCAACCTTTTTGGATGGAACACGGTTAAGTGTGTAAGCTGTTGTCAATAATGCATGTCCCCAAAAGGAGTTTGGAAGATCGGCGTGACTCATCATGGATCGGACCATGTCTAACAAGGTTTGATTTCTTCTCTCAGATACACCGTTCCATTAGGGTGTTCCAGGAGGAGTAAGTTGGGATAGGATCCCACACTCTTTCAGATGGTCATCAAACTCTAGGCTTAAATACTCACCACCTCGATCTGATCGAAGAGTTTTAATATTCTTACCTAGTTAGTTTTTTACTTCATTCTTGAATTCCTTAAACTTTTCAAGGGACTCTGATTTGTGTTTTATTAAATACACATAACCATATCTACTGAAATCATCAGTAAATATGATGAAGTACTGAAAACCTCATTTGGCTGGTATGTTTAATGATCCACATACATCAGTATGTATGAGGGCCAAAAGATCATTAGCTCTTTCACCTTTTCTTGTGAATGGAGACTTTGTCATCTTTCCAATTAAATAATATATGCATGTCTCATATGATTCATAATCAAAAGGTTCCAAGAGTCCATCTTTATGGAGTTTTAAAATGTGTTTCTCATTTATGTGGCATAATCGACAATGCCAAAGGTAAGTTGGATTTAACTCATTAGGTTTCATCTTTTTAGTATTAATGTTATAAATAGGCATTTCAAGATCAAGGACATATAGTCCACTATTCATTTGTGCAGTAGCATAGAATATATCATTCAAATAAATGGAGCAACAATTATTCTTTATTATAAATGAAAAACCAAATTTGTCTAAACAAGAAACGGAAATAATATTCCTGCTAATTGCAGGTACATAATAACAGTTCTCTAACTGAATTATTAAACCACTAGGTAAAGTCAATACATAAGTTCCTACGGCTAAAGCATCAACCTTTGCTCCATTGCCAACTCATAGGTCAACTTCACCTTTTGCCAAATCTCTACTCCTTTTTATCCCTTGCACATTGGTACAAATGTGAGAACCGCATCCAGCATCTAATACCCATGATGCAGAAGTAGATAAATTAATTTCAATAACAAAAATACTTGAAATTGAAGTCTCTACTCCATTCTTATTATCTTTCAGGTACTTTGGGCAGTTTCTCTTCCAGTGTTTGGTCTTACCGCAATGGAAGCAGGTGCCTTCCTTTGCTATGCATCCACTAGGCTTCAAAGCAGTAACAATGGGTTTAGGTTTGGCAACTTCCTTACCTTTCCCTTTATCACCCTGCTTGGTGGGTCTTTTGTTCGGTCTCTTTCCATTTTCGATCATCAGAATGGACTTCCCTTTTGACTTCAGATTCTGCTCATCAATTCTTAACAGGGCTAGCATTTCAGGAAGAGATTTGTCCATATCATTCATATTAAAATTAAGGACAAGTTGACTGAATTTATCTGGCAACAATTGCTAGATCAAATCAGTCGCAAGTTCATTTCCGAGGGGAAAACCCAACCTCTTAAGGTTCTCCACATACCCAATCATCTTGAGCACATGGGGACCTACAGGGGCTCGCTCAGCTAACTTGCCTTGAAAAAGGGCTTTTGAAACTTCAAACCTTTCATGCATTGCCTTCTCTTGATAGAGGATCTTCAGGTGTTCGATCATATCGAACGCTGCCATGTTCTCATGTTGCTTTTGCAACTCTAATTTCATAGTAGTTAGCATGAGGCAAGCAGTTTCATTGGCATCATCGACGTGCTTCTTATAAACATCTCTTTTTGCCTTAGGTGCAGAACTAGGAGGTTCCTCTTAAGGAACAGGTTTCTCCAAGACATACAGCTTTCTATCATGTTTGAGGACAATCCTCATATTTCGGTGCGAATCCAGAAAATTTGTCCCAGAAAATTTTTCCTTATCAAGGATTGATCGTAAAATATTGTTAGAGGTGTTTGTTGTCATGGTAATCTACATGAAAATAATGAAAATATAAGTATCAATAACATATTTAATTAGGCCTTTAATTAAATATGCTCCCACTATTTTACTCAAAACAAATGACCCTCACCCTTTGATTCGGAAAATCCCGTTGGAAGATTTTCTAGTGGGTCAAGATCCACATATCACTTTGTTTTAAGTCCGCGTAGGCGGATTACACAAAACTAGGTGTCATACCCCAAAATTTGCCCGTTAATCTGGCAAGACATTTTTCAAGGCACTCCAACTCATTACTCAAGGCATTGATCTTAAAGGAACAAAGACCCAGCACACAGGTGGTCAAATCCAGAAAATGGCTTAAAATGGCTTGCTCGCTAGGCGAGCAAAGTCATTCGCCTAGCGAACCCTTCGCTACGCCACTCGCCTAGCGAATACCAGAAAATTCTGGGCTTCATTCTGAGCCCATCAGGTCACAAATATTATTATAAATAGCAGAGCTTCATTCAGAAAAGGACACACAGAGACGGACGGACAGAAACCCTAGCAAGAAAACTCTAACAGAAGCAACCGAGCAAACCCTGGAGGCTAACCCAGAGAATTCAGAGCAACCTTAAGGGAAACCCTGAAGGAAACTCATCTGCACAAAGGTTACCTCCGCCCAACTCAATCCGACATCAACCCTAAGAGCGTTCTGCCAATTCAAGGTTGCAACTCAATTGCAAACAGGTTTGCATTACTATTACCGCTTTATGTTCCTAATTCACATGTGATACCATAATTGAATTCATAAATATATTTGAGGTTTTGCATGTGGACTTAAGTATGCCTGGATATCTTGAATGTTTCACCATGTAATTGCTGTAATGGATGCCATAGGGTTTGGAGCTTGCTGAAACCGTACTGCTGTTAAATTCAAAACCCGTAGCCGTTCGCTAGCACATCGCTAAGCGAATATGTAGCGAGTGCTCGCTAAGCCTTCGCTAGGCGAGGCAGTAGCGAACATGACAGTCGCTGTTTTTCGTTCTGTTTTGATCTTTGCCCATCTGACCTGTTTTATTATAACCGTGCTTTGTTTACCTAATACTATTACTGCTTTGGTGCAACTCTTGATTGCACCCCATTTGGTGTTCTGACCTGTTTGCGGAATTTTGTAAGGGCTCACATACTCCCGAAGAAGGTAGCCTGCTAGGTATTCCACTTTATTTGTGGGATACCCTTATGGAGATTCATCCTAATTACCTAATTGATTACAAATATTTGGAGATTCATCCTAATTACCTAATTGATTACAAATGTTTTAGAGATTCATCCTAATTACCTAATTGATTATAAAATATTGCCTTTGAATATGTGATCTTGGACCTCTCTTTGTTGCCTTACGGTATTACGGTCATGTCCCGCGAATGTGGGGATACGCTTAGCAAAGATCCTTCGATTAAATCATCAGGTCCCTATAAGATAAATCATAGTCCCTCGGATGTTGCCTGCGAATATATGATTTTGTCCCTCGATGACCCTTCGTTGTAGCCTACGGTTAAATGATGATTGTCCCTTCGAATGCTAAGGTATCCTTGCAAATGTTGCCTTCAATGACCAATCGATGACCCCACGATGTCCCTTTACATCCAAAGGATAAAACTACTTACTTCTCAATAGTAAGGACAGTTTTACCCTCATAAGGATAGGAAATGCCCATAAAGACCTTGGGTAGGTATAACTCTTAAATGCTGAATCACAAACTCAAAATACTTTTCATACATCACACTTTGCAAAACATCTCCTAGAAAATCACCACTTGGTATACGTTCGTACTAGAATCATTGCCAAGTTATATTTTTCTAAACAGCTTTCCAAATTAAACGAGATAAATACTTTGTATACATTCGTACAAGAATCATTACAAAGTTGAACTCTCTTTTCAAAACATTTCCTAAGCAGCTCTCACACACTTTTTCAGACAAGAAAAACATAAGTGATCAAGCAATTAAGAGCCCATGGATAACCATGGATACAAAGGGTGCTAACATCTTCCCTTTGTATAATGTACCTCCCGAACCCAAAATCTAATTAAGGTCTTTCCTGTTCTTTTCCACCTTTCCTTCTTGGATAAAAGAAAAGTCGGTGGCGACTCTTGCTATCTGCGACATTTGCTTTCCAAAGCAAAAACACACAAAGTCAGTTCACCGTATGACAGAACTGGCGACTCTGCTGGGGAGTAACGGAGAGAGGTTACCTTAAAAAAAAAGATCACTTATTTAAATTGTCTGATTTACTTTTAAGGGATTGCTTGGGTATTCTATGCTTGAGTGAAAGATCCTACACCCGGATCTAGTGTACCTTAGGTAAGTAGCAATAAATTATCGCGATTATCCGGCGTATACTGGAATGGTTAAAATGATGGCTACGGTTAATGTGACACTTTGGATGTCCTGATGTTCCTCATGTTTACTTGAGGAGAAATTTGGCGTCTGCGTGGTGTCATCAAAGCATTAACCAGACCTTTAGAACCCTAATTGACTCATCCTGGCCATTAGAAAGTAGTGAGATAACTGACTTCGGTTCCGACTGGGGTTGGTTGAGACTCGATACTACACTCTTTGAGATTGGACTTTAGGGAAGCTTTGGTCAACCACTTGGTGTTGCACTGAAGTGGACTTAAAGGAAGGTCAATGATTGGAGATCCTTTTAGAACCCAGTTACTATTCTAGGACAGGTTGAACCAACCAAACTTCAGTGGGGAGGGTACTTACCTATGGGACTCATGCAAGCCTTAAAACTTAGGGATGATTGTTGTGTGACTTGTTTGTGTTTGTTACTTACATAACATCATAACATCATAACATCGTGGCATTGTACTAACCGTTTCAAGGACTTAGGGATTTAACTTTGCTCTGTAGCAGGGCTATGGCTTCCAGGAAGACTATCCGGATCAATTTTGTAGCAATCTCTCCTCAACTGAAGAATTTAGTGTCAGAATTTCCTGATCATGCTCAGTTTATCAAGAAACATGGTTCTCTCCTCAATTTGGTTACCACTGGTTTCAAAGAAGATATGATGAGAGTCCTATTCCAGTTCTTCGATCCTAAACATCATTGCTTCACTTTCCCAGATTATCCGTTGGTGCCCACATTAGAAGAATTCTCCAGGCTGCTTGGGATACCTATCCTTGATCAAACACCTTTCAATGGTTTAGAAAAGATTCTGAAGTCTGAAGAAGTTGCCGCGGCTTTACACATGACAAAGTCAGACATTGAAACTAATTGGGTGACAAGAAGTGGAGTTAAGGGTTTACTTGCCAAATTTCTGATAAATAAGGCCCGAGAATTCTTAAAAGTTATGGATGTCCATGCTTTCGAAGATGTCCTAGCGTTACTAATCTATGGTTTGGTGTTATTTCCTAATCCAGACCGATTCATAGACATGAATACTATTAAAATATTTCTCACTCATAACCCTGTACCTACCTTGCTTGGAGACATTTTGCATTCCCTTCACACCCGTACTACGAAGAGACAAGGGACTCTCATGTGCTGCATACCTTTATTGTCTAGGTGGTTTATTTCGCACCTTCCTCAATCAGTCTTGAAGAACGAACAGAATCTGAAATGGTCTCAAAGGATAATGTCGCTCTCCCATTCAGACATCCGTTGGTGTCCTCCTCTCAAAGAAGATGTTATCCTCATTGACCGTTGTGGAGAATTCCCTAACGTACCACTCCTGGGGATAAGAGGAGGTATTACTTATAATCCTGCTTTAGCCCTACGTCAGTTCGGTTGTGCTCGAAGAGATGGTCCGCATGAAATAATTATCCAAGGCACTGTGTTTGACTATGACAATGACTCTCAAGGTCTCCGTCAAAGGTTTGTACGAGCTTGGGGCATGGTGAAAAGAAGCACGTTAGGACAGAAAAACTCTATTCCTATGGAACCTTATCTCAGATGGGTACGCGCAAGAGCTCGTGAACTTGTCATGCCATATCTTGCAATCAGACCTCTGATTGTCGAACCAGAAGTTGAAGGAGGTTCCCCTCAGATCATTCCTTATCCAGATATGCCTACCAATGTTGAAGAATTGAAGAAATCCTGGATCCAGTTGAGAGAGGAAAGGGATACTTTTGAAACTCAGTTCGGTGCAGAAAGGAAGAAAGTATTAGAGCTCACCAGCCAGCTTAATGAGGAACGAAGACTCAATGCATATCTTCGCCCAAAAAGAAGCCGTCCCTGGGAGACTTGAGCTTTCATTGTATTTTTATTATTCTTTTTGTAATGAACATTGATTAAAGAAATTATTAATAAAAGTTTCTCTCTTTTTGGTGGTTTACGCAAAGTTAAATTCCAAAAGTCCTTGAAAACATTTCATACATTGCATAGCATGACATAACATTGCATAACAGGTATTCTAAAAGATCAATGTTCTTACGGTCTTCCTTCTAAACAGAAAAATGGCCCTCGAACAAACTGTCAAAGATCTCCAGGCTCAAAATGCTCAATTCCAGGAGATGATCCTGAGCTTATCCAAGGGACAGGAGGAACTGAAGGCTCTCTTGCTCGAGCAGAAGAAAGACAAGAAAGTTGTGAGTTACATCAACCCGGGAAGAAGGCTTAAAGGACAGGCCGCAGGAGTCAAGATTAGAATTCCGAAGGATCAAGAAGAGGATACAGAGAATGATTCAGAAGAGGAGAATGTTGATCTCTTCAACCCTGAGGACGACGATGAAGATTATGAGAATGAACAGTACTCTCCAAGAGATGGCAAGTACAAGTTGCTGGAAGAACGTATGCTAGCTATGGAGGGTCAGAAGGCACCCGGTCTGGATTTCGAAGGCTTAGGTCTGGTCTCTGATGTGGTCATTCCTCGCAAATTCAAGATCCCCACTTTCACTAAGTACGATGGTGCGTCTTGTCCTCAGATGCATCTGAGAGCTTATGTGAGAAAGGTTCAGCCGTATACCACTGATAGGAAGCTATGGATCCATTTCTTCCAAGAGAGTCTATCTGGCACACAGTTGGAATGGTATTATCAGCTCGAGAGCTCTAACATCCGCACCTGGACTGATTTAGCGACAACTTTCTACAAGCACTACCAGTATAACTCTGAACTAGCGCCTACCCGGCTACAGTTGCAGAATATGACTATGGGATCTAAAGAAAGCTTCAAAGAATATGCTCAAAAATGGAGAGATTTGGCTGGCCGAGTCAAACCCCCTATGACTGATCGAGAATTAGTGGACATGTTCATGGGTACACTGACTGGTCCTTTCTACAGCCATCTATTGGGAAGTTCATCATCGGGTTTCACTGAACTTATATTAACAGGTGAACGTGTTGAAAGTGGAATTCGAAGTGGAAAGATACAGGCAACTGCCTCTGCAAGCACCAAAAGGTCCTACCAGGGGAGGAACGAATCAAATGCTGTGTACGGTCAAAGGGGTCGTAACAAGAAAAATCGTGACCATACCATTGGAGCAGTTACGATTGCAGCACCTCCATCTCAAAACTTCCAGCACAGACAAGACAGGCCAAGAAGGCAGTTTACCAAGATCAATATGACTTTAGCACAGGCACTGCAGGGTATGCTAAAAGCAAATTTGATTACCCTCAGAGATCCTCCTACGAATCCCAACACTACTTCTCCTCGTTATAATCCCAATGCCAGGTGTGCATATCACTCCGATAGCCCCGGGCATGATACAAACGATTGCTGGTCGTTGAAGAATAAGATTCAGGATATGATCGACGCTGGAGAAATTGAATTTGATCCTCCAGAGACTCCTAATGTCATCACTGCACCTATGCCTAACCATGACAAGACTGTTAATGTTGTGGATGACAATTCTCACATTTCTAATGTAGCTGATTTAACATCTCCTCTCCTGACCACCAAAAAGAACTTATTGCAAGCTGGTTTATTTCCAGGTTGTGCTGAAAATTGCGATCTCTGTATACTCCGACCCAATGATTGCTTGAAGTTGAGAAATGGTATTCAACGGCTGATGGATGATCGCACAGTTCTCTTCGAAAAGGTTCCCAGGGTGGAAAACCCTACTGAAGAAATATCTGTGATTGCTAGGTCCAAGGTTCCAGTGAAGATTACCGCTACTAGAGTGCCTGTGAAGATTACTGTTGAGCCCAAGGTAGCTCCCCTGATCATTACTGCACCTGGCCCAGTACCGTATTCCTCGAGCAAAGCCATTCCGTGGAATTATGGAGGCGATGTTTACATCCATGGCGTAAAGCAAGTTGATAATTCTGCTAATCCTAATGGCATTGTTGGGACTAGTAAAATTACTCGAAGTGGAAGGATCTTCTCTCCAGGAATCTCACCTCCCGCCCCTGAAACTCGAGGAAAGGAACCAGTCAACCCTTCTCAGTCAGAGACACCGGTCGAAGTTACTACTGAAGATGTTGCCAAACAAGAAATGGAAGAAGTGCTGAAAATTATCCGCAAGAGTGATTTTGATGTGGTGGAACAGTTAGGGCATACTCCGTCTAAGATCTCGATGTTATCCTTGTTGTTATCTTCTGAATCTCATGCCAATGCATTGATAAAATTCTTGAAGACTGCTCATGTACCTCAGGAAACATCTGTCGATCAGTTCGAAAATTATGTTGCTCACTTGGCAGTTGACAATGGCCTAGGCTTTTCCGATGCTGACCTGACACCAGCGGGAAAGAATCACAATAAAGCTTTGCATATCTCCATTGAGTGTAAGGGGATCACCTTGTCTCATGTGTTGATCGATAATGGCTCTTCTTTAAACGTGCTACCGAAAGTTGTGCTCGATAAACTTGACTGTAAAGGCATTGAACTGAAACCTAGTGACGCTGTGGTGCGTGCTTACGATGGTGCGAAGAGCGTTGTCCACGGTGAAGTGGTCCTTCCTATCAAGATAGGACCTCAAGTCTTCAACATTATCTTTCACGTAATGAACATTCGTCCTGCCTACTCCTGCTTGCTGGGACGCCCTTGGATTCATGGGGCAAGTGTTGTAGCTTCGTCTCTCCATCAAAAGCTGAGGTATCCAATAGAGGGTAAGATCGTCACTGTGTGTGGGGAAGAAAAGTATATTGTTAGTAGTGTGCATACCTTCAAATACGTCGAGATGGATGGTGAATTCGTTGAGACTCCTTCTCAGTCATTTGAAGTAGTTCCTCCGACTAATCCTGTCCTTAAGCCAACTTCCCGTGTGCCCAAGGTTATTCATGCTCCTCCTGCTATGATTTCTCTGAAAGATGCTCAAGCCATGGTTGAAGATGGTGGTCGTACTGGCTGGGGTCAACTGATCAATGTACCGTACAAGTCTGATAGATTCGGCCTGGGATTTAGCTCTGAGAAGGTAGTCAAGAATCAAATTAATGCTGTAGAAGATGCTGACAGCGATTGCGACCTGGATAGCTGGATTTTCCCAACGATTGGTGACAGACTCAATAATTGGAAGGCTGAAGACACTATCCCGATTTCCTTTAGTCAGGAGTAATTGTCATTGTCTATTTTAGTGTTGCAAATTTTTAATTTTTACAATTGAACTTCTTAAAGCATTGTGTCTATGCCCGGGGCACAATAGCTAATTTGTTAAGGGTTTTGTCATTTTCATAAGCACATTCACATTCAATAAATCAATGGACTTTTTGCATTCAAATATTGCGCTCCTTATCTTTCCTGTCATCTTTTAAACAAGCTATGTTTTCTTACACACACTCACGTAACGAATTGCAAATCCATATCCACTCTGGATCCTGTTGATAATAATTCTGCTACTGTTAATTATGGCTTTGAAAATCCGATCTACCAAGCCGAGGATAGAGGTGAGGAAGATTGCGAAGTCCTTGGAGAACTTGCCAGACTGTTACTGCAAGAAGAAAAGACCATACAGCCGCATGAGGAATCAATTGAAATTGTAAATCTGGGTACTGAAGTAGAAGTCAAAATAGGAGCAGGCTTGGAAAACAGTGTCAAAGAAAGATTGATTCAGATGGTACATGACTATGTAGAGGTTTTCGCTGGAAAAATCAAGAGATAACATGGAATGATGAATGTCAAGAAGCTTTTGACAAAATCAAGAAGTATCTCCAAGAACCTATAAATCTGATGCCACCAGTTGAAGGAAGACCTCTAATCATGTATTTGACCGTGTTAGAAAATTCAATAGGGTGTGTGTTGGGGCAACATGACGAGTCTGGTCGAAAAGAGGATGCAATATACTACCTTAGCAAAAGGTACTGACTGTGAAACAAGATACTCACAACTGAGAAAGCTTGCTATGCTTTGGCTTAGGCTGCTCGCCGACTAAGACAGTATATGTTGAATCATACCACTTTATTGATTTCTAAGATGGATCTTATCAAATATACATCTGAGAAACCTGCTCTCTCCGGAAGAACAACAAGATGATTGCTGACCTCGGCACGCAGTTCAAAATAAAACACCATAACTCTTCTCCGTACCGGCCAAAGATGAATGGCACCGTAGAAGCTGCTAATAAGAATATCAAGAAGATCATACAAAAGATGACAGTAACATACAAAGACTGGCATGAGATGTTACCCTTTGCTCTTCATGGTTATCGCACTTCAGTACGAACTTCGACAGGGGCAACTCCTTTCTCTTTAGTCTACGGAATGGAAGTTGTTTTACCAGTGGAAGTTCAGATTCCCTCTCTAAGAATCATGAAAGAGGCGGGCTTAGATGAAGATGAATGGATTCAGACTCGACTCGATCAGATAAATTTGATTGATGAGAAGAGACTTGCGGCTGTTTGTCATGGGCAGATATATCAGAAGCGCATGACTCAGGCATTCAACAGAAAGGTCAAGAGACGGGTGTATCAAATTGGCGACTTGGTGGTCAAGCGTATCATTCTACCACAAGGTGATCCCAGAGGCAAATGGACTCCCACATACGAAGGGCCGTTTGTAGTTAAGAAGGTATTCTCTGGTGGAGCCATGATGCTTGCTACAATGGATGGCGAAGACTTCCCACATCCCGTGAACGCAGACATAGTTAAAAAATACTACGCATAAAAGAGACCCGCTAGGTCGATGTATCTAGGCAAAAGTAAGGGAATCCCGACGAACCAAAAGGGTTCGGGCAAAAATTAGGGATAAACATATAAAAATGTACACCCGGCAAGTCGAAAACCTGAAAAGGCGGCTTGGGGCAAAAAGGGTATCCTGGTGGACTGAAAACCTGAAAAGGCGGTCCAGGCAAAAATTAGGGATTAAAGCGTATGACTATGTCCCGTTCTCAGTCAGCTTCACCCAAGACAAAGGGACTGAACAAGCCAATCACTTTTATCCGACAGCAGGAGATGAGAGGCTTGAAGACATAGTGGCAGTGGTGGAATTAAAATCAATAGGACTTTTTCTGCATAGCTTTCTCTTTGTTTTCTTGACAACTTCCTCTTACTAGGATTTCTGTCTCCTTGTACACAAATTGCCTGTTTATAGGCCCTCTTTCAAAATCAATACAATTTTATTTCGAAAAAAATGTTGTTGTTTTACTTCCTCTGTTTTGTTTGCGTAAACGTCCATTGATTTAATTCGAATGAGTATATGCGTTTGAACATGATTGATGCTTACCAAAAATACATACATAAAATAGCAATAGCAGTTACTAAAAGACTTTAGGGTCGAGGATAAGGTCTAACCATGCTTTCCAACAAGTCCGGTTACAAATCCTTTCCCCAGCAAAAACCAGTTATTCCCCAGAAGAAATTGGCATCATTAGACAGACTGGTCATCTCTTCCGTCCCCAGCCAGGCTTCCGGTGAATATTTCTACCATCAGACCGAAATCAAGTATCCCCAACTAAGAAAGGGTCATCGATACAAATATCTCCAACCAGAATATGGGGATTTATTTTCCCCTGGCAAAGTTTTTCAGACGCATAATTCATTCATGCATCATTCCACATCATATACGTGCATGCAATGTTCGCATTTATTTTCAGACGCATAATTCATTCATGCATCATCATATACATGCATGCAATGTTCGTGTTTATTTTCAAAAGCGTAAAACATCTCATGCATCATAACATGGCATGAGGCTAACTCTTTTTTCAGGTTAATTATCCTCCCGATACAGTCAAAACAAAGGTTCATTCAGACGGACACCCTTATCGGTTACATTCGAGATTCAGATGCATCTTTCAGATATAATCCATATGAATGTTCATTCTGACAAGCATTCTGACATCCTCCTAACGATGGCATCTATAAGCCCATCCCAGACATTTATTGTAAATACAACATGTACAAATATTGTCAGATATAGCCTAACGTACGGTTCATTCTGATTCAGCCTAACGTATGGTTCCTCCAACTGCTCAATACGGTCTAGCGTACGACCCATTTGGATGTTCATCCCCTCGGATACGATCTAGCGTATGATCCATTCTGATCTTTATTCCTCCGATACTACCCAGCGTACGGTACATTCTGAAACGTGGTCTAGCGTACGACTACCCTTTCATCCTCAGATACAGCCTGATGGACGACTCATTCTGCAACTCAGATACGATCTAGCGTACGATCCATTCTGATCTTTCATCCTCAGTGAAGTCACCGCCTAAGGGACAACTCACTCTGTTATTCAGATACGGTCTAGCGTATGATCCATTCTGATCTCTTATCTCCAGCAGCGTATAACACACTCCGACTCCCCAGCGAAGTCGACGGCCTAAGGGATGACTCACTATACGGTCTAGCGTATGACCCGGTATGACACCCATGTCTTCAGATATCGCCTAATGTACGACGCACTCTGAAGCTCTCATCATCAAACTTCCTGGATGGCATCTTTAAGCCCATCTCTATCAAGACTAACTTTTAATTGACAAGTGCAAATTTTTGGGGCATTCTAAGTGTTCAATAATCTTCCACCTCCAGACCACGAATGGCGTAAATACCATTCTAACTCTTTCGGTTCAAGAATATTGAACAGGGGCAGCTGTCATACCCCAAAATTTGCCCGTTAATCTGGCAAGACATTTTTCAAGGCACTCCAACTCATTACTCAAGGCATTGATCTTAAAGGAACAAAGACCCAACACACAGGTGGTCAAATCCAGAAAATGGCTTAAAATGGCTTGATCGCTAGGAGAGCAAAGTCATTCGCCTAGCGAACCCTTCGC
The DNA here is from genome assembly GCF_024323335.1 of Lathyrus oleraceus. Classification (NCBI taxonomy): domain Eukaryota; kingdom Viridiplantae; phylum Streptophyta; class Magnoliopsida; order Fabales; family Fabaceae; genus Lathyrus; species Lathyrus oleraceus. The sequence continues at coordinate 338,440,633 of NC_066585.1, forward strand.
TACGCCACTCGCCTAGCGAAGCTTGCGAATACCAGAAAATTCTGGGCTTCATTCTGAGCCCATCAGGTCACAAAAATTATTATAAATAGCAGAGCTTCATTCAGAAAAGGACACACAGAGACGGACGGACAGAAACCCTAGCAAGGAAACTCTAACAGAAGCAACCGAGCAAACCCTGGAGGCTAACCCAGAGAATTCAGAGCAACCTTAAGAGAAACCCTGAAGGAAACTCATCTGCACAAAGGTTACCTCCGCCCAACTCAATCCGGCATCAACCCTAAGAGCGTTCTGCCAATTCAAGGTTGCAACTCAATTGCAAACAGGTTTGCATTACTATTACCACTTTATGTTCCTAATTCACATGTGATACCATAATTAAATTCATAAATATATTTGAGGTTTTGCATGTGGACTTAAGTATGCCTGGATATATTGAATGTTTCACCATGTAATTGCTGTAATGGATGCCATAAGGTTTGGAGCTTGCTGAAACCGTACTGCTGTTAAATTCAAAACCCGCAGCCGTTCGCTAGCACATCGCTAAGCGAATATGTAGCGAGTGCTCGCTAAGCCTTCGCTAGGCGAGGCAGTAGCGAACATGACAGTCGCTGTTTTTCGTTCTGTTTTGATCTTTGCTCATCTGACCTGTTTTATTATAACCATGCTTTGTTTACCTGATACTATTACTGCTTTGGTGCAACTCTTGATTGCACCCCATTTGGTGTTCTGACCTGTTTGCGGAATTTTGTAAGGGCTCACATACTCCCGAAGAAGGTAGCCTTCTAGGTATTCCACTTTATTTGTGGGATACCCTTATGGAGATTCATCCTAATTACCTAATTGATTACAAATGTTTTGGAGATTCATCCTAATTACCTAATTGATTACAAATGTTTTGGAGATTCATCCTAATTACCTAATTGATTATAAAATATTGCCTTTGAATATGTGATCTTGGACCTCTCTTTGTTGCCTTATGGTATTACGGTATTACGGTCATGTCCCGCGAATGTGGGGATACGCTTAGCAAAGATCCTTCGATTAAATCATCAGGTCCCTATAAGATAAATCATAGTCCCTCGGATGTTGCCTGCGAATATATGATTTTGTCCCTCGATGACCCTTCGTTGTAGCCTACGGTTAAATGATGATTGTCCCTTCGAATGCTAAGGTATCCTTGCAAATGTTGCCTTCAATGACCAATCGATGACCCCACGATGTCCCTTTACATCCAAAGGATAAAACTACTTACTTCTCAATAGTAAGGACAGTTTTACCCTCATAAGGATAGGAAATGCCCATAAAGACCTTGGGTAGGTATAACTCTTAAATGCTGAATCACAAACTCAAAATACTTTTCATACATCACACTTTGCAAAACATCTCCTAGAAAATCACCACTTGGTATACGTTCGTACTAGAATCATTGCCAAGTTATATTTTTCTAAACAACTTTCCAAATTAAACGAGATAAATACTTTGTATACATTCGTACAAGAATCATTACAAAGTTGAACTCTCTTTTCAAAACATTTCCTAAGCAGCTCTCACACACTTTTTCAGACAAGAAAAACATAAGTGATCAAGCAATTAAGAGCCCATGGATAACCATGGATACAAAGGGTGCTAACACCTTCCCTTTGTATAATGTACCTCCCGAACCCAAAATCTAATTAAGGTCTTTCCTGTTCTTTTCCACCTTTCCTTCTTGGATAAAAGAAAAGTCGGTGGCGACTCTTGCTATCTGCGACATTTGCTTTCCAAAGCAAAAACACACAAAGTCAGTTCACCGTATGACACTAGGTTATTTAGGTAGGAACTCCTTCCAATTGTATCTAATACAACTCTCGAATATTTTAGTTAGATGAATAACTCCTTATTCCAATCCATCACATGGATCATTTCCAACTCTTGCTTCTAAACATATATAATCTTATTATAATTTGTTTAGTTAAGTTTGACTCATTGTTTTAGCAATTGGATAGTACGATTATCCCACTGCACCTTACTAATATAGAACATGCACCTCGCGTAGGTGAAACCTACATTATTCGATACTAGTCTTGATGAGGGCTAAAACTTGGAAAGCATAAACTTAATACTTAATTTGAGGGAATTTACAATAATTCTGATCTCACTGGCTTATTTATCATATAAATCGTCTCTCACATGCATCAATATACATACAAAATGAAATAGTTATGGCCCCTAGCACAATTGTTCTCCCAAGCCAATGAGAGAACTTAAGTTATCCTAATAACGATCTAAGCTTCTCCAAGCAAGATCTTCAAGGGTGTCCTCCTCTGATATTGTATTCTTCTCTTTCTTCATAACATTATATTACATAAAATAAACTCATTTTACATACGAGGGAGTGAGATGAGAAAAGAAGTTGCATTAAAAGATTACAAGAGAGGCATGACACGCATGTCGTATTTTAAAATCCCAAAAACAAAATAAAGGAAAACAAAGACCATAACTGATCACCATAAGACAATAATAATAAACACATTATTATTATTATGTTAAATTATGTTAATTAAATAAACCAAATTAAATTTCGGCGACCGGTCACACTACACAGAGTTAGTCGGGGGTTCCACTGACCATTGATCGCTCAAAGGAAAACAACCATTAAGTGTCTGAATGAACGAAACAGCAACAGTATATCATATATACCGTATTTTGCATTAGGATTACTTATATCATATATATAACTTGATCGATCTCAATTGTGTAACCTATGGACGATCGATGTATCGCTGCTTCACTATACTAACGTCGGATTCCGAAGCATAGTCAACATCAATCATCCAAATCGTACACACATGATGCCAAATTTAATTACTTGTTTATTCTTTGATTCATTCTATCTTTTAATCGTATTAATACAGAAAATAAACAGTTATCAGATACATGGTTTCGTAAGTGGCTCTGATACCACTGAAGGAGAAGAGCGATCCAAAATGCAGCGAAATTTAAAAAATTTCTCCTTTAGTGATCCTTACGAATGGGCATGATCAGTGATAGAATCGTTACCTCTTGTGGTGATTGAAACCTTTGATGCATATCTACGGAGCGGTCACGAACGTTGAATAGTGACAATGCCTCTACTCAGCCCACACGAACGAATTCCTTCAATCTCAGTGCTAGTTGTTACGAATGAAGGCTTTGAGAGAAAGAGAGAGAGAGAGAGAGAGAGAGAGAGAGAGAGAGAGAGAGAGAGAGAGAGAGAGAGAGAGAGAGAGAGAGAGAGAGAGAGAGAGAGAGAGAGAGAGAGAGAAACAAAATTACAATTGCACAAATGCTTCTGCACAAGGGTTCTATTTATAGAACCACTTGTGTTGGCTGCAAGCTAAAAAGCCCACTCAAGTGTATGTGGCCCATATCTTATGATATGTCAAAATCACTTAAGTGTGTGGTACCTTACCATATTTTTTATTCTACTTAAGTACAATGTACCTTATGATGTTCTACAATTCACTTAAGTACATTGTACCTTATGATGTTCTACAATTCACTTAAGTACATCGTACCTTATGGTGTTCCTTAGTTACTCTATCTCTCATCAATTCGTTCTTTTGTGTGTGACCCTATAGGTTTTCGTAACATTAGCAATTATATTAAATCACGTATTTAACATAATAAACAGTGAGCGGTATCTAGAAACACATCACTGCTACCCAAGACACGAAAATGTCATGTGATCTGACAAATCCTTTTGTGATAATACTTATGTGTATAGTTACCCTTTTTCCCCTATGTCTATATTGAACACAAGGCATAGACCGTGTCATCCTTGTCCAGTTCAATATTGGGCCCGTACACATTTATCCTGTTACGCAGGATGGGAAAATTCCATTTAGGTCAATCATGTCCCTTAGCATGCTTCGTGGAGTACCCATAAACTGTCTTTATGGTCATCCAGTTACGGACAATGTTTGATCAGCAATAAATCACTCGACTTTACATCTAGGGTCCATAGTGGTTTCAGATCGAAGGGTGGTATACACCACTATCACCATGAGAATAACTTATGACACTTTGCACAACATTCTATATGGTATTCTCATAGCAGATCAATCCAGTATAAATATTACTCCTAATATTCATACCTATGTTTAAGACTTGATCACTCCTTATCCATGATCCATGAGATGTGATCATCAGTCTATATACATAACAGTCTTAATGCTTTAATGTTATCCCACTTCACAATAAAGCTTGACTGCGGATACTTTAAGAATAGTGTCCTTATGTTTAATGGGATCTCATGATTAAGTCACACTTGATACATTAAACGGACTGTCTATTCTAGGGACTTTATTAAACAAATATAATAAAGAAAAAGCTTTTTATTATTAATGAATAATTCGATACAAGTACCAAAAGTATTGGCCTCTAGGGCTTACACCAACATAGGTTGCCAATCACAGGCTATCACTGTAATCCTTTCAGATTACTATTCATCAAAAGTCGTCAGTTAAGGTCGTCATTATAATCCTTCCGGATTACTATACTTGAAAATTGTCAATTTAGGTCGTTATTGTAATCCCTCCGGATTACTATACTAGAAATTATGGTTTAAACAATTTAAATATTTTTCATCAAAAAAGTGAAAAATTATGTTATTACCCTAAACCCCCAACTCATTAAAATTTCTCTGGGAAACTCAAAACATCTCAAAAATTTCCCAGTTCTAAAAAATAAACTTGGAGTACCCTAAAAATACTCTAAAGTATTCAAAGTGCTCTAAAGTTAAAGGTTCATAGGTGATAACTCTATAAAGCATAAAGAGTGGGAAGTTTGACTCAAATTACTCAAAAGTGACCCTAAGGTTACCAAAAGGGTTCTAACATTAAAAGTTTCTCAAAAATCACTGAAAATGTCCCAAAATCGAAAAACCGCAGAAAAGCCCAAGATTGCCCAAAATCGCAGACCGCCGAAAATCGCTTTCGGAATTGTCGATCGACACATGCAACCTTCATCGCTAGGCCACTTGTCGTCGATGTCGGATTGCAACATGACTCGGTCATAAAAAACTTCGATGGCCTCCGCGCGGCCCGATTTTCGTGGCAACCACCCGCGATGCAACCCTAATCGTTGCCACGGCATCTGCCCTGTGGACCCTGGCACTGTAGCATCATGGCTGATCTCTACTGGTGCCGCTGCGGCTCTGCACCTCGAACCCATTTTTGATTGTTCACAAAATATCTCGATTTTGTATTTTTCCCATTTCTATTTTTGCATGAAAAATGTATCAATTTGGAAAAAAAAGGTTTTACTGGATTTGGGAAACTTTTAGAAAAATTGGTTAGTTCTAGGATAAAGTTAGGGAATCGAAAAACAGTTCTTCAGACAACACATTTGGGAATCAATGACTCAAAAAGAGTCTATCAAATCTTTGGAGAAAAATCCAAACTTGTCATACCCCAATTTTGACCCTGAATTGCCGAATTAATGCATTCATCGAATCATTAACATCATATGCATATAGTAACATACATTTCATCTCGCATAATATTCAAATTGTATGTCAGAATAATTTTTCAGATTTATAGACATACCGATCAAACTGAATCTCAACTGTACGTAAAATTAATGGGTGAAAAATTTCAAAATCCAGCTTGCAGACGTCAATTTTATTAATCTACATTTCACGAAGTTTAAGTTGATGTGTTCGTTTTAATTTTTTTGACTACTGTTTCGATCGTATTTTGATCAGTATGAGCCTTTTAACATGTCAAAAGTTATTTCAAAATTAAATCATGTGTTGTATATTTCTGAGAAATTTATTTCACGCTAATTATTTTGGTGCAGTCAATTTATTTTTTCGGGCATTCTTATGTCCGACTTTTATTTATTGAGTCTTTTAATTTTTTTATTTTTGTTAAAGTGTTTAGAAAAAATAAATAGAATTGTTGGTGTTCTTATTTTAGTTTTATTTTAATTATTTTGTAGTGTTTGATGTTATTTAGTTTTAACTAATTTTAGTTATTTTGGTGTCTAAATTAAGCACTAAGGGCATTTGTGGATTTTAAAATTATTAAAAACCCTAAAATGACATGTATATATATTAGTGATGATGATAGGAGGAGGGACGAATAAAAAAATCCACTCACACGATTGAGGGAAATTCATCTTTTATCAAATAGTAGTCGTCGCTCACGTTTCGGTACTATCCTTGTTTTGAAACGATTGAGGGAAATTCATCTTTTATCAAATAGTATTCATCTTTTATCAAATATACGTGTGCATGATGCATGACAGTTGTGTTAGTTCGATCATATTGTGATGATCACGTTTAGTGTAGCAAGTCATTGGTTGATTTTATCGGTTTATGTATGGTATTTTTAATTGATTATCATTGTGTTTTGATTTTGTACATGCGTCCGATGGTTTAGCATAGCGATAATCTTCCTTTTTTGTGTGCTTACCAATTCATGTTTCAATTTTCAAACTTTTATTATATCATAGTTTCTCTATGTGATTTACGATGATCGCATTCTTGCGTTAACAACACTGTTGGTTTTTTTTAGCATGTTAAATTTACTTTTGCTTTATGGTTCTTTCTGATAAATTTAGATCCGCACGATTTTGATCCATATTGCAATGATCACGTTAAGTGTAGCAAGCTATCGGTTGATTTTATCGGTTTATGTGCGGTACTTTTTAATTGAATATCATTGTGTTTCGATTTTGTACATGCATTCGATGGTTTAACAGAGAGATAATCCGTTTTTTTTTGCGCTTACCAATTTGCGTTTTGATTTGCAACTGTTATTATATTATTGTTTTTCTATGTGATTTACGATGATCACTTAACACATTAGCAATTTTTTATTTTTTATTTGTGTTAAGAATAATGATCCAACATCGTTATGTTTATATCGAATTAACTTTCTCTTGGTAGCCTTGCACGTCTTAGCGTACGCGACTTTGATTCGCGTCTTTGCGTCATGATTTTATTTCGTGCACTTTTCTTTTCACCTTAATTTTTTCGATTCATTTGTTGTGAATGTGTGATGTAAATATTGTGTATGCTCTCATATTTTTATACTCTTATCATTGTTGAATGCTTGTATGTATATTCGGATCTAGTTGTGTTTGATTTTCGCCTTGTGCTTGAGTCCATGTCGCTACATTTGAATTCACACCCCTTTGTGATCCAATTCGCACACTTCACGTTACTATTTGTATCCATCATATAGAACCATCAATTTCAATTCATTTCTAATCACTTACCCAAAATCATTTTTAAAACTATTTTGCAAGGCAAGTCAAAAGCTTGATCCAACGTCAATCTATTTTCAAAATAATCTCAAAACCAACCCATTTGAAACTTTTCTTTTCAAACTGTTTCCACTATCTCAGTTTATCAATAATCCACATTCAATTCATTTTTCAAACCCTAAAACCACTTCAAACCTTTTTTTTCATAACCATAAACAAACCTCGATCAACATCGAATGCATTTTCCCAATAAAACTTCAAAATAATTAAAAATATTCAAAACACTTTTTTTTAATAAAGATGGAAACGGAACGGGGTGAAAACCACGAGCTCCTGAGACTAGGATTTGAGATGGATATCTCGCTAATCCAAGCTTTCGCCATCACCAAAAATACATCAAACTCATTCAAACCTTTTTTGCCTTTTGGCACAACCTAAAAAACCTTTTCAAAAAACAAAAGACACTTTGTCTTAAGATGATGCAAACAATGCTTCATCCACAACCGTTGAGTTGAGATGAGTGGCGTGAATGTGGTTTATAAATCCATTAAATATGGTGCAAACGTCCACTCCTCACTTGTTTTGGGTAAAACAATACTTTCCGTCGATTAATACAAGATAGCTTTTGATAAAATTGACTAACAAACAAACATTTTTTTACCGAGAACTACGTATGCCTTGACTTCTCTTTTGAGATATGTAGGAGCAGGATTGCGAAGTCTTGCCATGTCCACTAATAAAAAATAAACCTTTTGTTATCTTCTTTCCCCTCTTAATAACTCGAGAAGCCTAAATTTTAAACAAACATTAACACGCACAACTAACCAAACGGTTCCAGTTGAGTACAACGAATGTGAGGGGTGTTAATACCTTTCCCTTGTGTAACTGACTCTCGAACCCTGATATTGATTGTGATGACTATATCCTTGTCCTTCTTTTAGGGGTTTTATTCGATATTTTCCATTTCCCTCTATGGGAATAAATAAAGATCGATGGTGACTTTGTTAAGTCCATCGCGCGAGCGTGCCATGGCGCTTCACGAGGTCGTTCTAATTTTATGAGGCACGACATTAGGAGAGTTTGTTGGGGATATGATGAAACCTAAGTGAGTCTGGCCTGTTAGGTTGTTGTGCGTGCTTATGTTTATTTACTTGTGTGGCTTTTCTTTACCTTATGCTTTCATTATTGTTATATTGTTATATGGCTCTATTGGATCATTGGTACTTGAATATCTGATTGCAAAATCTTGAGGTAAATATTTTCTACCCGAGTCTTGAGTGGAAACATAAGATAGGAAAATGGTTGAGTAGTGTAGACTCACGAGGTGAATACCTCATAAGGGTCGGCAGAAGAACCTCACTTAGGGTAGATCCTTTTGAAAGTGTTATTGCGCGGGGTGAATACCTTGCTAGCCTCGATGTTTTCAAAAGGGTTCATCAATTTAAGGACCTTTTAGAACATTGAACCTTTTTGGCCAACTAAGAATGATGGTTGCGTAGTATGGATTCGCGAGGTGAATACCTCGTTAGGATCGATTCAAAAACCTCACTCAGAATAGTTTATCACGAAGGAGTTGGTGCACAGTAAGAATTTATCATAAGCGTCAAACATTCTTGTGAATCCATGACTCTGAGAACCATGTCTAGAACCAAATTTGATGGTTACATAGTATGAATTCGTTATGTGAATTGCTCGTTAGGATTGATACGAAAACCTCACCCAAAATAGATTTCATTGAAGGAGTTGATGCACAAAAAGAATTTGCCGTATGCGTCAAACATTCTTGTGGATATGTGACTCTAGGGTCCTTTGTAAAATCCTTAGATCATACCTGGTGATAACCCTACTTTGAAAAGTAATCAAATTCATCTATTACCTTGAACCTTTAGACCTGTATAAAAAAACATTGCATTTCATATACATTCATTGCATATGCATAGAAAGCAAAGCTCTTAGTCTTCTTCCATTTGTTTCAGCAATCTAAGTCATTTGCAAGAGAGAATGAATTCTGAAAGAAGAAGCATATTTCAATTCAAGTACAAGAAAATGGACCTTTACGGTTTGAAGAAGTTGAGTGCCAAAGTGATCAAACTCACTGAATTCGTGAACGATTATGGGAGGATCTTGAGTATTTTGAATGAAAAGATGGAACTAATGGCAATTGTGACTATAGCTCAATTCTATGACCCACCTCTATGTTGTTTCACCTTTTCTGACTTTCAATTAGTTCCTACTTTGGAATAGTTTGAGAGAATTATGGGTCGGAACTTGAGGGGCCATGATCCATTTCCCAAGTTTGATGAAGGTATCACTGCCAAGAGAATAACTTCAGTTTTAGGTCTGGAGGTCCAGTTGGTTATAGGTAATTGGGATAAGAATGGAGTCTTCAGTGGTTTTTCTAGATGGTTTTTGGAAGAACAAGTTGTGAAGTTGGAAAAGATTGGAAAGTGGAAAGCATTCTCTGTCATGCTAGCCCGATTGGTTTATGGGATAGTACTGTTTCCAAATCTTGACAGTTTCGTGGATCATGTGGTTGTAAAAATATTCCTCTATGGTAATCCAATACCTTTTCTACTAGTTGTTATCTACTACGCCATCCATGAGCGTCACCAGAAGAAAGGGGGAACTCTTTTGTGTTACGAACAATTGTTGTATGCTTGGTTCAGATCTCATATGCCATAAAAAGGACCCTACACCTCCAAAAAACCTAAACCCTCTCAGAAGCTAGCTTCCTTTACTACCAACCATGTCAAATGGTATATCAGAGATTGGGAGACCCCGAATATTATTGTTAGCATTGGATACTTTCCTAATGTACTTTTGATAGGGACTCGGGGTTGCATCAACTACAACCTTATGTTATTCCTGATGCAACACAGTTACTCCATGAACAGTCCTCCAAAAACTAAAACTTTCGAGCCTTTCATTTTGCATGACATTGATGTGGACAACCAAATTGTGAAGAAGATTAAGAATTCCTGGAAAACAATTGTTAGAAGGGGTAAGAAGTTTGGAAAGAGGAATGTCCTTGTGAAAGATCCCAACACTCATTGGGTAAGAGAGAGATTTCAAGTGGTTAAGCTCCCATTTCCATTTGATCCCTCTATTTTTCCTCCATTTCCCGAGCCATCACCTATACTACCTGAAGACGTTGAGAAGCTCAATGCCAAAATTAAGGAGCTTGAATTTGAAAAGTCTGAGTTACGACTTTAGCTTAATCGAACCACTTTGGAAAATGAAAATCTGAAGGATGAACGTCAAGAGAAAGACCGAGATCTTGAAGCTAGCAACAAAAGAGAAGGAACATTTAAAGACAAGAAGGATGAGCTTGATGATATCCTCATAGGTACTAAATCTATGTTCAAAACAAAGAATGAGGAGCTCAGAAAATCCCACCTCAAAATTCAAGAGTTTGAGAAATTGTTGGAGATGTCTCTTGTGGAGAAGAGAAAAGCTAGACTCGACTATGAAGCTCAAATTCGTGAACTCGGGGACACTCTCAATAACTGCAAATATAATTTGTCTCATGAGGTCCTTCGAAAAGAGGAATCCGAGAGGAACTATCTCCGCCTCGAGTACCAGTTGGGAGAAGCTAATAGAAGGATTGCAGGTTTGGAAAACCAAGAAGGTGATGCAGCTTACATGCTCTTTAAGAATGATTGTGTGTATTGGAGGGGATGTATAGATAGGCTAGAGCGGCCCTAGAGAAAGATCAGCGTGTCATTAAGAAGCTCCAAGACCTCTATGTCAATTGGAATGGCAAGTTTGTCAACTTGGCTAGATTTGCTAACCTCAACATGCTGGAACTTCCAGAGAAATTCCAAGAAGTTGATTATAGCATGTGTCCAGAGAACACACCTCCTCAAGTTTTCAAGTTTTCAACTTTGTCATGTTTTGCAAGCGAATGGTGAAAGAGCTCACCACTAATCTTACTACGATCAAAAGGGATGAGATGGAGATTAAGTTCACTTGTACTTAAATTTGAATCACTTGTACTTGAATTTGAATTTAAATTACTTGTATTTAAATTGTTGAATTTGAATTAATGAAAGTTGTCATTTTGGATTTCATTTATTGTTATTTTTATTTGAAAATCTTGCAAATAAAATGTTCTAACATTGATAAAATAAATAACAACTATAACTAAGAGCTTTGCACTAAAATGAATCCATATATGCATCCATACATGCATCCATGTCATTCTTCAAATGAAAGCTCACTCGACTGTTTCCTTCCAATTCCACACTGAGTCCTCGACACCAGTACACACCAGAGTCGATGCTCGACATAGAATGGCAGAACAAGAACAAGAGATAGAGAGAGTCAGCTCAGAACTCGAGGACCTGCGAGGGAGCATGGGTCAAATCATGGAAATGCTACAAGTCATCAGAGCCAAGATGGACACATAAACAACGGTTGTTTTAGAGATCATCGGTCCAACGCTTGAACCCCAACCCGTAAGGTTGATACCTTATACATTGCCTCGTTTTGGTCTACCTTACGGGTTCACACCTCAACCTGAAGTAGTCTTTGGCATAATGCAATCTACTCAACAAATTGTTCCTCTACCATTAACCACTGAGGCTCACCCTATGGTCCATGCATTTGCACCTCCGATCGTCCATACACGTGTGCAACCTTACTTTGAAGATCAACAACATGCTCTAGAGATGTCTGATAAAGAAGAATAAATGCATGAATATATAAAGGGTATTAAAGAGAATTTTTAGATTCTTGAGAAGAGACTGAGGGAAATGGGAAGTGACCAAGTTTTTGGTGTTGCCGCTATAGAGATGTGCCTAGTATCTGGTCTTAGAATTCCTAAAAAATTCAAGACTCCTGACTTTGAGAGATACGAGGGTTATACATGTCCTAATAGCCATCTTTTTATGTACTACCAGAAAATGGCTTCCCATGTTTGAAGACGATAAACTCATGATCCACTTCTTTCAAGACAACTTGAAGGCGCCCCCTCTAAGTGGTATATAAGACTCGATCAGAGTCGTATCCGGTGCTTCCAAGACTTGTATGATGCTTTCATAAAGCATTACAAATACAACATGGATATGGCTCCAGACAGAAGACAACTGCTGAATATGTCTCAGAAAGACAACGAGTCATTCAAAGATTATGCGCAACGCTGGAGAGAGATGGCTTCTCAAGTTGAAACACCTTTGGCAGAAAAAGATTTAGCCGATTGGTTTATGGATACCATACAACCAATGTTCTATGAGATAATGGTGGGTCGTGTGTCTGCAAGTTTTTATGACTTGGTAGATGTAGGCATAAAAGTTGAGCTCGGTTTGAAGAATGGAAAGATGATAATTGCTGCTGGAACTTCTAACAACAACAATGCTAAGAAGTTTCCCGGAAATATTTAGAAAAATAAGGAAGGAGAGATGAATGTTGTGTCGTCCAGTCGAGGAAGGAGTCAATCATGGAGAAAGCAACAATGACATTTCACTCAATAATAACCAACATACATTGTGCAGTATGTTCAGCAACCATATATGGTAGCAATTGGGCCAACTTTCAACCAACAACAAGTGCCTGTTTATCAAATAGTTCAACAAACGCCAATTTATCAACCCGCTCAAGTTGCTCCTGCATATCAACAAGCGCCTGCAACCCTAACATATAAGCAACCAAAAGCTCAAGATCCTTGTAAGAATGCACCGACTCAGAATAGAAGACAAGGTGTTAAACCTCCTTTCAGTCCGATTCTGATGACGTATACTGAGTTATATCCTTCTCTGTTGTAAAAGGGGTTAGTGGTTCATATACCTTTAGGTCCACCATCTAATTCGTTGCCTTCATGGTATAACCCAAACGCTCATTTCCCTTTCCATGAGGGTGCACCTGGGCATGATTTAGAAGGAAGTTACATTTTGAAGCATATAGTGCGAGAATCGGTGGAAAAAAAATATTCTTTCATTCAGAGACTTGGGGCCTAATGTCAAGAGTAATCCTTTGTCGGTACATGGAATTATTAATGCGGTTGAAGAAGCGTCTATGGTGATGTGATCAAAGATGTTGCAAATATCAAGACTCCTTTGTTAGGGTTCCACATGAGACTGGTGGGAGCTAGTTTGGTTTGTTCTTGCCGTAAGGATTGTGAAGAATGTGCCATTCATCCAAGAGGCTGTGAGATTGTACAAAAAGATGTCTAAGACTTGATGAACTAGTGAGTGTTACAAGTTAGTAGCCTCACAAAAAGAGACGAAGTAGTTCTAATTGATCCTTTTTCAATTTACTAGAGCCAGTTGAGATAACCTATCAAAGAAAGGATATTGTTAGTCGATTAATCACCCTTCTTCCATGGTTATCTGCGTGCCTAGTCATTTCTCCTACGAAAGTACTAAGGTAGTACCAGGGAAATATGATATAATTGTCATTGACAAAGAGTCTGAAGAGGTTAGACAAGAGAAAAGTTTGAAGGTTGATGGTGCCGATGTCTCAAACATCGCAGGGACGAGCAAAATGACTCGCAATGGTCAAATTTACACTCCCCAGTTTAATATGACCTCTCAAATACCAACCAAAGAAACAACAAGTGCAGTCCTTGTTAGGGAGCAAAATATGGTTCAATCCAATGAAAATGCTAAAATTTTGAAGATCATTAAAAAAAGTGATTACAAAGTAGTTGATTAGCTGCACCAGACTGTCATACCCTAAATTTGAACCCTAAGATTCCACATACCATTGACATCCTTGCATACAAACAAGGTCACCTATTGGTCCCTGTCCCTCTCATCTTTGGGTTTTTCTTTTGCAGGGATCATCAATAACCTCTTTGTTAATATTTTACCTTTGTGTTTATATGTTCATTGCTTAACCACTAATCAAATATCAAAATATGTTTTGTTTTCTTTAAGTTTATTGTGCAGGGTATGGCTTTTCATCAAGAGTATCAAGCATGATTCCTCAGCTAGGTTTTTTTTATTCCTCAGCAAAGTGTGACCAACCATTGATACTCAAGGGGGATATATTTCAATGCATGATCTCAAAGGTTCTAAAGCACCTTTTAATCTCATTTTTATCAAGAGTACATCAAAGTTTTATGGTTTAATTCTCAAGAAAATTCAAAGGTTCATGTGTTTATTTGCATGCCTTATTCACCAAGTTTCCTCAAGCTTTGAGCAATATAATCAAGATACATTCAAGGATACCTTATTTTGAGTTCATATGATCATCCATGTGCTTTGAAATGCAAGAAAAGTCTAAGTACACATGTTTGTTCCAAGTGGTTTGACCAAAAAAGTCAACATTTGAAGTCAAAGTTCCAAGGATCACAACTCCTTCAATTCTCAACATTTTTGAATGCTTACTTTTGCATATGGCTCCTCTTATCATCCTCTACAACTTCTCTTTACATGACAAGAGCCAATAATTCTTAGAGGATCATCAAAAGTTTGGAGACATTATAGGTCATTTGTGGACTTAGTGAAATTTGACCTACTTTCAAGTGACTTTTTCTCAATTTTCAAGGTTTATAAGTTCTTCAATTTTTAATAGTTAATTCTGATTCTTTTTCCACAATATCATTTATGATTCCCTATACAAGTTTGCTTCAATGATCAAAGTAAAATTATGCTTGGAAGACCATGGAATTCATTGAAACATTACAGGTCATTTTCATCCATTGGATACTTAAGTTTTTCTAAGTTACATGATCAGTTTTTCGTGCCAACTTCAACTTTCCCTTTTCTATGAATATTTTGCCTAGCATGCACTATCCTAGCTTTCAAACCTTGAGTGTCCTTCCATTCTTGGAAAAATAAACCTTCTAACAAAGTGTTATTAGGTTTGTCCTTCATAGCGAACCCAAGTTGACATCTTGCCAAAGTCAGATTATAGTTGATTCCTCATTGTGTACCAAGAAGATGCACATTAGAGAACTCCCCACAACTATCAATAATCACGACGTCGTCGTAAACAGAAGAGTACCAAGTAATGTCGTCATTGGTGAGAGACATGAGTCTTTGAGACCACCTTAAACAATCCTTGTTTTCTCGAAAGATAGGAGATTACGGCAAGTGTGAAATAAATCACTTGTACAATAAAGGCGCATAATAAACAATAGTTCCACCCCCTTTAGAAGTCCTATGATGAATGGAGGATTAAGTATCGCCGATCAGAGTTGGAACCGGATTTCTAATCGAGAAGATCCTCATAGCATTAACATCAACAAAATTGTAAATGTTAGGAAATAAGACTAAACCATAGACGAGTAAGGCAAGATTAGTTTCAAAGGCTATCGTGCTACCAGCATTAGCAAAAGAAAAGGCTTTTTCTAATAGAAGCTTTGAAGTCAATCCTCTGATACCTCCTTTGATAGTGAGATTGGCATTTATGTCAGACTTCCTCAAATGAATGGCTTCGGAAATAACCCGAGATTCAAGAATTCCTTCCACCCCACTAAAAGGAACTCTATCAGAAACTGGTATACCCAAAAGCTGAACATACTCCTCTATGGTAGGCAACAACTGATAATCAGGGAAAATAAAGAACCGGTAAACAGGATCATAGAACTGGACCAAAGTGCAGAGAAAACCATCCTTAATATCAGTAGATAGCACAGATAAAAATCTTCCAAAATGGTCTCTAAAACCCTTATGATCATCCATAAAAGATGCTAACTTCCTTACTTCCATGAGATCGGGACATCTGAAATTGTATTTCCGAGTATTCCTTCTTCCAATATCCATGATCAAAATATTTGCGATTTTTGCAACAAGAGTCTCTAAGTTCCTTGAAAATTGAGTAAAATTCTTATGAATGCCATGAGTGCATGATGCAACAATCATAAACAAGGTCACACAAATCACACAAATAAGTTCCAAAGGTTCAGAGTCACGAGCATGGAGCCAGGGGTAAGAACCAACCCATAATGTATGTGCTAAGGGTATAATCACCTATAGAACAAGGTTCTAAAAAGTTCTCAGAGTCGTAATTCCATATTTTGGATATTATCGTTTATACGACTACTCGTGAACCAATAATATTCTCAAGAGAAACTTGTCCGAGTGTAGTATCGTGTAACAACTAATTCAAGTCTACACCTAAATAGCCACCGCACTACGTCCTAAAAGGCCAAGATGGGTTAAGGGTTCTAAGGTCCTCAGATTCTCGAGCTCCCAGGTCAGAAAAAGTAATGTCAACTATGACTACTCGTGTGACATCAGTATTCCCAAAGGGGCCTCCACTAAGTGGGGGATCTCAAGTCAACTTATTAACTCCACATAAACCAAACACGGCTATACCACCCTCCTATCATAAGAGATTCAAGTCCGGGTATAAGACCTATCTCACCACATAGAGATCACCAAGCACCAGATAGAACAAACAATAACAAACAACATGAAACATGGTATATGCACAAAAACAAGGACGAGCTTAACCCACTAAGGACTACTCCCCAACAGAGTCTCCATTTTACTGTAGTGGTAAAAAAATTTGAGATTAAGCTATTGATTAATTTAACTCGCAAAGCAAGATTCGCCACCGCGTTTTTATTATTTCCAGAGGAAAAGGGAAAAAGTACGAACAAAACCCAAGGAAGTTCTAAAACAAAACTAATAAAAAGAGAACAAGGGCCCGAGGATTAGTTATGCAAAGGAAAGGTATTAACACCCTAAACATTCATGGTACTCCATGGGAACCTCTTTGAAAATATGCATATTTTAGATTGAAAAAGGTATTGTTTGTTAAAATATTGGAGGGATGGGAAAAGAAGCATTTTTATTATGATTTGGTATTTGCCAAGACTTTTAAAGTCTTATGCCTACGTACCAGCAAAGTGAAATGGAGGATCAAAACCTCGTAGTTCGTGGTAAAAATAACAAAAGGAGTTTGTTTTGGTTCATTTTTATATGGAAAATACATTTTTTATTTATTTTAAGGAGGATACTTAACTAGTCACCCACAAGTATGAGAACTTTGCATCATCATGAGAAGGACTGCAACTTGGATAAGGATCAACAAGTATGCCACTAGCTCCCACAGATGGAAAAGAATTATTATCAATACTATGGAGATAGGAGAATTATAAATCAACTATGGAAATGACTCACGTCTAATGCCTTGAGAAAAAGTTTAAAAAAAGAAAAATGCATAAAGGGCACAAAATGGTTTGAATGAGTTAGGCATTTTTTAGTCTTTTAAAATTGGTCTAAGTATACTTAAGATGGATTGCATTTATTAAGAAAGAGGTTTTGAAAATAACTTGACAAAAGTCAAAGTTTATTGAGAAAATGGTTCAAGTTTGAAAACAAGAAGGTTTTGAAAAAGAGAGGAGATTTTGAAAATTAAAGAAGGGGAGGAGAAGGAGAGACTATCCTAAAGCATAAAGTAAAAACTAGGGAGGAAAGATCTAACCAAGAGATAACAAGTTTTATAGCATAAGTCAAGCAAGAATTTCCCTCCTTTGGATTAAGCCTCAAGCAAGCAAAATAAGCAAATAATAATCCATGTGTCAAATGAAACCAAAGTAACCAACTCAAGTCTTCAAAATGAAATCCAAAGTCAAAGGTATAAAATGAATTCCAAGGTCTCAAGTCACAAGTCCCAAAGCAAAGGTCAAGATCCTAATTCTAAGTCCATAACTCCAAAAACATGCCAAGGATAGTAGCCACAAGTCCATGAATCAAGATAACCAAGTTATTTTTTAGGGGTTTTTTCCTTTATTAATGTATTTTAAAATAAAATGAGAGTCCAAATAGACAAAGGAAAAAGAGCATAAACATAAACAAAGGTCCAAATGGACAAAGATCAAATGTGATATGAGATGCTAAAATAACAATATAAAGTAAATAATAAGAAATAAAAGCATTAAAGTAAATGACACTAAACTATCCACTCACAAAAGATGAAAAGATGTTTTGGTCATTTTTTGGAGAACACTCAACTATCCACTCACAAGCATGAAAATATGAACCTATACATCATTTGTGAGAAGGGCTCCAACTTGGATAAAATCAACAAGTATGCCATTAGCTCTCACAAATGGAAAAGGAGCAATATTTTCACACAACACCGTGAGGAAAAGAAGACTTACAATCTCACTTATAAAAATTCCATTGCCTTTGGGACAAATTTAGCGCTATGTTAAGCAATTGTAATTGGACTTATGTAGAAGTCACAACTATCTGAGGCCGATCAATAATAATATTTGTGTTAATATATGCTAGAGAAATGATATGTAAATCATCATCCTAAAGTTATCCCACACAAGAAAAGAAAAAGAAAGGGGATGATCGAGCACAAAGTCTAGGAGGATGGTCCATTACTTCAATCCATATTTCATGACACTTAGGATAAACTTATGCATCAATCCAAAGTACCTTAAATGATTCATGATCACTTAGAAGATAGATTTGAAATGATGAAAGTGTTAGACGATAGTATCGATCTAGAAGGGGGGTTGAATATATCAGTATTTAAAAAATTTAGTGCCTTTTAAATTTGATTTTAAAGGTTACGAAAGCCCATAGACAATGATCGTCTAAATGATTTGTTACTAGAAAGATCGGATATGTGTGAAACCTAATGGAATGACTAAGATCAAGCTAATCAACAACAATCTTAATCAATCAATCAAATACATAAATTCTTGATATAGCTACCACCAATGATGAGTTAAAACAATGAGAAAAAAAAGCAAAATATTGATAAACTTGTGTGAAGTTTATTTTAGCAAACACTTGGTGTGCACACTACACCAAGACTTAATTTCACTGGAATTTATAGTGTGAAATTTTCCTTAGTTACAACCAAAATGGTTGCAACAATTTATCAAACAGCTTTAATGCACAACAATTAAGTGAGATGAAGTTACCAATTAGTTTCACACAAGATTCAATTTATGCAAAAATTAAAGAGTTAGAGAAAGAGAGAACAACACCAAATTTGTTTAGGCAGATCCTCTTTCATCCTCGCTTAGGGTACGTCTGCCCCCAATTCTAAAACTAGAATTGAGATATTTATTATCAATTTGAAAAGTTTATACAAGAGAAGAAATAATCACCACCGAGTAAATCTAAGTGTTGTTGAAGATCCTATTCACTTTTCTCCCCTTTATTCGAGTTGAACCAAGTGCTTCAAATGTTCCGAACAAAGCTCCGATTGTAGCTACCTTATTGCAAGAACTCCAAGTTCTCCAAAACTCTAGCGCAACTAATTTTGATCGGATATGCGTGAAACCTCCGATTGTAGCTACCTTATTGCAATAACTCCAAGTTCTCAAAAACTCTAGCTCGACTGATTTCACAATCCTCCGATTACCGTTACTCATTCGAATGAATCCACTATTCTTCAAACCTTTCACTCGATTGAATCTATGAAACAAAGATTTATGCAAAAAAAAAAACAAATCTTGGAGGAAAAAACCCTAAGATTTTATTTTAAAAAACCCACTAAAAACCTCTACCCAAACTAAGATACACAATCCTATGTGGACGTTATCACCACAATAATGCACTATGATCAATAAAAATTGTTATGTGTAGTTGTTGAAACATGCAATTGAAGAATGAAGATGAAGAGGAACTTTAGTGTATATCTTTCACTTTTCTTGTTGTCTGTTGAAAAAGAGATTGTAGAATATATATATATATATATATATATATATATATATATATATATAGATGCATGGACCAAGTCAAAAAACAAAACAAAATTTCCTGCAAAATACACAACAGAAAAATGAGTAAAAACAACAACCACTCGACCTGTTCACAATAGGCACTCGACTTATTCAGACCCGCATCAAAACAACTCAAATAAAACAGGAGAAGAGTCGACTCATCTTGTTTTTTCATAAATGAGTCGGCCTATGTCTCGACCTGTTTAGACCTGCAACGCACATGATTCAAATAAAATAGATTATGAGTCTACGCAACAGGTGGATAAGTCGACTCATTTTATTTTTCCAGGACTGAGTCGACCTATGACTCGACTTGATATGACCCTTGTGTAAGAACAAAGTTGGTTCTACAATAAATCTCTAAGATTTTGATGATAATAAAGGATGAAACCCAAAATGGCACCCTAAGGAGATTTTTTCTAAGTGTTCATGACTCTGAACATTCATGCAGGACTCTGAACACTCACGCAGGATTCTGACCATGCATCATATACAAACTTATGTCAGATATAAAGTATTAGATGATCAGACGCCACTAAGAAAGGAATACGTCTAGAACGTTCTAATCAAAGAGAGACAGCAAAAAGTCAGAAGCTCCAACAGACTACTGGTCTTAGACTCTCATACTTAAGAAAACTAGAACACTAAGAATCTTTGAGGAAGTCAGACGTAATCATCCTCTGAAGACTAACTCTGGTGCATCTAGACTCTGATGAAGATTCACAAGTCCAGAACGCGTAACGGAAAGAAATCTCATTATGGAAAGGAAGTATTTAAAGAAAGGATTAAAGAGGCGGACAAAATGGTTTAGAAAGAAACAACAGAAGTAATGACATTAATTATTCTTCAATGACCAAGATTCTGTCAATCACTCCAACGGTCCTTCACAAGTACTATATAAAGGACGGATTACTTCTCTAGAGAGACACACCTGAGACACACATAAATATCATTCACACTCTCTCTTATTTTCACGAGCTGCTGCTCTTACGTTAAAAGCTTTTGCTCTCATATTTTTCTATAATACTTGCTTGTTGTTAGAAGCACTTTACATTACAATTTTTTTGCTTAAACTATTTCCTCAAGTGACTCTAAGCAGTCTGTATACTTGAGAGGGCTAATAGATTATTCTCTTAGGCATTTGGTTGTGTAATCTTTCAAGATTAGTGGATTAAGTCCTTTTTAAAGGCGAAATCACCTTGGTCGGGTGGACTGGAGTAGCTTTGTTTTTCAAGCGAACCAGTATAAAATTATGTGTGTTTTTATTTCTGAAGAAGCTTTTATTTCCAAAACATTTCAAACCCCTCTTTCTTGTTTTTCTCAACCTTCAGTTGGTATCAGAGCTTCGGCTCTGTTATTGATTTTCTAATCAAACACTTAACAGTGTAGAGAGATCTAGCGTGAGAAAAACTATGGCCAACACAAATGAAAGAGATAGTTACAATGCTAAACCTCCAATCTTTGATGGACATAAATTTGTTTATTGGAAAGACAGATTTGAAAGTTTCTTTTTGGGCTACGACGCTGATCTCTGGGTTATTGTCACAATTGGCTACACACCACCTATGACAGACGCTGGAGTTGCTATTCCCAGAAGCAAAATGTCAGATGATCAGAAGCATGAATTCAAGAACCATCACAAAGCCAGAACGATACTACTCAATGCCATTTCCTACAATGAATATGAAAAGATCACCAACAGGGAAACAACTAAATAAATACTTGACTCCCTGAGGATGACACACGAAGGAAATTCTCAAGTCAAAGAAACAAAGGCTATGGCTCTAATCTAGAAATATGAAGCCTTCAAAATGGAGGATGATGAAGTTGTAGAGGTAATGTTTTCTAGATTCCAAACTTTAATTGCAGGACTCAGAGTGCTAGATAAAGGATATAAAATTGTGGATCATGTCAAAAAGATCGTCAGAAGCTTGCCAAGTAAATGGAGACATATGGTCACAACCTTAAAACTATCAAAGGATCTGAACAACATCAGCCTTGAAGAACTCATCAGTTCACTCAGAAGTCACGAGATAGAACTAGAGGAAGATGAGCCTCAAAAGAAGATCAAGTCTGTAGCACTAAAGTCCATATCAGAAAGACGCAAATTAGATAGAAACAAAGCCTTCCAGGCTGAAGAAGAAGACATTGATGACTCTGAAAAGGAAGACTCTAACGATGAAGAAGAATTATCCCTTTTAACCAGAAGAGTAAAACAACTATGGAGAAAAAGGAATAATAACTTCAGAAAACCAAGACCCAAAAGAGATTGATCAGAATCAACTTCAAGAGGTAAATCTAACAAAGATATAACTTGTTATGAATGTAAGGAAACAGGTCATTACAGAAACGAATGTCCCAAGTTGGAGAAAGAAAGCTCTAGAAGAGAAAATTTCAAGAAAAGTTCCTTCAGAACCAAAAAGGGACTGATGGCTACCTGGGATGACAGTGGATCTGATTCCTCATAATCAGACTCTAATGAACAGGAAAATGTTGCACTCATGGCTACCACCTCCAGGAATACATCAGATGAAGAATCTGAATCCGAATAGGTATTTTTTGATCTTTCTCGCTCTGACCTTGAATCATGCCTGTCTGAAACTCTAAACTCATATCAGAAACTTAAACAAAAATTTAAAGCTGTAAAAGAGGTTCTTGAAGAAACCCTCGAAGAATATGGTAAACTTGAGATAACAGTTTCTGATCTAAAAGATGAAAATCGAATTTTAACATTAGAAAGAGATTCCACAAATAAACAATGCTTAAACCTTGAAGAAGCGTTATCTCAAGCTCCACAAACTTCAAACACAGTAATTTATGAATATGAAAAATCTTTTCAAAAGTTTCTGAAGAATGGGATAGAGAGAAGCAGAATGACATCCATGATTTATGGGGTTAGTCAGAACAATAGAAGAGGAATTGGGTATGACCCTAGAGAAGATAAATCTTCCACTAATGACAAACCTAAATCTCTATTTTCTTATCACTACACAATCTCTATTTTCTTCTTCACATTGATTTGTTTGGTCCTGTTAAAATAGCATCAGTCAATGGAAAGAAATATGGACTAGTTATTGTTAATGATTTTAATCGCTGGACATGGGTAAAATTCCTAAAGCACAAGAGTGAGTCTCACTCTGTATTCACTAGCTTCTGTTCCAAAGTGCAAAACGAATTTGACTCTAAAATCATCAGAGTCAGAAGTGATCATGGTGGAGAATTTGAAAATAAATTTTTTGAGGAACTATTTGATTCTAATGGAATATCCCATGATTTCTCATGTCCTAGAACTCCACAACCAAATGGAGTTGTAGAAAGGAAGAATAGGACACTCCAAGAGATGGCCAGAACCATGATCAATGAAACAAATGTGGCTAAGCACTTTTGGGCAGAAGCAGTAAATACATCGCGTTATATTCAGAATAGAATCTCCATAAGACCTATTATGGAGAAGACTCCATATGAATTGTGTAAAGGAAGAAAACCCAACATTTCTTATTTTCATCCTTTTGTATGCTCTTGCTTTATTCTGAATACTAAAGAACATCTTAACAAGTTTGATTCAAAAGCACAAAAAGGTATTATGTTGGGATACTCAGAACGCTCTAAAGGCTACAGAGTATACAACACAAAAACCAAAATTATGGAAGAATCAATTCATGTCAGATTTAATGATAAGCTTGACCCTAAAAAGTCAAAGCTAGTTGAGAAACTTGCAGATCTGGAGATTACTCTTGAAGGTTCTGACGAAAAGATCAAAGCACCAGAAGTATCTGATATACAAATTTCAGATGGAACTAATGCCTCAACGATCCAAAAGAAATCAAAAAGTCTCCCCAACATCTCTGAAGATTTGATTCTGGGAAACAAGGATGAACCTATCCGAACTAGGTCAACATTCAAGGCACCTGAAGAAATTCCTCTAGGATTAGTATCTCTGATTGAGCCTACTTCCTGTGATGAGGCACCTCAAGACGATGACTGGGTTCTAGCCATGCAAGAAGAGCTAGATCAATTCTCAAAGAATGACGTTTAGGATCTTGTTCCTAGACCCAAAGGCACTCACATTATTGGAACCAGATGGGTGCTCAGAAACAAGCCAAGTGAAAAAGGAGAAGTTGTTAGAAATAAAGCTCGACCGGTGGCACAAGGGTACAGTCAACAATAAGGCATTGACTACAACGAAACCTTTGCCCCAATCGCCAGGTTAGAATCTATTCGCTTACTTGTTTCATTTGCTGTAAATCATTCTATCAAACTATATCAAATGGATGTCAAGAGCGCATTT
The DNA here is from genome assembly GCF_024323335.1 of Lathyrus oleraceus. Classification (NCBI taxonomy): domain Eukaryota; kingdom Viridiplantae; phylum Streptophyta; class Magnoliopsida; order Fabales; family Fabaceae; genus Lathyrus; species Lathyrus oleraceus. The sequence goes on from NC_066585.1 coordinate 338,464,797, forward strand.
CTTAATGGTTATATATCAGAAGAAGTGTATGTCAATCAACCTCCGGGTTTTGAAAACTCAAATTGTCCAGAACATGTTTTTAAACTTAAGAAATCCTTATACGGATTAAAATAAGCTCCTAGAGCTTGGTATGAAAGGCTAAGCAATTTTCTTCTAGAACATGACTTTATTAGAGGGAAAGTTGACTCTACACTCTTCTGTAAAAACATTAATAATGACCTCATGATATGCCAGATATATGTTGATGACATTATTTTTGGTTCAGCTAACCCTTCTGTATGTCAAGAATTTTGTGAGCTAATGCAAGCAGAATTTGAAATGAGCTTAATGCAAGAACTAAAGTTCTTTCTAGGAATTCAAATCAATCAAGCTTCAGAAGCCACCTATGTTCATCAAAGTAAATACATTAAAGACATTCTGAAGAAATTCAAAATGGCGGAATGCAAACCTGCTAAGACACCTAAGCATCCAACCTGCATTCTGGAAAAAGAAGAAGTTAGTCAGAAGGTTTGTCAAAAGCTCTATCGTGGTATGATAGGCTCTCCTCTCTATCTGAATGCTACACGTCCTGATATTCTGTTTAGTGTATGTCTCCGTGCCAGATTCCAATCAGATCCTAAAGAATCTCATTTAATAGTCGTTAAATGAATACTCAGATATCTGAAAGGAACTCCTAACATGGGCCTGATGTATGAGAAAACATCAGAGTATATACTTTCTGGTTATTGTGATGCAGATTACGCAGGGGACAAAATGGAACGTAAAAGTACATCTGGGAATTGTCAGCTCTTGGGAAAGAATCTGATATCCTGGGCCAGCAAAAGGCAATCAACCATAGCTCTGTCCACTGCAGAAGCATGATATATTTCAGCATCACTATGCACTACTCAAATGCTCTGGATGAAGAATCAACTAGAAGATCTTCAAATCCTTGAGAGTAACATTCCTATCTTCTGTGACAATACTGCTGCCATCTGTTTAAGTAAGAATCCTATTTTGCACTCCAGAGCTAAGCACATAGAAATAAAACATCATTTCATTAGAGACTATGTTCAGAAAGGGGTAGTAACGTTAAATTTTTTTGATACAAACCATCAATGGGCTGACATTTTTACCAAACCCCTTGCTAAAGATAGATTCTCTTTTATCTTAAAAAAATATTAACATTCAAAATTGTCCTGAATGAAATGTGCCTCTGAGATAGCAAAATAAGACTCTAAAGTAAACAGCTGGATTCTGTATCTGACTCTGATGCTACTACCAGTTAGAAGTCATTTGAATTAGAAATCTCCAGGAACCAACCCTTTGGTCTTCCTGAAGGTCAGATAAAGTAACACGTGGAACATCATGCGTATGACCTTGGAACTTCTAGACATCTGTCTAGTAGTAATCGAGAAACAGTCTCTTGATATCTCCTCGAGCAGTGTGCTGATTTTGGGATTAGACATCATTTATGAGCTGAATCATTCTCCTCTCTAGCGTGCGTACTTGGTTTATGTGCTATCTGTTAAACTCCCACTTTTGTGTCGTTTTGCATGCGCCCTAATTTGGGTATATATACTTTTCACATTTCATAATTGCACATTTTTTCCCTCACGAACACACCTAACTCTCTCTCTCTCTCTCTCTCTCAGTTTTTTCCTCTCTCAAAGGCCTTTTTGCAGTTCTTACTCAAGTTCTTCAACATTCATCTCATCTTCAACATTCTTCATGGATTCTCAACAACAGTCAGTATATAACTTCTCTCAATAGATGAACTCAACTGAGCAAGCTCCAAGTTCCAGTCATCAAAACCCTGCAGTCACCGACGTCGTTTCCACTCCAATATACAAAGAACCTCACATTCTTGATCGCGAACCTCACATTCATCTTGCAACTCCGTTTGAGAAAGTGGAAGTTCTTTGTGAAACCCTAGTAGATTTTGACAACACGAAGAGAAATGGCGTCGACCTCACGGATGAACTAAAGAAGCAAGGGTGGGAAAACTACTTTCAACGCCTCTATGGCCCAGTATACACAAATCTGGTAAAGGAGTTCTGGCGTTTCGCTGACTCTGATAATCACTACATTGTCTCCTACATTCTGGTAGTCAAGATAGTTATCACAGAGAAATCGATTGCTGCTCTTCTGAACATGGAGAAGACTGGGGGAATACGCATATACAACATCAACCCTAGGGAAAAGTATCTGTCCCAGGAGATATACCCTACAATTTTGAAATTCTGGTGTAGTCAGAGTTCAGATGTTCTACTCCAAGTCATGACATCTGATCCAACATTGTTACTAATACAGCAAGACATTTATACAAGTTAAAACCCAGTACTGATATACACACATTCATAGATGTCACGACATCTGCTACTCGATCACCATAGAATGGAAGAACACCCAGTTCTATCCATCTAGTACAAACACACAGCAAAGATCAAACATAGCACTTACTTCTGTTGAGCCTGCACAGTTATCAGCATGATGTCTCAACATTGATTTGAACATCACCTGTTACAGCATTACAATTTGACCTTATTTTATAACAGACAGAATTATAACGTGCAGTAGGTAAAAACACATGTAATTGTTAACCCAGTTCGGTACAACATCACCTACTCTGGGGGCATACCAAGCCAGGAAGAAGATCCACTATCAGCAGTATTAATTCAGAGTTAAACTCCCCCGTTTACAACTCTTCACTTAATCCCTACCCAAATCTATACCTAGGAACTCCTAGATAGAAACCTCCAGTTTCCATTCCTATCACTACAATTACAATGTAATGCTAAACAACTTGAACTTGCTTCACAGCTTCATTCAAGACCATAACAAACTCTTACCTATAGGCTTTGAGTTACAAATAATCTCATGCCTTCGAGCACTGAGAAACACATGGTAACCTTCCCACAGGTTGGGAGGTTTTTCGCACACACACCCCTAATTTTACATTATGTGAGGCTTACAAAACCTAGGTTACAATCTGCTATTTATAACCTAAACACCCAACTGGATTTGGGCCTTCAGAAATCGCAGCAAACTTCTCCTTTGTTGTTACAAAGCCAGCAGAAAACTTCTGCTACAATCAAGGTCTTCAATCTTTTAGTTCCTAAAATATCTCCATATTTAGAAACTGTATATTCACCAAATATTCTGATTGAGTCTTCAAGACCTCCACAAATAACGCCACATAAGATTCTAACTAATCCCAAAATATTAAATTAGTTAACACATAACAGAATTAACTAATTTAGTTTTATGCACAGGCGCGATGTCACAGTCATGATGTTGTGACATCTTACATGACATGTTGGTCCAGATGTTGAACTTCTTCAACCTAACATATTAAAACAACAAAGATGATTACATTATTTGTTTTACAAAATTAATGCCAATCCTAAGGTACTAACAATCTCCCCCTTTGGCAAATTTTAGCTAAAACAAATAAACATTACACTAGACACCACATCCCAATATGGGTCTGCACTTCCTCTTTGTCATTGTCAGTACCATCACCAACACCAACTTTGGTGTACATGAAGAAGAAGTTGTACAAGAATCAGCTGCATCACAACCCTTCCCCTCAACCCTAGAGCTTCCTGAAGAATATGTAATGCTGAGTACATAGATAATGTAACTCAGATCACAAGACACAATTGTCCTCTTAACTCAGATCACAAGTCACAAGTGATATACCCAGTATGGTTTTAGTGATTTTTGTGCCTGAAACCAACTTCTGCTTGCTACCACATTTTGCTTGCTTCTGGTACATTCTAAGGACAATATTTCTCTCCCCCTTTTTAGCTAAACATTTATAAATGAAACCTTCACAAAACCAGATCCAGGCGCAGTATGCCCAAATCTTAACAAACCCCATGGTTTAGAGGGAATGGAAAGTCTCTCTTGTGAGAAGAGGAGTGCTGATACATCCTTTAAATAGGCCAGACCATGCTTAGGAATTAACGGTAGGAGTAAATAATTGGTCAAGATCCATAAATATATGCTGAGAATCAGTCAGAGAATCACCAACAATATCCCAAACTATCTTTGAATACCTTTTATAGCTCTTGACTGTTTCTTTTCAGAAACAACAGTTCCAATGCATGTAGACTATTCCATATATGTTGTCAGACACGTTGCAAGCGATGTCTTAACATTCAACACGACTTTTGTCTGCATTCTTCATGTATTCTCCCTATCACCATTTCCTAAAACCACTTTCTTACCTCCAGTGGTAGCTTGACATCTAGCACCACTACAACCAAAATCACAAACAACAGTAGATGGTTACTCCCCCTGTACCACACAACTGTAACACACAGGCTCATTCTAATATATCATAATGAGACACACCACATCCATATTTCCTTATGACTGTAAGTTTCAGAAGGAAATAACAATATTGTCCAAGGCAATGTCATGACATCCGGTCAGACATTCTTCTGCTCACTCAGCCTTGACACACACCACATCATCCCAATAACTAACAAGGTGCCATATCTTGTTATCTGAGAACACATAGACCACAAGCTTGATGATTACTTGCAGCGCAAAGACAGAACTCCCCCTGTCATGAACAACCAACTCTCCTCTTGAAACTTGGAGATCACACATGAACATATCCCCAAAGTTGGACCTTCACATACTTCCTGATTCAAAGAGAACCCAGACCACTTGATGAATGGAAAACATAAGACGTATCTTCATGTCTTCAAGAGCACACCCTATGTTCAACCCTCATGGCTGAACACATCCACACTTTGTGTAAATCTTTCTTCTAACCAGAACAGAAAACCATTTCACAAAATGTTCTAACATAAGTTAGGACATCCTTCACAACATAACAAAGAACACCATCTGATAATCTTCAGATATCACAGAGTCACCAGCTTGATCCAAAAGAAACCAGACACAAATTGGGACATATACATTCGCATCCCATTACAAGAGATAATCTTCCATAGATAGCTCAGAACTCCTACCACAAGCTCCAAGAGATGAATAGAAAACACCTCCTTTTGTCTTCAACTTACTACTTTTCTACTCAAAAGTAATTTGTCTCAGGCTTTCCTCAAGAATAATCAGCTGCCATATGTTGATTATCTTGATTCTTCGAACTCTCTTCTGAGATAGACCAAATGCCACTGGTTGATTACCTCCTTCATGAATCCTCATATGAAAAAATCAAATGCCACTTTTTGACCTCTCCACGTTTATCAGACTTCTCCCAAAGATATTCTGACTTTCCAAGTGAGACTTGAACTTCACGCTACACGTTAAACAAAACTTAGATTCTCTAAGACATGAACATGTAACATCTTCTCCATCCAGACTTTCAACCTGCGTAGGTCCCATTAAGTCCATGGGCAACAGTTCCAGAGTTTTGGATGTTATAGGATGTCCCAGCTTAGGGTGTGACATCTTGGTTTGCTTGCCAACCTGGCATTCTCTACAGACTCTTCCTTCATCAATAAGCAACTTTGGAATTCCTCTAACTGCTTCCTTGGATATGATCTTTTTCATGCCCCTTAAATGAAGATGACCAAGACGTCTATGCCACAGCTTCATCTCTTGTTCTTCCTTCGCTGAGGAGCAAATTGAGGAGTAGTTTGAGACTTTAGGTTCCCATAGATAGGAGTTATGTTTGGACCTGGATCCTCTAATAACTTCCTGATTATCTCCATTAGTCGCAACACATAATTCCTTAGTGAACTGAACATAGAGACCTTGATCACACAGCTGGCTTATGCTGATGAGATTAGCAGTTAGTCCTTTTACTAACAGCACATTATTCAGTTCTGGAACTCCAGAGTTGTCCAGCTTACCAACACCTTTAATTTTTCCTTTAGCACCATCACCAAAGGTCACATAACTGGTAGTGTGAGGTTGTAGATCCACAAATAAATTCTCCATACCAGTCATATGTCTTGAGCAGCCACTATCAAAGTATCAGTCTTCTCTGGTAAACGCCCTTAGAGCTTGTGTGAGCTAACCTAGCAACCCATTGTCGTTTCTTGATGGGGCATTATGCTTAGATGCCTTATGCTTAGGTCTGGCATGAGGGGTTTGGTTAGGATAACCATGCAACCTGTAGCAGAAGGCTTTTATATGACCAAATCTACCACAGTAGTGACATCTCCATCTAGCAACTCCAAAGAACTGCAATGAGAACGATCTTTTCGAAGTACCCAATCTACAACTCTGTAGACCCTTCTATCTTAAGTTGATGTGCCACTTCACCAACTAAGATTCTGATGTTGAACCAAATGTCATAACATTGTGTTTTAGCATTTAGCTGTTGAATTCAGCTCCTTCTTCTGCCACTTGAAAGAACTTCCTCCCTTCACAGAACAAGAGTTCAACGCTCTCATAGACTTGATTGTGGAACCAAGTTTGAGTAAACAACCTCCATCCTGCAGGTTTGCAGTTAAGTCATCCAAGCTCACACCTTGATGAATCCCTGCTTCTTCTCCAAAGACATCAGACACTCTGATGCATGAGTCTTCAAAAGGGCCAGTTAGAGACTAACCCTTCAGCTATACCAAGGATTCCACTTCCTAAAGCAAGGTTGTTTCCATGATGTCAAGAATGCTGCCACTTGTTCTTAACTCCACAGTGTGCATTAGCCAATGCACTTCCTTACCTAAATCAGAAATAAACTGATCCAAGTAACCACCATCAAGACTATGATGTCTTCTTCATCTTGTACACACCAAGGCTGAACATGTTCCTTGCCAGGAAACCTTTTTAGAGATCATATGCTTTTGCTTCCACCAAAGAGATAGATCATAAACCAATGTACTATCCTTCCTGTGATTCTGCACAGGGTCTTGAAGAAGAGATGTTCCAACATCTTTAAGAACATCAGTTATCTTGAACTCCAAGGATAATCAATTAAATACTTGTACTTGGCACAAGTAAACATCGATCTTAAATCCTTTCCTAATTATCCTTTCAGATACTTCCACCATAAGAATACTTTGAACATACTCTTCTTGTGTCAACATCTTCTGCTTGCAAGCACTTCAACAGTTTGAGAATCTTTCCAGATTAGATTCACCCTTAGGAATGAGAGAGATGAATCCTTCCTTGCAGATGTGTCACACAACAACCAGAACCCATGTGACACAGGTCAACAGCCAACCACACCCTAGGCTGACCAAACGTGAGGAGGTTAACCAAAAATCCCCCTCAAATTAACAATCATGGAAACTCCACACCAATATCCATGCATTATACACAAATGTCTCAACATGACATACACCATCCCTACCAGTGGCAACTAACTCTATGAGTTATACCTACACATACTCCAATCACACAATCAGACTCCAGCTGACCATAAGTACTAGTGGAAAAAAAACACCAGTCAATAGTAGATATGCATTGCCAGAGCATACTACCTCAACCAACCTCTGAATCTTCATATTCTCACTCCTTGAAGGAACTGTCACTTCTGAGTGTGGTGTTTGAATAACAAGATTCATGGTCCCAATCCTCTTAAATGAAATAGCAATCAGGTTACCCCATTATTGACTTCTAACATCCAGGGGACTTGTCTTCCAACACAACATAGTACTTCAGGGAACAACTATCCAACCCTGATCAATCTACAGGAATAAGTCAAACAGCAGGAAATTGCACAATGTCACACCTCAACCAGCTCCACTTCTAGAGATCAGACGTCTAAAAGTGACCTTCTTGAGCACACGCACAATTGACCATACCCTTGTCAACTTAGCACACACAGATGTCTCCTCTTCCAGGTCAGGAGTAGGTTCCAAACACAAGTATCCCTTTGTTTGACACCTAAAAACATCTGCTCTTCAACCAGTACTTGCATACTTGTTGAACAACATGTTCTAACATCATATAGAACATTAGTTCCAACTCCTTGGAACAAACCCTCCTTGAAAGTTTTCAAGGTCTTCATATACACTACCCAAGAGAGTAAAAGAATCAGTGATCAGGTGATTCTTACCATCCTGAAGTGAGAACGTCATGATGAGTGGACTTGAGGAGACTCAAGTATATTTGACATCTTCAGTAGATTATGATGAAATCTTGAATACAACAGCCTTTCATCCACATGAGGGGAAACTACATCAGAGTTTGAGTTTTGCTAGGTATTATGCAGCGGAAGTCATAATACAACTCAACCTATGAACACCCACTTCACCAGATCAGCCTCCAAGAACATACCAAGTTTGAATATGATTCAATACTAGCACAATTGTCCCACACAAAGGCCAATTGCCAACCTCCAGAGACAGGTACACACAGTTCCTGTCATGAGTAGTCCATCCACCTACTTCAAGGGACCATTCAGGGAAATCACAGAACCTTCCACAGGTTCCAACATCAGTACTAACATAACTCCTTGCAAGATACCAGAAAGTATCACCCATGGATCTCATCCAGAAACAGAACAGGATGCCTACTCTGATACCAATTGAAATTCTGGTGTAGTCAGAGTTCAGATGTTCTACTCCAAGTCATGACATCTGATCCAACATTGTTACTAATACAACAAGACATTTATACAAGTTAAAACCCAGTACTAATATGCACACATTCACAGATGTCACGACATCTGCTACTCGATCACCATAGAATGGAAGAACACCCAGTTCTGTCCATCTGGTACAAAGACACAACAGAGATCAAACATAGCACTTACTTCTGTTGAGCCTGCACAGTTATCAGCATGATGTCTCAACATTGATTTGAACATCACCTGTTACAGCATTACAGTTTGACCTTATTTTATAACAGACAGAATTATAACGTGCAGCAGGTAAAAACACATGTAATTGTTAACCCAGTTCGGTACAACATCACCTGCTCTAGGGGTATACCGAGCCAGGAAGAAGATCCACTATCAGTAGTATTAGTTCAGAGTTAAACTCCCCCGTTTACAACTTTTCACTTAATCCCTACCCAATGCAATCTATACCTAGGAACTCCTAGATAGAAACCTCCAGTTTCCATTCCTGTCACTACAATTACAATGTAATGCTAAACAACTTGAACTTGCTTCGCAGCTTCATTCAAGACCATAACAAACTCTTACCTACAGGCTTTGAGTTACAAATAATCTCATGCCTTCGAGCACTGAGAAACACATGGTAACCTTCCCACGGGTTGGGAGGTTTTTCGCACACACACCCCTAATTTTACATTATTTGAGGCTTACACAACCTAGGTTACAATCTGCTATTTATAACCTAAACACCCAACTGGATTTGGGCCTTCAGAAATCGCAGCAAACTTCTCCTTTACTGTTACAAAGCCAGCAGAAAATTTCTGCTACAATCAAGGTCTTCAATCTTTTAGTTCCTAAAATATCTCCATATTTAGAAACTGTATATTCACCAAATATTCTGATTGAGTCTTCAAGACCTCCACAAATAACGCCACATAGGATTCTAACTAATCTCAGAATATTAAATCAGTTAACACATAACAGAATTAACTAATTTAGTTTTATGCACAGGCGCGATGTCACAGTCATGATGTTGTGACATCTTACATGACATGTTGGTCCAGATGTTGAACTTCTTCAACCCAACATATTAAAACAACAGAGGTGATTACATTATTTGTTTTACAAAATTAATGTCAATCCTAAGGTACTAACAAATTTTCCAACAGAATGCTGAAGGCAAGCATTCCAAGAACAAGGAACTGCATCAGAACCTCCACGTATGGCTGAAGATTATCTTAGGCACCATCCATCACCGTCCAACTTCTAACTCCTCATACTACATCAACACAGACCAGAAATGCATCCTCTACTGCATTCACGAGGGTCTAAAGCTCTGCCTTCCTGCACTTCTCTTCGAGTATCTCAGAGACTCCGTGAAAGATACCAGAAACAATATGAAGACAAGAAACTACATTCCTCTAGGGAGACTTATATTCGATGTGTTGATTGAAAGTGGCCTCGTGGACCATCTGATTCAGCTCAGACTCATGGAAGACGTTATGATAGATACTGGCAGACCTCTGAACGCTCTCAATCTGAAGAGCATGGGAATAATTAATCAAGTGAGGGTCAAACCAACACTTGACACCTCCTGGGAAGCACTTAAAGATCAGAGGGAGATTCCAAATGGACTCTACCTTTTCTCTAAGATCGACCCTCCAGAGGTAGTCGCATAATATCTAGAGGATCTGCATAAATAAGGAGTGGATATCTCAGATTTCTCAGTAGACTGGCTGCCCGAATTTCCACCAGACTTTCAGAAGAGGACATGAGAGCCCTCTGAGAAGACCAAGCAGGCAAAGAGAGCGAAGCTGGGAGAAACATCTGGATCAAGACCCCTAGTGCCTCTGGTTGGATCACCTGGTAAGTCTGTATCTCTCCCTCCCTCTGTAAAAATTAAACATGTTGCTTCTTCACTTCCTCAATCAAAACCTATATATACAACCTCTAATACTCATCCCTCAACCACCAGACCCTCTAACCTACCATCCCAAAAATTCAACCTTGCCACCACAATTCTACCTGTTTCAGAAGCAGAAATGCTAAATGAAACCACCTCACCATCTTCATCACCATCTCCATAATCCCCACCTTACTACGACCTTTCATCTGACCCTGAACCCTCTGATCCTCACTCCCAAACTCTGACCCAGATCCAAGACCGTTCTTTGGCCTCTCATAAGCCACCACACTCTAACCCTGAACCAGAAGTCACTTCCCCTCTCCCAGAAAACCCAAACACAACCACCTCTGAACCTCCACCTTCAGAACCAATCCACTCTGACTCACAATCATCTGAACCACTACACTCTAAAATACCCCAACCCACTACCTCCGCTGACCCAACAACTCCCACACTTAACCTAAGTACCCCCACCTCATCCTCCCAAGCCTCTGAACCAGAAACCACCCTTCTGACCCTTGAGGAAGCAATTACGGTTTTTGCAGAGTCTTCAGTTGACAAGGTCAAGTCTCTGACCATCAACTCTGGCATCAGTGATGATCCCTCCGATGTAAGGACTCACTAGAACAGAGTGATAATTTGGATGACCTCTGAAGCCTTCAAGCTGAAAGGCCTCTCTGAACAAGTCCAAAATGACTTCATCAGAGACGCTGAGATCAGACTCCAAGAGCGTCTAGCCAGAGAAGCTGAGGAGCGGGCAAGACAGGAAGCTGAAGAGAAAGCAAGACAAGAAGAACTTCAGAGAATCAGAGAAGCTAGAGCCAAAGCTCTTGTTGATGCTACTGTTGCTGAAGCTGAGGCAAAAGCCAAAGCTGACGCTGAAGAGTATGCTGCCAAAGCCAGAAATGATGCACTGACTCAGGGGGAGTCCTCCAACTCTGGATTCGTCTCGCTGGTCCTGAAGACCCTTGAAGAGCTGCAAAAAGAACAACAGGTAGTTCGAGCCAGACTGGATCAACATGATTCTGTCAATGTCAACATTCAGAACATGATGTCCCAGCTTCTCCAGAGGATGCCCCCACCTCCAAACCCTTAGGCTCCTAGGATATTTTCTGCTTGTTACTTTCTGATTTGCTTGTTTCCTTCTCTGCTTTGCTTGTTGCTCTGTGTTTCAATATCTGTTTTCTTGCTTTCTACGTTTCTGGCTTATGTAAATGCTTATCTGTTTATATCAACTTTTTGATAAGTTTCTTGCTAAGTCTTTTTTATTCTGACAAAAAGGGGGAGAACTAAAAATAGCTCTGATGAAAACATATCTAATTCCTTTCAAACACTGCAAACATTGTCTCTAAATATGACTTAAGATATGCAGGAAAGTATCTAAAAACACCAAACCATGGAAGATCCGGTAAGAACTTCTGAACTATCCAAGATCTAACTCAGGGGGAGCTCACTACAAACCTGATCTAAGACTTTTCTGAAAATGTTTCATCTTTAATCTAAAATGTTTTGTCATCATCAAAAAGGGGGAGATTGTAAGAACAAAGTCGGTTCTACAATAAATCTCTAAGACTTTGATGATAACAAAGGATGAAACCCAAAATGGCACCCTAACAAGATTTTTTCTAAGTGTGTAGGACTCTGAACATTCATGCAGGACTCTGAACACTCACGCAGGATTCTGACCATACATCAGATACAAACTTATGTCAGATATAAAGTATTAGATGATCAGACGCCACTAAGAAAGGAATACGTCCAGAACATTCTGATCAAAGAGAGACAGCAAAAAGTCAGAAGCTCCAATAGACTACTAGTCTTAGACTCTGATACTTAAGAATACTAGAACACTGAAAAGCTCCGAGGAAGTCATGCGTAATCATCCTCTAAAGACAAACTCTGGTACATCAAGACTCTGATGAAAATTCACAAGTCCAGAACGCGTAACAGAAAGAAAACTCATTATGGAAAGGAAGTATTTAAGGAAAGGATTAAAGAGGCGGACAAAATGGTTTTAGAAAGAAACAACAGAAGTAATGACATTAATTATTCTTCAATGACCAAGATTATGTCAATCACTCCAACGGTCCTTCACAACTACTATATAAAGGACGGATTACTTCTCTAGAGAGACACACCTGAGACACACAGAAATATCATTCACACTCTCTCTTATTTTCACGAGCTGCTGCTCTTACGTTAAAAGATTTTGCTCTCATATTTTTCTATAATACTTGCTTGTTGTTAAAAGCACTTTACATTACAATTTTTTTGCTTAAACTATTTCCTCAAGTGACTCTGCGCAGTCTGTATACTTGAGAGGGCTAAGAGATTATTCTCTTAGATGTTTGGTTGTGTAATCTTTCAAGATGAGTGGATTAAGTCCTTTTTAAAGGCGAAATCACCTTGGCCGGGTGGACTGGAGTAGCTTTGTTTTTCAAGCGAACCAGTATAAAATTCTGTGTGTTTTTATTTCTGAAGAAGCTTTTATTTCCAAAACAATTCAAACTCCCCTTTCTTGTTTTTCTCAACCTTCACCGTGAGTTACGCAGAATATGATATGCATGAATGAGTCGACCGCTCCAAGGCATGAGTCGACTCAAAGTTTTTAAATGGTCAAAAATGAGTTTTTAAGATGTATTTTGGTCAATCCAAACGATTCTCTTATAGACCTAATGTACCAACAATGGTCAAGTGCATTAATGACATATATGAGATGCTCATATATGCATAGATACATTAAATGTATACTTTGAACATCTTAGAGAATGAATGCACTCTACGATATGATGACACCGTCCAAAATACACAGTATGAGCTACTAAAAGGTTTGACATCATTAAAACAAGGACTAAGAACCTTTGCCCTAACATACTCCCCCTTTTTTATGATGGAAAACAGTGGAACAATCTTTCATATATTGCACACTTTGATAGACATCCTCCCCCTGATTTTATGCATTCCTTTAAAAATATACTATCATAATCATAAGGTGTATTTCCATTGCTTCTCCCCCTTTGACAACATTAAAAAGAGACAAGGACAAGGTCAACCGGAAATAAAATATATTCATAAGCATGTAATCAACCACTTTGCAAAAGATTAAGATCAACAACCATTCATATAAAATGAAGTTAATGTAAGAAATATAGTCATAAATAAGGAACTGAGCTAGAAAAAAATTGAGTACACTACATAGCCAAATTTGTTCAACATAAGCTCCAAGACAGATAACTAAATACAATAACATGCAAACATGAATAAGATTAAATGCACTACATAGACGAAAGCTGAATGAATCAATCTTCTAAGGTCTTCTCTCCCGGAACGGGTCATTTATGCTTCTATGAACAGAAGGGTGACGTGGAGGTCTGTCTTGTTCATAGAGGTCAGGGAATTCAATAAAGTTCCAGTTAAGAGTATTGAAAGATCCGGTGAGAGAGCAATGATTGAAAACCATAAAATCAATACGTTGCATCATTGTGGAGGCAAATGAATTGAAATTTTCACTTTGGGTTTGAATCTGACCCCTTAAGGCTAAGTAGTGTTCCTCTTGGAAAGTTACAAAAGAGGCAAAGTTGTCACTTTGAAGCTGAAGTTGATCCTTCAAAGCCGTAAATCTCTCCTCTTGAAGTGTGGAAATTTTTTGTTGATGAATTTGCATATTGTCACATCTCGAAAAATACGATTTCTCGTGATGGTAGCGGAAAAAAATAGTTCGAAAGAGTCGCCACCAAACTTTATTTATTCCAATGAAGGAATAGGAAAATATCGATAAAACCTTTGAAAATAGAATAATGGTCGTCGCAACCATATTCGGGTTTGGGAGTCGATTACACAAGGGGAAGGTATTAGCACCCCTCTTGTCCGTTGTACTCAACGGGAACCTTTTAGTTCTAATTTTTGATTTGAAGGTTACCTGAATGTTGTTTGTTTTCTTCGACTGAATAAAGGATTAAAAATAGAGATGGATGGAAACCTCAGAAGGGGGAAAAGGGAGGTTTTTTATTAGTGTGCTCACCAAGATCTTGCAATCTCGTGCCTACGTATCCTTATAGTGCAATAAGAAAATCAGATCATTCGTAGTTCGGGGAACTACGGTTTGTTGGTGTCTTTTATGAACGACTGTTTAGATTGCATCCTAAAGGCTAAACGTTGGCTTGTCTACTCTCTGCGGAGGCTTAAGCACTAGTTTGCTGTACGTGTTAGAAAGGATTAAACAGTATTCTTTCTAAAAAGATTTAAGTTGTTGGTCGCACGGGGGCGAGAAATTAGGTTTAATATATTTGGTATTTTGAAGAAGAACGAAAAAAGATTGAGCAATATGGTGCACACCCATCATTCAATTCTTTTAAGGAATAACAAGGCGAACGCCTTTTATTTCCTTTTTCGTTCACATTATTATTGAAAAGTATTTGAAGAAATTGAATATGCATTGTAGTGAGGTGTGCGCCTCCCACTTGCTTATTCAAGGAACAATGAGGCGTGCACCACCCATTCCTTTATCCAAGTTCATTTAGTGTGTTTTAATCGGAAGACAATAATTTGAGCAATATGGCGAGCGCCAATCATTCAATTATTTGAGAGATGGTGAGGAGAACGCCTCCCATTCTTTTTCATCCAAAGTTTAACTAAAATAAAATTCTTAGAAATTATATTAATTTGGAAGAAATGATTTGAATTCGAATTTGGTAAGGTTTTAATCGGGTGACAAGAATTCGAGCAATATGGCGAACACCAATCATTCGAATACTCGAGAGATAGCGAAGCGAACGCCTCTTCTACTCTTTTTCATCTGAAGTTTAAATTGTGAAATAATATTCTTTAGAAGTTATATTTGATTCGGAAAATGGTTTGAATTTGTAAGTTTTAGGGTTTTAATTAGACGACGAGAATTCGAGCAATATGGCGAACGCCAATTGTTTGAATACTCGAGAGATAGTGAAGCGGACGCTTACTATACTCCTTTTCATCCATAGTTTAAGTTATAAAAATGTTCTTAGAAGTCGTATCAAAAAAAGATTTTGAATTCAATTTCAAAGAGTTAATCGTATTTGAAAAAGATTACTTGGTGTTGGACCAAGGTTTAATTATTTTTACAATAAAGTATAATGACTTGTCCATTTATTAATATCAACAATTAACTAATTTTTTAATTGTAATATCCTAAAGAATGTAAGTATAACAACTAAAATAAAACAAGGATAAAATATTTAGTTGAGAAAATAATGTATCTTTATTTACTAATATTAATATTATCATCTTACTCAAAAAATTAAAATATAAAATAGGCGAATAAAATATAAAATAATTAAAATAAAACAGGGTATGCAATAAAATGGGGGTTTGCCCAAGAGTAGCAAACCACAAGGTCCCATGAGGCTCAATGGTTCTACCTCTGTCCATCGGGTTGGGTCGAAGGCTCAAGCCCAACCCAGGTAGCGAAAAACCCTAAAAAAGACGGAAGGGAATGAGGTAGTCGGCCACACCTTCTCTCTTTCAATAAGTTATTCGTGGCATACAAACAATGGCATTGAATGGGGAATCCAAAAAGTCCATTGGAAAGACCAGTAGCTGACAGCATATTGAATCAGAATTATTGCGAATTAAAAGCCCTCTCTTAATAAGACAAAGTAATGGAGAAAAACGGTCAGCAAGGAACCGAATTTCCACACGTTGCATCGTTCATTAAATATTTTTTTAGACATGGAATTTGAGAAATAATGAGTCTTAAAAAGTAATTTCACCAGCAAGACAACGAAAAACCTCTCTCTCTTTCTCTCTTCTCTCTTACAACCCAAACTCGCTCTTCTTTCTCTACCCGCTCCGATCATCTTCTTCCATTGGTTTCTCTAGAGAGGGGTGGTGGCGCCGCAGCCCTCTCCAATGGGTCAATATCTCTACCCTAATATGCGTCTTAAACACGAATTCGAGCTTATTTTCTTCTAAATCTTTACCAAATGTTCAGATCGAACCATTAATCTTAAAGATTTGTTACCTTAAACTAAACAAAACCCCTTTTTAGCAAGCAAGAAAATCACATTAGACCCCAACACACAAATAAGTTTTCTCACGCAACAAAGAATTTTCATGACGAACAAAAGACAAAACACGATTTGGATATACATAAAGCGAAATCAGCTTTCAACAGGCACACTACGCCAAAAACTGGAATAGACAGCGCACCTTAGAGGGCGCTTTAGTACAAAAGCGCTCTCTAAAGTGAAGCAAAAAATAAGGAGCAATAGACAGCGCACTTTAGAGGGCGCTTTTGTAATAAAGCGCCCTCTAAGGTGAAGCGAAAAAATAAGGAGGAGATAGAGGGACAACAATACATGGCGCTTTTTATAAAGCGCCCTCTAGGGTTATCCTTAGAGGGCGCTTTTACTAAAGCGCTGTTATAAGTCCATGTGCATTTCCAGCTTATAAAGCGCTTCTGGAAAGCCTTAGAGGGCGCTTCCATAAGCTCCCTCTTAGGCCCCCTTTAGAGGGCGCCTTTTTTCCACAAGCGCCCTCTAAGGTGAAACGAAAAAATAAGGAGGAGATAGAGGGACAATAATACATGGCGCTTTTTAGAAAGCGCCCTCTAAGGTTACCCTTAGAGGGCGCTTTTAATAAAGCGCTGTTATAAGTCCATGTGCATTTCCAGCTTATAAAGCGCTTCTGGAAAGCCTTAGAGAGCGCTTCCATAAGCGCCCTCTTAGGCCCCCTTTAGAGGGCGCTTTTTTTCCACAAGCGCCCTCTAATGTCCCCTTTAGTAAACATTAAAATTATAACATACTGCGCGTTTTGTTATTTCACTATCTGTTATTTTCGTTCTTTTTCACGTTAGGGTTCTAAGGCGTTTTCCTTCCACCTCTGTTAGATCTACATTATTACTGCGCGTTTCATCCTTCTACCAATCAAAGGTACACGCTTTGCCCAATTTCTGTTTTATGTTATTGCTTTGTTTTAGCTTTGCCCAATTTCTGTTTTATGTTATTGTTGTCTATGCTACGTTTGTTTCGACCTGTAAAGTTTCAATATTCATAGTCATTTAAATAGTTTGGGTTTATTAAGAAATTGACGGTTGGTTTTTAGTGACCATGATAGCGCATGCAATGGGACTACATTACCCAGTAGTTAGGGTTATACGACCTATGAACATATGATTTTGTGTCAACACCAGTATCATTAGAAACCTAGGTCCGAATGTGTTTGAACTCTTCTGAAATTGTTTTTTGTTTATTCTAATTAGTAATGGATAATACATGGATGTCTTCCAATCGATTGTCGAGAAAGTACGAGAATGGGGTATCAGAATTCGTTAAGTTTGTCGTTGCGCACGCCGAAGACCCCAGTAGAATGATATGTCCTTGCTTGGGTTGTTGTTATGGGAAACAGGTTGACGCAGTTCAGTTGACATCGCATCTAATGAGGCATGGAATTGATCAAAGTTATACATGTTGGAATTTGCATGGTGAGAAAAGTAACGAGAATGTTGAACCGGGGGATAGTACGACCTATGCCTCAAACTATAGTGGCGCAGATACATACGATTGTGATCGAGTTGAAGAGATTGCAGAAGCACTTGAAGGAGATCTTAAGGATTGTCCCGAAATGTTTGAGAGGTTGGTAAGTGATGCAGAGAAACCTTTGTATGATGGTTGCACTAAATTCACAAGATTGTCTGCGGTATTAAAGTTGTACAACTTAAAGGCGGGCAATGGGTGGTCGGATAAAAGTTTCACAGAGTTATTAGCCCTTTTGAAAGATATGCTTCCTGAGGATAATGTTCTTCCCAATCGAACATATGAGACCAAAAAGATGTTGTGCTCTATTGGCATGAGCTATGATAAGATACATGCATGTCCAAACGATTGCGTTTTGTTTCGAAATGAGTATGCATCGTTAAATGAGTGTCCTAAATGCGGTGTCTCGCGATATAAGAACAAGTTGTCTCCAGCAAAAGTCTTGTGGTATTTTCCTGTTATTCCGAGATTTAGACGCATGTTTCGTAGTGAAACCGATTCAAGACACTTGACCTGGCATGCAGATGAAAGAATTATAGATGGAAAGTATCGACATCCGACAGATTCACCACAGTGGTTGAAAATTGATAATGATTATCTTGAATTTGGAGAAGAATCAAGAAACCTTCGCTTGGCATTATCTACTGATGGAATGAACCCACACGGTATCCAAAGTATCTCACACAGTACATGGCCTGTGATTATTATGATTTATAACCTACCTCCATGGCTATGTATGAAGCGTAAGTACATGATGTTGTCTATGTTGATTTCTGGACCTAAACAACCAGGGAATGACATAGACGTGTACTTGAAGCCCTTAATCGAAGATTTAAAGATTTTGTGGGAGACCGGTGTGGAGGTTTATGATGGATATAGGAAAGAAAGTTTCAACTTGAGGGCGATGTTGTTTGGCACAATTAATGATTTTCCAGCATACGGAAATCTATCAGGGTATAGCATAAAAGGTCAATGTGTGTGTCCTATTTGTGAAGATAAAACAGATTGGAAGCGCTTGGAGTTTGGTCAGAAGAATGTCTTTCTCGGTCATCGGAGATTCTTAAATTCAAATCATCACTACCGTGGATGGAGAAAGGCGTTCAATGGAGAGACAGAACAAGGCAGAGCTCCACCTATATTGACGGGTGATCAAATTTTTGAAAAGGTGAAAGATTTGGATACTCAGTTTGGCAAGCCTTTTGCCCACACACTTGTCAAAAGTGGGTGGAAGAAGAGGTCAGTTTTTTTTGAATTGCCGTATTGGAAGTCCTTGTATGTGAGACATTTTCTTGATGTTATGCATATTGAAAAAATGTATTTGAAAGTGTTATTGGCACGTTACTCAATATACAAGGAAAGTCTAAGGATGGCCTTAAGGCAAGAAAGGACTTGATAGCGATGGGAATAAGAACTGAATTAGGACCCTTGAAGAAAGGAAAACGAACATATCTACCTCCTGCTGCTTATACTCTATCTAGAAAGGAGAAAAAAACATTGTGTAAGTTTCTAAGTGAAGTTAAAGTTCCAGAAGGGTACTCTTCAGATATTAGAAGACTTGTGTCTATGAAAGACCTCAAGTTAAAGAGTTTAAAGACCCATGATTGCCATGTTATAATGGAACATTTTCTCCCAATAGGTATACGTTCTATTCTTCCAGAAAAAGTAAGAAGCTCTATAACTAAGTTGTGTTCTTTCTTCAAGTCAATTTGCAGTAAGGTGATCAATCCTGCGATCTTACCAATGTTACAAAAAGAAATCGTTATTACTTTGTGTGAGCTTGAAATGTTTTTTCCTCCATCATTTTTTGACATAATGGTACATCTAGTTGTTCATCTTGTGAAAGAGACACAATTGTGTGGACCAGCTTATATGAGATGGATGTACCCTGTTGAACGTTATATGAAAATATTAAAAGGGTACGTGAAGAACCGAAGTTGACCAGAAGGTTGTATGGTTGAAAGATACATTGTTGAAGAAGCGATTGAGTTTTGTACTGAATATTTGTCTAATGTTCAGTCAATCGGACTCCCCAAGTCTCAGTTTGTCGAAAAGAAAGAAGGAAAAAATCTAATTGGAAATAAAATCGTGGCAGTATCAAGGGTCGAACGGGATCAAGTGCATTTGTATGTTCTGCACAATGAGAATGAGGTTGAGCCGTATGTTGAAATTCACAAGGATGTTCTCCGAGGTTTAAATCCCAATAGAAATGAAAATTGGATAGTACGAGAGCACAATCGATGTTTTATACATTGGTTTAAGGATCATATTTATTCAAAGTATTATTCAGATCCCGCTTCAATAACAGAAAGGTTGAGATGCTTAGCATATGGTCCAAGTTTCCATGTTTTTTCTTATAGCGCATACGCAATTAATGGATACACATTTTATACCAAAGAACAAGATGATAAAAGTACTATGCAGAATAGTGGTGTCACCGTGGTAGCTGAAGCAATGCACATATCAAGTGTGAAGGACTTAAACCCCAAATTTGCAAATCTGTCGTATTTTGGTGTTATCGAGCGCATTTGGGTGTTTGATTATGAGAAGTTTCAGATTCCTATATTTGGTTGCAAGTGGGTTGAAAATAATAACGGCATTCGAATGGATAAGTCAGGATTTTTGCAAGTGGATCTTAATAGGGTGGGATACAAAGATGAGTCTTTTATTCTAGCCTCTCAAGCTAGACAAGTGTTCTATGTCAATGATCCGAAAAGTACGAAATGGTCTATAGTTCTTTTTTCCAACAAAGTAATTGATGAAAACACTGGAGATCAAGGTGATATTGATGTTGAGATTGAATCGTTTACCAGAAATGATCAAGATGAGAATATTATATCAAATGATTCATATATTAGAAATGATCATAATGAGGGTATTTTGATCAATCCAACCGTCCGTGTTGTTAAGAGACATGTAGAACATATTCCAACCAAGAAAAGAAAGAGAACTTAGTGAAAAAGGTACAGGTCAAATGATTTTAATTGTGCTCTTTATTACAGGTAAAATGACTTTTATGATTTTAATTATTTTTACATTTGTCATCTGATTTTAATTGTTTTCTTTATTACAAGTAAAATGGCTATTATGAAGTCAATCATTCGTGCAAGGGGCAAGGGATACTCGAAAGTATCAATTGATATTTGTTTAGGTGGAGATGTTCCATTGTCGTCAAGCCTCATTCGCGTAGATGATGATGCTGGATATTTGAAAGTATCCCTCTACGACAATGGAACATGTCCATCTAAACAAATATCAATTCTATCTTCAAAAGATAAGAGACCAAAAATATAAGGGGATTACGCAGCAAATCGAGTCAGTTGCATCAAAAAAAAAGGTATAAACACAATTATATGATATTTATGCATAGAAAATGTTAATTCTTGATCTTATACATCACCTAACTAATTTTATGATATTTTAGGTTCATGCTATTGATATTGAACAAGAAGAGGTTGTTGCTAAGAAGACTGCTGCTAGCAAAAAAAACATACATCTCAGAGATGCTTTTGCTACTTAGTTTTATTTCTTTTTAAGTTATGAATTGGTTGTATATAGAATCTTTAGAAGTTAAACGATTATATATCAGTGGATTGTTGTATATGTATGGATTGTTGTATATAAGGCTTGTTGAATGCAATGTGTGAAAAAGGGCTTCAAATTATATAGTTTTGGGTGTACTGCTTCAATATACAGGTTGTCTAAAATAAATAAATAAATATAGCACTTTTAAAAAAAAAAAATTTAAATAACCACCCACTTTAGAGGGCGCTTTTTAAAAAAAAGCGCCTCTAAAGTGGAAACATTTAAGGGTTTAGAGGGCGCTTTTACTGGAAAGCGCCCTCTAAACCCTTAAAAGTTTCCACTTTAGAGGGCGCTTTCCAGTAAAAGCGCCCTCTAAACCCCTTAAATGTTTCCACTTTAGAGGGCGCTTTTTTGAAAAAGCGCCCTCTAAAGTGGCCCTTAAAGGGCTTAAAGAGCCACTTTAGACAGCGCTTTCACTAGGAAAAAAAGCGTTGTCTTTACCTATGCCAGCGCCAGATTAGAGGGCGCTTTAAAGCGCTGTTATAGGCCAAAAAAAGCGCCCTCTTTTCCCTTATTTGGCGTAGTGGCACTTGTCATGCTCGTATGCACATACTAAGTTAAAGAGGAAAAAAATCGTCTGGAGGTTTACCAGAAAGACAAATTCAAAGGTAAATGCTTTCCCCTTGTCTCTCTTTCTTCTCATTAGCTGGCTGCTTCCTTCTACTCGCTTTTGTGCTTAGTTGATTTTGTCAGGGCCTAGCTCCGTTCACTCAGAGTTTTGATGATGAACTCTGAACTGCCTTTAGTATTTTCAGGCTTTAGTGTGATTTACGGAAGAATTTCTACAGGGTAAAGATAACGTCCTCCCCTTAATGATTGGCATACATCCCTTTTTATAGAGCTAGGTATATGGTACCTTTGATTGTGAGCTGGCAGGAGGTGAAAGGAATCATTCTGTTAGAATTTGATTTCTCTCAGATTTGGTGGGGACCAAAATATGAATCCTTGAAATTGTTGTGAGTCATTTCGTGCTTTGTCTGTAGTGACGTATTTTTATCCGTTTGAAACTCGGGTGGTCCCCTCCATTTGGTATGACATCATCTTGTAAATTCGACTTCTTCATATGTGAGTATTCTCATAGATTTGTTTATGTGCTATGGTTTGAACTTGCTCTAACGTGTGTGGCTTATGCTTTGGCTCAGGTTTAGTATTGCAGGACTTGCTTTTTTGTTTGCAGCATTTGGCAATTACACTACTATGTTTCACATTACCAATTCATTGTGGATATGTTTGTCCTGTATTATTGGTTTGGGTGATTGTTTGCTTTGAGTTCTGAAGAACACATGATGTGGTTGCTGAATTATTATCACACATACCACTACTTTTGAGCTGCCTCATTGCATTGCAGAGCTTTTGATTTAGGTCTCCCAAGGACTGCATAGGCTAGGTTTGTGGGCTTCACTGCAGGTTTTGCTTTATTTCTTCTTTTGATATGTAGCAGATATGATATTAAAGATGATGATGCATTGGTTTAAATGCCATGATCTGTTGCTGATCCATGTTTCTGTTGTGATAGTGCAGGTTTCTGTATTGCTTCGGTCACAGCTGGTGCGTTGGTGTGTACGCGACATTGCAGTTTTGGTCGCAGCTTTGTTCGCGACGTTGAAGCTTGGGGAATCATGTGAAAACATGGTTGAAACTTTGATTTAATTTGAAAATGTTTTTTTTCATCGAGTTGCATTGGCTATTTTGGTTGATCGGATTGATTTGCTTCTGCAGGATCTTGCTTGTTGCAGGTTGCACTTGGCTACAATTTGGCGTCGCCGTGATGTCATTATTTGCAGCTAGCTTGGTGTTACGGCCTTGCTTGCAGTTGGGAGTGTTGCCGCTAGCAACTTTGGTTCATTTTACCGCTATGTTGTTGTTTGGTTGTTCTGCAGTTTGAAGTTTGGCATGGAAAGTGGTGTTCGTGTGTACTGCTTGTTGGATTGCTTTGTTTGTAAATAAAATCTTGTTGTAATTCACTTTCGTCCTACTTGAAACAATCATTTGGACTTGGGCTATATAATGTGGAATTGAAGTATGGTTTTAATTATTGGATATGGTTTATGTGAATGATTTAAAGTTATAGTTATTAATTGGTTATGGATTGGATTGGCAAAAATGGATTTAGAATTGGATTATGGTTTAAAAATGGATACTTGAAAAATGGGGATAAAGAATTGGAGTTGGATTTGTTGGACCATGTCTTGACTAAATATGTATGATAAATTTGAACATGACTTGAACTGATCACATGCACATGGCTAATGAACCATGCTATAACTTGAATGAACCAACAATCCTAAACCAACGGGCACGATCAGCACTTGAATTTAATCACACTGGGCTTTAACAAACTTGTATGGACGAATGATATGCATGAATCAAAGACTTGTGCTATTGAACTAATGATAACCCCAACCAAGCAGAAGATCAAGAACATGTGATGCTTGAAATGAATCCCCATCAAAGACTCAGGACCATGGACCTGTCAGGCTCACGAACCACCCATAATAGACCAGATGGATCAAATGAATCCTCAATCTTCTAGTGTGCACACCATAGAGGATTAAACTCATCAGCACCAAGAGCTTAGACTAGAACCAAGAGTTATTAACAAATGAATGTTGGGTGAACTTTTGATCAAGCAGGCGAAACCAAGCACCATGAAGGATGAAGAGCTATGTAAAATTAATGTTAGAATGCCACACAGTGAATGTTATGCCCAATTAGGGTTTATGGAACCTCAATCAAGTAAGGACCCATTGGATTAGGGTTTTGCTACACAAACGAGGGTAGTAACAAAAAAAACCTTCTGATAATACCCCTAAGTTCCGAGCCTATGCATTATGCCCTCTTGTTATGGATGCTAATGAAAGTTTTTAAATTGTCCGGACAAAATTGGGGTATGACAGTTGCCCCTATTTAATTACCTTGAACTAGAAGGTATGAATGACCATAGTCTTCGTACATTCCTGGTGGAAGATAATTAAATACGAAAAGACCCAAATTTTGTTCTTCGAGATGCAAGGAGAAAGTAAATGAGTTCTAAGAGCACCAAGATATTGGGGGTAGGACGTTCAATCAATGTCAGCCCTCGAGTGGACACTTAATATCTTACAAAGGTCGCTTATGACATAAGGACAACGGTGGGACCAAAACTGTAAAGGTTTCCGGTACCAAAAGGATGATGGCTAGACCAAAAAAGTTCAAAGATTTCCATCACCAAAATGATGATGTCCATCACCAAAAGGATGATGATTATCATAATAAAGCTTTCCCTTACCCTTAGTAAAACTATCACCAAAAGGATGATAGTTAACTGATCAACTTTAATGATCACCGTCGCCAAAAGGATGAAGGTGACATCTATAATAAAACTTGCAATCATTAAAAGGATGATAGTAAGCCATAACTTCAATGCTTACCATCACCGGAAGGATGAAGGTAAATTCTATAACAAAATTTGTTATCACCAAAAAGATGACAATAAGCCACAATAACTTGTGAAGATCGCCATTGACAAAAGGACAATGGTAAGATCATGACCGCAAAGATAACCTACACCAAAAGGATGACGGTAAGATTGAACTTTCCCAACGTCTCCATCACCAAAAGGGTGATGATTAGACACAATAACAAAGATCACCATCAACAAAAGGATGATGGTCAAACCATAATGACAAAGATCTCCATCACCAAAAGGGTAACGGTAATATCACACAACAAAACCTGTTACCACCAAAAGGATGACAATAGAGTTAATAAAAATTGCCACCACCAAAAGGATGATAGTAATCTACAACGATTTCAAAGATCGTCATCACCAAAAGGATGATAGTAATCTACAACGATTTCAAAGATCGTCATCACCAAAAGGATTATGGTTAAACCAACAAATTCAAAGATCTCCATTACCAAAAGGATGATGACCATTACCAAAAAGGATGATTTCCACAACCAAAAGGATGACGGTTATCCTAATAAAGCTTTCCATTACCGAAAGGATAACAGTAAGACTATCCCCAAAAGGATGATAGTAAACTCATCAACTTCAATGATCACCGTCACCCCAAAAGATGAAGGTAATATCAACAATGAAACTTTCCATCATAAAAAGGATAATAGCAAGCCATAATAATCTCAGAGATCGCCATCACCAAAAGAATGATGGTTAGACCAAAACTTTAAGGATCGCCGACACCAAAAGGATGACGGTAAGATCACAACTGACAAAGATTTTCCATCACCAAAAGGATGATGATTAATTCACAATGAATGTAACGATCATTGATATCAAAAGGATGATTGTAAGATCAAACAACAAAACTTGTTACCACCAAAAGGATGATAGTAAGCACAAAACTTCAATGATCACCATCACCAAAAGGATGAAGGTAAGATCGAACAACAAAACTTGTTACCACCAAAAGGATGATAGTAAGCCATGATAACTTGGAAATATCGTCATTGACAAAATGACAATGGTAAGGTCATAACCGTAAAGATCACTGACACCTAAAGGATGACGGTAAGATTGAACTTGCCAAACGCCGCAATCACCAAAAGGATGATAGTTTAAACCAAACTCAACAATCACTATCACCAAAAGGATGACAGTTAGATCAAATTGGACGCCATCGCCAAAAGGATAATGATTAGACACAATAACAAAGATCACCATCAATAAAAGGATGATGGTTAAACCATAATGACGAAGATCTCCATCACCAAAAGGATGACAGAAAGATCAAACAACAAAACTTGTTACCACCAAAAGGATGACAATAAGCCACAATAATTTTAGAGATTACCATCACCAAATGGATGATGACCTTCACCAAAAGGGTGATGATTAATATTATTGATTAAGGGACTTCCATAAAAAGGACGATAGTAAGAAAACTCGTTGGAAAATAAGACTATCGACAAAAGTTTAATAGAAAAAACTTGTTTGGTAATAAAGTTATTAACAAAAGGTTAATAGAACAAACTTGTTTGGTAATAAAGTTATTAACAAAAGGTCAATAGAACAAACTTTATAGGGAGTAAGATTTACAACAAAAGGTCAATAGAACAGACTTGTTGGGGAATAAAGCTATTAACAAAAGGTCAATAGAACAAACTTACTGGGTAGTATTTGAACATCAATGGGTAAGACTTGCATGGGGATATCAACAATAAAAGGTTGCAGAAAAATATTCTCTGAAAGATGTAATTTTCATCAACAAAAGGTTAAAGGAAACAACTCACTGAAGAACACTCAATGAGAAACAAGCAAGGTAGGAGTTTATTCAAAGAAACATCATTGACTTAACTGAGGATAACATCTCATCAACAAAAGGTTAAAGGATGTAACTCAATGAGGAACACCCAATGAGAAAATAACATAGGGTATGAACTCACTCATAGAAAATACCAATGACTTAACTAAGGATTGACCTGGATACTTATGATTAACCTTGGATCCTGATTCGTGTTATGTGCATTTGATTTTTGTACGGTATTCCACCTTAGTGGAATTAATGTGCATACATTGATGTAAGGATGCAACTATTTGGGGATACCCTTTTTTAGGTTCATGTAGGAATGCAAATGATTGACATAACTTTGTATAATGTGTCATTTTGGCAGAAATGATATGTATGCAATGATGCATGACATGTTTTTATTTTTTAAACGTTATGCATGAAGTGATTCATGTGATGCATGTTTGAATGCAAAAAAGTGATTGGGTATTTGGAATTGGTCTCCCTTTTTTGAAAGCAATCTTTTGGGATACCGATGTTGATTGGATTTGGTTTTATGAGGATGCTAGCAAGGTGGATTTTGATTTTCTGGTAATTGCCCATATGGATTGGACTATTGGTTGGTGAAAGGCTCTGACTTCCTGACACTCAGTAGTTGACAATGTGATGATCAGACAACGGATGTGGATACTCTTGGTGACCCAAGTTTGACCCCTTGCTGATAAATTGTGTATTTGTCCTTGAAAAGACCTCGACTTCTTCTGATGGGCTCGGACGGCCTGTAAATGAGCATAGCGATATGATTAACGCATGATGATTATGCTTTCGATATGTCCTAAGTATTATTGTCAATATATAATGTTGCTCCAACATGAACTTTCGACACTTTATTATGAATTCAAACAGTTACTAGTGTCTGACACAGTCTGCTTGACTGACTTAAAGATATAGAGGGAACTTGCCCCTTGCAACTTGTCTTGCCCTAGTCTGTAAGGTATTTAAAGGAATTATCCTTAAAAGGAAACCTTTAGGACTGATTATCCCATGACATGGTCTGAGTTTGTTTTTGTAAGACCCCAATTTTGACCCAAAGATCCCTCATGAAATTTCATCATAAGCATTAGCATTGGGATCATACCTTGGCATCCTCCTTACCCCTCCTTCATTGGGTTTGTTTTAGGAGAGATCACCAAGCATTTTGTGATTATACCATACTTTTATTTTATCATTCCACTAACCAAAATACCAAAAATATGTCTTTGCATTTGCCTAATTCTTTTGTACATAGGGCATGATCTCATTTATTCATCAAGATCACATCTAGGGTTTGAGACCCTCATGAACAAAGAGCACAACCAAGAATTGATTAAATAATGGTTATAAGCATAATATATGAGTCCCAATGTTCTCTAAATGTTATATTGATCAAGTTTTCTTCAAGAGTTTAAGGGTGATTTGCATTGGAAACCCTAGTTTGACTGGGTATCTTGATTAACTTCTCACACAAGCTATCTCACCTATTGATCAAATTTCTAAAGGGACACCTCAAATTTCATAATCTTATGAATATATGATCTACCATGATCCAATAAGGTCAAGAGAATTGGAAGTTAGCAAGTTGGTTGATGGTGGTTGGCTAGATGAATTCATCTGATCAAAACTGGGTCTCCCTAGACCCTATCTCCTACAATTTTCACCATATGAAAATGATTCAAAGATCAAACTTACTCTAAATGACATTATAAATAACTTTCATGTTTAGAACTAGAGCTAGTTTTTCTTGGAAAATCATTTTCTATGATGAAACATTATAGGTCATTTTGGTTAAACCCTAATTTGAAAGTCAACTTCCCAAGGCCATAACTTGCTCAATTTTTATGATATGAAAGATTTCCAAGTTGCACAATCAAATTCAATGTGTATACTTCAACATTTATGTTTTGAGTGAGAGCTAATTCAACTTATTTTAACATGTGATATGAGGCTACATTATAGGTCACTTTTGACCTATACCATTGATCAAGTGATTTTGCCAAACTTCAAAAATGCATAACTCTATCATTTCAAATCCAAATGGAATTAAATTGGTGACCATTTTGAAGGTCTTTGAGAGAGATACAACTTTGATAAAGACACTTTTCTCATTTTAAGCTCCTATAAAAAGTTAAGCAAGATAGAATATTGAGACATATGGCTTGACACTTAGAAATAAATTTATATGTCAAATTTTTCCAAACTTCCACCTCAAATATATCCAAGTTCCAAGATCCAAATGAAAAAGTGTTAAACATAAAACTTGTTCCTCTTGATCTCACCTTTCCAAAGAGCTAAAATTCATGCATTTTGGATGAGAAATGCATAGGATTCACATGGCTTAAACAGGCTGACATCATTTGGCATGAATCAATCTTCAAATGACAATGCTCAATTTCCTTGCAATCCAATCCATCCCCAAAGCATCTGAACTTCATTTTGGACTTTCAAACAATCATTTCATGGGCCTATGCGCGCCTATGCACCATGCTTTCATCATTTGCCAATTTTGGAAAGTGAAAGTGAGTGTACAAATATCATCCAATTTCTCTATAAATTGAAGCCCTTATGCTCAGAATTAACACACACATTGCGCCTGCTTTGAATCTCCATTGAAAACCCTTCATACTAAGAGGATAAACCTGAAAAATTCAGTTGAATTTGAGCTTGAATCTCCACTATTTTGGAATTCAATTCTCCAGGAGTCCATTGATTCTAAGCCTTTCCATTCCACTTCTGCAAGCAATTGAAGTGAAGCCAAGCACGATTCAGATCAAGATCTAGCAAGCTCAAACCTCCATTGAAGGTAATTTGCAGAAAATTTGATCTCTTCGATTCTCCTTGTTTCTTGCTCAATTCCATTGATTCTTGTGTTGTCTGAAGTCCTACCAATGTAGGCAAGGTGTTTGAGTTGCTTTGAGGCTAAATCGAAGCAACTCAGAACATGAACCTTATTTTTCAATTCCACATATCTCTCAATATAGTTGGAATTGGAAGAAATGGAGGTGATATTCGTGCTCAGTGATGTTTTCTCTTTAAAATCATGTCCCTGTTTGAAATTTTGGTGATGGTTCATGATGACCAGTCCGGCGAAGCTCGTCGGAGAAGACAACCGAAGCTCTGGCTCCGGTGATGATGTGTCTTTGGTCTAAACCGTGTGATCCAACCTCCACGTTTTAATCTCATTCATTCCTTTTGATTACTCATGTTACAGCGCGCTTGACTAAGGTGTTAGTCGAACGCGTATTGAGGATCATCAGATCTGCCACCTCAATTAATGAGGGAGATCTGATGGTCCACGTATTTTAGCATTTTCTGAATTTCCATTTAATTCCATTTTTTTCATTAATTCATAATAAATTTAATATTGATCCAAAAAATATGAGACTTTCACAAAAAAAAATCAAATATTTTTCTCTTTCATATTCTGAATAAAAATTATTTTTTGGATCATTATTAATATTTTTCATGAACTAATTGATTTTCCATTTGTTTTTAATTGTTTAAAAATATTTTTAAGTGTCCAAAAATTATGAAATTTTTTATCCAAGGTCCTTTGACCTTGTTTGACCTATGATAAATCACATGGCCATTTATTTGGTGATTTGATATGATTTAAGGATTTGGACAAAACATATTTGAATTTAATGCATTATTTTAATATTTTTACTTGAATAAATGTCATTTTAATTGTGTTGACCATTTGTATTGACTTATTTGAGTTTTCTCATCTGTTGTTGAGTCTTGGTCAAGGTTGATTTGACTTTGTCAAGTTAATATTATTGGATTTAGGGGATTGATGGAATGTACATTCCATCTCCCAAAATGAATGAATAATATTAATTTGGTAAAAGTCCTCATTTGACCAATTTGTGATCTCATTCATCCCTTTCCCTCTTCATCTAATTCCCCTTCTTCATCCATTCATTTTCAATCGGCCAATGACATCTCAAAGTCCTAATGCTAGTTGATTGAAAGATTAACATGAGTATGGATGAGATTAGGCCACACCTTTTGCATATTTTTGTGTGTGGTATGTTTAATGAGCATAGTTCTTAATACTATGTCTCCAACATGCATTAACACCAAAAGTTTATTGCCCGGCCTCAAATAATTGAGACTTCTACATAAGTCCAATTACGATTGCTTAACATAACGCTAAATTTGTGACACAAAAGGCATAAGCATTCTTGTTAGTGAAATTGTAAGTCTCCCCTCTTCCATGGTATTGTGTGGAAACTTGGCCTTCTTTTCTTCCTTTGGAAGATGTTTTGATTCAAGGATCCATGCTTATGGCAAGTAGGTTGAGTGTTCTCCAAAGAATGTCTTGAAATAAAAAAAGAAAAAACAAAACTAACTATTAACTTACTAACCATTAACTTTTACTTTCAAGCTTTTACTTTTAATGCAATTTAATTTTATTATCATTTGTCATTGTACATATCATTCTAAGTGTTTATGTTTATGCAATTTTCACTTTGTCCACTTGGACCATATTGTGTGATATACTTTGTTGCTTTGTTTGTTTGGTTGGTCTTTGACCATTAATGCACATAATAATAACCAAAACCCTAAAAGACATTTGAGTGGACTGTTGGTTTGATTTTGCCCAATTAGACTTAGAACTTAGGCAACATTCCTTTTCTAATGGACTTGGCCAATGCCAATTTGTTGAAGAACCAAGAACTTGCAAGTTTGAATTCATCTAATACACTATTCAAGATCTCTCCAGATTCATCTGCAACATTGATCATTGTTAAGCTGTTATGTTGAACCTGTGACTTGTAAAATTCATCTGCTACATGGGCTATTTTGAAGAAGATCATTGAAGTGGATAAGCTTGGATGAGGCCATCTTTATTTAATGCCTTTTCTCTTCAATATTGATATAATTATGCATTTGTGTGTTGCTTGAATCTAAAAAGTCCAAGGGAATTCTGGTTTTCTATTGACATACTTGTCTATTGGATTGCTCCCATTTAGTCAGATCTTTTCAACTTTAAACTTTTAAAATCTTGTATCTAGGGTAGTCTCTTCATCTTCTCCCCATTTCTTTAATTTCAAAATCTCTCCCTCCACTTTCAAAACCTTCTTTGTGTGGACTATTTTGTTCCAAACTTTGACCACTTTTTACAAAAAGGTAGAAACTTTGGCCTTATGCCATTGCATTTTCAAACTTATTTTCTTAAATCAAACTTGTAAATAAACTTAACTATACTTGACTTAAACTTTCAAAAAGCCAAAAATAACTAACTCATTCAAACCATTTTAGGCCTTTGTGTCTTTCAAGCTTATTTTGATCCCTCATTTTTATGTTGGTACGTAGGCACAAGACCGAAGGTCTTGTCAAACACAAAAATATAATTAATGAATTCTTTTATCATCCCCCCATTCTATTTGTTTGTAAACATCACTTTGTACCAAATACATATGCACACAAAAAGGGCTCCCTAGGAGTACCTAGGATACTTTGGGTGCTAACACCTTCCCTTTGTGTAACCAACCCCCTTTTATGTGATCTCTGATTTTTATTAGTTTTTATTTGAAAACTTCTTACTAATTGGGTTTTGTTCGTACTTTTTCCCTTTTCCCTTGGAAACAATAAAAGCGCGGTGGCGACTCTTGTTAATTGATCTTGAATTTCCCACTACAGGAATTAAGTGGCGACTCTTTAGCTTGTCAATAGCTTAATGATCATGAATTTCCCGCTACAGGAATTAAGTGGCGACTCTGCTGGGGAGTAGTCTCCAGTGGGTTTAGCCTACTTTTTGTGTGAATATATTTGTATATATGTGATATTCATATATATGTATGTGTGATATAATCTGCTTGTTGTGCTTGGTGATCTCTGAGTGGTGAGATAAGTTCTACCCCGAACTTGAGTGCAATTAAGATAGGAGGATGGTGTAGTCATGTTCGACTTGTATGGAGTAGTCCTTAACAAGTTGGCTTGAGATCCATCTGCTCAGTGGAGGCTCCTTTGGATTTGGAAATGTCACACAAGTATTTTTAGTTAGGCATTGCTATTTCTAATTGGGTCTGAGAAGCTGAGGACCTTAGAAGACCTAACCCATCTTGGCCTATTTAGGATGTAGTGTGGAAACTGTTCAGGTGTAGGCTTGATAACAGTTGTTACACGATACTACACTCAGACGAGTTTCTCTTGAGAATATTATGGGTCGTTGAGTCAGTCATCTTAACCTATAATATCCGATAGATGGAATTAAGACTCTGGGAACTTTTTAGAACATGATCTACAGGTTTTATACTTAGTTCACTCCTTTGGGATGGTTCTTACCCAGACTCCATGCTCGCGACTTGCAACAAACCCTTGATTCTTGGTTGATCCAATCAAGTCTTGTCAATATCAATGGAACTTGGGTGTTGATAAGGTGTAAACCATAATCCACCAAAATGGATGATTGATCTTGACAATGACCTGATTCATCCCTTGACCTTTGTTTGCCTTGTGTGTGATCCCTTACTTGTGATTGTTGCATCCATGCATTTCATGCGCATCATAACATTCATCACACAAAATTTCAAGGAACTGAGGTATCATTTGCAAATATT
Source organism: Lathyrus oleraceus (assembly GCF_024323335.1). Lineage (NCBI taxonomy): Eukaryota > Viridiplantae > Streptophyta > Magnoliopsida > Fabales > Fabaceae > Lathyrus > Lathyrus oleraceus. The sequence continues at coordinate 338,498,105 of NC_066585.1, forward strand.
TTCAGACCATGGATTATGGACGAAGGAACACTAAGAAGTACAGTTTCAGATGTCCCGACTTAAAAGATTTAAGGAAGCTAACATCTTTTGTATTAGATCCCTTGGACTTCAAACAACGTCATGGGAAACTTCTGTCCATCTTGTCTGCTGATGTAGTGGAAGAATTGTCGAGCGTATTGGTGCAGTTCTATGATCCCCTCTACCATTGTTTCACTTTCCTAGATTTTCAGCTTGTGCCTACCATGGAGGAGTATTCTCATCTTTTGGGGATACCTGTTTCTAGTAGAGTACCCTTTAGTGGATTAGAGGAGATTCCCCGGTCTAGTATTATTGCTGAAGCTCTTCACTTGAAGAAGTCTGAGATAAAGGCTCATTGGGTGAAGAAAGGAGGGTTATTTGGATTGCCATATGTTTTCCTCATCAAGGAAGCTACCACTTTTGCTCAAGTTGGTACTATGGACGCTTTTGGAGCTATCTTTGTGTTGCTCATCTATGGGTTAGCTTTGTTCCCTAACATTGACAGTTTTGTTAATGTTAACACCATTAGACTTTTCTTGATTGAGAATCATGTGCCTACTTTGTTGGGTGATATGTATTTCTCTTTGCATCTAAGGAATTCTAAGGGTGGTAGAACTATTGTCTGTTGTACTCCTCTTTTATACAAGTGGTTTATTTCGCACTTGCCTCAGACGCCTGCTTTTGTGGAGAACAAATAATGTCTAAGGTGGTCTCAGAGACTTATGTCTCTCACTAATGATGATATAGTTTGGTATGATCCGTCCTTAAGCAGTTTGGAGATTATTGATAGTTGTGGTGAATTCTCTAATGTGCCTCTCATTGGTACATAAGGAGGAATTAACTACAACCCTGCTTTGGCTCGTCGTCAACTTGGGTTCCCCTTGAGAGACAAACCTAATAACACTTTGTTAGAAGGTCTTTTCTATCAAGAGGGTAAAGATCCCCAACATTTGAAGCAGAAGTTTATGCATGCTTGGCATAATGTGCATAGGAAAGGAAGATTCGAGCTTGGTCCGCACAATTGTGTAGCTTTGGAAGCTTACACTCTTTGGATGAAGAAGAGAGATTTGGAATTGAAGATAGCTTATCCTTGTGAGAGACCTATGTCTATGGTTGTGGTTGAGCCATTAACTCTCCCTAACCAAGATGTAGAGGAGTTGGAAGACGCGCTCATCAAGATGAAGCAAGAGAAGGATATGCAGGAAGAGCATTTCCATGCTTTGAGCAAGAAGCATGAAGAGTTGCTATTGGAGTCTAAGGACAAAGATACACTGATTGAGCTACTTGAAGACTGAGTGACGAAGAGACAGAGAGAGCCAGAGGTTTCATCTTCTAGCATGCCTCAGCCTTCTGTTGCTTGGAAGAAGATTGTTGACCAGCTTGTCCTCGAGAAGACTCAGATGAAGGCTTCTTTTGAGACCGAGATTCGTCGCATTCGAAGGAAGTACGCGCCTTCAGCCAGATCTGCTGACACTGTTGTTAGGGATCCTTAGGATAACTAGTCTCCTTTTCTCTTGTATCTTTTATTTTGGTTTCTGAAAATGTACTCAGTGTAATCCTTCCAATTTATATAAATGAAAAGAGATTTTTGGTCATATCAAATTATTGCAATTGCAATTTCAATTCTTATATATTTGCAAATGATATAGTAAGTTCCTTCGAAATAAAAATAATCAAACATTGCATTTCATGCATCATTTGCATAAGCAGGTTTTTTCCAGGTGTCTGATTGGTGTTTTTCTGTGCTTTAGCCAAGCTGACTCACCGGCACAACACTCGAGCCAATCGTTCAAAGATCATGGAACACATTGAGCAAGAGAATCGAGACTTGAAAGAGGAGATTGTCCGGCTGACTGCCATGATGGATTCAGTTCTTGATTCCCAGAGCCAAGCTTCTCCAACTCCTGTAACTCCTCCCGCGAGGACTTGTTGGTGTAAGCCCTAGAGGCCAATACATTTTGGTACTTGTATCGAATAATAAAAGGCATTCTCTTTATTATGGTTGATTAATAAAGTCCCTGGAATAGATAGTCCGTTTAATGTATTAAGTGTGACTTAATCATGAGAACACATTAAACATAAGGACATTATTCCTAAAGTATCCGTAGTCGAGCTTTAGTGTGAAGTGGGATAACATTAAAGCATTAAGACTATTATGTTTGTAGACTGATGATCACATCTCATGGATCATGGATAAAGAGTTATCAAGTCTTAAACATAGGTATGAATATTAGGAGTAATATTTATACCGGATTGACCCGCTATGAGAATACTATATAGAAAGTTATGCAAGGTGTCATAAGTTATTCTCATGGTGATAATAGTGTATTCCACTCTTCGACCTGAAACCACTATGGATCCTAGATGTAGAGTCGAGTGCTTTATTGCTGATCCAACGTTGTCCGTAACTGGATAACCATAAAGACAGTTGATGGGTACTCCACGAAGCATGCTGAGGGACATGAGTGACCTAGATGGAATTTGCCCATCCTGCATAACAGGATAAATGTCTATGGGCCCAATATTGAACTGGACAAGGATGACACGGTCTATGCCTTGTGTTCAATATAGACATAAGGGCAAAAGGGTAATTATACACATAATTATTATAAAAGATGGTTTTGTCAGATCACATGACATTTTCGTGTCTTGGGTAGCAGTGATGTGTTGCTAGATACCGCTCACTGTTTATTATGTTAAATGCGTGATTTAATATAATTGCCAACGTCACGAAAACCTACAGGGTCACACACAAAGGACGGATTGATGAGAGATAGAGTAACTAAGGAATACCGTAAGGTACGGTGCCCTTAAGTGGATTATAGAACATCGTAAGGTACGGTGTACTTGAGTAGAATACGAAATATGGTAAGGTACCATGGGCTTAAGTGATTTTGGGCATATTATAAGATATGGGCCAAAATACACTTAAGTGGGCTTTTAGCTTGAAGCCCACACAAGTGGTTCTATAAATAGAACCCTTGTGCAGAAGCAAAAATTTGCGGTTGCATTATTTTCGTTTTCTCTCTCTCTCTCTCTCACTCAAAGCCTTCATTCATACCAGCTAGCACTGAGATTGAAGGAACCCGTTCGTGTGGACTGAGTAGAGACGTTGTCATCGTTCAACGTTCGTGATCGTTTAGTGGATCTGCATCAAAGGGTTTGATCGTCACAAGAGATCTGCATCAAAGGGTTTGATCGTCACAAGAGATCTGCACCAAAGGATTCAACCGTCACAAGAGGTAAATATTCTATCACTGATCATGACCATTCGTAAGGATCTCTAAAGGAGAATTTTTTTTTAATTTCCGCTGCGCTTTGGGTCGCAATTCTCCTTCAGGACTATCATCTCTGAAGTGGTTACCCCTACTGTGCCTGCTGCCACCGCCCACTTCACTCCAAATCTGCCTGCTGGATTCCCTTGGGGAATACCACCTAATTTTTTTCCAGAGGGTTTTGCTCCCACTTTTGCTTCCATGGCAGCATCTAGCCCGATCATGTCTGTGCCACCTCCCGTTGTGCACACTTTGCCGCGTGTAGAAGACACCATCTATCACTCCGAGCCATCTGAGGGCCCAGATGTCTATGAAAAGATGAATGAGATGAAAGACCAATTCCCTGAGCTGCGCAAGAAACTGAAAATGCCGAGAGGCAAGGATTTGTTTGGGAAGAGTGTTGTTGAATTGTGCTTAGTGCCCAACGTGAAAATCCCAGTGAAATTCAAAGTGCCTAACTTTGAGAAGTATAAGGGAAACTCGTGTCCACTCAGTCATCTTGTGATGTATGCCCGCAAGATGTCGACCCAGATAGATAATGACCAGTTACTGATTCACTATTTCCAGGATAGCTTGACAGGTGTTGCGCTTCGATGGTATATGGGGTTATATAGTGCAAGCATTCGCACTTTCAACGATCTAGGAGAGGCTTTCGTGAAACAGTACAAATACAATGTGGATATGGCGCCAGATAGGGACCAACTGAGGTCCATGTCTCAGAAAGATAAGGAGACGTTCAAGGAGTATGCCCAACGTTGGAGAGAGTTGGTTGCCCAGATCACTCCTCCTTTGGAGGAGAAGGAGATGACGAAAATATTTCTCAAAACCCAGAGTTCATTTTACTATGAACGTATGATTGCCAGTGCCCCTAGTGATTTTACTGAAATGGTAAATATGGGGATGAGACTTGAAGAGGGGGTCCGTGAAGGACGATTGTCGAAAGAGGAGGTGACAACTAGCAAGAAATATGGGAGCAATTTCAGCAATAGGAAGGATAATGAAACAAATGCAATAAGCAGTGGGAGGCAGAGAAGGCCTCAAACCAGAAGAAATCTACCACCCCGTCAACACCATCATCATCAAGTATCATCCGTCATTCCAGTATTCTCAAACCAACAAACAACACCAATTCAACAACAACAACAACATCAGTATCAAAATCAACGTCAACAACAACAACCGCAACAAAGAACAAACACCTACAACAACAACAATTATCACCAGCAATAGAACTTTGAGAGGAAGAAGGTCTCTTTCGACCCGATTCCTATGTCATATGTTGAAATGTATCCATCTTTAGTCCTCAAGAATTTGATTCAACCGAGGAATCCACCGCAGATACCAGAACCACTTCCTTGGTGGTATAAATCTGAACTTCGCTGTGCTTTTCACCAGGGTGAACCCGGGCACGATATTGAGAACTGTTATCCGCTGAAGTACAAGGCACAAAAGCTTATGAAGAATGGCATGGTGTCTTTTGAAGACCGCACGCCTAATGTGAAAGCTAATCCTTTGCTCGCTCATGGGAATTCTTCAATGAACATGGTGGATGGTTGTCCAGGTGAATTCAAAGTTTTTGATGTCCGATTTATCCGAAGGTCTTTGGTACAGATGCATAAAGATATCTGTTTGGTGAGTGACTGCGAACATGATCACGAAGGTTGTGATATTTGTAGTGTGAACCCAAGAGGGTGTGTTGTCATGAAAAGGGACATCCAGCGTCTGATGGATGAAGGCATGATCCAGATTTGTTCAATCTCGTCATATAGATGACGATGTTAATGTCATTGTTCCCGTTTTTAAACAACCAGAGCGGTTGGTGATTCAGTATGATAGCAGCAAGAACGTCAGTAATAGATCAGTTTCGCCGTTGGTAATACGGTTAGTGGGTCCGGTCCCGTATGCATCTGATAAGGTTGTACTGTATCAGTACAATGCTACGATGATAGAGAAAGGTCAAGAGGTCCCGTTGCCTATGACCAGTTCAGTAGTAAGCATTGCAGATGTTACGAAGGTGACCCGCAGTGGTCGAGTTTTTGGACTGATGATCCCGGAGAATAAGGAAGAATTGATTGTTGGTAAGAAGGCGGAGGTGCCTAATGTAGATCCTCTTGGTTGTTTAAGAGATAAGTCTGGTGAATCCAGCAATTTGAAAGCCAATAGTGATGATGATGAGGTACTCCGACTGATCAAGAGGAGTGAACTCAACGTGGTTGAGCAGTTGCTTCAAACCCCCTCTAAGATTTCCGTGTTGTCTCTGCTTTTAAATCCTAAAACGCACAGAGAAGCACTCCAGAGAGTTCTTGAAAAGGCATACGTGGAGCAAGATGTTATTGTGGGTCAATTTGATCATATTGTAGCCAACATCACTTCATGCAACAATTTGAGCTTTTGCGATGAAGAACTCCCTAAGGAGGGAAGAAATCACAATCTGGCTTTGCACATTTCGATGAATTGCAAGGAAGATTCTTTGTCAAACGTGCTAGTTGACACTGGGTCGTCACTCAATATGCTTCCAAAATCAACATTGTCAAAGTTATCTTATCAAGGAGCTCTCATGAGGTATAGTGGGGTAATTGTCAAAGCCTTTGATGGCTCGCGCAAGACAATTATTGGAGAAGTGGACCTTCCAGTCAAGATAGGTCCGAGTGATTTTCAGATTACTTTCCAGGTAATGGATATTCACTCGGCCTACAGCTGTTTATTGGGAAGGCCATGGATTCATGAAGCAGGAGTTGTTACTTCCACTTTGCACCAGAAGCTCAAATTTGTCAAGAATGGCAAGTTGGTGATTGTGGGAGGTGAGAAAGCACTGTTGATCGGACATCTGTCATCTTTCTCATATGTGGAAGCTGAGGATGAGGTTGGAACTCCGTTCCAAGCCTTATCTATTGTTGTTGAGAAGAGAGTTGGGGCATCTATGTCCTCTCTGAAAGATGCGCAGAAGATTGTGGAAGAAGGTCCTGTTGATCAGTGAGGGCGCGTGGTAGAGGTCTCCGAGAACAAAGGAAGAACTGGTTTGGGGTTCCAGAAGGGCTCGTCAACTGTTAGATATGAAGAGATGCAACTTAGCTTCCGTAGCGGAGGGTTCATTCATGGGAATGAACAACACTTAGTTGTTGTGCTAGAGGACAATGAAGAGGAAGGCTACACCAACATTGTGACGCATGGACAGACATGCAACAATTGGACTGCGGTTGATATTCCTGTTATTTTGCATTGATCTAATTAATTGCTTTTTATATTTTAAAAATCTTTCTCCTATGCCTAAGGGAGAAGTGAACATTGTTTGGGCATTTTAAATTGATCATAAATAAAATTAACTCTTTTCATCCACATCTTTGATGTTTATTTTTACTTTTTGCTTTAGAAAATGGTAATCACAAAAGACATAAATAAATAATATGATTGTCCATCTGCATAATATTTGGTCACAAATTCACTTCTCTAAAATCAAAATATCAAATCATTATGCAGGTTGGTTCCTAACCCCATTGAATACAATGATCCTTCTCCTTCTCCAAATTTTGAATTTCCTGTGTTTGAAGCCGAGGAGGAAAGTGATGTAGAGGTGAGTGAGGAATTTTCTCATCTTCTTGAGCAAGATAAAAAATTATTCATCCGTTCGAAGAGCAGATTGAGTTAGTCAACTTAGGTTCCGAAGATGATGTGAAGGAAGTCAAGATTGGGTCTCGATTGTGTCCAGATGCTAAGAAGGGGTTGATTGATCTTCTGCGAGAATATTCAGATGTGTTTGCTTGGTCCTATCAAGACATGCCTGGTTTGGATTCTGATATTGTGGAGCATAGATTACCGTTGAAGCCAGAATGCCCACCAATCAACACTACGCCAAAAACTGGAATAGACAGCGCACCTTAGAGGGCGCTTTATTACAAAAGCGCTCTCTAAAGTGAAGCCAAAAAATAAGGAGCAATAGACAGCGCACTTTAGAGAGCGCTTTTGTAATAAAGCGCCCTCTAAGGTGAAGCGAAAAAATAAGGAGGAGATAGAGGGACAACAATACATGGCGCTTTTTAGAAAGCGCCCTCTAAGGTTACCCTTAGAGGGCGCTTTTAATAAAGCGCTGTTATAAGTCCATGTGCATTTCCAGCTTATAAAGCGCTTATGGAAAGCCTTAGAGAGCGCTTCCATAAGCGCCCTCATAGGCTCCCTTTAGAGGGCGCTTTTATAATAAAGCGCCCTCTAAGGTGAAGCGAAAAAATAAGGAGGAGATACCTTAGAGGGCGCTTTTAATAAAGCGCTGTTATAAGTCCATGTGCATTTCCAGCTTATAAAGCGCTTCTAGAAAGCCTTAGAGAGCGCTTCCATAAGCGCCCTCTTAGGCCCCCTTTAGAGGGCGCTTTTTTTCCACAAGCGCCCTCTAAGGTCCCCTTTAGTAAACATTAAAATTATAACATACTGCGCGTTTTGTTATTTCACTCTCTGTTATTTTCGTTCTTTTTCACGTTAGGGTTCTAAGGCGTTTTCCTTCCACCTCTGTTAGATCTACATTATTACTGCGCGTTTCCTCCTTCTACCAATCAAAGGTACACGATGCATACATTATTACTTTTACTATTGCTTTGTTTTAGCTTTGCCCAATTTCAGTTTTATGTTATTGTTTTACTATTGCTTTGTTTTAGCTGCGCGTTTACTATTGCTTTGTTTTAGCTTTGTTTTAGCGCATGCAATGGGACTACATTACCCAGTAGTTAGGGTTATACGACCTATGAACATCTAATTTTGTGTCAACACCAGTATCATTAGAAACCTAGGTCCGAATGTGTTTGAACTCTTCTGAAATTGTTTTTTATTTATTCTAATTAGTAATGGATAATACATGGATGTCTTCCAATCGATTGTCGAGAGAGTACGAGAATGGGGTATCAGAATTCGTTAAGTTTGCCGTTGCGCACGCCGAAGACCCCAGTAGAATGATATGTCCTTGCTTGGGTTGTTGTTATGGGAAACGGGTTGACGCAGTTCAGTTGACATCGCATCTAATGAGGCATGGAATTGATCGAAGTTATACATGTTAGAATTTGCATGGTGAGAAAAGTAACGAGAATGTTGAACCGGGTGATAGTACGACCTATGCCTCAAACTATAGTGGCGCAGATACATACGATTGTGATCGAGTTGAAGAGATTGCAGAAGCACTTGAAGGAGATCTTAAGGATTGTCCCGAAATGTTTGAGAGGTTGGTAAGTGATGCAGAGAAACCTTTGTATGATGGTTGCACTAAATTCACAAGATTGTCTGCGGTATTAAAGTTGTACAACTTAAAGGCGGGCAATGGATGGTCAGATAAAAGCTTCACAGAGTTATTAGCCCTTTTGAAAGATATGCTTCCTGAGGATAATGTTCTTCCCAATCGAACATATGAGACCAAAAAGATGTTGTGCTCTATTGGCATGAGCTATGATAAGATACATGCATGTCCAAACGATTGCGTTTTGTTTCGAAATGAGTATGCATCGTTAAATGAGTGTCCTAAATGCGGTGTCTCGCGATTTAAGAACAAGTTGTCTCCAACAAAAGTCTTATGGTATTTTCCTGTTATTCCGAGATTTAGACGCATGTTTCGTAGTGAAACCGATTCAAGACACTTGACCTGGCATGCAGATGAAAGAATTATAGATGGAAAGTATCGACATCCGGCAGATTCACCACAGTGGTTGAAAATTGATAATGATTATCCTGAATTTGGAGAAGAATCAAGAAACCTTCGCTTGGCATTATCTACTGATGGAATGAACCCACACGGTATCCAGAGTATCTCACACAGTACATGGCCTGTGATTATTATGATTTATAACCTACCTCCATGGCTATGTATGAAGCGTAAGTACATGATGTTGCCTATGTTGATTTCTGGACCTAAACAACCAGGGAATGACATAGACGTGTACTTGAAGCCCTTAATCGAAGATTTAAAGATTTTGTGGGAGACCGGTGTGGAGGTTTATGATGGATATAGGAAAGAAAGTTTCAACTTGAGGGCGATGTTGTTTGGCACAATTAATGATTTTCCAGCATACGGAAATCTATCAGGGTATAGCATAAAAGGTCAATGTGCGTGTCCTATTTGTGAAGATAAAACAGATTGGAAGCGCTTGGAGTTTGGTCAGAAGAATGTCTTTCTCGGTCATCGGAGATTCTTAAATTCAAATCATCACTACCGTGGATGGAGAAAGGCGTTCAATGGAGAGACAGAACAAGGCAGAGCTCCACCTATATTGACGGGTGATCAAATTTTTGAAAAGGTGAAAGATTTGGATACTCAGTTTGGCAAGCCTTTTGCCCACACACTTGTCAAAAGTGGGTGGAAGAAGAGGTCAGTTTTTTTTGAATTGCCGTATTGGAAGTCCTTGTATGTGAGACATTTTCTTGATGTTATGCATATTGAAAAAAATGTATTTGAAAGTGTTATTGGCACGTTACTCAATATACAAGGAAAGTCTAAGGATGGCCTTAAGGCAAGAAAGGACTTGATAGCGATGGGAATAAGAACTGAATTAGGACCCTTGAAGAAAGGAAAACGAACATATCTACCTCCTGCTGCTTATACTCTATCTAGAAAGGAGGAAAAAACATTGTGTAAGTTTCTAAGTGAAGTTAAAGTTCCAGAAGGGTACTCTTCAGATATTAGAAGACTTGTGTCTATGAAAGACCTCAAGTTAAAGAGTTTAAAGACCCATGATTGCCATGTTATAATGGAACATTTTCTCCCAATAGGTATACGTTCTATTCTTCCAGAAAAAGTAAGAAGCTCTATAACTAAGTTGTGTTCTTTCTTCAAGTCAATTTGCAGTAAGGTGATCAATCCTGCGATCTTACCAATGTTGCAAAAAGAAATCGTTATTACTTTGTGTGAGCTTGAAATGTTTTTTCCTCCATCATTTTTTGACATAATGGTACATCTAGTTGTTCATCTTGTGAAAGAGACACAATTGTGTGGACCAGCTTATATGAGATGGATGTACCCTGTTGAACGTTATATGAAAATATTAAAAGGGTACGTGAAGAACCGAAGTTGACCAGAAGGTTGTATGGTTGAAAGATACATTGTTGAAGAAGCGATTGAGTTTTGTACTGAATATTTGTCTAATGTTCAGTCAATCGGACTCCCCAAGTCTCAGCTTGTCGAAAAGAAAGAAGGAAAAAATCTAATTGGAAATAAAATCGTGGCAGTATCAAGGGTCGAACGGGATCAAGTGCATTTGTATGTTCTGCACAATGAGAATGAGGTTGAGCCGTATGTTGAAATTCACAAGGATGTTCTCCGAGGTTTAAATCCCAATAGAAATGAAAATTGGATAGTACGAGAGCACAATCGATGTTTTATACCTTGGTTTAAGGATCATATTTATTCAAAGTATTATTCAGATCCCGCTTCAATAACAGAAAGGTTGAGATGCTTAGCATATGGTCCAAGTTTCCATGTTTTTTCTTATAGCGCATACGCGATTAATGGATACACATTTTATACCAAAGAACAAGATGATAAAAGTACTATGCAGAATAGTGGTGTCACCGTGGTAGCTGAAGCAATGCACATATCTAGTGTGAAGGACTTAAACCCCAAATTTGCAAATTTGTCGTATTTTGGTGTTATCGAGCGCATTTGGGTGTTTGATTATGAGAAGTTTCAGATTCCTATATTTGGTTGCAAGTGGGTTGAAAATAATAACGGCATTCGAATGGATAAGTCAGGATTTTTGCAAGTGGATCTTAATAGGGTGGGATACAAAGATGAGTCTTTTATTCTAGCCTCTCAAGCTAGACAAGTGTTCTATGTCAATGATCCGAAAAGTACGAAATGGTCTATAGTTCTTTTTTCCAACAAAGTAATTGATGAAAACACTGGAGATCAAGGTGATATTGATGTTGAGATTGAATCGTTTACCAGAAATGATCAAGATGAGAATATTATATCAAATGATTCATATATTAGAAATGATCATAATGAGGGTATTTGGATCAATCCAACCGTCCGTGTTGTTAAGAGACATGTAGAACATATTCCAACCAAGAAAAGAAAGAGAACTTAGTGAAAAAGGTACAGGTCAAATGATTTTAATTGTGCTCTTTATTACAGGTAAAATGACTTTTATGATTTTAATTGTTTTTACATATGTCATCTGATTTTAATTGTTTTCTTTATTACAGGTAAATGGCTATTATGAAGTCAATCATTCGTGCAAGGGGCAAGGGATACTCGAAAGTATCAATTGATATTTGTTTAGATGGAGATGTTCCATTGTCGTCAAGCCTCATTCGCGTAGATGATGATGCTGGATATTTGAAAGTATCCCTCTACGACAATGGAACATGTCCATCTAAACAAATATCAATTCTATCTTCAAAAGATAAGAGACCAAAAATATAAGGGGATTACGCAGCAAATCGAGTTAGTTGCATCAAAAAAAAAGGTATAAACACAATTATATGATACTTATGCATAGAAAATGTTAATTCTTGATCTTATACATCACCTAACTAATTTTATGATATTTTAGGTTCATGCTATTGATATTGAACAAAAAGAGGTTGTTGCTAAGAAGACTGTTGCTAGCAAAAAAAACATACATCTCAGAGATGCTTTTGCTACTTAGTTTTATTTCTTTTTAAAGTTATGAATTGGTTGTATATAGAATCTTTAGAAGTTAAACGATTATATATCAGTGGATTGTTGTATATGTATGGATTGTTGTATATAAGGCTTGTTGAATGCAATGTGTGAAAAAGGGCTTCAAATTATATAGTTTTGGGTGTACTGCTTCAATATACAGGTTGTCTAAAATAAATAAATAAATATAGCGCTTTTTAAAAAAAAAAAAAAAAAACCACCCACTTTAGAGGGCGTTTTTTAAAAAAAGCGCCCTCTAAAGTGGAAACATTTAAGGGTTTAGAGGGCGCTTTTACTGGAAAGCGCCCTCTAAAGTGGAAACTTTTAAGGGTTTAGAGGGCGCTTTCCAGTAAAAGCGCCCTCTAAACCCTTAAATGTTTCCACTTTAGAGGACGCTTTTTTTAAAAAGCGCCCTCTAAAGTGGCCCTTAAAGGGCTTAAAGAGCCACTTTAGACAGCGCTTTCACTAGGAAAAAAAAGCGCTGTCTTTACCTATGCCAGCGCCAGATTAGAGGGCGCTTTAAAGCGCTGTTATAGGCCAAAAAAAGCGCCCTATTTTCCCTTATTTGGCGTAGTGCAAGCAGAAGTTAAGAAGAACGCATCCTGATATAGCTGTGAAGATCAAAGAGGAAGTCCATAAGAAGATTTATGTTGGTTTCCTTGTGACTAATGAGTATCCGCAATGGGTGGCCAATATTGTGTCAGTGCCGAAGAAAGATGGAAAAGTCCGCATGTGTGTTGATTATAGAGATTTGAATACAGCCAGTCCGAAAGATGATTTCCCTCTGCCACACATTGATATGTTGGTAGACAATACTGCTAAATTCAAAGTCTTTTTGTTTATGGATGGATTTTCCGGATATAATCAGATTAAGATGGAACTCGGGGATATGGAGAAGACCACATTCATTACATCCTGGGGAACATTCTATTATAGAGTGATGCCTTTCGGTCTAAAGAATGCTGGTGCAACTTACCGGAGAGCAATGACTACTCTTTTTCATGATATGATGCATAAAGAGATTGAAGTTTATGTCGATGACATGATTGCTAAATCAATTGATGAAGAGGAGCATGTTGAGCATTTATTGAAGCTATTCCAGCGTTTGAGGAAGTATAAACTTCGCTTGAATCCCAATAAGTGTACTTTTGGTGTTCGTTCTGATAAGTTGTTGGGCTTTATTATCAGCGAGAAGGGTATTGAAGTTGATGCTGCCAAGGTCAAAGTAATACAAGAGATGCATGCGCCCAAAATTGAGAAGCAAGTCAGAGGTTTTCTCGGCCGCTTGAATTATATTTCCATATTCATTTCCCACATGACTGCCGCATGTGCGCCTATATTCAAGCTTCTTCAGAAAGATCAGTCTTGTGATTGGATCGAAGACTGCCAGAAAGCTTTTGACTGTATCAAGGAATATCTGCTTGAGCCTCCGATTTTGTCTCCACCTGTCGAAGGAAGATCGTTGATCATGTATTTGACTGTGCTAGAAAATAGTATGGGTTGTGTTCTTGGTCAGCAAGATGAGACTGGGAAGAAAGAATTTGCAATCTACTACCTCAGTAAGAAATTCACCGACTGTGAGACTCGATATTCAATGCTTGAGAAAACTTATTGTGCATTGGTTTGGGCTGCTAAGCGACTGCGTCAATATATGTTGAATCATACCACTTGGTTGATATCCAAAATGGATCCAATCAAGTATATATTTGAGAAGCCTGCTTTAACTGGGAGAATTGCCTGTTGGCAGATGTTGTTGTCAGAGTATGATATTGAATGCCGATCTCAGAAAGCGATCAAAGGTAGTATCTTGGTTGACCATTTGTCTCACCAACCAATTGAAGATTATCAGTCAGTGCAGTATGACTTTTCTGATGTAGAGATTTTATACTTGAAAATGAAAGATTGTGATGAACCATTGCTAGATGAAGGGCCAGAGCCTGGTTCCCATTGGGGCATGGTATTTGATGGAGCTGTTAATCAATATGGAAATGGCATTGGGGCAGTGATTATTACTCCTCAAGGCACGCATCTACCATTTACAGCTAGATTGACTTTCAAGTGTACAAACAACATGGCAGAATATGAAGCTTTCATTATGGGGCTTGAAGAGGCCATGAATCTCAGAATCACATATTTGGATGTCTTCGGTGATTCAACATTGGTTGTGAATCAGATCAAAGGAGAATGGAAGATGAGTCAACCCGGTCTAATACCATATAGAGATTATGCGAGGAGGATTTCAACTTTCTTTACAAAGGTTGAGTTTCACCATATCCCTCGAGATGAAAACCGGATGGCAGACGCTCTTGCAACATTGGCATCAATGATTATAGTGAAGTATTAGAATGAAGTTCCCAACATATCTGTGATGCGTCTTGATAGGCCAGCTCATGTGTTTGCTGTTGAAGAGATCAAAGACGAGAAGCCATGGTATTACGACATCAAATGTTTCCTCCAAAGTCAGATTTACCCGCTTGGGGCATCTTTGAAAGATAAGAAGACTTTGAGAAGATTAGCCAGTAATTTCTACTTGAATGGTGATATATTGTACAAGAGAAACTTCAACATGGTTTTGCTTAGATGCATGGATAGACACGAAGCAGACTTGTTGATGATTGAAGTGCATGAAGGATCCTTTAGTACTCATTCCAATGGACATGCAATGGCGAAGAAGATGTTGCGAGCAGGTTACTATTGGCTGACAATGGAATTTGACTGTTGCAAGTTTGTGAAGAAATGCCACAAGTGTCAAATTTATGCTGATAAGATTCATGCTCCTCCGACACTTTTGAATATTATCTCTTCCCCATGGCCCTTCTCCATGTGGGGAATTGATATGATTGGGATGATTGAGCCCAAAGCTTCGAATGGACATCGTTTCATTTTTTTGGCAATTGACTACTTCACAAAATGGGTTAAAGCGGCATCGTATGCAAATGTGACCAAGCAAGTTGTTGTAAGGTTTATCAAGAATCAGATTATATGTCGTTATGGTGTGCCGAGCAAGATCATTACTGATAATGGATCGAACTTGAATAACAATATGGTAGAAGCTCTTTGCAAAGACTTCAAGATTGCACATCATAATTCTTCTCCCTATAGACCCAAGATGAATGGGGTTATTGAAGCTGCGAATAAGAACATCAAGAAGATTATCCAAAAGATGGTTGTCACGTATAAAGATTGGCATGAGATGCTCCCATTTGCTTTGCATGGGTATCGTACATCCGTCCGCACTTCAACAGGGGCAACCCCTTTCTCTCTTGTATATGGTATGGAAGCAGTACTCCCTGTAGAGGTTGAGATTCCTTTGTTGGGTGTGCTCATGGAAGCCAAGTTAACTTAAGTTGAATGGTGTCAGACCAGGTTTGACCAGTTGAATATGATCGAAGAGAAGAGATTGACTGCCATGTGCCATGGTCAATTATATCAGTAGAGGATGAAGAAAGATTTTGATAATAAGGTCAAACCTCGTGTGTTTAGAGAAGGTAACCTTGTGCTCAAGAAGATTTTATCGTTCAAGCCAGATTCTAGAGGAAAATGGACTCCCAATTATGAAGGCCCATATGTTGTCAAGAGAGCCTTTTCAGGCGGTGCATTGATTCTTACGACTATGTATGGTGAAGAGTTCACTCGTCCTGTGAACGCAAATGCAGTCAAGAAATACTTCGCCTAAAAAAGAAAAGAACAACTCGCTAAGTTGAAAATCCGAAAGGGCGGCTTAGGCAAAAATGAGCATCTCAGTGGATTGAAAACCCGAAAGGGCGACACAGGCAAAAATTTGAGACATAAAAACAGAAATAATTTCCCGATAAGTTGGGTACCCCACCCGGGGGAAACTTATGCAAAAATTAGGGATTATGGCAAGTAACTGCGTTCTGCTAATCTTCAGTGATTTTCGAAGACTTGTTTAAGCACAAGAGCTGACGTTGGTTCATCTTCAGCAGCGGTCAAGAGCACGGTGGATATCAAGATTTGGTAGAAGGATTAAGGATCATTTGCATTCAATGTAACCCTTTTCCATGTAAATTACCATTTTCAACTTTGTAAAATCTATGGAGTCTTGTGATTTACAGACTACCATCCTATTAAATAAAGTTGAACTTTTATCCAATTGTTTCTACTCTTATTTACTTCAGCCAATAGTTTTTAATTTTATTATGATCATTTTAAAATTAATTTTTTTAAAAATCAAGACCAAGCTTTTTTAATATATATAAGCAAGAACTTTTCCAAAGAAAGTAAAAAGAATATCAACAGCATTTCAGTAAGCAGCAAGTTCTTAAATGTGAAGCATCTGAGGTTCCCCAAGCAGTTAACTCTTCGGGTATCCCTAGACGTTTGTGTTGATTCAGACCCATGGCGGAGTGTTTGATCCCCAGTGGAGTTCCTTTCTTTATCCCCAGCTGAGTTGGTTACGGCGTGTCCTTGTCCCCATCAGAGTTTCGGCCTTCCCAGGGGAGTTCGTCTTTCCTCAGCAGGTAGATTATCATCAAAAGATGTTTGATCTCTCCCCAGTAGATCTCTTTGGTGTCCCCATCGATCGTTCTATCTTTGCTCCCAATCAGAGTGTTCTCCTGGTTTCTGAGCAGCTTTTCGTTGATTCTTCCCCAATAGGGTTGTCTCCTATTCTTACAGCGGTGACTTAAAATTCCCTATAGTTTGGATGTTTTATTCTCGGAAGATCTCCTTCCCCAGCATGGGTTGAGCCTTTGAGATGTTGATCTCTCTGTTCTCTAGCAGTTTGTCTCCATGATTTTTGTAGATTGACCGGGGGTTGTACCGGTGGTTCAATTTCTTTGCAACACCTCTGTATCCTTTGTGATCATTTTGTCAGCATAATCACCATATATACATACGCATATACCTTCATATAAAGTCAGGTTTTGTATATCCTGCATCTTCATATTTGATTGGTTCGAGATTATCATTCTCTGTTATGGTGGTACTTCATCCTTATCCCAAATCTGGTGTCTGTCCTCTTTCAAGTGTAGAGTGTCAGCCCCTAAGCAGAAAAGACTTTAACCTTTCTCTATTTCCCCACTGAGTTTATTTCCTCGTGGATGATTGTTATTTCAGTTTCCTCTCCAGCAAAATTTTCTGGATGGAATTACTCCCCTTGAGTTATGTCCTCATTGGGTTGACTCTTGATTGGCCGTTATCTTTCTAGCTCTTACCTAAATAGATATTTTGGTCCCCTGAGAGTATATTACCCAGTAACTGGTAATATTCTTCTTAGTTTGCAGTTTGTTACTTCTTGCCCAATACCCGACAAAAGTACCATTTTTCTCCTCAGCAGTGTCCCTAGTGGATCTTTTCTTCGAAAAGTATATCCTTGATACGTTCATCCTAACCGGTGACGGATATCTTCTATTCTCCCGTGGAGTCTATCCTTGATATGTTCACTTTAACCAGTGACGGATATTCTCTCCTTTGGTACTCTACCTAGTAACAAGGTAGTTATAATTCCTATTTTTGGTTCCTCAGAGAGTTAATCCTTGATATGTTCATCCTAACCAATGACGGGTTTTCTTCTCCTTGTTGGTCTTCTACCCAGTAACCGGTAGTTGTAAATCCTATTTTTCCCCTTTAGCGGAGTCTATCCTTGATATGTTCACTTTAACCGGTGACGGATTTTCTCTTCTTTGGTATTTTATCCAGTAACTGATAGATGTAATCCCTGTTTTCTCCCCTTTCAGAGTCTATCCTTAATATGTTCACTTTAACCGGTGACGGATTTTTATCTTTGATTGGTCTTCTACCCAGTAACCGGTAGTTGTAAATCCTACTTTGTCCCCTCGCAGAGTGAATCCTTGATATGTTCATCCTAACCGGTGACGGATTTTTTCTCTTCGACGGTTTTCTATCCAGTTTCCGATAGCTGTAATTCCCCCTTTTTGTTGTTCAGTTGGTATATCCTTGATATGTTCATCCTAACCGATGACGGGTATCCTCCTTGACATCCCCAGGAGAGTTTATCCTTGATATGTTCATCTTAACCGGTGACGGATTGTCTTCATTGTCGAGTTTATCCTTGATATGTTCATCCTAACCAATGACGGATACTCTCACCTTTGGTCTTCTGCCCAGTAACGGGTAGTTGTAAATCCTATTTTCTACAGTTTTCCCTAGCAAGGCTATTCTTACCCAGTAACCGGTAATGAATACTTCCTTCTGGCAGTCCTCAGCGAGTCATCCTTGATATGTTCATCCTAACCGATGACAGATGTTCTCCCTGTCAGATCTTTATTATCTCCTTACCCAGTAGCAGGTAGTAGATAATAGATTTTTGCTCCTCCTGTGTTCAAATGTTATTTTCTCCCCAGTTGAGTTGAGTGTGTCTTCCTTAGTGAAATCGTGTTTCTCCCCTGCATGAGTCAAATATTTCAGTGTTATCCTGACTTATTCGTATCCACTGTAGATCTTTTTGTTTCCCCGGCTGAGTCTTTCCATTTTGTATGGAATTCCTCGAATCCCCTAGTAGTTTTAAGTCGTAGCCTGGCCTACGCATAGTCCCTTTTATCCCCTAAGAGTCTCTATCTCCCCAAAGAGTTTTCCTTATGGAATGCATTATACTCCTGCGGATTTTCGGTCTCTCTGATTTCGTTTCCTTTGTGGCAACATTTCCCCACAAAGCATTAACGTTTGCATTCACATTATATGCATCATGAGGTCTCTTAGGCACCAAAATTTGTTTCTCTATGTTGTTAATTAAGCCCATTCTACTGAGTCGAGCCGAAGATTTTAACCTTCGCCTCCTCAGTTAGAATGTCCTTAAATAGGGGCAGCTGTAAGACCCCAATTTTGACCCTAAGATCCCTCATGAAATTTCATCATAAGCATTAGCATTGGGATCATACCTTGGCATCCTCCTTACCCCTCCTTCATTGGGTTTGTTTTAGGAGAGATCACCAAGCATTTTGTGATTATACCATACTTGTATTTTATCATTCCACTAACCAAAATACCAAAAATATGTCTTTGCATTTGCCTAATTCTTTTGTAGATAGGGCATGATCTCGTTGATTCATCAAGATCACATCTGTAACATCCTAATTTTCCATACCTTAAATAATATATATGATTATAATTGAGATTTTAACATCTCTAATTATTACAAACTAAACATTGAAACTAGCAGCTATAATAATTAATTTATCAACTAATTACTATTTATTTTATTATTAATATTATTATTCAATTTGAATACCATCGTTTTATTTTACAAACTAAACTTTGAAATTAGTCAAATACTTAATTTTAAGTTAATTAATTATCCATATTATTTTTATTATTATTACTTTTGTTGTTTTGTTATTATATTATTTGATGTTATTTGATTTGAGTATCACTATTTTACTCTGCAAACTAATCTTCAAAAAAAATAGTAAATAAAATAACCTTAAGTTAATAAATGTATTAAATAATTATCCTTATTATTATTATTATTATTATTATTATTATTATTATTATTATTATTATTATTATTATTATTATTATACTTATCATTTCATTTTATAAAAGAAATATATTTTATTTTTCTATTAATATTCTACATGATCATATGTCTTGAAATAGTAGAAAATCAATCTTCCATACATTTCTCACCAACTATTTTCACAAAGTCATATTAGAACATCTATAAAACTATTCATGCAAGACTTGTAAATATTTGATAAAGACATATTTACTAGCAAGAGTTGAAAAGTTAGAAAGCATGGGCAAAAGGAGATAAATTTACATTATTTTAATATCTTACAACTAGTATAAATAGGGGTCTTTCTGACCTCATTTTCATTCATTCATTCACAAATCATCTTTCTTACCTCTTTATTTCCTTCTTTCTCTAGTTTCTTCATATAGAAATATTAGTTTTAGTTGTCGAAGTTTTCACGGTGTCGGTTTGTAGTTTTAAGAGTTATTTTGGGGTCAAAGTTCTTCTAAAGTTTTAAAGGAGTTTGATACGCCAAAGTTCTGCTCAAATCATTTTCATAAGTAACCAGTAAGTCGTTATAATTTAATTATTTTAATTATGTTATTTATATAAAGGTTATTTTAAGATTTCGATTTAAATTTCCGTTCAGACGTCGAGATATTGAACTTATAAAGTCCAAGATAAATTTTACCATTTTAAGTTATTATAATGCCCAAGTATTATTATAAAATTAAAATGTTATTAGGAATACACTCTTGATAATTTTCTAAAACAAATAAATCCAAACGGGAGTATAGTCTAATTTATACTTGAATTTAATAACGATTTAAATATAGTGGAAGTTATGATTAAATATTTTAAATAAATAAATATTTTAATTTGTAACGGGATTATGTTTATTTAACCGTAAATTATATTCTAATTATTTTATAAATTTCATACAATTCAACGGTTATCATAAATTAGGTTCTGGGCGAACATCAGAGAAAACGCTCGTGGACTTTCAACAACGATCAACAACAAAAGGTGGGGGCAAGGTCTCGTATAAGTTGGGACGGTTAGCGTAAAATAGCTTAATATATATATGTGTGTGTAGTGGTGACCCAAGCCCTACTAGCGATAAATAAGTAAGGAGAGCCTATCCTCGAATAATGATTTTCCCAAATCACTAAGCGAGGTTATGTCGACCTTAATTATTTATCATAAGGATGATCTATGACAATTTGAGGTTGTATTGTGCTTACATTGTTTGATTAATTGTCTAATTGTTTATTTTATTTATACTTGAATGGTTGTGATTGATAGACTAAGAAAATGATCTATTAAGGAGAGAAACAACAACATTGATTAGATATTAAGTGTTAGATCCCCAATGGAATAAGGGAAGTTAGATACATTGAGTAGTTGTATTCGGTTGGGTTCTGGCTAAGGAAAAGACTTGGTCGACCATGTCCTGTACGGTCCACCTCTCTTACCTGGGAAGTCAACCATACATTATTCACTGTATAAATTGAACTAGTTATATAGAGATAAGGATCATGCCAAGGAGAAATAGACAAGGCATTTAATGGATTTGACACTCAACCGAAGTAATTAGATAATAACTATGACCTTTCAAGGTTGATACGATATTTCCCAAATATTAACTAAATACTTATGGTTGAGAGTTGCTACAAAATGGTTGAGTGATCATATAGACATGCATTGAGGAATGTGTAAGTCCACTGTCATGCGGTATGGGACGTACGAGGTTGATCAGTCGCCTAAAATCCCGACGGGGATTATTATTATTTATGCATGCTAGGCAAGATGAGGGTCTTGGCCTGAATCCTCATGGACGATCAACTTATAACACCTAGACTCCATGTGAAGTTAGGTGGCGTAGCTCTTGGTAATTGGGAGTACGTTGGATGCATGTGGTCTTGTGATATCTGATCTTGGTAAATGGGATAGGTATCCTTGACAGCGTTTAGTGGCCTGAGTCAGCATATAGTTCAGGGATGCATTAGAATAAACACTTATAAAGTATAGGTAAATATGGGATAAAGATACGCTTGTTCGAATAATTGTGGTTGTCATATATATATTACTATTTTACATCCTATTCCCATTTTTAAACTTGTACGTGAATCTTAGCCATGTATTCTTTTTGTCTTGCATCTTTGGATTGATCTATGATGATCAGGCGACGAGCTAGACCATTTAGGAGGGAAGCTATGGAGTGACAGATTACGATAATGTCAAGGCTGAAGGTTGCTAGCGTTTTGTCAAACGCTTATCACATCGTTACTAGTACGTAATATTATATACAGTCAGTATAAGTGTCAGTCCTGTTGGACTTAGGAGGTCCTTCTGTTAAGCTTTCTTTTGATTTTCTTCATGTACTTTTATTTTAAGTTTTATCTATGTGGCAAGGCCACTAGTCTTAACGGTGTCAAACTTTATGTAAAACATATTTGAAGCATATATATGTGAAGTAGTATATTTTAATTAGTTCAGTCTTGTTATTTAAAAAATTTAAATTTTCTGTATTTTATTTTAGAATTTCACTAATGGGACATAGGCTGTCTCATTTAATGGTATCAGAGCTGGTCGATTTAGCTCAGACCGTAAGTGTCTAGAGTTATACTGACTGTATCAAGTTGGATTCCAAACCGGATGATAACTTTTCTTTTGTGTGTTGAGTCTTCCTCTTGATAGCCTTCTAATATACTGATCTAGGAAGCATCTTTAACACACTTAAATTATTCTTCTTTCTTTTTCCCCCAACGGTAACGTAACAGACACTTCACAAAATTCACTATATAAATACTTCACACCTATTCATTATTTCATATCAATTTCAAAGTACTTATCCACACCTTACAAATGGCTAAATGTTTTCTTTTATCCATCACTCTTCTTGTCATTATCTTGTTTCTTATTGGTATTATCAAGCATGAAGAATTAGGTAAAAATTTCTTAGCAATAATGATAATTATAGTTTTACCATTACTAGTCTTAGCTTGGTTTATTAATAGAGGTTTTTAAATGAAACATGGTCATGGTTTTTGTAATCGTTGTTACTGAATAAATTGATATGCTTTTGTTTATACACTAAATATTGATTATCCTTGCCAAAATTCTAGATATAATCATAACTAACGTTAAGCATTAATTCAACATATTAAACATAACATTGCATGTGAGAGAATTGACAAAATCCTTATCGATGAATCATTCATTGGGATATAAATATACATATTTATTATGTTCTTTATGTCTTGTGGATGATTGAGCCTAATAATGTATCCTTTTTGGGAAGTTATGGTTCAGAACGCCAGAAACGTGAGGCGTGGTAGGAGTGCTGGTAGAGGCGCTAGTAGAGGTGTAGGTAGGAATGTGAGTGGTGAAGCTACTCCCGAAGGGGTAGCTAACATCCCCATGGGACGAGAAGATCATTCCCAAACTGGAACGAACTCTCAAGTTGACACTCGAGATGTTCGTGAACTTGTTGCAGCTGTGTTAGTTCAAACACAACAAAATGCTCAAATCCTGCAACTCACTCGTGATCATCAACTTTTTCAGCAACAACAAAGAGAAACTGTGCATGAAGATACGGGATTGAACTCATTTCTGAAAGGTAAACCACCACAGTTTGGTGGTGACTTTAATCCGGAGGGTGCTGAGAAATGGTTGCAAGAGATAGAGAAGATATTTTCTTTCACTCACTGTAGAGAGAATAGAAGATTCGGTTATGCAACATTCATGCTGACAGGCGACGCTGAAGCCTGGTGGAGAGGAAAACATAGATTATTGGAAGAGGAAGGAAGAGAGATCAACTGGATCTTGTTCAAAGAAGAATTTTTGAGGAAGTATTTTCCAAAGCTATGTAGGAAAGAGAAGGAGAGAGAATTCCAGAACCTGCGTCAAGGTACGATGACGGTGGGAGAGTATACTAGAAAGTTTGAATCCTTGCTAAAGTATTCTGAATTTTACCGCTTGCATCCAAGGGAAGAATGGATGTGTGAAAACTATCAAGATGGATTGAAATATGATATCCAGAGGGCAGTTCTACCTCTGCATATTATGTGCTTTGGTGAGCTGATAGAAAGATGTTTGGAGTTGGAAGGAATTGATAATAGGAAGAATCAATATGGATCAGGAGCACTGACCCGAAATAACAACCACAAGGGTCGTTTTAACCGAGGCCATGGAGGAAGGACCCAACAAGGGGGTAGGCCATATCAAAGGCCTACACCATATCATAACCAGGATTCTAGGAGGTTAATGTTCAACTGTTACAGTTGTGGAGGGGCACATCTTAACAAAGATTGTCCAAATAGAAATATTGGAGCTTGTTTTTGTTGTGGTCAGAAGGGACATTTTCTCAAAGATTGTCCCCAAGGACAAAATCAACCAACAAGCCAGAAGAGCGTCCTAATAAACAATAATAATGTAGGGAGAGCAAGGAACGAAGGCCCAAATGTTGGTCAAGGACCTCAGAATCAGAACAAGCCAACCACAGGATGAGTATTTGCAATTAGAGGAGCTGAGATCTCAAAGTCAGATGGGTTAATCCAAGGTATGTGTTTAATTGGAGATAAGTTGGTATCAGTATTATAAGTTGACCATTACAACTCCCTCGGGAGAAAGAATGGTAACTTGTTCAGTCTGTGCAGACTGCCCTGTAATTTTAGAAAATAGAAGATTCTTAGTAGATCTTGTAGTACTCCCGCTAAAAGACCTAGATGTCATCTTAGGAATGGATTGGTTATCAGCCAACGATGTAAACTTGGGGTGCAAGAAGAAAATTTTAACATTTGGAGAAGATAGTGCAGAAGTCATAAAGGTGGAAACTCTCACCCAAAAATTTATGATGTTATTCTCTATGTCAGAAGGAGAAACCCCTAGTGTTGAAAATCTTCCAGTGGTCTGTGAATTCCCGGAAGTTTTTCCAGAAGAGGTTCCAGGTTTACCACCGGTTAGGGAAGTGGAGTTTTCTATAGACTTGGTTCCAGGCACTGGACCAATTTCTATATCTCCTTATCAAATGTCACCCTTAAAGATGGTTGAGTTAAAGAAACAGTTAGACGAGATGTTAGAGAAGGAATTTATTAGACCGAGTGTATCGCCATGGGGAGCTCCAGTCTTGTTTGTTAAGAAGAAGGATGGTTCTTCTAGACTTTGTGTAGATTACAGACAACTTAATAAAGCTACTGTAAAAAACAAGTATCCTTTGCCTAGAATCGATGACTTGATGGACCAGTTAAAGGGAGCATCGGTATTCTCAAAGATTGACTTGAAGTCTGGATATCATCAGATCAGGGTGAAGGAGGATTATATTCCAAAAACAGCTTTCAAATCCCATTATGGACACTATGAGTACTTAGTAATGCCATTTGGTTTGACTAATGCTCCAGCAGTATTCATGGGTTACATGAATAGGATCTTTACTAGTACGTAATATTATATACAGTCAGTATAAGTGTCAGTCCTGTTGGACTTAGGAGGTCCTTCTGGTAAGCTTTCTTTTGATTTTCTTCATGTACTTTTATTTTAAGTTTTATCTATGTGGCAAGGCCACTAGTCTTAACGGTGTCAAACTTTATGTAAAACATATTTGCAGCATATATATGTGAAGTAGTATATTTTAATTAGTTCAGTCTTGTTATTTAAAAAATTTAAATTTTCTGTATTTTGTTTTAGAATTTCACTAATGGGACATAGGCTGTCTCAACATCTAGGGTTTGAGACCCTCATGAACAAAGAGCACAACCAAGAATTGATTCAAGAATGGTTATAAGCATCATATATGATTCCCAATGTTCTCTACATGTTATATTGATCATGTTTGCTTCAAGATTTTGAGGGTGATTTGCATTGGAAACCCTAGTTTGACTGGATATCTTGAGTAACTTCTCCAAGAAGCTATCTCACCTATTGATCAAATTTCTCAAGGGACACATCAAATTTCATCATCTTATGAATATATGATCTACCATGAGCCAAGAATGTCAAGAGAATTGGAAGTTAGCAAGTTAGTTGATGGTGGTTGGCCAGATGAATTCATCTGATCAAAATTGGGTCTCCCTAGACCCTATCTCCTACAATTTTCACCATATGAAAATTATTCCAAGAGAAAACTTACTCTAAATGACATTATAAACAACTTTCATGTTTATACTTAGAGCTAGTTTTTATTGGAAAATCATTTTCTATGATGAAATATTATAGGTCATTTTGTCTAAACCCTAATTTGAAAGTCAACTTCCCAAGGACATAACTTGCTCAATTTTTATGAGATGAAATATTTCCAAGTTTCACAATCAAATTCAGTGTGTCTACTTCAACTTTTATGTTTGGAGTGAGAGCTGATTCAACTTCTTTGAACATGTGATATGAGGCTACATTATAGGTCACTTTTGACCTAAACCATTGATCAAGTGATTTTTCCAAACTTCAAAAATGCATAACTCTATCATTGATAATCCAAATGGAATGAAATTTGTGACCACTTTGAAGGTCTTTGAGATAGCTACAACTTTGATGAAGACACTTTTCTCATTTGAAGCTCCTATAAAAAGTTAAGCAAGGTGGAATATTGAGACATATGGCTTGACACTTAGAAATATTTTGATATATCAAATTTTCCAAACTTCCACCTCAAATATCTCAAAGTTCCAAGATCCAAATGAAAAAGTGTTAAACATCAAACTTGTTCCTATTGATCTCACCTTTCCAAAGAGCTAAAATTCATGCATTTTGGATGAGAAATGCATAGGTTGCACATGGCTTAAACAGGCTGACATCATTTGGCATGGATCAATCTTCAAATGACAATGCTCAATTTCCTTGCAATCCAATCCATCTCCAAAGCATATGAACTTCATTTTGGACTTTCAAACAATCATTTCAGGGGCCTATGCGTGCTCATGCACCATGCTTTCATCATTTGCCAATTTTGGAAAGTGAAAGTGAGTGTGAAAATATCATCCAATTTCTCTATCAATTGAAGCCCTTATGCTCAGAATTAACACACACATTACGCCAGCTTTGAATCTCCATTGAAAACCCTTCATACTAAGAGGATAAACCTGAAAAATTCAGTTGAATTTGAGCTTGAATCTCCACTGTTTTGGAATTCAATTCTCTAGGAGTCCATTGATTCTAAGCCTTTCCATTCCTCTTCTGCAAGCAATTGAAGTGAAGCCTAGCACGATTCAGATCAATATCTAGCAAGCTCAGACCTCCATTGAAGGTAATTTGCAGAAAATTTGATCTCTTCGATTCTCCTTGTTTCTTGCTCAATTCCATTGATTCTTGTGTTGTCTGAAGTCCTACCAATGTAGGCAAGGTGTTTGAGTTGCTTTGAGGCTAAATCGAAGCAACTCAGATCATGAACCTCATTTTTCAATTCCACATATCTCTCAATATAGTTGGAATTGGAAGAAATAGAGATGATATTCGTGCTCAGTGATGTTTTCTCTTTAAAATCATGTCCCTATTTGAAATTTTGGTGATGGTTCATGATGACCAATCCGGCGAAGCTCACCGGAGAAGACAACCGGAGCTCTGGCTCCGGTGATGATGTGTCTTTGTTCTAAACCATGTGATCCAACCTCCACGTTTTAATCTCAGCCATTCCTTTTGATTACTTATGTCACAACGCGCTTGACTAAGGTGTTGGTGGAACGCGTGTTGTGGATCATCAGATCTGCCACCTCAATTAATGAGGGAGATCTGATGGTACACATATTTTAGCATTTTCTGAATTTCTATTTAATTCCATTTTTTCATTAATTCATAATAAATTTAATATTGATCCAAAAAATATGGGACTTTCACCAAAAAAATTCAAATATTTTTCATGAATTAATTGATTTTCCGTTTGTTTTTAATTATTTAAAAATATTTTTAAGTGTCCAAAAATTATAAAAAAAAATTTATCCAAGGTCCTTTGACCTTGTTTGACCTATGATAAATCACATGGCCATTTATTTGGTGTTTTGATGTGATTTTAGGATTTGGACAAAACATATTTGAATTTAATGCATTATTTTAATATTTTTAATTGAATAAATGCCCTTTTAATTGTGTTGACCATTTGTATTGACTTATTTGAGTTTTCTCATCTGTTGTTGGGCCTTGGTCAAGGATGATTTGACTTTGTCAAGTTAATATTATTGGATTTAGGGGATTGATGGAATGTACATTCCATCTCCCAAAATGAATGAATAATATTAATTTGGTAAAAATTCTCCTTTGACCAATTTGTGATCTCATTCATCCCTTTCCCTCTTCATCTAATCCCCCTTCTTCTTCCATTCATTTTCAATTGGCAAATGACATCTCAAAGTACTAATGCTAGTTGATTGAAAGATTAACATGAGTATGGATGAGATTAGGCCACATCTTTTGCATATTTTTGTGTGTGGTATGTTTAATGAGCATAGTTCTTAATACTATGTCTCCAAGATGCATTAACACCAAAAGTTTATTGCCCGACCTCAAATAGTTGAGACTTCTACATAAGTCCAATTACGATTGCTTAACATAGCGCTAAATTTGTTACACAAAAGGCATAAGCATTCTTGTTAGTGAGATTGTAAGTCTCCTCTCTTCCATGGTATTGTGTGGAAACTTCGCCTTCTTTCCTTCCTTTGGAAGATGTTTTGGTTCAAGGATCCATGCTTGTGGCAAGGGGGTTGAGTGTTCTCCAAAGAATGTCTTGAAATCAAAAAAGCAAAAACAAAACTAACTATTAACTTACTAACCATTAACTTTTACTTTCAAGCTTTTACTTTTAATGCAATTTACTTTTATTATCATTTGTCATTGTACATATCATTCTAAGTGTTTATGTTTATGCAATTTTCACTTTGTCCACTTGGACCATATTGTGTGATATACTTTGTTGCTTTGTTTGCTTGATTGGTCTTTGACCATTAATGCACATAATAATAACAAAAACCCTAAAAGACATTTGAGTGGACTGTTGGTTTGATTTTGCCCAATTGAACTTAGAACTTAGGCAACATTCCTTTGCTAATGGACTTGGCCAATGCCAACTTGTTGAAGAACCAAGAACTTTCAAGTTTGAATTCATCTAATACACTATTCAAGATCTCTCCAGATTCATCTGCAACATTGATCATTGTTAAGCTGTTATGTTGAACCTGTGACTTGTAAAATTCATCTGCTACATGGGCTATTTTGAAGAAGATCATTGAAGTGGATAAGCTTGGATGAGGCCATCTTTATTTGATGCCTTTTCTCTTTAAGATTGATATAATTATGCATTTGTGTGTTGCTTGAATCTAAAAAGTCCAAGGGAATTCTGGTTTTCTATTGACATACTTGTCTATTGGATTGCTCCCATTTAGTCAGATCTTTTCAACTTTAAACTTTTAAAATCTTGTATCTAGGGTAGTCTCTTCATCTTCTCCCCATTTCTTTAATTTCAAAATCTCTCCCTCCACTTTCAAAACCTTCTTTGTGTGGACTATTTTGTTCCAAACTTTGACCACTTTTTACAAAAAGGTAGAAACTTTGGCCTTATGCCATTGCATTTTCAAACTTATTTTCTTAAATCAAACTTGTAAATAAACTTAACTATACTTGACTTAAACTTTCAAAAAGCCAAAAAGGACTAACTCATTCAAACCATTTTAGGCCTTTGTGCCTTTCAAGCTTAATTTTTGTTAAAACCAACATACTCACTTAAAAATTTCTAGCACGAACTACGAGGTTTTGATCCCTTATTTTTATGTTGGTACGTAGGCACAAGACCGAAGATCTTGTCAAACACAAAAATATAATTAATGAATTCTTTTCTCATCCCCCCATTCTATTTGTTTGTAAACATCACTTTGTACAAAATACTTATGCACACAAAAAGGGCTCCCTAGGAGTACCTAGGACACTTTGGGTGCTAACATCTTCCCTCTGTGTAACCAACCCTCTTACCTGTGATCTCTGATTTTTATTAGTTTTTATTTGAAAACTTCTTACTAATTGGGTTTTGTTCGTACTTTTTCCCTTTTCCCTTGGAAACAATAAAAGCACGGTGGCGACTCTTGTTAATTGATCTTTAGCTCGTCAATAGCTTAATGATCATGAATATCCCGCTATAGTTTTTCCTAGTCTCTAAATCTTGCAATGGTCTGCACCTGATTAGTCGGTTCTCGAAACGGTTCTCTTTAATCGACTGATCTTTGGGAGTTAGTTTTCACTGTACTATTTGGGTAACTTGCCCTTGATTGAGCCTCTAAGGGACTTGCCTCAGACAAAATAAGTATTGAAGTGATTTTCCTCCCTAATCAACTGATGCTTGGAGATTTGTCTTATACTGACTAATTCTTAGGTCAACACAATCATTAGATGCCATGCCCCTGACTCATAGGGTTATGAGGTAGTTTTGATTCGTTTCAGCACCAACGATCATGTACCTCTCTGATTGCCCCTTGTTGGAATTTCCCTGATGTCAAGTACTGACTTGTAGCTAAAATTTTCATTCAAAAAATGGTAATTTTAATGCGATGTTCGTGCAGGTTTTGAAAAAAATCATTTATTGAAATAATGTGGTAGTGTGTGACAAGTGGACCATGAGTCCCAACGCGGTGCTGGTTTAGCTAGCGTATGAATGATACAACGAGAATAGAAGATTAGAAAATATCTAGGATTTAGTTTATGCAACCTTGTTGTAGTATGCTTTCAGAATAAACCCTACTTCAATTAGGTCTTTTGAGGGTTGTAACGTGGCTTGGTTCATGGTTTGTGAAACAAAGGATATAAGGCTCAAATTCGTTTTAATCCACCCCTTCTTCATGATGATCTCCAGTCTTATGTTCAGTTGATTCAACACAGACATTTGTCTTCTTAAGATAGTTTTACGATGTAAAATTGAAGATGAAGATTCAATATTTTCTTGAAATGACAGTCACCTTATTTTGCTTTTCGGATGTCAGTGACCCTTTGATTTTGGTATGGTTGTCACCGTATTTGTTTTGTTTTTGTTGAGGATTTATACAACCTCTTTTGATTCTTTGTCTTGATCCCTAACTTTTGCCTGGACTGCTTTTTTAAAGCTTTAAGTCCATCGGGATTGCCCTAATTTTTGCCTAAGTCTCCTTTCAGGCGTATCGACTTAGCGGGCTTTTTTACTGATTCCCCCTTTTTTAGAGGTTATGACTGCCAAGTTATTGGTCACTGAAGAACAATCAACATAACTTTTGGGTTTTTCAAGGTTCCTTCGACACTTCAGGATGTGTGGAAGAATGGCATGTAGTTGATACACATATGGGATATCTCGTCTTGTAATTCGAATATGTAGTCAGCTTAACTGAACACTACCCTGCCCCGGGGTAAGGTTTTTTTAGCTCCAAAAGAAACTCCTACTTCTAGGCTCAAAGTGGTTAACTAGGGATTAACTCATTATCTCTCTAGTGTTTGGGGATTTGAAGCAATGCTTGTACATCATCAGCAGGATTTCATCCGAAAGCATATAGTCAGCAATTATGAGTATTTTGTTTTCGTCATCCTCCTTCTAACAGTAGTATGATAAAGAAAGTGAAGGGGGAAAGTATGTGTTTGTGCTTTGCAATAAATGAGTGAATACGAAAAGATTGACTCAAAACATGCATAATCATTTCATTAATAAGACCAAATACAAATAACAATGCTTAAAGCAGACAGTTCTTAGACAAATGAGAATAAAATACAAGAATGCAAAATGGTAAAATGGCATAATGACTGCCTTCATTGAGGAAATGATCCTTCCTTTCTTGATTTGTTGTCGAACTAGCTTCGTCAGGAATTATTATACTTGTTCAGGCAGGTATGAAGCTTATCTTCGGCAATCCCTTTAATGAAATTCACTTACTACTCTGCATGCGCCGACATGAGATTTGTCGCAATATTTGGGCTAACTAGCGTGAAAGAAATTTCCTTACTGTCAATCAGGTCTTAAACTTTGTGTTTCAAAGCCTTACAATTCTCCATTGTGTGCCCTGGGGCACCCATATGATACTCACAATGAGCATTGGCGTTATAGCCTGGTGGATAAGGAGGAATCGTAAGCGTTAGCTCTTTCAAGGTAATCGGTCCACCTTTTAGCAGGTAAGGAAGGATTTGGCTGTATGGTACTGGCAAAGGATCAAATGTCTTTATGGCCTCCTTACCCTCTGCTGGTTAGGTTGACGTTGTTCTGGAACACATTGTTGTTGATTATGGTGTTGTTGCTGGTAAGTTGGTTGTTGATATGGTTGCTGATATGAAGCTGGCATGACGGCGGTAGCCTGATGGTAGGGCACAAGAACATATGGATGTTCTCTATGTCCCCATCCTCCCATTATGGAATTGGCCTGACCTTCTGGCTTCTTCGGGAGGATGGGATATGATTTCTTCACTCCACTTGAGGCGTTGGCGGAGCATGGTAACTTTCCTTTCCTGATCTGGATCTCAATTCGTTCCCCAACAGAAACAAACTCGGTGAAAGTTGGGAAGCTGGATCCTACAATTTTCTCCATGTATTGGGCATGAAGAGTCCCCATAAACATATCAATTAGTTCTTTATCAAGGAGAGGAGGTTGGACACGAGCTGCAAGCTCTCTCCACCGCTGGGCATATTCCTTGAATGAATCGTTGTTGCGTTGAGTCATGTCTTGCAGCTGGGAGCGATTGGGCGCCAGGTCAGTGTTGTATTGATAATGCCTAAGAAAGGCTTATGCGAGATCTCTCAATGATTGGACCTGTCCCCTCTCTATTTGCATGTACCACTCTAAGGATGCCCCACTGAGGTTATCTTGGAATTAATGAATCAAGAGTTGATCATTACTGATGTGGGTCGTCATCTTATGACAGTAAGCTCTGAGGTGAGTTCTAAGGCAGCTAATCCCTTTGTACTTGTCAAAATCTGGAACTTTGAATTTTTGTGGGATCACCAGGCCTGGTACCAGGCACAGATCGACAGCATCCAAACCGGGAGTAGTGTGAACCTCCAAGTACTTGAATTTCTCCTCCAACGCATGGAGTCTCTCAACATGTGGGTTATGGCATGAAGAAAGCATCATATTGATCTTCATCATCAATCATGGATCCATGTCGAGCAGATGCGGTAGAATGTTCAGGGGGTGTACATTGACCATTCGAATAGGAATAGGGATAGGGCCTCCGTTAGGATAAGCAAGACTGCCATCGAGGTTAGTTACTCCAGGGATGCTAAGCGGCGGCGAACCAAACTGAGCAGCAATTCTTCTGGCTTCGGTATTACTTTCAGCATCTTTTTCTTTTTGGGCTAAGAGCAACATAGTCTCAAGAAAATGATCCATCTTTGCCTGCATAGAGTCAATGTCTATTCTCATTGAAACTTGGTTTGCCTCAAGTTGGTCGAGTGTCATCCTGTAGTTGTGACGCGTCTCGTACCGGTGTCGAGTAGTCATTGTTACTGGACAAAGGGTAAAATATGGTGTAAGTTTTTTTTAGTTTTCTGGTTCATGAAAATGATATGCAATTCATGTTGATGATATGCAAATGCATGAAATTTTGCCACATTTTTTTATGTAAGGGAATACAATGCAATACTCATGATCACCTACATGTTGTGTAAGTCAGGGTAATAGGAGGAAGTATAGGTTTCTATGATTACTGAAAATCCCAAGGGTGGGTTCTAAGGTTGTGTTTTCAAGGGAAGAACTTATAGTCATAGATCATGTTCAAAACTTCCTCGCAATAGTGGGATGGCCACATCATGATGAAAGTTTTGAATCGATCTAATCTAAGTGGGATCTTCGTATTGTTCGAACAGGGTGTAGACCCTTCGGTTCAATACTATACAATCGCCAACTGTGAAAACAGACCTTGGGTTTAAGGTGAGGTTCCTAGATTTACGGATCATATTTAAAATTTCCCCACCATAATAGGCTAGCAATATTGTGAGGGAAATTTTAAATAGATCTACTCTAGGTGGAATCTTCGTATTGTTCCAACGAGGTGTATACCCCTCGGTTCAATACTACACAACTTCGGGTTCTAAGTTCTTCTCAAAGCTTGGGTACGAAGCTTATCTCGCAGCATTCATCAAGCCCCATAGACCACCCATCACAGTATCAAAATAAATCACATATAACATAAGTAACATAATAAGATACATAGGAGGAACGTGGAAGAAAAGAATAGAATTTTAACATTCATAAAAAATGGAACTAAAATAGGTTTGACTCTCTCTTGCTAGGAGCAGACTCCCCAGCAGAGTCGCCAACTATCGCATCTCGAAAAATACGATTCCTCGTGATGGTCGCGGAAAAAATTAGTTCGAACAGAGTCGCCACCAAACTTTATTTATTCCAATGAAGGAATAGGAAAATATCGATAAAACCTTTGAAAATAGAATAATGGTCGTCGCAACCATATTCGGGTTCGGGAGTTGATTACGCAAAGGGAAGGTATTAGCACCCCTCACGTCCGTTGTACTCAACGGGAACCTTTTAGTTCTAATTTGCGATTTGAATATTATATGAATGTTGTTTTTTTTCTTAGACTAAATAAAGGATTAAAAATAGAGATGGATGGAAACCTCAGAAGGGGGGAAATGGAGGTTTTTTATTAGTGTGCTCGCCAAGATCTCGCAATCTCGTGCCTACATATCCTTATAGTACAATAAGAAAATCAGATCATTCGTAGTTCGGGGAACTACGGTTTGTTGGTGTAACACCCTTCTAAAATACCCCAAATATTTAATTTAAAACAACAAACATATATCAATCAGAGTAACTATGCAATTAAGGGTGTCACACAATTATTTCACACCATTCACCATAATAACTGTCATGCTCTTTTATTAATTCAAAACATAAGCATTTGCACAATACGCAGCGGATAGAAATCTCATCAATCATGTAAAACATGTAACACATTACATGTAAAATTATTCAACAAGGTAAAACATCCCGTCCCGATGTTACATCTATCAGAGCACGACCCACTAAGGAGACTACACTAGACTCCAAGCACTAGCTTCTACTCAATCACTGCTCGTTACCTGAAAAATAGTTGTAAGGGTGAGTTCCTCAATCGATATAATAAGCATTATAAAATATCATGCAATATTAAGTAATTTAACACATTTCATCACCCTAATCATAACACTCATTCAGTAACGGCACCTCAACTCAACATCATACTCAATACCAACATAAAGCACACGTATAATCTCAATTCATACTCAACACCAACACAAAACACACGTATAATATTGGAATACATTCATTCATATTATACGTCATACATACATTATGCAATGAGACTCCATGCATGCGGTACCGGCTATTCGTGAACATATAGTTCAACCTCACCGATCAAATCCAGATACGGCTACCAAGCCCACTAGTCCCACTCATTTGAGACCTAGTGACTCACTCACTAATTCCTCACCATGGGAATTAGCTACCACCCCAAGGGCTATGCTATGCACGCTAATCACCTAGCATACAAACATCAACAACAATCCACAATGATTTACTCACTAATTCCTCACCATGGGAATTAGCTACCACCATAAAGGCCACAATATGCATGCTAATTCACCTAGCAATGCAACATCATCAACAACAATCCACAATGGACATATGCTCACACTCTAAGCCATAAAACAGTCCATTCACCAACACATGCATAATATATACATTCACAACATTATGCATATTTTCACACATCATCAGCATATTTATCACATAATCATATCATGTCATGCCAATTAATCAATCACAGTATTAGCACGCTCTACTAATACCTATACTACTCAAAACAACGGGAAATGATCCCTACTATATCACATACCGATATAGGCCAACCATCAAATATGTACATAACATTTAAATACCAATTTTCCCACTTTTCAACAGTGTTAACCGGTTAACGCCCTGGGTTAACCGGTTAACGCAGACCAAAACACGCTTCCTGGCAAAACTTAACAGCGTTAACCGGTTAACGCCCTGGGTTAACCGGTTAACGCAAGCAAAACAACAATATTTCACAATTCCTAACAGTGTTAACCGGTTAACACCCTGGGTTAACCGGTTAAC
The DNA here is from genome assembly GCF_024323335.1 of Lathyrus oleraceus. Taxonomy (NCBI): domain Eukaryota; kingdom Viridiplantae; phylum Streptophyta; class Magnoliopsida; order Fabales; family Fabaceae; genus Lathyrus; species Lathyrus oleraceus. Next base: position 338,533,526 of record NC_066585.1, read on the forward strand.
GCAAGACAGAAAGCTGTTCCTGCGCTAACACGAAGCAGAATGCAGAATTCTCCGCATTTTCCGCCGTTGGAGGACTTCCGGACCTCCGATTCCGATTCCGTAAAAAGCTATACGTTCGGAAAATCACTACCCATCCAATTACAGATTCAATTACAGCTCTAACATAGTTATTCATCACAATTTTTCAGCACTCATCATCCCAATTAGGGTCAATTCAACGGTTTATCACTACCCATTACATGTTAACCCATAATACCCATTAAACGACGATAAACCCCCCTTACCTGAGTTAATCCGGCGAATCTTTAAGCTTCAAGCTTTTCTCTTCTCCAAATCTTCTTCCTCTTGCTCTGTCTCTTTGCCCTTTTCCTCTTTTCAGCCGTTTCTCTGCTTTTCACGTGAAACCCTTTCTTTATCAAATGGGACTCTTTTTCTTATTTCCAACTTATATATATTTTCCAATAATTATTATTCCAATAATAATAATAATAATAATCCAATAATTCCAATTATTTAATTAAATTAATAAATATAATATTAACTTAAATTAAATAATTATCTTATTTTTATCGGGGTGTTACAACTCTCCCCCACTAAAAGAGTTTTCGTCCTCGAAAACATACCTCAAGCGAATAGCTCAGGATAAGACTCCTTCATCTGACTCTCAAGTTCCCAAGTCACATTGCCACCTGCTGGTCCTCCCCAAGCTACCTTCACCAAAGCAATCTCTTTACCCCGCAACTGCTTCAACTCTCGATCCTCGATCCTCATAGGTGATGTTTCAACAGTTAGGTTATCTCTCACCTGTACATCATCTACTTGGACTACATGCGACGGATCAGGAATGTACCTCCTCAACTGAGACACATGAAAAACCTCATGCAAATTCGCAAGTGACGGCGGTAAAGCGATACGATAGGCTACCTCCCCTATCCTCTCCAAAATCTGATAAGGACCAATAAATCGAGGTGTCAACTTCTTCGACTTCAAAGCTCGACCAACCCCAGTTATCGGAGTAACACGAAGAAACACATGATCCCCCTCTTGGAACTCAAGTGCCTTCCTTCTCTTGTCGTGATAACTCTTCTGACGACTCTGAGCAATCCTCATCTTCTCCTGAATCATCTTAATCTTTTCCGTAGTTTGTTGAACAATCTCCGGTCCAACCAAAGCACTCTCACCGGACTCATACCAACATAAAGGCGTCCGACATCTCCTACCATACAAAGCTTCAAACGGTGCCATACCAATGCTCGAATGAAAACTATTGTTGTAGGTAAACTCAATCAAAGGTAAGTAACAATCCCAAGCACCTCCCTTTTCCAAAACACAAGCCCTCAAAAGATCTTCCAATGACTGAATCGTCCTCTCAGTCTGACCATCAGTCTGCGGATGATATGCAGAACTCAATCTCAGCTTAGTTCCCAAAGCCTTCTGCAAACCTTCCCAGAACTTCGATGTAAATCTAGGATCTCTGTCCGAAACAATACTCGACGGAATACCATGCAAACTTACAATTTTCTCAATATACAACTCAGCTAATCTCTCTAATGGATAATCCATTCTGATCGGAATAAAATGAGCCGATTTTGTCAATCTGTCAACAATCACCCAAATAGCTTCAAAATTCTTAATTGTCCTCGGTAAACCAGAAACAAAATCCATACTGATACTATCCCACTTCCACTCTGGAATAGCCAACGGTTGCATTAGCCCAGACGGCTTCTGATGCTCAATCTTTGACTTCTGACAAGTCAAACAAGAATAAACAAAACTCGCAATTTCTCTTTTCATTCCCGGCCACCAAAATAACTTTTTCAAATCATGATACATCTTCGTAGCCCCAGGATGAATACTCAGGCCACTACGATGTCCTTCCTCAAGAATACTCTTCTTAAGCTCGGTAACATCCGGAATACACACCCGATTACCAAATTTCAAAACACCATTCTCATCAACTCTGAATTCACCACCTTGACCTTGATTCACTAGAGTCAACTTATCAACCAAAAGCACATCGGATTTCTGACCCTCTCTGATCTCATCCAGAATACCACTCGTTAACTTCAACATTCCCAATTTAACACTATTGTGAGTACTCTCACACACCAAACTCAAGTCTCTAAACTGTTCAATTAAATCCAATTCTTTAACCATTAACATAGACATATGCAATGATTTCCGACTCAATGCATCAGCCACTACGTTTGCTTTACCTGGATGGTAATTCAAACCAAAGTCATAATCCTTCAGAAACTCTAACCATCTTCTCTGTCTCATATTCAGCTCTTTCTGATCAAACAAATACTTTAAACTTTTATGGTCACTGAAAACCTCAAATCTTGACCCGTACAAGTAATGCCTCCATAACTTCAGAGCAAATACCACAGCTGCCAACTCTAAATCGTGTGTCGGATAGTTCCTCTCATGAACCCTCAGTTGTCTCGAAGCATAAGCTACAACCTGCTTATTCTGCATTAAAACACCACCCAAACCCAACAATGAAGCATCACAGTAAACCTCAAATGGTTCTGATGGACTTGGTAATATCAGAACAGGAGCAATAGTTAACCTTCTCTTTAACTCTTGGAAACCTTCTTCACATTTTGAGTCCCAAACAAACGCTTGCCCCTTTCTAGTCAACATTGTCAACGGTAACGCCAACTTAGAAAATCCCTCAATGAATTTCCTATAATAACCTGCGAGTCCAAGAAAACTCCTTATCTCAGAAACTGACTTCGGAGCTTCCCACTTAGATACCGCTTCTATCTTAGAAGGATCAACAGCAACACCACCTCTTGAAATCACATGACCGAGAAAACTAACCTCTTCTAACCAAAATTCACACTTAGACAGTTTAGCAAATAACTTCTTTTCCCGCAGAACTCCCAAAACCACTCTCAAATGTTCAGCATGTTCTTCTTCAGATTTCGAATACACCAAAATATCGTCAATAAACACCACAACAAACTTGTCTAGATACGGATGGAAAATCCTATTCATATATTCCATAAATACTCCAGGCGCATTAGTCACACCAAAAGGCATTACAAAATACTCATAATGTCCATACCTTGTTCTGAAAGCAGTCTTCTGAATATCTTCAGTTTTCACACGTATCTGATGATATCCCGACCTCAAATCTATTTTGCTGAACACACTCGCACCACCCAACTGATCCATCAAATCATCAATCCTCGGCAAAGGATACCGATTCTTGATCGTCACTTTATTCAGTTGCCTGTAGTCCACACACAACCTCATAGTACCTTCTTTCTTCTTAACCAATAACACTGGTGCACCCCACGGTGACACACTCGGACGAATAAATTTCTTATCCAACAGATCTTCCAACTGACTCTTCAATTCAGTTAACTCAACAGCAGACATACGGTACGGAGCCATCGACATCGGCCTAGTACCAGGTACCAAATCAATCGAGAACTCAACTTCACGCTCTGGCGGTAATTCATTCACTTCTTCAGGAAACACATCAGGAAAATCACACACCACGGCTAGATCGCGAATCACAAGTTTATCCTTAGCCTCCAAAGTCGCTAACAGCATAAACAACTCTGCCCCATCTGCTGCCGCCTCATTCACCTGCCTTGCTGATAGAAACAAACTCTTTCCTTCCTCAATCTCAGGAAAGATCACAGTCTTATCAAAACAATTGATATAGACTCGGTTAAACACCAACCAGTTCATACCCAGAATAACGTCAATCTGCACTAGTGGAAGACACACTAGGTCCATCCCAAAGTCTCTACCAAAAATACTCAAAGGACAATTTAAACAAACTGAAGTAGTAGTCACTGAACCCTTCGTAGGAGTATCAATCACCATACTTCCATGCATCTCAGATATCTCTAACTTAAGTTTCACAGCACAATCCAAAGATATAAAGGAATGAGTCGCACCAGTGTCAATAATAGCTACAAGAGGAAAGCCATTAATATAACACGTACCTCGGATCAAACGATCATCTGCAAAAGTCTCAGAACCCGATAAAGCAAAGACCTTGCCTCCCGACTGGTTCTCTCTCTTCGGCTTAGGACACTGTGGACTGATATGACCCACTTCTCCACAGTTGAAACAAGTCACAGTCTTCGACCGGCACTCTGCAGCCAAATGACCACCTTTCCCACACTTGAAACACTTCTTCTCATTACTGGTACACTCATGGATACGATGTCCAGCCTGACCACATCTGAAACACTTAGTAGGGGCACTGGAGTCTCCCCCACTAGGTCTCTTCATCCCACTCTGTCTCTGGAAACCCTTGCCAGCTGCATACGGTTTCCCACGATCATTCTGATTCTTGCCCTTCCTATCAACCCTTTGCTGATAGCTCTCCGCTCTGGCCTTGGTATCCTGTTCAAAAATCCTGCAACAGTCAACCAGGTCAGAAAACACTCTGATCCGCTGATACCCAATAGCCTGCTTGATCTCGGGACGCAACCCGTTCTCAAACTTCACACATTTCGAAAATTCCCCAGTAGCCTCATCATAGGGAGTGTAATACTTTGACAGCTCTGTGAACTTAGCAGCTTACTCAGTAACAGACCGATTGCCCTGCTTCAATTCTAAGAACTCTATCTCTTTCTTTCCTCTAACATCCTCTGGAAAATACTTCCTCAGGAATCTCTCTCTGAACACAGCCCAAGTGATCTCAGCATTCCCAGCAGATTCCAACTCAGTGCGGGTAGCAACCCACCAATCATCTGTTTCCTCTAACAGCATATGCGTACCGAACCTGACCTTCTGGTTATCGGCACACTCAGTCACTCGGAAGATTCTCTCGATCTCCTTCAACCACTTCTGAGCACCATCTGGATCGTATGCTCCCTTGAACATTGGAGGATTGTTCTTCTGGAACTCACTCAGTTGACGAGCAGCTCCCATTCCCACAACATTCGGATTCCCTCCAAGTACTCCAGCTAGCATACCCAGAGCCTCAGCAATCGCAGCATCATCTCTACCTCTTCCAGCCATCTCTATTCTGAAAACCCAATAAGCTAAACAATAAGTACGGATAGGGTTACACAACACCTATCACATACAGGGAAACAGAATAATTACGACTCGACTCGACCGACTATGCTCTGATACCACTAATGTAACACCCTTCTAAAATACCCCAAATATTTAATTTAAAACAACAAACATATATCAATCAGAGTAACTATGCAATTAAGGGTGTCACACAATTATTTCACACCATTCACCATAATAACTGTCATGCTCTTTTATTAATTCAAAACATAAGCATTTGCACAATACGCAGCGGATAGAAATCTCATCAATCATGTAAAACATGTAACACATTACATGTAAAATTATTCAACAAGGTAAAACATCCCGTCCCGATGTTACATCTATCAGAGCACGACCCACTAAGGAGACTACACTAGACTCCAAGCACTAGCTTCTACTCAATCACTGCTCGTTACCTGAAAAATAGTTGTAAGGGTGAGTTCCTCAATCGATATAATAAGCATTATAAAATATCATGCAATGTTAAGTAATTTAACACATTTCATCACCCTAATCATAACACCCATTCAGTAACGGCACCTCAACTCAACATCATACTCAATACCAACATAAAGCACACGTATAATCTCAATTCATACTCAACACCAACACAAAACACACGTATAATATTGGAATACATTCATTCATATTATACGTCATACATACATTATGCAATGAGACTCCATGCATGCGGTACCGGCTATTCGTGAACATATAGTTCAACCTCACCGATCAAATCCAGATACGGCTACCAAGCCCACTAGTCCCACTCATTTGAGACCTAGTGACTCACTCACTAATTCCTCACCATGGGAATTAGCTACCACCCCAAGGGCTATGCTATGCACGCTAATCACCTAGCATGCAAACATCAACAACAATCCACAATGATTTACTCACTAATTCCTCACCATGGGAATTAGCTACCACCATAAAGGCCACAATATGCATGCTAATTCACCTAGCAATGCAACATCATCAACAACAATCCACAATGGACATATGCTCACACTTTAAGCCATAAAACAGTCCATTCACCAACACATGCATAATATATACATTCACAACATTATGCATATTTTCACACATCATCAGCATATTTATCACATAATCATATCATGTCATGCCAATTAATCAATCACAGTATTAGCACGCTCTACTAATACCTATACTACTCAAAACAACGGGAAATGATCCCTACTATATCACATACCGATATAGGCCAACCATCAAATATGTACATAACATTTAAATACCAATTTTCCCACTTTTCAACAGTGTTAACCGGTTAACGCCCTGGGTTAACCGGTTAACGCAGACCAAAACACGCTTCCTGGCAAAACTTAACAGCGTTAACCGGTTAACGCCCTGGGTTAACCGGTTAACGCAAGCAAAACAACAATATTTCACAATTCCTAACAGTGTTAACCGGTTAACACCCTGGGTTAACCGGTTAACGCAAGACAGAAAGCTGTTCCTGCGCTAACACGAAGCAGAATGCAGAATTCTCCGCATTTTCCGCCGTTGGAGGACTTCCGGACCTCCGATTCCGATTCCGTAAAAAGCTATACGTTCGGAAAATCACTACCCATCCAATTACAGATTCAATTACAGCTCTAACATAGTTATTCATCACAATTTTTCAGCACTCATCTTCCCAATTAGGGTCAATTCAACGGTTTATCACTACCCATTACATGTTAACCCATAATACCCATTAAACGACGATAAACCCCCCTTACCTAAGTTAATCCGGCGAATCTTTAAGCTTCAAGCTTTTCTCTTCTCCAAATCTTCTTCCTCTTGCTCTGTCTCTTTGCCCTTTTCCTCTTTTCAGCCGCTTCTCTGCTTTTCACGTGAAACCCTTTCTTTATCAAATGGGACTCTTTTTCTTATTTCCAACTTATATATATTTTCCAATAATTATTATTCCAATAATAATAATAATAATAATCCAATAATTCCAATTATTTAATTAAATTAATAAATATAATATTAACTTAAATTAAATAATTATCTTATTTTTATCGGGGTGTTACAGTTGGCGTCTTTTATGAATGACTGTTTAGATCGCATCCTAAAGGCTAAACGTTGGCTTGTCTACTCTCAGCGGAGGCTTAAGCACTAGTTTGTTGTGCGCGTTAGAAAGGATTAAATAGTATTCTTTCTAAAAAGATTTAAGTTGTTGGTCGCACGGGGGCGAGAAATTAGGCTTAATATATTTGGTATTTTGAAGAAGAACGACAAAAGACTGAGTAATGTGGTGCACACCAATCGTTCAATTCTTTGAGGAATAACAAGGCGAACGCCTTTTATTTCCTTTTTTGTTCACATTATTATTGAAAAGTGTTTGCAGAAATTGAATATGCATTATAGTGAGGCGTGCGCCTCCCGCTTGCTTATTCAAGGAACAATGAGGCGTGCACCACCCATTCCTTTATCTAAGTTCATTTAGTGTGTTTTAATTGGAAGACGGTAACTTGAGAAATATGGCGAGCGCCAATCATTCAATTATTCGAGAGATGGTGAGACGAACGCCTCCCATTCTTTTTCATCCAAAGTTTAACTAAAATAAAATTCTTAGAAATTATATTAATTTGGAATAAATGATTTGAATTCGAATTTGGTAAGGTTTTAATCGAGCGACAAGAATTCGAGTAATATGGCGAATGCCAATCATTCGAATACTCGAGAGATAGCAAAGCGAACGCCTCTTATACTCTTTTTCATCTGAAGTTTAAGTTATGAAAGAATATTCTTTAGAAGTTATATTTGATTCAGAAAATGGTTAGAATTTGTAAGTTTTAGAGTTTTAATTAGACGACGAGAATTCGAGCAATATGGCGAACGCCAATTGTTGGAATACTCGAGAGATAGTGAAGCAGGCGCTTAGTATACTCCTTTTCATCCATAGTTTAAGTTATAAAAATGTTCTTAGAAGTCGTATCGAAAAAAGATTTTGAATTCGATTTCAAAGAGTTAATCAGATTTGAAAAAGATTACTTGGTGTTGGACCAAGGTTTAACTATTTTTACAATAAAGTATAATGACTTGTCCATTTATTAATATCAACAGTTAACTAATTTTTTAATTCTAATATCCTAAAGAATGTAAGTATAACAACTAAAATAAAATAAGGATAAAAGAATGTAAGTATAACAACGTGTCCATTTAAAATAATGTATCGTTATTTACTAATATTAATATTATCATCTTATCCAAAAAATTAAATAAACATTAAAATAGAAAATAGACGAATACAATATAAAAAAAGTAAAATAAAATAGGGTATGCAATAAAATGGGGGTTTTCCCAAGAGTAGCAAACCACAAGGGCTCATGAAGCCCAATGGTGCTACCTCTGTCCACCGAGTTGGGTCGAAGGCCCAAGTCCAACCCAGGTAGCGAAAAAACCTAAAAAAGACGGAAGGGAAGGAGGTAGTCGGCCATACCTTCTCTCTTTCAATAAATTATTAGTGGCATACAAACAATGGTATTGAATGGGGAATCCAAAAAATCCATTGGAAAGACCAGTAGCTGACAGCACATTGAATCATAACTATTGAGAATTAAATGCCCTTTCTTAATAAAACAAAGTAATGAAGAAAAACGGTCAGCAAGGAACCGAATTTCCACACGTTGCATCGTTCCTTAAATATTTTTTTAGACATGGAATTTGAGAAATAATGAGTCTTTAAAAGGAATTTCACTAGCAAGACAACGAAAAACCTCTCACTCTCTTCTCTCTTACAACCCAAACTCACTCTTCTTTTTCTACCCGCTCTGATCATCTTCTTCCATTGGTTTCTCCAGAGATGGGCGATGGCGCCGCTGTCCTCTCCAATGGGTCACTATCTCTAAACGCTAAGGGGAAAACAACAACCCTACCCTAATCTGCGTCTTAAACACAAATTCTAGCTTATTTTCTTCTAAATGTTTACCAAACGTTCAAATCGAACCATTAATCTTAAAGCTTTGTTACCTTAAACTAAACAAAACCCATTTTTAGCAAGCAAGGAAATCACATTAGACCCTAACACACAAACAAGTTTTCTCACGCAACAACGAATTTTCATGATGAACAAGAGACAAAACGCGATTTGGATATACATAAAGCGAAATCAGCTTTCAACATGAACTTGTCCTGCTCGTATGCACATACTAAGTTAAAAAGGAAAAAAAATCGTCTGGAGGTTTACCAGAAAGACAAATTCAAAGGTAAATGCTTTCCCCTTGTCTCTCATTCTTCTCGTTAGCTGGCTCATTCCTTCTACTCGCTTTTGTGCTTAGTTGATTTTTTCAGGGCCTAGCTCCGTTCATTCAGAGTTTTGATGATGAACTCTGAACTACCTTTAGTATTTTCAGGCTTTAGTGTGATTTGCGGATGAATTTCTACAGGGTAACGATAGCGTCATCCCCACAATGATTGGCATACGTCCCTTTTTATAGAGCCAGGTATGTGGCATCTTTTATTGTGAGTTGGTAGGAGGTGAAAGGAATCATTCTATTAGAATTTGATTTCTCTCAGATTTGGGGGGGACCAAAATATGAATCCTTGAAATTATTTCGAGTCATTTCGTGCTTTGTCTGTAGTTACGTATTTTGATCTGTTTGAAACTCGGGTGGTCCCCTCCATTTGGTATGACATCATCTTGTAAATTCGACTTCTTCGTATATGAGTATTCTTATGGATTGTTTATGTGATATGGTTTGAAATTGCTCTAACGTGTGTGGCTTGTGTTTTGGCTCAGGTTTAGTATTGCAGGACTTGCTTTTTTGTTTGCAGCATTTTGCAATTACACTACTTTGTTTCACATTACCCATCCATTATGGATATGTTTGTCTTGTATTGTTGGTTTGGGTGATTGCTTGCTTTGAGTTCTGTAGAACACATGCTGCTATGGTTGCTGAATTAGTATCACATATACCACTAATTTTGAGATGCCTCATTGCATTACAGAGCTTTTGATTTGGGTCTCCCAAGGACTGCATAAGTTAGGTTTGTGGGCTTCACTGCAGGTTTTGCTTTATTTCTTCTTTTGATATGCAGCAGATATGATATTGAAGATGATTATGCATTGGTTTAAATGCCATGATCTGCTGATGATCCATGTTTCTGTTGTGATAGTGCATGTTTCTGTGTTGCTTCGGTCACAGTTGGTGCGTTGGTGTGTACACGGCATTGCAGTTTTGGTTGCAGCTTTGTTCACGGTGTTGGAGCTTGGGGAATCATGTGAGAACTTGGTTGAAACTTTGATTTAATTTGAAAATGTTTTTTATCATCGAGTTGCATTGACTATTGTGGTTGATCGAATCGATTCACTTATGTAGGATCTTATTTGTTGCAGGTTGCACTTGGTGTGTACACGGCATTGCAGTTTTGGTCGCAGCTTTGTTCACGGTGTTGGAGCTTGGGGAATCATGTGAGAACTTGGTTGAAACTTTGATTTAATTTGAAAATGTTTTTTATCATCGAGTTGCATTGGCTATTGTGGTTGATCGGATCGATTCACTTATGTAGGATCTTATTTGTTGCAGGTTGCACTTGGCTACAATTTGGCATTGCCGTGATGTCATTATTTTCATCTAGCTTGGTGTTGCAGCCTTGCTTGCAGCTGGGATTGTTACCGCTAGCAACTTTGGTTCATTTTACCATTATGCTGTTGTTTGGTTGTTCGTTTGAAGTTTGGCATGGCTAGTGGTGTTCGTGTGTACTGCTTGTCGGATTGCTTTGTTTATAAATAAAATCTTGTTGTAATTCACTTTCGTCCTACTTGAAACAATCATTTGGACTTGGGCTATGTAATGTGGAATTGAAGTATGGTTTTAATTATTGGATATGGTTTATGTGAATGATTTAAAGTTATAGTTTTTAATTGGTTATGGAATTGATTGGCAAAAATGGATACTTGAAAAATGGGGATAAAGAATTGGAGTTGGATTTGTTGGACCATGTCTTGACTAAATATGTATGATAAATTTGAACATGACTTGAACTGATCACATGCACATGGCTAATGAACCATGCTATAACTTGAATGAACCAACAATCCTAAACCAACGGACATGATCAGCAGTTGAATTCAATCACACTGGGCTTTAACAAACTTGTATGGACGAATGATATGCATGAACCGAAGACCTGTGTTATTGCACTAATGATAACCCCAACCAAGCAGAAGATCAAGAACATGTGATGCTTGAAATGAATCCCCATCAAAGACTCAGGACCATGGACCTGTCAGGCTCACGAACCACCCATAATAGATCAGATGGATCAAATGAATCCTCAATCTTCTAGTGCACACACCATAGAGGATTAAACCCATCAGCACCAGGAGCTTAGACTAGAACCAAGAGTTATGAACAAATGAATGTTGAGTGAACTTTTGATCAAGAAGACAAAACCAAGCACCATGAAGGATGAAGAGCTATGTAAAATTAAGGTTAGGAGGCCACACAATGAATGTTATGCCCAATTAGGGTTTATGGAACCTCAATTAAGTAAGGACCCCTTGGATTAGGGTTTTGCTACACAAGCGAGGGTAGTAACAAAAAAAAACCTTCTGATAAGACCCCCAAGTTCCGAGCCTTTCCATTATGCCCTCTTGTTATGGATGCTAATGAAAGTTTTTAAATTGTCTGGACAAAATTGGGGTATGACACATATTTCTCAACATTTCCATTACATCAGAATTATCTGATTGAGAAGGAGGTGGAGGCATATAGGAAGATTGTTGGTTGGTCCAACCGGTGTGTTTCCACTCTCTCCAGCCTTGGTTATCAGATGGATTTTGTCCAGGTGTTGCACCTAGCCAATCACCATGGTCATCAACTTGTCGATCATCCTCCATGGGATGAGTATCTTCATCATCATTCTCTTATTCATTTTCATCATCTTCATCATCATCACCATCATCATCTTCCAAATGCTGAATACTAGAACTTGAAGCTTGAGTACGAACCTTGTATACTCGCACTATAGGATCCCAAATGTAGCCCATTAAACTTAGTGATTTTTTATAGAATTCTTGATTAGTAGTCACTGAGGTGTATTGAATTCCTGGAACAAACACTTCAGCCCGATTAAGGATACTTTGATAAATGAAGGATAGTAGAGAGCGGTGCCTCGACCTGACTCCTTTAGGGAAAAAATCATGCTTGCAATGTAGTGTGGTCATTTAACCTTCAGCTTATGTTTCAACACATAAACCAAGTGTACTTTCGCCTTGTCAACTCTGGAGTAAAACTCCCTTCTTAGGGTAGATAACATGCATTACAACCCAATGTAAGATCATGTCAACAGGCTTAAAAAGTCCAGTAGTCACATTAGTATGGAACAAGTTACTCGCGACAACATTGCCAGAACAAGGTCTCTTCAACATTGAGTTTAAGGCAGGCCTGAACTCATAGTTTGGAGAAAATACAATATCGGTTATCTTAAGATCATTAGGAGATGTCATTGGAGAATTTTCAAACAAATATTTACAAACATCATCATTAACCTCAAGAACCCTATTACCGATATTATATTTAAACTCATAACCCTCGAATTTTCCAACAACACCTGTATAAAATAGTTTGACCAAATCTTCATTGTACATAGTAGTACATTCTAAGAATAAGTCAATTCTTTGAATATTGAACCGCTCAACAACCTTTGGAATGCGCATGCATTCAGCCACTATGGCGAGTATACATATTGCTTAACAATTGTTCTCTTTTTGAAATTCTTTTCAAAAGATTCAGGAAGACCATCAGAGAGTAAAGAGAGAGTAGTTATTGGCATATTTGAGCGAGGTTGTGCAGTACCAATATGAGAAGAGGGTCCCCTTGTAGTTCTTCATCCGGAAGTTCTTGATGAAGCCATTTGAGTGTTGCTTTGAAGAGATTTGAGGTAATGGGATTTTAGGGTTAGTATGAGGAAGAGAGAAAGAGAGAGAGAGAGAGAGAGAGAGAGAGAGAGAAGAGAAGAACTAGGAGATTGATTATGCAAGTGAAGATAGATGCATTTGAAATCAGTTGACGCATACGTGTTAAAAAACCCAATAAGTGGACTCTAGGTAGCGAAGAGTCGACTCGTGGGTCGGCCTGTTGGGACCCGAAGTTAATGAAACGATGGAATTTGCAGCGAAGAGTTTACTCATACAGGTAATGAGTCGACACATCCTTGTTAAAAAAATGCAGATGAGTGGACTCTGGGTAGCGAAGAATCGACTCATGGGTCGACCTGTTGGGACCCGAAGTTAATGATTTGAACACATGAAATTCAACAACAGCAAAGAGTCGACTCAAACAGATAATGAGTCGACACCCTTGTTTAAAACGCAGATGATTGAGCTATGAGTAGCGAAGAGTCGATTCTTGAGTCCACATGTTGGAACCCGAGGTTAATGATCCGAAAACATGAAATGCAACAATGGTCCTAATGATGAATGCATGTTAAATATGATTCCTAAGCAAATTTACACATATTTCGAACATAGAAATGGATTAAGCTTAGTCCAAACCATAAAATAAACCTCAAGAAAGTGCATTATATAGAACAAGTACATACATATATAAATGATCAAGATAGTTCAAATAGATGGGAACGATATTACCTCCAATGACGATAAACGATGAATGCCCTCACATAGCTCACACTTATCAATGTGATTAATCAAATAATATACAAGCATAGATATAGAGCAAGCATCATATATAAATTTAAAAGCGATCTGAGATATCAAGAACACCAAGTTCCCTACGGATGTGGAGGAAAGGTTCTATCGCAAGTGGTTTTGTGAAAATATCAAAAAGTTGATTTTTACTATCAACGTGCTCGAAGACGACATCACCTTTCTCAACATGATCCCTAAGGAAGTGATGATGAATTTTAATATGTTTAGTGCATGAATGTAGTATAGGATTTTTGGTTAGGTTAATGGCGCTTGTATTGTCACACAAAATGGGAATACGTTCAAGTTGAAAATTGAAGTCGAGTAATTGTTGTTTGAGCCACAGGATTTAAGCACAACAACTATCGGCTGCAACATATTCCACCTCGGTTGTTGACAAAGCAACAAAAACTTGTTTTTTGCTGTGCCAACTCACTAAGGAATTTGAATAAAAATGACAAGTACCACTAGTGCTTTTCATATCCAATATGCAACCAGCAAAGTCGGAATCAGAGTAGCCAACCAAAGAACAATCACTTCCCTTAGAAAACCAAAACCCATACTTTAAAGTACCACAGAGGTATCTAAGTATGGGCTTGACGACCTTTAAGTGTGTTTCTTTGGGACATGATTGGTACTTAGCACACATACATACACTAAACATGATATTTGGATGGGATACGGTAAGATAGAGGAGGGAACCTATCATACCTCTATACCTTTTTATATCTACGGCCTTACCATTTTCATCCCGGTCCAAATTTACCGCAATAGGAATTTGAGTGTGGATTACTTGGAGTGTTCCATATAGAAGCGCTTGAGTAACTCATTGCAGTACTTCGTTTTGCTCACAAAAGTTCCTTCTTCAAGTTGTTTGATTTGAAGCCCGAGGAAGTAATTTAACTCCCCCGTCATCCTCATTTCAAATTCTCCCTGCATCAACTTAGAGAATTCCTTGACCAAATTTATGTTAGTAGATCCGAAAATAATGTCATCTACATAAACTTGAACTAAAATAGAGTGTTTTCCTTTAAGCTTAATAAAAAGGGTTGTATCAACCTTCCCTCTTGAGAATCTTTGTTCTAGTATAAAATTGTTAAGACACGCATACCAAGTCCTAGGGGCTTGTTTGAGACCGTACAAAGGCACGCTTAAGCTTATAAACATAGTTAGGATGCTCATAGTTTTCAAAACCGGGAGGTTGAGATGCATAGACCTCTTCATTAATGTATCCATTTAGAAAAGCACTCTTAACATCCGTTTGAAATAATTTGAAGTTTTGAGAACAAGCAAAGGTAAGCAAAAGGTGTATAGCCTCGAGTTGGGCGACCGAAGCATAAGCCTTCTCATAGTCGATGCCTTTCTCTTGGTTATACCCGTGAGCAACAAGGCGAGCCTTGTTGCGAGATATAACTACATTTTCATCTAAGTTGTTCATAAACACCCATTTAGTACCAATTACTCGATGCCCTCACGGAGGGGGTACAAGATCCCACACCTCATTTCTCTTGAACTGATCAAGTTCCTCTTGCATTGCTAAAAACCAATGTTCATCGAGTAATGCGTCTTTGGAGTTTTTAGGCTCAATTTGAGAGATGAAAACGAAATGATAACAAAACTTATTTATCTTTGACCGTGTGGTGATTCCCTTTGAGATATCTCCTAGAATATTATCGATGGGATGATCCTTAGAAGATTTCCATTCGAAAGGAAGATCATTGTTATTAATTGGATGATCCTCCTCTTTCTTTTCAGATATAAGATCCGGCTCCTCCTCAACTTTTTCCGGATTAGGTTCAACACTTTTTTCTTCTTGATCTTTTATTATGTTTTCCTAAGGAACACATGTATCATCAACAAAAATACCTTCTCTAACAATTTTTGGATAAGATTCATCAAAGGAAACATGCACAGATTCTTCAACAATACATAACCTTTTGTTGTATACCCTATATACTTTACTAGATTGAGAGTATCCGAGAAAGATAACTTCATCGGCTTTTGAGTCAAATTTACCAAGATTTTCTTTACCATTATTTAACACAAAGCATTTACATCCAAAGACATGAAGATGTGAAATATTAGGTTTCCTTCCCTTTAATAATTCATAAGGAGTTTTGTTGAGAATAGGACGAATGAGTATCCTATTCAATACATAACAAGTCGTATTTATAGCATCGGCCCAAAAATATTTAGGAAGGCCATTTTTATTGATCATAGTCCTTCCAAGCTCTTCTAAAACTCGGTTTTTACGTTCTACTACTCCATCTTGTTGTGGAGTTCTTGGAGCGGAAAAATTATGATCGATTCTATTTGTTTCACAAAATTACTCAAAGAGGTGGTTTTCAAATTCACCTTCATGATCACTTCAGATAGTAACTATGCTAGTGTTCAATTTGTTTTGAGAAATCTTGGCAAACTTTTCAAAAGCGGAAAAATGTCACTTTTACTTGCTAAGAAAATGGTCCAACAAAATCTAGAGTAGTCATCTACAATAACAAAACCATAGTAGTTTCCACCTAGATTTTTAATTCTAGATGGCCCAAAAAGGTCCATATGGAGAAGTTCAAGGGGCCTTGTTGTATAAACAATGTTTTTAGATTTAAAAGATATCCGTGTTTGCTATCCCATTTGGCACACATCACATAAGTGATCTTTTGAAATTTTGATTTTGGGTAGATCAATTACTAAATCTTTTGCAACAACTTTATTTAGCAAGTCAAAGTTGACATGTGCTAATCGCCTATGCCAAAGTCAAGAGTCTTCACTCATGGAGACAATACATTTAGCGCTAGTCAAAGATACTTCATTCAAGTCAATCATGTATACGTTTTTTACCCTCAAGCCCTTAAACACATCATTATTTTTATCATTATGTTCAATCATGCAACAATCTTTTGAAAATGATATTTTATATCCTTTGTTGCATAATTGGCTAATGCTAATAAGATTGTGCTCAAGGCCTTCAACTAAAAGGACGTCTGAGATGGTAGTAGAAGAGGGATTACCTATATTACCTTTTCCGAGTATAGCTCCCTTGTTATTATCATCGTTGGTTACAAATCCTTTCTTCTTAGACACAAAGTCAAAGAATAAGAAGATGTCACCCATCATATGTCTTGAGCATCCACTATCGAGAAACCGTGTTCTCTCCGTGGCCTTAAGACATTCTACCTACAAATTAATTAAGGGAAGGAGGTAACCAATTTTCATTGGGTCCTTGTGTGTGTGAGTTAAACTTTTATTGCATTTGGGCAACCATTGGAAAATGCCTTTAGGAACTAAAAATCTCCTAAATTGGCATTTAGCAATAGTGTGTCCCCTCTTGCAACAATATAGACAATTTAAGTTTGGATGAGAGTTGCTTTTGCTAACTTGGTCTTTTACCACATAAGTGAATTTTTGATAAGGATTATTCATGTTACCTCTAAAATGTGATTGATCAATAGAAAAGGTAACTTTAGGTTATAAAGCCTTGTCTAATTTAGCTTGAAGAGTTCTAACCTCTCTTTTCCAAATGTGACAAGTTTAACATCCAGACCATCTAAACCAAAATCCCTTATCATCCTCAGTTTTGCCTTTAGTATCCTCTATCATAGATTTATTAAGAGTTTCTAATTTCTTTTCGGAATCAGAAACCTTCTTTTCTAAATACCAAAAAATATTCTTATTTGAGGCTAAGCGTTTAAAAGCTTCCCTGGCCTCATTGTGTAGAGTACTAAAGGCTTTTTGCAAATCAAAATAAGACATTTTATCAACATGATCATATTTAGAATAACTTACATTCTTTTTCTTCTTTTGATGGGCCATAAGACAAATATTAACATTTTCTTCTTCATCACTTGAGTTATCATCGCTTGAGGGCTCACTATCACTCTCCCATGCAATGTATGCTCTTCTAGCTTTGCTAGATTTCTTGTGTCGTTTGTCTTTTCCGTTGTCTTTCTTCAATAATGGACAGTCTGACTTATAGTGACTGGCTTTTCCATAATTGTAACATGCGCCTCTTGACTTAGTTGTCTTACTTTCTTCTTGGTTTGAGAATTTGGATTGTCTTCTATAGTTGACTAGATTTTTATCCGAATGTTGAACTTCATTCTTTATAAGGTATCGATTATACCTCCTTATAAAAAACCCCATGTCTTCATTCGAATCTTTATTATCATCACTTGATTCACTCTCATACGTATCATTGGTGGATGACTTAGAACTTGAAGCCTTTAAAGCGATAGCTTTTTTTCGGTGTCCTTTGCTTTCTCTTTCTTTTCCTTCTTTTGACTCTTTTCATGTTTCTCAAGGTTCATAAGCTTTTGCTCATGCTCTTGAAGCTTACCAAACAATGTTGTCATGTCCAATGTTCTTAGACCATTGGCTTCCTTAATCACGATGACCTTTGGTTGTCATTCCCTGTTAAGACATCTTAAGATTTTATTAGTAGCAACATCATTAGGGGTAGTTTTATCAAGAGCATTTAACCGATTGATTATATGAGAAAATCGCTTTTGCATATCAGTAATGGTTTCACCATCCTTCATATGAAAAAGGTCAAATTCTTGAGTCAAAGTGTTGATTCTAGCTAGTTTGACATCATTGGTTCCCTCATGCACAATTTGCAATGAGTCCTACATAGCTTTAGCACTAGTACAGTGGGAAACCGTATAATACTCATCAACACCTAAGGCGGTGATGATCATATTCCTGGATTTCCAATCATAGCTACAATTTTCTCATCCTCTTCATTCCAATGTGCTTCAGGTTTAGGTATAACAACACCATCCATATTGGTCATAGTTATTTCCATAGGACCATCTTGGATGATATTCCATACCTTCCTATCAATAGAGTTTATATGAATACACATACAATCTTTACAATAACTGTAGTTTTCACCAGTGAAAATGGACACTCTATTGTACGCCCCTTTAGAATCGTTACTCATTTTCTAAAAAGTTATATATGAATCACTAGATGAACCGGTGCTCATAATACCAGTTATTAGACGATAATACCGATCTAGAAGGGGGGTTGAATAAATCAATATTTAAAAAATTAGCACTTTTTAAATTTGTTTTTAAAGGTTGCGAAATCTCGCTAGACCACGATCGTCTAAACGATCCGTTATTGGAAAGATCGGATATGCGTGAAACCTAATGCAATGACTAAGATAAAGCTAATCAACAACAATCTTAATCAATCTTCAAATACACAAATTCTTAATATAGCTACTGTAAGACCCCAAATTTAACCCTAAGATCCCTCATGCTATCTCATCATATGCATTGGCATTTGGATCACACCTTGGCATCCTCCTTACCCCTTATTCATTGGGTTTGAATTGGGAGAGATCATCAAGAACATTTGATTGTATCATACTTTATTTTTCATTGTTTACTAACCCAAATACCAAAAACATGTCAATGTATAGTTTGTTTCTTTTGTAGGTAGTGTGTATGTTCACCTATGCTTCATCAAGCTCATATCTAGGGTTTAAGACCCTTAATGCAAGGAGACTAATCAAGAGATGGTTCACATTGATTATAGATGTAACACCCCTTTTTCTACCCCAAAATACTTAACATATAATCAGAGTAAATAGGCACGCATATAACCAAAAGGGCATCACATCGACGTTCTCAAACTAAAAGCTTTCGAAAACCAACATCATTCATCATCAATATACAATACACCTGGTCATTCAAAATAACACATTTCAATTATCATGAATATTCAAGAATATGCGTTCGCAGCGGAAAATAATGAATACTCATGCATTTCATCAAATGATCCATGTCCCATACCATGATCATCTCTCAATAATCTCTTCAAAATAAACTAAAACCATAATCAGAACATTTGGCACTATGGTCTCTCAACAGCAATTGCAAATAAGCATGTTCACGAGTAATAACATAATACTTATCCAAATAGGATACGAGTTCAATACTACTAATCTACCCAATGTTACATGACCAGAGCATTGACTCATTACCTAGTCTTCAAACTAAAATACGGAAACTCTCCGGCTAATCTCGAGCGAGCTACCGTCCACTTACTTCAGCAATACTACTCTGGAGTATCTGCACGATACCCATGTAAAGGTAACATTCAAACAGAAAGGGTGAGAATTCAAATCATTATGAAGAAGTATAATAAGGCACAATGATTAAATCAACAATTAAAGGAATTCATCACACTTCATATAACCATGTAAATAATATTAACCAACATTTATTTCACATGTTTCAAGCACACACAAAAACTCAAGGATTATAACATTCAAATCCAATATTATATTCCCAATTATACACATAACTACAATTATCACATAATCACATTCTTTGTCAAGTTATGTATCCAAACATCATCAAATTCAATTACCATATCTCATACACACATCACAATCACAATAATGCATACACTCAACTATCACATAACTCTAATGTGACTCAATGCAAGACATGTGACTCTATGCATGCGGTACCTCAATGTGAACCCAACGTTTCACCGCTTTCCGATTCAATATCTAGAATCCAAGCCACCACGTCTATTTCCAATTAAGGATCAACGTCTGTTACGCCTATTTCCAATTAAGGATCAACGTCTATTTACCACGCCTATTTCCAATTAAGGATCAACGTCTACTACGTCTATTTCCAATTAAGGATCAACGTCTATATGGACCCAACGTTCCACCGCTTTCCGATTCAACATCTAGAATCCAAGCCACCACGTCTATTTCCAATTAAGGATCAACGTCTGCTACGCCTATTTCAAATTAAGGATCAATGTCTAATACCATGTGAACCCACAGTTTCACCACTTCCACCATGAAGTCGACCATGCCATGAATGAATGTGCAAATACCAACACATATGCAATTAAGATCATCTCTACCATTTTAACATTCCACATATCGCCATAATGCAACTCTATGAATTATCCACCAATGGTACATATACACATTCATAACAATATATCATTCACAATCCAACAATGGTACATATACACATTCATAACACTATATCATTCACAATCCAACAATGGTACATATACACATTCATAACAATATATCATTCACAATCCAACAATGGTACATATACACATTCATAACAATATATCATTCACAATCCACCAATGGTACATATACACATTCATAACAATATATCATTCACAATCCACCAATGGTACATATACACATTTAAAATCTCAAATTTTCACCTTTCAAACAGTGTTAACCGGTTAACGCATATGGTTAATCGGTTAACGCAAAACAGAATCAATTTCCTGGAAATTTTCAACAGTGTTAACCGGTTAACGCATTTGAATAACCGGTTAACGCAAGACAGAACACAATTCTAACAGGTTTTCAACAGTGTTAATCGGTTAACGCCTTTGGTTAACCGGTTAACGCAAAACAGAATGTTATTCCTGCGTTAACAAAAAACAGAATGCGGAATTTCCTGCGTTTTTCATCGTTGGAGGACTTTCGGACCTCCGAATTCGATTCCGTAAAAAGCCACACGTTCAGAAAATTATAACTCATACAATACTCTAATTATATAAGGTTAATTTACAGTTTTAACACGATTAAATCACCACAATCAAGAATACTCATCAAACTTAACAATTTCAAACAACCATACAAAATTATTGATTTTAACCTAACATACTTCTACCCATTGCCCCGATCATACTAACCCATAATAATAAGGATTCCCCCCTTACCTCTTCAATTTTCTGGAAACCCTAGCTTCTCTCTTGTTCTTCCCCTCTTCTCCTTATTTTTCCTCTTTTCTTTCCCTATTGCCTCCAATGATCAAATGAATCCTAATTCTCACTCTCCTACCTCTTATTTATAGTATTATATTTGGGCTTAAAGAGTGATATCTCTAATTTAATTAATAGGCCCAATAAGACCTAATATTTAAATATCTCTATTTTAATTCAATTAAATTAAACCAACTCAATATACATCAAGTTAATTAATTTAATTAATTATTTAATTATATCTCATATCAACTAAATAATTAATTAACACACCAAATTAATTAATATAATCAATTATTATACCATCTAACAACTAATTAATTAATTAACACTCCAAATAAATAAAATAAAATATAATAATAATAATATACGAAATAATTACTAAAATTGGATTGTTACAATAGACATAATATATGGATCCCCATGATCTTCACATATCATTTTGATCAAGAATTCATCAAGAGTTTGAAGTTTGTTTGCCTTGGAAACCCTAATTCATTTGGGTATCTTGTGTGACTTCTTCAACAAGTTTCCTCATCAATTGATAAAATATTTCAAGGTAGACTTCATATTACATAATCTCATGCATATATGATCCACCATGGGTCCAAGATATCAATAGAATTTCAAGCTAGCAAGATGGTTCATGGTAGTTGACCAGAGAAAGTCAACTGGTCAAAACTAGGGTTCCTTAGACCCTATCTCCTATAATTTTTGTCATATTAAAATGATTCCAAGATCAAAGTTACTCCTTATGACATTCATAACAACTTTCATGTCGAAGTTAAGATCTAGTTTTGCTTGGAAAGTCATTTTTCATGGTGAAAGATTATAGGTCATTTTGTTTGAACCATAGTTAGAAGGTCAACTTCAAAGGACCACAACTTGCTCAATTTTTATGATATTAAATCCATTAAAATTCCATGATCAAATTAAATGTGTCCGTTTCAACTTTTATGTTTTGAGGAAGTTCAAATTTAACTTTCAAATGCATATGCCAAGAGGAAACATTATAGGTCATTTTGGGCCATTACCATTGAACAAGTGATTTTCCTCAACTTCTAAAATGCATTACTCCTTCATGCCAAATCCAAATTAGGTCAAATTTATGACCAAATTGAAGAGGTTTGGAATAGATACAACTTTTATGAAGAAACATTTTCCATTTGAAGTCCACAGCAAAAGTTGTTCAAGGTGGAAGAAGTGAACATTTGGCTTGGTACTTAGAAAATTTTCAAATATGTTTGATTTTCCAAACTTCCACCTCAAAATTCATCATTATACAAGCTCCAAATGGAAATGTTTTCAACATAAAAGTTGTTCCCGTTGATCTCACCTTTCCAAAAAGTCTAAGATCATCTCATTTGGACAAAATTGAAGGACTTGCGCATGGGTGCAATGCATGGCCCCATTTGGAAAATTTTCATGACCAATTTCCGTTCCACATTGCATGGCTTCATGGATTGCTTTCAGCATCACATGTGCATGATTTTGGACCCTTTGACATCATTATCCGGGCTTTGTACACGCCCATGCAAGCTTACATGAGATCATTGCTATTTGTGGATTTTTTATGGAAGTGTGCAAAGAGAATTTGAGGAGCCTATAAATACAAGTGCCATGAGCTCAGAAATGAATCAACACCTTGCCCAAGCTTTTCCAAGACAACTCAAAACCCTCACTCCATATAACTTCTTGAGGATTTCATTGAAATCGAGTTTGAATTTCACCTTCTATTTTGAAGTTCAAACTCCAAGAATTCATTGCCTTTTTCATCTCAATTGATCACTGCAAGCAAGAGGAGGAAGAATCAAGCAAATCCAGATCAAGATCAAGGAATTGAAGCTACTCGAAGGTTAGATTTTAGAAACTTCATGTCTTCAATTCTCTCTCAATTCTTCACTATTCTTTGGTTGGCTGAAGTCCTATCAATGTAGGCAACAAGATTGAGTTGCTTTGAGGTCAAATCGAAGCAACTCAATTCATCATCCTCAAAACTCAAATCCATGTATCTTTTTATATACTTGGAATTAGAGAAAATTGAGGCCAGATTTGTGATCCTGAGCATTTTCTCTTCAAATTAGTGTCCTTGTTTTCCATTTTCATGAAGTTTAGGTTGGACTAGTCCAAGGGTCCTCACCAGAGAAGATGACCGGAGCTAGGGTTTCGGTGGTGTGTTGGCAAGGTTTCAACCATCTGATCTTGGTCCAGCGTTCTAATCTTGGCCATTGGTTTTGATTACCACGCGTGTGGCGCTTTGACTCAAGACCAGCATGGATAGCACGCGCGTGGCCATCAAATAGGCTACCTCAATTAATGAGGGAAATCTGATGGCCTTGTTTTTTTGTATTTTCGGATTTTTCATTTAATTTCTTTTTTTTATTTCATATTAATTTCTTTTTTTATCCAAAAAATATGAGACTTTCACCAAAAATCTTTAAATATTTTTCTCTTTCATTTTCTGAATTAAAAATAGTTTTTCGATTAATTTTGATATTTTTCATGAATTAAATGTTAATGTACATATTTTTAATTGTTTAAAAATACTTCTGACTTTTCAAAAATCATGAAATTTTTTATCTAAGGTCCTTTGATCTTGTTTGACCTAGGATAAATCTCTTGGCCATTTATTTGATGTTTTGAAGATATTTTAGGTTTTGACCAAATTAAATTGAATTTTAATGTATTTTTAATTTGATTTTTAATTGATTAACTGTGTAAAAATTATATTGAGTCATTTTTCTGGTCTTGTGATGTTTGACTGTTTGTTTGGGCCTTGGTCAAGGTTGATTTTACTTTTGTTGGATTAAAATCATTGGATTTAGGGGATTGATGAAATGTACATTTCATCTTCCAAAATGAATGAATGATTTTAATTTGATAAAATTCCTCCCATAACCAATTTGTGTTTCTCTCACTTCCCCTCCCTCTTCATCTTCATCCGTATTCTTTCTCATTCCTTTCATTGACCAATGAAGTCTCAATATCCTAAGGCTAATTGGTTCATCAATGACTTTGTGTCAGATGAACCAATACAAGTATGGATGAGATATGTCCACCCCTTTTGATCCTTTCTTTTAGTGTGTAGTATGTTTTAGGAGTTTGGTTCATTATACCAAATCTCCAACATGCATTAACACATAAATTTTTATCGCCCGACTTTAGATAGTTGTGACTTCTACATAAGTCCAATTACGATTGCTTAACATAGAGCTAAATTTGACCCTAAAGGCATAGCATTCTAGTAAGTGAGATTGTAAGACTCCCATCTTTCATGGTATTGTGTGGAAACTTGGCCTTTTTTCCTTCCTATGGAAGATGTCTTGGTTCAAGGTTTCATGCTTGTGAATAGATGGTTGAGTGTTCTTCAAAGAATGACTTAATCAATTGAAAAGCAAAAACCTACTAACATCCAATTAACTTTGACTAACATTTGACTAACTCTTATTAATATTTCTTTTTACTTTTAAGTCATTTACTTTATGCAATTTAATTTCTAGTCATTTATCATCCATTGTCATTTACATTTCATTTAACTTGTTTATGTTTATGCCATTTTCACTTTGCTCATTTGAGCCATAGATTGTGATTATATACATTTTGTTTGTGTATTTTGATTGTGTTTATGGTCTTAGGACCTTAAAATACTTAATAAACAACAAAAACCCTAAAAAATGTTTGGTGGACTGTTGATCTTGATCTGAACTTTTGGACTTAGAACTAGGCAAAATTCCCTGTGCAAAAAGGACTTGGCCAATGCCAACATTCTTAGATCAAGTTACTGAGAATTGAGCCTTCATATGATGCAAGTATTAGGATTCATTTGAGCTTATTTGCTACATGGTCTTGATGTAAACTGTTATTTTGATCTTGTGTCTAGTGCTTTATTCTGAGTGGATCAAAGAGTATTTCATCTGATACATGAGAAGACCAAGAAGACTGCTAGTTGTGGGATTTGCTTGCTTAGATGTGGCCATATTTAATTGATGCCTTGATCTTCATATTGCTAATTTATTGCTAATTATTTGCTTGATTCAAAGTCTAAAGGGAAAGTGGGTTTTCTATATGACATTTTTGTTTGTTGGATTGCATCCCATTGGTCAGATCTTTTCAACTCTTAACTTTTAATTTAATGCTTAGGATTAGTCTCTTCATCTCCTCCCACTTCTTAAATTTCAAAATTTCTCCCCCTTTTCAAAAAATTTCTTTGCTTGTAATTTCAAACTTAGACCTTATTTTAAATAGAAACTTTGGCCTTGTGCCAATGAATTTTCAAACTTTTTCTTAAATCAAACTTGTAAATAAATCTAATCATATTGACTTAAAATTTCAAAAGACAAAAAGAACTAACACTCATTCAAACTTTTGGGCCCTTTGTGCCTCCTTCCACTTAAAAGCAACTCACCCATTTTAAAATTGATACCACGAACTACGAGGTTTTGATCCCTCATTTTTATGTTGGTACGTACGCACAAGTCCGAAGGTCTTGTCAAACACAAAAATATAATCAATGAATTCTCTCCTCATCCCCACACTCTATTTTTTATCAAACATCTTTATACCAAAAACACACAGACCCATAAAAAAGGGCTCCCTAGGAGTACCTAGGACACTTTGGATGCTAACACCTTCCCTATGTGTAACCAACCCCCTTACCTGTAATCTCTGGCATTTTATTAGTTTTGATTTGAAAACTTCTTATCTTTGGGTTTTCTTCGTACTTTTACCTTTTCCTCTGGAAACAATAAAATCGTTGTGGCGACTCTGGTTTTATTAACGTTGAACTTATCCATAGTTTGATGGTCATGAATTTACCGCTACATAATTTAAGTGGTGACTCTGTTGGGGAGTAGTCCTCAGTGGGTTTAGTCTACTTTTTTTATGTGTATATATTTGTATAGTTGATGTTTGTATATATTTATTTGTGTGATATAATCTGTCTTTTATGCTTGGTGATCTCCGAGTGGTAAGATAAGTTCTAACCCGAACTTGAGTGCAATTAAGATAGGAGAATGGCATAATCATGTTCAACTTGCGTGGAGTAGTCCTTAAGAAGTTGGCTTGAGACCCATCTACTCAATGGAGACCCTTTTGGAGTTACTAATGTCACACAAGTTATTTGTGGTTAGGCATTACTTTCTCTGATTTGGACCGAGAAGCTGAGGACCGTAGAACATTCAACTCAACTTGGCCTATTTAGGACGTAGTCCGGAGACTGTTCAGGTGTAGACCTGATAACAGTTGTTACGCGATACTACACTCAGACGAGTTTCTCTTGAGAATATTATGGATTGATCAGACAGTCATCCTAACCTGCAATATCTGATATATGGAATTAAGACTCTGGGAACTTTTTAGAACATGATCTATATGTTTTTATCCTTAGTACATTCCTTTGGGATGGTTCTTAACCCGACTTCATGCTCGTGACTCACAACAAACCCTTTGATTCTCGGTTGATCCGATCAAGTCTTGTCAATATCAATGGAACTTGGGTGTTGATAAGGTGAAAACCATAATCCACCAAAATGGATGATTGATCTTGATGCTGACTTGATCCATCCCTTGACCTTTGTTTGTGTTTTCCTTGTGTGTGACCTTTTGTTTGTGATCGTTGCATTCATGCATACATGCGCATCATAACATTCATCATAGAAAGATAAATTTCAAGGAACTAAGGTATTATTTGCAAATATTTTCGGACTATGGATTATGGACGAAGGAACACTAAGAAGTACAGTTTCAGATGTCCTGATTTGAAAGAGCTAAGGAAATTGTCATCCTTTGCATTAGATCATTTGGATTTTAAGCAACGTCATGGGAAGCTTTTGTCTATGTTATTTGCTGATGTAGCTGAAAGCCTTTTGAGTGTTTTTGTTCAGTTCTATGATCCTCTTTACCATTGCTTCACTTTTCCTGATTATCAGCTTGTGCTTACGTTATAGGAGTATGCCCATCTCTTGGGAATACCCGTATCTGACAAAATACCTTTTAGTGGATTGGAGGAAATTCCCAGATCTGATATCATAGCTGAAGCTCTTCATCTGAAGAAATCTGAGATTGAGACTCATTGGGTGAATAAAGGAGGTGTTTTGGGATTGACTTTTGAGTTCCTCATTGGTAAAGCTATTGTCTTTGCTCAAGCCGGTAGTGTGGATGCTTTTGAATCCATCTTTGTGTTGCTCATCTATGGTTTAGCTTTATTCCCTAACATTGACGGTTTTATTGATGTTAACGCCATTAGAATTTTCTTGATTGGGAATCTTGTGCCTACTCTGTTGGGTGATATGTATTTCTCTTTGCATTTGAGGAATTCTAAAGGTGATGGGACTATTGTGTGTTGTATTCCTCTTCTGTACAAGTGGTTTATTTCACACTTGCCTCAGACGCCTGCTTTTTCAGAGAAGAAGCAATGTCAACGGTGGTCCCAGAGACTTATGTCTCTCACTAATGATGATATTGTTTGGTATAATTCTACATTAAGTAGTATGGATATTATTGACAGTTGTGGTGAATTCTCTAATGTGCCCCTCATTGGTACACAAGGAGGAATCAACTACAACCCTACTTTGGCTCGTCGTCAACTTGGGTTCCCCTTGAGAGATAAACCTAATAGCACTCAATTAGAAGGTCTTTTATATCAAGAGGGTAAAGATCCCCAACATTTGAAGCAAATGATGATACATGCTTGGCATAATGTGCATAGAAAGGGAAGATCTGAGCTTGGACCGCGCAATTGTGTAGCTTTGGAAGCTTACACTCTTTGGGTAAAGAAGAGAGCTTTGGAATTGAAGATGTCATATGCTTCTGAAAGACCTATGTCTTTGGTTGTGGCTGAGCCATTAACTACCCCTAACCAAGATGTAGAGGAGTTGGAAGACGCGCTCACCAAGATGAAGCAAGAGAGAGATATGTGGGAAGAGCAGTTCCATGCTTTTAGCCGAAAGCATGAAGAGTTGCAGCTTGATTCGAAAGACAAGGATTCACTTATTGAACTTCTTGAAGACCGAGCAATGAAGAGACAGAGAAAGCCAGATGGTCTACCTTCCTTTAGTATGCCTCAGCCTTCCAGTGCTTGAAAGAAGATTGTGGATCAGCTCGTCCTTGAGAAGGCTCAGATGAAGACATCTTTTGAGTCTGAGATTCGACGCATCCAAAAAAAGTATATGCCCGCATCCAGATCATATGATACCGTTTCTAGGGGATCCTTAGGATGACTAGTTTCCTTTTCTCTTGTATTCGTATTTTGGTTTCTAAAATTGTACTCAGTGTAATCCTTTCAAATTTTATGAATAAAAAGAGATTTTATGGTTAGTCAAATTGTTATTATTATCATATATTTGCAAATAGCACTTCATGTGTTCCTTGAAATTAATAAACAATAACTTTGCATTTCATGCATCATTTGTATAACATGTTTTTTCCTCCAGATGTCTTATCGGTTATCCTTCTATGCTTCAGCCAAGCTGACTCACCGATACAACACTCGTGCTAATCAACCGAAGATCATGGAGAACTTAGAGCAAGAGAATAGAGAGTTGAAGGATGAGATTGCACGGTTAACTTCTATGACGGAGTCTGTTCTTGCCGCGCAGAATCAACCTTCACCAACCCTTAAAACTCCTCCCCAGAGGATTATTATTTCTGAGGTTGCTACCTCGACTGTTCTTATTGCTGCCATCCAATTCGGTCATTCCATGCTTGTTGGGTTCTCTTGGGGAATGTCGTCCAAATTTATGCTTAAAGGGTTTTCACCCACCTTTGTCTTTATGTCGGCATCTAGCCTCGGTCATGTCAGTGCCTCCTCTGGTTATTCATACTCTGCCTCGTGCTGAGGACACTATTTACCATTTTGAGCCATCTAAAGGTCCAGACGTGTATGAGAAGATGGATGAGATGAAGGATCAGTTCCTTGAGTTGCGAAAGGAGTTGAAGACTCTGAGAGGAAAAGACTTGTTTGGGAAGAGTACTGCCGAGCTCTACCTAGTGATTAATGTAAAGATCTCGATGAAGTTCAAGGTCCCTGACTTTGAAAAGTATAAGGGGAACACTTGTCCGCTAAGCCACCTTGTGATGTATGCCAGAAAGATGTCAACTCAAACTAATAATGATCAGCTGTTGATTCACTACTTCCAAGACATTTTGAATGGTGCTGCTCTGAGATGGTATATGGGGTTAGTCAGTGCAAGTGTCCGTACTTTCAATGATTTGGGTGAAGCTTTTGTTAAGAAGTACAAGTATAACACTGACATGGCGCCTAATAGAGACCAACTGAGGTCTATGTCTCAGAAAGATAAGGAGACATTCAAGGAGTATGCTCAGAGGTGTAGGGAACTTGCTGCCCAGATTAGTCCACTCTTGGAAGAGAAGGAGGTGACGAAGATTTTCTTGAAAATCATGAGTTTGTTTTATTATGAACGTATGATTGCCAGTGTCCCCAATGACTTTACCGAAATGGTAAATATGGGGATGAGGTTAGAAGAGGGAGTCCGTGAAGGACGTCTGTCTAAAGAAGAAGCGTCGTCTAGCAAGAAATACGGTGGTAGTTTCTCCAAGAGAAAGGAGGGAGAAACTAATTCAGTGTCTCTAGGGAGGCAAATGAGGCCTCATGTCAGAAAGAAATTCTCAACCTCGTCAACACCAACGTCAAGTTTCTTCAGTGATTCCTGTATTTTCCAATAATTCCAACAATCAATCGATTCCAATTCAACAACAATGTCAACAACAACCGCAACAAAGAACCAACTACAACAATAATAATAATTAACAACAAAGTTTTGAGAGGAATAAGGTATTCTTTGACCCTATTCCTATGTCCTACACAGAATTGTACCCATATTTGGTTCTCAAGAACCTTATTCAACCCAGAAATCCTCCACAAATTCCTGAGCCACTTCCATGGTGGTTCAAACCTGAACTTCGTTGTGCCTTTCACCAGGGAGCCCCTGGCCATGACATAGAGACTTGCTATCCGTTGAAGTACGAAGTACAAAAGCTTGTGAAGAGTGGGATGGTGTCCTTTGAGGACCGAGCGCCTAATGTGAAAGCTAAATTTGTTGCCTGCTCATGGTAATGCTTCAGTCAACATGGTAGATGGTTGTCCTGGGGAGTATAAAGTGTATGATGTTCACTATATCAGACAATCTTGAAGGAGAATTGCCATCCAAGGAGCAGCGGAATTTAAAAATTTCTCCATTTAGTGATCCTTATGAATGGGCATGATCAGTGATAGAATCGTTACCTCTTGTGGCGATTCAAACCTTTGGTGCAAATCTCTTGTAACGATCAAAACCTTGGATACAGATCGACGGAGCGATCATAAACGTTGAACGATGACAACGTCTCTACTCAGTCCACACGAACGGGTTCCTTCAATCCCAGTGCTAGCTGGTACAAATGAAGGCTTTGAGTGAGAGAGAAAGGGAAACGAAATTCCAAGTCTTCACTTGAGTTTTTGGTCTGAGTGACAATGCTTCTACCCAAGGGTTCTATTTATAGAACCACTTGTGTGGGCTTCAAGCTAAAAGCCCACTTAAGTGTATTTTGGCCCATATCTTATAATATGCCAAAATCACTTAAGTATTTGGTACCTTACCATATTTCGTATTCTACTTAAGTACACCGTACCTTACGATGTTCCTTAGTTACTCTATCTCTCATCAATCCGTCCTTTGTGTGTGACCCTGTAGGTTTTCGCGACGTTGGCAATTATATTAAATCACGCATTTAACATAATAAACAGTGAGCGGTATCTAGCAACACATCACTGCTACCAAAGACACGAAAATGTCATGTGATCTGACAAAACCTCCTGTGATAATAATTATGTGTATAATTACCCCTTTACCCTTATGTCTATATTGAACACAAGGTATAGACCGTGTCATCCTTGTCCAGTTCAATATTGGGCCCATAGACATTTATCCTGTTACGCAGGATGGGCAAATTCCATCTAGGTCACTCATGTCCCTCATCATGCTTCGTGGAGTACCCATCAACTGTCTTTATGGTTATCCAGTTACGGACAATGTTGGATCAGCAATAAAGCACTCGACTATACATCTAGGATCCATAGTGGTTTCAGGTTGAAGAGTGGTATACACCATTATCACCATGAGAATAACTTATGACACTTTGCATAACTTTCTATATAGTATTCTCATAGCGGGTCAATCCGGTATAAATATTACTCTTAATATTCATACCTATGTTTAAGACTTGATAACTCTTTATCCATGATCCATGAGATGTGATCATCAGTCTACAAACATAATAGTCTTAATGCTTTAATGTTATCCCACTTCACACTAAAGCTCGACTACGGATACTTTAAGAATAGTGTTCTTATGTTTAATGTGCTCTCATGATTAAGTCACACTTAATACATTAAACGAACTATCTATTCCAGGGACTTTATTAATCAACCATAATAAAGAAAAAGCCTTTTTATTAATTAATAAATAATTCGATACAAGTACCAAAAGTATTGGCCTCTAGGGCTTACACCAACAATCTCCCACTAGCACTAGAGCCAATCAGGCATACCCCTAATGCCCATTGATCTAGTATGGCCATCATGCTTCTGCTGCGCAAGAGGCTTTGTCAGTGGGTCAGCAATATTGTTGAGTGTAGGTACTCTACATATTTTCACATCTCCTCTATCTATTATCTCTCGAATGAGGTGATAACGCCTGAGTATGTGTTTGGATAGTTGGTGAGATCTAGGCTCCTTAGCTTGTGCGATAGCACCATTGTTATCACAATAGAGACCAATGGGATCCACAATGCTAGGGACTATGCCAAGTTCACTAATGAACTTTTTGATCTAGACAACTTCCTTTGTTGCACTTGAGGTAGCAATATACTCGGCCTCGGTTGTAGAATCAGCAACTGTATCTTGCTTTGAACTTTTCTAGCTCACAGCGCCACCATTTAAGCAAAACACATAACCATTGGAACCATATTAAAGCGTCTCAACACTTTGTCTATGTACTCTGACTTAGGCCAAGCATTTTGTGATCTATCTCTATAGATTATGATTCCTAATATATAGGCTGTTTTACCTAGGTCCTTCATAGAAAAGCATTTCCCCAGCCAAGACTTTACTTGTTG
This sequence comes from Lathyrus oleraceus, assembly GCF_024323335.1. Taxonomy (NCBI): domain Eukaryota; kingdom Viridiplantae; phylum Streptophyta; class Magnoliopsida; order Fabales; family Fabaceae; genus Lathyrus; species Lathyrus oleraceus. The sequence goes on from NC_066585.1 coordinate 338,566,101, forward strand.
CAGGGTAGGGATATCGTTTCCAGTGAGTAATATGTTATCTACATATAATACCAAGAACACGATCATGTTCCCTCTAACCTTCTTGTAGACACAAGGCTCATCTTCGTTCTTGATGAATCCATATTGTTTTACTGTTTCATCAAAACGAAGATTCCATGAGTAGGTCACAAGCTCATCTTGATCCATGAGTAATACATCACCTTGATCTGTTATGAGATATCCATATCTCTCAGGTAGGTGACGTATCCTGCTTGACCTACGCTGGTCTTGTTCTACTTGAGCAGGTTGCTCTTCCACAACTACTTGTGTTTCCTGCTCTAATTCCTCCATAGGTGTATCGATGCTTTGTGATTCTTGAATTTCTTCAAGCTCTACTTTCCTCCCACTGATTCCTTTGGAAATAAAATCCTTTTCTAGGAAAACTCCAGTTCGAGCGACAAACACTTTTCCCTCAGAAGGATTGTAGAAATAATACCCTCTTGTTTCTTTAGGATACCCCATAAATAAGCATTTGTCAGATTTGGGCTCAAGCTTATTTGAAATTTGTCATTTCACATAAACTTCGCAACCCCAAATCTTCATGTAAGACATATGTGGTCTCTTACCACTCCATAGCTCATATGGTGTCTTATCAACATTTTTGGATGGAACACGGTTAAGTGTGTAAGCTGTTGTCAATAGTGCATGTCCCCAAAAGGAGTTTGGAAGATCGGCGTGACTCATCATGGATCGGACCATGTCTAACAGGGTTCGATTTCTTCTCTTAGATACACCATTCCTTTGGGGTGTTCTAGGAGGAGTGAGTTGGGATAGGATCCCACACTCTTTCAGATGGTCATCACACTCTAGGCTTAAATACTCACCACCTCGATCTGATCGAAGAGTTTTAATATTCTTACCTAGTTGGTTTTGTACTTCATTCTTGAATTCCTTGAACTTTTCAAAGGACTCTGATTTGTGTTTCATTAAATACACATAACCATATCTACTGAAATTATCAGTAAATGTGATGAAGTACTGAAAACCTCCTCTGGCTGGTATGTTCAATGGTCCACATACATCAGTATGTATGAGGGCCAAAAGATCATTAGCTCTTTCACCTTTTCCTGTGAATGGAGACTTTGTCATCTTTCCAATTAAACAAGATCTGCATGTCTCATATGATTCATAATCAAAGGAGTCCAAGAGTCCATCTTTATGGAGTTTGGAAATGCGTTTCTTATTTATGTGGCCTAATCGACAATGCCAAAGGTAAGTTGGATTTAACTCATTAGGTTTCATCCTTTTAGTATTAATGTTATAAATAGGCATTTCAAGATCAAGGACATATAGTCCATTGTTCATTTGTGCAGTAGCATAGAATATATCATTCAAATAAATTGAACAACAATTGTTCTTTATTATGAATGAAAAACCAAACTTGTCCAAACAAGAAACGAAAATAATATTCCTGCTAATTGCGGGTACATAATAACAGTTCTCTAACTGAATTATTAAACCACTTAGGTAAAGTCGATACATAAGTTCCTACGGCTAAGGCAACAACCTTTGCTCCATTGCCAACTCGTAGGTCGACTCCACCTTTTGCCAAATCTCTACTCCTTTTTAGTCCATGCACATTTGTGCAAATGTGAGAACCGCATCCAGTATCTAATACCCATGATGCAGAAGTAGATAAATTAATTTCAATAACAAAAATACCTGAAGTTGGAGTCTCTACTCCATTCTTCTTATCTTCCAGGTACTTTAGGCAGTTCCTCTTCCAGTGTCCGGTCTTACCGCAATGGAAGCAGGTGCCTTCTTTTGTTATGCCTCCACTAGGCTTTAAAGCAGCAACGGTGGATTTGGGTTTGACAACTTCCTTGCCTTTCCCTTTATCACCCTGCTTAGTGGGCCTTTTGTTCTGTCTCTTTCCATTTCCGATCATCAGAATGGACTTCCCTTTTGACTTCAGATTCTGCTCGGCAGTTCTTAACATGGCGAGTAGTTCAGGAAGAGATTTGTCCATTTCATTCATATTGAAATTTAGGAAAAATTGACTGAATCTATCTGGCAACGATTGCAAGATCAAGTCAGTCGCAAGTTCCTTTTCGAGGGGAAACCCAATCTCTCAAGGTTTTCCACATACCCAATCATCTTGAGCACATGGGGACCTACAGGGGCTCCCTCAGCTAACTTGCCTTGAAAAAAGGGCTTTTGAAACTTCAAACCTCTCATGCCTTGCTTGCTCTTGATATAGCATCTTCAGGTGTTCGATCATATCGAACGCTGACATGTTCTCATGTTGCTTTTGCAATTCTGAGTTCATGGTAGCTAGCATGAGACAAGCAGTTTCTTTGGCATCATCGACATGCTTCTTATAAGCATCTCTTTCTGCCTTAGGTGCAGAACTAGGAGGTTCCTCTTCAGGAACAGGTGTCTCCAAGACATACAGCTTTTTATCATGTTTGAGGACAATCCTCAGGTTTCGATGCCAATCCAGAAAATTTATCCCAGACAATTTTTCCTTATTAAGGATCGATCGCAGGATGTTGTTAGAGGTGTTTGCTGTCATGGTAATCTACATAAGGATTAATGAAAATATAAGTATCATTGACATATTTAATTAGGCCTTTAATCAAATATGCTCCCACTATTTTACTCAAAACAAATGGCCCTCATCATTTGATTCGGAAAATCCCGTTGGAAGATTTTCTAGTGGGTCGAGATCCATATTTCACTTCGTTCTAAGTCCGCGTAGGCGGATTACACAAAACTAGGTTATTTAGGTAGGAACTCCTTCCAATTGTATCTCATACAACTCTCGAAAATTTCAGTTGGGTGAATAACTCCTTATTCCAATCCATCATATGGATCATTCCCAACTCTTGCTTTTAAACATATATAATATTATTATAATTAAGTTTGACCCATCATTTTAGCAGTTGGATATTACAATTATCCCATCGCACCTTACCAATATAGAAAATGCACCTCGCGTAGGCGAAACCTACATTGTCCGATACTAGTCTTGATGAGTGTTAAAACTTGGAAAGCAAATACATATAATATTATTATAATTTGTTTAGTTAAGTTTGACTCATTGTTTTAACAGTTGGATATTACAATTATCCCATCGCACCTTACTAATATAGAACATGCACCTCGCGTAGGCGAAACCTACATTATCCGATACTAGTCTTGATGAGTGTTAAAACTTGGAAAGCATAAACTTAATATTTAATTTGAGGGAATTGCAATTTTTCTGATCTCACCGGCTTATTTATCATATAAATCGCCTCTCACATGCATCAACATACATTCACATGCATCAACATACATACATACATAATGAAACAGTTATGGCCCCTAGCGCAATTTTTCTCCCAAGCCAATGAGAGAACCTAAGCTAACCTAACATCGATCTAAGCTTCTCCAAGCAAGATCTTCAAGGTTGTCCTCTTTTGGCACTGACTCCTTTGCTTTCTTCATAACATTACATTACATAAAGAAACTCATTTTACATACGAGGGAGTGAGATGAGAAAAGAATTTACATTTGGGAGATTAAGAGAGAGGCACGACACGCATGTCGTATTTTAAAACCCAAAGCAAAATAAAGGAAAACTAAGGCCATAACCGATCACCACAAAACAATAATAAACACTTTATTATTATTATTAATTCCTTTAATTAATTAAAATCAAATTAAATCTCGACGACCGATCACACTACACAAAGCCGAAATTTTAATGAACAATTCATTTAAAATCGACGTCATTTTTCGCATCAACACTTGATACTTTTAAAACACTGAGTTAGTCGAACGGGTGAATTTTGCCTTGCGTTAACCGGTTAACCATATGCGTTAACCGGTTAACACTGTTTGAAATCTGTTCAAAAATTGTTTTCTGTCTTGCGTTAATCGGTTAACCAAATGCGTTAACCGGTTAAAACTGTTTGAAAATCTCTTGGAAAACTGTTTTTCGTCTTGCGTTAACCGGCTAACCAAATGCGTTAACCGGTTAACACTGTTTGAAAAACTTAAAAAAAATTATTTCGTATTGCGTTAACCGGTTAACCATATGCGTTAACCGGTTAACACTGTTCCAAAAAGTGTTTAGAAAGCACAACTCTTATGCAGTCATAACCCCAATCGCATAACTCTCTGACAACACAACCCTTGTGCCGTCACTAACCCTGATGCACCAATTTCAGACCGTCAAACACATCTCGATTGTTGATTCAGTATGATTGATCAACACGTCATTGCTTCACCATACTAATGTCGGATCAAGAAGCAAATGACCATTGATCGCTCAAAGGAAAACAATCATTGAGTGTTTAAATGAACGAAACGAGAACACTATATCATATATAATGTATTTTGCATCAAGATTACATATATCATATATATGACTTGATCGATCTCAATTTAATCTTTGATTCATTCTGTCTTTAATCGTATTAATACAAAAAAAAAACAGTTATCAGATTCATGGTTTCGTAAGTGGCTCTGATACCACTGAAGGAGAATTGCCATCCAAGGCGCAGCGGAATTTAAAAATTTCTCCATTTAGTGATCCTTACGAATGAGCATGATCAGTGATAAAATCGTTACCTCTTGTGGCGATTTAAACCTTTGGTGCAGATCTCTTGTAACGATCAAAACCTTGGATACAGATCCACGAAGCGATCACGAACGTTGAACGATGACAACGTCTCTACTCAGTCCACACGAACGGGATCCTTCAATCTCAGTGCTAGCTGGTACGAATGAAGGCTTTGAGTGAGAGAGAGAGAGAGGGAAACGAAATTCCAAGTCTTCACTTGAGTTTTTGGTCTGAGTGACAATGCTTCTACCCAAGGGTTCTATTTATAGAACCACTTGTGTGGGCTTCAAGCTAAAAGCCCACTTAAGTGTATTTTGGCCCATATCTTATAATATGCCAAAATCACTTAAGTATTTGGTACCTTACCATATTTCGTATTCTACTTAAGTACATCGTACCTTACGATGTTCCTTAGTTACTCTATCTCTCATCAATCCGTCCTTTGTGTGTGACCCTGTAGGTTTTCGCGACGTTGGCAATTATATTAAATCACGCATTTAACATAATAAACAGTGAGCGGTATCTAGCAACACATCACTGCTACCCAAGACACGAAAATGTCATGTGATCTGACAAAACCTCCTGTGATAATAATTATGTATATAATTACCCCTTTACCCTTATGTCTATATTGAACACAAGGTATAGACCGTGTCATCCTTGTCCAGTTCAATATTGGGCCCATAGACATTTATCCTGTTACGCAGGATGGGCAAATTCCATCTAGGTCACTCATGTCCCTCATCATGCTTCGTGGAGTACCCATCAACTGTCTTTATGGTTATCCAGTTACGGACAATGTTGGATCAGCAATAAAGCACTCGACTATACATCTAGGATCCATAGTGGTTTCAGGTTGAAGAGTGGTATACACCATTATCACCATGAGAATAACTTATGACACTTTGCATAACTTTCTATATAGTATTCTCATAGCGGGTCAATCCGGTATAAATATTACTCTTAATATTCATACCTATGTTTAAGACTTGATAACTCTTTATCCATGATCCATGAGATGTGATCATCAGTCTACAAACATAATAGTCTTAATGCTTTAATGTTATCCCACTTCACACTAAAGCTCGACTACGGATACTTTAAGAATAGTGTCCTTATGTTTAATGTGCTCTCATGATTAAGTCACACTTAATACATTAAACGGACTATCTATTCCAGGGACTTTATTAATCAACCATAATAAAGAAAAAGCCTTTTTATTAATTAATAAATAATTCGATACAAGTACCAAAAGTATTGGCCTCTAGGGCTTACACCAACAAATCTTTGGTGGCAATCCATAAAGATATTTGTTGGAGCAGTGATTGTGAGCATGATCATGATGGTTGTGTGATATGCAGCGTGAACCCTCGAGGATGTGTTATTGTCAAGAGGGATATTCAGAGGTTGATGGATGAAGGTCTTATCCAAATTTGTCATCCAAGAGATATAAATTATGTGAATGTAATTATGCTAGTGTGTAAGATCCCTGGGCAGGTGATCATTCAATTTGACAACAGCAATAATAACAATGTTAATAGATCGGTAGCATCGTTGGTAATACGGTTAGCGGGCCCTGTTCCGTATGCATCCGATAAAGATGTGCCTTATCAGTATAACGCCATAATGGTGGAGAATGGTCAAGAGGTTCCTTTACCAGTTGCAGACTATATGGTGAATATAGCTGATATTGAAAACTTGACCTGTAGCGGTCGTGTTTTCAGTCCAGTCTTTCCGAATGGGGTAGAGGATGTTGCAGCCAATAAGAGGGTGGATATGTCAGTAGCGAATCCAGTTGGTGCTCTAGTGTGTCAGTCGGGTGAGTCCAGCAAGCTGAAGACTAATGATGATGATGAGGCATTGCGTTTGATTAAGAAGAGTGAGTTTAATGTGGTGGAGCAGCTGCTCCAAACCCCGTCAAAGATCTTTGTGATGTCATTATTGAGGAACTCTGAGGCACATAGGGAAGCATTGCAGAAAGTGCTCGAGAAGGCTTATGTTGAGCATGATGTTACCATGGATCAGTTTGACCACATTGTTGCTAACATCACTTCTTGCAATAACTTGAGCTTTTATGATGAAGAGCTTCTTAAGGAATGCAGAAATCATAATCTAACGCTCCATATTTCTATGAATTGTAAGGAGGACGCTTTGTGCAATGTGTTGGTCGATACTGGTTCGTCTTTGAACGTGCTTCCGATGTCAACTCTTTCTAGACTTTCTTATCAAGGCACCCCAATGAGATACAATGGCGTAATTGTCAAAGCATTTGATGGTTCCCGAAAAACCGTCATTGGTGAAGTGGGCCTTCCAGTTAAGATAGGTCTGAGTGATTTCCAAATTACTTTTCAAGTGATGGATATCCACCCGGCCTACAATTGTTTATTGGGAAGGCCATGGATTCATGAGGCAGGAGCAATGACGTCTACTCTGCACCAAAAGCTTAAATTTGTGAAGAACGGAAAGCTTGTCGTTGTTGGTGGAGAAAAGGCACTATTAGTGAGCCATTTATCATCCTTTTCTTATGTTGAAGCTGAGGAGGAGGTTGGAACATCGTCCCAAGCCTTGTCTATTGCTGATGAAGTAAAGAAAACTAGGGCACCCATGTCTTCTTTAAAGGATGCTCATAAGGCTATTGAGGCTGGCATCATTGATCTGTATGGTCATATGATAGAGATTGCTAAGAACAAGAATAGGGCCGGATTGGGATTTCAACCAGGGTCGTTCAACGTCAAAGTTGAAGATGTGCAACCGAGTTTCCGCAATAGAGGGTTCATTCATGGTAATGATCAACACTCAGTTGCTGTGATCAAAGATAGTAATGATGAAGGTGAAGTCGGTGCCAACTTTGTGACGCATGGCCAGATTTGCAACAATTAGGTTGTTGTTTATATTCCTACTGTTGTTCACCGATCTAAGTAATTTGTTTTTTTTTCATTTTTTAAGAAAAAATACTTCTCCTATGCCTAAGGAGAAGTGAATATTGTTGGGCATTTCAATTATCATCAATAAAATGCAATTTTATTCATCCACATCCATGATGTTTTATTTTTACTTTTTGCTTTTCTGAAAATGGTAATAAAAAAACATAAATAAATAATAAACTTCCATCTGCATAATATTTGGTCACTATTCACTTCTCTAAAATCAAAATATCAAATCATTATGCAGGTCGATTCTCAAACCCATTGAATACAATGATCCTACTCCCTCTCCAAACTTTAATTTCCCTGTGTTTGAGGCTGAGGAAGAAACTGACGATGAAGAAGTATCTGATGAATTATCTCGTTTACTTGAGCATGAGGAAAAAGCCATTCAGCCGTTTGAAGAGCGGATTGAATTAGTCAACTTGGGTTCCGAAGATGATGTGAAGGAAGTCAAGATTGAGTCTCAACTGTGTCCAGAGGCTAAGAAAGGGTTAATTGATATTCTTCGAGAGCATTCTGATGTGTTTTCTTGGTCCTATAAAGACATGTTTGGGTTGGATTCTGAGATTATGGAGCATAGATTGTCGTTGAAGCCAGAATGCCCGTCGATCAAGCAAAAATTGAGGAGAACTCATCTTGATGTGGCAGTTAAGATCAAAGAGGAAGTGCAGAAGCAGATTGATATTGGTTTTCTTGTTACCTCCGAGTATCCACATTGGGTGGTGTAAGACCCTAATTTTGACCCTAAGATCCCTCATGGCATCATAACATTGCTCATTGCATTTTACCTCAAGGATCATAGCATCTTGGTTCCCTTACCCTAGGGTTGAGACTTGTGTGAGTGGTTTGAGACCACCAAGCATGCTTGAATCGTATATTATTCCTTTTCTTATTTTGTCTACTAACCAAAAGCACAAAAATATATCACTAATATCTTTTGTTTTGAAGCTCAAGCAGTCATGTGATCCAAGGCTCCTAGGAGGCCCCTATACTCAAAGAAATGGCTAGATGAAGATGAAAGCAAGCATGACAATGGTTCCCAAATCTCTCAATCATAATATATGTCTCCTAAGTATCTTAATTTGCCAATTTGATCAAGATAAACCAAAGGGCTTAAGGCTTGTTTCCCAAGGAAACCCTAATTCAACTATGCATTGACTGTGCCTTGCTCATGAAGCAACCTCAACCCATGATCAAGTTCAATCAAGGGAAGTTCTTCCATTATTTATTTTATGCATATATGAGCCTATGTGAGTTTCCTCAATCATTCATTCATCAATATTTAAAGTTTGGACTTGAGAAGTTGACCAGTCAAATCATCTAACTAAATTGAAATCCACTGAGACCTAACTTTTGATGTGTTTGTCAAATGATGATGACCCCAAGAGAAAACATGTTCTTAAGAACCATATTAACAACTTTTATGTTCATGAAAAATTTATTTGAAACTTTTAAGGTCATCATTCATTTCAAAACATTATAGGTCATTTTGACTGAAACCCTAATTTTGGGTCAACTTCCCAAGGACCTAACTCCTTCATTTCTTATGATTTTGAGGTGAGACCAAGTGCATTGGAAAGTTTGAGATGTCTACTTAATTTTTTAAGTTGGACAAATTTTCATAATCCTAAAATAAACACATGTGATAATACAAAACATTATAGGTCACTTTGGACCAAAGCCATTGAATCTTGAAAAAGTCCAACTTCAAGTGCCCATAACTTTTATATAAAAACTCCAAATTATTCAAACTTTAAGTCCAAATTGATTTTCTTGAAAATATATACAACTTTGATGTTGAAGGTTTTTCCATTTGGGGTTTGCATCATTAAAAACGAAGGGCTTGAAGTTGGTCCTTTTTGGCAAATTTTTCAAATACATGTTTTGTACCTTGAACTTCATGGCCAGTTTTCACCATTTTACAAACTTCAAATGGGTTTTTGTTCAACATAAATTTTATTCCTTATGTTAAGACCTTTCCAACGATTACTCACATGCCTATGTTTGAATTTTCCAAATGGGACTTTCGAAGAGGAGAACTTTTGTGACCATTTATGCATTTCATGATAAATCTTGATACACAAGCCAATGCCATTCAATCTGCACTTCCAAACTTACTTCAATTGAGCTCAGCATGCAAAACCATTTGATCTTGGGCCTCACATGCGCCTGTACAGGCCCATGCATGGAGGACCCAATTCTCATGCACCCGGTTTTCATCACACTCTCCTTGCACTTTCAGCTATAAATAGATGCATCACTTCATTCAATTGGTAACTTGAAGGCGCCTGAAACCCTGCTGAAATCATTTCCCAACCTCACACCAAAGGAATTTTGAGTTTTCATTTCACTTTTCAAGTTTGATTTTCAACAACATCAATTGATTTTTCAATACTAATTCCTAAGCCTTGCACTCATACCATACCTCAAGATCAAGCTGCAAGCAAGAGATTGGTTGGATCGTGCTCATTAAAGCTGCACTTCAAAGGTTTCCATCTGAACTGTTTTGCTTCGAATCTCACTATATATTGTGCATTGCTTGTGTTGGTTTAGTTTTCTAAAGTCCTCATGTGAGAGGCAAGCCAATGGTGGCTTTAATTTTGTGAATGTTGAACTTCAGATCAAGTATCTGGATTTTCCATCTCTAATTTCTCCTTCCATAGAGATCTAGAGAATAATCCAAGGTTACAGGGGTGATGTACATCACCCCAGCTTTAATTTGGTATAAGGATCGTGTGATTTGGTTAAGGTTGCAAAACCTGCAACTAGTGATCGATTTTTGCCTTCTCACCGGAGAAGACGGTGGTTTCCACCACCGTCCACACGTGGAACATCCATAGCCTTTGGATCCAACTCTCAAGTTCTAATCATAGCCACGCGTTATGTTTACTTTTTTAAATCCAATGTGTTATGTTGTTGACTTGTGAACACCATGCGCGCGCGCCTCATGGCCTTAGGATCAACCACGTCAATTAATGAATGTTGATCCAACGCTTCTGGATTTTTCTATTTTTTTAATTTCTGTTTTATTTTCTTTTATTTCATTTATTTTCAAAAATTCATAACTTCTTTATTTGGAATCACAAAAATATGGGACTAATTGCAAAAAAATTCTCTTAAATTCTAGTTTCATAATATGATTTTTAATTATTTTTGTGATTCCGTTTAATATTTTTTGTGAATTATTTTGTTTTTGATTGTTTTTAATTCATTTAAAATATTTTTGATATTCAAAAATGCCAAAAATATTTTCTTAATACATGTGGATGATGATAAGTCTATGAAAAATATTCTCATCAATTTCTTAATTGATTTGAGATTTTAGTCCATTTGTGTTATTTTTCTTCATTTTTTATTGTTTAAAAATAGTTTCTGTTTTCAAAAAATGTTGAGAAAATTTGTCAAACCTTGTTTGACCATGTTAGACTTATGATGATCCAATCGGACTTATCCAAGTTGATTTGAATTGGATTTGAAGTTTAACCATGCTTTGTTCATTTTATTTTATGTATTATTTTAATTCCAAAAAAATACCAAAAATATGTTTGACCTTTCTTGACTTCTAATCTTCATTTTACTTCTGTTTACCATTGGTTGATGATGATTCCATTCACATTTGACCATTATGTTTTGATTATGTCATTTGAATTTCCATTTTGTACATTTCATCTTCACCTTTCATCTTCTTCTTTTTCTTTTGACCAATGAGTTAATGATTTGTGGTTAGCCTTGACATATGAGGGGATTAACCTTCTTTGATCCAAATCAAATTCAACTTGATCAAAGATTAAGTGAATTGCTTTGTGTCCAAGATAGGTTGCTTCTTGGTCAAGCAAAGAACCTGAAATGAAAGGAGCATCTTGGATCATCTTTATGATCTCAAGAAAGGAACTCCTAGGGTTTTATTCTCTTCTCTCATCTTTGCATGTTTATGACTAGCCATTCTCTTCTTCTCTCCACTCTAACCCAAGCCAAACTCATTTTGTGCAAACATTGACATTGTTTTTCAAACTTGAAACCTAGGCCATATGCCTTTGATTTTTCAAACTCTTTTCATTAATACTTATTTTGAATTGAATCCTAAGTCAACTTTGACTTCATTTTGTGAATACTTCTAATTGGTAAATCCAACTCACTTCAAATGATTTTTTTTGTGGTTCCAATGGCCACCTTTGTTAAAACCTTTTTCATAAACATTAGCCATAGGTTTGAGTTATCATAGTGGTTGATGTAAACCTCACCTCATCCTTAGTGATTGGACTATAAGTCTTCCATACTTATTATAGGGTGGATCCCTCACTAGTATGTTGAAGCTCTCCTCACATGGTGGATTGTTGGTTTAGGTTGAGTTTTCTCCCTTTGATAACAAAAGACCTTAAGGCTTTTGACAAACCAATTTACCAATTTATTTTGAGATTTTTACCCCGAACTATGAGGTTTTGATCCTACCTTTGTAATGGTACGTAGGCAGTGGGTTTATCCATTCAAACAACAAAATTATAAATAATTTGTATATTCTTTTCTCATCTCCCCAATCATGTTTGCACAAATATTTTCACAAATACCAACCTACCATACAACTTTGCAAAAAGGGCTCCCTTAGAGTACTAAGGATGTTTTGGGTGCTTAAAACCTTCCCATTGCATAACCAACCCCCTTACCCAGATCTCTGACATTTTTATTAGTTTTTGATTTGATAAAACTTCTCAGTTTTTGTTCGCTTTCTAACCTTTCCTTTGGATAAATAGAAGTGTGGTGGCGACTCGAATTGTATGATTTACTTTTGATTTAGTCAATAAATCTAAAGATAACGAATACCCCGCTACAGAAAAGTGGCGACTCTGTTGGGGACCATAACACTTCCCTATTGGGTTTAGCCTACTTTTTCCCTTTGTTGTATTGTATGTTTATATTATTTGTGACATATTTTTGTGCAAATTTGGGATGACTGTATTGTTTGTAATGTATGAATTGCTTGATATATATCAATTGCTTGTGTGCTTGGTGGTCTCTTGTGAGATGAGTTCTATACCCGAACTCGAGTGCACTTATTATAGGAGAATGGCATAGTCTTGTTGACTTGTGTGGAGTTATTCCTTAGCAAGTTGACTTGCAAGCCCATTCACTTGGTGGAGGTTTTGTTGGGATCAATAATGTCACACGAGTAGTCGTGGTTAGGCATTACTCTTTCCAATATATACCTTAGAAGCCAAGGACCTTAGATTACCTAGCCCATATTGGCCTATTTTAGGACGTCGTGCGAAGGTCGTTCAAGTGTAAGATTTGATACGATTATTACGCGATACTACACTCATAAGAGTCCCTCTTGAGAATATTTTTGGAATACGAGTAGTCGTTTTATCCGATAATATCTGAAAGATGAGATGATGATTATGGGAACCTCTTTTAGAACATGATTTTCAGGTTTAACCATAGTACACTCCCATTGGGTGGTCCTTAACCGAGACTTCATGCTCGTTACTTGCAACAAACCCTTGATTCGCGGTTGATCCATTCTCGTATATCCTTAATATCAATGGAACTTGGGTGTTTATAAGGTGTAAACCATAATCCACCAAAATGGATGATTGATATTAAGGATGACTTGATCCATCCCGTGACCTTTGTATGGTGTGTCTTGCTTGATCCTTGAGTGTGATTGTTGCATCCATGCATTCATGCATTCCTACACATCCATATCATCAACAATGAGAAAATTTCGAGGAACTTAAGAGGTCTATTTGCAAATTTTCAGACATGGATAAGCAAAGAAGGAATACGAAGAAGTACAGTTTCAGACAACCCGACTTGAAAGAGTTAAGGAGTTTGACATCCTATGTATTAGACCTCTTGGATTTCAAAGCTCGCCATGGGAAGCTTCTGCCTATTCTTGCTACTCAGGTGGATGAAGGTTTGATGAGTGTGTTGGTGCAGTTCTATGATCCTCTGTACCGTTGCTTCACTTTTCCGGATTTCCATCTTTTGCCTACACTTGAGGAGTATGCCTATCTTGTGGGTATACCTATCTTAGATCAGTTGTTGTTCAGTGGCTTGGAGAGAATTCCTTCTTCCCAAGAGATTGTTGATCTGTTGCACATAGATGTATCTGATATTGGTGCTCATATGACTACCAAAGGTGGAATTCAAGGTCTCCCATCTGATTTTCTCATTGCTCAAGCTACTTCGTTTGGGAAGGCCATGAGTGAGGACGCCTTTGAGGCCATATTTGTACTTCTCATCTATAGGCTAGTGTTATTCCCCAACATCGACATTTTTGTGAATGTGAATGCTATTAGGATTTTCTCTACTCTTAATCCCATTCCTACTCTGTTGGGTGACACTTATTTCTCTTTGCATATGAGGAATGCAAAGGGTGGTGGTACCATTGTGTGTTGTTTGCCTCTGTTGTACAAGTGGTTTATTTCGCACTTGCCACAGACGCTCGCCTTCAAGGAGAACAAAGGATGTCTACGGTGGTCCACGAGACTTATGTCTCTCACTAATGATGATATCTTTTTGTACAACCGTATATATGATGGTGTGCAGATCATTGATTCTTGTGGTGAATTCTCCAATGTGCCTCTTCTTGGTACATGTGGTGGGATTAACTACAGCCTTATCTTGGCACGTCGTCAGCTTGGGTTCCCCTTAAAGGATAAACCTAATAACATTTTGTTATAAGGTGTGTTCTTTCAAGAGGGTAAAGATCCCCAGAACTTGAAGGGCAGAATGGTCCGTGCTTGGCGCAAGATTCATAGTAAGGGAAGGAAAGAGCTTGGTCTGAAGAATTGTATTGCTTTGGAACCCTACACCTCGTGGGTGAGGAAGAGAGCTTCTGAGTACCTCATGCCCTATGACTACCCGAGACCTACACCCATGGTTATGGTTGGGCCTTCAACCCTCTCTAATCAAGGAGTAGAGGAGTTGAGAGATGAAGATTGTTCGCGTGCTTGGGTCTGTGAGCGAGAGGAGCTACTTTAGCAACTCAGAGATAAGGATGCTTTGATAGAATTTCTGGAGCATCAGGTTGTCGACGAGCCTGATGATGTGGTTACTTCTCTTCTTCCTCAGTCATCCAAGTTTTGGAAGAGGAAGTATGATCGACTCGCCAAGGAGAAAGCAGATATGGAGGCAGCCTATGAGAGAGAGGTGAATAGGCTTCGTGCAGCTTATCTTCCGGTCTCGAGAGCTTTGGACGATTGTTTCTAGGGTTCAATAGGATGTTAATTTTCCTTCTCCCTTGTATTGTATTTGGTTACCAAGACTGTACTTCTTTGGTGTAAAATTTTTTCCAGATATTATTGATATGAATATTCCATTATATGTCTAAAAGATTAATATTTTCCAAACATTTGCAAATAGATCTCTAAAAGTTCCTCTGAATAAAAATAAATCATATGCACAAGCAATGCATGCATCATATGCATAAGCAGGTTTTGTTCAGGGCTTCTTGATCAGTGGTTTAACTTTGTGTTCTTCATTTATTTTGAAGACAAGCTGACGCACCGGTACAACACCAGGGCCAATTCTTCAAAGCTAATGGATCATCTTGAACAAGAGAACGGAGAACTTAAGGAGGAAGTGGCTAGGCTGACTACCCTGATGGAGTCATTCCTAGCCGCCCAAAGTCAGTCTTCTCCAGAGCCTGCAACTCCTCCCCAGAGGACGGTCATCTCAGAGGTAACTTCCTCTACTGTGCCTGCTGCCGCTGCTCATTTTGAACCTTCTGCTATGCCAGCCGGGTTTCCCTGGGGGATGCCCGCGAATTTTGTGCCAGAGGGTCTCGCTCCGACCTTTGCTTCTCTGCCGACATCTAGCCCGGTCCTTGCTGTGCCACCTCCCGTTGTGCACACGTTGCCGAGAGTCGACGACACCATTTATCATTATGAGCCATCTGAGGGCCCAGATGTCTATGAGAAAATGGATGTTATGAATGACCAATTCCTTGAGCTGCGCAAGGAACTGAAGACTCTAAGAGGGAAGGACCTCTTCGGTAAATCTGTTGCTGAGCTGTGCCTCGTGCCAAATGTCAAGATTCCCATCAAGTTCAAAGTACCTGACTTTGAAAAGTACAAGGGAAACACTTGCCCTCTCAGCCATCTTGTGATGTACTCACGCAAGATATCAACTCAAACTGACAATGTTCAACTCCTCATCCACTATTTCCAAGACAGCCTGTTCGGTGCCGCACTTAGATGGTATATGGGTCTGGATAGTGTGGACATTCGCTCCTTCAATAACCTTGGCGAAGCTTTCGTCAAGCAGTACAAGTACAACGTTGATATGGCTCCGATAGGGACCAGCTGAGGGTTATGTCCCAGAAGGAGAAGGAAACGTTCAAGGAGTACGCCCAGAGGTGGCGTGAATTGGCCGCACAAATTGTGCCCCCACTTAAAGAGAAGGAAATGACCAAGATCTTTCTGAAGACCTTGAGTTCATTTTATTACGAGAGGATGATAGCTAGTGCTCCCTCGGACTTCATCGAAATGGTGAACATGGGGATGAGGCTAGAGGAAGGAGTCAGGGAAGGATGCCTGACCAGAGACGAAGGCTCTTCTGCAAAGCGGTATGGGGGCTTTGCAAAGAAGAAAGAGGGAGAGGCACATGCCGTGTCTTCCCATACTAAACGAAGACCATCTGTAAAGAGGAAGACTGTTCACCCTGCCAGTAACCAGCACCAGGTGGCTCATATAGCACCTGCCTTCAAGGAAACTCAACATTATCAGCATCAGCAACAGCAACATCAACAATATCGACAACAATAACATCGTCCGCAACAGCAGGCCTACCAGCCTCGAAACAACAACAATACCAGCACTAGCTATGATAGGAAGAGGGTCACTTTTGATCCAATTCCAATGACCTATGCTGAGCTCTATCCGTTGATAGACAGAAAGTTTATTACTCCACGTGACCCACCTGCTGTACCGACTAATCCTCAATGGTGGTACAAGCCTGAGCTTCATTGTGTTTATCATTCTGGTGCTCCCGGACATGATGTGGAGAACTGTTATCCCCTAAAGACCAAGGTTCAAGACCTTGTTAGAAGTGGGATCTTGTTTTTCGAGGACGTAGGTCCAAATGTTAAGAAGAACCCATTGCCCGAGCATGGGAAGGATGCAGTTAACATGGTCCGGGGTTGCCCTGGCAAGTACAAAGTCCTGTATGTCAGTCACATCATGCAATCGTTGGTCGAGATGCATATACTATTATATGGATACAGTCATTATGAGCATGACCACGACAGATGCCGAGTGTGCACTATCAATGAAAGAGGATGTCGCCAAGTCAGGAAGGACATCCAATAGATGCTGGATCAGGGTGTGATCGAGATACTTCAGAATCGTGATGAGGACGAAGTGAGTGTTATATCGCATGTATTCAGAATACCAGAACCTGTTGTTGTCAGATATGATGGCAGCAAGAAGAAGGTTTCTCCATCTCTTATTATCAAGCCAGCGGGCCCTGTCCCGTACTCCTCAGATAGAGTTGTTCCCTACAGATATAACGCAGTTGCATTGGAAGATGGGAAGGAGGTGCCCTTGCCCTCCACTTCTATTGTGAGTATATCTGATGTCAGTGGTGTGACCCGCAGTGGTCGTATTTTCTCGGTGCCGTCGAAACCCTAAGATGACATGAGAAGAGCTGATGCTATTAATAATTCTGCCACCCCTGTGGGTTCTTCCTCTTCTCCGAATCTGGCACTTGTTGTTGATAAACCTGTCATTGTTGCTAAAGCTCCTGTCCCTGTTGGCCAGAATGGCATATTGAACGAGGACTGTGATGAGATATTGAGGCTCATCAAAAGGAGCGAGTATAATATTATTGATCAGCTGCTTCAAACTCCATCAAAGATATATGTATTGTCTTTGTTGATGAATTCCGAGCCATACTGCGAAGCTCTGCAAAGGGTGTTGGACATGGCATACGTGGATCACGATGACACAATTGAACAGTTTGATAGCATTGTTGCAAACATAACTGCTTGTAACAATTTGAGCTTTTGCGATGCTGATCTTCCCGAAGAGGGAAAAGACCACAATTTGGCTCTACACATTTCCATGAAATGCAAGGATGATGCCTTGTCTAATGTGCTGGTAGACACAGGATCGTCTCTAAATGTGTTGCCAAAATCCACTCTGGTGAAACTTTCTTATCAGAGGCCTCCCATGAGGCAGAGTGGAGTGGTTGTTAAGGCTTTTGATGGGTTAAGGAAAACTGTGATTGGCGAGGTTGAGCTCCCAATCAAGATTGGACCTAGTGATTTTCAGATCACTTTTTAGGTCATGGATATTCACCCATCATATAGTTGCTTGCTTGGCAGACCATGGATTCACGAGGCAGGCGCCGTGACATCCACCTTACACCAGAAGTTAAAGTTCGTCAAGAACAAGAAGTTGGTGGTGATAGGGGGAGAGAAGGCTCTCTTGGTAAGCCATTTGTCTTCCTTTTCTTATATAGATGCTGAGGATGAGGTTGGGACTCCATTCCAAGCCTTATCTATTGCTGATCCTTTAAGGAAAGGAACTTCTTCATTTGCGTCCTACAATGATACGAAGCTGGCCATTAAGCATGGCGTAACTACTGGTTTAGGACAAATGATTAAGCTGGAAGACAATAAATCCCGGGCTAGCATAGGGTACTCTTCAGGCACTTTCAACGAGCACGGTTTATTCCAGAGTGGAGGTTTCATCCACACGGTCGAAGACCAAGAGGCTACTGCTATAATGGAAGATGATGTATAGGAATATTCTGGCAACTTTGTCATTCCTGGAGGAATCTGCAATAATTGGGTCGTTGTTGATGTTCCAACAATTGTCCATAAGTCCACGTAATGTGTTCACTTTTGTTTAAAAACCCTTCTCCCATGCCAAAAGGAGAAGTGATGACATTGTTGGCACATTAATACAATGATATTCATTCAATAATTACATGTTAAATGTTTGTTTTTCCAAATTTATTTTCCCTTTTTGCTTTTTTGCATGAAAATGGTGATCACTAAAAAACACTAAAAAGAGAATAAAATCAATCTTTTCATCTGCATAATGATTTGCCTTGTTTGAATTCTAAAAATCTCTTGTATCCAAAATCATTATGCAGGTTGATCAAATCCATTGAACATAATGATCCAACACCATCTCCCAACTCCCTGTATTTGAGGCAGAAGAAGATGATGTTGAAAAGATTATTGATGAGATTACCCGTCTGCTTGAGCACGAAGAAAAGATCATTCAGCCACATCTTGAGAATCTGGAAACAATCAACTTGGGGTCTGAAGATTGTGTTCGCAAAGTGAAGATTAGGGCACTTCTGGAAGAGTTTGTAAAGAAGGGGTTGATTGAGTTGCTACGAGAATATGTCGACGTCTTTGCCTGGTCATATGAAGACATGCCTGGTCTAGATACATATATCGTGCAACATTTCCTGTCTTTGAAGCCTGAGTGTGTGCCTGTGAAGCAGAAGCTCAGAAGAACTCATCCTGATATGGTAGTGAAGATTAAAGAAGAAGTTCATAAGCAAATTGATGCGGGGTTTCTGGTGACTTCTACGTATCCTCAATGGGTGGCCAATATCGTGCCCGTGCCTAAGAAAGACGAAAAAGTCCGAATGTGTATGGACTATAGAGACTTGAATAAAGCTAGTCCGAAAGATGATTTTCCTCTACCACACATTGATATGTTGGTAGACAATACAGCTAAATTCAATGTCTTCTCATTCATGGACGGATTTTCCGGTTATAACCAGATTAAAATGGCACCGAGGATATGGAGAAGACAATATTCATCACACCTTGGGGAACATTCTGTTATCGAGTGATGCCCTTCGGTTTGAAGAACGTCGGAGCCACATATCAACGTGTTATGACTACCTTGTTTCATGATATGATGCACAAGGAGATCGAGGTATACGTTGATGATATGATCGTGAAGTCGAGAACGGAAGTTGAACATGTAGAGCACTTGTTGAAGCTTTTTCCGCATTTGAGGAAGTACAAACTCCGCCTAAATCCGAACAAGTGTACTTTTGGAGTCCGTTCCGAAGAGTTATTGGGCTTTATTGTCAGTGAAAGAGGTATTGAAGTTGATCCTGCCAAGGTCAAAGCAATACAAGAGATGCCTGTGCCCAAAACTGAGAAGCAAGTCTGAGGTTTTCTTGGCCGCTTGAATTATATTTCCAGATTTATATCCCATATGACTGCCACATGTGCGCCAATATTCAAGCTCCTCCGGAAAGATCAGCGTCATGATTGGACCGAGGATTTCCAGAAAGCCCTTGACAGTGTCAAAGAGTATTTGTCCGAGCCTCCGATTTTGTCTCGACCTGTGGAAGGGAGACCATTGATTATGTACTTGACCGTTCTTGAAGACTCTATGGGTTGTGTATTGGGTCAGCAAGATGAATCAGGGAAGAAAGAGTGTGATATATACTATCTGAGTAAGAAGTTCACTAACTGTGAGTCTCGATACTCAATGATTGAGAAAACATGTTGTGCTTTGGCTTGGGCTGCTAAGCGCTTACGCCAGTATATGTTGAATCATATGACTTGGTTGATATCCAAAATGGATCCAATCAAGTATATCTTTGAGAAGCCTGCTTTAACTGGGAGGATCGCCCGTTGGCAGATGTTGTTGTCTGAGTATGATATTGAGTATCGAGCTTAAAAAGCTATTAAAGGTAGTATCTTGGCTGACCACTTGGCACATCAACCGATTGAGGATTATCAGTCTGTTCAGTACGACTTCCCAAATGAGGAGATTCTGTATTTGAAAATGAAAGATTGCGATGAGCCTACGCTCGATGAAGGGACAGAGCCTTGTTCTCGATGGGGTATGGTGTTCGATGGCGTTGTTAATCAGTATGGAAATGGTATTGGGGCAGTGATTATTACTCCTCAAGGCACACATTTCCTTTTACAGCAAGGCTAACTTTCAAATGCACGAATAATATGGCGGAGTATGAGGCCTGTATTATGGGATTGGAAGAATGTATTGATCTTAGGATCAAGCATCTTGATGTTTATGGTGATTCGGCTCTTGTTGTTAATCAGATTAAGGGTGAATGAGAGACGAATCAGCCTGGCCTCATCCCATACAGAGATTATGCGCGGAGGATTTCAACTTTTTTTACTGAGGTTGACTTCCATCATATTCCTAGAGATGAGAATCGGATGGCAGATGCTCTTGCTACGCTCGCTTCGATGATTGGGGTGAAATTCTGGAATGAAGTCCCCAATATTATTGTGATGCGCTTGGATAGACCAGCTCACGTGTTTGCAGTTGAAGAAGTGAAAGATGATAAGCCATGGTATTATGATATCAAGTGTTTTCTTCAGAATCAGATTTACCCGCCTGGGGCATCTGTTAAAGATAAGAAGACTTTGAGGAGATTATCCGGCAGTTTCTACCTCAATGGTGATGTGCTTTATAAGAGGAATTTTGACATGGTTCTGCTCAGATGCGTGGATAGACATGAAGCAGACCTATTGATAACTGAAGTCCATGAGGGTTCATTTGGTACTCATTTCAATGGACATGCCATGGCAAAGAAGATGTTGAGAGCAGGCTACTATTGGCTAACAATGGAGTCTGACTGCTGCAAGTATGTGAAGAAATGTCATAAGTGTCAGATTTATATGGATAAGATTCATATTCCCCCGACACTTCTTAATGTTATTTCATCATCATGGTATTTCTCCATGTGGGGAATTGACATGATTGGCATGATAGAGCCAAAGGCGTCGAACGGTCACAGATTTATTCTCGTAGCAATTGATTACTTCACCAAATGGGTTGAAGCGGCATCGTATGCGAATGTGACTAGGCAGGTGGTTGTGAAGTTTATCAAGAATTAACTCATATGCTGATATGGTATGCCAGATAAGATCATTACGGACAATGGATCTAACTTGAACAACAAGATGATGAAAGAGTTGTGTAGTGAGTTCAAGATTGTACATCATAACTCTTCTCCCTATAGACCCAAGATGAATGGGGCTGTTGAAGTTGCTAACAAGAACATCAAGAAGATTATTCAGAAGATGGTTGTTACGTACAAGGATTGGCATGAGATGCTGCCATTTGCTTTGCATGGCTATCGTACATCTGTCCGCACTTCAACAGGGGCAACCCCTTTCTCTCATGTATATGGCATGGAGGCTGTACTCCCAGTGGAGGTTGAGATCCCATCAATGAGACTCTTGATGGAAGCCAAGTTGACTGATGCTGAATGGGTTTAGAGTCGTTATGACCAACTGAATTTAATTGAAGAGAAGAGATTAACTGCCATGTGCCATGGTCAGTTGTATCAGCAAAGGATGAAGAAAGCCTTTGATAAGAAGGTCAAGCCTCGTGTGTTTCGAGAAGGTGACCTCGTGCTCAAGAAAGTTTTGTCTTTCGCGCCCGATTCCAGGGGCAAGTGGACTCCAAACTATGAAGGTTCATACGTTGTTAAGAGAGCCTTTTCAGGCGGTGCTTTGATACTTACAACTATGGATAGGGAGGATTTCACTCGTCCTGTGAATTCAGATGCAGTCAAGAAATACTTCGCCTAAAATAAAAACAGAATAGCTCGCTAAGTTGAAAACCCGAAAGGGCGACTTAGGCAAAAATGAGCGTCTTGGTGGATTGAAAACCCGAAAGGGAGATCCAGGCAAAAGTTAGAGACATAAAAAAAATGAATATATATATATATATATATATATATATATATATATATATATATATATATATATATATATATATATCCCACTAGATTAAGTACCCCACCTTGGGGAAATCTAGGCAAAAATTAGGGATTTGGCAAGTAACTGCATCCTGACAAGACTTTGTTCTTCAAACTGTCATCTGTCAGAGATTCTCGCTCAGTCATCGTCAACTGAAGCTTCAAATACATTGGATTCAAAGTTGGTGGAGAAATGGTCATTATGTTCAATGTATCCTTTTTCCAATATATATCACCAATTTCAAATTTGTAAAGATCCATGGAGTCTCACCATTTGGGGACTACCATTTGTAACACCCCAAAATTTGCCCTCCTCATTCATGCATTCATTTAGCATTTCATATTGCATTTCATCATGTCAATCAGAATTAGATCCGAAGAAAAAAAAACGAAAAAAAAAAAATTTACAAAAAAAATAAATAAATAAAAATATAATAAAAAAATTTGGACTTGGGTCTCTCTCATTTGAGCCCACAAAACCATGAAATTCAGTCTATAAATACCAAGGCTTCACTTGAGAAAAAGGAAGAGAAGCAAAATACTCTGAGGTTTCCTTGGAACAAAACCCTGGACAAAACCTGAAGAGAAACCTGACAGAGAACTCAGAGCAGCCTCCAAACCCTGAAGGGCCTCACGGGTGCAACTCAATTTCAATCAAGCTCTCCAATCAGGTTTGCCCTATTCCCATTATTTTACGCCTTCAATTTGAATGTTCTAAATGTGTGATGTATTATGAATGGGTGAAACCTATGCCTTGAATGTTTAATCACATGATTTCTGAAGTGTATGCCACAGGGTTTGAGGTTTCTGAAACCATACTGTTATCCATGAAAAAAATGCTTATGGTGTTTCACTAACCCTTTTGTTGAGTTTTTGTGAGGGCTCACATGACTTTTGCAGGGATAACTTGCGTGGTTTCCCACTTTATTTGTGGGATACCCCCTGGAGGTTCATTCTGATTACCTGTACTGACTCACCTTTCTTTGATGGCATTAGCTTGGGAGATCCCTGGGTTTCTTACTCCTTTAATTGCTGTTGCTTCGGATCTTTATCCGTGTGGTACTTTTACCTCTTTTCCGCATTTTTATCGCTTTCTTAGCTGGAAGACCTCGATAGGAGGCATTTGTTTTCTTTTGTTTATTTACTTCTGAGCCCCTTGTTGGCACATTTACTTTATACATGTTTGTTTTGTATGTGTTTGTATCCCTGCAGGTAGCGCGGTTCCTTCATCAAGGACTGCCTTTTTGCCCTTGAGCATCCCAAACCCTAAAACCCAAAGCAACACGTTAACTCCTTCTACTACAGGCGAGTAAGTTTCCAAAGGTCGAGCATCCGGTAGATTGCGTAGTGACGTCGTTCGTCCAAAACCCAATCCATAACCCCATAGTTAGCCGAACTACGTTTTGCTCTGATTCTCAGGCCAGATGAGATACGTAGGCATAAGACGCGATGTCTTAGCGAGCACACATCCCCCCAACCCATAGGTAGCCGAGCTACGAAGACTCTAATTCTCATATTCAGATGAGATACGTATGCAGTGGATGCGACATCCGCGCGAGTCATTTTCATTTAACCCTTTTTTTTTTTGGTAAACAGCACAAGATAAACTCACACCCTTTAGACAAGAACTACAAAAGTGGATCCCGTAGAGTACTACGGATGCGTAGGGGTGCTAATACCTTTCCTTCGCATAACCGACTCCCGAACCCAAGATTTGGTTGCGAGACCCCGTCTTGTCCTTTCCTTTTTCAGGTTTACTTCGAGCGTTTCCTTTCCCTCCTTTGGGATGAATAACGCACGGTGGCGACTCTTTTGTCTTTTTCTTTCGCCGGTTGTTTTTTTCGCGCACTGTATTTTTCAGGTTGCTACAGCTAGCGACTCCACTGGGGATTAAGAAGTTGACCTCTTGCTGGTCCATCTTCCCTAAGCGAGTCCCTCCTAGCTTGTTGATTTCTTGTTTATTTGGTATACATGCTTTTGTACCTTTATTTACTTACCTGCTTACATTCACTTATATCTGCTGGATCTGTTTGTTTGTTTGTTGGGATGGGATGTTCTATGAGAGATAAGCCCATTACCCAGGCTTGAGTGTACACACAGGTTTTAGAGTGGATAATCATGAGGCTTGCGTGGCATGTTTCTACGTTAAGTCGTTCGTGAAGAACCACACCCAGACGAGGTTTCTTTTGGATATATTATGTCCTACGGATGTTCCGGAACGACATGATGTTCCTCTAGAAATTGTCGACTCTGGTGACCATTTCCCGAGAACTCAGTCGAGGCCTCTCCTCCGAGACGTGATTATGTTAGCTCTGGTGGGCGCATTCTCGCTGATCAATCCGAGGACCCCGAGACTGGGAACTTGCTTTAGGATGTCCTGTTGAGGGGAGTCAGTGGAGGTCTTTTATCCCGTAATAATGCCAAACCTTCAGTGGTAAACGTATTATTCGCGACTGAAGGGCTGAAGCTGACGAACTTCTGTTCTTAGAACCTACCAGTGAGGGGTGGGCTAAATTCAGGAAACCTTAACCTCCAACCAACCCGGTTTTCTGGAGCAGAGTTTTGGTCTTGTATTATATTCCTCAGTGAATTTCTCTCCAGGAAGTGCAACCTGACAGATGTTCAAGCGGATCCATCAATTCTGATTGACATGCCTTTGCATTGCATAACATCATCTGCATATTTGCATCCAACATCTCATGCTTATTCATTTGCAGGGTATTCCCTTTCAAAATTGGGGTGCCTTAAAACTGAACAAGCAGTGCATCGCATACCATGCATATTAACCCTTGTCTGTTTTGCAGGTGTCACCGCAGTGTCTAATGTTTGTTCCCTATATCAGGCAGTTATTGGTCCCAAGCGAGTTCACAGATACCCGACAAAGGAAAATTGTCCACAGCTAGCGATGGACCAAGTACAGAAAGAGCTGGCTGATATGCGTGAAAGGATGGATCAGTTCATGACATTGATGACTGGTATGGCAGAAGGCCAGGAAAAGCTGAGGGAATTGGTTGGGCAACCGAGGCCTGATCCGGAGGTGGAGATACTAAATGCTGAGGGAAACCCTGGTAACCCTGGGAACGCTGATAACCCTGTGAACACTGGTAACGCGGGTAACGCAAATGCTGATGGAAACCCGGGTAATGTTGGCAACACAGGGAATGTTGGAAATGGTATTGGCGGAAGGTACAATGTGAATCAAGGAATTCGGATTAACGGGCGCCCCGTTACTGAAGATTATCAGTGTGATCAATTTTCTTTGCACGACGAGGCCCTCGAGACCACTCGCCGTATGGATGAGCTTGCTGAGAAGCTCAAATCTTTGGAGTCTCAAAATTCCTTAGGCTTTGATGTCACAAATCTTGGTCTGGTTCAGGGAGTAAGGATTCCTCACAAGTTCAAACCCCCTACTTTTGAGAAATACAACGGGGCTTCTTGCCCACGCACTCATCTCCAATCTTATTTGGGAAGGTTGGGAGCTCACACGGAAGATGAAAAGCTGTGGATGTACTATTTTGAAGACAGTCTAACTGGAGCTTCTCGTGAATGGTATTCTCATTTGTCTCGTACTACCATCAAGAGCTGGAAAGACTTGGCAGAGGCTTTTGTCAAACAATATCAATACAACTTGGACATGGCTCCAAATCGGACCTTGTTGCAAGGTATGTCCCAGACTGCCAAGGAGACCTTTAGAGAATATGCTCAGCGTTGGAGACAGATTGCTGCGTCCGTCCAACCCCCTATGTCTGAAAGGGAGATGGCGGACATGTTCATGAACACTCTTCAAGGCAATTATATTGAGAGATTGGCTGCTTGCCCGTCAATCAGCTTTGCAGAGATAGTAATTGCTGGAGAAAGAATCGAGAGTCTGTTGAAGATGGGCCGAATTCAAGACAATAGTGCTTCCAACTCATCAGGTCCCAAGAGACCGTTTGCTGGTAACGGTCAGCGAAGAAAAGAAGGCGAGGCAAGCGTTGTGTATGCCGGCAGAGGCAGGGGTAGAGGACGCCCTAATTATTATCAAGATCAAGTGGCCCCAGTCACTATTCCAACACCTGTTCCTCAACCGCAATATCATCCGCAACAACAACCCAGGTACAACAATCAACAACAAGGAGGTAATCCGGGTCAGCAGAGACACTATCAACAACGTCCAAGGCAGATGGACCGGGTCATCGAGCCAATCCCAATGCCTTATTCAGTATTACTTCCCAAGCTGATTGACATGAATCTGGTTACATTGAGAACTCTGGCCCCACCAATCGATCCCAATAATTTGCCTAGAGGTTATGATGTCAATGCCAGATGCGCTTTTCACTCCAACGCACCTGGCCATACTACAGATAATTGCAAGGCTCTCCAGTTAAAGGTACAAGATTTGAGAGATGCCCAGGCTATCAATTTTTCTCTGGTGCCTAATGTTATCTAGAACCCGATGCCGGCTCACGGCGGGCAGAGGATTAATGCTGTTGATAGTGGGGAAACTTTGAATTTGGTCTCTGATGTGACTAAGGTGAAGACTTCGCTATCGGTGGTTAAAGACCGACTTCTGAAAGGACAAATTTTCCCGGGCTGTGGGGAAGAATGCAGAAATTGTCAAGCTGCCGAAAACGGATGTGACAGTTTGAGAAGGGGTATTCAGCAGCTGATAGATGAAGGTTGTCTTCAGTTCGATCAGGCCCGCTCGGTGAAGAATGATGTATCGACGGTGACGTTTTATTTCACTCCTGAAGAAATATATGTTCCCGAGAGACTCGCTCCGACAACAATATATTTCCCAGAAAGTACAGAACCAGCAGCGGTGAACATCGAAAGTTCAGCACCAGTCGCAATTTACTCTGACAGCCCTCAACCGACTTTGGTTGGTCCAATCACCATCACGGTACCAGGACCTGTTCCGTATGAGAAAGACAGTGCTATCCCGTGGCACTATGGGGCTGATATCTACTGCCAGGGGCAGAAAGTTAACGAAGAAGACATTGACATTGGTAGCTCCGTTGTAGACAATGTTGGAGGGGTTGGTGGCTTCACTCGCAGTGGACGCCTATTTGCACCATCAACATTACGCGCGAATACTGAAGCCGAGGCAGCTGCCAAGGCTAAAGGGAAACAGGTATCCACCGAAGAGGTTACTACTAAGGAAGATCCTCCTAAGACCGCATTCGAGAAGGAAGTGGATGAGTTTATGAGGATTATCAAGAAAAGTGACTACAAGGTAGTCGACCAGCTAAATCAGACACCCTCAAAGATCTCCATTCTCTCACTATTGCTGTGCTCTGAGGCGCACAGAGCAGCCTTGTTGAAAGTACTGAATATGGCCTATGTTCCACCGGAGATAACTGTTAACCAGCTGGAGTCGGTAGTTTCCAATGTAAACGCTAGCCAGGGGCTAGGTTTCACCGATAATGACCTGACACCTGAGGGCAGGAATCACAACAAAGCCTTGCATATCACAATGGAGTGCAAAGGGGTGGTGCTTTCCCATGTTTTGGTTGATACAGGCTCTTCTCTGAATGTTCTTCCAAAGAAAGCCTTAATGAAGTTGGATTGCGATGGCATCATCCTGAGGCCAAGTAACTTAGTTGTGAGGGCTTTTGATGGCTCTAAGAGAGCTATCTTTGGCGAAGTTGAGTTGCCAGTTAAGATTGGACCGCAGGTATTTAAGAGTACCTTTTATGTGATGGATATCCAGCCTGCCTACAGCTGTCTGCTAGGTCGGCCTTGGATTCATGCTGCCGGTGCTGTTACTTCTACCCTCCACCAAAAGCTCAAATATGAACTAGAAGGTCAGGTCGTCACTGTCTGTGGTGAAGAGGATATTTTTGTTAGCCACCTGTCTACATTTAAGTATGTAGAGATGGACGGCGAGATGCACGAGATGCTGTGTCAGGGCTTCGAAGCCACAAACATCAATGAGGTCGCGCCCGAAGCTGTCTTTTCACCTGAGTTTGAGAAGGTCGGGACTTCTATCTCTTCATACAAGCAAGCTGTCGAAGTTGTTAAAGCTGGTAATGCCCAAGGCTGGGGCAAATTTGTGGAGCCAGTCATCAAAGAAGACAAGTTTGGATTGGGGTATGCTCCGGGATCTCAGAAGAATGAAACCGGTACTCTCTCCAGCAGGGGTTTGGTTTCTCCCCACATCGTCAATGCTGCAGATGAAGACAAGGCTGACAGCGACTGTGAATTAGATAGCTGGATTCGCCCGTGTGTCCCGGGAGAAAAGCTCGACATTTGGTCGTCTGAAAAAACCGTCCGGGTTACTCTACTGAAAGAGTGATTTTTATTGTTTTCCTTTATTACATGCATAATAAAGTCTTACACTTTGCCCAAGGTGTAACGGCTCATTTGTAGGGCCATCCATTTAGTTACATTTCGCAATTATTTTTATCATCAATAAAGGACGGCTTTTGCAAACAATTTTGTGTTCTCTTTCTTTCAGTTTTTTTCTGCTTTTACAAAAAAAATGGCAATGTTTCTTTTTTCGTTTTTTCTTTCTTTCCAAAAAAAAAAATCTCTCATTCTAAGGTAAAGCATGATCCTCCATCATGCAGAGCTGACCACCCGGATCTCACTACTAACGACACTGCTATCGCCAAGTATAACTTCGACAATCCTATCTATTAAGCCGAAGAAGGGGTTGAGGAAGATTGTGAATTGCCTGAAGGGTTAGCCAGATTGTTGAAATAGGAGGACCGAGCTAATACACCTTATCAGGAGGTGATCGAGACCGTCAACATCGGTACCGCAGACGACAAGAAAGAGATCAAGATCGGGGAAAGTCTACAGGCCGAGAGGAAAGACCGTTGATCATGTACTTGACTGTGTTAGAAAGGTCAATGGGTTGTGTGCTCGGTCAGCATGACGAGTCAGGTCGAAAAGAGCATGCAATATACTACCTTAGCAAAAGTTTACCGACTGTGAACAAAGATACTCATTGCTCGAGAAAACTTGCCGCGCTTTGGCATGGGCTGCTCGCCGACTAAGACAGTATATGTTGACTCACACGACTCTATTGATATCAAAAATGGATCCATTCAAGTATATTTTTGAAAAGCCATCACTTACCGGAAAGGTTACTAGGTGACAAATGATACTGACAGAGTATGACATCCAATACACTTCACAAAAAGCCATCAAGGGAAGTGTCTTGCAGAGCAACCGATTGATGATTACCAACCTATGAGGTTTGACTTTCCTGATGAGGACATCATGTTTCTCAAATCGAAAGATTGAGAGGAACCACTCCCGGAGGAGGGGCCTGACCCTGAATCCAAATGGGTTATGATGTTTGATGGGGCGGTCCACGTCAATGGTCGCGGAGTTGGTATAGTATTGATCACACCGGAAGAGGGTTCATATGCCATTTGGTGCCAGAATAACTTTTCCCTACACCAACAATGAAGCCGAATACGAAGCTTGTATCCTAAGACTTGAGGAAGCCGTCAATATACAGATTAAAACCCTGGATGTATACGGGGATTCAACTTTGGTCATCAATCAAACCAACGGGAAATGGTGCTATGCTGGAACTACGTACCCAGAATTGACGTATCTCGGTCAGAGACGAATGAAGAAAGCATTTGGTCAGAAAGTGCGCCCTCGGGGGTATCAAGTCGGTGAATTGGTACTCAAAATATTTCTTCCTCCCAACACAGATCACAGGGGCAAATGGACACCGAACTATGAGGGTCCGTACGTGGTTAAAAGGATTTTCTATGGCGGAGTTTTGATGCTAACAACCATGGATGGCGAAGGATTCCCGTCCCCTATTAACTCAGACGCAGTTAAAAAAAATACTTCGCATAAAATAGACCCGCTGGACGATAAAAAGAATAGTCCAGGCAAAAAAAGGGCATCCCGACGAACCAAAAAAAAATAAAGAGGTTCGGGCAAAAATTAGGGATATAAAAAAAGAGTACACCCGGTGAGTCGAAAACCCAAAAGGGCGGCTCAGGCAAAAATGGGTATCCCGGTGGATTAAAAACCCGAAAAGAGGGCGATCCAGGCAAAAGTTAGGGAATAAGCGAATGACTGTGATTTGAGTTCATCAGTGTTATATCACCGTTTCATTCAATCCGGCAATCTTCGAAGGTTAAAGATCGACTAATCATCCACTTCAGAAAGCAAGATGAGCAGAGCGTCTTGAGGACATACGAGCCATAGCAGAGTCGAAACTCGGTGGGACCCCGTATCCCCATTGCCATTAGGATAGTTCTCTTTTTATAGCGATCACCTCTTTTCAGGGATCAGCTTCCTGATACCCTCGTCTATTCCTGGCACAAATTTTCTCCCCAGTAAGAGTCGAATAATTCAGTTAAAGAGCCTCTTTATTTTTCATTTATCAGTTTGTTTGCAAAAATGCCCGAATTTTTGATAAAACATATTGCATATGAACATAATGGTGGCTTTTGCAGATGATTTGCACAGGAAAACATTTAAAATTGCTTTGAATGTGCTTAATCCCAAACGGTGAATTCAAACCGAGTAATTCCCCCGAGGCATACGTGTATTTTTGGTTGCAGGCCACAGGAACCGGATGCCAAGTCATGAATCCTCATCCCCAAGCGGTTGACAAAGTCTCTCCTCAGCAGAGCATGTTCCCCAACAGAGTTGACAGTATCCAGACTGTCTATCCCTAGTAGAGTTGACAGTATCCAGACTATATATCCCTAGCGGAGTTGACAGTGTCAGACTGTATCTTCCTAGCAACAGCGGAGTGGTTGCATAACCAACAGATGAGAGGGTGGCGTTCCCAGTGTTCATCTCATTCCCCAGCAGATTATTTTTAACAGATTTGTTAATCCCCAGCTTGAGGGCGATTAGCAAGTTCATATCCCCAGCAAAGGCCGTTTCCTACGACATTTCCCCAAGAAGTGTTTTCCCCATAGACTCTCCTCACAGAGCCTCGTCGAACAAAGTTTCCATAGTTTATACTCCCCCCGCAAGGTCAACTTTTCAAGCAGCCAATTTATTTTTGGTGGCTCATTGGTCCCGGAAGACGGATCATTCCCCACAGAGCATTCAAGGATTGATATAGCGATCTGTTCCCTACCGGAGTTTGCTTCCCCAAGCAGATTTCTTTTTACACCATGCATAACATTTGCATTTGCATGCATATCATATCAAGCATACACATAAGCTGATAAACAGGTTCTTCCAAGCAGACTGAAGAATTACTTTACAACCAAGGTCATGAGATCCAGCCAGAGGATCAAGCGTGAGTGATCCAGCCTGAGAATCGTTTTCCAGTGATCCAACCTGAGGGTCATTTTGAAGATTCAGCCTGAGAATCGTGTTCCAGTGATCCGGCCTGAGGTTCATTTTGAAGATTCAGCCTGAGAATCGTGTTCCAGTGATCCAGCCTGAGGGTCATTTCAAAGATTCAGCCTGAGAATCGTGTTCCAGTGGTCCAGCCTGAGGGTCATTTCGAAGATTCAGCCTGAGAATCGTGTTCCAGTAAGCCAGCCTAAGGCTCAATTTGAAGATTCCCCAGTGAAGTCGCCTACAAGCTTTATTTCCCCAGCAAGCCCAAGTCTAATTGAGGAGTCGTTACAACATGTTCTAGCCCGTAGAATATGTACGAAGCCCAAAAGTGGAATATTCTCGAAGCTGCATATCTAATATGAAGGTTGGGTGTAGATTTCAAAAGAGGGTCAACCAGCGCATGCCTCAGATGCGGGATCCTAATGACGGGAATTTATCATCAAAACAATCCAGATCTAGCCAGAAGATCGAAGTAGATTCATCCAGAGAATCGAAACAAAGAAGATCTAGCCAGAAGATCGAAAATCGCAACAATTCAGATCTAGCCAGAAGATCGAAGTAGATTCAGCCAGAGAATCAAAGGAAATAGATTCAGCCAGAGAATCGAAACGGAGGAGATCTAGCCAGAAAATCGAAGAAGATCTAGCCAGAAGATCAAAATCGTATCCAGCCCGAGGATCAAAATTAATATCCAACCAGAGGACTAAATTGAGTATAGGTTCAGCCAGAGGATCGAAACTCCAGATTAAGCCAGAGGATCGGAAGAAAAAATAAACAGCACGGTGTATTTCCGCGTTTTTGTGGTGTTCTCGGAGCGCAAACTTTCGGTCTATCTTTGGTATTCAATCACAGCTCACCCCGTTTGTCTGATAAGCTGTTCGCTTTCATCCTACTCGGTTTAGCTGATGATTGAATAGGGGCAGCTGTAACACCCCAAAATTTGCCCTCCTCATTCATGCATTCATTTAGCATTTCATATTGCATTTCATCATGTCAATCAGAATTAGATCCGATAATAAAAAAAAAATTACAAAAAAAATAAATAAATAAAAATATAATAAAAAATTTTGGACTTGGGTCTCTCTCATTTGAGCCCACAAAACCATGAAATTCAGTCTATAAATACCAAGGCTTCACTTGAGAAAAAGGAAGAGAAGCAAAATACTCTGAGGTTTCCTTGGAACAAAACCCTGGACAAAACCTGAAGAGAAACCTGACAGAGAACTCAGAGCAGCCTCCAAACCCTGAAGGGCCTCACGGGTGCAACTCAATTTCAATCAAGCTCTCCAATCAGGTTTGCCCTATTCCCATTATTTTACGCCTTCAATTTGAATGTTCTAAATGTGTGATGTATTATGAATGGGTGAAACCTATGCCTTGAATGTTTAATCACATGATTTCTGAAGTGTATGCCACAGGGTTTGAGGTTTCTGAAACCATACTGTTATCCATGAAAAAAATGCTTATGGTGTTTCACTAACCCTTTTGTTGAGTTTTTGTGAGGGCTCACATGACTTTTGCAGGGATAACTTGCGTGGTTTCCCACTTTATTTGTGGGATACCCCCTGGAGGTTCATTCCGATTACCTGTACTGACTCACCTTTCTTTGATGGCATTAGCTTGGGAGATCCCTGGGTTTCTTACTCCTTTAATTGTTGTTGCTTCGGTCCTTTATCCGTGTGGTACTTTTACCTCTTTTCCGCATTTTTATCGCTTTCTTAGCTGGAAGACCTCGATAGGAGGCATTTGTTTTCTTTTGTTTATTTACTTCTGAGCCCCTTGTTGGCACATTTACTTTATACATGTTTGTTTTGTATGTGTTTGTATCCCTGCAGGTAGCGCGGTTCCTTCATCAAGGACTGCCTTTTTGCCCTTGAGCATCCCAAACCCTAAAACCCAAAGCAACACATTAACTCCTTCTACTACAGGCGAGTAAGTCTCCAAAGGTCGAGCATCCGGTAGATTGCGTAGTGACGTCGTTCGTCCAAAACCCAATCCATAACCCCATAGTTAGCCGAACTACGTTTTGCTCTGATTCTCAGGCCAGATGAGATACGTAGGCATAAGACGCGATGTCTTAGCGAGCACACATCCCCCCAACCCATAGGTAGCCGAGCTACGAAGACTCTAAATCTCATATTCAGATGAGATACGTATGCAGTGGATGCGACATCCGCGCGAGTCATTTTCATTTAACCTTTTTTTTTGGTAAACAGCACAAGATAAACTCACACCCTTTAGACAAGAACTACAAAAGTGGATCCCGTAGAGTACTACGGATGTGTAGGAGTGCTAATACCTTCCCTTCGCATAACCGACTCCCGAACCCAAGATTTGGTTGCGAGACCCCGTCTTGTCCTTTCCTTTTTCAGGTTTACTTCGAGCGTTTCCTTTCCCTCCTTTGGGATGAATAACGCACGGTGGCGACTCTTCTGTCTTTTTCTTTCGCCGGTTGTTTTTTTCTCGCACTGTATTTTTCAGGTTGCGACACCATTCTATCAAATAAATTTGAGACTTTATCCAATTCTTTGCACTCTTATTTGTTTCTGTTTAACCAATGTTTGCATGTTTTAATTGATCAATATCATTGTTTTAAACAAATAAAGTTTTTATAAAAATGTTTTTAAACAAAGTGAACATTCACCAGGACTGAAAGGATAAATGGAATGTCCTCAGTGCTCTCCCAATAATAGTATGATCTTCAAAAGGGTAAGGAATTCGTTCATTTCTGGCATATTTGTATCCTTTTCATCATCTTTCAGGTTGTCTCCTCAGTGAGCGCAGAGAAGGGTGATACACCACCAAACTTCCCAATGAGTCTGAGTCTAGCATTTGTGTTTTATCAATTATAGGATTGTCATCCCTTGTGTGGATTGATCTAAAATCCCTTATAGATTGATAAAAATTGATATGCTATCTATTTTTGAGCGAGTCGGTTTTTTTTCCCTCGGCATAATTGGAAATCTCCCGCAGTATGAGCAGGAATTCCCAGCATGAGTAGAAGTTCTCAGCAGGAGTAAATTTGGGTTCCTTGCAAAGTTGTCTTCCAGATATCTCCTTGGGCAGTTATCCCCAACAGGTTGGTCAGTTATCCTCAGCAGTTTGGATTGTGGTTTCTCCCCAGCGGGTTTGCCCATAATTGATCCCCAGTAGGGTTGCTCCCTAGTTGGATCACCTTCAATCTTCCCCAGCGGAGTTGCCTGATCAAAGCCTGATATTTATTTTCCCCTCCTGATTGGAAGTTTTCCTCTTAGCAGAGATGGTATTGAAGATGTGTATTTCCTTCCCCAGCGGAGCAGTGGTTCGCTTTCCTCCTAGTAGAGATATCTCTCCAGTGGATAAGGAGGAGTGTGGTGATTATTGGAATCTCTTTTTGGTGGTTAGTCCCCACAGAGTTTCATATCCCCCCTTGATGAGTTCCCCAATAGAGTTTCTTCTAGGATGGAATCTTATCCGTGTTGAACTCCCCGTTAGAGTTTCCTCTACATCGGATATTTTGTCTGTTCAGCAGAAAATCCTTGGCGGTGACTCTGTAGCTTTCCCCAGCGGAGAAATTTGCTCCTTCTCCCGGTGGCAGAGATGCCCCCTCAGCGGTTAGAAGAGAATGCTTGTTTGATGTGTTTCTTTTTGGTGGTTGTTCTCCACAGAATTTCACATCATCCCTTATCGGAAGATCCCTAGTATTTGGTGATTGTGACCTTTTGGCTAATCCCCAACAGCGGTTTCTGATCCTCAGCGGCGGTCTTTATCCCCGACAGCGACTCTGTTTGATCCTCAACTGCAGTCTGTGTCCCCTGATATATGAGGCTCCCCACCAGATTGGATTTCCTCCTGTGGGCCTGGTTTTCCTCTTTTGAAGTGTTATACCGGATGTCTGTCCATGGTTTCTCAGACCTGTTGGTGTTAGATATGTCTGTTTGTCAGCATTAATCATACATAAACCACGCATATACATGCATATTTATAGCATTCAGATATTCATGTTGCATTTTTTTCCATATATCTTTGCTTGTTATATCCTGCCTTTGGTAAAATGTTCTTCCCCAAGCAGATGTTTGTGTATGATCTCTCCATATAGAGTCATCCCCATAGGCAGAAAGTTTCTATCTTTCCTTCTATTCCCCACTGAGTTATGTCCTCGTGGATGATTATTATTTCAGTGTCCTCTCTAAATATGTATTGGGACGGAATTACTCCTCTGAGTTATATCCTCATTGGGTTGAGTCTTGTTTGATTGTGTATTTCTGGTTTGTTCCTAGATTGACTCCTTCTTGTTGCTTCCCTGCAGTCCCCTATGGTTCAATTGTTCGATTGCTCAGTAACCAGTAATTATTCATTCTCTCCCCAGCGGATGTTGTGGCCTTCTACCCAGTAACCGATAGTTGTAAGTCCTATTTATGTGGTTTTCTACCCAGTAACCGGTAGTTGTAAACCCCATTTTGTCCCCTTGCAGAGTTAATCCTTGATATTGTTCATCCTAACTGATGACGGGTACTCTCATCTTTGGTTTTCTACCCAGTAACCGGTAGATGTAATCCTCTCTTTACTGGTTATCTTTATCCAATATTCGGTATTGATATTCCTTCATTTTTTAGTATACCACCCAGTAGTCGGTGATATATCTCCCGGGTCATTGCTTTTTTCGATGTATCCCCCACGAGTCATCTTTCATTTACCCTTTGTTTGGTAATGATTGTTTCTCCCCTTGATTGGTCATCATTTTATACCCAGTAACCGGTATCCCGATGACCTTTCTTTTTGGTCGATTTATCCTTTATTAACCCGGTAACCGGTTGTGGATAATCTTCCATGCGAGTATGTTATCTATGTTCTGACGGTAATAGATAACATATCTCATGCGCTCTTCAGTCGGAGTCTTTTCTTCCCCATTCGAGTAAGATTCGTATTTCCTTATGGAATCGAATGTCCATCCTGTAATCGAGTTTACTTTTTCAGCCCTCCCTTCGGATGCTGAGTGTCTTGGAAATATTCCCCAATTCACGTCTGGTTGGTCACCTATTATATGCCCAGTAACCGGTATCCCTGGTGTTCCTTCCTTCTGCTCCTTATTATGACTTGTGTCCTCTGCGGAGTCAGATTTTCCTAAGTTGAAATATATCTTCTAGGTCTTCCTCAGATTTTATGGATGATTGGTATATCTCACCCTTATACCGGTCTTATATATTCTTTCTCCCCGAGCGTGTTGTTCTCTCACCCTTATACCGGTGTGCGATCACATGTCTCTGTTTTGAGTTTTATTACCCAGTAACCAGTAATACCTCATTCGTTGTTTCCTTAGATGAGTCCTTAATGGACATCCCCACCTGAGTCCAGATTTTTATCCAAAGTATCCTTTGTGGATAAGGTTGTTGTATTGGCATATTCCCTAATACATGCATCTTTGCGTCAGCTCGAGTCTTTCCATTTATTTTTCGTGGAATCCCCTCGTGTCTCCCAGCAAGTTTCAAGTCGTGACCTGCTCAGGCATTTTATTCCCTTTATCCCCTCAGAGTCTCTGTCTCCCAGTGAGTTTTCCTTAGGGAATGTATTATACTCCCGCGTACTTTCAGTTTCTCCTGATTTCTTTTTCCTTTGTGGCCATATTCCCCCACAAAGTATTAACTTTTGCATGCATACATCTGCATCATGAGGTCTCTTAGGGACCAAAATTTGTCTCTTTGTTATTATTTAAGCCCATTCTACCTCTTCGAGACGAAGATTTTAACCTTCATATCTCCGGGTAGAATGACCTTAAATAGGGGCATCTGTAAGACCCTAATTTTAACCCTAAGATCCCTCATGGCATCATAACATTGCTCATTGCATTTTGCCTCAAGGATCATAGCATCTTGGTTCCCTTACCCTAGGGTTGGGACTTGTGTGAGTGGTTTGAGACCACCAAGCATGCTTGAATTGTATATTATTTCTTTTCTTATTTTGTCTACTAACCAAAATCACAAAAATATGTCACTAACATCTTTTGTTTTGAAGCTCAAGCAGTCATGTGATCCAAGGCTCCTAGGAGGCCCTTATACTCAAAGAAATGGCTAGATGAAGATGAAAGCAAGCATGAAAATGGTTCCCAAATCTCTCAATCATCATATATGTCTCCCAAGTATCTCAATTTTCCAATTTGATCAAGATAAACCAAAGGGCTTGAGGCTTGTTTCCCAAGGAAACCCTAATTCAACTATGCATTGACTGTGCCTTGCTCATGAAGCAACCTTAACCCATGATCAAATTCAATCAAGGGAAGTTCTTCCATTCTTTATTTTATGCATATATGAGCCTATGTGAGTGTTCTCAATCATTCATTCATCAAGATTTAAAGTTTGGACTTGAGAAGTTGACCAGTCAAATCATTTGACTAAATTGAAATCCATTGAGACCTAACTTTTGATGTGTTTGTAAAATGACGATGACCCTAAGAGAAAACATGTTCTTAAGAACCATATGAACAACTTTCATGTTCATCAAAAATTCATTTGAAACTTGGAAGGTCATCATTCATTTCAAAACATTATAGGTTATTTTGACTGAAACCCTAATTTTAGGTCAACTTCCCAAGGACCTAATCCTTCATTTTTTATGATTTTGAGGTGATACCAAGTGAATTGGAAAGTTTTAGATGTCTACTTAATTTGTTAAGTGGGACAAATTTTCATAATCCTAAAAGAAACACATGTGATAATACAAAACATTATAGGTCACTTTGGACCAAAGCCATTGAATCTTGAAAAAGTCCAACTTCAAGTGCCCATAACTTTCTCATAAAAACTCCAAATGATTCAAAATTTAAGTCCAAATTTATTTTCTTGAAAATATCTACAACTTTTATGTTGACGGTTTTTCCATTTTGGGCTTGCATCATTAAAACCAAAGGGCTTGAAGTTGGTCCTTTTTGGCAAATTTTTCAAATACATGTTTTGTACCTTGAACTTCATGGCCAGTTTTCACCTTTTTCCAAACTTAAAATGGGTTTTTGTTCAACATAGATTTTGTTCCTTATGTTAAGACCTTTCTAAATATTACTCACATGCCTATGTTTGGATTTTCCAAATGGGACTTTCGAAGAAGAGAACTTTTGTGACCATTTATGCACTTCATGATAAATCTTGATACACAAGCCAATGCCATTCAATCTGCACGTCCAAACTTACTTCAATTGAGCTCAGCATGCAAAACCATTTGATCTTGGGCCTCACATGCGCCTGTACAGGCCCATGCATGGAGGACCTAATTCTCATGCACACGGTTTTCATCACACTCTCCTTGCACTTTCAGCTATAAATAGATGCATCACTTCATTCAATTGGTAACCTGAAGGCGCCTGAAACCCTGCTGAAATCATTTCCCAACCTCACACCAAAGGAATTTTGAGTTTTCATTTCACTTTTCAAGTTTGATTTTCAACAACATCAATTGATTTTTCAATACTAATTCCTAAACCTTGCACTCATACCATACCTCAAGATCAAGCTGCAAGCAAGAGATTGGTTGGATCGTGCTCATCAAAGTTGCACTTCAAAGGTTTCCATCTGAACTGTTTTGCTTCGAATCTCACTATATATTGTGCATTGCTTGTGTTGGTTTAGTTTTCTAAAGTCCTCATGTGAGAGGCAAGCCAATGGTGGCTTTAATTTTGTGAATTGTTGAACTTCAGATCAAGTACCTGGATTTTCCATCTCTAATTTCTCCTTCCATAGAGATCTAGAGAACAATCCAAGGTTACAGGGGTGATGTACATCACCCCAGCTTTAATTTGGTATAAGGATCGTGTGATTTGGTTAAGGTTGCAAAACCTGCAACTGGTGACCGATTTTTGCCTTCTCACCGGAGAAGACAGTGGTTTCCACCACCGTCCACACGTGGAACATCCATAGCCTTTGGATCCAACTCTCCAGTTCTAATCATGGTCTCGCGTTATGTTTACTTTTTTAAATCCAATGTGTTATACTGTTGACTTGTGAACACCATGCACGCGCGCCTCATGGCCTTAGGATCAACCACATCAATTAATGAATGTTGATCCAACGCTTCTAGATTTTTCTATTTTTTTAATTTCTGTTTTATTTTCTTTTCTTTCATTTATTTTCAAAAATTCATAACTTCTTTATTTGGAATCACAAAAATATGGGACTAATTGCAAAAAAAATCTCTTAAATTCTAGTTTCATAATATGATTTTTAATTATTTTTGTGATTCCATTTAATATTTTTTGTGAATTATTTTGTTTTTGATTGTTTTTTATTTAAAATACTTTTTGATATTCAAAAATGCCAAAAATATTTTCTTAATACATGTGGATGATGATAAGTCTATGAAAAATATTCTCATCAATTTCTTAATTGATTTGAGTTTTATTTGAGATTTTAGTCCATTTGTGTTATTTTTCTTCATTCTTTATTGTTTAAAAATAATTTCTGTTTTCAAAAAATGTTGAGAAAATTTGTCAGACCTTGTTTGACCATGTTAGACTTATGATGATCCAATTGAACTTATCCAAGTTGATTTGAATTGGATTTGAAGTTTAACCATGCTTTGTTCATTTTACTTTGTGTATTATTTTAATTCCAAAAAAATACCAAAAATATGTTTGACCTTTCTTGACTTCTAATCTTCATTTTACTTCTGTTTACCATTGGTTGATGATGATTCCATTCACATTTGACCATTATGTTTTGATTATGTCATTTGAATTTCCATTTTGTACATTCCATCTTCATCTTTCATCTTCTTCTTTTTCTTTTGACCAATGAGTTAATGAATTGTGGTTAGCCTTGACATATGAGGGGCTTAACCTTCTTTGATCCAAATCAAATTCAACTTGATCAAAGATCAAGTGAATTGCTTTGTGTCCAAGATAGGTTGCTTCTTGGTCAAGCAAAGAACTTGAAATCCATACAAGGTCATCCTTCTTTTCTTTTGGCATGGCAAGTTGTAGAAGCTTGGCTTACTAGTCATGGTCTCTAACTTGTGTTTAATTGCCTATAGTTTTATTGAACGGCCTCAGATAGGTGTAACTACTACATTAGTCCACTTACGATTGCTTAACATAGCGCTAAATTACCTTATGACACACTAACACTAACTACTAATTACTAACTTTTAATTCAAGCATTTAATTCTTGCAATTTACTTTAATGCAATTTAATTTCTTGCTCATTTATTCATATTGTCTTTTCCCTTTCCTCATTTGAGCTCATTTTTATGTTTATGCCATTTGCCTCTTGCTCACTTGAGCATATTATTGTGTAAATATATTATTGCCTTGTGTTTGTTTTGTCTTTGTTTGTGTGAACCCAATGCAAAAAGGAGAAAGGACTTAGAATTAGGACCTCACCTATGCTTAATGGAGTTCAAGAGAAACTAGGCCTCATGCCTTTAGAATGCTAAAACTGTTGAAGAGCAACTAGGCCTCATGCCTTTAGAATGCTTACATCTTGATGTTGACTTGAAAGGACCCCTAATCTAAACTCTCTCTTTGTCCATTTCTTATTGCATTGTGAACTTTTTGATTGTTTGTTCTTGTGTGATAGGGATCCCAAACTTGAGCTAGTTAGAAGGATCATTGTCATGAGCACCCAAGTTAAGAGAAAGACAAGCCAATTGGAAGATCCTAGGAGCTTGATTGAATATTTGTTTGATTGCTTGAGTTAATTGCTAAGTCCAAAGGAAAGGAGCATCTTGGATCATCTTTATGATCTCAAGAAAGGAACTCCAAGGGTTTTATTCTCTTCTCTCATCTTTGCATGTTTAGGACTAGCCCTTCTCTTTTTCTCTCCACTCTAACCCAAGCCAAGCTCATTTTGTGCAAACATTGACATTGTTTTTCAAACTAGAAACCTAGGCCATATGCCTTTGATTTTTCAAACTCTTTTCATTAATACTTATTTTGAATTGAATCCTAAGTCAACTTTGACTTCATTTTGTGAATACTTCTAATTGGTAAATCCAACTCACTTCAAATGATTTTTTTGTGTGGTTCCAATGGCCATCTTTGTTAAAACCTTTTTCATAAACATTAGCCATAGGTTTGAGTTATCATAGTGGTTGATGTAAACCTCACCTCATCCTTAGTGATTAGACTATAAGTCTTCCATACTTATTATAGGGTGGATCCCTCACTAGTATGTTGAAGCTCTCCTCACATGGTGGATTGTTGGTTTAGGTTGAGTTTTCTACCTTTGATAACAAAAGACCTTAAGGCTTTTGACAAACCAATTTACCAATTTATTTTGATATTTTTACCCCGAACTACGAGGTTTTGATCCTACCTTTGTGATGGTACGTAGGCAGTGGGTTTATCCATTCAAACAACAAAATTGTAAATAATTTGTATATTCTTTTCTCATCTCCCCAATCATGTTTGCACAAATATTTTCACAAATACCAACCTACCATACAACTTTGCAAAAAGGGCTCCCTTAGAGTACTAAGGATGTTTTGGGTGCTTAAAACCTTCCCATTGCATAACCATCCCCCTTACCCAGATCTCTGACATTTTTATTAGTTTTTTATTTGATAAAACTTCTCGGTTTTTGTTCGCTTTCTAACCTTTCCTTTGGATAAATATAAGTGCGGTGGCGACTCGAATTGTATGATTTACTTTTGATTTAGTCAATAAATCTAAAGGTAACGAATACTCCGCTACAGGTGGCCAATATTGTGCTTGTTCCTAAGAAAGATGGAAAAGTCTGCATGTGTGTTGATTATAGAGATTTGAATAAAGCTAGTCCAAAAGATGATTTTCCTCTGTCACACATTGACATGTTGGTAGATAATACATCTAAATTCAAAGTCTTTTCATTTATGGACGGATTTTCCAGTTATAATCAAATCAAGATGGCACCCGAAGATATGGAGAAGACCACATTTATTACACCCTGGGGAACATTCTGTTATAGAGTGATGCCTTTCGGTTTAAAAAATGTCGGTGCAATGTACCAGAGAGCTATGACCACTCTTTTTCATGATATGATGCATAAATATATTGAGGTTTATATGGATGATATGATTGCCAATTCAAGTGATAAAGAAGAACAAGTTGAGCATTTGTTAAAGCTATTCCAGCATTTGAGGAAGCACAAACTCCGCTTGAATCCCAATAAGTGTACTTTTGGTGTTCGTTCTGGTAAGTTATTAGGCTTTATTGTCAGTGAGAAGGGTATTGAAGTTGATCCTGCCATGGTCAAAGCAATACAGGAAATGCTTGCGCCCAAAACTAAGAAGCAAGTCAGAGGTTTTCTTGGCCGCTTGAATTATATCTCAAGATTTATATCGCATATGATTGCCACATGTGCGCCTATTTTCAAGCTTCTTCGGAAAGATCAGTCTTGTGATTGGACCAAAGACTGCCAGAAAGCTTTTGACGGTATCAAAGAGTATCTGCTTGAGCCTCCGATCCTATCTCCACCTGTTGAAGGAAGACCCTTGATCATGTATTTGACTGTGCTTGATGAGAGTATAGGTTGTGTTCTTGGTCAGCAAGATGAATCTGGAAAGCAAGAATGTGCAATTTACTACCTCAGTAAGAAGTTCACCGACTGTGAGACTCGGTATTCTATGCTTGAAAAGACTGGTTGCACATTGGCTTGGGTTGTTAAGCGTCTGCGCCAGTATATGTTGAATCATACTACCTGGTTGATATCCAAAATGGATCCAATCAAGTATATCTTTGAGAAGCCTGCTTTAACTGGGATGATTGCTCGTTGGCAGATGTTATTATCTGAGTATGATATTGAATATCGATCTCAAAAAGCAATTAAGGGTAGTGTCTTGGCTGACCACTTGGCTCACCAACCGATTGAAGATTACCAG
Source organism: Lathyrus oleraceus (assembly GCF_024323335.1). Classification (NCBI taxonomy): domain Eukaryota; kingdom Viridiplantae; phylum Streptophyta; class Magnoliopsida; order Fabales; family Fabaceae; genus Lathyrus; species Lathyrus oleraceus. The sequence goes on from NC_066585.1 coordinate 338,609,424, forward strand.
TCAGTGCAGTATGATTTTATTGATGAAGAGATCTTGTACCTGAAGATGAAAGATTACGATGAACCATTGCTTGAAGAAGGGCCAGAACCTGGTTCCCATTGGGGCATGGTATTTGATGGAGCTGTTAATCAGTATGGTAATGACATTGGGGAAGTGATTATTACTCCTCAAGGAACTCATTTTCCATTTGCAACTAGATTAACTTTCAAGTGTACAAACAACATGGCTGAGTATGAAGCTTGCATTATTGGGCTTGAAAAGGCCATTGATCTCAGAGTCAAATATCTCAACGTCTATGGAGATTCAGCTTTGGTTGTGTATCAGATCAGAGGTGAATGGGAGACGAACCAACCCGTTTTGATACCATATAGAGACTATGTGAGGAGGATTCCAACTTCCTTTACAAAAATTGAGTTTCATCATATCCCTCGAGATGAAAACCGGATGGCAGATGCTCTTGCAACGTTGGCTTCAATGATCATGGTAAAATTCTAGAATGAAGTTCCTAATTTGACTGTGATGCATCTTGATAGGCCAGCTTATGTATTTGTTGTAGAAGAGGTCAAAGATGAGAAGCCGTGGTATTTTGATATCAAGTGTTTCCTCCAAAGTCAAATTTACCCTCCTGGGGCTTCTTTGAAAGTTAAGAAGACTTTGAGAAGATTAGCTGGCAACTTCTACCTGAATGGTGATGTGCTTTACAAAAGAAACTTCGATATGGTCTTGCTCAGATGCGTGGATAGACACGAAGCAGACTTGTTGATGACTGAAGTCCATGAAGGTTCCTTTGGTACTCATTCCAATGGACATGTTATGGAAAAAAAGATGTTGAAAGCAGGTTACTATTGGCTGACAATGGAATCTAAATGTTGCAAGTTTGTGAAGAAATGTCACAAGTGTCAAATTTAAGCAGATAAGATTCATGTTCCTCCGACAATGTTGAATGTCATTTCCTCTCCATGGCCCTTCTCCATGTGGGGAATTGACATGATTGGCATGATTGAGCCCAAAGCTTCAAACGGACATCGTTTCATTCTAGTGGCTATTGACCATTTCACAAAGTGGGTTGAAGCGGCATCGTATGCGAATGTAACCAAGCAAGTTGTTGTGAGGTTTATCAAGAATCAGATTATATGTCGTTATAGTGTGCCAAGTAAGACCATTAATGATAATAAATCTAACTTGAACAATAACATGGTAGAAGCTCTTTGCAAGGACTTCAAGGTTGCACATCATAATTCTTCTCCCTACAGACCTAAGATGAATGGGGTTGTTGAAGCTGCAAACAAGAACATCAAGAAGATTATCCAGAAAATAGTTGTGACATATAAAGATTGGCATGAGATGCTCTCATTTTCTTTACATGGGTACCGTACATCTGTTTGCACTTCAACAGGGGCAACCCATTTCTCACTTGTTTATGGTATGGAAGTTGTGCTCCCGGTAGAGGTTGAGATCCCATCATTGCATGTCTTGATGGAAGCCAAGTTGACTGAGGTTGAATGGTGTCAGACCAGATATGACCAGTTGAACTTAATTGAAGAGAAGAGATTGACTGCCATGTGTCATGGTCAGTTATATCAGCAGAGAATGAAGAAGGCATTTGATAAGAAGGTCAAGCCTCGTGTGTTCAGAGAAGGGGACCTCGTGCTCAAGAAGATTTTATCTTTCAAACCTGATGCTAGAGGCAAATGGACTCCTAATTATGAAGGTTCATATGTTGTTAAGAGAGTCTTCTCAGGCGGTGCTTTGATTCTTACAACTATGGATGGTGAAGAGTTCACTCGTCCTATGAATGCCAAAGCAGTCAAGAAATACTTCACCTAAAAAGAAAAGAACAACTCGCTAAGTTGAAAACCCGAAAGGGCGGCTTAGGCAAAAATGAGTGTCTTGGTGGGTTCAAAACCCAAAAGGGCGATCCAGGCAAAAGTTAGAGACATAAAACAGAAAAATCATCCCGATAAATTGAGTACCCCGCCTTGGGGAAATCTAGGCCAAAAATAGGGATTATGGCAAGTAACTGCATTCGTTTGGTCCGCGTCATTAGAGACAGTTTTGAGCAAGTTATTCGTTTCTGATTCGTCATTCTCGACCGAAGCCAAGAGCATAGTGGGTATTGAAGTTGGTAGGGAGAGTAGTGATCGTTGTATTCAATGTATCCCTTTTCCATGTAAATTACCATTTTTCAACTTTTGTAAAGATCTATGGAGTCTTGTCATTTATAGACTACCATTCTATTAAATAAACTTGAGCTTTTTTATCCAATTGTTTCTACTCTTATTTATTTTTCAGCTAAAATAAAATTGAATTTTTATGATGATAATTTTGAAATAAATTAATAAAAAACATTTTTCTTAAAAAAATAAAAGCGATCACTTTAAAAAGCAGTTAATTTCAGTAAGGAATATCAACAGCAGTTTGAGAACAGGTAAGTCATGACAAATGTGGAGCCTTGTTGGTCTTTCCCAAGTAGTTGGTTTGATAATTCCCAAAAATGGTTCATCATTTGTCCCCAGTAGAGTTGAACTGGTGATCAGTCTGTTCTACAAATCATTTTCCCAACTGAGTTGAAGGCTCACATCCTCAGCGGTTTTCCTAGATCCTCCGAGCAGAGTTTTATTTCTTGTACTCCCCGACGGAGTTCATCTTCAGGTACGACAGTGTTGATTCTGAGCAGTACTTGATTTGGTCCCCTATGAGGTCGTCTCCCATTTGATATAGTGTTGACCTAAAAATCCCTGCAGAGTTGATAGTTTGAATCCTCAGCAGATCCTTTCTCTCTCCCCAACCAAGATTGAGATGTTCAGAGCCAGATTATTTGTGTTCATCCCCAGCATCTTCTCCAGTTGGTGTTTCCATCTTGTTGAGATTAGCTGAGTGTTGCAGCGATAATTCAAATATGCAATAGTTGTATCCTTCGTGATGGTTTTGTCAGCATAATCATCAATCATATATATACATATTCACGCATAAAACATAACATCAGATATTTCATTGTGCATTTTTATTGCATTTGGTTCTTTATGTCTGATTCCCTGCTTTGGTGATATTATTTCCCGATGCATAATTGGTGTTTGTCCTCCTTCAATTGTAGAGTGTTAGCCCCCTTAAGCAGAAAGAATTTAACCTTTTTCATTTCCCCACTGAGTTATTTCCTCGTGGATGATTGTTGTTTCAGTTTCCTCCCCAATTAATCATCTAGGTGGAGCCATTCCCCTTGAGTTATATCCTCATCTGGGTTGAGCCCTTGTTTGACCTTTTCTTTCTAGCTCTTACCTAGATAGATACTTTTGGTAATATTCTTCTCAATTTTTTAGTACTTTACTCTTGCCCAATACCCGGTAAAAGTAATTTCCTTCCTTTATTTTCCCAGCGGATTCGTTTTCACGTTTCCCCAGGTAGTTAATCCTTGATATGTTCATCCTAACCGATGACGGATTTTATCCCTTTGTGGTTGTCTACCCAGTAAAAGGTAGTTGCAATCCCTATTTTTCATTCCCCAGAGAGTTAATCCTTGCTATGTTCATCCTAACCGATGACAGACTTTCTCCCTTTTTGGTATTCTATCTAGTAACCGGTAGATATAAATCCTATTTCTCCTCTCAGAGTTAATCCTTGATATGTTCATCCTAACCGATGACAGATTTTCTCCCTTTAGGGTTTTCTACCCAGTAAAAGGTAGTTATAAATCTTGCTTTCCCCTGTTGAGTCTATCCTTGATATGTTCACCCTAACCGATGACAAATATTCTCTTTTTTGGTATTCTATCCAGTAACTGATAGATATAATTCCTATTTTTCCCCGTCGGTCTATCCTTGATATGTTCATCCTAACCGATGACAGATATTCTTCCTCTGAGTCTATCCTTGATATGTTCACTTTAACTAGTGACAAATATTCTCTCTTTGGTCTTCTGCCCAGTAGTCGGTAGTTGTAAATCCTATTTGATATTTTCCCTAACAGGTTGTTCTTACCTAGTAACTAGTAACGAATACACCCCATTTTTCCTCAGCGAGTCATCCCTGATATGCTTACCCTAACCAGTAACGGATGTCCCTCTATCAGAATACATTATCTTCCTACCCAGTAACCGGTATTAGATAATATATTTTTGGTACTCTTGTGTTGAAGATCTTTCCTCCCCAGTTGAGTTTGGTTCGAGTATCTCAAATTTGTTCTGATCTACTCGCTCCTCTGCATATTTTCCCCTTATCCCCCAATCGAGTCCTTCCATTGATTTATTTTCATGGAATTTCCCTCGTGTCTCCAGCAGTTTTTAAGTTGTAGCCTGACCTACGCATAACCTATTTACGCCCATAGTCTATGTCTCCCCAGTGAATGTTCCTTATGGAATGCATTATACTCCTATGGACTTTCAGTCTCTCTGAATCCTTTTCTTTGTGGCAATATTTCCCCATAAAGATTATTTTTAACATTCATATCATATGCATCATGAGGTCTCTTAGGGACCAAAATTTGTTTCTATATGTTATTATTTAAGTCCATTTTACTAAGTGGATACAAAGATTTTAACCTTCACATCCTCAGTTAGAATGTCCTTAAATAGGGGCAGTTGTAAGACCCCAATTTTGACCCTAAGATCCCTCATGTTATCTCATCATATGCATTGGCATTGGGATCACACTTTGGCATCCTCCTTACCCCTCATTCATTGGGTTTGCATTGGGAGAGGTCATCAAGCACATTTAATTGTATCATACTTTGTTTTTCATTGTTTACTAACCCAAATACCAAAAATATGTCAATGTATAGTTTTTTTTTTGTAGGTATTGTGTATGTTCACCTATGCTTCATTAAGCTCATATTAGGGTTTAAGACCCTCAATGCAAGGAGACTAATCAAGAGATGGTTCACATTGATTCTATACATCATATATGGATCCCCATGATCTTCCCATATCATTTTGATCAAGAATTCATCAAGAGTTTGAAGTTTCTTTGCCTTGGAAACCCTAATTCATCTAGGTATCTTGTGTGACTTCTTCAACAAGTTTCCTCATCAATTGATCAAATTTATTCAAGGTATACTTCATATTACATCATCTTATGCATATATGATCCTCCATGAGTCCAATAGATCAAGATAATTTCAAGCTAGCAAGATGGTTCATGGTAGTTGACCAGAGAAAGTCAACTTGTCAAAATTGGGGTTCCCTAGACCCTATCTCCTACAATTTTTATCATATGAAAATCATTCCAATAGAAACATTACTCCTTGTGACATTCCAAATAACTTTCATGTTTAACTCAAGAGCTATTTTTGCTTGGAAAGTCATTTTTCATGGTGAAAGATTATAGGTCATTTTGTTTGAACCCTAGTTAGAAGGTCAACTTCCAAGGACCACAACTTGCTCAATTTTTATGAGATGAAAGCCATTAAAATTCCATGACCAAATTCAAGGTGTCCTTTGAAACTTTTATGTTTGGAGTAAGTTCAAATTCAACTTGCAAATACATATGCCAAGAGGAAACATTATAGGTCATTTTGGGCCATTACCATTGAACAAGTGATTTTCCTCAACTTCTAAAATGCATAACTCCTTCATGCTAAATCCAAATGAGGTCAAATTTGTGACCAAATTTAATAGATTTGGAATAGATATAGCTTTTATGGAGAAACTTTTTCCATTTAAAGTCTATAGCAAAAGTTGTTCAAGGTGGAAGAAGTGAACATTTGGCTTGGTACTTAGAAAATTTTCAAATATGTTTGATTTTCCAAACTTCCACCTCAAAATTAATCATGATCCAAGATCCAAATTGAAATGTTTTCAACATAAAAGTTGTTCCCCTTGATCTCTCCTTTCCAAAAAGTCCAAGATCATCTCATTTGGATCAAAATTGAAGGACTTGCACATGGGTGCAATGCATGGCCCCATTTGAAAAATTTTGATGACCAATTTCCATTCCACATTGCATGGCTTCATGAATTGCTTTCAGCATCACATGTGCATGATTTTGGACCCTTTGACATCATTCTTTGGGCTTTGTACACGTCCATGCAAGCTTGCATGAGATCATTGCTATTTTTGGATTTTTTATGAAAGTGTGCAAAAAGCATTTGAGGAGCCTTTAAATACAAGTGCCATGAGCTCATAAATGAATCAACACCTGGCCCAAGCTTTGCCAAGACAACTCAGACCCCTCACTCCATAGAATTTCTTGAGGATTTCATTGGAATCGATTTTGAATTTCACCTTCTGTTTTGAAGTTCAAACTCCAAGAATTCATTGCCCTTTTCATCTCAATTGATCACTGCAAGCAAGAGGAGGAAGAATCAAGCAAATCCAAATCAAGATCAAGTTGAATTGAAGTTACTTGAAGATTGGATTTCAGAAACTTCATCTCTTCGATTCTCTCTCAATTCTTCCCTAATCTTTGTGATTTTTGGTTGGCTGAAGTCCTATCAATGTAGGCAACAAGATTGAGTTGCTTTGAGGTCAAATCGAAGCAACTCAGTTCATGATCCTCAAAATTCAAATCCCTGTATCTTTTTATATACTTGGAATTGGAGAAAGTTGAGGCCAGATTTATGATCCTGAGCATTTTCTTTTCAAATTAGTGTCATTATTTTCCATTTTTCATGACGTTTAGGTTGGACCAATTCGGTGGTCCTCACCGGAGAAGATGACCAGAGCTAGGGCTCCGGTGGTGTGTTGGCAAGGTTTCAACCATCTGATCTTGGTCTAGCATTCTAATCTTGGCCATTGGTTTTGATTACCACGTGTGTGGCGCTTTGACTCAAGTCCACCATTGATAGCACGCGCGTGACCATCAGATTTGCCACCTCAATTAATGAGGAAGATCTGATGGCCCTTGTTTTTTTGTATTTTCTGATTTTTTTATTTAATTGCTTTATTTTGTTTAATTCATATTAATTTCATTTTTTATCTAAAAAATATGGGACTATCACCAAAAATCTTTAAATATTTTTCTCTTCGGTTTTCTGAATTAAAATTAGTTTTTGGATTAATTTTGATATTTTTCATTAATTAAATGTTTTTGTGCATATTTTTAATTGTTTAAAAATACTTCTGACCTTTCAAAAATCATGAAATTTTTTGTCTAAGGTCCTTTGACCTTGTTTGACCTAGGATAAATCTCTTGGCCATTTATTTGGTGTTTTAAAGAGATTTTAGGTTTTGACCAAATTAAATTGAATTTTAATGTATTTTTAATTTGATTTTTAATTTATTAATTGTTTAAAAATTATGTTGAGTCATTTTTATGGTCTTGTGATGTTTGACTATTTGTTTGGGCCTTGGTCAAGGTTGACTTGACTTTTGTTGGATTAAAATCATTGGATTTAGGGGATTGATGAAATGTACATTTCATCTCCCAAAATGAATGAATGGTTTTAATTTGATAAAATTCCTCCCATGGCCAATTTGTGTTTCTCTCACTTCCCCCCCCCCCCCCCCCCCCCCCCCTCTTCATCTTCATCCCTATTCTTTCCCATTCCTTTCATTGACCAATGAAGTCTCAATATCCTAAGGTTAATTGGTTCATCAATGACTTTGTGTCAGATGAACCAATACAAGTATGGATGGGATAGGTCCATCCCTTTTGATCCTTTCTTTTAGTGTGTGGTATGTTTTAGGAGTTTGGTTCATTATACCAAATCTCTAACATGCATTAACACCTCAATTTTTATTGTCTGACCTCAGATAGTTGTGACTTCTACATAAGTCCAATTACGATTGCTTAACATATAGCTAAATTTGACCCTAAAGGCATAGTATTCTAGTAAGTGAGATTGTAAGACTCTCATCTTTCATGGTATTGTGTGGAAACTTGGCCTTTTTTCCTTCCTATGGAATTTTTCTTGGTTCAAGGATTCATGCTTGTGAATAGATGGTTAAGTGTTCTCCAAAGAATGACTTAATCAATTGAAAAGCAAAACCCTACTAACATCCAATTAACTTTGACTAACTCTTATTAATATTATTTTACTTTCAAGTAATTTACTTTATGCAATTTAATTTCTAGTCATTTATCATCCATTGCCATTTACATTTTATTTAACTTGTTTATGTTTATGTCATTTTCACTTTGCTCATTTGAGCCATAAATTGTGATTGTATATATTTTGTTTGTGTATTTTGATTGTGTTTGTGGTCTTAGGACCTTAAAATACTTAATAAACAACAAAAACCCTAAAAAATGTTTGGTGGACTGTTGATCTTGATCTGAACTTTTTGACTTAGAACTAGGCAACATTCCCTGTGCAAAAAGGACTTGGCCAATGCCAACATTCTTAGATCAAGTTATTGAGAATTGAGCCTTCATCTGATACAAGTATTGACATTCATTTGAGCTTATTTGCTACATGATCTTGATGTAAACTGTTATTTTGATCTTGTGTCTAATACTTTATTCAGAGTGGATCAAAGAGTATTTCATTTGATACATGAGAAGACCAAGAAGACTGTTAGCTGTGGGATTTGCTTGCTTGGATGTGGCCATCTTTATTTGATGCCTTGATCTTCGTATTGCTAAATTCTTGTTGATTATTTGCTTGATTCAAAGTCCAAAGAGAAAGTGGGTTTTCTATACGACATTCTTATATGTTGGATTGCATCCCATTGGTCAGATCTTTTCAACTCTTAACTTTTAATTTTATGCTTAGGATTAGTCTCTTCATCTCCTCCCATTTCTTAAATTTCAAAATCTCTCCCCCTTTTCAAAAACTTTCTTTACTTGTGATTTCAAACTTAGACCTTATTTTAAATAGAAACTTTAGCCTTATGCCAATGAATTTTCAAACTCTTTCTTAAATCAAACCTATAAATAAATCTAATCATATTGACTTAAAATTCCAAAAGACAAAAATAACTAACACTCATTCAAATTTTTGAGCCCTTTGTGCCTCCTTCCACTTAAAAGCAACTCACCCATTTCGAAATTGATACCACAAACTACGAGGTTTTGATCCCTCATTTTTATGTTGGTACGTACGCACAAGTCCGAAGGTTTTGTCAAGCACAAAAATATAATCATTGAATTCTCTCCTCATCCTCACACTCTATTTTTCTCAAACATCTTTATACCAAAAACACATACACACATAAAAAAGGGCTCCCTAGGAGTACCTAGGACACTTTGGGTGTTAACACCTTCCCTCTGTGTAACCAACCCCCTTACTTGTAATCTCTGGTATTTTATTAGTTTTGATTTGAAAACTTCTTATCTTTGGGTTTTGTTTGTACTTTTCCCTTTTCCTTTGGAAACAATAAAAGCGCGGTGGCGACTCTGGTTTTATTGACATTGAACTTATCCATAGTTTGATGGTCACGAATTTACCGCTATAGCTACCACCAATGATGAATGAAAACAATGAGAAAACAAACAAAATATTGATAGACTTGTGTGAAGTTAATTTTAGCAAACACTTGATGTGCACACTACACCAAGACTTAATTTCACTAGAATTGATAGTGTAGAATTTTCCTTAGTTACAACCAAAGTGGTTGCAACAATTTATCAAATAACTTTAATACATAACAATTAAGCGAGATGAAGTTACCAATTAGTTTCACACAAGATTCAATTTATACAGAAATTAAAGAGTTAGAGAAAGAGAGAACAACACCAAATTTGTTTAGGCAGTTCCCCTTTCATCCTTGCTTAGGGTACGTCTACCCCCAATTTTAAAACTAGAATTGAGATATTTATTATCAATTTGCAAAGTTTATACAAGAGAAGAAATAATCACAACCAAGCAAACCTAAGTGTTGTTGTAGATCATATTCACTTCTCTCCCATTAATTCGAGTTGAACCAAGAGCTTCAAACGTTCCGAACAAACCTCTGATTGTAGATACCTTATTGTAAGAACTCCAGGTTCTCAAAAACTCTAGCTCGACTGATTTCGATCGGATATGTGTGAAACCTCCGATTGTAGCTAAATTATTGCAAGAACTGCAAGTTCTCCAAAACTCTAGCTCGGCTGATTTCAATCACGACACATTTGAACCCAAACCTTTCTTCATAATCCTCCGATTATCGTTACTCGTTCGAATGAACCCACCGTTCTTCAAACATTTCACTCGGCTGAATCTATGAAGCAAAGATTTGTGCAAAAAAACCCAAATCTTGGAGGACAAAACCCTAAGATTTTATTCAAGAAAAACCCACTAAAAACCTCTACCCAAACTAAGATACACAATCCTATTTGGACATTATCACCACAACAATGCACTATGATCAACAAAAATTGTTATGTGTAGTTGTTGAAACATGTAATTGAAGAATGAAGATGAAAAGAAACTTCAGTGTATATCTTTCACTTTTCTTGTTGTTTGTTGAAAAAGAGACTCTAGAATATATATATATATATATATATATATATATATATATATATATATATATATATATATATATATATATATATATATATATATATATATATATATATATATATATATATATATATATATGATGCATGGACCAAGTCAAAAAAACACAGCAGAATTTTTTGCAAAATACACAGTAGAAAAATGAGTAAAAACCGTGACCACTCGACCTGTTCACACTGGGCACTCAACATGTTCAGACCCGCAACAAAACAACTCAAATAAAACAAGCGAAGAGTTGACTCAAATAGGAGATGAGTCGACTCATCTTGTTTTTCCATAAATTAGTCAACCCATGACTCAACCCATTTAGACCCGCAGCAAACATGATTTAAATAAAATAGGTTATGAGTCGACGCAACAGGTGGATGAGTCTACTCATTTTGTTTTTCCAAGAATGAGTCGACCTGTGAATCGACATGATCAGACCTGTGAGTTATGCAGAATATGATATGCATGAATGATTCAACCGCTCCAAGGCATGAGTCGACTCAGTTATTAAATGTCAAAAATGAGTTTTTAAGATGTATTTTGGTCAATCCAAACCATTCTCTTATGAACCTAAGGTACCAACAATGATCAAGTACATTATTGACATATATGAGATGCTCCTATATGCATAGACACATTAAATTTATACTTTGAGCATGTTAGAGAATGGATGCACTCTATGATATGATGACACCGTCCAAAGTACACAATATGAGATACAAAGAGGTTTGACATCATTAAAACAAGTACTAAGAACCTTTGCCCTCACAGAAAGTTCATCAAGCACCAATCCACATATCATGAACAAGATGGACACAAATCTATCCAATTGATCAAAGGGAAAAGAGGGGGATGAAGAAGAAAGGGGACAAGAGAGGTCACACAAAAATTGAATCACAAATTTGATCAAGTCATCATCAAAATCAATCATCCATTTTGGTGGATTAGGGTTTTCACCCCATCAACACCCAAGATCCATTAAGTTTGATGAGACTTGAAGTCAAAGTCATCTGATTCAAGGCCAACATAAATCCACAAGGTCAAACAAATTTAGAATGCAATTAAATGAAATAAAAAATGCATTAAAGGTATTTTTAAATGATTTTAAAATGGAAATAAAATGGAAAATCCACAAAATCCTTCAAAACACCAAATAAATGGTCAAGAAAATTATGGAAGGTTGGAAATAAAATGAGAAACATATAATAAAATTTTCAGAATTTTAAAATGCAGAAAAGTATTTTTATACCAATTAAAATAAAGGAGAAAAGAGAAAAGGGAAAATTCATGAAAAATAGAAAATTAATGAAATAAAATGTGGAAAAATAAAAATCAGATGAAAAAAATAAAAGAGAATTTTAGAAATTATTTTGGGATTTTTTGGATAAAATATGAAATTACTACGAATTTTTAAAGAAAAAGAAATTTAAAATAATAAAAGAAAAAGAATTAAAATCAGAAAAAACCAGGAGTGTTGGATCACGGCTCATTAATTGACGTGGCAGATCCAACACTCCAAATGATGAGAGACACGATGGAGCACGCTGCAATCATAATACAGGATCCAATTTGAATTTAACCAATCAAAACATTTCAAAATACCAACGTTGGATTGCATCCCATTGGAGATGTTCAAAAAGCTTGAAATCAACATTCCGTTCTTGGAGGCACTTGAGCAAATGCCCTCTTATGCTAAATTCATGAAAGACATTATTTCAAAAAAGAGGAGCACTGACACTGACTCTATTGTACTAACCGAAACTTGCAGTGCTATTTTGCAGGGTATGAAGATCCCGATAAAGAAAAAAGATCAAGGCTCGGTGACTATCCCTTGCACTAACGGGGATAGATCTTTCAAGAAGGCCCTTATAGACTTGGGGGCAAGTGTGAGCCTCATGCCTTTATCCATTTACAAGAGGTTGGGGATTGGAAAAGTACAGGATACCCGAATGACACTTCAATTTGCTGACCACTCTGTGAAGAGACCTTATGGAGTGGTGGAAGACGTTCTTGTGAAGATTGATAAGTTTGTGTTTCCGGTAGACTTTGTGATCTTAGAACTCTTATATACGACATTCTTATATGTTGGATTGCATCCCATTGGTCAGATCTTTTCAACTCTTAACTTTTAATTTTATGCTTAGGATTAGTCTCTTCATCTCCTCCCATTTCTTAAATTTCAAAATCTCTCCCCCTTTTCAAAAACTTTCTTTACTTGTGATTTCAAACTTAGACCTTATTTTAAATAGAAACTTTGGCCTTATGCCAATGAATTTTCAAACTCTTTCTTAAATCAAACCTATAAATAAATCTAATCATATTGACTTAAAATTCCAAAAGACAAAAATAACTAACACTCATTCAAACTTTTGGGCCCTTTGTGCCTCCTTCTACTTAAAAGCAACTCACCCATTTCGAAATTGATACCACAAACTACGAGGTTTTGATCCCTCATTTTTATGTTGGTACATACGCACAAGTCCGAAGGTTTTGTCAAGCACAAAAATATAATCATTGAATTCTCTCCTCATCCTCACACTCTATTTTTCTCAAACATCTTTATACCAAAAACACATACACACATAAAAAAGGGCACCCTAGGAGTACCTAGGACACTTTGGGTGTTAACACCTTCCCTCTGTGTAACCAACCCCCTTACTTGTAATCTCTGGTATTTTATTAGTTTTGATTTGAAAACTTCTTATCTTTGGGTTTTGTTTGTACTTTTCCCTTTTCCTTTGGAAACAATAAAAGCGCGGTGGCGACTCTGGTTTTATTGACATTGAACTTATACATAGTTTGATGGTCATGAATTTACCGCTACAGCTACCACCAATGATGAATTAAAACAATGAGAAAACAAACAAAATATTGATAGACTTGTGTGAAGTTAATTTTAGCAAACACTTGATGTGTACACTACACCAAGACTTAATTTCACTAGAATTGATAGTGTAGAATTTTCCTTAGTTACAACCAAAGTGGTTGCAACAATTTATCAAATAACTTTAATACATAACAATTAAGCGAGATGAAGTTACCAGTTAGTTTCACACAAGATTCAATTTATACAGAAACTAAAGAGTTAGAGAAAGAGAGAACAACACCAAATTTGTTTAGGCAGTTCCCCTTTCATCCTTGCTTAGGGTACGTCTACCCCCAATTTTAAAACTAGAATTGAGATATTTATTATCAATTTGCAAAGTTTATACAAGAGAAGAAATAATCACAACCAAGCAAACCTAAGTGTTGTTGTAGATCATATTCACTTCTCTCCCATTAATTCAAGTTGAACCAAGAGCTTCAAACGTTCCGAACAAACCTCTGATTGTAGCTACCTTATTGTAAGAACTCCAGGTTCTTAAAAACTCTAGCTCGACTTATTTCGATCGGATATATGTGAAACCTCCGATTGTAGCTAAATTATTGCAAGAACTGCAAGTTCTCCAAAACTCTAGCTCGGCTGATTTCAATCGCGACACATTTGAACCCAAACCTTTCTTCATAATCCTCTGATTATCGTTACTCGTTCGAATGAACCCATCGTTCTTCAAACCTTTCACTCGGCTGAATCTATGAAGCAAACTTTTGTGCAAAAAAACCCAAATCTTGGAGGATAAAACCCTAACATTTTATTCAAGAAAAACCCACTAAAAACCTCTACCCAAACCAAGATACACAATCCTATTTGGACGTTATCACCACAACAATGCACTATGATCAACAAAAATTGTTATGTGTAGTTGTTGAAACATGCAATTGAAGAATGAAGATCAAAAGAAACTTTAGTGTATATCTTTCACTTTTCTTGTTGTTTGTTGAAAAAGAGACTCTATAATATATATATATATATATATATATATATATATATATATATATATATATATATATATATATATATATATATATATATATATATATATATATATAATGCATGGACCAAGTCAAAAAAAACACAGCAGAATTTTTTGCAAAATACACAGTAGAAAAATGAGTAAAAACCGCGACCACTCGACCTGTTCACACTGGGCACTCAACATGTTCAGACCCGCAACAAAACAACTCAAATAAAACAAGCGAAGAGTTGACTCAAATAGGAGATGAGTCGACTCATCTTATTTTTCCATAAATTAGTCAACCCATGACTCAACCTATTTAGACCCGCAGCAAACATGATTTAAATAAAATAGGTTATGAGTCGACGCAACAGGTGGATGAGTCTACTCATTTTATTTTTCCAAGAATGAGTCGACCTGTGAATCGACATGATCAGACCTGTGAGTTATGCAGAATATGATATGCATGAATGATTCAACCGCTCCAAGGCATGAGTCGACTCAGTTATTAAATGTCAAAAATGAGTTTTTAAGATGTATTTTGGTCAATCCAAACCATTCTCTTATGAACCTAAGGTACAAACAATGATTAAGTACATTATTGACATATATGAGATGCTCCTATATGCATAGACACATTAAATTTATACTTTGAACATGTTAGAGAATGGATGCACTCTATGATATGATGACACAGTCCAAAGTACACAATATGAGATACAAAGAGGTTTGACATCATTAAAACAAGTACTAAGAACCTTTGCCCTCACAGAAAGTTCATCAAGCACCAATCCACATATCATGAACAAGATGGACACAAATCTATCCAATTGATCAAAGGGAAAAGAAGGGGATGAAGAAGAAAGGGGACAAGAGAGGTCACACAAAAATTGAATCACAAATTTGATCAAGTCATCATCAAAATCAATCATCCATTTTGGTGGATTAGGGTTTTCACCCCATCAACACCCAAGATCCATTAAGTTTGATGAGACTTGAAGTCAAAGTCATCTGATTCAAGGCCAACATAAATCCACAAGGTCAAACAAATTTAGAATGCAATTAAATGAAATAAAAAATGCATTAAAGGTATTTTTAAATGATTTTAAAATGGAAATAAAATGGAAAATCCACAAAATCCTTCAAAACACCAAATAAATGGTCAAGAAAATTATGGAAGGTTGGAAATAAAATGAGAAACATATAATAAAATTTTCAGAATTTTAAAATGCAGAAAAGTATTTTTAAACCAATTAAAATAAAGGAGAAAAGAGAAAAGAGAAAATTCATGAAAAATAGAAAATTAATGAAATAAAATGTGGAAAAATAAAAATCAGATGAAAAAAAATAAAAGAGAATTTTAGAAATTATTTTGGGATTTTTTGGATAAAAAATGAAATTACTACGAATTTTTAAAGAAAAAGAAATTTAAAATAATAAAAGAAAAAGAATTAAAATCAGAAAAAACCAGGAGTGTTGGATCACGGCTCATTAATTGACGTGGCAGATCCAACACTCCAAATGATGAGAGACACGATGGAGCACGCTGCAATCATAATACAGGATCCAATTTGAATTTAACCAATCAAAACATTTCAAAATACCAATGTGTCTGGTCCAAACTCAAACCACCTGAGAAATACTCCGATCATCTTCTCCGGTGAGCTCTCACCGGAGTTTCATCGTTTGGTAACTTCAAGACACGAGACCACCACCATTGTGATCCCCTTCTCATCCTGAATTCAACCTTATGCGTCAAAATCATTTATGTGAAATGAGCAAAGGGGATTTCAAAGAAGTTTCAGAAACAAGCAAGCCACGAAAAATTAAAGTAAATGATGAACACAATCGATCAACACCAAATAAGTTAGGGGAAAGTATCAGAGAGTGAAGGATTACATTGTGGTAACTTGTTTGATTTCAAATGATGCTCAGAACTACCTTGTCCAGATGGCTACCAGAAGTTGATGAAGCTCAATCTGGTTTGAGCAATTCAGAAGGTCTCAAAGCTTGGGAATTGTTACAAAAGTTTCAGAGGATGCCGATGGAGCTAATGGAATAAAGAAAATGGATTGGAACAGGCTAAAACTCAAAACACGATAGTTGAATTTTCTGGAAAAAACTTCAAGTTGTAGCGGGGGTTTCTTGGCTCTCCAAAGCTTGCAAATGAAGGCAAT
Source organism: Lathyrus oleraceus (assembly GCF_024323335.1). Classification (NCBI taxonomy): domain Eukaryota; kingdom Viridiplantae; phylum Streptophyta; class Magnoliopsida; order Fabales; family Fabaceae; genus Lathyrus; species Lathyrus oleraceus. The sequence goes on from NC_066585.1 coordinate 338,625,799, forward strand.
AACTTCCTCTATTCATAGGGAATGTGATTGGATCCAAATGCGTGTGGAATGATGTTGAACTCGTGTAAAATGAATTTGATCCAAGTGTGTGAAAAGTGTGACTTAAAACTCCTCAAAACTCAGCCAAATGATGCATTTTAAGTGTCAATTAACTTTTGGAGGTTTGTTAAAACATGTTTAGGACCAAAACACTTGCTATTTTAGCTTCGAATTGAGTTTAGTCATGATCAAATTTTGGGCAATGGTGATTTCTTCAGTTTCAAGTCACCATGTTCAACTCAATGGGGCATCCTACTCAAGAGGCTTTTTGATCCCATTCTTTTTGAAATGTGTTAAAATCATGACCAAGATTAAAATGAGCCAAGAAAGGTTGCATTTGGATGTTTGAGCATAAATTTATGGTATGTTGAAGTTGGCATAAAATATTGGTTCCATAACTTAAAAAAATTTGAGTGCTTCATGGCAGAAAGTGACATATAATGTCCCAATGAATTCCATGGCCTTCCAAGCATAATTTGACCTTGGTCCTTGAAGAAAACTTATAGAGGGTATAACCAATGGCATTGTGCAAAAATAATAAGTTTCATATGTTGAAAAATGAAGTTATGATCTTTGAAAGTTGGCAAAAAGTCACTTGAAAATATGTCAAATTTTCAGTAAGTCCACAAATGACCTATAATGTATTCAACTTTTGATGATCCTCCAAGCATAATTTGCTCTTGTAATGTAAAGAGAAGTTGTAGAGGGTGTTGATAAGAGTCATATGAAAAAAGGGTAATTAAAAAATGTTGATAATTAAAGGAGTTATGATCCTTGGGATTTTGACTTCGACTTGTTGACTTTTAGGTCAAACCTCTTGAAACAAGCGTGTGTATTTGGACTTTCCTTGCATTCCAAAGCACATGGGTGATCATATGAACTCAAGATAAGGTGTCCTTGATTGTATCTTGATCAGATTGCTCAAAGCTTGAAGTTACTTATTGAAGAAGGCATGGAAAAAATACATGAACCTTAGGCTTTTTTTTAGAAGTAAGCCACCAAACTTTGAGATGCTTTTGACTTGAGGAGCCCTACCTTGCACAATAAACTTAAGGGAAACAAGACATATTTTTGGTATTTTGATTAGTGGTTAGATAAGAAATGAACATATAAACACAAAGTGTAGGTGTTTAATTGGCTGCATTATATGGTAAAACACTAGCTGGATTTTAATGTCTTGACTGATGTCATGACATGGTGTGTATGTGTGACTGCACTGTAGGTTAGAATATTTAACTGTGCTCTGATGTCTTGACTGATGTCATATCACACTTGAGTAGTTACTGCAGGATTAGCTAATACAGGATTTATTGAATGTCAAACTGGATGTTGTGACATTCATCCCTGTCAGCAGATACTAAGGAATAGAACAGCTGGTGTTCTGTTAGAACTTAGTATTTATTTCCAGTCTGGTTATCAAGGAAATACCAGACCTGGCATAAGGCCTACTGACTGAATGTCAAACTGGATGTTATGACATTCATCATTGACAGCATATACTGAACAATAGACAGAGTGGTGTTCTGCTATACTTCAGCATGTTTCTTAGTCTGTTCTTCAAGAGGATAACAGAACTGACTTAAGGCCAAATGTGTAAATGTCAAATTGGACACTTTGACATTTATTAATGTAAGTTGTTACTGTAGTATGGTCATTTTGGTCATATACAGGTCAGCAAAATTGTACAGTCTGTTTTCTGGAAAAACAGACTTAGCATATGATCCTTGATGTCAAGCTGAATGTCGTGACATTCATTCCTGACAGCATATGCTATATTGGAGGTTGTTCAGTTTTCTGTTAGCTTTTTCTCAGGCTATTCTTCAGGGATTCAACAGCTGAGAGAAAATCCAGGAAATCAACAACCAAGCTACATTTAATGAACCTAACAAATAGCCTATTTGTTAGTAACCTAGATGTGGAATTTAGGGGAACTCGCGTGACCTTAAATTCAGGAGAATACAAGTGCAAAGGCCCAAGTACTGCAATATAAAAGGAAGTCGTTCCTTCATTCAGAACTGGGGATTTTGAGGCGTGAAGATTTAGTGTGTCCATCATACTTCACTGTTGTATTTTTGTGAGTCTTGTATTAGACATATCTTGTAAGCCAGGCCATTATCACGTAGATGATTGCTTTGGTATAGGGTGTTCATTGAGTTGTAAGTGTTGTGTCTCTCAAAGCTTTTAAGCGTGAGTGTTGTGTATCTTGATTAAAGCTATTAAGCACAATCAAGAGTTGTTTGAAGTGTGACTTCAAAATTGTCTTTAATATTGATTAAAGGTAGTAATCACTGAGGTGATTGAGGGTGAGTGAGTAGGAACTCTGACCTTAGAGTAAGATTGAAATTGCATTGGGTAGGGATTAAGTGAAGAGTTGTAAACGGGTGAGTTTAGCTTTGAATTAATACTACTGATAGTGGATTTCCTCCCTGGCTTGGTAGCCCCCAGATGTAGGTCATGTTGGACTGAACTGGGTAAACAATTACTTGTGTTATTTACTGCACTTACTTTTAAGTTCCTGTCTGTGCAGAATTGGATGTCATAACAACCCGTGTGACATCTAAAGTCTGGTAACTAGAATTTCACAAAGGTAAACAAAGAGGTTCTTGGTGATCCCTGCAAGAAGCAAACCCAAAGATGGATAGGGGAAGGGCCAAGATGTGACCTTGTTTATATGCAAAAGATGCAAATGAGATGTGGGATCTTAGGGTTAAAAATTAGGGTATGACACCGACAAGTAATTTGTCGTATGCAACATTCATTCTCAGTGGATCCATGACTTTGGGAACCATGTCCAGAACCCCGAAGTTGATGGTTACGTAGTAATGATCTGTGAGATATATTTCTCGTGGTTTCGATACGAAAAATCTCACTCATAATAGATTCCCATGAAGGAATTGACACCCGACAAGTAATTTGTTGTAAGCGACAATTATTCTTGGCAGATTCATGACTCTGGGAACCTTTGAAACCCCTATATCATACTTGGTGAGAACCTTATATGAACAAAGCAAACAGATTCATTTGTACCTCGGGCTTATGAACCCCTGTACCTAAAATAAAAAAATACACATAACATGGCATTAGATTTTTTGCATATCAAAAACAAAATTTTTTATGTATCTGCATTCATCCATAAGCATGCATTTAAAAAAATAAACCCAAACTCATGTCATCTTTTTCCCATCCTCAGAACTCGTCCTCATCAAGTTAATTCCCCGACATCACTACGGAACCAGAACCAAGGTCCAAAGAAATAAGGGTGATATGAGAGAATAAATCAATGAACTCAAGGGGGCGATGGAAAAGATGACTGAAATGTTATAGGAATTAGCTACCAAGAAGATCCTCAAATGCTTACTGTGATCTTTGAAATCACAGGCCCTTCGTTTGAGCCACAACATCCAAGGGTCAACACTACATAGCTAGAGTTTGGATTTCAACCTAACTACTCCTCATCCTTCGCTGATGCTTCGGGATTAGGGCCATCCACTTACCATGTAGTGCAACTACCAACAATTACTAAAATGCAACCACCCCATATGGTTCATACCATGGCTCCAGGACCCTTTGATGATCCTCGTTATGCTTACCACGATGTTGGTTCCTACAATGATGATCCAGAAGATAAGGATAAGCTAATTAAGGTCAAAGAAGAGTATCAAACCCTAGAGAAGAAGGTAAAGGCCATGAATGGCAATGATATTTGTTGGTTCTAAGTGTTGGCAGCAATTTTGGTAAAACAAAGAGTGTTCACAAGATGTTACTTATGATGTCTTAATATAAGATATCTTGTACCTGCTGGAGGTTTAAAATATTATTATGCATGATTGTTTCAGGATGTCATACCCGATGTCATGACATCTGATATAATGTACCTGCTGGATATTTAAAAAGGAATTATGCAGGATTGTTCCAGGATGTCTGATCGGCCACCATTTACACTCAGTTTTCATCATCTATCCAGCATGGAATCTTCATGAATCGGTAACTTTTGCGTTTTATTTTAGTGATTTCTTCAGTTTATTGCATTGTATGAATTTCTGTTTGTTTTATGTTTCATTAGTAGTTTTTCGCATTTTTATCGCATTTTATGTGTTTCTGTGTAGAATGTTGGTTTCCAGGTTTGATTAAAAGTTCGAAAGTGTGTACCGGAAGAAGGGAGGTTAGAGACTGAAGGAAAAGCGAAAAATAGACAAAACAGGGGGGCTGACACGGGTGCTCGTGTCACCTGACACGGCCCGTGTCAGCATGTGCATAACAGCCAGCAAAAACCCAGTAAAAAGTGGGCTAACACGGGTGCCCGTGTCACCTGACACGGCCCGTGTCAGTAGGGCGTGTCTTGTGAACCTACAGAGGAGCCAACACGGGCAGCAGTGTCACCTGACACGGCCCGTGTTGGCCATTTCGCTCAAAATTCTGATTTTTCTAATTTTTACTCCTGTGGACATCCGGAGGGCATTTTGGGAATTTGGCATTATTTTTAGGTGTTTGGAAACTATTTAGTTGGATTGGAAGCACTGAAAAAAGGACTTTTGGATCGTGAAAAGAAAAGATACGAAAAGAGGAAGCAACCTTGCAAGGTTTGGAGAAGAGAAGAGATCTTCAAGATCGGAAGAAATTGAAGATCAACTTTCATCAACAATAACTTGTAATGTCTTTAATTTGTAATCTTTTGTCTTTGAATATTATGAGAGGCTAAACCCCCCAATGCTAGGGGGTGTCCTTTAATTGCTACTGTATGAATATTTTATCCATTTTCTTATAATCAGTGATGTTTTCGTAATTCAAATTATTATACAACGTGTTTAATGCTTAATTTTATCGAACAAATGAAATTCTGATTTCTGGTTAAGGTTTAGGTCGGACAAACCGCCTTATCACTGTTGTATAATAAAACTCGTGTTTAATCACTTAGGAATAAGGATCAAACTGTGGTTACCGTAAATTCTTGATAAAATAAATATTTCTTAACAGCAATTTGATTGACTAAGGAATTAGGAGTGAAATTGCCTGTTAAATGGTTTTGGCTAAGGAATTAGAGAAAACTACTCTGGAGAAACTGTTTTGAATTATAATAGCATCGATGTTATATGATATGGAAAAAGTGGAATACACAGCAATTCATACACCTGGCCTTAGCATTATTTCTTATATCGACTACAAGAGTTTTATGCGCTTTATATTTTTATTCCTTATAAATTGTGAAAAAAAAAACATCCAACCCCATATGAACTTTTGTTTAATTGAATTATTATAAAAATTGATACTTTCTACGCAATCCTCGAGACCGATACTCGGGATAACCCCTTTTTTATTACTACATTGATGCAAATAGTACACTTGCTATTTTACCGATCAAGTTTTTGGCGCCGTTGTCGGGGACTGCCAAAAGTATAAGTTGAAAAATAATTCAATTGGAATTTTGTTGCTCTGCAGCTAAATTTTTTTATTTTTATTGTTAATCTAATAATTGTCTAATCTGTGTATGCGAGGTAAGGCCTCAGCTGAATTTTATTTTTGACGCAGAACCCGAAAGATTATTGCGTGCAAGACGACGAAAAGCTAGGCTGGAACTTTCAAAATCAGCACCTATTATTTCTGAGTCCGAAAAAAAAGAAGTTATTTCTGTTCATTCAGAAGACTCGAAAGTTGTTTCTGAACCAATGGCTGAACCACAGGGTGAAGCCCCACCACCTCCTGCAGAGAGACTTTTGGGTGACTATGGGGGTGCAAATGCTCCTACTGCAAGGTTAACAATTGTGAACCAACCAATAAATGTTGATCACTTTCAGCTGCACCCATCAATGATTCGTCAACTCGAGAGAAGACCGTTCTCCAGAAAAATCAATGAAGATGCCAACAAGCATTTACAAAGATTTCTGACCATGACGACATCGTTGAAAATTGAGGGACACTCAGAAGAAGCAAAAAAGTTGGTTATGTTCCCATTTACACTGTCGGAAGATGTCGAAGAGTGGTTTTACTCTTTACCCGCGGGAAGCATAACAGCTTGGCAACAAATGGAGACAACATTTCTGAATGAGTACTTCCCTGCTTCTGTGTATATCCGTAAGAGATATGATATTGTTAACTTTAAACAGAAGGAAGGAGAGTCACTCGGAGACGCTTATAAGCGGTTCAAGCGGTTGTTGGTTGCCTGTCCTACTCATAACATGGATGCAACTGAACAGATGCAAAATTTTGTGAATGGACTAAGAATGAAGACTAAGAAACTCATAGACACAACTGCCGGTGGCTCAACAAACTTTACAACAGCCACTGGAATAAATAAAATCATTGAAGCCATTGCAGCAAATGAACATCTGGAACTCTATGACCGCAGTGTAAGTCAACCTGAAGGTATCATTGATCTTAAATTGGAAAATCAAGTTGTGAAGATGGAAGATCAAATAACAGCTGAAGTAGAGAGAAGGCTCAAGAAAATGACTCTCGACACGCAAACTGTGGCACAAGTGCAACCGGTCCAACCTATTCAAGCTGTTAGTTGTGAAATTTGTGGAGGTCCGCACTTCGCCATGCATTGTGTGGCAACTGCTCAACAGGTTGAAGAAATCAATTTTCTAAAGCAGAATAATCCGTACTCCAATACATATAATCCTGGATGGAAAAATCATCCAAATTTTTCCAGGAAAGACCAACAAGGAAATGCTCAGAAGCAAGTGCCCACCCAGTATCAAAGTCAACCACAACAGCAATACCGTCCACAACAACAGCAACCTTACCAGCAGCAGCAGTTTCATCCATCTCAACAACAATTCCAACAACAGGTTCCCAGAAAAGCAAATTGGGAAATTGCCATTGAAAAAATGGCAGCTCAAAGTTCTCAATTTCAAGAGGAGACTAGAAGTAATCTGAGAAACACTGGTGCTTCAATAAAAAATCTGGAAGTGCAAATGAGTCAGATTGCTCAACAACTTGCGGGTTCGCAAACACCAGGCGCATTACCGAGTGCTACAGTTACGAATCCAAGAGAGCATAATAATGTGAGTGTTGTTACCACAAGGAGTGGTAAGGCAAAAGAAGTCCCCGAAAAAGATGATGAATAAGGAGACCAATTGCTTGAAGTTGATTTGGAGATAAAAGAGAATGAAGTTGTTAGTGAGAAGGTGACAGTACCTGAACCGGTAGCTAAAGAAAAAGTTAGTGAATCAAAGCCGGTTGTCAAACTCCCGTTCCCGACAAGAAATAAGAAGAAGGAGAAACATGAGAAGAACTTTGAAAAGTTCTTGGAGATGTTCAAAAAGCTTGAAATCAACATTCCGTTCTTGGAGGCACTTGAGCAAATGCCCTCTTATGCTAAATTCATGAAAGACATTATTTCAAAAAAGAGGAGCACTGACACTGACTCTATTGTACTAACCGAAACTTGCAGTGCTATTTTGCAGGGTATGAAGATCCCGATAAAGAAAAAAGATCAAGGCTCGGTGACTATCCCTTGCACTAACGGGGATAGATCTTTCAAGAAGGCCCTTATAGACTTGGGGGCAAGTGTGAGCCTCATGCCTTTATCCATTTACAAGAGGTTGGGGATTGGAAAAGTACAGGATACCCGAATGACACTTCAATTTGCTGACCACTCTGTGAAGAGACCTTATGGAGTGGTGGAAGACGTTCTTGTGAAGATTGATAAGTTTATCTTTCCGGTAGACTTTGTGATCTTAGAAATGCCAGAAGATGAAGAGATACCACTCATTCTTGGTAGACCATTTTTGGAAACCGAGAGGTGTTTGATAGATATAGAAGAAGGCACCATGACTCTAAAGGTTTATGACGAAGAGTTAAAAATTGATGTGCGCAACACCATGAAATACAAAGATGATGTGGCCACCAGCCAACACATAGAGGTTATTGATCAAATGGTTCTGCAAGAAAATCACCTAGGGGAACAAAAATTACCCTTGGAGAGAGTCCTAAGTCTCTCAATTTTTGAAGACACTCAAGAAGTGGGTGACGAGGAGATGGAAGTGGTAACTCTGATGGCAACACAACAGCCCGTTAAGGGATCCCGATCACTCAGATGGGAAAACTTAAGGGAACCTCAAGTTGAAGAAAAGAAAGATGAGACCAAGAAAGGGGCTGAGCTGAAACAATTACCTGACAATCTCAAGTATGTTTTTCTAGATCCCGAAAAGAAATGCCCGGCTATTATAAGCTTTCATTTAGATGTTTCTCAAGAAGACAAGCTTGTCAAGGTATTGAAGAAACACAAAAGTGCCATGGGATGGGCAATAGAAGACCTGAAGGGAATTAGCCCTACGATGTGCATGCATAAAATTCTCATGGATGATGGTCACAAACCGGTGGTGCAACCACAAAGAAGACTAAATCCCGTGATGAAGGAAGTGGTCAGGAAAGAAGTTGTTAAACTGTTAGACGTCGGGTTGATTTATCCCATTTCCGACAGCTCTTGGGTGAGCCTGGTGCATGTGGTCCCGAAGAAAGGGGGAACTACAGTTATAAAGAATGAAAAAAATGAGTTACTTCCTACTAGGACGGTCACGGGTTGGCGTGTGTGCATCAACTACAGGAGGTTGAATTTGGCAACCAGAAGGATCATTTTCCTCTACCATTCATTAATCAGATGTTGGAAAGGTTGGCAGGTCATGAGTACTATTGTTTCCTTGATGGATACTCTGGATACAACCAGATAGTTGTTGCACCGAAAGATCAAGAGAATACAACTTTTATGTGCCCTATGGTATCTTCGCATACAGAAGAATGCCATTCGGGTTATGTAATGCTCCAGCCACCTTCCAAAGATGCATGACCTCCATTTTTGCGGACATGCTTGAAAAGCATATGGAGGTCTTCATGGATGACTTTTCGGTATTTGGTTTTTCTTTTGATAATTGTTTAACTAACCTTTTCCTTGTTTTAGAAAGATGCCAACAGACCAATCTGATCCTCAATTGGGAGAAATGTCACTTCATGGTTCGAGAAGGAATAGTCTTAGGTCACAAAATCTCTCACAAAGGGATAGAAGTGGACCAAGCCAAGATTGAGGTAATCACAAAGCTGCCACCTCCTATGAATGAAAAAGGTATAAGAAGCTTCTTAGGACATGCGGGTTTCTACCGCAGGTTCATCAGAGATTTCTCAAAGATAGCTAAACCTTTAACTACCCTGTTGGTTAAGGACAAGGCTTTCATTTTTGATAAAGACTGTGCCATTACTTTTGAAATAATAAAAAATAAATTGGTGATAACACCTATTGTCATTGCTCCTGACTGGTCTCTACCCTTTGAGATTACGTGTGATGCGAGTGACATCGCAGTGGGAGCAGTGCTTGGGCAACGAAGGGATAAGCTCCTGCATGTTATCTATTATGTGAGTCATGTGTTGAACCCTGCGCAGATAAATTATGCAACTACCAAAAAAGAGTTGTTAGCTGTAGTTTATGCCTTTGACAAGTTCAGGCAATATCTATTGGGTTCTAGAGTCATTGTTTATACTAACCATGCTGCTTTGAAGTATTTGTTTGCTAAACAGGACTCGAAACCAAGACTGTTGCGGTGGATCCTGCTCCTCCAAGAGTTTGATGTGGAGATCCGGGACAAAAGAGGGTGCGAAAACACTATAGCAGATCACCTTTCCCGGATGTCCCCAATAGAAGAGAATGAGGAAAAGCGCCCAATAAAGGATGAGTTTGCTGATGAACACATCCTTGTTGTTATTGGAATGCCTTGGTTCGCAGACTATGCAGACTATCTAGTGGGCGGGGTGATCCCGAATGATTTTGACTCTAACCGTGAGAAAAAGTTTGTTCATGATTGCAGGTTCTATCTGTGGGACGACCCCTTTTTGTACAAGAAGGGAATAGACGGTTTGGTCCGAAGATGTGTTCCAGAAGAAGAACAGAGGGATGTGTTGAAAGCCTGTCATGATTCGGACTATGGTGGACACTTTAGTGGTGATAGAACTGTTGCTAAAGTCCTCCAATCAGGTTTATACTGGCCGACATTATTCAAAGATGCCCAATAAATGATCAAAGAGTGCGATAAATGCCAAAGGATGGGCAATATTTCGAAAAGAAATCAGATGCCACAAAATCCCATGCTGGAAGTTGAACTCTTTGATGTGTGGGGTATTGACTTTATAGGTCCGTTTCCACCGTCATTTGGAAAGAACTACATTTTGGTGGCGGTGGATTATGTATCCAAGTGGGTGGAAGCAGTCGCGCTACCTACAAATGATGCAAAAGTGGTGGTCAAGTTTTTGAAAGAAAACATATTCGTCAGGTTTGGAGTGCCAAGAGCTCTTATTAGTGATGAAGGAACTCACTTCTTAAATCACCTAATGGAGAAGCTACTCTTGAAATACAATGTGAAACACCGGATAGCCACTCCATACCACCCGCAAACAAGTGGTCAAGTTGAAGTGTCGAATCGGCAGCTGAAACAAATCCTAGAAAAGACGGTTAATGCTTCTCGCAAGGATTGGGCGAGTAAGCTTGATGATGCACTGTGGGCATACCTTACTGTTTTCAAAACACCGATTGGTATGTCCCCATATCAATTGGTATATGGTAAAGCCTGTCATCTACCTTTGGAACTGGAGCACAAAGCCTTATGGGCTTTCAAATTCCTTAACTTGGATCTTGAGAAAGCATGAGAATCCTGAATCCTTCAACTCCACGAGTTGGAAGAATTCTGAAACCTGGCATATGAAAATGCGAAGATCTACAAAGATCAAACGAAGAAATGGCATGACAAAAGAATCCAAAGGAAAGAGTTTTGAGAAGGACAAAGGGTACTACTATTCAATTCAAGAATGAAGTTGTTCTCTGGAAAATTGAGATCGAAATGGTCAGGTCCGTTTGTGGTGCACAAAGTGTATCCTCATGGAGCAGTTGAAATGAAAAACCCTTCCAATGGAGATATTTTTAAAGTGAGTGGCCAGAGATTAAAGCCGTACAACGTGGGGCAAGATGTGGGCCAAATTGATGTTGTTTATCTTGTCTGATAAGTTGCGCAACCGTCGAGCCAAGCGACGTTAAACGAAGCGTTGCGTGGGAGGCAACCCACGTTTTTGTATCTAATCATTTTCTTTGTTTGGTAGTGTGTTTTCTACTTGCAGGTGTAAATAGTGTTTCATAGAGGAGATAAAGGTAGTGATCGCAGCGAATCTCTAAAAATTCGAAAGCTAGAGCCTTGCACAGAACAAGAAAAAGAAATCAAGAAAAATGGGAAAACAGGGGCCTGACACGGGCACCCGTGTCAGGAAGAGGAATTTGGAGTTGGAAAAATGGATTTCTAGGGGCCTGACACGGCCGCCCGTGTTAGGTGACACGGCCGCCCGTGTCAGGTGACACGGCCCGTGTCAGCCCTGAACCAAAAAAGCGGTTTTAAGCGCTTCTGGGAATGATACGGCCCGTGTTATGAGGGCGTGTTGCGCTGACACGGCCGCCCGTGTCAACTGACACGCCCGTGTAAACTCGCGCAGTAGTGATTTTTTTTGAAAAAAAGAGTTGTTGGGCATCTTTCACTATGATTTTTTTACCGTTGGAGGAGTGTCCCACCTCCGAAAATCACCCTATAAATACACTCAATCACCATTTTTTTCCTCATTTCACACATTACCTTCATACTTCTTCAGCTCCACCTTCTTTCTCTCAAATACGACATAATTCCGTCATAAGTTTCACTCCGGAGATACCTTTTTTCACCACTAATCTCGGTCGATTCTCCACCCATCTTCTCAAAAAGTTCACCGCTCCCTACCCTCGGCACTCCTACGATAATATTTTTCACTTAATCTCTCCTTCCAAATTCTTGTGTCTTTTTACTGTGTGCAGGTACAATATGTCTCGACGTGGCGAAAAAACCAAAAATGTGGGAGAATCATCTCGTCCCAAACAAAGAGCAAGGAGAACCCCGAACGAGGTATATGTGTAAGGAAAAGGTATGTGGTTCATATAAAAAGGAAACTCACCCCTACGAGGTATATGTGTAATGGCACACTGCAAGAACTGGGATTGCAAGCGGAAGTACATCGCATGTTCCACACCCTAGGGATGCTGGAATTTATGCAGCTGGAAGCGCCTACATTTGCGCGCATCACGTTGGAATTTCTGAGCACCATCAATTTTAAGCTGAAGAACAGGTGGAACGGCATAAGAAAAAAATATTACGGTACGTTGCACTTTCGTCTATTCAATATTGATTTGGAACTGATTATGGAATAGTTATGGAGGATCTTAAAACTCCCAATCGTAGGCCCTGGAGCGGTGCCCGATACATTTGTCCCGACGGAATTTTGGACCGCCATACAGGTAATAATAAATATGTGTCCAAAGGCGCAAAGGCATCGGGTATCCATAACCCATGTTTCAGGTATGCACAAAAGGCACTGGCATATACAATTTTTTGTCACGAAGACAGCACAGGTGTGGCCACACAAAGGGAGCTGTTCTTCCTATACAACATGGCATCCTAGGCTCCGATCAATGTAGCGGCCTTTGCAGCCGACTACTTAGGGAGAGTTGGTCGCACTACTTCAGGCGACATTTCTGTTGGCGGCATGATTACTCAGATTGCCGACCACTTCGGATTTGGTGCTACTCTAGTTGACTTCCCCCAGGTGCCAGGTAAAAGCAAACTGGACATGGCAGCCTTGATCCAGCAAGACATGATCACGGTAAAACAAGACTACTACTTTATTTTGTGCCAAAAAGTACATGTTCTTGATTTACCTGCTTACGAGTTTATCAGTATCACTAACAGAGCCAACTGGCTCTATGACTGTCCCGAATCGGAAGAAGGGGATGAAGATTTGTTTGACTCTTTTACTGCAGATGAATCGATGGATGGTGCACCGAGCACTGAGGAACCTTTTTTCCAACAACCGCCGAAACCAACTCAAGCCTCTGGATCCTACTCCATGTCATCAGACTAATGGGGATGGATCCAGGATGAGATTGGCCACCTTCGCACAGAGCAATCCAGGCAAGGTGAAGAGCTCACCAGGTTTGGAGCTGAACAACTCCGTCAAGGGACGGTTTTGGACGAGATGAACGCAATGATGCAACGTATGATGTTGCATTATCCATACCCGCCACCACCTCCTCAGTAATCGCTGTAAGTGCTCCTCATATCTTAACTTTAAACATTGCGGACAATGTTTGGTTCAGGTGTAGGGAGGTTTTTAATTGAATTGTTTTAAATTTTATTTTTTATTGTGTCTGTGTGTTATTTTGTTCGTCGTTGTGTGGTTGTTTTTATTTTTGTAAGTTGCAGATGAAAGTAGATGATGCTGGAGAAATGAGAGACTAGTGGACAGTGAGTAAAAGACGCGATCCCGAACTTTCTCCCGAGGCAACATGGAAGGTGACACAGCTGAGAAACAAAAGGTTGGACGCAACTTGGAAATCCAGACCGAAAAAGGAGAAGGTAAGCCCAATCTGATAAAGAAGTTGTCTATCATAAAGAATGTTTGAAGTCTGCAAGCTTACCCAACATGGTGAGATTTTAACTAAACCAAACACAAAAAGAGTGCATTCAGGTATGACTCTATCTCTCTAATTTTGCGTAAGTTCTACTGATATAGCACAATACAAAAACACACACTGAGGCACGTTGTTTGTTTTCCACCTTTGAGCCTTTCTAGCCACCCTTAATGTTGTTTTCATCCATTGTTAACCCCTTTGAGCCTGTAACCTTTTGTTTGTGTAAACCATCATGTTAACCCTTAGCCATACACTCCTTACCCTAGCTCGGCATGACTATGTAATTTAAAACTCGTGCAAAAAGATAAGTTTGGGGTATGCATCTGTAAATTGAAAATGCTGTTGAAAAATGGAAAGTGCAAGGAAAAGAAAAAAAAAAGAGAAAAAGTGTGTAGAAACATCCGCTTCTACTGAAAAAAAGTAAAAGAAATGAAAAAATAAGCATTTGCCTTAGAAATAGACTCATGCATTAAAATGAAGTTGAGTGGAAAAAGAGTAAAGATTTGACGACACCCCAAAAATAAAAATTTTACACAAAGAAAAACAAAAACATGAATGCCGAGTTGTAAAACCTTTTGTAATCCATTTTGTTGTCTACTCTCCCACCGTACCTAAGCCCCATTACAACCCTGAAGACCTCTTAAAGTGTGTGAATTGTGTTTGTGCAGTTGATGTAGAATCTATTCAAAAGTAAACGTTGATATTGCATACCTTGATTTATTGAGTGCTAAACACTTTAACCTCGAGAGATTTAGTGAGTAGTGTGAAGAAGCTTGTAGGTAAAAGAACTCTCTGAAATGATAAGGCAGTGGAAAATGTCGAATGGGTGAACCTGAAACTTAACCGGGAAGGAGAAAACCAAGTTGTGAATAACATCAGTTGTGTTGAGGAAAGAATATAATCCATGGTTGACCTCCGCTTTGTCTCTTGCATCACTTGAGGACAAGCAATGAGATAAGTTTGGGGTTGTATTCGACCACCATTTACACTCAGTTTTCATCATCTATCCAACATGGAATCTTCATGAATCGGTAACTTTTGCGTTTTATTTTAGTGATTTCTTCAGTTTATTGCATTGTATGAATTTCCGTTTGTTTTATGTTTCATTAGTAGTTTTTCGCATTTTTGTCGCATTTTATGTGTTTCTGTGTAGAATGTTGGTTTCCAGGTTTGATTAAAAGTCCGAAAGTGTGTACCGGAATAAGGGAGGTTAGAGACTAAAGGAAAAGCGAAAAACGGACAAAACAGGGGGGCTGACACGAGTGCCCGTGTCACCTGACACAGCCCGTGTCAGCATGTGCAGAACAGCCAGTAAAAACCCAGTAAAACAGTGGGCTGACACGGGTGCCCATGTCACCTGACACGGGCCGTGTCAGCAGGGCGTGTCTTGTGAACCTACAGAGGAGCCAACACGGGCAGCAGTGTCACCTGACACGGCCCGTGTTGGCCATTTCGCTCAAAATTCTGATTTTTCTAATTTTTACTCCTATGGACATCCGGAGGGCATTTTGGGCATTTGGAATTATTTTTAGTTGTTTGGAAACTATTTAGTTGGATTGGAAGCACTAAAAAAAGGACTTTTGGATCGTGAAAAGAAAAGATACGAAAAGAGGAAGCAACCTTGCAAGGTGTGGAGAAGAGAAAAGATCTTCAAGATCGGAAGAAATTGAAGATCAACTTTCATCAACAACAACTTGTAATGTCTTTAATTTGTAATCTTTTGTCTTTGAATATTATGAGAGGCTAAACCCCCCAATGCTAGGGGGTGTCCCTGAATTGCTATTGTATGAATATTTTATCCATGTTCTTATAATCAGTGATGTTTTCGTAATTCAAATTATTATACAACGTGCTTAATGCTTAATTTTATCGGACAAATGAAATTCTGATTTCTGGTTAAGGTTTAGGTCGGACAAACCGCCTTATCACTGTTGTATAATAAAACCCGCGTTTAATAACTTAGGAATGAGGATCAAACTGTGGTTACCATAAATTCTTGATAAAATAAATATTTCTTAACAGCAATTTGATTGACTAAGGAATTAGGAGTGAAATTGCCTGTTAAATGGTTTTGGCTAAGGAATTAGAGAAAACTACTCTGGAGAAACTGTTTTGAATTATAATAGCATCGATGTTATATGATATGGAAAAAGTGGAATACACAGCAATTCATACACCTGGCCTTAGCATTATTTCTTATATCGACTAAAAGAGTTTTATAAGTTTTATATTTTTATTCCTTATAAATTGTGAAAACAAACATCCAACCCCATATGAACTTTTGTTTAATTGAATTATTATAAAAATTGATACTTTCTACGCAGTCCTCGAGACCGATACTCGGGATAACCCTCTTTTTATTACTACATTGATGCAAATAGTACACTTGCTATTTTACCGATCAATGTCAGACCCGATGTCATGACATATGTACACAGAACATTCAGTCTGAATGTTATGTGTTATGTGATCGCGCTTTTAATGGCAGTCTATGTTTGATTGATGAGTTAATTGCAAATGCAACCAATCTATGATTACAACGTGATTTAACTTATTTTCCAAATAGATCTAACCAACTGTCATAAGAAGATTTGAATGGAAAATAGTTTTAGGGTTTTATGATGTCCAAGCCCATCTGAATGCTTCTATAAAAAGGACATGGAAAACCTGATTTGATACACAAGAAATACAGAGCGAAATATTGAGAGAGAATAAGGGTTTTAGTCTTGTGTGATCGTGTGACTTGTAAGCCATTTAATTCATCCATAGATGATTGAATGGGTCTGATTTTTGAGTTGTAGTTTGTCACTCTAAGCTTTTAAGCATGAGTGTGTGTCTACTTGATTGAAGCTGCTAAGTAAAATCAAGTGTGTGTCTTTGAAGAGTGTCTTCTTTTCATAAGTAATTCTTGTTTAATATCACTGGTGTGATTGAGGGGGAGTGTGGGATCTCATATCTAAGAGTTCTTAGGTAGAAGTCATACGGGTAGAGATTAGGTGAAAAAGACTGTAACTTGTGTAGTTTACTGAGAGTCTTTGAACTGATTCTATTTAGTGGATTTCCTTCCTGGCTTGATAGCCCCCACACGTAGGTGAGTTGCACCGAACTGGGTTAACAATTGCTTGTGTCTCTTGCTTTACTATTCTTTATCTTTATCATGTTTGTATTATTCAGATATTAGTGTCGTGACATTACCTTCAACATCTCATATCTGATACTAGAATTTCAATATTTTTGGTGCAACAGCCATGGACATGTGTTTGGTTTCAGATTTAATCATACCAGTTAAGTTTAAAACACTTGATTTTGAGAAATACAAGAACCATACTTTTCAGAGGAGCCATTTGGTAATGTATTACCTGAAAATTTTCGCCCATACTAGGAATGATAAGCTACTCATTCATTGTTTCCCTGACAATTTGAGCGGAACTTCACTAAAATGGTATATGGGCTTGGAGAAAAGTCATATTCACAGTTGGTAGGATTTGGATGATGTTTTTATTCGACAATACAAATACAACCTCGACATGGTGCCAGATCGTAGGCAGCTGTAAAGCATGAGAATGAAAGAAAATAAATCCTTAAAGGAATATGCTCAATGCTGGAGAGAATTGGCTGCCCAAGTGGAGCCTCTTTTGTATGAAAAGGAAATGATTGGAATATTTGTGGATACTTTACGTGATCCCTACTTTTACAGGCTAGTAAGTAGTAGAGCCTCCAGATTTATCGATTTGGTTGCAGTCAGAGATCAGATAGAAAAATGGCTAAATGATGGTAAGATTCTTAGCAACCCTAGGGAACCTAACGCTCCAAAGAAGTTCTCTAGAAATTTCCAAAAGAAAAAAGAAGGAGAGACCAATGATGTTTATGCTGACAAAGGAAGGTCTGGCCAGAGAAGGCCTCAATAGCCTTTGGTATACCCACAAGCAATGTGAAGCTGATGAGTTCTTAAAATTGATTAAGAGAAGTGACTACAAAGTAATGGATCAACTCCACCAAACTCCTTCAAAAATCTTTATCTTATCACTGTTGCTGAACTCGGAAGCTCATATGGAGGCTTTGATGAAGATGTTTACGCAAGTGCATGTAGCACAAAGCACCACAGTGGATCAATTCAATGGAGTTGTATCTAATATTGCAGCATGTCATTACCTGAGTTTCAATGATAAAGAACTCCCTAAGGAGGGAAGAGATCACAACCGAGCGTTGTATATCTCCATGAAGTGTCTGGACGATGTGCTTGCATGAGTCTTGGTGTCCATAAGCTCATCAGTAAACGTAATGCCAAAGTTTACGTTGGTAAAAATCTATTGTAAAGAGACAATGATTAAACCTAGTGCGATGTTGGTCAAAGCATTTCATAAATCAAGAAGAATTGTAGCTGGAGAAATGGACATGCCCATCCTGATAGGCCCACATGTTTTCCAAATAACCTTCCAAGTTATGGACATTAATCCTGCATACAATTGCCTATTAGGGAGACCTTGGATCCATGGTGCAGGAGCAATCACTTATACTCTTCATTAGAAGATGAAGTTTGTAGCCAAAGGAAAATTAATCATAATATCTGGAGAAGATGATTTGTTGATCAGTCATCTTTCAACGTTCCAGTACATAGAGGCTGGCGAAGAAGCATTGAAAACTTCTTTTCAAGCTCTTGAAATTGCAAATTTTATGTTTTTGGAGAAGAAGGATTGAGACACGAAGATGAGCTCGTCATTTGCATCGTTGAAGAATGCTAAGAAAACGCTTGAGAAGGGAAACCCTTAAAGTTGGGGTCAACTGATCAACATCCAAGAGAAAATATATCACTTTAGAGTAGGGTACGAGCCTCCTATGGAGAGAGACACCAGATGTTCTGCAAAGACCATTGCTCGAAGTTTCCAAGATGTGTTCCTAGCGTCGACTTCATTCATGGCAATCCAACATACTATTTGACTTAACACTTCCTCACACATAAACATAGAATTAAATCTAATGAAGTGGTCTTCTACACCATCCTCAACAATCGCGCAACAATGTGATTATTCCTCGGTCTCAACCTGATGATATCCCGCACATAGGTTCATATCATGGAAATGAATAAATAGAGTGGCAAGAATACATTTTACATATTATAAGGTATAATACACAACAAAAGATAGTGCAATTAATGACACATAATCGATAACATATCAAAGGAGCCTAACCAATTGAAGCGACTTTACTGCAATAATGCTGCTTTTAAACGTTCAAAGAACCATGATTTTCATGTTTATAGGGTGTAAAACGAAGAAGACAATGGCAATTTCAAATTTTAGGATTTCCTGAAAGGCCTTCTTTTTATATTCATATTTTAAATATGAGTTATATTTTAAGTAGGGGTAGATTGTTCATTTACATGAGTTAAATATCCAAATGGATTAAAGTTTAAATGGAAAATGGAAAAATATCACTTCACATAAGTTTTTTTTATGTATAGGTTCAACGAGGAACAATGAAATCTTCAAAAGTTATGGAGAGAACCTAAACTTTTTTTTATAGAGAGATTTTTAAAAAATAGCCCAAATGATAGAGGGGAGAAACAAATATTAGCCCAATAAAATAAGTTCTAAACATAGTGAATAAGAGTACAAACTCAAATAAATTATAACAATACAATAAAGTTGAATGTTTTTTAAATATAAGGGAGGTGAGTTATTATTATTTATTTTTTAATTTTTAAAATTTTTACTCTCACCCAAAAATATGTCATTTTGGCAAAAAAAAATACATAAAATATTAATCCATCGATTTAAAAAATTTATTGATTTACTAGTCTGACCGATAAACCAATCGGTCATACCGATTTTCATCGTGGCAATTCTAATTATAGTCTTATTATATCCTTACTGAACCTCCATACCCTACAATTTCAACCAACTTAACTGACCGACCCAAGTCATGTTCTAAAATATTATTGTAAAATTAACACTCCAACATAGTGAAAGAATAATGAATAATATATCGTAAGAATTTAAATTTTACTTATTTCGTCATCTTTTATATGAGAATTGATATATAAAAAATATTCAAATTTATATGTAGTTGAATTTTTATAACATATTTAAATATTTAAAAAAGTGAACTTTTAATAATATTTATAAAATAAAATGTTTGACCAAAGTTAATCCTAAATTATAATTAACTTTAGAATTACCATTATGAAATAATTATGACTAAGGAAGAGAAAAATTATAAAAGAGAATATATTATTTTTATAAAATTATTACTAAATATTTTGGTTTTTTTATAAAAATAACCCATTTTTTCAAGGAAATTCCCAAAATACCCCCGGTTTCAAAAAAAATTCTCAAACTACCCCACTTTTAGAAGGAGTCGCCAATTGAATTGGAGACTCCTCTTAAAACTTGAATGGAGGCGTCAATTAGATTGGCTAGGGCAGGTGCCCTAGCCAATCCAATTGGCGCCCCTGTGTAGGTTTTAAGAGGAGTCGCCGATTCAATTGGAGACTCCTCCCAAAATGCAATTTTTGTGTTATATGGTATAAGTGATAGATAAATTTGATATAAGACCACTTGATATTAATAAAATATGCCGTTTACACAAAGAAACCTAATGGTGATGACCGGGATCACCTAACCGACTTTCGGTCCCACATCCTCTAGCTACCCTAACCCGTGGCCCTAACCCACGTTGACGATTCGGTACCGGTGTTTGATCATCTGAGGGGCCATGAGCGTCACTACCAACTACAGGAGAAGGTTTGTTGAGGTATTCAGACAATTCGGCATAGTCTTCAGTATGCATCGATGGTGTACCACCGTAGTTGAGCTCATGACCCATGCCAGAGAAGTTGGGATGTGGTTGACTCATTGATGGGCGACCGGGACGGTTGAAGGGAGACATGGGTGTGAACGACGCGTCGAGGAAAGGTTGGAAAGGTTGTTGGGGTGTTTGGTAGAGATAGGGTTGTTGGGGTGTTTGGTAGAGATATGGTTGTTGGATGTTTTGGTTTTGTGATGTTTGGGCTTCTTGGCTACGGTAGGAGGAAGGGCGGTTGGTGTTGAATGATCGTTGGATGTTCTGGCTTAGGCGACTTTGGTAGGGTGATGTGGTGGGTGCGAAGCGATGTTGAGTCTCAGGTTGATGGTCAATTTGTTGTTGGTGGTATGGGGTATGCTCTTGGTATTGGGGTTGGGTGTATGAAATGTTTTGGTTGTATGTTTGTGTGTTGGTTGAACGGAATGTTTGACGGACATGGGGTTCTGTGTATCCGGTCTGAAACTGTTGTTGGGGGTTTAATATTGAGGTGTCAGGTGTGTAAGTCATCTGGCGTGGGTCGTACAAGTACATATCCTCGGCGATGAACTGAAAACGAACCAATATGTACCAAGCCATATAAGTATGACTTGGTTTTTCTTCAGTTGGCATGACTGCATCAGTTAACACTATGGTCATGACGGTGCTTCCATTTACGACACTCCGATCTTGCGAAGCTTTGCCATGGATTGAAGTTCCATTGGTCGTTAACTTTGCGCATATGCCATTCTCCTAGGCTAGCTGGGGGATCTGGGATATTTTGGAGCATGCTGAACTGCAGCTTCACACGGTCACTGTTGTGCATCTCCACAGTTGTGAACCGTATTATCGGTGTGCATGCAATCCATACGGCCGCATCTTCAGCGTTGACCTCATGGTCATGATCCAAATTAAGGTATGGACGTCAAATGAACTGAAATGTGAAAGAAGATAGGATTATAGTCAATGTAGAAGAAGTTAACAAAACATAACGAAATAATTTAGTTATTTTCCTTACGTCTGTCGGTCGAAGGTGATCCAACAAGTTGCGATACTGAGTAATACAGTGTCTTGGACATCTGTTGTAACTCATACCACGTGCAGACCATCTACACCAAAAAGTCAAAAAATATTAGTTAGAGGTAATAATCTTTTAAAAAAGTAAGTAAAGATATAACAATTTAAACAACTTACTTTTGTGCATACGGAAATGTGAAATGGTTGTTATTGACGGGTGCTAGAGACGGTAGTCTTGACCAACCCCATGCTTGTAGCAAAACAGCACATCCAGAAAATATAGATGTGTCTTTATGTGAGTTTTTGCACAAGGAGCTATAGAGATAGGCTAGACAAGCAGATCCCCAACTGTAACTTCCTATTCTATCTACATGTCTAAGTAGAGGTAAGTAAATAATATGCATGCTAGAACCACTACCTTCGGGAAATAAAAACGAGCCAATTAACAGCATAATGTAACACCTAGTTTTTATTATTCGAGCATCTTCGGTAGAATGCTCACCTAAGTATAAACTATTATAGTACGACTTAAGGCGTGAGAGTAGTATACCTTGACCTCTTGCATTATCATCTAACAAATCAGTCTGTAAGAGCTCCATGCAAATTGAATTTGCATAGTTGGTTTTACCATTAACAACCTTATCTTCAATGGGTAGTCCCAAAAGCATGTGGACGTCTTCTAACGTCACAGTACACTCATCGGTTGGGAACCAAAATGTGTGTGTCTCTGGTCTCCATCTTTCGCATAAAGCTAGAATGAATTTGTTATCTATGGACCAAGACAAAATCTTGCTAATATGACCAAAACCGGCGAGTTCAACATAAGGTTGAATCATCGGGTCCATATGGACATATTCGTGGACCCGAGTTCGGAACCTTGATACATCCTATAAAAGAAAGAATAAAAAACTTGACTAAGTTGGCACGTTAAAATAAAAGGGGGTTGGTGAAGATTAAAGATAAAAAGTTAACAAAAGAAAAAACTTACATATGTTGCGATGTTTGCAACCGTTCCTCTATGTGCTTCTCCCATTGTGAGGATAGACATTTTATCGGGGGTTGGTGTAGATGAAACTACAAGAAGTTGTTGCAGATGAAATTGTAGAAGAAGTATTATAGAAGAAGTAGTGAGAGTGATAGTGTGGAAGAAATGTTGATGGAGTGGATGTATTTATAGGCAAATGGATGGGAGCATGAAAAGTTGTGCATGCATGGTGTCTCCACTTGAATTGGCGACCATGTACAACCTTTAACGGTCGCCATTCAAATTGGCGCCTCCATAGGGACATGCATGCAAGACCTAGGTCTGATTGCTTGATTTCGAGGTCTGAATGCATGGTGTCTCCACTTGAATTGGCGCTCATGTGCAAGGAATGAGTGGGGGCGCCAATTCATTTAGAGTGTGTGTTTGCATGTCTGGCACGTGGTTGTCTTGTCTCTTGTATGCTGAACATGTCACTTCTTAGTAGCTTGCATGGTTGACACATTATATCGGAGTAGCTTGCATGTGCGACACGTCATTTCGGAGTAGCTTGCATGTGCGACACGTCACTTCGAACTAGCTAGTATGTGAGACACTTCACTCCTTTATTTAAGTGTCTTACTATCAACATCCAAGACACTTCACTCACATTCATCTGCAGTAAGAAAATAGTTTTCATCTGCACAATGTCATCTTCATCATTATACAGTGTCAACGTTCACTACAACGGTGAATCATATGAGTCTGAGCTATATGGTTTTTGTTTTCGAAACACCAATACCATTAGACTCACGATCAAGAGAAATGCAACCTTCTTGCATTTGAAAAAAAGAATACAATCCTGTATAGGACCGGGTATTGTGTCAAAGATCACATATCAAAATCCAATATATTTTTTAGAATAGTCAATGCAAGTATTTCCCCCTTAAGGTACGAGACGATGAAGATGTAGAATACATGTTTGTTAGTCATGAACATTCAGGCTGCAACTGTATCGAGTTGTACATTACTCTTCAACCATGTATACCATCTCAACAGTCTCAACTAACCGGTCAGGATGAAGCTGGTGAAGATGATCCACAATGGTCAGATGAACTCAACCCATAAGCAGAAGTAGAAGTGGACGTCGTTGATGAAGAAGAAGAGGAAACCGAGACACAGGTTGATCACATACTAAACAACGACGATGAAGATGATGATCAACCACCACTAATACCTCCTAGTCATGTCTACAATCCGCCTCAACATATGACAAATATGGATCTTCATGATGATGAAACATCCAACAGTGTTTTCTATAATCCGTATCCGAGATCAGAATGCGAATTGAAGGTGAGAGACATGTTTCGTACCAAAGAAGAATGTGTTTTGGCTATCAAAAAATTCCACATGAACAACTCTGTTGACTTTATAGTGAAACACACTTATTCTAGAAGGTATGTTATCGAATGTCGTAACATGCTTTGTAAGTTTCGTTTGGCTGCGTCTTACAAGAAGAAAAACGACTCTTGGGAGATCGCTTCAATAGACCCACCTCACAGTTGCATTGCAACTAACGTTGAACAATATCACCGTAAACTAAGCGCATCGTTGATATGTCAAGACATTCTGTCGTTGGTTAATAAAGACCTATCAGTGAAGGTGAGTATAATTATATCCCATATCAGAACAACATATAATTATACTCCATCTTACAAGAAAGCCTGGATTGCGAGGACAAAGGTTGTTGAACAAGTTTTCGGCAACTGGGAGGATTCATACAAGGAATTGCCACGGTTTTTATGGGCACTAAAAACATATGTCCCAAGAACTATGGCAATTATGGAGACATTGCCAACGATGATGCTAGACGGAACCTGTGCTACAGGTAATATAATATTTCACCATCTTTTTTGGGCATTTGACCCGTGCATAAAAGGTTTCGCATTCTGCAAACCTATTATTCAAATTGATGGCACTTGGTTATACGGAAAATACAAGGGTACTTTGCTCATGGCGGTTGCATAAGACGACAACAACAATGTCTTTCCCATTGCCTTTGCTCTTGTTGAAGGTGAAACGGCTGGTGGATGGGGTTTCTTTCTTCGACACCTCAGAACGCATGTGGCTCCACAATCCAATCTCTGTTTGATTTCTGATAGACATGCTGCCATTGAGAGTGCCTATAACAACCATGACAACGGATGGCATGATCCTCCTTCTACCCATGTCTACTGTATCAGACACATTGCACAAAACTTCATGCGTGCTATAAAAGATAAGAATCTTCGCAAGAAGGTGGTGAATGTTGGGTATGCTCTAACTCAACCGTCATTTCAATATTATCGTGATGAAATTAGACTGTCTAATGAAGACGCAGGGAGATGGCTAAATAACATACTAATAGAGCAGTGGACAAGGCATTTGACAGAGGTTGTCGATGGGGCCACATGACAACAAACATTGTGGAATGCATGAACAGGGTATTCAAAGGAATTCGAAACCTGTCGATAACCGTCTTGGTAAGATCAACCTATTATAGGTTGGCTTCTATATTCGCAACCAGAGGTGAAAGATGGAGTGCGGTGTTAATGTCCGGGCAAGTATTCAGTGAGTGTTGCATGAAGGTCATGAAAGAGGAGAGCATCAAAGCTAGCACACACGCTGTAACAGTCTTTGACCGTCATAGGCAAAATTTCAATGTCCAGGAAACAATGGACCACAACGAGGGGAGACCAAATTTAGCCTACGCTGTTAGACTAAACAGAAGTTGGTGCGATTGTGGAAAATTCCAGGCCTTCCGCATACCTTGCTCCCATGTCATAGCAACATGCACTTATACTCGTCAAGACGCTTACAACCATTTATCTGATGTGTACAAGGCCAACACCATCATGAATGTATATACTCAAAGCTTCTCAGTACTACCAATGGAGGATTACTGGCCTCCATATGAAGGTGATATTGTTTGGCACAATGACGAGATGCATAGAAAGAAGAAAGGAAGGCCAAACAACACACGTATCAGAACAGAGATGGATTCCACAGATAAAATGATAAGATTATGTAGTATCTGTCATCAACCAGGACACAACAAGAACAACTGTCCCAATCGAGGAGCATCATCTAGGTCTTAAGCATTTTCTAACATTGTATTTGAAGGAGAATTGCTATCCAAGGCGCAGCGGAATTTAAAAATTTCTTCATTTGGTGATCCTTACGAATGGGCATGATCAGTGATAGAACCGTTACCTCTTGTGGCGATTCAAACCTTTGGTGCAGATCTCTTGTAACGATCAAAACCTTGGATACAAATCCACTGAGCGATCACGAACGTTGAACGATGACAACGTCTCTACTCAGTCCACACGAACGGATTCCTTCAATCTCAATGCTAGCTGGTACGAATGAAGGCTTTGAGTGAGAGAGAGAGAGAGAGGGAAACGAAATTCCAAGTCTTTACTTGAGTTTCAGTCTGAGTGGAGTGACAATGCTTATACCCAAGGGGTTCTATTTATATAACCACTTGTGTGGGCTTCAAGCTAAAAAACCCACTTAAGTGTATTTTGGCCCATATCTCATAATATGCCAAAATCGCTTAAGTATTTGGTAGCTTACCATATTTCGTATTCCACTTAAGTGCACCGTACTTTACGATGTTCCTTAGTTACTCTATCTCTCATCAATCCGTCCTTTGTGTGTGACCCAGTAGGTTTTCGCGACGTTGACAATTATATTAAATCACGCATTTAACATAATAAATAGTGAGCGGTATCTAGCAACACATCACTGCTACCCAAGACACGAAAATGTCATGTGATCTGACAAAACCTCCTGTGATAATAATTATGTGTATAATTACCCCTTTGCCCTTATGTCTATATTGAACACAAGGTATAGACCGTGTCATCCTTGTCCAGTTCAATATTGGGCCCATAGATATTTATCCTGTTACGTAGGATGGGCAAATTCCATCTAGGTCAGTCATGTCCCTCAGCATGCTTCGTGGAGTATGTAACACCCTTCTAAAATACCCCAAATATTTCAATTAAAATAGCAACATATCAATCAGAGTAATTATGCCCCGAAGGGTGTCACACAATCATTTCACAACCATCATCAGAATATCCTGTCATGCTCATTTATTTAATCCAAATTATAAAGTATCTGCATAATACGCAGCGGATAAAATCAATTCAATTATTCACATCATGTAACATATTACATGCAAAATGGTTCACAACCAATCAATAAAATATTCAAACATCCCTTCCCGATGTTACATCTATCAGAGCATGACCCACTAGGAGACTACACTAGACTCCAAGCACTAGCTCCTATTCAACTCACTGCTCGTTACCTGAAAAATAGGTGTAAGGGTGAGTTCCTTAATCAATATAATAAGCATTATACAACATTATGTAATGCTAAGTAACTAACGCATCAAATCACTCTAACCAGACTACACACTCAATAACGGCAGTATCAATTCAAACATCATATTCAATACCAATACAACTCATATTCATGCTCAATATCAACACAAACACACGTATAATATTGGAATACATCCATTCATATTATACGCCATACACATATTATGCAATGAGACTCCATGCATGCGGTACCGACTATTTGTGAACATATAGTTCACCTCACCGTCCAAATCCAGGCACGGCTACCAAGTCCAACTAGTCCCACTCATTTGAGACCTAGTGACTCACTCACTAATTCCTCACCACGGGAATTAGCTACCACCTCTCAAGGGCTATGCTATGCACGCTAATTCACCTAGCATGCAAACATCGACAACAATCCATAATGACTAACTCACTAATTCCTCACAATGGGAATTAGCTACCACCATAAAGGCCACAATATGCATGCTAATCACCTAGCCATGCTACATCATCAACAACAATTCAAGAATAGACATATGCTCACACTCTAAGCCATAAAACAGTCTATTCACAAGTGCACACATAACTGATACATTCACAGCATCATGCATACCATCACACATCATCAGTATATTATCACATAAGCATATCATATCATGCCACATAATCAAAAACAGTATTAGCACACTCTACTAATGCCTATACTACTCAAGACCCAACAAAACAACAACAACATTACCACGATATCACATCTGAGAGTTTAAAACGCGAAATCTGCCCTTCAAACTGATATGGCGAACGCCATTAGGCTAATGGCGAACGCCATTAGCGTTACACGCTCTCATTCTGGAAAAACTGTCTGTCAAACTGATATGGCGAACGCCATTAGGCTAATGGCGAACGCCATTAGCGTTAAACGCTCTTATTCTGAAAAAAAAAAACCAAACGGCGAACGCCGAAGGCATAATGGCGAACGTCATTTGGCTGTTATGTGCATAGATGTTAAATTTCTACGAATTCCTTTCAATTATCATCTAATTTCATTCATCCACTGGCTCACAATTTCATCATACAACAATCCAATCAGAGATAAAACAATGGTTATCACTACCCAGTACATATTATCATATAATACCCTTTAACCGATGATAAACCCCCCTTACCTGAGTTAATCCGGCAAATCTCAAGCTTCAAGCTCTTCTCTTCTCCAACCTTCTTCCTCTTGCTCTGCCTTTGCCCTTTTCCTCTTTCACGATCGCTTCTCTGTTTTTCACGTAAAAACCTTTTTACTCCAAAATGGGACTTTTTCCTTAATTCCAACTTATATATATTTTCCAATAAATAATTATCCCAATAATTATTATTCCAAAATAATAGTAATAATAATCCCAAATTCCAATTATTCAATTAAATTAATAAAAAAATATTAATTTAAATTAAATAATTATCTTATTTTAATTGGGGTGTTACAACTCTCCCCCACTAAAAGAGTTTTCGTCCTCGAAAACATACCTCAAGCGAACAACTCCGGATAAGACTCCTTCATCTGACTCTCAAGTTCCCAGGTCACATTGCCACCTGCTGGTCCTCCCCAAGCTACCTTCACCAATGCAATCTCTTTACCCCGCAACTGCTTCAACTCTCGATCCTCGATCCTCATAGGTGATGCTTCAACAGTCAGGTCATCTCTCACCTGTACATCATCTATTTGGACTACATGCGACGGATCATGAATGTATCTCCTCAACTGAGACACATGAAAAACATCATGCAAATTCGCAAGCGACGGCGGTAAAGCGATACGATAGGTTACCTCTCCTATCCTTTCTAAAATCTGATAGGGACCAATAAATCGAGGTGTCAACTTCTTTGACTTCAAAGCTCGACCAACACCAGTTATCGGAGTAACACGAAGAAACACATGATCTCCCTCTTGGAACTCAAGTGCCTTCCTCCTCTTATCATGATAACTCTTCAGTCGACTCTGAGCAATTCTCATCTTCTCCTGAATCATCTTAATCTTGTCCGTAGTTTGTTGAACAATCTCCGGTCCAACCACAGCACTCTCACCGGACTCATACCAACATAAAGGTGTCCGACATCTCCTACCATACAAAGCTTCAAACGGTGCCATACCAATACTCGAATGAAAACTATTGTTGTAGGTAAACTCAATCAACGGTAAATAACAATCCCACGCACCTCCCTTTTCCAAAACACAAGCTCTCAAAAGATCCTCTAGCGACTGAATCGTCCTCTCAGTCTGACCATCAGTCTGCGGATGATATGCAGAACTCAATCTCAGCTTAGTTCCCAAAGCCTTCTGCAAACCTTCCCAAAACTTCGATGTAAATCTAGGATCTCTGTCCGAAACAATACTCGACGGAATACCATGCAAACTTACAATCTTCTCAATATACAACTCGGCTAATCTCTCTAACGGATAATCCATTCTGATCGGAATGAAATGAGCCGATTTTGTCAATCTATCAACAATCACCCAAATAGCCTCAAAATTCTTATTTGTCCTCGGCAAACCAGAAACAAAATCCATACTGATACTATCCCACTTCCACTCTGGAATAGCCAACGGTTGCATTAGCCCAGACGGCTTCTGATGCTCAATCTTTGACTTCTGACAAGTCAAACCAGAATAAACAAAACTCGCGATTTCTCTTTTCATTCTCGGCCACCAAAATAACCTTTTCAAATCATGATACATCTTCGTAGCTCCAGGATGAATACTCAGGCCACTACGATGTCCTTCCTCAAGAATACTCTTCTTAAATTCGATAACATCCGGAATACACACCCGATTACTAAATTTCAAAACACCATTCTCATCAATTCTGAATTCACCACCTTGACCTTGATTCACTAGAGTCAACTTATCAACCAAAAGCACATCGGATTTCTGACCCTTTCTAATCTCATCCAGAATACCACTCGTTAACTTCAACATTCCCAATTTAACACTATTGTGAGTACTCTCACACACCAAACTCAAGTCTCTAAACTGCTCAATTAAATCCAATTCCTTAACCATTAACATAGACATATTCAATGATTTCCGACTCAACGCATCAGCCACTACGTTTTCTTTACCCGGATGGTAGTTCAAACCAAAGTCATAATCCTCCAGAACTCCAACCATCTCCTCTGTCTCATATTCAGCTCTTTCTGATCAAACAAATACTTTAAACTTTTATGGTCACTGAAAACCTCGAATCTTGACCCGTACAAGTAATGCCTCCACAACTTCAGAACAAAACCACAGCTGCCAACTCTAAATCGTGCGTCGGATAGTTCCTCTCATGAACCCTCAGTTGTCTCGAAGCATAAGCTATAACCTGCTTATTCTGCATCAACACACCACCCAAACCCAACAATGACGCATCACAGAAACCTCAATGGTTCCGACGGACTCGGTAATATCAGAATAGGAGCAGTAGTCAACCTTCTCTTTAACTCTTGGAAACCTTCTTCACATTTGAGTCCCAAACAAACGCTTGCCCCTTTCTAGTCAACATTGTCAACGGTAACGCCAACTTAGAAAATCCCTCAATGAACTTCCTATAATAACCAGCCAAACCAAGGAAACTTCGAATCTCAGCAACAGACTTCGGAGCTCCCCACTGAGATACCGCTTCTATCTTAGAAGGATCAACAACAACACCACCTCTTGAAATCACATGACCAGGAAACTAACTTCTTCTAACCAACCACACCGGTGCACCCCACGGTGACACCCTCGGACGAATAAATTTCTTATCCAACAGATCTTCCAACTGACTCTTCAATTCAGTTAACTCAACAGCAGACATACGGTATGGAGCCATTGACGCCGGCCTAGTACCAGGTACCAAATCAAACGAGAACTCAACTTCACGCTCTGGCGGTAATTTGTTCACTTCTTCAGGAAACACCAATTTATCTTTAGCCTCCAAAGTCGCTAACAGCATAAACAACTCTGCCCCATCTGCTACTTCCTCGTTCACCTGCCTAGCTGATAGAAACAAACTCTTTCCTTCCTCAATCTCAGGAAAGCTCACAGTCTTATCAAAACAGTTGATATAAACTCGGTTAGACACCAACCAGTTCATACCCAGGATAACATCAATTTGCACTAGTGGAAGACACACTAGGTCCAATCCAAAGTCTCTACCAAAAATACTCAAAGGACAATTTAAACAAACTGAAGTAGTAGTCACTGAACCCTTTGCAGGAGTATCAATCACCATACTTCCATGCATTCAGATATCTCTAATTTAAGTTGCACAGCACAATCCAAAGATATAAAGGAATGGGTCTCACCAGTGTCAATAATAGCTACGAAAGAAAAGCCATTAATATAACACGTACCTCGGGTCAAACGATCATCTGCAGAAGTCTCAGAACCCGATAAAGCAAAGACCTTGCCTTCCGACTGATTCTCTTTCTTCGGCTTAGGACACCGTGGACTGATATGACCCACCTCTCCACAGTTGAAACAAGTCGCAGTCTTCAACCGGCACTCTGCCGCCAAGTGACCACCTTTTCCACACTTGAAACACTTCTTCTCAGCACTGGTACACTCATAGAAACGATGTCCAGCCTGACCACATCTATAACATTTGGTAGGGACACTGGAGTCTC
Organism: Lathyrus oleraceus; assembly: GCF_024323335.1. Classification (NCBI taxonomy): domain Eukaryota; kingdom Viridiplantae; phylum Streptophyta; class Magnoliopsida; order Fabales; family Fabaceae; genus Lathyrus; species Lathyrus oleraceus. Next base: position 338,657,096 of record NC_066585.1, read on the forward strand.
CCCCACTAGGTCTCCTCATCCCACTCTGTCTCTGGAAACCTTTGCCAGCTGCATACGGTTTCCCACGATCATTCTGATTCTTGCCTTTCCTATCAACCCTCTGCTGATAGCTTTCCGCTCTGGCCTTGGTATCCCGTTCAAACATTCTGCAACAGTCGACCAAATTAGAAAACACTCTAATCCGCTGATACCCAATAGCCTGCTTGATCTCGGGACGTAACCCGTTCTCAAACCTCACGCATTTTGAAAATTCTCCAGTAGCCTCATCATAGGGAATGTAATACTTCGACAGCTCTGTGAACTTAGCAGCATACTCAGTAACAGACCGATTGCCCTGCTTCAATTCTACGAACTCTTTCTCTCTCCTTCCTCTGACCTCCTCTGGAAGGTACTTCCTCAGAAATCTCTCTCTGAACACCGCCCAAGTGACCTCAGCACTTCCGGCAGCTTCCAACTCAGTGCGGGTAGCAACCCACCAATCATCTGCTTCCTCTGTCAGCATATGCGTACCGAGCCCGACCTTCTGGTTATCGGCACACTCAGTCACTCGGAAGATCCTCTCGATCTCCTTCAACCACTTCTGAGCACCATCTGGATCGTATGCTCCCTTGAACATTGGAGGATTGTTCTTCTGGAACTCACTCAGTTGACGAGCAGCTCCCATTCCCACAACATTCGGATTTCCCCCAAGTACTCCAGCTAGCATACCCAGAGCCTCAGCAATCACAGCATCGTCTCTACTTCTTCCAGCCATCTCTATTCTGAGAACCTAACAAGGTGAAACAATAAGTACTGATAGGGTTACACAACACCTATCCCGTACAGGGGAAACAAAATAATTACGACTCGACACGACCGACCAGGCTCTGATACCACTAATGTAACACCCTTCTAAAATACCCCAAATATTTCAATTAAAATAGCAACATATCAATCAGAGTAATTATGCCCCGAAGGGTGTCACACAATCATTTCACAACCATCATCAGAATATCCTGTCATGCTCATTTATTTAATCCAAATTATAAAGTATCTGCATAATACGCAGCGGATAAAATCAATTCAATTATTCACATCATGTAACATATTACATGCAAAATGGTTCACAACCAATCAATAAAATATTCAAACATCCCTTCCCGATGTTACATCTATCAGAGCATGACCCACTAGGAGACTACACTAGACTCCAAGCACTAGCTCCTATTCAACTCACTGCTCGTTACCTGAAAAATAGGTGTAAGGGTGAGTTCCTCAATCAATATAATAAGCATTATACAACATTATGTAATGCTAAGTAACTAACGCATCAAATCACTCTAACCAGACTACACACTCAATAACGGCAGTATCAATTCAAACATCATATTCAATACCAATACAACTCATATTCATGCTCAATATCAACACAAACACACGTATAATATTGGAATACATCCATTCATATTATACGCCATACACATATTATGCAATGAGACTCCATGCATGCGGTACCGACTATTTGTGAACATATAGTTCACCTCACCGTCCAAATCCAGGCACGGCTACCAAGTCCAACTAGTCCCACTCATTTGAGACCTAGTGACTCACTCACTAATTCCTCACCACGGGAATTAGCTACCACCTCTCAAGGGCTATGCTATGCACGCTAATTCACCTAGCATGCAAACATCGACAACAATCCATAATGACTAACTCACTAATTCCTCACAATGGGAATTAGCTACCACCATAAAGGCCACAATATGCATGCTAATCACCTAGCCATGCTACATCATCAACAACAATTCAAGAATAGACATATGCTCACACTCTAAGCCATAAAACAGTCTATTCACAAGTGCACACATAACTGATACATTCACAGCATCATGCATACCATCACACATCATCAGTATATTATCACATAAGCATATCATATCATGCCACATAATCAAAAACAGTATTAGCACACTCTACTAATGCCTATACTACTCAAGACCCAACAAAACAACAACAACATTACCACGATATCACATCTGAGAGTTTAAAACGCGAAATCTGCCCTTCAAACTGATATGGCGAACGCCATTAGGCTAATGGCGAACGCCATTAGCGTTACACGCTCTCATTCTGGAAAAACTGTCTGTCAAACTGATATGGCGAACGCCATTAGGCTAATGGCGAACGCCATTAGCGTTAAACGCTCTTATTCTGAAAAAAAAACCCAAACGGCGAACGCCGAAGGCATAATGGCGAACGTCATTTGGCTGTTATGTGCATAGATGTTAAATTTCTACGAATTCCTTTCAATTATCATCTAATTTCATTCATCCACTGGCTCACAATTTCATCATACAACAATCCAATCAGAGATAAAACAATGGTTATCACTACCCAGTACATATTATCATATAATACCCTTTAACCGATGATAAACCCCCCTTACCTGAGTTAATCCGGCAAATCTCAAGCTTCAAGCTCTTCTCTTCTCCAACCTTCTTCCTCTTGCTCTGCCTTTGCCCTTTTCCTCTTTCACGATCGCTTCTCTGTTTTTCACGTAAAAACCTTTTTACTCCAAAATGGGACTTTTTCCTTAATTCCAACTTATATATATTTTCCAATAAATAATTATCCCAATAATTATTATTCCAAAATAATAGTAATAATAATCCCAAATTCCAATTATTCAATTAAATTAATAAAAAAATATTAATTTAAATTAAATAATTATCTTATTTTAATTGGGGTGTTACAGAGTACCCATCAACTGTCTTTATGGTTATCCAGTTACGGACAACGTTGGATCAGCAATAAAACACTCGACTCTACATCTAGGATCCATAATGGTTTCAGGTCGAAGAGTGGTATACACTATTATCACCATGAGAATAACTTATGACACTTTGCATAACTTTCTATATAGTATTCTCATAGCGGGTCAATCCGGTATAAATATTACTCTTAATATTCATACCTATGTTTAAGACTTGATAACTCTTTATCCATGATCCATGAGATGTGATCATCAGTCTACAAACATAATAGTCTTAATGCTTTAATGTTATCCCACTTCACACTAAAGCTTGACTACGAATACTTTAAGAATAGTGTCCTTATGTTTAATGTGCTCTCATGATTAAGTCACACTTAATACATTAAACAGACTATCTATTCCAGGGACTTTATTAATCAACCATAATAAAGAAAAAGCCTTTTTATTAATAAATAATTCGATACAAGTACCAAAAGTATTGGCCTCTAGGGCTTACACCAACAGTATTTCTGTAACCTTCAATCATTATATATCGTTAAGTTTTTGTTACAACGAGGTTCACAACAAACATCAGTACAAAACATCTGAAAACATATATATTTCTAACTGATTACAACAATCAAATTGATGTCGTCTCGACCAAACATCATTTCCCTAGCATCCTTTTCAGTCTTCATTCGCACCCAACCAAAGATACTATCAAGTCTCTCAATACTTCTGATTTTTTCCCTTCTGGTATTTTCCCATCTAATCAACGAACTAGCTCCCTCTTCAGTTGATCCAACATAGTAATGTTCCAAAACAACATCAGCATTTGAGGTTCTCGCATAAATCACCTTTCCGTATCGGCGACGAACACCAAACATGATTGCCAAATGATTATATGAGATGTGGAACAATTACTCACACAACGCATCTATTTATAACACAAAAATTGCATTTTAGGAGGAGTCTCCAATTGAATTGGCGACTCCTCTTAAAACCTACACAAGGGCGCCAATTGGATTGGCTAGGGCACCTGCCCTAGCCAATCCAATTGGCGCCTCCATTCAAGTTTTAAGAGGAGTCTCCAATTCAATTGGCGACTCCTCCTAAAAGTGGGGTAGTTTGAGATTTTTTTTGAAACCAAGGGTATTTTGGGAATTTCCTTAAAAAAGTGGGTTATTTTTGTAAAAAAATCAAATATTTTTGTACTTATCGCTGTTATAAATAGAAATTAATTACTATGCACGGTCAGTGTAAAAAGCTTTACACAATCGATTTATCACCATCACCCGTTTGCATTACTTTATAGATTTTTAAAATAAAAGTCAAACTTGTTTCAACATCCAACGACTATGATTAATTGACAGTGTAAAATTCTTTTACACTGTCAATGTATTTCAATTAAACCCTTATAAATATAAAGTAAAAAATATTATATTTGAAGTGATTCAAATAATTTGGACTATAAAGATATTTTAGTAAAATTCTAATTTAAAGAATTTAATAAAATGTTAGAATTAAAAAAAAATCATTCAATTTTTATACAAGTTTATAATAATAAATTTTTGAAGTTATAGTCTAACCATCCAACACCAATGTTTTTTTATAAAATTTATTAATTTATATTATTATTATTATTATTATTATTATTATTATTATTATTATTATTATTATTATTATTATTATTATTATTATTATTATTAATATTATTATTATTATTATTGATAATGTCATGACTAAGTTTTTTAAAAACTGTTTATTTATATAATTATATTTTAAAAATGCAAGTAAAATATTTTTAAAGTATGAAATAAATACATAAATATATAACAGTCAAACACTTTGAAAAGTCATTATTTTGATTTTAAATAAATAACATTTTAAGAATATTTTGTTAACACTTTCCATTTTATTATTATAAATTAATAATAAATTTAAATATTTTAAAAAATAATTGAAATTTTAATAATATTTATAAAATATAATGTTTGACCAAAGTTAATTGTAAAATTAATTAACTTTAGAGCTACCATTATGCAATATTTTATAAAGAAAGAGATTATAATATTTTATAAAACTATTATTACTAAATATTTTTCTAGAAATATTATTATTAAATATTTTTGTAAATTATTATTATTAAATATTTTTGTATTTATCACTATTATATAGTGAAAATATTATATTTGAAGTGTTCAAATAATCTGGACTGTAAAATGTTTATATAAAGTTTTCAATTTAAAGAATTTCATCAAATAGAAAAATTATTTTTTTAATTATTATTGTATTTAAAAATAAAGAAACATTCATTTTTTATACAATTTTTTTAATTAATATTTATAAAAGTTATTAGTTGAATAATAATATTATCATTATTATTGAAAATTTTATGCCTAAGTTTTTAAAAAAAACTGTTTAATTTTATTAAAAAATATATTTTATAAATACAAGTCAAATAACTAAATAAATAAATAAGCAACAAAATAAATAAATAAATAAATAACAGCCAAACACTTTGAATAGTTATCTATTTTGGTTTTAAGTAAATATAATATGTTACGACTATTTGTTAAGCTTTCCATTGAATTATTATTAATTATATTAGGAAATTTATTTTAAAAATACAAGTAGAAAACTTTTAAAGTAAAAACTAATAACAAAAATATATAACAGGAACACTTTGAATAGTTATCTATTTTGGTTTTAAATAAATAATATTTTAAGATTATTTTGTTAAACTTTCCATTTAATTAATAATAATAATAATAATAATAATAATAATAATAATAATAATGATTAATTGAAATACACTAATATTAAAACAAATTTGACTTTTATGTATAAAGGAATATAAACGGGTGACGAAATAATAATAATAATAATAATAATAATAATGTAAGAAAATGAAAGGGCGGTTGCGAAAGATTGAGAAAGAGAAAGAGAACCAGTACTAAGAAATAAGAAAGGGGTTTATGTCAAATTACAAAAAAACCGGATATATACAAAACAAAAACACTCAAACCCTAGTCACTACCCTCGTTCTTACTCTCCACCCACCGCCGCCACTACATCAACCGTTACATCTTCAAATCCCTTTATACACTCACTCACTCACTCATCTCTTAGATCTCTCATTTTTTTCTCCAAACCTATCTATCTATTCAGCGTCGTCGTTTTATCCCTTTAACTTATTCTCCTTACCATGGTTTTCAACGAGAGGCCAACAAAGAGGATGAAAACAAGAGTCACTGCCGATCTTTATGATTTTCTCACTTTCCCTTTCGCCGGCGACTTCTCCGATGCTTTACCTTTTCGTAACCGTGTTCATCGTTTTCTTGCTGATCACGCTCGTGTCGCTTTTCCTCCCTCTCTTTTTCCCTCCCTGATGACGTGGCAGATCTTGTTCCGTGTTGGGGAAGTTGTTGATGGCTCTGATCTTTCGTCTGCTATGGTTACTCTTGACATTGTTGAAGAGGATGTTACTTGTTCTCGTAGTACTGTTTATTGTGACCAGTGCCGAGTTGTTGGTGAGTCGAACAGTCGAGTCAGAATCCGAATTCTACCATGTTTCACATTTACTTAATTATTATTTTTTTAATGTTTTATATTATAGTATTAGTCTACCCACTGGGCTCCACCGGATATATGTTTTTTTCAGCTTTTATTTATATATATATTTTTTATATTATCAATATTATTATTAATATTACAAAATGGTAAAGATAAAAAGCTGTACTGTTATTATTACACAAAAGCTAAAGATAAGGTCCTTGACAGTAGAAATATTTTATAATTTTAATAAACTTTATTATATTATTATTGTAGAAATATTTTATAAATTTTAGTAAACTTTATTATATTATTATTATCATCATCATGATGTTGCTGTGGGATCATGTGATGTGGTTGGTGGATATGGAATTAGGGATAAAGTTGAACTCTGATACTTATGAATTTTTTTGTTGGCTAATAACAAAGGATGGAGTGGTCATCCTGTATGTCGAAAGCGATTTCATTTCATAATAAGGTCTGGTAGTGATGCTGTTGAAGCATACCAAAGACCTTGTTCAAAATGTGGAGATCTTCTCCAATTATCTGAAGCAAGGTAACAATTGCAAGTTTTTTTGTCCTAATCTTCACTCTTGATTTGGATTAAACCTAGAAGAATTGAAACTGTAATTTGACATCTTTGCAGGTGTAAGACATGTAATCTTGACATCTGTGTTGATGATTTGGAGGATTGGTTGTATCTTCAAATTGAAGATAACACACATCTTCTGCATGGAGTTGTGCATTCTAATGGTTATGGTCACTTACTTACTCTTAATGGAAGAGAAGGTGGCTCAATGCATCTCTCGGGTTCTGATTTAATAGGTTTCTGGGATAGGCTCTGTGCTGCAATTTCTGTTAGGTTTGAAATTTGAGTCCTTCGACTTATATTTTGCTTTATGTTTGAGTGTTGTTTTCCTTTGTTATGAATCATGCTAAATAATTTTCTAGGATCAACGGTTTGAAATTTGAACTTATATTTTGCTTTATGTTTGGTTGTTGTAATAATTTCTAGGAAGGTTACTGTGATGGACTTGTCCAAGAAATTTGGTCTGGATTATCGTTTGCTTCATGCAATCACCAATGGGCATTCATGGTATGGCAATTGGGGTTATGAATTTGGAACTGGCTGCTATGGTCTTACCAAAGAAGCATACAAGAAGGCAGTTGATACGCTGTCCAACCTGCCCTTGTCCTCATTTTCATTCCAAGGTCGAGGACCCCGAAACCGTGTGCATACTGTTATTTCTCTTTACCAGTCTTTGGCAGAAACTGAACTTCTAACGATTAAAGATCTCTTCTCCTTTTTGTTGAAATTGGTTAATAGAAAGCCTTCACAACATGAATTCACCAGTCCCATTAATATACTAGTTTCATGGACAAGAAATGAGGTTGAAGAAGTGCAACAAGCTTTGATCAAGGTATTGCTTGCATCAAGTGCATGTAACAAGGCCAAATGGGCTACAAGACGAACTCTTAAGGGGGCCGTAAGTATGCGGGTTAGATCCTCTGAGCTGGTAGACTATAGTCTTAAGCACTTGCCAGGGAAATTGGCTGCAAATGGAATGGTGGTTTGTTCGCGTTGCAATCCGACATCTAGTGCTGTTGAATTCAGGTAATAGTTATGATGTGCTTTTTTTTTTTTCAAATGTTTCTACTTATAAGCCAACTAATATTTGTTTCAACCTTGACAGGTTAGGACCTTTTACTAATGGATTTACCTCAAATTCAAGCTATCCTTCAAAAGAGCAAGTGATATCTGATTTGACATTCTTATTTAATACAATTATTCACCCTGAAAAAAAGTTCAGCTACAGACCAAAGATTATGAGGAAAACGATTGCTGATTCAGCCAGAACGCTTCTCGACTGTAAGCAGTTTATGAAGAATTATGAAGCTGATCATGTGATCACAGAAACGCCTACTGATATTAAGCTTTGGTGTCACGTGGAGCTTTCTGACCATCCTAAAGAGGACCAACCATCACCACCCCCAGAACTAATTGTGTTGCCTATAGATGCTACTGTTGATGACCTAAAAAATGAAGTCACTAGTGCTTTTCAAGAGGTATATGCAATGTACAAGAGGTTTCAAGCCGAGGAACTTCTAGGATATGGTAAAATCAGCAATTTATATACCCTGAAATTCCTTTTTGGAGCAAATACAAGTGTTCGAATTCTAGGAAAATGTCCTACAAAACATGGCCTAAGCCGATTCCGAAAGGAACGAGGAACAGAAGAGTGGAAGGTTGATTGCACTTGTGGTGCTAAGGATGATGATGGAGAAAAAATGTTAGCATGTGATACTTGTGGTGTCTGGCAGCATACGAGATGTGCGGGAATTGGTAGTTCTGCGCCTTCCAAATTTGAATGTAGGAGATGTGTAAGCTCTTACATGAAAACCAAAAAATACCCAATATCTTCTTCTAGTGAGACTTGTAAATTGAAAACATCTTGCAGAGATGAAGCGACTGCTGTAGCTTGTAATATAAATGTGAATTTTGGTGTACGTTGAGCTAGGCTGTATGTAATTGTTGTAAATTTTGGCTATAGGGTTTCATGTTATGCCAACCGAGAGAAGTCCTCTGTTTGAACATAATATTGTTTTTGCTATGTTCAGATTGAGCTTGTTTTATCTGGGCATGATGAAAAACAAATTTGTTTGTATTCAAATTTCTGAACTGTTGTAATTGGTATGAATGTTTATGAAATTGACTATCACATTACTTGTGAAGTATAGAAATTTGATCATTGCCTTTCAAATCATTCCCATTGAACCAGAAATTGTAAAATAAACAGAAATACATGCCAGCAGGAAACCGTGTATGAAGAAGAGAGGAGGATCTGATTAAAAAATGCAGAGTTGAAGCAGAGTCGAAGCTGCTTTTGTAAGAGAGGGGGGTATAAGAAAAAATGGAAATGGATAGTCTCGTGCTAGCCCAAGGTGTAAGACCCGCCTTGAAGCTTTGTCTGAAATAATCACATGAATCCCATCACAAAAAAGCTTGAAGATATCATTGCGGGTGTTCGAAGAAGCAAATAAAAAAGACAGCAACAGTATTGGGAGATTCTTAAGGATCAAGGCAGCTATTAATATAGGACAACCTTCGAAAAGAGTGACAATGCTCGTGTAGCCAAGAAGTTGATCAAGATAGTTTTAAGCATATTGGGGGTAAAGGAGGACCCTTTTGGACTTTGACTACATGCTTCGTTCACTGCTACCTAAGTTCTCAAGTGAGCCGGGAAAAAAGGTGGCAAATCCAGCTCTTGTAGTAGGAGTCAAATTGTTGGAACAAGACAGAAGAAACTGCTGGTGGGAAGGAATGAAGTGGTCGTGCCAAAGCCCAAAGAGAAAGGCTACAAGCTAAGCCCTATCCATATAAAGACAGGACTCTTTAAATAAGAAAGGTTTGTTGATATGCTCATCTCTCAGGAACATCTAGAAGATAAAAGGGGGATGGTCCAGAAAAAGATGAACCAAAATCTACTGCCAAAAACAATGAAAACCATCAGCTGGGATAGTAGAGGTTTGACAGAACGCCATTTGGAGAACAAAAAACCCTTTGTTTTTACTCAGGAAGACTATACTTAAAAAGATGAAAACTCCATTCTAGAAAAGAACAAAATTAGATGTGGTTCCAATTCAGGTTTGTTTGTGGGCTGCACTGGAAGTGGAAAAGAGCATGCCAGAGTGTTTGGCTCTATGTCGATAGAGAACTTGAATATACCCATCATTTCCTTTCCTATGAACCACATATCTAGTTCATTTCAAGATAAAAGAGAGTGGATCCAAATAGAAGGGAGACTTGGAACCTCATAAAAGAAAAGATTTCCCTCAGCTTAGGCAATAGCTGGGTTCATTTTGGAGAGTGACTCGTTATCAAGTTCGAACAAAAAGGGACCCTCAAATCTTGTTAAATTGCTCCTAGGTGCCAAAATAGCTTAGAAGGTCCCCATGTAATTGTATACCCTACTGTAACCACTGTGCAGTAACTGCTCAGTAGATTTTCCTATCATAACTAACTTCAACTGTTCCTAAGAATCAAGGAAGTAGTCCCTAGATTCTAGGAACTGCCTAACAAAACTAGTTAGCCCGTGAGCCTATAAATAGAACCCACACTCATTGTACTAAAAACATAAATCAGAGTTAAGATTTCTCTGCACAAATTAATGAAGAGTAATTTTCGAACATGGTATAAGTAGACACACCCCAAGGTCCTGAGGCCTCAGGCACTCCATCTCCTCTTCAGCGCATAAACTCATCTTCTACAAAACAGAATTATGCCTTTTCTGCAATTTCTGAGAAACTTGATTCAGAAAACTACCTGTTATGGTGTTAATAGGTGGATCATGTGATCAAAGCTCACAAACTTCATCATTTTATTCTAAATCCTCACATTCCAGTGAAATTCAAACTGAAAAGTGAACAACGATCACATCTCATCTGAATTTGAAGCTTGGGAACAAGATCAGCTTCGACTTGCGTGGTTACAATCCACCCTCAAGTCCTGCTCAATTGCTCCTTGGCGCCGAACAGCACTTCAAATATCACTCTTCAGTTTGTAGTCGAGACTCTGTAGCTGTGCTGCATTGAATCCATGCAAGCAGGTTCTAAAACATGGGTGTGGAGATTCCCACATCAGATTTATCCTATCGTTTGTAATGAATTGTTTCCTATCTAATGTTAGAGATGTTATATGGTTAAGAAAATGTAGAAAGAGAGCATCTGATAAGGAACAAATTTGATGTTTTTTAAGTTTGGGAACTAGATAACAGACATGTAGGAAGAGAGGGTCTGTCTTGATTTCACGTAGGAGAGAGGGATAAACAACATTGCACTTAAAGGCTGTAACACAAATCACACTGGTAGAGGGATTAACGTGATTTACTTGGGGAGAACATCATGGACTATTTAATACTTCAAGAACTAAATTGGCAGTCATTTCTTCTTCAAAAATTTTCCAAGTCCCATATTTTCCACTCTTGGTAGTTTTTGCTCAATTCTTCACACTTTGGCATGACTTTTACTCATTATTTCAATGCTTTCATCTGAATTTACTAATAAAAATCACGTAATGACGACTGTCATCTAATAACTAGAAGAAAAAGCAATACTTCTTAAACATAGGTCAAACTAACCTTCAATCTCAGCAAGTTTGTCATTAATGTGCTTTGATGGAGTGCATTCAGTCTCATATTGCCGGTTCATTTGGGATGAGGATGATTCCCTCTTTGGAGGATACTCCTGAAAAATGAATTTATCCATGGAAAAGGATGTAGCATTTTAATCAACTATAATTGCCATTACCAAAAACAAATGTGAAATACATATCCACCCTTTGTGATGACTTTTTCTAGCCACTGGTACAACTCCATGAGATTGTGGAAGACTGGCCAGAAATAAACAGGCCAAAAGGCTTTCTCAAAATAATTATCTTCCAACATCCCATATTTTAGAGGGAAAATAAACTATAAGCCGTACAATTTTGTTGGGATTTAGGAAGGAAAGAGGGGGAAGGATTATGAGGTGAAAGGTAGGAGGAAAGGAGTATCACTCCCTACCTTTTATCAGTTAGTATCCTTCAAATCCACCAATTTGGAGGAACTGAAAAGATCAATTGGGGGAGTAATTTAGGTTTCAAAAACATCTCTAAATCCTTTCCCTACCGGTCTCTGTATAATACTCATCATAATAAACACAATAGTACTCATAACCTTTCTCTTCCACTCTCCTCCAAAATAACTTTCCCAAATCAGGACGGCTTCACTCCATTTTCGTCCCTCCTTCCCCCTCCAAAGCCCATCCCTCCCGCCTTCCCTTCTAACTCAAACAAAGCCCAAGAGAATGTCAGGTTTCTTTTCACATAAACAAGGACATTCATGACAATAAACACATGCCGCATTAGTATATATCCAACAGTACAAGGGACAGTGTCATGGACCTTAATAGACTAATGATTTTAGGGAGAATAACTTTGAAAAACATGAATTATTTAACACACTCATGACTTTCATCCTTTTGAGACAATGACAAGACTATTGCAGCAAGAAATAGTGTAATTAAAAGTAGTTTCATACATTGCAGATAATGAAAATATGTTTCTATCAACAATGTATTCTCGGTAGAAAGGGAAGATATATGCCATCAAGAAATTGACCGAGAATGAAATGCATATACACACCCTAGATTCATAATATACAATGTCAACCATGGATCTTCATTACAAAGAAATGATAACATACGGAACTGTTCAGGCAGAAGGAGTATTTTGGGAGATTCCAAATCAATCTCTGTAACCTCAGGGGAAGCAACAAATATCTCAGAACAATTGAGTTATTATACACATCTCTAAATTTCCAGACATAAAACATAGGGGAGACAAATATATTTCAACGAAAAAGGGACATCGAAAACCACCCATATGAAAAAGGAGACAGTTAATCATAACACCCCCAACCAAAAACAGAAAAAAAATCCCGGTTCAAAATAGAAATCCAATATCAATTTAGACAGTATTACCACAACAACTAACAGCTATATAAACTATAAAAAACTTAATCATGTTTTACAGTAGTTGTACAAAAAAGCCAACATCAATATTTTAATATTCCGTAAATCTATGTAGATGGGTGGAGAAGAAAATCACCAATATTAAAAGGAGGCCGGTAATCCCCCAACCAAAACATAAAAAAGTCCCAGGTTCAAAATAGAAATCCTGTATCAATTTAGACAGTATTACCTACCACAACAACTTCGAACAACTATATAAACTATTAAAAATTTAATCATGTTGAACAACACAACAATCTCAACCAAATCTTATTCTACTAAATGGGATCGGCTACATGAATCGACTTCTGCCATAATATTATATCTAAAACCATGTTTCTATCCAAATCATTGACCTCAAGATCGTTCTTAATAAAAGATCGTTCTTAATAACTTCTCTTATAGTTTTTTTAGGTCTTTCTCTAACTCTAACTGTTTGACTCCTCTCCATCTAATATACTTTTCTTACCATAAAATTTATGGGTCTTCTTTCTATATGTCCAACCACCTCAGTCTGTTTTTCACTATCCTTTCTATTATAGGTGTTACTCCAACACTCTTGAATATTTTCATTTTTAATCTTATTAAGTCTAATGTTAACACACATCCAACGCAACATCCTCATCTCTGTACACTTTATTCTCGTGTTAATTCTTAACCGTCCAACATTTTGTCCTGTACAAAATCGAGAATTTCACCGCAGTCCGATAAATTTTCCCTTCAGCTTAAGTGATACCTTTGTGTCACATAAAATCCATGAAACCCTCCTCTATTTCAACCACCCCGCTTGAACTCGACCGATAACATCTCCTACTATTTTTCCATTGTTTTGTATTACGGGCCCAAGATATTTAAACCGCGTGACTTGTGACATGATGTGGTTTCTAACTTTTACCTCTGGGTTAAAAACGCTTCTTCTTTTGGTGAACTTACGTTCCATATACTCTATCTTACTTCTACTTAGGTGAAAGTCATGCGTTTCTAAAATTCGTCTCAAGTCTCCAACCTCTCCCTTAAATCCTCCTTCGACTCTCCAAATAGGACTATATCATCTACAAAAAAACATGCATCTCATCGCCAACTCTTGGACGTGTTCTAAGTACATCCAAAATTAAAGTAAAAAGGTAGGAGCATAAGGTTGAACCTTGATGCAAATCTATTGTAATGGAAAAATCGTTAGCACTACAATCTTGGACGTGTTCGGAGTATATCTTGTCTCACCACGCCGTGTCCGCGCACTAGTCAATACCCCTTCATACATATTTTGAATAGCTCGAATATATGGAATCCTAACCCCTTTCTTCTCTAGAGTTTTTCAAAAAATCTCTATATATACTCTATCATACATCTTCTCTAAGTCAATAAAAATTAAGTGCAAGTCTTGTTGATTAAACTGATACTGGTCTATCATGTTGAGAATGTATCAAGTGTGAGTAGTGTGGATAAATAGTCCCACATTGGTTGGTAATGTGGAAACTTGAGCATTTATAAGTGAGAGAACCCACACACCTATCACCTTAAGGTTTTGGGTGAATATGTGGTTTGTCTCTCACAAAGATATTGCTCTAGAAAAGAAGTCTCACAATGTTCAATGCTCCCTAGTGAAAAACTCCTCCAACATATACCTCAAAGATTCTACAATAATACCAAAAAGCCAAACGGTGGATGGGTGGAGAAGTGTTGAATGAAAGAAGACAAACGACGCATGTGGTTAGAAGTGTGTTTCAACTACGACAGTCAAAATTTAACGTATTCATGCATTCTTCACATTTGTGGCCGTTGGATTGAATATCTTGTAGTGTTGTTGGAAAACTATGATATCGAATTTTTAGATGGATTGGTTGGACCGGAATTTTAGATTGATTGGTTGGACGTATGTCTTACCTAAAGATCTTATATCCCTTTTCAAATGATTACTTCGTTAGGGGGCGGGGTAGGACAAAGGTGGTCTTACTATGATTTACCATTTTGTGGTGTGGTCAATTTTCAAGGATATTAAGTTTTCTGCAACAAGTACATAATACCCTGAACCCTGAAGTGGATCACCTATCGATTAATGAGCCTAGCCAATTGACATCTAAATAACCAACTGTCTGAATATGTCATTTTTTGTCATAAATTAGACCTTTTCTTGGGACATCTTTAATGTATTTCAGTATCACAACATCCAAGTGTTCTTGTAAAGAGAACTTAAGAATTGACTTACTACTCTGACTACAAATGAAATGTTTAAGCAAGTTACTGGGAGGTAGTTTAATTTGCCAACCAATCTTCTTTATCTCCTCGAATATGATAATGTCTCCCTCTTATTAGGTAGAAATATGACATTTGGATACATAAAAGTATCAATCAGTTTGACTTTCTAACAAATTTGTCTCTTCAAGAATATCCATAACATATTTCCTTGGTGAAATTACAAACCATCTTTGGATTGAGCTACTGAAATACCCAAGAAGTAAAGGAGCTTGCTAAAGTTTTTAGTGTGAAAGTGATGGGACAAATATTGTTTCAAGTGGAGTAAGCTATGTTGATCACTACTAGTTATGACAATATCATCTACATAAAAACAAGGTAAAGTGCAACCTTGAACTGAGTGGCGCTAAAACGCAGAATGATCTGTTTTGCTTAAAATCTAGCCAAATTGTTGCACTACTGTGATGAATATGTCAAACCAAGCTTAATGAAGCTGTCTCAGATGATATTAAGATGTGTGAAGTCCATAGACAATGGTATAACACTCCCGAAAAAACAAACCCCCGTGTTTTCTAAATATACACTTCCTCTTCAAGGTCACACCATACAAGAACAACATTTTTCATGTCAAGTTGGTACAAAGGCCAGTGTCAGATAGCTGCAATTGAGAGTAAGAGTCTAACAGCCCAAAGATCACTTCACTCCTTTGCTAAAGACACTTCACAAGTGAAAAAGTGTCACTTCAATCAAGGCCAAAGATTTAACTATACTTCTTTGCCAATAAATGAGTTTTAAAACGATCAATCTTACCTCAAGAACCAACCTTCATCTCATAAAGCTAACGACATCCCACTGAAGACTTTCCAGGGGCAGAAGAACCAGTTACTAAATACCATAATTGAGCACACATCTTGCCAATCATTACTTGTCTCCACTCTAGATGGGAAAAAGCTTCAACTAAAGATTTAGAAATAGAAACAAAAGACAAAAAAAAAAAATACACAAGCATAATACAAAGGAGAGACGTGGTGATAACTCAACAATATAATGCCGGGATGTAATGGGAGTAAGACATATATACCTTTTGAAATAGCAATAAGTAGATTCAGGGTCAGATCCTTTAAAAAGGCGAATGAGAGTCTGAAATGGCATCAGTTTCAGGAACATATGTAGGAACATCCACAGCATGTGGTTGACGACAACATTGTACATGCAGAGGTTATGTCGCATAAGGGTCCACGTGAGGAGGATTAGATGGGATAGACGTAAGAGGTTCAAGTGGTACAATAGGGGATGAAACATGCTGTTATGGATCCATATGAGTGATTGCAAACAGAAGGTCGAGAGGCATCTCAAAGTATGGAACAAACTCTGGTGGGTCCGCAAGAATGAGAGAAAGGGTCATGAGGCGACTCAAAGTATGGAACAAAACGACATCAAAATGTTTTGTTGAGGTGTATGGACACAAGACATTTGGTGAAGAATGTCATTAGACACCATAAAATATTGAAATTAATAGGACAAATATTGACTGACATTACTAGTGCGTAAAGTGAGAAAGAACATTTTAATTTCTTTATAAAATTTCTCAAAAATAGAGAATACTCAGAATTATTTTTCATATATACAATTTGACAGATCATCAATGGAAGTAAGAAGATGGACCCTAAACAGCGGAGAGAACTAAAACAAAAGGGGACAAAGCATGTTCATTCACTAGGCTGGGAAGCTAAGCTAACTACGCGTGTGTTACCCTAATTGTCGTGACCCACATATAAATTTAAAAGAACAGACAACAGCTTTTGATGTTTGAGGCGACCCAATGACCTAATTGACCATGTACAGTAAAAGGAGAATTTGTGGTAGAGCATTACGTTGATTTGTCAAAGTGATAATTCAGATCCTTTGGCTCACATTTGACGCCAACCATCTGTCCTGAAGCTCGATCTAGCAAAGTAACATTGCTATTAGTTTAAGTAACAACACAATCATAAGATTAAATTATCTTCTTTAAATTTATATGTGGGTCACGACAATTAGGGTAACATAAAAAGATTAAATTAAACAGGTACATAAAGGACATACGAAACAAACAAGTGAGGATTTGGACAGTGTCAATTCCTTGGGATTTTGTTTCAAAACCATTTGTTAAGACTACCAAGTAACCAGATGTAGCAAAAAAGGAGAAAAAAGCGTTAATAATACTAGTAATGTGGTCAGACGAGTTTGAATCCACTAGAGAAAATGTTCATAGTAAGTTGGGAGGCATGAGGAAGAGGTATTGTCAGATGAGTTCAGATGGATCAACCCAAGCCGCATTTATAAAACATTGGGGACGACCCAAGACATCTAGGATGGTAGCAAACCCCAAAATGTGAACACAAGTGTCATAGTTCTCACGAGGCAATCCATAAAAGGAACACAACATGAAGAAAGTGATGAAAGGCAATCCATAAGAAGAAAGGAGCATGAAGAAGGTGATGTGTTGCCCAAGTGTCTTTTCTTTTCAGCTACAAAATTGTGGCAAGAGGGGAGGAGATCATTGAAATCATGAAGTACAAATATGATCATCTATCTTCTTTAAAGCAATGATGTTCATTAGACTGTGACAAACTTCATTGAGACATTGAATATCGACATTGTAAAGTACCTTCACCTGATTCTAAATTAATTTGCATGTAAGATGAGGATAGAAGATTAGTTTTGATGTTAGGATGAAGTGTTGACTCAATGACCCTGCACAATTGAGCATCAATCTTCCTCCACTTTGGTCATTCAACCTTCAATTCAACCTTTCTAGTGAGATGATCCTGATGCCCTTGACCAATAACTCATAATTGAATGTCAGAAACCAACATTCATAATCGAAACCATCCAATTTTTTGGTAGAGGGTAAATAGTCCGTGCTGCGCTGAACAGTAACGTGAATATTACTCTCTAAAAAAGGGAATACATTAGTAGAGAAGGGGCAAACTAGAAGGTCAACCAAGCAAGCACGGTTTAAAGCTTCCTTTTAATAAACTTCTGATACAATGGTGAATGAGAGAAAACGAGAATCATATGATGAAAAATGTGTTTCAACTACACAATAGGGTTTTTAATGAAGTGCAAATAATGACATGAATAATTACAATAATTATACTCCTAATTAAATGATAGCAAACCTTTATTTACTCGATTCTATTTTATTTTTAACATGAAGCAAATCTCATGTTGAAGTTTTCCGACCATGTAAAAAACAAAAAATAAGTGTGCCATGAATGAAAAGGATTGAAAAGGCCTTACTGTGCCAACTACCCCCTGAACCACTTAACAAGACAACTCCAATCAAAACATATAGAAAATAACACAAAATTATGTAATATGAAGTGCACGCACCTCCATTGATCTCTTCATCAGTGGCTCCCACCCACTATATACATGGACTTGGATTTCTTGAAGTCAAGAGTTCACTCATTCACTGCATCAGTCAAGGTTATCAATATCAAGATCCTACCAAGAATAGAGAGATTGTGTCAGAAATCCCATTATAGCTGAGTGAACTCTGCTAAGTATTTTAATATCATTGAGCAAAACATTACTCAGAACTTATACACCCTTCTTATGTCAATTATTTTTATATTTTTCACCAAATTTAATTCTTATTGCACAAGGAACAGATCAGGAACCATTCCAGTCTGACTGCGTCATAGACGGCGATTCGAGGAGTAAGAAGTCTGGCAACGTGACAACAGTGGAACCACAGTGGTCAGACTACATTAGGGGAATTTGGTTGTGCGAACCCGACCCTGAAAATGCCATTTTTGGAATCACCTGAAATAGACCTTAATCACAATCTCAAGGGATAACCATCTATCATGTAACCCCACCAAGTTCGTCTCAAAAGACGATTTTATGTGTGATATGACTCACTTAGTATGAGCAAGAACGTTAGATCGTCCAATCTTACTATTTAATTCACCATCTTAACAATAGTGACTAATAAATTGGAACCGTTTGATGTTGATCGAATGACTTGCATTCCACCTTCAGGTAATCAAATTTTTAGGCAATTCAGAATATAAATCATTCAATTTTTCTTAAATGGTTCCAATTTATTCACTGCAATAAATTCATAATATTGACTATAGGGCATCTGTAGTAATTATCAATACTTGCATTCTTTTCCACTTACCTTTTCAGGTTTCCGCGTGTGCAATAAAAAACAATGCAATGAAGTTGAAAAAATAATTTGCATTAAAAGCAACAAGACATGTTCGAGAAAAAGCAATTAGTGTTCAACAAAATCATATATATGAGAAATATGAAATGAAAAAACAAGCATCAAAAATAGATTTTATAAAACCGTTATCAAAATATTACAATTTTTTTTTATATTTGTTTTTTCTAAATTGAAAGATTAATTTTGATATTATTGAATATCAAAACATAGTCGAAATCACAATTTTTTCAAAATGTTGTATTTCAAAAATGATTTTTGTGAAAAACTATTTGAAATAGCTTTAAAATTAAGTGATTTTTTGAAATTTTGATAT
This sequence comes from Lathyrus oleraceus, assembly GCF_024323335.1. NCBI lineage: Eukaryota > Viridiplantae > Streptophyta > Magnoliopsida > Fabales > Fabaceae > Lathyrus > Lathyrus oleraceus. The sequence goes on from NC_066585.1 coordinate 338,676,662, forward strand.
CCAAAAAAAGTTTCAAATTTCAATAAAATGATCAAATATCTAAAATAATATTTTAAGAATAACTATTCAAACTAAATTTTCATTTGAAACTTGTATAAAAAAATTCTTTGTAAATTTTTTTTACACAAAATTATATAATAGTATAAAAATAAAAAGCCAAAACAAATAGGCCCTAAAACGGTTTAGTTTCGTGCCAGATTGTGCAGATTACTTGCCATACTCTAAGAGTGACAAAGTGTGAAAAGGCAACAAATAGAGTATAACATTAATTGATATCTATTTAAAAGCCTAATATCAAACTTTGTTGGCAAATATTATTAGGTTTTTGTACCAAATTCAACATCATAAAATCAGCTTTATGGCATTTAATTAGACCCAAAATCTAATATCAAAGCTTCTGAAATTGGCTTCTATAGTCAACTAACTGCCCTGCTTTTAATATGCAAACATAATTGATTTGGCTTCTTAAAGTGATAATCTTAGTTTATTAAAAGCCAAACTGCTAACCATAGATCACAATTGCAATAATCAACTTTGATATCGTGTTAGGTTTTAGGACTAATTAAATCCCAATAAATTAGGTCAAAAACTTAATAGAGATTGCCAACTTAAACTACATCATATATGTAACAACAATACCAATAAATATATGTGATGGATTCTCCTTTAAAAAACAAAGGGATTATTAAAAGCATTGCCGTGGTTAAATTACTCAAGAATCGTCATCTCTATATGGATGAAAATTGAACTGGTAAAGCGGTAATTAAACAAAATTCAGATCTGCAATTAAACTTAACAGATAAAAGCAATTGAAGATTGATGTGAAACAGATAAAAGCAATCGAAGATTGATGTGAATCAGATAAATAGAAGTGAAGATTGATGTGTAATATGATAAACCCTAGATCTGTTAAACCTATCAAAAATTCTAAATTCAAATTCTAAGAATAAGAAATTGATAGAGACGAAAGAAGTAAAACGGATTGAACATACAGAGAAGAGAAGAATGTTTAGCTTGATGGATTGAAGGAAATTCAGGGAAGCGTGCGATCGGAGAAGGTGATTTGGGATGAAAAAACGTTGATGTTGATTGCTCCGGTGAAAGTCTTGTTTATTGTTGACGTAGAATCCCCAATCGTTGTTCAGTGGCTGCAAGCTGCGCATAATGAATTTTGTTGTGCTAAGTTACACTAACCCCTATATGTTACACATTTCTCTCTCCTTTTATTTTAAAACTCAACTCTCCTAAACCTTGTAAAAGTCAATATTTACATCTTTAAAAATCATCTTTAATATTTGAATCATATCAATCAAACAAACTAGCATCAGATTAAATCGACGAATAAGAATTAATCTCTAATCTCCACATATATGATTTATTAAAAAAAAAATATTAAACTACTAAACTATTAAATTATTTATATTTTTAGTCTATAATAATATCACATTTGTACAATAATATTAATAAAAAAATTGTTATTAAATCACAACCATTGATTTATTTAAAATATTTGACTTTTATTTTAACCATTTAAAAAGTAATATAAATGGATTATTGTGATGCGTTGACGGTGTAAAACTTTTTATACTGACAGTGTATAAAAATTAATCTCTTTTTATAATGAATTTAATTGATATACAAATGGATGATTCAAATAGAATTTAATTGATATACATCGACTGTGTAAATTACACTGTCACTTAATCACAACCATAGATTTATTTAAAATATTTGACTTTTATTTTAACCATTTAAAAAGTAATACAAATGGATGATTGTGATGCATTGACAATGTAAAACTTTTTACTCTGACAGTGTATAACAATTAATCTCTTTTTATAATGAATTTAATTGATATATACCGACAGTGTAAAGATTTTTTACACTGTTAGTTAATCACACCCATTGATTTATTTAAAATGTTTGACTTTTATTTTAACCATTTAAAAAGTAATACAAATGGATGGTTGTGATGCATTAAAAAGTAAGTACAAAAGTTCAAAAATAATTTGAAAGTGGAAAATAATTATAATAAGTTGATGGAAGCAATCGAGAAAAATCACATAAAAGAGAAGCAAACATGTTGAATTAGAAATTTTCCCTCTCCTCCCCTCCCTTCCATCTATCCTGAACCAAACAAGACATTTAGTTTTCATTAATTTAGAAATAGTGTATGATAGAGTGTCTAGATAGATTTTGTGAAAAAACTTAGAAAAACAAGTGGTTAGAATTGTCTATATTCGAGATATCTAAGATATGTATTAGGGAGTTTCGACTAGTTTGAGGACACATGATGGAGAGATCGAAGATTTTTCCATCACAATAACCCTAGGTCATTACCTTTTTTACTTTAGTTTTATTTATACATTCATAACACATCTAAGACCTAACACCGAGTTGTATGCTTTTCGCAGATGATATAGTCCTACTCGAAAAATTGTTTGAAGAATTAAATGAGAGGTTAGAGACTTAGAGATGAGACTTCGAAGCAAGTGGCTTTTGCCTAAGCATAAGTAAGACAAAGTATATTTAATGTAAGTTTAGAAAAAAGAGAAAAACATTTAAGTTAGCGGTAAAAGTTGAAGATCATATCATACCAAAAATTATGTGTTTTAGATATCTTGGGTTCATAGTACAAAACAATGGCAAAATAGAAGTGATGATAGTTTGTCACACAATGTTTTTAGTTGTCAAATTCGTTATTTATAAGCATTTTTACTATTAATGAATTTTAGTTTTGTAGATTTTTAATAATCATTTCAAAGATTTGTGGAAAAGACCAAATCAAGTCGAAATCATTTTAACCAAACAGATTTCATAGTATTTTACTATGAAGTTATGATGATGAAGCAATGAGGGGATTAGAAAATGAAGAACAAAAGGAAAATAAATAAATATTGAAAAAGACAATATTTAAAACTTCTCATCTTTTTATTAAAACTTCTTAAAACCAATCTAGGCAAGTACTTAATTAAATAAGACGATTTCTAATATATTAGGAAAACAAAACTCAACAACCTAATTGACCAGGCCTTCAATCTAATTGATTAAAGCGAGAGTAACGCCTCCTAATTGATTACATATGATTGCTAATCGATTCAATGATGTCATTGATTAGGGTTTCCTTTTATGGGCTAACCTAATTGAATATATAGGCGTTATAATCGACTAGGAAGCACCAAAGCTCATAAATTGTTGCCTTTTAGAGTTATATTTTTTCCTATATAAATTTTCTCACTTCTTAACATCCTAATTTTACAAATAATCATCTATTATATCTCTCATATTCTCCTTATTTCATAAGTTTTATTCACCAGTCATTGCCTTAATGTTGAGAGAGCGAAAAACTTCATATGAGAGTTATGATGTATTTTTGTTGTGCTGAAACTATTTATTCAAGAGTATATATTATTTTGTGATTTGCAATAGATTTGAAGATTTCAAGCTAAATTTGTAAAAATCTTGGTTTAAGGTTGTTCGGATGAACCCGTGTATAAGCTCAAGGTGTTTGTGTAAGCTAGGTTGATCTTGTGCAAAAACACAAATTATTTAAGGTTGTTGGGTTGATCCCACATAAAAGCTCAAGTTTTTTTTAGTGGAAATATCAAGAGGAAACTCTTGGGGACTGGAGTAGTCCACATGGTTTAAGGGCGAACCAGGATAATCTCTGATGTGATCTTTCTTACCCTATCTCTTTATATTCATGTCTTTTATCTTTTCTGCTACTCATTCTCTGTTTATATCTGCTTCTAATCGATTGGATCCTAGGTGAAATCAATTAGAGGGTGCCATATTTGAATTTTTAAACAGTCGTAATTGATTAGCTATGATGTCTAATCGATTAGGAGGCACAATTTTTAACTTCCTTGTTCTCTTTTGGGATAACATGAGTTTTGGGCCTGAATTTCTTTTAAGATACCACCCTCCTTGGTTCTTGGCCTCCCTTTTCTTATAAAATACATCTTGGACTACACAGTTAGTGAAAAATAAAAAACTGAGACAACTTGGCACATGTTAGAGAAATAACCAGAGTTTTTTGAGTTTATTTTCTAACAAGTGAACCAACCCTAAATAAATCAAATTCTATTTTGTTTCTTTTAAAGATCTTCGAATCGTTTGACACGAGAGGTAATTTTGGAATCCATTTATTCCTCACTACGATTCCTTTCGAAGATTTTAAGATTGAAACTATATCTCCTTATAGACACAAATTCTTTGAATATATGCTTTGTACAACCTTTTCTGATTTTACCATTAGCCTTTGGTACTTCAAAACATTCATGCAAAATATAATTAAGTATTCACTTTTGGTAACGAAATCTTTTTTGGTCATTTTGTGTTAGTGGATTGTATTTTTCCTATAGGTTACCAATTGGAATTATAATCACTGAAATAAGATGAAATAGGCATATTTCTAATTTTGCTTTCACGATATTCTTTATATAAATGAGATGGAGAATGTGCATTATTATTTTTATGGTTTTTTACAGCAAACTAGACTAAAGCAACCTAACCATTTCTATTACAATAATTGTTGAACAAGTGACTTCAGACACAAGAGAGATAATCAGTTATATAAGCCAAATATGGAAGATTTTCAAATTCATCGTCACTTGTTGATTAAAAGTTATCTTAAACGACTATGAGACATTACATAAGAGATGATCGATTAACCCTATTGTGTTAATTGATTATCTAGTGTAAAGAATACTTGTAAAATTTTAACCAAGCTAGTAACTAACTAGGTAGGAGCGTAAAACATTTTTAGGTGATTTTACAAAAGGGGAGAGGCTTCAAATCATTTTATTTTGTGTGTGAGTTGCCTTAATAGCTTAGGATTTACTTTTATACCTTTACCATACACTAATCACACAGACACATGGAAAAAGAAGATTTCACACTTCCTCTATTTCACAACCTTGTAGCTTTAAGATCTCTTGCTAGATTCATCATTCATTCAGCACTTTAACTGGGACTTTACTTCTTCTATCTGATGAGGCTTGATATGATTTTTTTTATAGACATTGTCATTAGAGGTTGCTTGATAAAAAATCCTTATGGACTCCACCGTGAAGATGAGAAAAACACAAGAATGGAGGTTGAATTGTGTTAGACATTTTCTTTCTTTTAAAACTCTTGTTAGATTCTGAACATAAAGTATAGAATCTGAATCAGAGGTAAGAGATAGGCATGAAGGAGAAGAGCGATCCATAACGCAGCGGAATTTAAAATTTTCTCCTTTAGTGATCCTTACAAATGGGCATGATCAGTGATAGAATCGTTACCTCTTGTGACGATTGAAACCTTTGATGCAGATCTACGGAGCGATCACGAACGTTGACGATGACAACGCCTCTACTCAGTCCACACGAACAAATTCCTTCAATCTCAGTGCTAGCTGCTACGAATGAAGGCTTTGAGTGAGAGTGAGAGAAACGAAATTGCAACTGCACAAATGCTTCTACGCAAGGGTTCTATTTATAGAACCACTTGTGTGGGCTACAAGCTAAAAAGCCCACTCAAGTGTATGTGGCCCATATCTTATAATATGCCAAAATCACTTAAGCACGTGGTACCTTACCATATTTCGTATTCTACTTAAGTGCACCGTACCTTACGATGTTCTACAATTCACTTAAGTGCACCGTACATTACGGTATTCCTTAGTTACTATATCTCTCATCAATCCGTCCTTTTGTGTGTAATCCTGTAGGTTTTCGTGGTATTGGCAGTTATATTAAATCACGTATTTAACATAATAAACAGTGAGCGGTATATAGCAACACATCACTGCTACCCAAGACACGAAAATGTCATGTGATCTGACAAATCCTTTTGTGATAATACTTATGTGTACAATTACTCTTTTGCCCTTATGTCTATATTGAACACAAGGCATAGACCATGTCATCCTTGTCCAGTTCAATATTGGGCCCATAGACATTTATCCTGTTACGCAGGATGGGCAAATTCCATCTAGGTCACTCATGTCCCTTAGCATGCTTCGTGGAGTGCCCATCAACTGTCTTTATGGTCATCCAGTTACGGACAATGTTTGATCAATAATAAGGCACTCGACTCTATATCTAGGGTTCATAGTGGTTTCAGGTCGAAGGGTGGTATACACCATTATCACCATGAGAATAACTTATGACACTTTGCATAACATTCTATATAGTATTCTCATAGCGGGTCAATCCAGTATAAATATTACTCTTAATATTCATACCTATGTTTAAGACTTGATAACTCCTTATCCATGATCCATAAGATGTGATCATCAGTCTATATACATAATAGTATTAATGCTTTAATGTTATCCCACTTCAAAATAAAGCTCGACTACATATACTTTAAGAATAGTGTCCTTATGTTTAATGTGATCTCATGATTAAGTCACACTTGATACATTAAACGGACTAGCTATTCTAGGGACTTTATTAGACAAACATAATAAAGACAAAGCCTTTTATTATTAATAAATAATTCGATACAAGTACCAAAAGTATTGGCCTCTAGGGCTTACACCAACAAGGCAGTGGATAAGTAATGCAAGAAAGAAGAGACACACACAACGTTATCCTGATTCCTATCAAAAACTAAGAGTAATCCAGTCCCCTTGTACTTACAAGAGATTCTCACTATAATCAAACAAGATTACAATTTACTCAAGCACACAAGTAAGAGACTTATAATGCGCAAAACATAAAGTAAGATACTTTTATGCTCAAGAACACAAGCAAGAGACTTCCAATGCTCAAACAAAAAGTAGGAGACTTCTATGCCCAATCACGCAAGCAAGAGACTTCCAATGCACAAATGCACAAGCAAGATACTTATATGATCAAGCACACAAGCAAGCGACTTCAAATGCCTAAACACTAAGTAAGAGACTTCTAACAATCTACCTAAAAAATAAAAAAAATTGTTTGGGGTAATACACTTGATATACAATCAGAGGTGCAGACAAAATACAACTCAAGAAGAACTCTTTAAGACTTAAGGATTTCTATAATATACAAAGGTAAGAAATCTTAAGTTAAACTTGTGCTTTTGTGTTTTGATAGAGTAAATGCTCTTTTAATGTCAATGGTTCTCTATATTACTTTAAGTATTCATTTCCTTATATGATTAAGGAAAAGAGTTGTTAGAGATCTTGCACAAGAGAGTTCATGAGAAGCTTGAATAGAGATGTTGAGATGTTTCTCCAAATGGTCAATATCGTTGAAAGGTTATTTGAAATCCCTTTGCTAGAAAAGGAATTTTCAGTTGCATCATAGCTGACTCTATGAATAAAAAGCTTAGGTCTTCACGTGATCAGAAGAAGAAAAAGTAGGCTCAGAGCCTGAGAGTAACCTATCAGAGTCACCTTGGTCCTTACGCTTTGACTAACTTCAGGTTCTGATCAACATAGGCAAACTTCTTCAAAGTCTGGTTTTTAGAGGCTAACATATTCAGACTCTGATCTTCAGACGTTGACCTCTTCAGAGCCTGATATTTTAAAAGTTGACTTCTGATCCTTCAGATTCTGATCTTTAAGCTTCTCTTTAGATGTTCATGTTAGGTCCGTGCTTTTATGATTGACAACAACTTTGTTAAAACATGTATCACAACAATATGTTGAGTAAGATGCTGTCACATGTTGATCAGACATCTTTACAGGTTTTATTTTACTTCTTAGAAGACTTATTTTATTATGAGATATTTGACTGTCCAAGAAGGTTGTTTTTGAAACTCTTGTTTCGTTTCCAACTATGCACTTGTTTCATAAAAAGGGATATTGAGACATTTTGAGGAAACATTAGGTCAAATTTGATTTGATTCTACAGAAGATTATGTAGACTGGATGTCGAAATATTTAAGGAAACATTAGATTGGATTTTGCAGAATGGATGTCAAAATATTTAAGGAGACATCAGATTTGATTATGCAGAATGGATGTCAAAATATTTAAGGAGACATCAAGTTTGATTTGATCAAATATTATGCAGAACAAATGTCAAAACATTTAATGAGACATCTGATTTAATTTGATATAGTTTATTTTGATCTGCTATTTTTTTAGCCCGAAGCTCGTGCTTACCAAAGGCTATTTAAAGAGGACGTTACTAAACCTAATTGACAGAAGAGAGAGCTACATTTGAGCATCGGAAATTAGGTTTTAGTTGTTTTTGTTATTTGTGAGCCATTCTAGTATCTCCTTGATACTTAAATTGGACTAAGTTTATTGAGTTGTAATTGTGAGTCATTCATGAGCTTTTAAGCAAAAGCGTATTTTATGTCATTGGAAGTGTGTCTTTTGTTCTTTGATTTTGTTTTCAGTTGTTATCACTGTTGTGTGATTGAAGGGAAGTGAGAGGGGTCTCATATATAGGAAAGTCTTAGATAGAAATTCCAAGGGTAGTGATTAAGTGAGAAGTTTGTAAAACTAGAGGTTGTTTAGAACTTCAAACTAATACTTTTATAGTGAATTTCCTTCATGGCTTGGATGCCCCCAAATGTAGGTGAAGTTGCACCGAACTGGGTTAACAATTGACATGTGTTATTAATTTTCTACTTTTTACAATGTAATTATTTCTGGTATGACATGTCCTAATCCTGGTGTCGTGACATCATATACGACATATGTTATCTGCTTACTATTATTATTGTGTGAATTCCTGATATTAGTGTCGTGACATTGCATACGACATCTGATATCTGCGTACCAAAATTACAATTGGTATCAGAGCAGGAACCCTATTTTGTTTTGGGTGAGCTCTAGGGAGATACTTTTTGGTACCATGGAATGAGGATTTGTTAATAGACCACCCATCTTAGATGGCACCAACCATGACTATTGGAAGGCACATATAGTCATATTCCTAAAATCTATGGATAATAAGACTTCGAAAGTTGTCATAAAGGGCTGGGAACATCCTGTTGTGAAGGACAAAGATGGGAAGGCTACTACTAACTTGAAGCCTAAAGAGGATTGGTCTAAGGAAGAAGATGAAGTGGCTCTTGGAAACTCCAAATCTTTGGATTCTCTATTCAATGGAGTTGACAAAAACATATTCAGGTCAATAAACACATGTACTATGGCCAAAGATGCATGGGAAATTCTCAGAACCACCCATGAAGGCACATCTAAAGTGAAGATGTCTAGACTTCAGCTTCTCACTACCATATTTGAGAATATAAAGATGAAAGATAATGGGATTATTCATGATTTTCACATGAATGTTCTTGAAATAGCAAATTCATCTAGTGCATTGGGAGAGAAGATGTCAGAAGAAAAGCTGGTTAGAAAAATTCTCAGGTCCCTACCTAAGAAATTTGACATGAAGGTTACAACCATTAAAGAAGCTCAAGACATCAGCAACATGAGAGTAGATGAACTTGTTAGGTCACTCTAAACTTTTGAATTGGGTATCGGTGACAGATTTGAAAAGAAGAACAAAAGCATAACTTTTGTATCCAACACTAAAGATGAAGAGGACCAATGTGACTTGAATACTGATGAGGGAATATCCAATGCTATTGTACTACTTAGGAGACAATTCAACAAGGTGCTGAAGGGAATGAACAAGAAGTCAAGACCAAATGTCAATAACATCTCATTTGACATCAACAAGAACAATGATTCTCGGAGAAAAGCAAGAATAGAAGAAAAGCCAATTAAGGAAAGGGTATTCAGCATCATGAATATAAGGGTTTTGGTCACATTAGATAAGAATGTCCCACATATCTCAAGAAACAAAAGAAGGGCTTGTCTGTTTCTTGGTATGATCATTTTGAAGGTAAAACTGATGATGAAACTGCTAAGCATGTTATAGCTTTCACTGGTAGATATGAATCTGATGAAGATTCTTATGATGAGTATGTCTCTTATGAAGAATTGGCTGCTTCCTACAAAGAGCTTTGTGTCGGAAGTGAAGAGGTGTGTAAGATAGGAGTAGAGCAGAAGAGAATCATAGCTCAACTACAGGCTAAAAAAGAGAAACTTTTATCTATTGTCACTAATCTTGAAAATGAGGTAACTCTATTGTCTTATAAACTCAAAAACATGACCAAATCCATAAGAATGTTGAACAATGGGTCTGATATGCTAGAAGAAATTCTTCAAGTTATAAAAGGGGTTGGAAACTTAAAAGGTATAGGTTTTAATTACCAATATCAAAATTAACAAGGAAAACCCATGTGACAAAATTTATTCCTCCAGAAAGGAAGTATGAGCCCATGATGTCCGACCAAATGATACAACATCCTGCCAGACATTAGGAAACTCAAACTAAAGTCAATTTTTTGCCTTGGAAATGTGATTACTGTGGTAAATATGGACATATAAAGCCTTTCTTCTACAAACTGTATGGTTATCCAAAACATCCAACATATCCTAGGGCTAATCATGTAATGATTAAAACTAGAAAGGAGTGGAAACCTAAGGTTGTTCCACATGAAACTACTTGTTCTTCCACATGCCTAATGTCCAAGGAAGATAAAGTCAAGTTATGGCACCAGAAGCTTGGACATCTGAATCTCAAAGGGATGTCTCTTGGTTACTCTAAAAATAGCAGAGCTTACATGGTATTTAACTCCAGAACCAAGGGCATGATGTAATCCATTAATGTTGTGGTTGATGATTCAATTATTGTAAAAGATACTAACGTTGATGAATATGTTAGAACGTCATCTAAACAGACTGATGCTTCAGAAAATATGGAAGACATTGAGTCAAACACTGAGCCAACAAGGAATGAATCAGATGCTTCTGCTAACATCTGAGTTGTTTGTTTTTCTGTTTGATTTTGTATGTTTTTTGTGGGCCTTTGCCCTGAATATTGCACCTCCGTGTGCCATGGTATGTACCTCTAATTCACATGTTCTGCTACTGCTTTACTCTACTATTTTGTTGGCGTTGATGAATGTCTGTCTGGTTTATCATATTCTGGCTAAAAAGGGTGAGTAGATAATGTAGAGTTGTGTTAATTGTGCTCTTCATTTATTTTATTCTCTATGTGAAGGTTGTTTCTTTGAGAGGGAATATGTTTCCTGTGTAACAGGGAGAGTTATTTCCATGTTGCTGATCATGACATTCAGGGGGAGTTTGATTTATTTGTACCTAGGTTGTTGTGTACTTGTTGTGATGTCAAACAAAATGTCTAGACATTTTGTTTTAGAGAATTATGTTTGTGCTTAGGTTGTTATGTGCTTTCTGTGATGTCAGACATAATGTCTTGACATTTTGTTTCTAAAGGAGGCTTGGAGTGTGAGAGTTTATTTCTCTCTATGTCTTTTCTGTGAGGCTGGATTTCTATTACTTATTTCTGTTGTGTGTGCCTCTGATATGTCTTGGTGTTATATCAAGTGTTTGGTTGTTTGGTTTTGTTCTTGTGATTATTGTTGTTGTTTTATCTTTTCTCCAACTATATGATGCAAAGGTTGTTTTAGCCAAAAAATTCCAAAGGGGGAGACTGTTAGGTCTATGATTTTATGATTGGTAGCAATTTTGTTAAAACATGTATCATAACAAGATGTTTTGACATATTGATCAGACATCTTTGCAGGTTTTGTTTAATTCTTGGAAGACTTATTTTATTATGTGATATCTGAAGATTCAACTATCATATCTGACCGTGCAAGAATTTTTTTTTGGGAACTCTTGTTTCGTTTCCAGATGTGCACTTATTTCATAAAAAGGGATGTTGAGACATTTTAAGGAAACATTATATCATACTTGATTTGATTCTGCAGAAGATTGTGCAGAATGGATGTCGAAACATTTAAGGAAACATTAGATTTGATTATGCAGAATGGATGTCAAAACATTTAAGGAGACATCATATTTGATTATGCAGAATGGATGTCAAAATATTTAAGGAGACATCAGATTTAATTTGATCAAATATTATGCAGAACAAATGTCAAAACATTTAATGAGACATCAAATTTGTTTTGGTTTATTTTGATATGCTATTTTTTTAGCCCGAAGCCCATGCTTACCAAAGGCTATTTAAAGAGGACATTACAAAACCTAATTGGCAGAAGAGAGAGCTACATTTGAGCATTCACAAATTAGGGTTTTAGTTGTTTTTTGTTATTTGTAAGCCATTCTAGTATCTCCTTGATACTTGAATTGGACGGAGTTTATTGAGTTATAATTATGAATCACTTATGAGCTTCTAAGTAAGAGTGTATTTTGTGTCATTGGAAGTGTGTTTTATGTTCTTTGATTGTTTTCAGTTGTTATCATTGTTGTGTGATTGAAGGGAAGTGAGAGGGGTCTCATATATAGAGAGTCTTAGATAGAAATTTCAAGGGTAATGATTAGGTGAGAAGTTTGTAAAACCAGAGGTTGTTTAGAACTTCAAACTAATACTATTATAGTGAATTTCCTTCCTGGCTTGGATGTCCCCAGATGTAGGTGAAGTTGCACCGAACTGGGTTAACAATTGACATGTGTTATTTATTTTCTGCTTTTTACAATGTAATTGTTTATGGTGTGACATGTCCTGATCCTGGTGTCGTGACATCGTATACGATATATGTTATTTGTTTACTATTGTTATTGTGTGAAGTCCTAATATTAGTGTCGTGACATCGCATACGACATCTGATATCTGCATACCAGAATTTCAATTCAACATTAGAACCAATACTTGGTTTATTCCTAAAATTTTAGTTTATGGTCCTAAATACTTGAACAAATATTAGTATACCCAATTTGTTTTTAAATACTTTGTTATCATCAAAATCTAAGGAAGATGGTACTAACCAATTTTGTTCCAACAATTTGCCTTTTTTTATGATGACAAACACAAGTATTTAAGAATAATTGTTGTTAATTTAATTAACAAGTTGACTTTAGGGTATGAGGTTTGTAAGCCCCCCCTGAGTCTAATAGTCCATAGGGTGAGGTTTTTAAGCTCCCTATAAGTTCTATCCAGGTTAATTAAATTTAAACATTAAAGCACAAATGATAATTATTCAGAATTTAAGCAAAATAATCTATAAGATTCAAGAGCTTAAATACTTCTATATCTACCCCCCCTTTGTCATTAACAAAAATAAAGGAAATAGAAAAGATACTGAAGAAAATATTTCATTAACCACAGAAAAAGAGAGTCAGTGCAAAAACATGTTCAAAATAATTGAAAAAGACAAAACCAGAGGGTTTTTAAACCCTATAGCCCGTTTTTGCTTCAGAAGCTCCATAATGGCCTTGATATTAGAACCCATGTCATATTGCCTTGCAATCATAGTCTTTAATTGAACATCCATATCTTCTTGCTTAGAAGCTACAAAAGCCAATTTCTCCTCTAAGTGGTCTTGCTTCTGCTTGGAAGAAGCTACAAACTTAGAAGAGAAAGACTTCAGATTTTGCAAAACTGTATCCATAAAGGTTCTGAGAGTATCCCATTTGGCTGTATAAGGTATGAGATGAAATGCAACGAGCCTCTCATTAACTAGATTTTGAACTATATTAAAGATAACATTCTTAAACTTTTCCATTTGGTATTTAATGTGAGGTGGGATGTTTATGTTTAGAGTGGGGTGAGGTGTAGATAGACTGGGTAGATCTACTATGCTAAATTCTGACACAACATCTACTTCCCTGGAAGGAGAAAGGTGATAGTCAGATGATTGAGTTTGTTGGTTAAGGTGTATTTATAGTAGAACTAGGTCTTGTGTGGTTTCTGGTTGAGGTTGGTTTTGAAGGACTTGTTCAAGGTCATTGTGAGTTTGAATATCAAGTTGAGGTTCAAGTATGGTTTGGGTTGGTATTTCTTGTTGAGTTTCAAATTGGACTAGAATTTCAAATTGAACAACATTGGTTAGGTTAGGTTCAACAAATTGTGTGGTTTCAAGAGGAATGACTTAAAGAGGTATGGCTTTAAGATGGACGAAGTATGATTCATCATAATAAGAAATTGATCATGAGCTTGAATATTTAGCACTGGAAACCTCAATGGGGAGTTCAAGCATGATGTTTATAGGTTGGGGTTGTTCAGAATCAGAAATACAGGCTAGCTGGTTTTGTTTAGAAGGTAACTTACCATCTAGGTGACTTGTTAGTTTCTAATAGATTGTGATCAACTCAATAAAACCTCTTTCAAAAGGTTATAAATTTTTTAGCCAAACATATTGATCGCATAATTGATGAATTCAACAATTTGCAAATTAAACGTAAAAGAGATAGATAGATAGATAAAAAGAGAGAGAGAGAGAGAGAGAGAGAGAGAGAGAGAGAGAGAGAGAGAGAGAGAGAGAGAGTACACAAGGATTTGTTTAGGCAGTTCCCCGATCAACCTCGCTATGGGTACATCTGCCCTCAATTCGAACTCGAATTGAGATAATGAAATTAACCTTACTTTGCAAAAGTAGTATACAAGAGAAATGTAGAAACCCAACCCTATAAACCCTAAGTTTGATGTTGATTCTAACACTTTCTATTCCCTTAATATGAGCTTGATCAAGTAACCCAACAATACCATTTTGATTCACTGTCTCATGCTTCTCCTTTGAAAGAACCTTCCTTTCTTCAAAGCCTTCACTCAATCGAATCCGAATTACGAATTGTTGTAACCCAAGATTTACCAATATGATTCACCACCTCAAACTACTCCTTTGCAAGAAACTCTTATTCTTCAAATCCTTCAGTCGATCGGATCCAAATTGTGTAATCTTGTCAAAAACCTTCAAATCCCTAACCGATCTTGAAGGAAAACCCCAACTTGGTTTTCTTATTTGAAACCTTTAAAGATCTCAACCAATTTATAATTCAACAACCTAAATTGGACGTTATCAACCGATTCTAGAAGGTACCCAAACAAGGAATGATTATGTGTAGTTTGCTTGTTGTATGCATAAAATGTAGGTTGAAGATGATGATAACTCTTTGAAATCTCGGTTTCATGTAGGTTTACTCTAGAACCTTACTAGAAATGATGCATGCATGAAGTATTTATATGTATGCAAGTTGTAGGCAAAAGGAATGCATGAGATTTGAAAAAGTCATGAATTTTTGAACAAATATGTTGCATGTGTCTACCTGTATATGTGATGTGTCGATCTATATAGGTCATGTGTCGACCTATAGAAGCGACACATCAAACTGAAGTTACATGCTTTAAAAATGACTTACATATGCCGACCTGTAACTTGTATGTGTCAAGTCATAGAATTTTTTTTCTTCTATGTGTCAACCAATAACACTTATGTGTCGACACATATAATGTTTTCCAATTAAAACTTATTTTTAATGGATGAAACATTTTCTAACTTATTTCAAAATATTTTTATGCTTCCTAATGCTAAGATGCATGTTAAGACTCAAAGGATATCGTCCATTATACATAAACGCTAAAGTATCCAAGTTTTGACATCATACAAAATACATCTAACAAAAAGTTGTACTCACAAATTTTGTGTGTCAAACTAAGTACTGCTAAGAGTTGCTTAAACGCTTCGAAATGGTAGATGCAAAGTCAATTAACACTCCAATGCCCACAAACGAAAACATGGACATAGATGAAATGGTAAGGATGTTGATTTCAAAAGGTATAAAGGTATGATCAGATCACTCTTCTATCTTACTGCATTTAGGCCTGACATTATGTTTAGTGTATGCATGTGCACTCGATATCAATCCGCTCATAAGGAATCACATTTAAAAGCTGTAAAGCGCATTCTTAGATACCTTCATGGTACATCTAAGTATGGGTTTTGATTTTCCAAAGGTAGCGATTGTTGTTTGGTTGGTTACTCCGATTCCAATTTTGTCGATTGCAAATCGGATAGGAAAAGTACTAGTGGAATTTGCAACATATTTTCAAACTCCTTAGTAAGTTGACATATCAAGAAGCAAGTCTCAGTTGTTTTGTTAACAGCCGAGGCGAAACACATCGCAGTTGTTAGTTGTTGTGCTCAAATTTTATGGCTCAAACAACAACTATTTGACTTTGATATTAAACTTCAACGTATTCTAATAATGTGCAATAATACTAGTTCAATCAACCTAACCAAAAATCTAGTGCTACATTATTGTACTAAACATATAGAGATACATCAGCATTTCCTTTGTGACCATGTTAAAAAAGGCGATTGTTGTTTTTGAACATGTTGATAGTAAAAATCAACTTGCCGATATTTTCACAAAACCTCTTACGTTTGAGCCATTTTTAATATTCAATGGGAATTGGGCATTCTCGATATCTCAAATCTTGCCTAATATATTTTCTTGCATGTAGTCTTTACATCTATTTTAGCGTTCATTCGAAAGTTTTTATTTTATATGAGTGCATCCTCCATCTCTCATCTTATGAGGTAATATCGTTCTCAAATTATCTCTTTGCTCTTAAGTTTTTATGTAATATGTTACTTATTTATGACTCGTTTATTTGATTGCATGTTTATGTTCCAACATTGTGTGATATATTTGATGTATGATAAGTTTTATGTTTGTTCACTTTCAAAATTTTCAGTGATTACCCATGAGTTTTTTCAATCTATATGATGATAGTGACGTCATGTTTTTATTTAATAATCATATGTGTATTTCATGCTATTGTTTCTTCAAATTTGAAGTATTTTTTATGTTATTAGTGTTTGAGCATGTTCTTATGTTTTATTATTATGTTGTTCTATTATGACTTTCTTTTGACAAAATTGTAATTAATTTCATTTCTTTTGTCTATATTGATTGTTTATTTATGTTTATGCATTTGTAACCTTAATGTAATTGTATGTGAGTGCACGTTATCATTGATCATTTTATCTTTACAACGCCTTTGAGTGATTTATATGTTGTTGTGAATTTTTAATGATACTTCTCACTTTTGCACCTTTGTCTCTTTTTGATGTTGTCAAATAGGGAGAAGTACAAGGTTTTGAGATGCACATATTTATGGGGAGCTATGATCAAGACAATAAATGCTTCGTAAGTTTCCCCATCATAAAAAAAAGGGAGTATGTGAGTGCACTATCCTCTTAGATATATTTTGAATAATGTTAAAACTAGGACACTTAATATTTGTGTATATTGGATCTTGTTGTTTATGTCTAGATGTGCATTATCATAATAGGACACTTAAAATCAAGTTTGATAGGCAATTACAAGTCAATACTATGATTTTTCATGAAAAATAAGTTTATGGGTCGATACATACTGATTGAGTTTTAAAAATAAAGTTTTTGCCTTAAAAATATCGATACATAGGAGGTGTGAGTTGATAGACAATGCGAATGAGTCTACTTATTCGTGTTTGGAGTCGACTCCAATTGAAATATTTTTCAAAATAACACTTCTGCATTCAATGTATCAATATATAAGTGGTATGGGTTGATACATAGTGCTTATGAGTCGACTCTCCCGTGTTTGGAGTAGACTCCCACTAAAGATTTTTGCAAGCAAATGTTTCTGCCCTAAAGGTATCAATTCCTAGGGTCTATGTATCTACTCCCAAACTTATGTATTTACTAATACTTATTTGGAGTCAATACATTTTGTTCTATTTTACAAAACTTGTAATTTTTGGCTAAAAATTTGTTTTATTTGTTATTTTGTCTACACACACATACATATAAATATGCATTCATGCATTATTTCTTAACAATTGAAATCAAGAACATACAAATAATTTTCTCATCATCTTCAACCTTTTCTCTGAAGGTAGATAAAAACAAGAAATGGGGGTTTGAATTGTTTTCACAGTAACAAAAAACTTTTGCAACACCACTCACACGAAAGTAAATGCTAACAACACAAGAAATTTATCCTAGTTCGCTTGAAAATAAAAGCTACTTCAGTCCACCCGGCCAAGGTGATTTCCCTTCAATAAGGACTTAATCAAATAATCTCAATAGATTACAAAAACTTCTAAGAGTTC
Organism: Lathyrus oleraceus; assembly: GCF_024323335.1. Lineage (NCBI taxonomy): Eukaryota > Viridiplantae > Streptophyta > Magnoliopsida > Fabales > Fabaceae > Lathyrus > Lathyrus oleraceus. The sequence continues at coordinate 338,694,532 of NC_066585.1, forward strand.
AACAATCTCTTAGTCCTCTAAAGTCTACAAACTTAAACAAGTCACTTGAGGAATATCAACAAATTTAGAGAAGTACAAGTGTTTGCCTTAGTGCTTCTTGGTAAGCAGTATAAACACAATTAAGAACACAGATCAATGATCACACTTAGAGCAGTGTGATTATGGAATTTTACAAAGAAAGTATATTGAGTAAGTTGATCGAAGTGTATTGTAGAATTCTTGTGTATTCTGTTTTTTTCCAGCATGATGGTGATGCGACCTTTATATAGTACTTTGAGATGATCCCGTTGGAGGGAAATTAATGGAGATTTCTTGTCAATTATGGGAATTAGTGGTATTAACTTCTTTGTCCTTTCCATAACGGTCTTGGAACATAATACATAATTTCCTTATAAAGATTGATATTATACTTAGAATACTTCTTGATTAAGTTTTGGATTTTGACGAGTCAGATGATTTGTTGAGCGTGAATCAGAGTGGACGGAGTCAGAGTCTTTGAGCATAAGCTTGTAGTCTTCAGATATTCTCTTAACTAGTCTTCAAATAGTTGTTTGTTGAATAGCCTTCAGATAGATGTTTGCTGAATAGACTTCAGATATATGTTAGCTTGACTGGTCTTCAGATAGAGTGTCTTCTGATGTTGCCTTACATAGTCATCAGTGTAGCGGTGTATTCGTCGCTATATGATTTATTGATTAAACCATAAGCAAAGCATACAATGAATCGAGTCGCCACCGCACTTTTATTTATCCTAAGGACTGGTTAAAAAGCGAACAAAAACCTAAGAAGTTTTACACGTAGAAAACCAATAAAAAGATCAGAGAATCTGGGTAAGGGGTAAATTACGCAATGGGAAGGTGTTAGGCACCCATCACGTCCTAGGTACTCCTAGGGAGCCCTTTTCACACTTGTTGTATAAAAATATTTATTTGTTTATGTTGTGCAAACATGAATGGGATGATGAGAAAAGAATGTACAAGTTAGTTATTTTTGTGTTTGAACGGATGAACCCGTTGCCTACGTACCTTCCATCAAAGGTAAGGATCAAAACGCCGTAGTTCGGCTAAAAGATTTCCAAAAATTAGTGAGTTCATTTTTAAAACACAAGCCTTAAGGCTTTTCATTACCAATGGGAGAAAACTCAACCCGAATCAACAATCCACCATGCGAGGACGGCTTCAACATACTAGTGAGGGGTTAACCCTATAATAAGTATGGAAGACTTACAATCAACTCACTAAGGATAAGGTAAGATTTACATCAACCACTATGGTAATTAAAACCTAAGGCTAATGCATGAAAACATATTAACAATGGACAAAGCCAAAACAATTGAATGGGTGAAGTTAATTGATTATGATTATTCACAAAATATGGTCAAGGTACGATTAAGATTGATTCAAAGAAGTGTTATGAAAGGTGGAGTTTGAAAAGTCAAGGACTTATGGTCCAGGTTTCTAATTTGAAAAGGCATGAAGATATTTGCACAACAAGTCAAAGTTTTTGAAAGCAAAGTGTGAAAAGGTTTAGGACAAAGAGGGTGTGGATAGTGGAATGTAAAACTTCTTAGAAAGGTTCACCTCTTGAGATCATATAGAAGATGATTCAAGTGTGTCCTTAGGAATAGGCAACGAGCAAGTAAAGATAAAGGCAAGGTGATACCGGATGCCATCAATGGACTTATACCAATCTCACAAACAAAAGCGGATATCGGATACCAATAAATGGATTTACACCAATCTCCTAAAATAAAACAATGATACCGGATGCCATCAATGGTCTTATACCAATCTCACAAAGCAAAAGCGGATATCGGATACCAATAAATGGGTTTACACCAATCTCCTAAAGTAAAACAAAACTTGGATGTCAGATGCCAATCTGTCTGGACTTATACCAACCTCCAAAGGATGATCATGGGAGTACAAATGCCAACAGCATGGTCTTACAATTGCATCCTCACATACAACAAACAAACAATGCACTAAGCAATAGACATGAGTGACCAAGTGAGATGGTCTTGCACTCTGTCCCTTCCAAATCATAGGAACAATGGCCAATCAATGGACTTACTGTTGTCCTCAATGGGTAAACCAAACATGGATCACAAAGATATGCAATGATGATCATGCAATAATGAACAATCAATGATGATAAGTGCACAAAGGCAAGCAGGCAAACATGTACAAATGCAACAAGCAATCAATCAAACAAATTCATTTAGCACACGCTATAACCAAACAATTAGGCTCAATCAAAGGGTTAGACTTAAAAAGTCAACTAGAATAGGGTAAATGGTGCTCTTAACCTTGAAATTGAGAGCCAAGGTGAAGCAGATGAAAGGATATGAGGGGTGTGCCTCATCACTCTTATCCCTGGTCAGGGAGAGCATTGAATATCAGAAGGTGTGGGAGTTCAGAAAGATGGAACTCTCTCCACAAGTTAGACTCGATAGATCTTGGGTTTTTACTCACTATGCATCAACACATGTGGTGTGAGCAAGGTGAGTGACTCACAGAATAGTAGGAGATAGGCTACATATCTCTTTTGTCTACCAATTGCCTCACATGAGGTCTTTTCCTGCTTGGGGACAAAATTTAAGCAATCACAAACATTGCCTCTTAAGGAGGACTTCAGACAGGTGCCTGGCTAAGTAACAAGCCAGGTCTTCCAGACTACATGGAGACAAGAGAGTCTACCTCAATGCTTAAGCAAAGCAAAGCAATAGGAAGTTCTCAAAGGAACTAAAGCAACTATGGTACCTGAAATCAATCAATTATATTCAGTATACCAATCACAAAGTCAAAACAGACAAGATATGAACCAACAGTCAACACAATCAATCACATGTGCAAAGCACAAACTCAAGGCAAGTGAGCTAAGCATCCTACAAAATAAAACAAGTTAGTTCATAACAATTAACCAAATTGAATCAACTTGAATTAATCTCTTCAAAGCATTTGCTTCTTAACCTGAAAAGTCAAACTCAAACATGAGAAGTAAGACCACTAGGACAAGCCTAGGGTCAAAAGGAGGTGAAAAATTCAAAACAGCAAGTGAAAATTGATCAAAATCAAGATTTATCAAACAAGAATAGAATCCAATTGGTCTCACATCAAAACTATGCACCAAATCCATTTCATAAGCTAAACATGTCAAACTAGGCAAGTTGGGAACTCAATGGTGTAAACAGAATGAACACAAGCATATCAATACCAAAATGGCTCAATAAATTCCAGGAAAAATCATGCTTAAACAGAACACATTGAATGAGCAACACACCAAATTTCATGTCATTTGGACAAAGGGAAGAAAGTCAATTAAAATCAACAAATCATGGTATGCAAAAGCAAGCTCAAACAAAGCCACAAATCAATTATCAACTTTAGGCAAGTGTAAAACAGAAATGGCATAAGATAAATGAACCACACCAAAGCCAAAATGAAGTTAAACATGTTAAGAATCAATCCACAAAATTTCAGCTTCATATGATAAGGCATGAGAATTTCACAAGTCATGTAAGTTGAACACTCCACAAAAGTTCAAAAAATGACTAAACAGCAAAGAAAATCCCAATCAAATAGGAAATGAATCTAAAAAATCTACAACAAATCATGCTCCAACGAGACATACAGAAGTAATCACATGCAAAAATTCAGAGCAATTGGCATAGCATAAGCATGGAAACAAAATTCAAGAAGTTGGACAAAACCTAGTGTGACATACATTGTTACACTCATGAAGATCACATCATATCTCTCAATCCAGAAATGCAAAATTAGCAAACCATATACCAAAATCACCAGGAATGAGTCTAGATCATGCATATAAAATTTCAAGCATTTTGGAGCAAGCATCAACATTTCATGAATGAAATGGCAAAACATATGCAAAAAACATACATGAACAAAGACATTAGACCAAAATAAAAACCAGCCGTGCACAACCTGTGTTATCATGCCTATAAAAAACTAGATGAAAAATGGAGATGAATGCAAAACTTCCCAACCAATTTCGATGCTCCATGAATTATTTATGATTTTTTGAAGTTTAATCATGAAATGAAATAAAATTGGAAACACAAAATGAAATTAAAATGGCGCAATGGCAAACTGGTAAATACAGCGCTCACTTAATGAAACGCTGCGTTTCATTAAGTGAGGTGTCAAGCCATTATTGGACACACGGCGCAGGAAACACCAATTCAAACGCAAGGCAAGGCAATGTGAATCAAACGCGAAATCTGGAACGGAACTTGAATGTTCATCGCGCGTTCTTGATGTTCATCATCATCATGAACTTTTTCTAACAAAAACTAGCAAGCGATATACCAATCGAATCATCACATCATGTAGATCACTAATCTAATAAGCAATTAACCTAATTCTAATCATGCTTCGCGGATCGAGCAAAAACAAGTTTCACATCCAAACTTTAAATCAAGATAACTAGATCAATTCTCAATGAAATTACACGATTCAACTTGCAGCAAGCTCAGCAATAAGAGATCTATCAAAGCCACATCATGATTTTAGCAATTGTAAGAATCGAATTCTTACCTCTTGAAATTGCAGATCTTGATTCTGGTGATTTCAAGGCTTGGAGGTTGAAAACAGATAGCCTATGATGATTAGGAAGATGAAAGGAAGTGGAATTTTAGCTCGACAACGCTCGATGATGAAGAAACTTCAAGATGCCATGGATGCTCAAGATGCCAACAGTTGCGATTCATCCGGTTTCTTCCACAATTCTCCTTCAACAGTTGTTCAATAACACCTGCAAGTGAAGATCAACACGAGAGAAAGCAAAAAGAATGATGAATTCTTGATGAACAAGTGAAAAAAAGTGTGAGAAAAATTGAGAGAATTTGGAGAATTTTTGCTTTGGATCTGAGAAAATGAATTGTGATCTCGATTTTCTGTTACAATTAAGTATATATACCATGGCTTAATCCAATTGTTAATCAAGTTTAGCCAAATCAAGTGAATTAGTGAAAATGCAAAAAATGTTAAATGGCCAAAATGACCTTATGCACAAATGACCAATGGAACAGTAGAAATGCATTTGAAGCAAATCCAAATTTCAGTTTATGAGCTGTTGGAAGTGGTTTGGAGTGAAAATCATGTATATTTTTCAAATTGACTATTTTTCCCATCAAAATGCAAAATGAACACTTGAAAAATGGACTTTTGATGTGATGATTTTTGATGAAATGTAATGATGGATTATGATAGTACATGTCAAATGGGATTTGCTCAAAAAAGAATCACCCAAATTGGCCAAATGGTTCATGAGTTATGCCACTTTGAAGTTCAAGATTTTTTTGAAAATGATTTGATCATAACTTGCCAACCACAAATGAGAAAAGAGTGTTCTTGGACTTTTTGGAAAGGCAAGAGCAAGATCTTCAACTTTCATGTTGGACAAATTTTAATTTGAAACTTTCTTGGACATGTAATCTTGAGGAGAAGGACTTTCCATTTTTGGCAGTTGAAAATTACAGGTCCTTACTATTTTGGGACACTTTTTGTCTGACCTCCAATTCCTCAATGATGATGTTTGACATGTTATATGAGGCTTGTATGGACATGAATGAGACCTCTCAAACCATTTCCCACCTTCAAATCACTGATTAAATGCACAGTTGACCACAGTTGACTTTGCTAGGGTTTTGGTAGACTGAGCCATGTTCTGATGAATTTCAAGCCTCTACCACTTGAGATCTTGATACCAACTGGTGTCACAACTTATATGAATCTCTTATGAATGATCATGGTGCCCAAATTCTTCAAACATGGTCACCATCTATAGCTCAATGAATGATTTGACTGTTTTGACCTAGTTTGCTTAATCTGCAAGTAACATGGTTAGATGACAATATTTTTGTACTTTTGGTTAGTAAACAAATGAAAATCAATGATATACAAATGCAATACATGCTTGGTGATTGTTAGTTGTATTTTTACGTGTCGGGTTTTTGTTATCGTATCCACAGGGATTGTAAGATATCACCGCCGTTCGATGGTTGTATTAATCTTAGCTCAAGTAACAATAGGGTTTTGATTGGTTGTCACGTTATCTTGCATAAAAGGTATTAAATTGCGGTAAAAGTTATGGTTTGATTAAATGAGAAATATTGTCAAAGTTAGGGTTCAATGATTACTTTGCATGTATTTGTTCGGTCAACAATCCTATAAACTCCTTTAGATGATAAATCATTTCACAAAGTCCTCCCAATATGTTTCTCTCGAACACACATTGTGAGTTTTCCCATTTTGATCCATTGTTTCTCTCGAACACAATCTATCAAAATGACAACTTTTTTGGTTCAACCTTATGGTGAACAAAATCATTCATTACTATCTCTAGCTAACAAACAAGATTGGATGAAAACCTAGGTCAAGAGTTGGTAAACATCTCTCGATCATAAACCAACACAAAGAGTTTTAAATAGAAACAAAGTTTTCATCATATATTCACCATTAAAGAGTTTACATATGAAGATCCTTACATTTACACCCAAAGCTAGTAATCACCTACATCTAACCTTGACAAATGGATGACTTAGCTACTCATTTTCATGGTAGCTTGGTCGGCAAGTTTCGGAAGAAGGTTGATCAACATCCAAGTCGGATAATCGATGTTGGATGGGAATCCACCTTCTTTTTGTAGAAGATGGTTACAAGATGAGGAGAAATGAAATCTAGGTCAAAAATATCTCTAGAGCAAAAGCTGGAAAAATAAAGTAAAACTAAGGTATGGTGCTCAAAAGTGGCACTTGCTACTTATAGAGTAGTACTGGGCTGTCATGCTCGCTAGGCGAGCAGAATGGCTCGCCTAGCGAGGGTCAAATTGTGGCACCTAAGGCACCTGTGCCCAGAGAAAACAGGGTCTGTTGAACTGTCATGTTCGCCTAGCGAACAAACCTTCGCCTAGCGAAGGACACGCTCCAACCTTCGCCCCAGCGAGGTTGAGAGGTTTTGCTACTGGAATGCTTGCTGGGGACTCGCTAGAGCTTCGCCTAGCGAGTGAGTGCTGGTTGCGCTTTTTACCAAAACAGAACGAACTCGCTACCACCTTCGCTAGCAGCTCGCCTAGCGAATTTATTGTCATTTTACTGGAGCTTTTCGCTAGCAGCTCGCCTAGCGAGCAGGCTGATGAATGCTTGTTTTCCTTGGTTCCTTTGCCAACTTTCTTGTGTCTCAAATTTCAATTATTTCATGCCTTCTTCCTGCACAATAACACACAAATCAAAGGCACCAAGCTTGTTTATCAATGTAATGCATTTCATGTAAAACAAATGTGGTTTTGACATTTTAGCAAGGAAATAGAGTGAAAGATACCCTTAATTGATGGCTCAAATAAGCACTTTTGGGTATCTAACAACTCTCCCCAACTAGATTCTTGCTTGTCCTCAAGCAAAGTATGCCTCTTGAAGGACAAGAGGATTTGCTTTAAGAAAATGGTTTCTCCGAAGTTGGATAAACGGCTCAAACACAAGCGAAATCAGCATATACAAGTTTCCAACGGTTCGAATAAAATAATACACAAGAACTAAAACTTAAATAGCAATGCAAAATGTTTATCTATCTACAACAATATTATTCTGAATGAATCATCCTATCTCCCCTCTTCGAATAAGGAATGAAGATTTTACGCGTTTGCAACCGCGGGAATAATCTCACTCTCTAACAAACAATGAAGAAATCAAATAGATTCATACAATGTCTAACAATTATAAATGGTACTGGGGAAGCATAAAGATCACTAAGGGCTTTTCGGTTGAAGCTTGGTTAGGTTAACAAACAAGGGTCATTTCTAAGGCCATTGAAACGAAAGTGCCGATGCAAAAGAGACATTCACAGTATTATTCACACATCTCGACTTTGTTTCATTTGTTTCTTATTTGAAACCTTCACAACACATATTCCACAACTCAATTTTTATTTTTCACTATTTTTCTTCCAAGCAAGCATTCATTTTCATTCTTTCTATTTTTGTTCTTTTCTTTCACATCAAATATACAAAACAGATGTTTCTTTTCTATATTTTCTATACATATATTTTTTTTATGCTTGCTCGGTTTTTCTTTTCTTTTTCAAGAGTTGTGGTACTTACCGATTCTTTTTCGTTCTCCCCAACTAATTTCTTCCTCACTGTCATACGGTGAACTGACTTTAGGGTGTTTTGCTTTTTATCGCAATGTCACGGATAGCAAGAGTCGCCACCGACTTTTCTTTTATCCAATAAGGAAAGGTGGAAAAGAACAGGAAAGACCTCAATAGATTTTGGGTTCGGGAGGTACATTATACAAAGGGAAGGTGTTAGCACCCTTTGTATCCATGGTTATCCATGGGCTCTTAATTGCTGGATCACTTATATTTTTGTCTGAAAAATGTTCGTGAATTGTTTGAGAAATGTTTCGGAAAGAGAGTTAACTTTGTAATGATTCTCGTATGAATGTATACAAAGTATTTATCTCGTTTGATTTTGAAAACGGTTTAGAAAAATGTAACTTGGTAATGATTCTAGTATGAATGTATACCAAGTGGTGATTTTCTAGGATTTGCAAAGTGTGAGGGGTGGAAAATGTTTTAGGTTATGATCCAGCAATTGAGAGTTATACCTTCCTAAGGTCGTTATGAACGTTTCCTATCCTTATGAGGGTAAAACTGTCCTTACTATTGAGAAGTAAGTAATTTTACCCTTTGGATGTTTAAGGGTCATCGTAGGGTCATCGATAGGTCATTGAAGGCAACAGTTGTAAAGATACCTTAGCATTCGAAGGGACGATCATCATTTAACCGTAGGCTACACCGAAGGGTCATCGAGGGACAAAATCGTATTTTCGAAGGCAACATCCGAGGGACCATGATTTATTTTATGATGATTTAATCGAAGGGTCTTTGCTAAGTGTATCCCTACATTCGCGGGACATGACCGTAATACCGTAATATCATAAGGCAAAAGAGAGGTCCAAGATCACATATTTAAAGGCCATATTGTAAAGTTAATTAGGTGATTATGATGAATCTCCACATTAAAATCAATACATTAAAAATAATACATTAAAATTAATACATTAAAATTAATTATTAAAATTAATTATTAAAATTAACACATTAAAATTAATTAAGCAATTTAGGGTGGATCTTCATAAGGGTATCCCACAAATAAAGTGGAAGACCTAACGGCGGTCTTTTTTCTGGGACATATGAACCTTTGCAAAATTCAACAAACGGGTTAGCATACCAAATCAGGGTGCAATCGAGGATTACACCGCAAGAGAAGACACAGCAGCATGAATGTCAGGCAAAACAATGCATAATTAATATAGAATAGATCAGGTTACGCATAGGACATAACAAATATCAACGGCTGTCCCGTTCGCCGCTGCCTCGCCTAGCGAGGTCCTAGCGAATGCTCGCTACATGCTCGCTTAGCGATGTGCTAGCGAGCGGCTGCGGGTTTTGAGTTTCAGAACAGTACAATCTCAGCATGCGGCAAGTCTTATGGTATTCAATTACAGAAATAATATGGTCAAACATTCAGGATAGGCTGGCATACTTAAATTCACATGCAAAACCTCAAATATGTTTATGAATTCAATTATGATATCACATGCAAGTTAAGAACATAAAGCGATATCGCATGCAAATTAAGAAAATGAATCGATAATAGTAATGCAAACCTGTTTGCAATCGAATTGCAACCTTGAGTTGGCGAGCCGGATTGAGTTGGACGGAGGTAGCTTTGCGGCCGCCGGCTTTTCCTTCAGGGTTTCCTTTAGGGTTTTCCGTCTGTGAGCGCTAGGGTTTGCTTGCTAGAGTTCTCCTCTCTCCTTTTTCGTTTTCTTTTCATTACTGAAGTGCTGGTATTTATAATGCCCTTTTTCATGACCTAATGGGCTCAGAACGAAGCCCGAAATTTTTTGTTGTCTGTCAGCCTCGCTAGGCGAGCTGGTAGCGAACGTTTGCTTCGCTAGGCGAGCGTGTAGCGAACGTTCGCTAGGCGAGCGTGTAGCGAACGTAACGTTCGCTAGGTGAGCGTGTAGCGAACAGGCCAGTTTGGGCCATTTTCTGGATCGGGCCATTCGTGAGCTGGGCCTTTGTCCCTTTAAGATCAGTGCCATAAAATAAGTCGGAATGCCCCTGAACAATGTCTTGAACTATTGATGGGCAAATTTTGGGGTATGACAGCTGCCCCTGTTCAATATTCTTGAACCGAGAGAGTCAGAATGGTATGTACGCCATTCGTGGTCTGGAGGTGAAAGATTATTGAACACTAGAATGCCCCAAAAATTTGCGCCTGTCAATCAGGAGCTAGTCTTGATGGAGATGGGCTTAAAGATGCCATCCAGGAAGTTTGATGATGGGAGCTTCAGATTGTGTCGTACGTTAGACGATATCTGAAGACATGGATGTCCTACCGGGTCATACGCTAGACCGTATAGTGAATCATCCATCATGCTGTTGACTTCGCTGGGGAGTCAGAGTATGCTATATACTGCTGGGGATAAGGGATCAGCATGGATCATACACTAGACCGTATCTGATTACCAGAGTGAGCTGTTCGTTAGGCGGATGACTTTGATGGGGATGAAAGATCAGAATGGATCGTACGCTAGATCGTCTCTGAGTTGCAGAATGAGCCGCCCGTTAGGCCGAATCTGCTGAAAAGGGAGTAGTCGTGTACTAGACTACCATTCAGAAATGTACCTGTCCGAAGGTAGCATCTGAGTAACAGAATGAGCCGTCCATTAGGCTGAATCTGCTGAAAAGGGAGTAGTCATACACTAGACTACCATTCAGAAATGTACCTGTCCGAAGGTAGCATCTGAGAAGATGAAGGTTTAACTTGGTCGTACATTAAACCATATCTGAGCAGAATGAGCCGTCCATTAGGCTGAATCTGCTGAAAAGGGAGTAGTCGTACACTAGACTACCATTCAGAAATGTACCTGTCCGAAGGTAGCATCTGAGAAGATGAAGGTTTAACTTGGTCGTACATTAAACCATATCTGAGCAGAATGAGCCGTCCATTAGGCCGAATCTGCTGAAAAGGGAGTAGTCGTACACTAGACTACCATTCAGAAATGTACCTGTCCGAAGGTAGCATCTGAGAAGATGAAGGTTTAACTTGGTCGTACATTAAACCATATCTGAGCAGAATGAGCCGTCCATTAGGCTGAATCTGCTGAAAAGGGAGTAGTCGTACACTAGACTACCATTCAGAAATGTACCTGTCCGAAGGTAGCATCTGAGAAGATGAAGGTTTAACTTGGTCGTACATTAGACCGTGTTGGGAGTAGTTGAAGATCAGAATGGATCGTCCGTTAGATCGTATCTGAGTGGAAGGAGTTATATGTTGAGCCGAATCAGAACGAACCGTACGCTAGGCTATATCTGATAGTATTTGTTGTATTTGCAGCGAATATCTGAGGTGGGCTTAGAGATGCCACCATTGGGAGAATGTCAGAATGAATGTTGACATGGAGTATATCTGAAAGGTGTAGTTGAATCCTGAATGTAATTGATAAAGATGTCCGTCTGAATGGACCTTTGTGTTGGTTGTATCAAGAGGATAATTAACCTGAAAAATAAAGTTAGCTTCATGCCATGTCATGATGCATGAGATGCAAATGTTGTATGCATGCGTGTGCTGTGAAGTGATGTAATGAGTGAATTATGCGTCTGGAATGAATGCGAGCTATGTTATGAAATGATGTAATGTATATGATGCGGAATGAAAATTGTATGTAGGTATGTAATATGAAATGATGTAATGAATGCATTAGGCGTCTGAAACATTCTTCCAGGGGACACTACTGGGGAGATAAATCTCAGTCTGCTGGTCAGAGACATTGGTATTGATGACCCTGTCTCGGCTGGGGGATACTTGATTTCTGTCTGACGATGGAAAGATTCAACTGAGCCTGGCTGGGGATGGAAGAGATGACCTTTCGGCATGGTGGTGCCGACCTCTTCTAGGGAATAATTGGCGTTGCCGGGGAATCGAATTAGCAACGGATTCATTGGGAAGCATGGTTAGACCTTATCCACGATCCTGAAGTCTTTTGGTAACTGCCATTGCTATTTTATGCATGTATTTTGATAAACATTGATCATATTCAAATGCATATATCAATTCAAGTTAAATCAATGGACGTTTACGCAATCAAAACAGAGAGGGTAAAAACAAAAGCATCTTTTTGGAAATGAAATTGTATTGATTTTGAAAGAGAGCCTATAAACAGGCAATTTGAACACAAGGAGACAGAAATCCTAGTAAGAGGAAATTGTCAGGCAAGCAAAGAGAAAGCTATGCAGAAAAAGTCCTATCGATTCTAATTCCACCACTGTCATTATGTCTTCAAGCATCTCATCTCCTGCTGTCGGATAAAAGTGATTGGCTTGTTCAGTCCCTTGAACTTGGTTGAAGCTGACAGAGAACGGGACATAGTCATACGCTTTAATCCCTAATTTTTGCCTGGACCACCTTTTCAGGTTTTCAGTCCACCGGGATACCCCTTCTTGCCCAAGCCGCCTTTTCAGGTTTTCGACTTGCCGGGTGTACGTCTTTATATATTTATCCCTAATTTTTGCCCGAACCCTTTTGGTTCGCCGGGATGCCCTTACTTTTGCCTAGGTACGTCGACCTAGCGGGTCTCTGTTATGCGTAGTATTTTTTTGACTATGTCCGCGTTCACAGGATGCGGGAACTCTTCGCCATCCATTGTAGCAAGTATCATGGCTCCACCAGAGAATACCTACAAATGGCCCTTCGTATATGGGAGTCCATTTGCCCCTGGGATCACCTTGTGGTAGAATGATACGCTTGATAACTAAGTCGCCGATTTGGTACACTCGTCTCTTGACCTTTTTGTTAAATGCCTGGGTCATGCGCTTCTGACATATCTGCCCATGACAAACAGCCGCGAGTCTCTTTTCATCAATCAGATTTATCTGATCGAGTCGAGTTTGAATCCACTCATCCTCATCTAAGCCTGCATCTTTCACAATTCTTAGAGAGGGAATCTGAACTTCCACTGGTAAAACGGCTTCCATTCCATAGACTAAAGAGAAAGGGGTTGCCCCTGTCGAAGTGCAGTAACCATGAAGAGCAAAAGGTAACATCTCATGCCAGTCTTTGTATGTTACTGTTATATTCTTGATATTGTTAGCAGCCTCCACGGCGTCGTTCGTCTTTGGCCGGTACGGAGAAGAGTTATGGTGTTTTATTTTGAACTGCGTGCAGAGTTCAGTAATCATCTTGTTGTTCAGATTAGTACCATTGTCAGTGATAACTCTTTCAGGAGACAGCAGGTTTCTCAAATAGATATTTGATAGAATCCATCTTAGAAGTCAATAAAGTGGTATGATTCAACATAGACTGTCTTAGTCGGCGAGCAGCCCAAGCCAAAGCGCAGCAAGCTTTCTCGAGCTGTGAGTATCTTGTTTCACAGTCGGTACCTTTTGCTAAGGCAGTGTATGACATGCTCTTTTCGACTAGACTCGTCATGTTGCCCCAGCACACCCTATTGAATTTTCTAACACGGTCAAATACATAGTTAGAGGTCTTCCTTCAACTGGTGGTATCAGAATTAGAGGTTCTTGGAGATGCTTCTTGATTTTGTCTCAGTAATTTGAAGATGGATTTGCAAGTAGCGGTCAAATGTGGAATGAATCGGGCAATGTAATTCAAGTGTCCCAAGAAACCTCTGACTTCTTTCTTGTCTATTTCAGTACCCAAATTTACAATTTCAATTGATTCCTCATGCGGCTGTATAGTCTTTTGTAGTACCAGTCTGGCAAGTTCTCTAGGGACTTCACAATCTTCCTCACTTCCATCCTCGGCTTGGTAGATCGGATTTTCAAAGTCATAATGAACAGTAGTAGAGTCATTACCAACAGGATCCAGAGTGGATATGGATCGGCAAATTGTTACGTGAGTGTGTGCAAGAAAACATAGCTTGTTTGAAACATGACAGGAAAGATAAAGAGCGCAATATTTGAATGCAAAAAAAGTCCATTGATTTATTGAATATGAATATGCTTAGGAAATGACAAACCCTTAAAATTAGCTATTATGCCCCGGGTATAGACACAATGCTTTGAAACACCAAAATAGCAATAACAATTACTCCTGACTAAAGGTAATCGGGATAATGTCTTCAGCCTTCCAATTATTGAGTCCATTACCAATTATTGGGAAAATCCAGCTATCCAGGTCGCAACCGCTATCAGTATCCTCCACAGCATTGACAGTCTTGTCATGATTAGGCAGAGGGGCAGTGATGACACTAGGAGTCTCCGGAGGCTCGAACTCAATTTCCCCAGCGTCGATCATGTCCTGAATTTTATTCTTTAACAGCCAACAATCGTTTGTATCGTGCCCGGGGCTATCGGAGTGATATGCACACCTGGCATTGGGATTATAACGAGGCGAAGCAGTGTTGACATTTGCAGGAGGACCTCTGAGAGTGATTAAGTTTACCTTTAGCATACTTTGCAGTGCTTGTGCTAAAGTCATATTGAGCTTGGTAAACTGCCTTCTTGGTCTGTCTGGTCTTTGCTGGAAGTTTTGAGCTGGCGGGGCGGCGATCGTCACTGCTCCAACGGCATGGTCACCATTTTTCTTGTTATGATTCTTTTGACCATACACAGCATTCGATTCATTCTTCCCATGGTAGGACTTTTTACTGCTTGTAGAAGTAGCTGCCTGTAACTTTCCACTTCGAATGCCGCTCTCTACCCGTTCACCTGTCAGTATAAGTTCAGTGAAACCTGATGAAGAACTCCCCAGTAGGTGGCTGTAGAATGGGCCAGTCAGGGTACCCATGAACAGGTCTACTAATTCTCGGTCAGTCATAGGGGGTTTGACCCTGCCGGCTAAATCTCTCCATTTCTGAGCATACTCCTTGAAGCTTTCTTTAGATCCCATAGCCATATTCTGCAACTGTAGCCGAGTAGGCGCTAATTCAGAATTGTACTGGTACTGCTTATAGAAAGCTGTTGCTAAATCAGTCCAGGTGCGGATGTCAGAGCTCTCGAGCTGATAATACCATTCCAACTGAGTGCCAGACAGACTTTCTTGGAAGAAATGGATCCATAGTTTCTTATCAGTGGTATGCGGCTGGATCTTTCTCACATAAGCCCTTAAATGCATCTGAGGACAGGATGCACCATCGTACTTAGTGAAAGTGGGGATTTTGAATTTGCGGGGAATGGTCACATCGGAGACCAGGCCCAAACTTTCGAAATCTAGACCAGGCGCCTTCTGACCCTCCATGGCTAGCATGCGTTCTTCCAGCAACTTGTACTTATCATCTCTCGGAGAGTATTGTTCATTTTCATAGTTCTCATCGTCATCCTCAGGGTTGGAGAAATCAGCGTTCTCTTCCTCTGAGTCATTCTCCGCCCCCTCCTCTGGACCATTCGGGATTCCAAATTTGATTCCCGTAGCCTGTCCTTTACGCCTTCTTCCTGGGTTAATGAAACTCACAGCTTTCTTGTCTTTCTTCTTTTCGACCAGAAGAGCCTTCAGTTCCTCCTGCCCCTTAGATAAGCTTAGCATCATCTCCTTGAATTGAGCATTCTGAGTCTGGAGATCTTTGACAGTTTGTTCGAGATCCATTTTTCTGTTTGGAGGAAAACCGTGAGAACACTGATCCCTTTAGAGTACCTGTTATGCAATGTTATGTTATGCTATGCAATGTATGAAATGTTTTCAAGGACTTTTGGAATTTAACTTTGCATAAACTACCAAAACGGGAAACTCTTTTTTTTTTTTTTTTTTTTTTTTATATAAAACAGAGCAAAGTTAAATCCCTAAGTCCTTGAAATGGTTAGTACAATGTTGTGATGTCATGATGTTATGATGTTATGATGTTATGATGTTATGATGTTATAATGTTAAGTAAACAACAAGCACAAGCAAGTCATACAACCATCATTCCTAGGTTTTAAGGCTTGCATGAGTTCCATAGGTAAGTACCCTCCCCACTGAAGTTTGGTTGGTTCAACCTGTCCTAGAATAGTAACCGGGTTCTAGAAGGATCTCCAATCATTGACCTTTCTTTAAGTCCACTTCAGTGCAACACCAAGTGGTTGACCGAAGCTTCCCTAAAGTCCAATCTCAAAGAGTGTAGTATCGAGTCTCAACCAACCCCAGTCGGAACCGAAGTCAGTTATCTCACTACTTTCTAATGGCCAGGATGAGTCAATTAGGGTTCTAAAGGTCTGGTTAATGCTTTAATGACACCACGCGGAAGCCAAATTTTTCCTCAAGTGAACATGAGGAACATCAGGACAACCAAAGTGTCACATTAACCGTAGCCATCATTTTAACCATTCCAGTATACGCCGGATAGTCGCGATGATCTATTGCTACTTACCTAAGGTACACTAGATCCGGGTGTAGGATCTTTCACTCAAGAATACCCAAGCAATCCCTTAAAAGTAAATCAGACAATTTTAAATAAGTGATCTTGTTTTTTAAGGTAACCTCTCTTTTTAAAGTGTCCCCAACAGAGTCGCCAGTTCTGTCATACGGTGAACTGACTTTAGGGTGTTTTGCTTTTTATCGCAATGTCGCGGATAGCAAGAGTCGCCACCGACTTTTCTTTTATCCAATAAGGAAAGGTGGAAAAGAACAGGAAAGACCTCAATAGATTTTGGGTTCGGGAGGTACATTATACAAAGGGAAGGTGTTAGCACCCTTTGTATCCATGGTTATCCATGGGCTCTTAATTGCTGGATCACTTATATTTTTGTCTGAAAAGTGTTCGTGAATTGTTTGAGAAATGTTTCGGAAAGAGAGTTAACTTTGTAATGATTCTCGTATGAATGTATACAAAGTATTTATCTCGTTTGATTTTGAAAACGGTTTAGAAAAATGTAACTTGGTAATGATTCTAGTATGAATGTATACCAAGTGGTGATTTTCTAGGATTTGCAAAGTGTGAGGGGTGGAAAATGTTTTAGGTTATGATCCAGCAATTGAGAGTTATACCTTCCTAAGGTCGTTATGAACGTTTCCTATCCTTATGAGGGTAAAACTGTCCTTACTATTGAGAAGTAAGTAATTTTACCCTTTGGATGTTTAAGGGTCATCGTAGGGTCATCGATAGGTCATTGAAGGCAACAGTTGTAAAGATACCTTAGCATTCGAAGGGACGATCATCATTTAACCGTAGGCTACACCGAAGGGTCATCGAGGGACAAAATCGTATTTTCGAAGGCAACATCCGAGGGACCATGATTTATTTTATGATGATTTAATCGAAGGGTCTTTGCTAAGTGTATCCCTACATTCGCGGGACATGACCGTAATACCGTAATATCGTAAGGCAAAAGAGAGGTCCAAGATCACATATTTAAAGGCCATATTGTAAAGTTAATTAGGTGATTATGATGAATCTCCACATTAAAATCAATACATTAAAAATAATACATTAAAATTAATACATTAAAATTAATTATTAAAATTAATTATTAAAATTAATTATTAAAATTAACACATTAAAATTAATTAAGCAATTTAGGGTGGATCTTCATAAGGGTATCTCACAAATAAAGTGGAAGACCTAACGGCGGTCTTTTTTCTGGGACATATGAACCTTTGCAAAATTCAACAAACGGGTTAGCATACCAAATCAGGGTGCAATCGAGGATTACACCGCAAGAGAAGACACAGCAGCATGAATGTCAGGCAAAACAATGCATAATTAATATAGAATAGATCAGGTTACGCATAGGACATAACAAATATCAACGGCTGTCCCGTTCGCCGCTGCCTCGCCTAGCGAGGTCCTAGCGAATGCTCGCTACATGCTCGCTTAGCGATGTGCTAGCGAGCGGCTGCGGGTTTTGAGTTTCAGAACAGTACAATCTCAGCATGCGGCAAGTCTTATGGTATTCAATTACAGAAATAATATGGTCAAACATTCAGGATAGGCTGGCATACTTAAATTCACATGCAAAACCTCAAATATGTTTATGAATTCAATTATGATATCACATACAAGTTAAGAACATAAAGCGATATCGCATGCAAATTAAGAAAATGAATCGATAATAGTAATGCAAACCTGTTTGCAATTGAATTGCAACCTTGAGTTGGCGAGCCGGATTGAGTTGGACGGAGGTAGCTTTGCGGCCGCCGGCTTTTCCTTCAGGGTTTCCTTTAGGGTTTTCCGTCTGTGAGCGCTAGGGTTTGCTTGCTAGAGTTCTCCTCTCTCCTTTTTCGTTTTCTTTTCATTACTGAAGTGCTGGTATTTATAATGCCCTTTTTCATGACCTAATGGGCTCAGAACGAAGCCCGAAATTTTTTGTTGTCTGTCAGCCTCGCTAGGCGAGCTGGTAGCGAACGTTTGCTTCGCTAGGCGAGCGTGTAGCGAACGTTCGCTAGGCGAGCGTGTAGCGAACGTAACGTTCGCTAGGCGAGCGTGTAGCGAACAGGCCAGTTTGGGCCATTTTCTGGATCGGGCCATTCGTGAGCTGGGCCTTTGTCCCTTTAAGATCAGTGCCATAAAATGAGTCGGAATGCCCCTGAACAATGTCTTGAACTATTGATGGGCAAATTTTGGGGTATGACACTCACCCTAAGTGAATGCTCTTAACTTTTTACGGCAAAAGAACAATAATAAAGATTTTCCGGGTTGTAAAAAAAAAAGATTTTTGAGATCTCGCTTTATTTCAAGCCGAGATTCAACTGTTTAAGCTCAAAGGGGTTAACAAATACTCTCTCTGCTCACAGGTAAGTTGTTTTTGGATGTAGTTGTGCTCAAAAGAAAACAAGTGCCTTGATCATTTCTAATTGCTTCCACAATTTCACAATAATAAAAGACAAAGCATGAATCACATGAATCAACAAAACTTATTAGAATCCAGCATTTAAGTGTACAATGGAGGTTTCCTCACAATTTGTGGTTTTAAGTTCTAGATGAAACATTCATTCAATTATGTTGCAAAAAGACAATATTCAATTACCAAAAAGAGTAAAGTTCCTAATGCATTCTAAAATTCTAGCCGGAGGTAACCATGTACCTTAGCTTCATTCACTTGTTTATTCTTATCATTGCCATCCAAGCTCGGATGCACCTTCATTGGGTACTTCTTGAGGAGCAACCAATCTAGAAGGTTTGCCACTTAATCACCCAAAAATTTATTAAACAAACAAAATTAAAAACATAAATAAATAACATTAACTGAAAATATAAATTTGTTCATGGGGGACAAAACACCCCAATAGTACAACACCAAAATCAAGATACAAAATCCGAAAATACAAATAGAAATAAACATAAAAACTGAAAAGTACAAAAACTTAACCCTCTAAGGGCTCAGGACTCCTCCTCGCTACCGGCTTCAGAACCGGTAGCCTCATCATCAACATCATCATCATCATCATCGTCATCAGCATCAGCGCCCACCCCCTCACTATACACTGGCGTGTCCACAGGCCAGTTGGCGTTAAGCAGAAACTGCTCACGCGTCATCAAAGCATGAGCACCACTTCCTTGCAGCTGCAACCACTGCATAGAGTCGTGCATATCTAACATGGCTCTCTGGGATGCCGCCATCCATTCCAAACTGTAATTGCACACAGCTTGGACATATGGATCTAGTCTAGGAGTAGAAGTACTAGGACCATCAGAAGCCCTGGTACTCCCTGTAGCAGCACTGCCTATAGCATTCTTCGGTCTACAATATTTGGCCACATACCGGTCATCGATAGGTGACGGGATCCTTACCTGACCCCGAGACGGAAGTCTCACCCTTGCCTGAATGCACAAACTCATGATCAAACACGGGAAAGCTAGGGGACAATTAACACGAGCCCCCGACTTTAGCCCGCTCTCGATCACGGACTTCAGCTCATTTGCGATGATCCTCGCCACATCGATCTCGACGTTGGTGAGGATAGAATGGACCAATGTGCCACTGGGATCGACACTGTAGAGGTGTGGGATTTAGGCTGGATGTTGGTCAAAACCAAGAGCAATATCAGTTGAGCCATGGGAGTCATGTCCTCCCGGTGATACCTCATTGGAACCCCAGATGGGTTCAGCTCAACAGATTTCCCTGGTAAAAGCAGGGCGGCAGTAATGGCAGGAACATCACGGTGAAGCCGTAGGTCAGTGTGGTATGCGTCCCTCTCATCAGCTCCCAGCTGGAGCGGTTCCCCAAGGATTCGGTTGATGGCATCCCGATCAAATGCAATTGGACGCCCGACCACCTTAGATACCCAAGTAAAGGGCTCGTCGTCATCGGGCAGTGCGTTAGCATAAAATTCCCGCACTGTAGCTATGTCGTAATGCTCTAAGGGATTAATCAACCGATCCCATTTCTTCGCGTCAATCAACCCGGCAAAATTTCTGTTAGTGCCCTGTGGGTTGATCAGGAATCGCTTCTCTGGAAGAATTTTCCGCTTTTCCAGAGAAATGTATCTGGCGGCCTGCTTCGGGCCGACAAACTTATCTTGGTCAAACTGGATAGGCACAGTCCGGGAAGTAGTCGCTCCCTTTCTTTTCTTAGCCGCTCCAGACCTTGACTCCATCTGCAAAATATGATAGGAAACAACACACACCAAACAAACAGATTAGACATCAAAGCAATATTCAAAAGACTGACATGCTCGCTGCTGCTTCGCCTAGCGAAGAGGCAGCGAACGCTCGCCCCAGGTTCGCCTAGCGAGTGCTAGCGAACCTTACGGGTTTTGGGGTTTTTCAGCATGTTTAGAGATTCTCCCCCAAAACCCATACTCAAATGGTTCCAACATCAGAACCTAATGATATATCAAGTAAATAACCGTTCTATGCTATTGGGGATTACATATTTGCATTCAAAACCTAAAATCCCCAATTCTAAAACCTAAAATCCCAATTTGCAAATCCCAATTTACCACATGCACACCTAATGTTTCCCATACTCCACTCATCCTAATTGCAATTCAACTTGGAAATTTAGAGTTCAAACAAAAAGAAAAATGTAGTAGGGCAAACCTTAGTTACACGGATTTGGAAATGTGAAGTGAGTAGAGTTTGCAATCGACCGAAAAGAGAGAGTGTTGGTGAGAGAGATGCAAATGAGAGAGTGTGAAGAGCCTTGCAAAAATTCCTCAGCAGAGTCGCACTTCAGAAAATTTTTTGTGTTTGGGGCAAAATGGTTGCCCTGCTGAGATTTAAATAAAAACTGTCATGCAGCGCTCGCTGCTGCCTCGCCTAGCGAGCAGCCAGCGAGTGTGCTCGCTACTGCCTCGCCTAGCGAGCAGATAGCGAGCATGACAGCAAGTGATTTCCTCACAACACAACACACACAACACAACACAAAAAAAAACAGTAAATACTTACAATGTTGGGGTGCCTCCCAACTAGCGCTTGTTTAACGTCGGCTAAGCTCGACGGTGTGATGCTCACAGAGGAGCATCAAGCGGTAGAGCACAGCTCTCGTGATCCACATGACCGCCGAGATAAACTTTCAACCGTTGGCCGTTCACGGTCCAACTATCTTTCTTGTCTATTGCTTCAATGATAATAGCCCCGTACTCCTTCACCTCTTTCACCCGAAATGGCCCGGACCATTTTGATTTCAACTTCCCGGGAAACAATTTCAACCGGGAGTTGAACAATAGGACCAATTGTCCGGGCACAAATTCTTTGTTACGGAGCTTCTTGTCGTGATACTTTTTTGCCTTTTCCTTGTACAACCAACTTGAGTGGTATGCGGCATTGCGCATCTCCTCCAACTCAAGTAGTTGCACTTTCCTTTTGTCACCGGCCAACTCATTTTCAAAATTTAAAAACTTTAGGGCCCACAAGGCCTTGTGCTCCAATTCAACCGGCAAATGGCAAGTTTTACCAAATACCAATTGAAAGGGAGTTAGGCCAATTGGAGCTTTAAAGGCCGTACGGTAGGCCCATAATGCTTCGTCCAATTTTTGGGACCACTCTTTTTTTGAATTAGACACGGTTTTTTCGAGGATTCTCTTAATCTCACGATTATAGACCTCAGCTTGCCCATTAGCTTGTGGGTGATACGGAGTCGTCACCCTATGCGATACACCGTAATGTTTTAAAATAGTTTCCAAAGGTGCATTACAAAAGTGTGACCCTCCGTCACTTATCAACACTCGGGGGGTTCCGAAACGGGAAAATATGTTTTTCTTCAAAAATTTTATCACCGTTTTCGCATCCGCCCGAGGTGAGGCAATCGCCTCAACCCACTTAGAGACATAATCGACAGCAACAAGCATGTACTCGTTCCCATAAGAGGGTGGGAAAGGTCCTACGAAATCTATGCCCCAACAATCAAATACTTCCACTTCTTGGATATTTTGGAGAGGCATTTCATCTCTCTTACCTATCCCACCGCTTCTTTGGCAACTGTCACAACTTTGCGCATGGGTATGTGCGTCTTTGAAAATAGTGGGCCAATAAAATCCCGATTGAAGAATTTTAGTGGCCGTTCTAACCCCATTATAATGTTCGCCGTAAGGCGAGTTGTGACAATGCCAAAGGATGCTCTGGGCTTCATCTCCAGTTACGCATCTCCTTAATAGGTTATCACTACCCAACTTAAACAAGTATGGGTCATCCCAAACATAATACTTCGCATCCGAAAGGAACTTCCTTTTATGGTTCGAAGTTAGGTCGGAAGGCACAAAACCACTAGCCTTGTGGTTTGCAAAGTCTGCAAACCACAGCCTAACTTGAACCTTAAACAGTTTTTCATCAGGAAATTCTTCCCGGATTTCCTTTTCAGATGCGGTAACCTCCACATTCACTAAGCGGGATAAATGATCCGCTACCAAGTTTTCCGACCCCTTCTTGTCTTTGATTTCTACATCGAATTCTTGTAACAAGAGGATCCAACGGATGAGCCTTTGCTTCGAATCCGGTTTGGTTAGCAGATATTTAATCGCCGCGTGGTCGGTATACACAACGAATTTAGACCCTATAAGATAAGACCTAAACTTTTCTAGCGCATACACTATTGCAAGTAGTTCTTTTTCCGTTGTGGCATAATTTATTTGAGCCTCGTTAAGAACCTTACTCGCATAATGTATCGCATGAAAAGTTTTGTCTTTTCTTTGGCCAAGTACCGCTCCAACAGCATAGTCACTCGCATCACACATTAGTTCAAAATTTTCATTCCAATCGGGAGCGACTATTATTGGAGCGGTAACCAATTTTTCTTTTAAAGCCTCAAAAGCTTGCAAACAATCTTTGGTGAAGAGAAATACCTGGTCCTTGGCGAGCAAATTGCTCAAAGGCTTAGCCACCTTTGAGAAGTCCTTGATAAAGCGCCGGTAGAACCCCGCGTGCCCCAAAAAGCTACGGATGCCCTTCACATTCACCGGAGGGGGTAATTTTTCAATCACTTCAACCTTAGCTCTATCCACTTCAAGCCCCCTTCTAGAGACTTTGTGGCCTAGCACGATCCCCTCGGTCACCATGAAGTGACACTTCTCCCAATTAAGCACCAAATTGGTCTTCACACATCTCTCCAACACCGTTTTCAAATTTGCCAAGCATAGACTAAATGTCCCACCAAATACCGAGAAGTCATCCATGAAGACTTCCATTGTTTTCTCTATTAGATCGACAAAAATGGCTTGCACACATCGTTGGAAGGTCGCCGGTGCATTGCACAGCCCAAAGGGCATTTTTCGGTATGCGAACACTCCAAACGGACACGTGAATGCCGTCTTCTCATGATCGGCCGGGTCAACCGTAATTTGATTGTACCCGGAGTAGCCGTCCAAAAAACAATAGTATTGTTGGCCCGATAGTCTTTCGAGCATTTGATCCATAAATGGGAGTGGAAAATGGTCCTTTCGAGTCGCGGTATTCAACCGCCTATAATCAATACACATTCTCCACCCCGTTGCAACTTTAGTGGGGATCAATTCGTCCTTGTCATTCTGGATCACGGTAATCCCCCCTTTCTTCAGAACAACGTGCACGGGACTAACCCATGGACTATCCGAGATCGGGTAAATCATTCCCGCATCCAATAACTTCACAACTTCCTTTCGAACAACCTCCTTCATGGTAGGATTTAAGCGGCGTTGTGGTTGAGCTACCGGCTTGAAATCCTCTTCCATCAAAATCTTGTGCATACAATAGGAGGGACTAATTCCTTTTAGATCGGAAAGAGTCCAACCCATGGCTTCTTGATTTGTTTTTAGCACAATGATTAGACGGGCTTTTTCTTCGTTTGTCAAAAGGTTGCTTATGATGACCGGCTTTGCCTCGGTCTCATCTAGGAACACATATTTCAAAGTAGAGGGTAGCACTTTCAATTCAATTGGCGCTTTTTCGTCAATAACCTCCTTTTTCAAGTTTTCCTCCTCTACTTCCCATGGTTGTAGGTCGTCTAGACTATCAAGTTCCTTTAAGCATTCCTCAAGAGCTAGCTCTTCTTCAACAGTGAAAACCTCCAATGAGTCGTCAAGAGCTAACTCCATAAGAGATATCTCATGAATATGCTTTGAAACCTCCATAATAGCGTCTTTGATCACATCGATGCGGAAGCTATCATTTCTATCTTTTGAATGCTTCATTGCCTCGAATAGATCGAATGTCACTTCCTCATTTTGAACTCGCACCTTCATTAAACCGTCATCAACATCTATCATCATCCGCGCGGTCTTCATGAACGGTCGGCCCAAGATGAGCGGAGCATCATCATCTTCCTCCATATCAATAACAATAAAATCGACCGGGAAAAAGAATTTGTCGACCTTCACCAAAACATCTTGGGCTACGCCATGAGGATGGGTCGTCGACTTATCCGCCAATTGCAACGTCATTCGGATGGACTTAATCTCAATGTTTCCAAGTCTCTTGATAATTCACAAAGGTATAAGATTAATGCTTGACCCCAAGTCAATAAGTCCTTTCCCGACATAAACGTCACCAATTTTAACCGGCAATGTAACTCTTCCCGGATCAACCTCTTTCTTAGGAAGCGTCCTTTGAATAATGGCACTACAGCTCGCATCAAGGACGATGGTCTCCGGTTCCGTATACCTCCGTTTTTTTATTAGTATGTCCTTCATGAACTTGGCATACTTGGGCATTTGCTCCAAGGCTTCGGCAAACGGAATGTTGATTTGCAACTGTTTAAAAATATCCATGAACCGGGCGTAATGCCGTTCATTCTCCCTTTTGGACGGAGCATGAGGATAAGGAAGGTTTTGGATTGGAGTAGCGCTCACTACCTCCTTTCCCTTTGCAACTCTAGCACTCTTCCATCTAGGCTTTTTCACTACCTCCCCTATTACCTCATCACTCGTATTTTTCTCAATCTCCACACCTTTTTTCTTTTCAACTTCACCATTATTTTTATTCTTTTCAACTTCTTCACCCTCACTCCACTCTCCTACTTCACCATCAACATTTTCCTCCAATATTTCCTCCTCAATTTCTTTCTCTTTCTCTCTTTGTTCACTCTCAACTCCTTTTTTATTCTCACTACCCAACTCCCTCCCACTTCTCGTCATGATCGCCTTACAATGTGCATTAGGATTTGTTTGCGTGTTTGCCGAAAAGGAAGGACCGGTTTGTTGTTCCGCGAGTTGCTTGGCAAGTTGCCCAACTTGAGTCTCGAGATTTTTTATGGCCACGTCATTGCTCTTTTGGTTAGCCATTGACATTTGCATGAATTGCGTCAATGTCTCTTCCAATTTAGAAGTTACGACCGGCGGTTGATAAGGATTTTGGGGAGGGTTTTGACGGCTAGAAGAACCACCTCCATAACCTTGGTTATGATAATAGTTGCTTCTAGGTTGGAACCCTTGGTTCCCTTGGTAATGTGGTTGTTGATTTTGAGGGTGCGGTTGATAAGGTTGTTGTTGTTGTTGTGGTCTCGGTTGATAGTCCCGTTGATTGGCCATGTAGTTTACTTCGTCAAAACCGGGAGGTGGACAAAATCCGGTGTCATGTTCACCTTTACAAAGTTCACAACAAGCTATTTGTTTAGCTTTTGACGGTTCTCTTAACTCTTTGATTTGCTGCGTTAAGAGTTCCACTTGTTGTGAGATGAGATTGTTTTGGGCAAGGATGGCATCGTTCGTCCCTAGCTCAAGCACTCCCGCCTTCTTCAAAGAATTTCCTCGACTTTGACTCTGAAGATCATTTAGAGCCATTCGATTGATAATGTTTGTAGCTTCTTCGGCACTTTTTGACAATAAAGAACCACCCGAGGTAGCATCCAACAACGTTTTGCAGTTTGGTTGAAGTCCATTTTTGAAGATATGGATTTGAGTCAATTCATCAAATCCATGCCCTTTACATTTCCGAAGCATGGACTTGAATCTTTCCCACGCTTCATTCAAAGATTCACTGGTTCCTTGTGAAAACACCGAGATGGCCGTCTTGGATTCCATGAACCGGTTATGGGAGAAGAATCTTTCGATGAATTTCTCTTCTAACACGTTCCAGTCTGTCA
This sequence comes from Lathyrus oleraceus, assembly GCF_024323335.1. Lineage (NCBI taxonomy): Eukaryota > Viridiplantae > Streptophyta > Magnoliopsida > Fabales > Fabaceae > Lathyrus > Lathyrus oleraceus. Next base: position 338,720,991 of record NC_066585.1, read on the forward strand.
TTACGGCTGGTGTTTGATCTAGGTACCAATCCTTTGCTTTACCGAGCAAAGCGTGGGGAAATAATCGTCTGAACAACGGAAGCTCCTGAGCCTGATCCACTCCGGCAGCCAATGCTATCTCATAAAATTTTGTGAGAAAAGCAAATGGGTCTTCATGGTCCATTCCGGTGAATGGACTTCCATATAATAGATTTAGAGTTCCCGTTTTCATCTCAGCTTGCCTTCCGGTGTGGTTGGCAAACTGAGCGGTGTTCCTTGGACTATTGATGCATGGAGTAGAAATAGGTGGTGGTGGTTGTGGCTCCATGTTCGGTATGAATGATGGTGGATTTGTGGTTGAAGAACTTTCTCCTTGCTCTTGGCGTTGTCTAGCCTGTTGCCTCCTACGTCTCGTTTTGCTATTGAGCCTCCTTGCGGTTCTCTCGATCTCAGGATCAAAAAGAAGTTCGTCCACAGGGATTTGCCCTCGCATAAAACGTAAGCTGCACACTAAACCAAACAGATTACAAGCACAAGTCAAAAATTCACAAGCTAAAACTTAAACAACCATTGCGATGCTCGCAATATCAATTTACAATCCCCGGCAACGGCGCCATTTTGTTAGTTGTATTTTTACGTGTCGGGTTTTTGTTATCGTATCCACAGGGATTGTAAGATATCACCGCCGTTCGATGGTTGTATTAATCTTAGCTCAAGTAACAATAGGGTTTTGATTGGTTGTCACGTTATCTTGCATAAAAAGGTATTAAATTGCGGTAAAAGTTATGGTTTGATTAAATGAGAAATATTGTCAAAGTTAGGGTTCAATGATTACTTTGCATGTATTTGTTCGGTCAACAATCCTATAAACTCCTTTAGATGATAAATCATTTCACAAAGTCCTCCCAATATGTTTCTCTCGAACACACATTGTGAGTTTTCCCATTTTGATCCATTGTTTCTCTCGAACACAATCTATCAAAATGACAACTTTTTTGGTTCAACCTTATGGTGAACAAAATCATTCATTACTATCTCTAGCTAACAAACAAGATTGGATGAAAACCTAGGTCAAGAGTTGGTAAACATCTCTCGATCATAAACCAACACAAAGAGTTTTAAATAGAAACAAAGTTTTCATCATATATTCACCATTAAAGAGTTTACATATGAATATCCTTACATTTACACCCAAAGCTAGTAATCACCTACATCTAACCTTGACAAATGGATGACTTAGCTACTCATTTTCATGGTAGCTTGGTCGGCAAGTTTCGGAAGAAGGTTGATCAACATCCAAGTCGGATAATCGATGTTGGATGGGAATCCACCTTCTTTTTGTAGAAGATGGTTACAAGATGAAGAGAAATGAAATCTAGGTCAAAAATATCTCTAGAGCAAAAGCTGGAAAAATAAAGTAAAACTAAGGTATGGTGCTCAAAAGTGGCACTTGCTACTTATAGAGTAGTACTGGGCTGTCATGCTCGCTAGGCGAGCAGAATGGCTCGCCTAGCGAGGGTCAAATTGTGGCACCTAAGGCACCTGTGCCCAGAGAAAACAGGGTCTGTTGAACTGTCATGTTCGCCTAGCGAACAAACCTTCGCCTAGCGAAGGACACGCTCCAACCTTCGCCCCAGCGAGGTTGAGAGGTTTTGCTACTGGAATGCTTGCTGGGGACTCGCTAGAGCTTCGCCTAGCGAGTGAGTGCTGGTTGCGCTTTTTACCAAAACAGAACGAACTCGCTACCACCTTCGCTAGCAGCTCGCCTAGCGAATTTATTGTCATTTTACTGGAGCTTTTCGCTAGCAGCTCGCCTAGCGAGCAGGCTGATGAATGCTTGTTTTCCTTGGTTCCTTTGCCAACTTTCTTGTGTCTCAAATTTCAATTATTTCATGCCTTCTTCCTGCACAATAACACACAAATCAAAGGCACCAAGCTTGTTTATCAATGTAATGCATTTCATGTAAAACAAATGTGGTTTTGACATTTTAGCAAGGAAATAGAGTGAAAGATACCCTTAATTGATGGCTCAAATAAGCACTTTTGGGTATCTAACAGTGATAAAAAATCATACCCCCAAGATAGCCCACCCACTAGGAGAGAAGCAAAAGTGTACAATGATCCTTGAGGCAATGATATGATATGATATGATGCCATGAGGGATCTTAGGGACAAAATTGGGGTCTTACAGATGCCCCTATTTAAGGTCATTCTAGCCGGAGAAGTGAAGTTTAGAAATCTTCATCTTGGCGCGGTAGAATGGGCTTTAATAACAGTAATGAGACAAATTTTGGTCCCTAAGAGACCTCATGATGCGGATGTATGCATGTGAAAGGCACAACAGACTCTGTGGGGATAAGGTTCACACAGAAGAAAAGACGATCCATCGGAGTAATACCCTCGCCAGGAACGGGGACATTAACAAGACTCTCATGGGGATTCTTATTGGGGATAAGAAAAAGAAAAAGAAAGCGTGAGCAGGTCACGACTCTGAGTTAAGGGATAACAAAACAGACTGGAGACTTTACCGGGGAAGTAAAGGACTCACACTGGGGATCAGAGGATTTCCAAAGGAAAGACATCCATTGGAATGACTCAAGCTGACTCACACAATGCACGTACTGGGGAGAACGCCAATACAGCAACACAAATAGGAACACAAATCTGCTGGAGAAATCTAGAAAAGACTTTCCAGGGGAAACCAAAGGATGAGATGTTACCGGTTAGTGAGTAACAAACTCAGGAAGAATGAATATCTAAAACCCGTATGAGGGTGAGAGACATCAATCAACCAAACATCTGAGAAAGACCTGAAAAAGGTACGTAAACTCAGGAAAATCTGACTCCACAGGGGACCAAGGTCATAATAGGGAGCAGACAGGAAGGAACACCAAGGATACCGGGTTGTAGGTATGTAACAGGTGACCGACTAAAGCGTGAATTGGTGTATGTTCCAAAACACTCATCATCCTGAAGAAAGCTAGAAAAGCAGACTTGTTTATAGGATGGACATTTGATTCTGTAAAGAATGCAAATCTTACTCAATTGGGGAAACAAACAAAGGATCCGACAAAAAAGTGCATGAGATATATTATCTATAGCCGTCAAAACGTAGATAACATACTCGCACGGAGATTATCCTGAACCGGGTTGTAGGTTGTTTATAGGATAAAGATCTGGAAACGTGAATTGGTTTGTGTTCCAAGACACTCATCATCCTGAAGAGAGCGAAAGCAAACTTGTTTATAAGATGGATATTCGATTCCACAAGGAATACGAATCTTACTCTGCGGAGAAAACAATCAAAAGATTGACCCAAGAGCGAAAGAGACATAATATCCATTACCGTCAGAACGTGGATAGTATACTCAAAAGGAAGATTATCCTGAACCGGGTTGTAGGTTGTTTATAGGATAAAAATCCGAAAATGTGAATTGGTTTGTGTTCCAAGACACTCATCATCCTGAAGAGAGCGAAAGCAAACTTGTTTATAGGATGAATATTCGATTCTACAAAGAATACGAATCTTACCCTATTGGGGAAGATCAACAAAGAATTCCAACCAAAGAGTGCATGAGACATATTATTCATTACCGGCAGACCGTGAATAATATACTTGAAAGGAAAAGACACCAGAGATACCGAAGTATATAATAGGCGACTAACCAAAAAGGAGAGACAATCGATACCAAGCATCCGGGTAAACGAAAGACAACTCAAAGGGATAAATTGCAAGCATCCGGCAATTATCCGAAACAACAAATATTCGATTCCGCAAAAGGGAAATAACGAATCTTACTCGACTAAAGAAACACAAGAGGTTTCAACTGAAGAGTGAATGAGATATATTATTCATAGCCGTCAAAACGTGAATAATAACCTCTAGAGGAAGATTATCCTGAACCGGGTTGTAGGTTGTTTATAGGATAAAAATCCGAAAAGAAAGGCATCGGGATACCAAACCAGGTATATAAAGATGGCCGATCAAAGGGAGCAACAGACATTACCAACAAGAGGGTAAATGAAAGGCGATCTGCTGAGGATTCACTGGTGAGAATCAATGATCCGGGGATGAATTGCATAAACAGCAATTATCCACAACGACAAGCTGGGGATATATTGATGACAATCAACTATCCGGGGAACACCATCACTGACAAACGGTGAAGGGACCCACTGGGGATAAAATTGCTAGCATACGGCAATTATCCACAAAAGATTTGCTGGGGATATAAGTGCTTATTCAAGCGACTCATCCAAGCGAAGGAAAATCGATATCGAATACTAGATGAAGATAACCATAAAGAGGGGATTACATCTACCAAAAGATTGGATAGAAAACCACAGAAAGGGAATTGTCATCGGTTGGGATGAACAACAAAGTTGACTCCGTTAGGGGAGAAAACGGGGTTTGTAACTACCGGGTAGTAGGTAGAAAACCGCAAAGATAGGACTTACAACTGCTGGTTTGTAGGCAGAGGCCAAACATTCCACTGAGGATAAGATGAATGAGCGCCGGTTTGTAAGCAACTATTCATTTATACCACAGGGAAGTGCAAGAGACAGTTGAAAAAGGGGGGCCAATTTAGGATCAAACCAAAAAGGCGGACTGAATCAAGACTCGTCCTGATGAGGATATAACTCAAAAGGGTAAACCCGTCCCAAGGTGTGTTGGGAGGGAACGGAAACAACCGTCATCCACGAGGATGTATCTCAGTGGGGAAATGGCAGGAAAGGATAGACACTTTCTGCTTAAGGGCTGACTCTATTTCGAGAGATTAACACCCGACATCTGCTTTGGGAGATCTATAAAGGAGACCTATATCACCATAGCAGGAAACAACAAACAAAAGCTATATGGCAAAAAATGCAACATGAATATCTGAATGTTTATTAGTATGCATGAATATGCATGATTTATGTTTGATGAATGCTGACGAAACAAACAGTTCTAACACAAACAGGACCAGGAATCAAACATCCGGTACGATACTTCCAGGGAAAACCAAGGAGGTCCAACTGGAAAGCCAATCTGCAGGAGATCTTCAAGCTGAAAAGCAAAGATCTGCGGGGAGGCAAAAGATCAGAGAATGCACAAAATCTCTGAGTGATGGATCAGCAATCAACCCAACTGGAGTACAGAAAGTCACAACAGGAAATAACGGCCACAAAGACAAATCTGTTGGGGAATGGGATAAATCCCAAAATATCTGCAGGGGAACAAGAGCTCACTGCTATGAAAGCAGCTCTACAATAACTCCACTGGGGAACAACCCACAAAGGGAGAACAGATCATCCACGTAGAATCTGGCTGCACAAGCAACTCTACCTGGGGATAATGCAAGTATCCATTCCATTGGGGAACAACCCGCTGAGGAGGATGAAAAGATCACGCAAGTAGATTCTGCGACAAGCCACTCTACTGGGGATCAAAAGTAATCAGGGAACCAACCCAAATCTCTGGATGATAGGTCACCAACCAACCCTTACTGGGGAAAAACAGAGGTTTCCGACTCTGGCGGAGATGCTGAGGGGAATATCACGGATGCAATCCTGACTCTGTTGAGGAATATCCATAACTGTTGAGGAGGAACACAATCACTGCCCTGCTGCGGGAATAAACGCACTGATGGGGAGATATTGCAACTCCACTGGCGACGTGGCCAGGTGTAAGACCCCAATTTTGGGCCCTAAGATCCCTCATGGCCCATATCATATCATATCATAACCTCAAGGATCATTGCATGCCTTTGTCCCTTCCTGGTGGGTTAGATTGCCTTGTGGGTTTGTTTTTGGATCACCAAGCATACTTTGCATTTGTATATCTTTGCTTTCATATGTTTATCACTCAAAAAATACAAAAATATTGTCAGTCTAACCTTGTTGCTTGCAGTTGAAGCAATCATCAGCAATTAGGTCAAAGTCAGTCATTGATCAGTCAAAGCCATGGATGGTGGCCATTCTTGCAGAATTTGGGCACCATGATCAATAATCAAGAGTTCATATAACTTGGGACATCATTTGGAATCAAGGTCTCAAAGAATTAGGGTTTGGAATTCATCAGAAGTGGTTCAGTCATGCAAAACCCTAGACAAGTCAACAGAAAGTCAAGCTTGGTCAACTGTGGATTTAATCAATGATTTGATGGATAGAATTGATTTGAAGGAGCTCATTCATGCTTGTATAAGCCTCATATATCATGTCAAGCCTCATCATGGAAGAAAATCAAGCCAATCAGAAAAATTTCCAAAAATAGCAAGTGGACCTGTAATTTTAACTGCCAAAAATGGAAACTTCTTGATCCTCAACTTACATCATGATACAAGCTTCAAATGAATTTTTGCCCAACATGAAAGTTGAAGATCTTGTCTTCCCATTTTCAAAAAGTCCAAGAACTCTCAAATCCCATGTGTGGTTGTCAAGATATGATCAAATCATTTTCACCAATTTTTGAACTTCACAGAGCCATATCTCTCAAACCATAAGGCCAAATTTGGTGGGGTTTTTTCCTACACACCACATTTTTCATCCTCTTTCCAAAAATATAAATTTCATGACCTAAAACCTTACCATTCAAAATGGCATTTTTGGACCTTTTTCATTTAAAATCAAAGTTTGACTCAAAGTTGACTTTTTGATCCTTTGACTTTTTCTCATTTTTGCCAATTGGGAAATGTTTTAAATCACATTTGAAACTTGTTCCAAGCCTTAAACCATGTTCATTGCACCATTACATCACCATTATGGACCAAAATGCCAAATTGGTAAAATGTGCAAAATGACTTCATTTGAACAAGGCAAGCTAGCAATCCAAGTACAAACCAAAAACAGCAAAAGCAAGGTCATTTTACAGCTGGTTGCAGGCCCAATTCGGGTACAGCTTTGCACCACCATTTCCATTTGTACACAATTAGCAAAATGGCATTTGGATTTCATTTGACAAAACCTGGTTAGCACATGATTAAGCAAGGATAAACAGAGGTATAAGAGCTCATTCTCAGCATTTCTAAACCTAGTTTTTGACAGCCACCAAACAGAAAAACACATATTCTCTTTCTTGCATTTTGGCATTTGAACAATTTCTGCAAAACCCTTGAAGAAACTCGAGCAAGCCTTGCATCCTTCATCATCCAGCCCATCTTGTGAAGCTTTTTGAACCACCATTTCTCAACTGGAACTTCATCTGCAGAACCTGTTTTCTCCAAGCATCTCAAATGGCAGTTTGAATCGTGGGAGCTTCCAAGCATCATCAAGCTCATTTTCCTCAAGGATTCATCATTGCCAAGCATCATCTTCACCTGTTTGCCTTTAAATCCATCAAAGCAGCCCTGTTTTCGATTTTTCTTCCAAAACAAGTAAGTAACCGACCTTCTCCTTTTGCCATGCCATAATGTGTTTATGAAAGGTTCTTATATGCTGGTTTCAATGCACTTTATTTCATTTAAAATGGTGCTCTTATGAGGGAGAAATCTGAGTTTTTATTTTTGCCTCCAAACCTATTTCCCATCGATTTGCTCACATGGTTGTGATTTCATGAAAACCATTGCTATGTGATGTTTGTATTCAGTTTGATGAAGCTATTGATATGCGTATGGTTGATTTCTGGGCATGTTGATTCTTGTTGATTCTGCATATTATTGATGAAGGCATGTTGCTGTTTTGAAACCCTCATACTGTTTCCAGAAATCCAGCTCATATGTTTTGGTTGCTGTGTGTTATATGTTGTATAAGCATCAGGAGTGTATTATCATGTGGTATCCATGTTGTTGTTTGATTTTTATTTGTTAATGAACATGAAGATAGTGCCCTGCTGTTTGAAACCCCATGAATATCCCAGGAAATCCATGTGAGACATGTTGTATGCTGTTGTTTGGGTTGCAGCATGAACATTACCAATGCCATGATTAGTTGTATGTTGTTGAAATTTCGATTGATGATGATGTTGGTGAACCAAATTTCAAACCATTGCTGCTAAAACCTTACTGCTGCTGTTAAACATTACCCTGCACCAGAAAAATCCCATGTTTGTTGCTGTTTAGTTGTTCTCAAATGTTGCATGGGGATAGAATGTCATGGCCATGTTTGACTTTTGATGTTGGTTTATGTTTGTTGTTCATGATGATAAAGTTGAATGATGAAGCTTGCCCTGCTGTTTGAGCCTTATGAACATTGTCCTAAAAATCCATTTGATTGTGCTGTATGCTGTTGATTGCCTGCTGCTACACATTGCCAAATGCTATGCTGCTATGTGCTGTTGTTCATGTGTTGGGTGATTTAAATGATGAACATGATGATGAATGGATACTGCTGCTGTTGTTTGTTTTGATTGCATGAGCCACTACCACTTGCTATGCCATATGCCTTGCTGTTTATTTTTTTCAATTAATGATGAGTTTTCAATGACAATGTGTATGCTGTTGTGATTGCTTAGATGAACTAGGTTTGAGTTTTGTTGATGAACATGAGCTGCCATGCTAATTAAACCCTGCTGCTATTTGAAACCCCATGAACCATGCTGCTGAAACTTGCCATGATAAATCCTGTTGTTTTTCCAGAAAACTAGCTCATGTATGTTGATTGCTGTTTGTTATATGAGCATCATGGTTGTGTTGCATTTGTGGTTTCCATGTGGTTGTTTAATTTTGATATGATGATGAGCATGGATGATGAATATGAAGATGCTGCTAAAACCTTGCTGTTGTTCAAACCTGCCCTGTCCAGAAATTCCATTTGTTTTTGTTTGTTTTGTTGTGGGTTAATGATGATGCTGTTACCATACTATGGAAATATCGATTGATTGTTGAATGTTAGTGATGATGTTGCTACTGCTGTTACATGAACTATAACTCTGCCCAGAACTTGCATGTTTGTTGTGTTGGGTCGTAGATGCTTGATCATGGTATGATTGTTATGTTGCATGCTGCTGTTAGTTGATTTTGTTTTGTTGGATTGCTTGAAGATAAGTTGCCAAGCCATGCTGCACATAAACCCTAGGGTTTTTCTTAAACCCAGAATCTTCAATCCATTGGCCACGGTACTGTTTTATTGCCAGCCAGCCAATCACGTTATTTCCCACACCTCCCCAATGCACGGTCGTTTCACTTAAGTTGGCCATCAACTACAAGACTGCCACCGTTGACTTCATGTTGACCCCATATGCCATGCATTTTGTTCATGCTTGCCTCCATATTTCATCCAACTTCAATAAATTATTTCTCATTCAATTTAATTCCAAAAATCCTGAATTTTTTTCCATCATGACCACAATTGAGTCTAGTATTTTATGGTGAATTTTAATTAATTTTTCAGTGGCTGGATTTTAAATGATAATTATTTTCTTCACATGTGTGCATAAATGATACATTGAGCCATTCCTTTTGTGAAATTCTCATGTTGCATCCAATGAGCCTGAAATTTTTTGTGGTGAAACTAGACACATTGACCTTCATTTCCATATAAAGTTTGTGCATTTATCATTTGTGGATTGAGAATTATGATTTTCTGAAGTTATGTGTTACATTTGGTGCTACACCATGATCATGTATTTTCCCAATTTTTGTTCACATGCTTTCTCTTATCCAATTGACCCCAAATTTGCATGAGTGATCTATCACATGTCTAGTTTGTGTATGAATTTTCTTGGAATTAATCTTGCTGTTTTCCATTTGAGTGAGAATTTTCTTCCATGCTTGGTCATTTGTTGACTTTTTGTGCTATGCATTGCCAAATCTTTTGTGAAATCCTCATACCATATTGTATGTCCCTGAAATTTCATATGTGATAACTAGACATCTCAAGCTTTGCATTGGTGTTAATCTCATTCATTTCTCTTCTGTTTTCAAATTGATATGATTTTTTGAAGTTGACCCATGCTTGTTGACTTTCACCATGCTTACTTGAATTTGGTCTGACTTCATGATTTTACTTGAATGCCTTCCTCTCATCCAAATGCCATGAAATTTTACATGCTTGCTATGTTAGATGTTAGGATTGAGTGTGATTTATTTCATAATTTTTGAGATTGTTTGAGTTGACTTTTGAATGAAGTCTTTGCTGTTGACTTTTGTATGCTTCTCTTGCCATGCTTTGCATCCTTTTGCATATGAAATGACCATGATGCATGATATAATTATGAATCCAATTGAGAATGCTTCTTGAATGTTTAAACTTGGTTTGGGTTGACTTTTCCTTGCTGCCTTGATTTTTTCTTTCATCTTTGACCCTAGGCTAGTCCTAGTGGTCTTCTAAGCTTATGTTGAGTTCATCTGTTTCAGGTTGAGCACCAATGCCCCAGAGACCTTTCAATTTTGATTGAGTTGGTTTGTTTATCATGTGCTAACACTTGTTTTGTAGGTTGACTCATATTGCTTGAGTCCTTGTGCCTTGCACAATTGATCCCTCTGTGGTTGACTTTTGTTTATCCATTTGCTTTTGATTTTGACTGTTGAGCTGTTTGCTAATAAGTTTGACTTTTTCAGGTACTTTAGTTGCTTAAGTTCTTTGAACTTGCTTGCTTGCTTTGCTTTTTAGCATTTGCTTTGAGGTATAAATACTTCTTCTTCATGTAGTCTGGAGACCCGGTCTGTTATTTGACCGGGCAAACTGTCTGAAGTCCTCCTTAAGAGGCAATGCCTGTGTTTGTTTATATTTGTCCCAAGCAGGAAAAGTCCTTCAAGTAAGGCAATTGGTGGAAGGTAGGGATAAGCAATCTATCCCCCACTATTCAGTGTGTCCTCTCTTTGCTCCCATTACATGGTTGAAGCATTGCGATAAAAACCCAAGATCTATCGAGTCAATAATGTGGAGAGAGTTCCTACTTTCTGAACTCCCACACTTTCTTTGATGCTCTCTCTGATATGAGATTGAAGCAATGAGGCACACCCCTCATCTCCTATTCATCTGCTTCACCTTAGCCTCTCAATGGCAAGGTTAAGAGCGACCTTCACCTATTACAGTGGACTTTTAAAGTCAAACCCTCTTGTGTAAGCCCCCATTGTTTGGCTATAGAGTGTGTTGTTTGCTATTCATTGATTGACTGTTTGCTTCATGTGCACTTGCTTGCCTGTATGCTATGCATTTATCATCATCATCAATTGCCATTAATGCATGATCATCTCATTTATCTTTGTGATGCTATCATTGTTGTTTGCCCATTGAGGACAATTGTAAGTCCATTGCCTTGGCATTTGTTCCTATGACATGGAAGGATAGAGTGTAAGACCTCATTGGTCACTCATATCTTCTGTTTATCTGTGTGTATGTGAGGATACAGTTATAAGTCCCTGTGAGTTGGCATCTGCTTTCCTGTGATCATAGTTTGTTCATCTGTTTGTATGAGAGGTTGCAATTATAAGTCCCTGTAAGTTGGCATTTGCATTCCTGTGATCATATTGTTGCTTTTGTTCTTGTATGTGAGGATCCATTATAAGTCCCTGTAATGTGGCATTGGATTTCCTGTGAGCATACTGTGAAGTTAACCTAAGTCCAGACAAATTGGCAGTTGACTTCCATATTTCATCTTTGTTTTTCTTTTGAGGAGATTGGTGTAAGACCATTGAGTGGCATCTGATATCCATTTCTGTTTTAGGAGACTGGTGTAAATCCATCTATTGGTATCCGGTATCCGCTTTATTTCTTTGCCTGTGGAGATTAGTGTAAGACCATTGAGTGGCATCTGATATCCCATTTTGTTTTAGGAGATTGGTATAAGACCATTGATTGGCATCCGATATCCGCTTTTGCTTGCTTTGCCTGTTTATTATTATTAATTGCTATTCCAAAGGACACACTTGAATCATCTGTTATATGATTTCAAGAAGTGAACCTTCTAAGAAGTTTTACAATCCATTTCCATCTATTCATCATTCATTATGTCCTAAACCTTTTCACACTCTACCTTTCAAATTTGACCTAAGTGTTGTGCAAACATCTTCATGTTTTCTAACTAAAAACCTGGACCCAAGTCCTTGACTTTTTTCAAACTCCATTTTCATAATACTTCTTTCGAATCAATCTTAATCATACTCTGACTTCACTTTTCATAATCACAATCAATTAACTTCACTCATTCACTTGTTTTGGCTCTGTCCATTGTTAATCTTTTCATGCATTAGCCATAGGTTTCAATTATCTTTGTGGTTGATGTAAATCTTGCCTATCCTTAGTGAGTCGACAGTAAGACTTCCGTACTGAAAACAGGGCTAACCCCTCAAGTACGTCGAAGCTATCCTCGCATGGTGGATGTTGTTTTTGGTCGAGTGTTCTCCCATTGATAATGAAAAGCCTCAGTGCTTGTGTTTAAAACTGAATCCACCAACTTTTGGAAATCTTTTAGCCGAACTACGGTGTTCTGATCCTTACCTTTGATGGAAGGTACGTAGGCAACGGGTTCATCCGTTCGAACCCAATAACCCAATAACCTAATAAAATGTATATTCTTTTCTCATCATCCCAATCATGTTTGCACAACCTTTATGTCATAACAAATAACAATTTTTTACAACAAGTGTGAAAAGGGCTCCCTAGGAGTACCTAGGACGTAGTGGGTGCCTAACACCTTCCCATTGCGTAATTTACCCCTTACCCAGAATCTCTGATCTTTTTATTAGTTTTCTACGTGTAAAACTTCTTAGGCTTTTGTTCGCTTTTTAGCCAGTCCTTTGGATAAATAAAAGTGCGGTGGCGACTCGAAATTTTCAATGTATCCCTAGCTTATGATTTAATCGATAGATCATATAGCGACGAATACACCGTCACAGAAAAGTGGCGACTCTGCTGGGGAGAATATACATCAGAATCCTTGGTGGTATTGCCTACTTTTCACCCTTTGTTGTGCTATATTATTATTTGTCATTTGACATATTTTTGTACAATTTGGGATCACTGTATTGATTGTAATGTGTGAATTGCTTGATATACATTTGCTGTTTGCTTTGGTGATCTGTGAGATGAGTTCTATACCCGAACTCGAGTGCTCTCTAGGATAGGAGAATGGCATAGTCTTGTTGACTGGTGTGGAGTATTCCTTAGCCAGTTGACTTGCGAGCCCATTCACTTGGTGGAGGTCATGTTGGATTAATAATGTCACACAAGTTATTTGTGGTTAGGCATTATTCTTTCAATCATGTTCCGCAGAAGCCAAGGACCTTAGTTTACCAAACCCATCTTGGCCTATTTTTTAGGACCGTAGTGCGGAGGTCGTTCAGATGTCAGTTCTGATACGATTGTCACGCGATACTACACTCATAAGAGTTTCTCTTGAGAATATTCTTGGAATACGAGTATTCGTTCCTCCGATAATATTCGAAAGATGGAACGATGATTATGGGAACCTCTGATAGAACATGTCTGGCAGGTTTAAACCCTAGTACACTCCCTTTGGGTGGTTCTTAACCAAGACTCCATGCTCGTGACTCTCAACAAACCCGTGATTCGTGGTTGAGTCGTTCAAACATTGTTAATATCAATGGATCCCGGATCAGGTGTAAAACCTAAATCCACCAAAGCGGCTGGTTGATATTAGGAATGTTTGAACCGGTTCATGTACCGTTAATATCAATGGAACTTGGGTGTCGATAAGGTGAAAACCTAAAATCCACCAAAATGGATGATTGATATTAGGGATACATAGAGCTTTCCCACGACCTTTGTTTGGTGTGCTTTGCTTGATCCTTGAGTGTGTTTGTTGCATTCATGCATTCACGCATTCATCCGCATTCATGTCATCAAAAAAGAGAAATTTTCAAGGAATTTAAAGGGTTATTTGCAAAATTTTCAGACATGGAAAGACCGAAAAGGCATACAAAGAAATACAGCTTCAAGCAGCCTGATGTAAAAGAGTTAAGGAATCTGACATCGTATGTATTAGATCCCTTGGGTTTCAAAGCTCGATATGGGAAGCTTCTGCCGCTGTTGACTACTCAAGTGGATGAGGGATTGATGAGCACTCTTGCTCAGTTCTACGATCCGCTCTATCATTGCTTCTTATTTCCGGACTTCCAGCTATTGCCGACCTTGGAAGAATACTCTCACCTCATTGGGATTCCGATTCTGGACCAAGTGCCGTTCAGTGGCTTAGAGAGTATTCCAGCTGCTCGAGAAATTTCTAGCCTGTTGCACATAGATGAAGATCTGATTAGAGCTAATCTGACTACCAAAGGCGGAATTCAAGGTTTTCCTTCCGAGTTCCTCATTGCCCAAGCTACCTTTTATGGGAAGGCCATGAGTGAGGATGCCTTTGAGGCTCTATTCGTATTGCTCATCTATGGATTGGTGCTGTTTCCCAACTTCGACAAGTTCGTCGACATGAATGCCATTAGGATCTTTGCAGTCCTTAATCCAGTTCCGACCTTGTTGGGTGATGCGTATGTCTCCATGCACTTAAGGAATATGAAGAATGGAGGAGTCATTGTCTGCTGTTTACCCCTGCTGTACAAGTGGTTTATTTCGCACTTGCCGCAGACAGTTGCTTTCAAGGAGAACAAGGGATGTCTACGGTGGTCTCAGAGACTCATGTCTCTCACCAATGATGATATCACCTGGTATGATCGCGTGTACGATACCGTTCAGATCATCAATTCTTGTGGCGAATTCCCCAATGTGCCTCTTCTTGGTACATGTGGTGGGATTACCTACAACCCTACGCTTGCACGTCGTCAGCTTGGGTTCCCCCTAAAGGATAAACCCCATAACATTCTGTTAGAAGGTGTGTTCTTTCAGGAGGGTAAAGATCCCCAAGGCCTGAAAGCCAGATTTGTCCGCGCTTGGCGCAATATTCGCATAAAGAGTAGGAATGAATTGGGTCCAAAGAACTGCATTGCTTTGGAACCCTATACCTCTTGGGTCAGACAGAGGGCTGCTACCTACCTGATGCCGTATGATCATCCGAAACCTACACTGTTGGATGTGGCTGGGCCTTCAACCCTCCCTACCCAACGTGTAGAGGAGTTGAGAGAAGAAGACCTTTCGCGTGCCTGGATCCGCGAGAGAGAGGAATTGCTGCAGCAGCTCAAGGAGAAGGATGATATGATTGAATTTCTCGAGCACCGAGTGATCGATGATCCGAACGACACTTGGACTTCTCTGCTTCCTCAGTCTTCCAAATTCTGGAAAAGGAAGTATGATCAACTTGCTAAGGAGAAGGCTGATATGGAGACTGCCTATGAGAGAGAGATCAAGAAGTTGTACACTTCTCGTCTTCCAGCATCCCGAGCTAATAGGGATCCATAAGATGTTATTTACCTTTTCTCTTTGTAATATTTAAAAGAATGCTGTACTTCTTTGTCTTAATATTTTGAATGAAATATTTTCCATGAGCAATCAAAATGTTTAAATATTCGAAATGTTGCAAATGATACCCTAAGGGTTCCTTGAAAATCAAAGCATTTGCACAAAGCATTTCATGCATCATTCCTGCATAAACAGGTACCCATGTTTCTGGTCTTCTGGTTCTAACCCTCTGCTCTTCATTTATTTTGAAGACAAGCTGACTCACCGGTATTATACGAGAGTCAACTCCGCCAGAATCATGGAGCAGTTGGAACAAGAGAACCAGAGTTTGAGAGATGAAGTCGCCAGACTTGGCGCTCTGATGGAGCAACTTCTTGCTGCCCAGAATCAGCCTGCTCCTCAACCAGCAACTCCGGTTCAGCGGACTGTTATATCTGAAATAGCTACATCAACGGTGCCTGTCAGTGCCCATCAGCCAAATGCCATGCCTCCCGGTTTTCCTTGGGGGATGCCTCCAGGCTTTATGCCCGATCTGCCAGCTCCTACGTTTGCTCAAATGCCGGCATCTAGCCCGATCCCTATTCCCGTTCCTCCTGTCGTGCATACCATGCCTAGGGTAGACGACACCATTTATCATTCTGAGGCATCTGAGGGCTCAGATGTTCACGAGAAGATGGATGCTATGAACGATCAATTCCTTGAGCTGAGAAAGGAATTGAGAACTCTCCGTGGCAAAGATCTCTTCGGCAAGTCAGCAGCCGAACTTTGTCTAGTTCCCGGCGTTAAAATACCAGTCAAATTCAAGGTCCCAGACTTTGAAAAGTATAAAGGGAACACTTGTCCTTTGGCACACTTAGTCATGTATGCCAGAAAGATGTCCACGCAGACCGACAACGATCAACTCTTGATCCACTACTTCCAAGACAGTTTGTCTGGTGCTGCTCTCCGTTGGTATATGAGTCTGGACAGTGCCAACATCCGCTCTTTCAACGATCTTGGCGAAGCTTTCGTCAAGCAATACAAGTACAACGTTGACATGGCGCCTGACAGAGATCAACTCAGGTCTATGTCACAAAAGGACAAGGAGTCGTTCAAGGAGTACGCCCAGAGATGGCGTGAGCTGGCAGCTCAAATCACTCCACCATTAGAAGAGAAGGAGATGACCAAGATCTTTCTGAAGACTCTTGGGTCATTTTACTATGAGAGAATGGTGGCCAGCGCTCCCTCTGATTTCACCGAGATGGTGAACATGGGGATGCGTCTCGAAGAAGGTGTCCGCGAAGGACGGTTGGCAAAAGATGATGGTTTTTCCTCTAAGCGATATGGAGCATTTAAGAGGAAAGAAGGTGAAGCGCATGCCGTGCAATCTCAGCCAAAACAAAGAAGACCCTCTGTTCAGAGGAAGCCTGCACGACATTCCGGTCATCAGCACCAGGTGGCTCACGTAGCACCTGTTTTCAAGGACAATGCTCCTCAACGTCAGCAATATCAACCTCAACAGTATCAACATCAGCAACAATATAAACAACCCCAGTATCAACAACAATCTCGTCCACAGCAACAGGCTTACCAGCCTCGTGGGAATACGAGTAATCAAGCAAACGCAGGTTATGAAAGGAAGAAGATCAGCTTCGATCCAATTCCGATGTCGTATACGGAGTTATATCCCTCTCTGATAGAGCGGAAGTTGGTTTCTCCAAGAGATCCTCCGGCTATACCGGCCAACCCTCAGTGGTGGTATAAGCCTGACGAGCATTGCGTCTATCACTCTGGCGCTCCGGGCCATGACATTGAAAATTGTCTCCAGCTGAAGACTAAGGTTCAAGACCTTATGAGAAGCGGAATTCTGAGTTTTGAAGACTCCAACCCAAATGTCACCAGGAACCCATTGCCTTCGCATGGGAAATCTGTGAATATGATCCAGGAGGACCTTGGGAAGTACAAGGTTAAATACGTCAGCCATATCCGACAGTCATTGGTTGGATTACATAAAATGCTGTGTCAGCACAGCTATTTGAAGCATAACCATGATCAGTGCCGCGTCTGCTCGGTCAATCGTTTGGGTTGTGACCAAGTTCGCAAGGAATTACAAATGCTGTTGAACGAAGGTACCATTGAGATTCTCCAGAATCGCAATGTGGATGTTGTTGAGCCCGAGGTAAGTGTCATCTCCCCGGTGTTCAAATTGCCTGAGCCTGTTGTTATTCGCTACAATAGCAACAAGCCGAAGGCTCCACCTGCTTTGATCATCAAACCAGCCGGCCCTGTGCCGTATTCATCTGATAAAGCCGTACCTTTCCGGTACAATCCTGTTGCTGTCCAGGATGGGGTTGAGGTACCTCTGCCGTCTACTTCCGTGACCACTATCGCTGATGTTAGTGGGTTGACCCGCAGTGGTCGTGTGTTTTCTGTGCCTGCTAAGGCTACCGCTTCTGACACCGTTGTGCACCCTGTAGGGAATGCTGTGAATGTTCAGAATCCGGCACTTGCTGTTGCCCAGCCTTCCTCCTCTGTACAAAAGACTCCTGTTTCTTCAGGTGGCCCGAGTGGCATTATTGATGAAGAATCTGATGAGATGCTGAGGCTCATCAGAAAGAGTGAGTACAATATTGTAGACCAGCTTCTACACACGCCCTCCAAGATTTCTATTCTTTCTCTATTGCTGAATTCAGAACCCCATCGGGAATCTCTGCAGAAAGTCTTGGACCTGGCGTACGTTGATCACGACGTCACCCTGGAACAATTTGATAGTATTGTTGCAAACATCACCGCTTGCAACACTCTGAGCTTTTGTGACGCTGATCTCCCTGAGGAGGGAAGAGACCACAACATGGCTTTACACATATCAATGAATTGCAAATCTGATGCAATGTCCAATGTACTGGTGGACACTGGATCATCTCTGAACGTATTGCCAAAATCCACACTCTCTCGTCTGTCATATCAAGGTCCTCCTATGAGGCAGAGTGGGGTTGTTGTGAAAGCATTTGATGGGTCGCGCAAGACCGTGATTGGGGAAGTTGATCTCCCAATCAAGATAGGACCAAGTGATTTCCAGATCACTTTTCAAGTAATGGATATCCACCCATCATACAGCTGTCTCTTAGGCAGACCATGGATTCATGAGGCTGGCGCCGTGACATCCACCCTACACCAAAAGCTGAAGTTTGTCAAAAACAAGAAATTGGTTGTAGTAGGGGGAGAAAAGGCTCTCCTGGTCAGTAATTTGTCTTCTTTCTCGTACATTGATGCAGAGGATGAAGTTGGAACTCAGTTTCAAGCTTTATCTATTGATAAACCAATCGAGAAGAAGTCTCCTTCATTCACTTCCTACCGTGATGCAAAGCTGGCCATTGAATGTGGTGCAGTTGCTGGATTAGGGAAAGTGCTTGAACTTGAAGATAACCGATCCCGGGCTGGCATTGGCTTTGGTTCTGGGGCATGCAATGAGCAAGGTCTGTTCACCAGTGGAGGATTCATCCATGCTGATCAACCTGCTGAAGAAGAAGCTGTTGCTATCTTTGAAGAAGATGCAGAAGATTTGAACAATTTTGTCATTCCTGGTGGTGTCTTGCCACAATTGGGTCGCTGTGGATGTTCCTACGGTCATTCATAAGTCAGCGTTGATTTGTTCATTTTGTTTAAAACCCTTCTCCCATGCCAAAAGGAGAAGTGATGACATTGTTGGCAGCATTTAATACAATGATGTTTTCATTCAATTAATGCATTGTTTAACATTTGTTTTTCCTTTGTTTTCACTTTTTGCTTTTGCATGAAATCAGTGATCACAAAAAACCATGAAAAACAAGAAAACAACTTTTTCATCTGCATAAATGATTTGCTTGTTTAAAATTCAAAAGCTTTTCATTATCCAGAATCATTATGCAGGGATTTCTAAACCCATTGAACATAATGATCCAACGCCATCTCCCAATCTTGAAGTCCTTGTATCTGGGGCAGAGGAAGATGATGATGAAGGGGATTCCTGACGAGATTACCCGCCTTCTTGAGCACAAAAGAAGCTCATTCAGCTGTATCATGAGAATCAGCAAAACAGTCAAACTGGGACATTAAAAAAAAAAAATCAAAAAAAAAAAAAAAAAAAAAAAAAGAAAGAAAGAAGAAAGAGGGTGAAAAATAAGAAAAAATCAAAAAAACAGGAAAAATTTTTTCAAAATTTTTCCAAGGGAAAAAGAAAAAGTATACCCTCAAGTCCCAAGTTGACTGATGCTGAATGGATTCAGAGTCGTTATGACCAGTTGAATTTGATCGAAGAGAAACGATTAACTGCCACGTGCCATGGTCAGCTATATCAGCAAAGAATGAAGAAAGCATTCGACAAGAAGGTCAAGCCTCGTGTGTTCCGAGAAGGTGACCTTGTGCTCAAGAAAGTTTTGTCTTTCGCGCCCGATTCCAGGGGCAAGTGGACTCCAAACTACGAGGGTCCATATGTTGTTAAGAGAGCCTTTTCAGGCGGTGCTTTGATGCTTACAACAATGGATGGGAAGGATTTCACTCGTCCTGTGAATTCAGATGCAGTTAAAAGATACTTTGCCTAAAAAAAAGTATATGCAAATGAAAAAAAACAAATGAAAAAAACAGAATAGCTCGCTAAGTTGAAAACCCGAAAGGGCGGCTTAGGCAAAAATGAGCGTCTCGGTGGAGAACCCGCAAGGGTAATCCAGGCAAAAATTAGAGACTTAAAAAAAAAAAAAAGAATATATTTGCATCCCGCTAGATTGAGTACCTCACCCTGGGGCAATCTAGGCAAAAATTAGGGATTTGGCAAGTAACTGCATCCTGACAAGACTTTTTGTTCATCAGTCGTCATTTTGTCAGAAAATTCTCGATTCGTCGTCAACTGAAGCTTCGGATACATCGAGATTCAAATTGGTAGAGAAAGGATCATTATGTTCAATGTAGCCCTCTTCCAATATATATCACTGATTTCAAATTTGTATAGATCTATGGAGTCTTGCCATTTGCAGACTACCATTCCATCAAATCAATTTGAGCTTTTTATCCAATTATTTGCACTCTTATTTGTTTCAATTCAACAAATGTTTTGCATGTTTTAAATTGATAAAATGTCATTGTTTTAAACAAATCAAATTTTTTCAAATTTTTTTGTTTAAACAAAGTGAACATTCACAAGATTGAAAGGATACTCAAGAATATCTCAGTGCTCTCCCGAGGGTGGCATGATTCCCAACAGGTAAGACATTTGTTCATATTCCTGGTTTGGCGGTACCTTCTTTCTTCAGATATTTGTTGAGGTTGTTCCTCAGACAGAGTTGTTGATGGGGTTGTTTCCCAGTACAGTCGCAAGCAGTGATTTGTTGTTGAAGGCTTCGTTTCTCCAGCAGCAGTTTCCCCCAGCATGGGTGTTTTATTGTGAAGTTTCGACGATTGATGGTTTGTCATCCTGGTACCCCGTCACTCTCTCCAGTGGGTCGTATTCCCCAGAATTTATTTGTCTCCTCAGCACAGTCATGAGTGTAACTGATTGATTGATACTCCCCCCGGAGTCGCGAGTAGAGCTGTTATTAATATCCCCACCAGGGTTGCAAGTGGATTTGTTACCGCTTTTCCCCTGCAGTGTGTCAGCGGATTTGTCTGTTTCCTCAGCACGTTTGTTTTCTTTTGAAGACTCGGTAAGTCAGTGGTTTGATACCCGGTACTTTACCTTTTCCCCGGCGAAGTCGTCTGTGGAATTGTTGCTGTCTCTCCATCAGAGTTTTTCTCTTCAGCAGGGCAGGATTTATTTTCCTACTCAATGGTTGTTTGGGTTGACATCCCAGTATTGCATCCATCTTTTCCTCAGCTTAGTCTGCAGGATGCTTGTTGTGGCGGTTTTGCCTGTGAATACTCCTTCAATCCCGATATGGTCGGATGATGGCTCTAGCCTCCAGTGAACGGATTAATTTCCTGACTGTTTGTGATCCCCAGTAGAGTGGCTTATATTGCAGAATCTACTTGTTGTGATCAGTTTGCTATGTGTATTCTCCCCAAGTGGAGTGGTTCGTCGCAGAATCTACTTGTTTGATCTGTCCTCCCTCAGTGGTTTGTTCCCAAGAGAGTAGCCGACAGTTTTCCCCAGTAGAGTTGCTTATGCAGTTAGATTCTACCTGGATGATATCATTCTCCCTCAGTGGGTGGACCCCCAGCGGAGTTGTGTGGATTTGCTTCTACAGCAGTTTGTGCTCGTGCGTATGCACTTGTTGTTTCTCAGTTGACACTGAGATCCCCTGCAGATACTTTGGGACTTCTCTTGTTCCCTACAGATTCGTCTTGGTGGCTGTTATGCCCGTTGTGACTTTCTGTACCCTGTTTTGGGTTGTTTCCTGATATCTCTGATTCTCTGCTTCTTCAGCAGTACCCGCAGATCTTTGCTTTACAGCATGTAGATCTCCGCAGATTGGCTCTCCAGCTGGTTTTTCCCCTGGAAGTATAATACCGGACGTTACTCCTGAACCTGTTTGTGTTAGAATTGTCTGTTTTGTCAGCATTCATCAAACATAAATCAAGCATATTCATGCATATTCATTAAACATTCAGATATTCATGTTGCATTTCTCGCCATATATCTTTTGTTTGTCGTGTCTCCTACTATGGTGATATAGATCTCTTTATAGATCTCCCCAAGCAGATGTCGGGTGTTTAAAATCTCTCCATATAGAGTCAACCCCATAAGCAGAGAATGTTTGTCTTTACTCCTGCAGTTCCCCACTGAGATATATCCTCGTGGATGACGGTTTCTTCCGTTTCCTCCCAACACATATATTGGGATGGATTTTTCCTATTTGAGCTATATCCTCATTAGGACGTGTCTTTATTCAGTCTGTCTTTTCGGATCATTCCCAAATTGGCTATTTGTCAGATATCTTGTGTTTCCCAGTGGGTTGTTCCCCAGTGGAATGTTTTTTGGGCCTATGCCTACAAACCAGCAGTTGTAAGTCCTATCTTTCCTGGCTTTCTTGACAGAATTTGTGGTTATACACCTTTTATTCTCCAGCCAGAGTTTTTGGTTTTCTACCTACTACCCGGTAGTTGTAAATCCTATTTTTCTGCTCTTCAAGCAGTGGGTGGTTTGTTATAAACCCTATTTTGGTTTCCCGTGCGGATTCGTGATTTGTTCTATCCCCACGCGGAGTTGTTGGTCTTCTACCCCGTATTCGGTAGATGTAAACCCTAATTTTGTGGTTATCTTCATTCAATTCTTGATGTTGATTTTCCTCTATTTGGATAAGTTGCTCAGATCAGCACTTTTATCCCTAGCAAGTCTTTTGTGGATAAATTGCCGTATGCTAGCAATTTTATCCCAGTGGGTCTTTTCACCGTATGCTAGTGATTTGTCCCCGGATCATTGGTTGTTTATCAATGTATCCCCAGCTAGTCCCTGTCGATAATTGCCGGATGCTTGCAAATTATCCTCAGCAGATCGCCTTTCATTCACCCTTTTGTTGGTAATGTCTGTTGCTCCTTTTGATTGGTCATCATTATATACCTATTCTGGTACCCCGATGCCTTTCTTTTCGGTTTTTTATCCTTAAACAACCCAGTAACCGGTTCAGGATAATCTTCCATGCGAGGTAATTATTCACGTTTTGACGGCTATGAATAATATATCTCATGCGCTCTTTAGTTGGAATCCTTTGTTGATTTTCCCCAACTGAGCAAGATTCGTATTCTTTGTAGAATCGAATAGCCATCCTTTAACCAGTTTGCGTTTTGGATGATGAGTGTTTTGGAACACACACCAATTCACGCCTTTTAGCCATCCTTTAACCAGTTTGCGTTTTGGATGATGAGTGTTTTGGAACACACACCAATTCACGCCTTTTAGCCATCCTTTAACCAGTTTGCGTTTTGGATGATGAGTGTTTTGGAACACACACCAATTCACGCCTTTTAGCCATCCTTTAACCAGTTTGCGTTTTGGATGATGAGTGTTTTGGAACACACACCAATTCACGTTTTTGACCATCCTTTAACCAGTTTGCGTTTTGGATGATGAGTGTTTTGGAACACACACCAATTCACGTTTTTGACCATCCTTTAACCAGTTTGCGTTTTGGATGATGAGTGTCTTGGAACACACACCAATTCACGCTTTTTGTCCATCCTTTAAACAAGTCTGCTGTTCTAGCTTTCTTTCGGATGATGAGTGTTTTGGAACACACACCAATTCACGTTTTTTGACCATCCTTTTAACAAGTCTGCTGTTCTAGCTTTCTTCAGGGTGATGAGTGTTTTGGAACACACACCAATTCACGTTTTTTGACCATCCTTTTAACAAGTCTGCTGTTCTAGCTTTCTTCAGGGTGATGAGTGTTTTGGAACACACACCAATTCACGTTTTTTCAGCCATCCTTTAAACAAGTCTGCTGTTCTAGCTTTCTTCAGGGTGATGAGTGTTTTGGAACACACACCAATTCACGCTTTTTGTCCATCCTTTAAACAAGTCTGCTGTTCTAGCTTTCTTTCGGATGATGAGTGTTTTGGAACACACACCAATTCACGTTTTTTGACCATCCTTTAAACAAGACTGCTGTTCTAGCTTTCTTTCGGATGATGAGTGTTTTGGAACACAAACCAATTCACGTCTCCGGATCTTATCCTATAAACAACCCAGTACCCGGTTCAGGATAACTTTCCATGCGAGGTTATTATTCACGTTTTGACGGCTATGAATAATATATCTCATGCACTCTCTTGTCGAACATTTTGTTTGTTTCCCCAACTGAGTAAGATTTGCATTCTTTACAGAATCAAATATCCATCCTATAAACAAGTTTGCTTTCGCTCTCTTCAGGATGATGAGTGTTTTGGAACACACACCAATTCACGTCTTTGGTCGGTCACCTGTTACATACCTACAACCCGGTATCCTTGGTGTTCCTTCCTGTTGTTTGTTACCCTTATGCCGGTAACATCTCATTTCTTTGTTGCTTCCCTCAGTGGAACTTTTTGTTGCTTCTCCCCCAGGAGTCAGCTTGTGTCTCTCCAATGGATTTATTTTCCATTGGGATTTCTTTTCCCAGTGTGAGTCCTTCACTCCCCAGTGAGTTCTCCTGTCTGTTTTCTGTTGTTCCTTAATCAGAGTCGTGTCTTGTTCACGCTGTGTCAGTTTCATCTTCCCCAGTTCGGAGTCGTGTATCGTTCACACATTTCTTTTTTCTTTTATTATCCCCAATTAGAGTCTTGATAGAGTCTCTGTTCCTGGTGAGTGTACTACTCCGATGGATCGTCTTTTCTTCTGTGTGAATCATATTCCCCACAGAATTTGTGTCTTTTGCATACATACATCTGCATCATGAGGTCTCTTAGGGACCAAAATTCGTCTCATTACTGTTATTTAAGTCCATTCTACCGCGTCGAGATGAAGATTTCTAAACTTCACTTCTCCGGCTAGAATGACCTTAAATAGGGGCATCTGTAAGACCCCAATTTTGGGCCCTAAGATCCCTCATGGCCCATATCATATCATATCATAACCTCAAGGATCATTGCATGCCTTTGTCCCTTCCTGGTGGGTTAGATTGCCTTGTGGGTTTGTTTTTGGATCACCAAGCATACTTTGCATTTGTATATCTTTGCTTTCATATGTTTATCACTCAAAAAATACAAAAATATTGTCAGTCTAACCTTGTTGCTTGCAGTTGAAGCAATCATCAGCAATTAGGTCAAAGTCAGTCATTGATCAGTCAAAGCCATGGATGGTGGCCATTCTTGCAGAATTTGGGCACCATGATCAATAATCAAGAGTTCATATAACTTGGGACATCATTTGGAATCAAGGTCTCAAAGAATTAGGGTTTGGAATTCATCAGAAGTGGTTCAGTCATGCAAAACCCTAGACAAGTCAACAGAAAGTCAAGCTTGGTCAACTGTGGATTTAATCAATGATTTGATGGATAGAATTGATTTGAAGGAGCTCATTCATGCTTGTATAAGCCTCATATATCATGTCAAGCCTCATCATGGAAGAAAATCAAGCCAATCAGAAAAATTTCCAAAAATAGCAAGTGGACCTGTAATTTTAACTGCCAAAAATGGAAACTTCTTGATCCTCAACTTACATCATGATACAAGCTTCAAATGAATTTTTGCCCAACATGAAAGTTGAAGATCTTGTCTTCCCATTTTCAAAAAGTCCAAGAACTCTCAAATCCCATGTGTGGTTGTCAAGATATGATCAAATCATTTTCACCAATTTTTGAACTTCACAGAGCCATATCTCTCAAACCATAAGGCCAAATTTGGTGGGGTTTTTTCCTACACACCACATTTTTCATCCTCTTTCCAAAAATATAAATTTCATGACCTAAAACCTTACCATTCAAAATGGCATTTTTGGACCTTTTCATTTAAAATCAAAGTTTGACTCAAAGTTGACTTTTTGATCCTTTGACTTTTTCTCATTTTTGCCAATTGGGAAATGTTTTAAATCACATTTGAAACTTGTTCCAAGCCTTAAACCATGTTCATTGCACCATTACATCACCATTATGGACCAAAATGCCAAATTGGTAAAATGTGCAAAATGACTTCATTTGAACAAGGCAAGCTAGCAATCCAAGTACAAACCAAAAACAGCAAAAGCAAGGTCATTTACAGCTGGTTGCAGGCCCAATTCGGGTACAGCTTTGCACCACCATTTCCATTTGTACACAATTAGCAAAATGGCATTTGGATTTCATTTGACAAAACCTGGTTAGCACATGATTAAGCAAGGATAAACAGAGGTATAAGAGCTCATTCTCAGCATTTCTAAACCTAGTTTTTGACAGCCACCAAACAGAAAAACACATATTCTCTTTCTTGCATTTTGGCATTTGAACAATTTCTGCAAAACCCTTGAAGAAACTCGAGCAAGCCTTGCATCCTTCATCATCCAGCCCATCTTGTGAAGCTTTTTGAACCACCATTTCTCAACTGGAACTTCATCTGCAGAACCTGTTTTCTCCAAGCATCTCAAATGGCAGTTTGAATCGTGGGAGCTTCCAAGCATCATCAAGCTCATTTTCCTCAAGGATTCATCATTGCCAAGCATCATCTTCACCTGTTTGCCTTTAAATCCATCAAAGCAGCCCTGTTTTCGATTTTTCTTCCAAAACAAGTAAGTAACCGACCTTCTCCTTTTGCCATGCCATAATGTGTTTATGAAAGGTTCTTATATGCTGGTTTCAATGCACTTTATTTCATTTAAAATGGTGCTCTTATGAGGGAGAAATCTGAGTTTTTATTTTTGCCTCCAAACCTATTTCCCATCGATTTGCTCACATGGTTGTGATTTCATGAAAACCATTGCTATGTGATGTTTGTATTCAGTTTGATGAAGCTATTGATATGCGTATGGTTGATTTCTGGGCATGTTGATTCTTGTTGATTCTGCATATTATTGATGAAGGCATGTTGCTGTTTTGAAACCCTCATACTGTTTCCAGAAATCCAGCTCATATGTTTTGGTTGCTGTGTGTTATATGTTGTATAAGCATCAGGAGTGTATTATCATGTGGTATCCATGTTGTTGTTTGATTTTTATTTGTTAATGAACATGAAGATAGTGCCCTGCTGTTTGAAACCCCATGAATATCCCAGGAAATCCATGTGAG
The DNA here is from genome assembly GCF_024323335.1 of Lathyrus oleraceus. Lineage (NCBI taxonomy): Eukaryota > Viridiplantae > Streptophyta > Magnoliopsida > Fabales > Fabaceae > Lathyrus > Lathyrus oleraceus. Next base: position 338,747,816 of record NC_066585.1, read on the forward strand.
ACATGTTGTATGCTGTTGTTTGGGTTGCAGCATGAACATTACCAATGCCATGATTAGTTGTATGTTGTTGAAATTTCGATTGATGATGATGTTGGTGAACCAAATTTCAAACCATTGCTGCTAAAACCTTACTGCTGCTGTTAAACATTACCCTGCACCAGAAAAATCCCATGTTTGTTGCTGTTTAGTTGTTCTCAAATGTTGCATGGGGATAGAATGTCATGGCCATGTTTGACTTTTGATGTTGGTTTATGTTTGTTGTTCATGATGATGAAGTTGAATGATGAAGCTTGCCCTGCTGTTTTGAGCCTTATGAACATTGTCCTAAAAATCCATTTGATTGTGCTGTATGCTGTTGATTGCCTGCTGCTACACATTGCCAAATGCTATGCTGCTATGTGCTGTTGTTCATGTGTTGGGTGATTTAAATGATGAACATGATGATGAATGGATACTGCTGCTGTTGTTTGTTTTGATTGCATGAGCCACTACCACTTGCTATGCCATATGCCTTGCTGTTTATTTTTTTCAATTAATGATGAGTTTTCAATGACAATGTGTATGCTGTTGTGATTGCTTAGATGAACTAGGTTTGAGTTTTGTTGATGAACATGAGCTGCCATGCTAATTAAACCCTGCTGCTATTTGAAACCCCATGAACCATGCTGCTGAAACTTGCCATGATAAATCCTGTTGTTTTTCCAGAAAACTAGCTCATGTATGTTGATTGCTGTTTGTTATATGAGCATCATGGTTGTGTTGCATTTGTGGTTTCCATGTGGTTGTTTAATTTCGATATGATGATGAGCATGGATGATGAATATGAAGATGCTGCTAAAACCTTGCTGTTGTTCAAACCTGCCCTGTCCAGAAATTCCATTTGTTTTTGTTTGTTTTGTTGTGGGTTAATGATGATGCTGTTACCATACTATGGAAATATCGATTGATTGTTGAATGTTAGTGATGATGTTGCTACTGCTGTTACATGAACTATAACTCTGCCCAGAACTTGCATGTTTGTTGTGTTGGGTCGTAGATGCTTGATCATGGTATGATTGTTATGTTGCATGCTGCTGTTAGTTGATTTTGTTTTGTTGGATTGCTTGAAGATAAGTTGCCAAGCCATGCTGCACATAAACCCTAGGGTTTTTCTTAAACCCAGAATCTTCAATCCATTGGCCACGGTACTGTTTTATTGCCAGCCAGCCAATCACGTTATTTCCCACACCTCCCCAATGCACGGTCGTTTCACTTAAGTTGGCCATCAACTACAAGACTGCCACCGTTGACTTCATGTTGACCCCATATGCCATGCATTTTGTTCATGCTTGCCTCCATATTTCATCCAACTTCAATAAATTATTTCTCATTCAATTTAATTCCAAAAATCCTGAATTTTTTCCATCATGACCACAATTGAGTCTAGTATTTTATGGTGAATTTTAATTAATTTTTCAGTGGCTGGATTTTAAATGATAATTATTTTCTTCACATGTGTGCATAAATGATACATTGAGCCATTCCTTTTGTGAAATTCTCATGTTGCATCCAATGAGCCTGAAATTTTTTGTGGTGAAACTAGACACATTGACCTTCATTTCCATATAAAGTTTGTGCATTTATCATTTGTGGATTGAGAATTATGATTTTCTGAAGTTATGTGTTACATTTGGTGCTACACCATGATCATGTATTTTCCCAATTTTTGTTCACATGCTTTCTCTTATCCAATTGACCCCAAATTTTGCATGAGTGATCTATCACATGTCTAGTTTGTGTATGAATTTTCTTGGAATTAATCTTGCTGTTTTCCATTTGAGTGAGAATTTTCTTCCATGCTTGGTCATTTGTTGACTTTTTGTGCTATGCATTGCCAAATCTTTTGTGAAATCCTCATACCATATTGTATGTCCCTGAAATTTCATATGTGATAACTAGACATCTCAAGCTTTGCATTGGTGTTAATCTCATTCATTTCTCTTCTGTTTTCAAATTGATATGATTTTTTGAAGTTGACCCATGCTTGTTGACTTTCACCATGCTTACTTGAATTTGGTCTGACTTCATGATTTTACTTGAATGCCTTCCTCTCATCCAAATGCCATGAAATTTTACATGCTTGCTATGTTAGATGTTAGGATTGAGTGTGATTTATTTCATAATTTTTGAGATTGTTTGAGTTGACTTTTGAATGAAGTCTTTGCTGTTGACTTTTGTATGCTTCTCTTGCCATGCTTTGCATCCTTTTGCATATGAAATGACCATGATGCATGATATAATTATGAATCCAATTGAGAATGCTTCTTGAATGTTTAAACTTGGTTTGGGTTGACTTTTCCTTGCTGCCTTGATTTTTTCTTTCATCTTTGACCCTAGGCTAGTCCTAGTGGTCTTCTAAGCTTATGTTGAGTTCATCTGTTTCAGGTTGAGCACCAATGCCCCAGAGACCTTTCAATTTTGATTGAGTTGGTTTGTTTATCATGTGCTAACACTTGTTTTGTAGGTTGACTCATATTGCTTGAGTCCTTGTGCCTTGCACAATTGATCCCTCTGTGGTTGACTTTTGTTTATCCATTTGCTTTTGATTTTGACTGTTGAGCTGTTTGCTAATAAGTTTGACTTTTTCAGGTACTTTAGTTGCTTAAGTTCTTTGAACTTGCTTGCTTGCTTTGCTTTTTAGCATTTGCTTTGAGGTATAAATACTTCTTCTTCATGTAGTCTGGAGACCCGGTCTGTTATTTGACCGGGCAAACTGTCTGAAGTCCTCCTTAAGAGGCAATGCCTGTGTTTGTTTATATTTGTCCCAAGCAGGAAAAGTCCTTCAAGTAAGGCAATTGGTGGAAGGTAGGGATAAGCAATCTATCCCCCACTATTCAGTGTGTCCTCTCTTTGCTCCCATTACATGGTTGAAGCATTGCGATAAAAACCCAAGATCTATCGAGTCAATAATGTGGAGAGAGTTCCTACTTTCTGAACTCCCACACTTTCTTTGATGCTCTCTCTGATATGAGATTGAAGCAATGAGGCACACCCCTCATCTCCTATTCATCTGCTTCACCTTAGCCTCTCAATGGCAAGGTTAAGAGCGACCTTCACCTATTACAGTGGACTTTTAAAGTCAAACCCTCTTGTGTAAGCCCCCATTGTTTGGCTATAGAGTGTGTTGTTTGCTATTCATTGATTGACTGTTTGCTTCATGTGCACTTGCTTGCCTGTATGCTATGCATTTATCATCATCATCAATTGCCATTAATGCATGATCATCTCATTTATCTTTGTGATGCTATCATTGTTGTTTGCCCATTGAGGACAATTGTAAGTCCATTGCCTTGGCATTTGTTCCTATGACATGGAAGGATAGAGTGTAAGACCTCATTGGTCACTCATATCTTCTGTTTATCTGTGTGTATGTGAGGATACAGTTATAAGTCCCTGTGAGTTGGCATCTGCTTTCCTGTGATCATAGTTTGTTCATCTGTTTGTATGAGAGGTTGCAATTATAAGTCCCTGTAAGTTGGCATTTGCATTCCTGTGATCATATTGTTGCTTTTGTTCTTGTATGTGAGGATCCATTATAAGTCCCTGTAATGTGGCATTGGATTTCCTGTGAGCATACTGTGAAGTTAACCTAAGTCCAGACAAATTGGCAGTTGACTTCCATATTTCATCTTTGTTTTTCTTTTGAGGAGATTGGTGTAAGACCATTGAGTGGCATCTGATATCCATTTCTGTTTTAGGAGACTGGTGTAAATCCATCTATTGGTATCCGGTATCCGCTTTTATTTCTTTGCCTGTGGAGATTAGTGTAAGACCATTGAGTGGCATCTGATATCCCATTTTGTTTTAGGAGATTGGTATAAGACCATTGATTGGCATCCGATATCCGCTTTTGCTTGCTTTGCCTGTTTATTATTATTAATTGCTATTCCAAAGGACACACTTGAATCATCTGTTATATGATTTCAAGAAGTGAACCTTCTAAGAAGTTTTACAATCCATTTCCATCTATTCATCATTCATTATGTCCTAAACCTTTTCACACTCTACCTTTCAAATTTGACCTAAGTGTTGTGCAAACATCTTCATGTTTTCTAACTAAAAACCTGGACCCAAGTCCTTGACTTTTTTCAAACTCCATTTTCATAATACTTCTTTCGAATCAATCTTAATCATACTCTGACTTCACTTTTCATAATCACAATCAATTAACTTCACTCATTCACTTGTTTTGGCTCTGTCCATTGTTAATCTTTTCATGCATTAGCCATAGGTTTCAATTATCTTTGTGGTTGATGTAAATCTTGCCTATCCTTAGTGAGTCGACAGTAAGACTTCCGTACTGAAAACAGGGCTAACCCCTCAAGTACGTCGAAGCTATCCTCGCATGGTGGATGTTGTTTTTGGTCGAGTGTTCTCCCATTGATAATGAAAAGCCTCAGTGCTTGTGTTTAAAACTGAATCCACCAACTTTTGGAAATCTTTTAGTCGAACTACGGTGTTCTGATCCTTACCTTTGATGGAAGGTACGTAGGCAACGGGTTCATCCGTTCGAACCCAATAACCCAATAACCTAATAAAATGTATATTCTTTTCTCATCATCCCAATCATGTTTGCACAACCTTTATGTCATAACAAATAACAATTTTTTACAACAAGTGTGAAAAGGGCTCCCTAGGAGTACCTAGGACGTAGTGGGTGCCTAACACCTTCCCATTGCGTAATTTACCCCTTACCCAGAATCTCTGATCTTTTTATTAGTTTTCTACGTGTAAAACTTCTTAGGCTTTTGTTCGCTTTTTAGCCAGTCCTTTGGATAAATAAAAGTGCGGTGGCGACTCGAAATTTTCAATGTATCCCTAGCTTATGATTTAATCGATAGATCATATAGCGACGAATACACCGTCACACCAGGGAAGAGAGTACTACTGGAGCAAACAAAATCTTCCACAACACTCTGCTCTGGGGATTCTTGCTGGAGAAGAAAACGAAGTCTTCAACAACATTCTGCTTAGGGAACAACCCTAACAAAAGCTCTGCTTGGGGGACAACCCCAACAATCCAGCAAGAGAAAGAGGATACAACCAAATGCCAGGAATATGAACAAATGTCTTACCTGTTGGGAATCATGCCACCCTCGGGAGAGCACTGAGAGATTCTTAAGTATCCTTTTGTCATCGTGAATGTTCACTTTGTTTAAAACAACAATTTTGAAAAAATTTATTTGTTTAAAACAATGACATTTTATCAATTAAAACATGCAAAACATTTGTTGAATTGAAACAAATAAGAGTGCAAGTAATTGGATAAAAGCTCAAATTGATTTGATGGAATGGTAGCCTGCAAATGGCAAGACTCCATGGATCTGTACAAATTTGAAATCAGTGATATATATTGGAAGAGGGCTACATTGAACATAATGATCCTTTCTCTACCGATTTGAATCTCGATGTATTCGAAGCTTCAGTTGACGACGAATCGAGAATCCTCTGACGAAAAGACGGCTGGTGGCCAGAAAGTCTTGTCAGGATGCAGTTACTTGCCAAATCCCTAATTTTAGCCTAGATTGCCCCAGGGTGAGGTACTCAATCTAGCAGGATGCAAATATACTCTTTTTTTCAAGTCTCTAATTTTTGCCTGGGTCACCCTTGCGGGTTATCCACCGAGACGCTCATTTTTGCCTAAGCCGCCCTTTCGGGTTTTCAACTTAGCGAGGCATTCTGTTTTTCATTTGCATATACTTTTTTTTAGGCAAAGTATTTCTTGACTGCATCTGAATTCACAAGACGAGTGAAATCCTCCCCATCCATTGTTGTAAGCATCAAAGCTCCGCCTGAAAAGGCTCTCTTAACAACATATGGACCCTCGTAGTTTGGAGTCCACTTGCCCCTGGAATCGGGCACGAAAGACAAGACTTTCTTGAGCACGAGGTCACCTTCTCGGAACACACGAGGTTTGACCTTCTTATCGAATGCTTTCTTCATTCTCTGCTGATATAACTGACCATGGCACATGGCAGTCAATCGCTTCTCTTCAATCAAATTCAGTTGGTCGTAACGACTCTGAATCCATTCAGCATCAGTCAACTAGGGACTTGAGGGTATAATTTTTCCTTTTTTCTTTTGAAAAAATTTCTGATTTTTGATTGATTTTTTTCTTTTGATTTTGTTTTTCATCCTCTTCCTTTTTTTTACATTACATTTGTAATGCCCCAGTTTGACTGTTCTGCTGATTCTCATGATACAGCTGAATGAGCTTCTCTTTGTGCTCAAGAAGACGGGTAATCTCATCAGGAATCCCCTTCAACATCATCTTCCTCTGCTTCGAATACAAAGAATTCAAGATTGGGAGATGGCGTTGGATCATTATGTTCAATGGGTTTTAGAAATCCCTGCATAATGATTTTGGTTAATGAAAAACTTTTGAATTTAAACAAGCAAATCATTTATGCAGATGAAAATGTTGCTTTTATTCTTGTTTTTATGGGTTTTTTTTTGTGATCACTGATTTCATGCAAAAAGCAAAAAGTGAAAACAAATGGAAAAACAAATGTTTTAACAATGCATTAATTGAATGAAACATCATTGTATATATGCTGCCAACAATGTCATCACTTCTCCTTTTGGCATGGGAGAAGGGTTTTAAACAAAGTGAACAATTACTTTGATCTATGGATGACCGTAGGAACATCTACAGCGACCCAATTGTGGCAGACACCACCAGGAATGACAAAATTGTTCAAGTCCTCTGCATCCTCTTCCAAGATAGCAGCAACTTCTTCTTCAGGTTGGTCGTCATGGATGAATCCTGCGCTCTTGAACAACCCATGCTCATTAAATGCCCCAGAACAGTAGCCAATGCCAGCCTGGGATTGGTTAACCAGGAATAAATCCATCAATAGCACTCAGTCTAGCAAATTCCTCCTCTGAGTTCACAACTCTCTTCCTCAAAACAGTCCATAAATCCGACAGAGTTGGCTCTGGTTATAGTACCGGCGAGGTGCGTCTTCAAAATAAGTGAAGATCGCAGGGTCAGACCACAGAACGGGAGACCGGAACAAAACACCCGCTTATGCAAATGATGCATGAAGTGTTTGTGCATATGCTTGTTTTTGATTTCAAAGAAACTCGAGGGTTTTATTTGCAAACTTTGAAATATTTAAGCATTTTGATCGTATATGAGAATATCTCATCAGATATATCAGGTGAAAAAATTTTCCCGGTTTTTTCATGTTTGAAATTTTTGCAAATAAACTCCTTTGAGTTCGTTGAAAATTTTCTTTGTATCTGATGATATAGATGCAGATGAATGCATGAATGCATGAATGCAACAATCACACTCAAGGATCAAGCAAGTCACACCAGACAAAGGTCATGGGAAAGCTCATTGTATCCCTAATATCAATCATCCATTTTGGCGGATCATGGTTTTCACCTTATCGACACCCAAGTTCCATTGATATTAACGGTACATGAACCGGCTCTAACATCCTTAATATCAATCATCCATTTTGGCGGATTATGGTTTACACCTTATCAACGCCCAAGTTCCATTGATATTAACGATGTTTGAACGACTCAACCACGAATCACGGGTTTGCTGAGAGTCACGAGCATGGAGTCTCGGTTAAGAACCACCCAAAGGGAGTGTACTAGGGTTTAAACCTGCCAGACATGTTCTACCAGAGGTTCCCATAATCATCGTCCCATCTCTCGGATATTATCGGAGAAACGAATACTCGTATTCTAAAAATATTCTCAAGAGAGACTCTTATGAGTGTAGTATCGCGTAACAATCGCATCAGATCTTACATCTGAACGACCTCCGCACTACGTCCTAAAAAATAGGCCAAGATGGGCTTGGTAAACTAAGGTCCTTGGCTTCTAAGGCACATGATTGAACGAATAATGCCTAACCACAAATGACTTGTGTGACATTATTAATCCAACATGACCTCCACCAAGTGAATGGACTCGCAAGTCAACTGGCTAAGGAATACTCCACACCAGTCAACAAGATTATGCCATTCTTCTATCCTAGAGTGCACTCGAGTTCGGGTATAGAACTCATCTCACAGAGATCACCAAAGCAAACAACAATTATATATCAAGCAATTCAAACATTACAATCAATACAGTTATCCCAAATTGTACAAAAATATGTCAAATAACACATAAACAGATATCATACAACAAGGGTGAAAAGTAGGCAATACCACCAGGGAAGGTCTAATGTTATCCCCAGCAGAGTCGCCACTTTTCTGTAGCGGTGTATTCGTCGCTATATGATTTATTGATTAAACCATAAGCAAAGCATACAATGAATCGAGTCGCCACCGCACTTTTATTTATCCTAAGAACTGGTTAAAAAGCGAACAAAAACCTAAGAAGTTTTACACGTAGAAAACCAATAAAAAGATCAGAGAATCTGGGTAAGGGGTAAATTACGCAATGGGAAGGTGTTAGGCACCCATCACGTCCTAGGTACTCCTAGGGAGCCCTTTTCACACTTGTTGTATAAAAATATTTATTTGTTTATGACATATTGTGCAAACATGAATGGGATGATGAGAAAAGAATGTACAAGTTAGTTATTTTTGTGTTTGAACGGATGAACCCGTTGCCTACGTACCTTCCATCAAAGGTAAGGATCAAAACGCCGTAGTTCGGCTAAAAGATTTCCAAAAATTAGTGAGTTCATTTTTAAAACACAAGCATTAAGGCTTTTCATTACCAATGGGAGAAAACTCAACCCGAATCAACAATCCACCATGCGAGGACGACTTCAACATACTAGTGAGGGGTTAACCCTATAATAAGTATGGAAGACTTACAATCAACTCACTAAGGATAAGGTAAGATTTACATCAACCACTATGGTAATTAAAACCTAAGGCTAATGCATGAAAACATATTAACAATGGACAAAGCCAAAACAATTGAATGGGTGAAGTTAATTGATTATGATTATTCACAAAATATGGTCAAGGTACGATTAAGATTGATTCAAAGAAGTGTTATGAAAGGTGGAGTTTGAAAAGTCAAGGACTTATGGTCCAGGTTTCTAATTTGAAAAGACATGAAGATGTTTGCACAATAAGTCAAAGTTTTTGAAAGCAAAGTGTGAAAAGGTTTAGGACAAAGAGGGTGTGGATAGTGGAATGTAAAACTTCTTAGAAAGGTTCACCTCTTGAGATCATATAGAAGATGATTCAAGTGTGTCCTTAGGAATAGGCAACGAGCAAGTAAAGATAAAGGCAAGGTGATACCGGATGCCATCAATGGACTTATACCAATCTCACAAACAAAAGCGGATATCGGATACCAATAAATGGATTTACACCAATCTCCTAAAATAAAACAATGATACCGGATGCCATCAATGGTCTTATACCAATCTCACAAAGCAAAAGCGGATATCGGATACCAATAAATGGGTTTACACCAATCTCCTAAAGTAAAATAAAACTTGGATGTCAGATGCCAATCTGTCTGGACTTATACCAACCTCCAAAGGATGATCATGGGAGTACAAATGCCAACAGCATGGTCTTACAATTGCATCCTCACATACAACAAACAAACAATGCACTAAGCAATAGACATGAGTGACCAAGTGAGATGGTCTTGCACTCTGTCCCTTCCAAATCATAGGAACAATGGCCAATCAATGGACTTACTGTTGTCCTCAATGGGTAAACCAAACATGGATCACAAAGATATGCAATGATGATCATGCAATAATGAACAATCAATGATGATAAGTGCACAAAGGCAAGCAGGCAAACATGTACAAATGCAACAAGCAATCAATCAAACAAATTCATTTAGCACACGCTATAACCAAACAATTAGGCTCAATCAAAGGGTTAGACTTAAAAAGTCAACTGGAATAGGGTAAATGGTGCTCTTAACCTTGACATTGAGAGCCAAGGTGAAGCAGATGAAAGGATATGAGGGGTGTGCCTCATCACTCTTATCCCTGGTCAGGGAGAGCATTGAATATCAGAAGGTGTGGGAGTTCAGAAAGATGGAACTCTCTCCACAAGTTAGACTCGATAGATCTTGGGTTTTTACTCACTATGCATCAACACATGTGGTGTGAGCAAGGTGAGTGACTCACAAAATAGTAGGAGATAGGCTACATATCTCTTTTGTCTACCAATTGCCTCACATGAGGTCTTTTCCTGCTTGGGGACAAAATTTAAGCAATCACAAACATTGCCTCTTAAGGAGGACTTCAGACAGGTGCCTGGCTAAGTAACAAGCCAGGTCTTCCAGACTACATGGAGACAAGAGAGTCTACCTCAATGCTTAAGCAAAGCAAAGAAATAGGAAGTTCTCAAAGGAACTAAAGCAACTATGGTACCTGAAATCAATCAATTATATTCAGTATACCAATCACAAAGTCAAAACAGACAAGATATGAACCAACAGTCAACACAGTCAATCACATGTGCAAAGCACAAACTCAAGGCAAGTGAGCTAAGCATCCTACAAAATAAAACAAGTTAGTTCATAACAATCAACCAAATTGAATCAACTTGAATTAATCTCTTCAAAGCATTTGCTTCTTAACCTGAAAAGTCAAACTCAAACATGAGAAGTAAGACCACTAGGACAAGCCTAGGGTCAAAAGGAGGTGAAAAATTCAAAACAGCAAGTGAAAATTGATCAAAATCAAGATTTATCAAACAAGAATAGAATCCAATTGGTCTCACATCAAAACTATGCACCAAATCCATTTCATAAGCTAAACATGTCAAACTAGGCAAGTTGGGAACTCAATGGTGTAAACAGAATGAACACAAGCATATCAATACCAAAATGGCTCAATAAATTCCAGGAAAAATCATGCTTAAACAGAACACATTGAATGAGCAACACACCAAATTTCATGTCATTTGGACAAAGGGAAGAAAGTCAATTAAAATCAACAAATCATGGTATGCAAAAGCAAGCTCAAACAAAGCCACAAATCAATTATCAACTTTAGGCAAGTGTAAAACAGAAATGGCATAAGATAAATGAACCACACCAAAGCCAAAATGAAGTTAAACATGTTAAGAATCAATCCACAAAATTTCAGTTTCATATGATAAGGCATGAGAATTTCACAAGTCATGTAAGTTGAACACTCCACAAAAGTTCAAAAAATGACTAAACAGCAAAGAAAATCCCAATCAAATAGGAAATGAATTTAAAAAATTTACAAAAAATCATGCTCAAACTAGACATACAGAAGTAATCACATGCAAAAATTCAGAGCAATTGGCATAGCATAAGCATGGAAACAAAATTCAAGAAGTTGGACAAAACCTAGTGTGACATACATTGTTACACTCATGAAGATCACATCATATCTCTCAATCCAGAAATTCAAAATTAGCAAACCATATACCAAAATCACCAGGAATGAGTCTAGATCATGCATATAAAATTTCAAGCATTTTGGAGCAAGCATCAACATTTCATGAATGAAATGGCAAAACATATGCAAAAAACATACATGAACAAAGACGTTAGACCAAAATAAAAACCAGCCGTGCACAACCTGTGTTATCATGCCTATAAAAAACTAGATGAAAAATGGAGATGAATGCAAAAATTCCCAACCAATTTGGATGCTCCATGAATTATTTATGATTTTTTAAAGTTTAATCATGAAATGAAATAAAATTGGAAACACAAAATGAAATTAAAATGGCGCAATGGCAAACTGGTAAATACAGCGCTCACTTAATGAAACGCTGCGTTTCATTAAGTGAGGTGTCAAGCCATTATTGGACACACGGCGCGGGAAACACCAATTCAAACGCAAGGCAAGGCAATGTGAATCAAACGCGAAATCTGGAACGGAACTTGAATGTTCATCGCGCGTTCTTGATGTTCATCATCATCATGAACTTTTTCTCACAAAAACTAGCAAGCGATATACCAATCGAATCATCACATCATGTAGATCACTAATCTAATAAGCAATTAACCTAATTCTAATCATGCTTCGCGGATCGAGCAAAAATAAGTTTCACATCCAAACTTTAAATCAAGATAACTAGATCAATTCTCAATGAAATTACACGATTCAACTTGCAGCAAGCTCAACAATAAGAGATCTATCAAAGCCACATCATGATTTTAGCAATTGTAAGAATCGAATTCTTACCTCTTGAAATTGCAGATCTTGATTCTGGTGATTTCAAGGCTTGGAGGTTGAAAACAGATAGCCTATGATGATTAGGAAGATGAAAGGAAGTGGAATTTTAGCTCGACAGCGCTCGATGATGAAGAAACTTCAAGATGCCATGGATGCTCAAGATGCCAACAGTTGCGATTCATCCGGTTTCTTCCACAATTCTCCTTCAACAGTTGTTCAATAACACCTGCAAGTGAAGATCAACACGAGAGAAAGCAAAAAGAATGATGAATTCTTGATGAACAAGTGAAAAAAAGTGTGAGAAAAATTGAGAGAATTTGGAGAATTTTTGCTTTGGATCTGAGAAAATGAATTGTGATCTCGATTTTCTGTTACAATTAAGTATATATACCATGGCTTAATCCAATTGTTAATCAAGTTTAGCCAAATCAAGTGAATTAGTGAAAATGCAAAAAATGTTAAATGGCCAAAATGACCTTATGCACAAATGACCAATGGAACAGTAGAAATGCATTTGAAGCAAATCCAAATTTCAGTTTATGAGCTGTTGGAAGTGGTTTGGAGTGAAAATCATGTATATTTTTCAAATTGACTATTTTTCCCACCAAAATGCAAAATGAACACTTGAAAAATGGACTTTTGATGTGATGATTTTTGATGAAATATAATGATGGATTATGATAGTACATGTCAAATGGGATTTGCTCAAAAAAGAATCACCCAAATTGGCCAAATGGTTCATGAGTTATGCCACTTTGAAGTTCAAGATTTTTTTGAAAATGATTTGATCATAACTTGCCAACCACAAATGAGAAAAAAGTGTTCTTGGACTTTTTGGAAAGGAAAGAGCAAGATCTTCAACTTTCATGTTGGACAAATTTTGATTTGAAACTTAATTGGACATGTAATCTTGAGGAGAAGGACTTTCCATTTTTGGCAGTTGAAAATTATAGGTCCTTACTATTTTGGGAAACTTTTTGTCTGACCTCCAATTCCTCAATGATGATGTTTGACATGTTATATGAGGCTTGTATGGACATGAATGAGACCTCTCAAACCATTTCCCACCTTCAAATCACTGATTAAATGCACAGTTGACCACAGTTGACTTTGCTAGGGTTTTGGTTGACTGAGCCATGTTCTGATGAATTTCAAGCCTCTACCACTTGAGATCTTGATACCAACTGGTGTCACAACTCATATGAATCTCTTATGAATGATCATGGTGCCCAAATTCTTCAAACATGGTCACCATCTATAGCTCAATGAATGATTTGACTGTTTTGACCTAGTTTGCTTCATCTGCAAGTAACATGGTTAGATGACAATATTTTTGTACTTTTGGTTAGTAAACAAATGAAAATCAATGATATACAAATGCAATACATGCTTGGTGATCAAAAATCATACCCCTAAGATAGCCCACCCACTAGGAGAGAAGCAAAGGTGTACAATGATCCTTGAGGCAATGATATGATATGATATGATGCCATGAGGGATCTTAGGGACAAAATTGGGGTCTTACAATCAGATTTAGAGTCTTCAGACATCATATATGAACTTCAATGCCAGATTCTGTATGTGATTTTTTAAGAAGTGTTCTTGTTCAGAGTCAGATATGATTTCTTCATTGCCTGATCAACTTTTTTGGACTACATTAGATGCCAGATATTGTTTTTCTCGAATTCATTTTTCCTTAGAAACCTGCACACTTAGAGAAAATTATTAGGGTACCAAATTTTTTTATTCTTTTTGATGATGACAAAAACTCATACTTTTGATCCAACAATGGTACTTTACAAAGAAACATATTTTAATGTCAGAGTCAGATAGAGTATGACCCTCTTAGATTTGAAATCTCCCTCTAAGTCTGATACTTAGAATTTTTTTTAAAGATATTTGTATCAGAAAAAGGGTTTCTGGGGTAGAGTTTCTTACAAGATCTTCTTAGATTGCTTGACTTGTTTTTATTTGTTTCTTAGATACTGATTCACTTTTCCTTGTTCAGATATATCCTGTAAAGACACTCGCAATTGATTTAGAATGTAATCAGTGCATTCTGAGAGTTAGATATATTATTTCATCAGAAAGGCTACTATTCATTTCTCCCCCTTTTTGTCAGACTCAAAAAGTTAACAAAAAAAAACACAAAAGTTTAAACCAGAGAAAGCACAAACTTCATTGATAATTCAGAGAGATACAAAGCAGAACATTCAGAAGAAAGGGAGCCTTAGAGGAAAAAACTCTTAGAAAAAATACAAGCAATTAATCCTAGAGTGCCTAAGGGTTTGGAGGAGGCATCTGCTGAAGTAGCTGAGCAAGCAGGTTCTAGATGATGGAGTTGACTTGATCTTGTTGGTCAAGTCTAGATATTATGAATTGTTGTTCTTTTTGAAGCTCTTCTAGAGTCTTAAGAACCAAAGGAGCTAGATCAGATGTTGATGACTCTCCTCGAGTCAGAGCAACGTCATATGTCTTCACAACTATGCGAGCAACTTCTTCAACGTCAACTTTTGCTTTAGCTTCAGCAGCAACAACAGCTTCAGCAACAACTCTCTCTTCATCTTCTTTCCTGGCCATTTCTTCAGCTTCCTGCGCCAGACGCACCTCCAGCCTCTTTTCAACACCTCTGATATAGTCATTTCTGACTTGTTCAGAAAGTCCCTTGAGCTTGAAGACTTCAGATGTCACCCATATAAGAAATCCATTCTAGTGAGTCCTTACTTCAGAAGGATTATCATTGAGCCTAGATTCTTCAGATAGTTGCCTGTGTCTCGGAGTGGTGTTCTCTAAGAACTTGGCAAAAATCTCATCGATGGTTGGAATGGTGAGGTCAGGTTCAGAGATTTGAGAGGTGGGTTCAGGTGGATTGTGTGTGGGTTTAGAGATGGGTTTAGAAGGAGATGGAATGGTTTTAGAAGGTTCTGAAGTGGGTACAGAAGAAGTTGGTATATGTGCAGAAGATTCTGGTACAAACTGAGTCTGTTCAGATTCAACTGTGACTTGAAGTTGTGCAAGAGTAGGGGATGTTGGGTCAGGGATGTCTGAATGTTCAGAGTTTAAGGTTAGGTCATAATATGAAGGGTAATTTGGGGTAAATAAGGGAGGTGATATGGGTTTGTTTAGATAGATGGCATAAGATAAGGGATTGAGGTAGTTGTGAGGTTAAATTGTGGTAGTGGAGGTGAGGATGTGTTTGGTTCAGAAATGTGGGTTTTAGAAGGAATGGGGATGGATAACGTTGGTTCAGAGGGAGATATGATATGAGGTGGTTGAGGTAGGGCTGAGAGAGTTTGCTTAGAACCAGGACTTAAGGGAGGTTCTGAGATATTAGACTTACACGGTGCTGAGAAGCTCAGAGGCACAGGTTGTTTCTGAGATGCTGAAGATTCTCTCAGCTTCTGAGTCTTCTTCTTCTTCTCAGAGGGCTCTCTCTTCCTCTTCATGAAATTTGGTGGCTAATCTAGTAGCATGTCCAAGTTGAACCCATAAATATCTATTCCTTGGGCTTCCAGATCCTGAAGATAACGGGAAATTACCTCTGGGGGATCAATCTTAGAGAAGAGATACATCCCATTGTATATCTCCCTATGATCCTTTAGAGCTTCCCAGGAGGCGTCCAAAGTGGGTTTGACTCTAACCTTGTCAATTAGCCCCATGCTCTTCAGATTCTTGGCATTCAGAGACTTGCTCACGTCCACTGTGACGTCTTCCATCATATTGATAGAGATGAGGTGGTCCAACATCCCAATCTCTATCAGAGCATCAGAAATTAGTCTCCTCAAAGGAATGTAAATTCTGGGTTTCATGTTGTTTCTGGTATCTCTGACGGAGTCCCTCAGATACTTGAAGAGGAGGGAGGGAGGGTTTAGCTTCAGCCCTTTGTGCAGACAATACATGATGCACTTCTGGTCCATATTGATGTAGTTAGAGGAGCTGGAAGCTAGACGATGATGGATTGTACCCATAATGATCTTCAACCAAACTCTCAGATTTTGGTGAAGTTCTTTGTTCTTATAAGTTCTCCCTTCTGGGTTCTGAGAGAAAATGGTAGGCATAACTTCCCGGGACATATACTTTTCCCTAAGGTTGATGTTGTATATCCTTCTTCACTAGAGGCTTGGCAATTGACTTCTCTGTGATCACTGTCTTGACCCCCAGAACATAGGATACGATGCAGTGGTCATCATAATCAGTGAACCTCCAAAATTCCTTCACCAGGAAAATGTCAACTAGCCCATAAAGGCGTTTGAAGTAGTTTCCCCACCCTTGGTTCTCCAGTTCTTTAGTTAGATCTATGCCATTCCTCTTGAGGTTGTCAAAAGCAACCAAAAGTTTACACAAAAAACCTCCAGTTTTTCAAAAGGGGTGGTGTAGCACCTCAAAATTTGCCCTCCTCATTCATTGGAACAAAACCCTAGCTAACTAACTAATCGGCAGCAGCCTCCAAACACTGAAGAGAAAAAACTCACTTGCACAGAATCACTTATATCAATTCCATCTCACATAAACTCTAACATTGCTTTGCAAACCCAACCGTGCAATTCAATTTCAATCGATCTCTCCAATCAGGTTTGCCCTATTTCCATTACTTTGTGTTTTCAATTTGAAAATTTTGAAGTATGAGACATTATGGATGAATTTGGGAGAGTGGGTATCGTTAGGTTTTGCATGTGGGTTTAGATGTGCATGAATGTGTAGAACAATACCTTGAATGTTTGATCACTCAGTTTCTGAAATGGGTACCATAGGATTTAGGGGTTTCTGAAATCGGGCTGTTATCAAATGAAGAACCCAGAACCCGTAGGCATTCGCTAGCCCATCGCTAGGCGAGCCTGCAGCGAAGCTTCGCTAAGCGAAGCAGTAGCGATCATGACAGCAGTTTTCTTTTTCTGTTTGCTCTTCAATCTGATTTGTGTTTGTTGTGACATGTTTTCTATTGCACCCGTGCACTATTTACCTGACTTTGAGTTTTGATACCCTTTTGATGCATTTGTTTGACAAGAGGTTTAGGCCTCCTATCTTTGGTTGTTTTTTGTGAGCTTTTTGTGAATTTTAATAGAATGACTCATGTGGTTGCTATGGCTCTTCTGTTTGGTGCAACTCTTGATTGCACCCCATCTTGTTATTCTAACGTGTTTGTTGGGTTTTTTTGTGAGGGCTCACATGACTCTTGAAGAGATAGCTTGCTCGGTATTCCGCTTTATTTGTGGGATACCATTTGGAGGTTTATTCTGATTGCTTTGCTGACTTGTTTTCTTTGATGGTGCTAGCTTGAGAGACCTTCGGGTTTCTTGTTTCTTTAGTTGCTGTTACTTCGGATCTTTATCCATGTGGTAGATCTCTTGATCCCTTTTACATTTTTCCAGCATTTTACCGCTTTCTTAGCTGGAAGACCTCGATAAGAGGCAATGTTTTTGTGTGTTTACTTTTGTGCCCCAAGACCTCCAAGGAGAGGCACCAGTGGTAAAGACCTCCATGAAGAGGCAATTGACGGATAAAAGGGATTAATAGTCAATCCCCCGTTATTCAGTGTATCGTTCTTTATGCTCACACTACGTGTCGATGCTTCAGAACAAAAGCCCAAGATCTTTTGTCCAGTCAGTCAGTGGAGAGGGTTCCATCTTCCTGAATCCCCACGCTTTGTCATGAGCTCACCCTGTCCAGTGTTAAGAGCTATGAGGTCTTATCCTCATTACCCTTTCGATCTGCTCACCCTGACGTTCAATGTCAGTGGTTAAGAGCCCATTTGATTACCTATCCATGGCTTGTTTGTCGAGGTTGATATGACCCCTCTTGACTAAAGCCCTACCCACGTATGCTTGAGCCCCCTTGTTGGTATGTTCACTTTATGCTATATGTTTTTGTGTGGTGTGATCGTCTCCCCATAGGATTGCTAGGCTTCGTATAGTCTCTCGTCTGCATGTCAATTAAGGTAGCACGGTTCCTTCGTCTAGGACTTCCTTTTTGCATGAGCATTCCTAAAACACAACAAACTCTTTGATTTTTCTTCTCCTAAGAACACGTTAACTCCTTCTACTACAGGTGAGTAAGTCTCCAAAGGTCGAGCATCCGGTAGATTGCGTAGTAACGTCGTTCCTCTAAAAAACACAAAACAAACAAAAATAGGTTAGCCGAGCTACGGTGCTCTGATTCTCAATCCTTCCTGAGATACGTATGCAGCAGGGTAGGGCCTGTGCGAGCAATAACTTTTTCTTTTCCCTACTTTGATTTTCTCTCTTTCGCATTGCATATAGGACTTTTTATACACACACTTTAGACATAAATAACAAACGTGGATCCTGTGGAGTACCACAGACGTGAAGGGGTGCGATAACCTTCCCTTCACGTAACCGACCCCCTTACTCAGTTTTCTTTGGTTCGAGACTTTGTTTTATCCGTTCCCTCTTGGTTATGCAGTACTACATTTCCCTCCTCTTAGGATAAAAGTACATAGCTGGCGACTCTACTCTTTCTCCGCGCCACCTCTTTTTCGCGTTTGTACTTGGATTCGGGAAATCCAGGGAGCGACAGCTGGCGACTCTGCTGGGGATTTATTTTCCCTAGTGGGCCTTTCCTAGCGTCTGTCTGTTTATTGTCTATTGTGTGTTATTTATTTATTGCTTTGTATACTTATCTGCTTGCATTGCATCCTATGTGCGCTTTACTGTTTCATGTATACTATGCTGGATGTGTATCTGTTTTGCTGTTGGGTGGGATTCGCAAGAGGTAAAAGGTCCAATACACAGGCTATGAGTGAACTTTATGACACCTAGGAATAGAGTGATTCATGGGAAGCGGGTGGTATGGCGCCACTTAGCGGAACATGGTATCACGAGCAGTTCAGATTCTGATGGGGTATTATCGTTGCATACACCTGGTGTGCATATGATGATATTCTTGAAAGGATTATTTATCCCGCGTTTCTCTTGACCTTACCCTGGCCTAGATTACACCCGTGAGTGGGGCGGGAATGAATCATTTACAGGTACTGATGGAGACTTATTCTGTTGGTGACCGTGTACTGATGGTGACTTGTTCTGTTGGTGACCGTGTCCTGATGGTGACTTTGTTTGGTTCTTGTTGGTGACCGTTGGTTCTAAAGTATGGGTTCTAAGTTGATGACTGTGTTCTATGGATCCCGGTTCCGAATTCATGCTGAAGTTCTGATCCTGTGCCTTGTGATACACAGCCGACCAGCCATTGTTTCGTCATTTTGCATCATAGCATGTTTATTTTCAAAAAAAATGCATAAAAAAAAGTTAACCCGCATATGCATATCATTTTTCGGGTTTATTCATGATAAAACATAGCATACGCATCATACACACATCATTCTTGCATCATTACAGGTGTTCTTAGAGAGGATTTCTCATTCTGGTCCCCGTTTTAGGCAGAATTGCTGAGTATCGTTCGCACCGTTACGCAACAAGGCGGAATCAATAGAAGACCATGGATCAATTTCAAGCAGATCTAGCAGAGATGAGGACCAACATGACCCAATTCATGAGTATGATGCAAGGGGTAGTGCAAGGGCAAGAGGAACTCCGAGCCTTGGTCTAGAGACAAGAAACTGTGATTCCCCCTGTTGGTTAGAATCCGCCAGAAGAAACCCCAGTCGATGACGCTGCTGTTACCAACCCTGTCAACAACTATGCTATTGGTGACGAATTGCGTGGTATCAGGATCGATGGACAACCCATCATTACAGAGGCTGCTAATGCTCGAGCGGCATGTGCTCCAGTTCATCATCCTTCTCATTTGGTTGACAAGCAAGAAGATATGTTCACTATTCCCAGTGATGATGATGAATTTGGAAAGGCGGAAGAGAGAGATAGAAAGGTTGACGCCCTTGCTGAAAAGATTCGTGCCATGGAGTGCCAAAATTCTTTGGGTTTTGATGTTACTAACATGGGTTTAGTAGATGGTTTAAGGATCCCATACAAGTTCAAAGCGCCATCTTTCGACAAGTACAATGGCACTTCTTGTCCCCGAACTCATGTGCAAGCTTACTACCGGAAGATATCCGCTTATACTAATGATGAAAAAATGTGGATGTACTTTTTCCAACACAGCTTGTCTGGAGCCTCTTTGGATTGGTACATGGACTTGAGAAAAGAATCTGTCAGAAGCTGGAGAGAGTTAGGTGAAGCTTTTCTGAGGCAGTACAAGCATAACATGGACATGGCTACGAGCAGAACCCAGTTGCAGAGCTTATTTCAAAAGACCGGTGAGAGTTTCAAGGAATACGCCCAGAAGTGGCGTGAGCTAACTGCGAGGGTACAACCTCCGATGTTGGAGAGAGAATTGACTGATATGTTCATTGAAACCCTGCAAGGTGTGTTCATGGATCGTATGGGAAGTTGCCCATTTGGTAGTTTTTCAGATGTTGTGATTTGTGGAGAAAGAATTGAAAGTCTTATCAAAGCGGGAAAAATCCAAGACCCTGGTTCTTCAAGTGCTAAGAAATAATTTTCAGGGGCACCCAGAAGGAGAGAGGGTGAGACAAATGCTATACGTAATCAGAGAAGTGGAAACAGAGGACAACAAGACCGTCAAGTTGCTGCTGTGACTATCCCAGCAACCCAGCCTCAACAACAACAAAGGGGACAACCACAACAACAACAACAACGCCAATTCCAACCAAGACAAAGAATTCCAGATCGTCATTTTGATCCGTTGCCAATGACTTATGCTGAATTACTCCCTGAACTACTCAAGTTAAAGTTTGTTGAACTTCGCACTATGGCTCCATTAACAAGGATTCCCGCTGGTTATGATGCTAATGTCCGTTGTGATTTTCATTCTGGTGCGCCAGGGCACCACATCGAGAATTGTCGGGCTTTTCACCATAAAGTTCAAGATTTGATTGATGCCAAGACGATTAACTTTGCTCCTACTCCGAATGTGGTGAATAATCCTATGCCTCAACATGGAAGGCCCAAAGTAAATAGTGTGGAAGATGGGGAAAATTTGAACTTGGTAGACAATGTTAATGATGTTCAGACTTCGTTGTTTGTAGTGAAGGAATGTCTGCTTAGAGGGGGAGTATTCCCGGGATGTGACAAGAATTGTTCAGATTGTGGTAATCACGAAAACGGATGTGTGAAATTGAAAGAAGGTATCCAGGAATTGATGAATGAAGGTTGTTTACAGTTTGATCGAGTAGTGAAAGACCGTGGAGAGGTATCGATTGTTACCATTTACTTTACACCGTCAGAAGGTCCTGTACATGCTCCAAGAACTATTAATGCGCCTGTGACTATTGGTACTCCCGTGACCGTAGCTGCACCCGTGACCATATCTGCTCCGGTGACTGCTGTAACACCCTTCTAAAATACCCCAAATATTTAATTAAAATAACAACATATATAAATCAGAGTAATTATGCATCCAAGGGTGTCACACAACATTTCACACTATTCATCAAAGTAGCTTGTCATGCTCATTTATTTATCAAATAAAACAGTTGCATAATACGCAGCGGATAGAGATCAAATTATCGTTCAAAACATGTAACATATTACATGTAAAATGGTTCACCACCAATCAATAAAATATTCAAAACATCCCATCCCGATGTTACATCTATCAGAGCATGACCCACCAAGGAGACTACACTAGACTCCAAGTATTAGCTTCTACTCAACTCATTGCTCGTTACCTGAAAAATAGTTGTAAGGGTGAGTTCCTCAATCGATATAATAAGCATTATAGAATATAATGTCATGTTAAGTAATTTAACACATTAATCACCCTAATCGTATTCACACATTCAGTAACGGCACACCAACTCAAACATCATACTCAACACCAATACAACTCATATTCATACTCACTAGCAACACCACACACGTATAATATTGGAATACATCCATTCATATTATACGCCATACATAATTTATGCAATGAGACTCCACACATGCGGTACCGACTATTCTTGAACATATAGTTCAAGCTCACCGATCAAATCCAGATACGGCTACTAAGCTCACTAGTCCCACTCATTTGAGATCTAATGACTCACTCACTAATTCCTCACCATGGGAATTAGCTACAGCCCCGAAGGCTATGCTATGCACACTAATCATCTAGCATGCAACATCAACAACAAATCCACAATGATTCACTCACTAATTCCTCACCATGGGAATTAGCTACAGCCCCAAGGCTATGCTATGCACGCTAATCATCTAACAATGCAACATCAACAACAATCCACAATGGACATATGCTCACACTCTAAGCCATACAACAGCCCATTCACAAATACATGCATAATATATACATTCACAGCATTATGCATATCATCATACATCATCAACACATGTATCAACACATCATATCATGCCAAATAATTAAACACAGTATTAGCACACTCTACTAATACCTATACTGCTCAAAACAGCGGGAAATAATCCCTACTATATCACACACCGATATAGGCAACCACCAATTAGGCACACAACATTTAAATTAACAATTTTTCCATACTGCAACAGCGTTAACCGGTTAACGCCCTGGGTTAACCGGTTAACACAGGCAAAACACGCTTACTGCCCAAAACTTATCAGTGTTAACCGGTTAACGCCCTGGGTTAACCGGTTAACGCAGGCAAAACAACACTAATTCTCAATTCGTAACAGTGTTAACCGGTTAACACCCTGGGTTAACCGGTTAACGCAGACAAAACAGTAGTTCCTGCGCTAACACAAAGCAGAATGCAGAATTCTCCGCATTTTCCGCCGTTAGAGGACTTCCGGACCTCCGATTCCAATTCCGTAAAAAGCTATACGTTAGGGAAATTACAACACACTCAAATACAGGTTCAATTTCAGTTTTTTACACAACATATCCATCACAATTTTCAGCATTCAATAATCCCAATTAGGGTCAATTCAACGGTTTATCACTACCCATTGCATGCTAACCCATAATACCCGTTAAACGACGATAAACCCCCCTTACCTGAGTTAATCCGGCAAATCTTTGAGCTCCAAGATCTTCTCTTCTTCAACCTTCTTCCTCTTGCTCTGCCTCTTGCCCTTTTCCTCTTTCAGCCGCTTCTCTGAGTTTCACGTGAAACCTTATTTTCCAAATGAAACTCTTTTTACTTATTCCAACTTATATATTTTCCAAATTATATTATTATTCCAATAATAATAATAATTTAATAATTCCAAAATAATAATAATAATAATAATCCAATTATCTAATTAAATTAATAAATATATTATTAACTTAATTTAAATAAATAATCATATTATTATCGGGGTGTTACAACTCTCCCCCACTAAAAGAGTTTTCGTCCTCGAAAACATACCTCAAGCGAACAACTCTGGGTAAGACTCCTTCATCTTACTCTCAAGTTCCCAAGTCACATTGCCACCTGCTGGTCCTCCCCAAGCTACCTTCACCAAGGCAATCTCTTTACCCCGCAACTGCTTCAACTCTCGATCCTCGATCCTCATAGGTGATGTTTCAACAGTCAGGTTATCTCTCACCTGTACATCATCTACTTGGACTACATGAGACGGATCATGAATGTACCTCCTCAACTGAGACACATGAAAAACCTCATGCAAATTCGCAAGCGACTGCGGTAAAGCGATACGATAGGCTACCTCCCCTATCCTCTCCAAAATCTGATAAGGACCAATAAATCGAGGTGTCAACTTCCTCGACTTCAAAGCTCGACCAACACCAGTTATCGGAGTAACACGAAGAAACACATGATCTCCCTCTTGGAACTCAAGTGACTTCCTCCTCTTATCATGATAACTCTTCTGACGACTCTGAGCAATTCTCATCTTCTCCTGAATCATCTTAATCTTTTCCGTAGTTTGTTGGACAATCTCCGGTCCAACTACAGCACTCTCACCGGACTCATACAAACATAAAGGTGTCCGACATCTCCTACCATACAAAGCTTCAAACGGTGCCATACCAATGCTCGAATGAAAACTATTGTTGTAGGTAAACTCAATCAAAGGTAAATAACAATCCCAAGCACCTCCCTTTTCCAAAACACAAGCTCTCAAAAGATCCTCTAATGACTGAATCGTCCTCTCAGTCTGACCATCAGTCTGCGGATGATATGCAGAACTCAATCTCAGCTTAGTTCCCAAAGCCCTCTGCAAACCTTCCCAGAACTTCGATGTAAATCTAGGATCTCTGTCTGAAACAATACTCGACGGAATACCATGCAAACTTACAATCTTCTCAATATACAACTCAGCTAATCTCTCTAACGGATAATCCATTCTGATCGGAATGAAATGAGCTGACTTCGTCAATCTATCCACAATCACCCAAATAGCTTCAAAATTCTTACTTGTCCTCGGCAAACCAGAAACAAAATCCATACTGATACTATCCCACTTCCACTCTGGAATAGCCAACGGTTGCATTAGCCCAGACGGCTTCTGATGCTCAATCTTTGACTTCTGACAAGTCAAACAGGAATAAACAAAACTCGCAATTTCTTTCTTCATTCCCGGCCACCAAAATAACTTTTTCAAATCATGATACATCTTCGTAGCTCCAGGATGAATACTCAGGCCACTACGATGTCCTTCTTCTAGAATACTCTTCTTAAGTTCGGTAACATCCGTAATACACACCCGATTACTAAATTTCAAAATGCCATTCTCATCAACTCTGAATTCACCACCTTGACCTTGATTCACTAGAGTCAACTTATCAACCAAAAGCATATCGGATTTCAGACCCTCTCTAATCTCATCCAGAATACCACTCGTTAATTTCAACATTCCCAATTTAACACTATTGTGAGTACTCTCACACACCAAACTCAAGTCTCTAAACTGCTCAATCAAATCCAATTCCTTAACCATTAACATAGACATATGTAACGATTTCCGGCTCAGCGCATCAGCTACTACATTTGCTTTACCCGGATGGTAATTCAAACCAAAGTCATAATCCTTCAGAAATTCTAACCATCTCCTCTGTCTCATATTCAGCTCTTTCTGATTAAACAAATACTTTAAACTTTTATGGTCACTGAAAACCTCAAATCTCGACCCGTACAAGTAATGCCTCCATAACTTCAGAACAAACACTACAGTTGCTAACTCTAAATCGTGTGTCGGATAGTTCTTCTCATGAACTCTCAGTTGTCTCGAAGCATAAGCTATAACCTGCTTATTCTGCATCAACACACCACCCAAGCCCAACAATGAAGCATCACAGTAAACCTCAAATGATTCCGACGAACTCGGTAATATCAGAATAGGAGCAGTAGTCAACCTTCTCTTTAACTCTTGGAAACCTTCTTCACATTTTAAATCCCAAACAAACGCTTGCCCCTTTCTAGTCAACATCGTCAACGGTAACGCCAACTTAGAAAATCCCTCAATGAACTTCCTATAATAACCAGCCAAGCCAAGAAAACTTCGAATCTCCGCAACAGACTTCAGAGCTTCCCACTTAGACACCGCTTCTATCTTAGAAGGATCAACAGCAACACCACCTCTTGAAATCACATGACCAAGAAAACTAACCTCCTCTAACCAAAATTCACACTTAGACAGTTTAGCAAATAACTTCTTTTCTCGGAGAACTTCTAAAACCACTCTCAAATGCTCAGCATGCTCTTCTTCAGATTTCGAATACACCAAAATGTCATCAATAAACACCACAACAAACTTATCTAGGTACGGATGGAAAATCCTATTCATATACTCCATAAATACTCCAGGCGCATTAGTCACACCAAAAGGCATTACAGAATACTCATAATGTCCATACCTTGTTCTGAAAGCAGTGTTCTGAATATCCTCAGCTTTCACACGTATCTGATGATACCCAGATCTCAAATCTATTTTGCTGAACACACTCGCACCAACCAACTGGTCCATCAGATCATCAATCCTCGGTAAAGGATACCGATTCTTGATCGTCACTTTGTTCAGTTGCCTGTAGTCCACACACAACCTCATAGTACCTTCTTTCTTCTTAACCAACAACACTGGTGCACCCCACGGTGACACACTCGGACGAATAAATTTCTTATCCAACAGATCTTCCAACTGACTCTTCAATTCAGTTAACTCAACAGCAGACATACGGTACGGAGCCGTCGATATCGGTCTAGTACCAGGTACCAAATCAATCGAGAACTCAACTTCACGCTCTGGCGGCAATTCATTCACTTCTTCAGGAAACACATCAGGAAAATCACACACCACGGCTAGATCACAAATCACCAGTTTATCTCTAGCCTCCAAAGTCGCTAACAACATAAACAACTCTGCCCCATCTGCTACTGCCTCATCCACTTGTCTCGCTGATAGAAACAAATCCTTTCCTTCCTCAACCTCAGGAAATATCACAGTCTTATCAAAACAATTGATAGAAACTCGGTTAAACACCAACCAGTTCATACCCAAGATAACGTCAAGCTGCACTAGTGGAAGACACACAAGGTCTATCCCAAAATCTCTACCAAAAATACTCAAAGGACAGCTTAAGCAAACTGAAGTAGTAGTCATTGAACCCTTTGCAGGAGTATCAATCACCATACTACCATACATCTCAGATATCTCTAACTTAAGTTTCACAGCACAATCCAAAGATATAAAGGAATGAGTAGCACCGGTGTCAATAATAGCTACAAGAGGAAAACCATTTATATAACACGTACCTCTGATCAAACGATCATCTGCAGAAGTCTCAGAACCCGATAAAGCAAAGACCTTGCCTCCTGACTGATTCTCTTTCTTCGGCTTAGGACACTGTGGACTGATATGACCCAACTCTCCACAGTTGAAACAAGTTACAGTCTTCAACCGACACTCTGCAGCCAAATGACCACCTTTTCCACACTTGAAACACTTCATCTCAGCACTGGTACACTCATGGACACGATGTCCAGCCCGACCACATCTATAACACTTAGCAGGGGCACTGGAGTCTCCCCCACTAGGCCTCTTCATCCCACTCTGCTTCTGGAAACCTTTGCCAGCTGCATACGGTTTTCCACGATCATTCTGATTCTTGCCTTTCCTATCAACCCTTTGCTGATAGCTCTCTGCTCTGGCTTTGGAATCCTGTTCAAAAATCCTGCAACAGTCAACCAAGTCAGAAAACACTCTGATCCGTTGGTATCCAATAGCCTGCTTGATCTCGGGACGCAACCCGTTCTCAAACTTCACACATTTCGAAAATTCTCCAGCAGCCTCATTATAGGGAGTATAATACTTTGACAGCTCTGTGAACTTAGCAGCATACTCAGTAACAGACTTGTTACCCTGCTTCAACTCTAAGAACTCCATCTCTTTCTTTCCTCTGACATCTTCTGGAAAGTACTTCCTCAGGAATCTCTCTCTGAACACAGCCCAAGTGATTTCAGCATTCCCAACAGTTTCCAACTCAATGCGGGTAGCAACCCACCAATCATCAGCCTCTTCTGACAGCATATGCGTACCGAACCTGACCTTCTGGTTATCGGCACACGCAGTCACTCGGAAGATTCTCTCTATCTCCTTCAACCACTTCTGAGCGCCATCTGGATCGTATGCTCCCTTGAACATTGGAGGATTGTTCTTCTGGAACTCACTCAGTTGACGAGCAGCTCCCATTCCCACCACATTCGGATTTCCCCCAAGTACTCCAGCCAGCATACCCAGAGCCTCAGCAATCGCAGCATCGTCTCTACCTCTTCCAGCCATCTCTATTTTGAAAGCCCAAACAAACTAAAACAATAAATACTGATAGGGTTACACAACACCTATACCGTACAGGGGAAACAGAATAATTACGACTCGACTCGACCGACTATGCTCTGATACCACTAATGTAACACCCTTCTAAAATACCCCAAATATTTAATTAAAATAACAACATATATAAATCAGAGTAATTATGCATCCAAGGGTGTCACACAACATTTCACACTATTCATCAAAGTAGCTTGTCATGCTCATTTATTTATCAAATAAAACAGTTGCATAATACGCAGCGGATAGAGATCAAATTATCGTTCAAAACATGTAACATATTACATGTAAAATGGTTCACCACCAATCAATAAAATATTCAAAACATCCCATCCCGATGTTACATCTATCAGAGCATGACCCACTAAGGAGACTACACTAGACTCCAAGTATTAGCTTCTACTCAACTCATTGCTCGTTACCTGAAAAATAGTTGTAAGGGTGAGTTCCTCAATCGATATAATAAGCATTATAGAATATAATGTCATGTTAAGTAATTTAACACATTAATCACCCTAATCGTATTCACACATTCAGTAACGGCACACCAACTCAAACATCATACTCAACACCAATACAACTCATATTCATACTCACTAGCAACACCACACACGTATAATATTGGAATACATCCATTCATATTATACGCCATACATAATTTATGCAATGAGACTCCACACATGCGGTACCGACTATTCTTGAACATATAGTTCAAGCTCACCGATCAAATCCAGATACGGCTACTAAGCTCACTAGTCCCACTCATTTGAGATCTAATGACTCACTCACTAATTCCTCACCATGGGAATTAGCTACAGCCCCGAAGGCTATGCTATGCACACTAATCATCTAGCATGCAACATCAACAACAAATCCACAATGATTCACTCACTAATTCCTCACCATGGGAATTAGCTACAGCCCCAAGGCTATGCTATGCACGCTAATCATCTAGCAATGCAACATCAACAACAATCCACAATGGACATATGCTCACACTCTAAGCCATACAACAGCCCATTCACAAATACATGCATAATATATACATTCACAGCATTATGCATATCATCATACATCATCAACACATGTATCAACACATCATATCATGTCAAATAATTAAACACAGTATTAGCACACTCTACTAATACCTATACTGCTCAAAACAGCGGGAAATAATCCCTACTATATCACACACCGATATAGGCAACCACCAATTAGGCACACAACATTTAAATTAACAATTTTTCCATACTGCAACAGCGTTAACCGGTTAACGCCCTGGGTTAACCGGTTAACACAGGCAAAACACGCTTACTGCCCAAAACTTATCAGTGTTAACCGGTTAACGCCCTGGGTTAACCGGTTAACGCAGGCAAAACAACACTAATTCTCAATTCGTAACAGTGTTAACCGGTTAACACCCTGGGTTAACCGGTTAACGCAGACAAAACAGTAGTTCCTGCGCTAACACAAAGCAGAATGCAGAATTCTCCGCATTTTCCGCCGTTAGAGGACTTCCGGACCTCCGATTCCAATTCCGTAAAAAGCTATACGTTAGGGAAATTACAACACACTCAAATACAGGTTCAATTTCAGTTTTTTACACAACATATCCATCACAATTTTCAGCATTCAATAATCCCAATTAGGGTCAATTCAACGGTTTATCACTACCCATTACATGCTAACCCATAATACCCGTTAAACGACGATAAACCCCCCTTACCTGAGTTAATCCGGCAAATCTTTGAGCTCCAAGCTCTTCTCTTCTTCAACCTTCTTCCTCTTGCTCTGCCTCTTGCCCTTTTCCTCTTTCAGCCGCTTCTCTGAGTTTCACGTGAAACCTTATTTTCCAAATGAAACTCTTTTTACTTATTCCAACTTATATATTTTCCAAATTATATTATTATTCCAATAATAATAATAATTTAATAATTCCAAAATAATAATAATAATAATAATCCAATTATCTAATTAAATTAATAAATATATTATTAACTTAATTTAAATAAATAATCATATTATTATCGGGGTGTTACAACTGCTGGTGTTCCCGTGATTGTTAATGCTCTAGTAACTATCAGTACTCCTACCACCATTGCTGCTTCTAGTGGAAGACTTTTTGAGAATAGTAGAGCAATGCCGTGGCAATATGACAATGGTTTTTGCAGAAATAGAAGACCAGAGAATCAGACCAGATCAGTAAATCATACTCCAGTGACGATTGGTTCGTCAAATAAGACTCCAGTAACAGTTGGTTCGGCTGTGGGTAATGTGGGAGGACCCGGAGGATTTACGAGAAGTGGTCGTTTGTTTGCGCCACAGGTTCCGAAGGATAACAATGCTGAGGCTCTTGCTAGAACAAAAGGAAAACAAGTTGTAGTTGAAGAAGAACCAATGCGGAAGGAAGTGCCCGAGAGTTCTTTTGAGGAGGACGTGGAGGAATTTATGAGAATTATCAAGAAGAGTGATTACAAGATCGTGGATCAGTTGAACCAGACACCGTCAAAAATCTCTATTCTCTCTCTGCTGATGTGTTCCGAGGCACATCGTAACGCCCTGTTGAAAATGTTGAATATGGCTTATGTGCCTCAAGAGATTTCTGTTAACCAGCTTGAAGGTGTTATTGCAAATGTTAACACGAGACATGGTTTGGGATTCACTGATTTAGACTTGACACCTGAGGGTCGCAATCACAATAGAGCTCTGCATATCACGATGGAATGCAAAGGCGCGGTTTTGTCGCATGTTCTGGTTGATACCGGTTCTTCTTTGAATGTGCTGCCTAAAAAGGCTCTGAGTAAGCTTGATGCCGAAGGGGTTGTTCTCACACCTAGTGATCTTGTTGTCCGTGCTTTTGATGGATCCAAGCGATCGGTTTTTGGTGAAGTCACGTTGCCTGTGAAGATCGGCCCGGAAGTGTTTAATATTGTCTTCTATGTGATGGATATTCAACCAGCATATAGTTGTCTGTTGGGGCGTCCTTGGATACATGGAGCCGGAGCAGTTTCTTCGACTCTCCACCAAAAGCTAGAATATGTGTGGGATGGTCAAGTTGTGACCGTGTGTGGCGAAGAGGACATCTTTGTGGGCCATTTATCCTCCTTCAAATATGTGGAGATGGATGGCGAAATTCATGAAACTCTATGTCAAGCTTTTGAGACTGTCAGTATTGAGAAGGTGGCTTTTGTTGAGCAGAAGAAACCAGGTACCTTGATCGCGTCCTATAAACAAGCTCTGGAGGTCATTCATTCCGGTAACACAGAAGGCTGGGGCAAGGTGATTGATGTGCCCGTAAAATAAGACATGTTTGGCGTTGGTTATCAGCCTTTTCAATCATCAGAGCAGGGTGTCCAGAATCAGAAAGGGTCGTGTATTTTCACTAGTGCTGGATTGATGAACCACGGGGATGTCTTTGCAACAGACAGTGAAGATGGTGACAATGATTGTGATATGGATAATTGGGTGCGCCCGTGTGCTCCAGGGGAGAAGATCAACAACTGGACTGCTGAAGAAATAGTCCAAGTTACTCTTTAGACAGAGTAATTTTCTTCTGTTTTTCATTGTGCATGAAAACCCTACGCTCTGCCCAAGGCGTAGTGGTTCATTGTAGGGCCACATCATGTTTTGAATTTTCAATGATTATCATTAATAAAGGACGTTTTGCAATCAAATTTGTGTTCACTGTCTTTCTGTTTTTATTACTTTCATTTTCAAAACAATAAAAATGGCAATGTTTTTTTTTGTGACTTCCTTGAACTCTTTTCTAAAATAAAGCATGAAACATCGTTCGTGCAGAATTGATCTTGCGGATTCCATTAAAAACAGTTCTGTTATGGCTCAGTATGACTTCGATAATCCCATTTACCAAGCTGAAGAGGAAAGTGAAGAAGATTGTGAACTCCCCAAAGAATTGGCCAGACTATTGAAGCAGGAGGAAAGGGTCATTCAACCTCATCAGGAAGAGTTGGAAGTCATTAACCTTGGTACTGAGGATGCAAAGAAAGAGATCAAGATAGGGGTGCTTTAGAGGAAAAGGTCAAGAGAGGGCTGATTGAAATGCTGCAAGAATATGTGGATGTATTCGCATGGTCGTATCAAGATATGCCTGGTTTGGATACAAATATTGTGGTGCACAGGCTACCTCTCAGAGAAGATTGTCCTTCGGTAAAGCAGAAGCTTCACAGAACTAGTCCTGATATGGCTGTCAGGATCAAAGAGGAGGTTCAGAAACAGTTGGATGCAGGTTTTCTAGCAGTTACCAATTATCCCCCTTGGGTGGCCAACATCGTACCCGTGCCGAAGAAGGACGGTAAAGTCAGGATGTGTGTCGATTACCGAGATTTAAACAGAGCCAGTCCGAAAGATGACTTCCTATTACCTCACATTGATGTATTGGTCAATAACACTGCTCAGTCCTCGGTTTTCTCTTTCATGGATGGATTTTCTGGCTATAATCAGATCAAGATGGCGCCAGAAGACATGGAGAAGACGACATTCATTACACCTTGGGGCATGTTCTGTTATAAGGTAATGCCATTTGGGTTGAAGAACGCCGGTGCTACCTACCAAAGAGCTATGACGACTCTCTTTCATGACATGATGCACAAACAAAATTGAAGTGTACATGGATGATATGATTGCAAAGTCTCAGACAGAAGAGGAGCACTTGGTAAACTTGCAAAAGTTGTTTGAAAGATTGAGAAAGTTTAAACTGAGGCTGAATCCAAACAAGTGTACATTTGGAGTGAGATCTGGAAAGCTGTTAGGTTTCATTGTCAGTGAGAAAGGGATTGAGGTTGATCTAGCGAAAGTAAAATCTATTCAAGAAATGCCTGAACCAAGAACGGAAAAACAGGTTCGTGGGTTTTTAGGGAGGCTAAACTACATTGCACAGTTCATATCTCACCTAACAGCTACGTGCGAACCGATATTTAAATTGCTAAGAAAAGATCAAGCAATCAGGTGGAACAATGATTGTCAAAAAGCGTTTGATAAGATAAAAGAATATTTGCAGAAACCTCCAATTCTTATACCTCCAGTTCCTGAGAGGCCTCTGATAATGTACCTTTCAGTAACAGAGAATTTGATGGGGTGTGTATTGGGACAGCATGACGAGTCTGGTCGAAAAGAGCA
Organism: Lathyrus oleraceus; assembly: GCF_024323335.1. Taxonomy (NCBI): domain Eukaryota; kingdom Viridiplantae; phylum Streptophyta; class Magnoliopsida; order Fabales; family Fabaceae; genus Lathyrus; species Lathyrus oleraceus. Next base: position 338,780,849 of record NC_066585.1, read on the forward strand.
TGCAATATACTACCTTAGCAAAAAGTTTACCGACTGTGAAACAAGATATTCGCTGCTCGAGAAAACTTGCTGCGCTTTGGCATGGGCTGCTCGCCGACTAAGACAGTATATGTTGAACCATACTACCTTGTTGATTTCTAAGATGGACCCAGTAAAGTATATCTTTGAAAAGCCGGCTCTTACCAGACGAGTGACACGTTGGCAGATGATTTTGACAGAGTATGATATCCAGTACACGTCGCAAAAGGCCATCAAGGGTAGTATTCTGTCTGATTACCTTGCCGAGCAACCAATTGATGACTATCAGCCGATGATGTTTGAATTCCTCGATGAAGATATCATGTACCTAAAGATGAAAGATTGTGAAGAGCCTCTTGTCGAGGAAGGACTGGATCCCGATGACAAGTGGACACTGATGTTTGATGGGGCGGTAAATGTGAATGGAAATGGTGTTAGGGCAATACTCATTAATCCTAAAGGTGCACACATACCTATTTCTGCCAGATTGACTTTTGAAGTAACCAACAACGAAGCTGAGTACGAGGCCTGTATCATGGGGATTGAGGAAGCCATCGATCTAAGGATCAAAACTATGGACATTTATGGAGATTCTGCTCTAGTGATTACCCAAATCAATGGAGACTGGAATACTCATCAGCCGCATTTGATTCCTTATAGAGATTACACCAGAAGGATCCTGACTTTCTTCAAGACAGTAAAGTTGTATCATGTACCCCGAGATGAAAATCAAATGGCTGATGCCTTAGCCATATTGTCTTCCATGATTAAAGTTCATTGGCAGAATCATGTGCCACACATTGCTGTGAATCGACTCGAGAGGCCTGCGTATGTGTTTGCAGCCGAGTCTGTTATTAATGAGAAGCTGTGTTTTATGATATTAAGAATTTCCTCAAAAGCCAAGAGTATCCTGAAGGAGCATCAAAGAATGACAAGAAGGCACTGAGAAGGCTAGCTGGAAGCTTTTACTTGAACAAGGATGATGTGTTGTACAAGAGGAACTTTGACATGGTTCTGCTCAGATGCGTGGTTAGACACGAAGCAGACATGTTAATGCAGGAAGTACACGAGGGATCTTTCGGTACCCATGCTGGTGGTCATGCAATGGCCAAGAAGTTGTTAAGAGTCGGTTATTACTGGATAACCATGGAATCTGATTGTTTCAAATACGCTCGGAAGTGCCACAAATGTCAGATCTATGCAGATAACGTGCATGTACCACAAAACCCTATGAATATTATGAATTCTCCTTGGCCATTCGCGATGTGGGGCATCGATATGATTGGAAAGATTGAACCTACTGCTTCTAATGGACATCGCTTCATCCTAGTCGCGATTGATTACTTTACCAAGTAGATGGAAGCAGCTTCCTATGCCAGTGTTACCAGACAAGTGGTTGCTCGATTCATTAAGAAAGAAATTATCTGTCGTTATGGGGTTCCTGAGAGAATCATCACTGATAATGGTTTGAATCTCAATAACAAGATGATGAAAGAGCTTTGCAAAGACTTTAAGATCGAACACCACAATTCTTCTCCTTACAGACCAAAGATGAATGGTGCCGTAGAGGCGACAAACAAGAACATTAAGAAGATTGTGCAAAAGATGGTTGTGACGTACAAGGATTGGCATGAGACGTTGCCTTTCGCTTTGCATGGGTATCGTACCTCAGTGCGTACGTCAACCGGGGCAACTCCGTTTTCACTTGTGTATGGCATGGAGGCAGTCTTGCCAGTAGAAGTTGAAATCCCTTCTTTGAGGGTGATGATGGACGTAAAACTTGACGAGGCTGAGTGGGTTCAAGCCAGGTTTGATGAGTTTAATTTAATTGAGGAAAAGCGATTAGCAGCTGTGTGCCATGGTCAACTATATCAGAGAAGGATGAAGAAGGCCTTTGATCAGAAAGTGCATCCTCGAAGCTATCAGATAGGTGACTTAGTTTTGAAGAGGATCCTTCCTCCCGATACAGATAACAGGGGCAAGTGGACTCCGAATTATGAAGGTCCATATGTTGTTAAAAAGGTCTTTTCTGGTGGAGCCTTGATGCTTACAACTATGGATGGTGAAGATTTTCCGTCTCCTGTGAATTCAGATGTAGTCAAAAAATACTTCGCATAAACTGACCCGCTGGACAAAGAAAGAAAGTCCAGGCAAAAAAAAGGGGCATCCCGGCGAACCAAGAGAAAAAGAAAAGAAAAAGGTTCGGGCAAAAGTTAGGGATAAAGAATAAAAATAATATGTACACCCGGTAAGTCGAAAACTTGAAAAGGCGGCTTAGGCAAAAATGGGTATCCCGGTGGATTGAAAACCTGAAAAAGGAGGTCCAGGCAAAAGAGGGATTAAAGCGAAGACTGCAGTCTGAGTTATCTGTACTTCATCGCGTTTTAGTGTCTACCATCTTGAAGGATATGATCGGTCCAATTACTCTTCTCAGAAAGCAAAGAATTTGGGGAAAGTGAAGATCTATGAGTCATAACAGAATTGGAAAATAGTGGAATGTCGTGTTCACATTGCCAATAGGATAGTTTATTTTCTCTTTTGGCACAATTACCTCTTCCTAGGAATTGCTTCCTGATGTATTTGCCTTTATAGGCCATTTTCAATCAATAAAAGTCGTTATTCAGTCAAGTTGCTCTCTTGTTTTTTTTTATTTCTACTGTTTTGTTTGCAAAAAACGTCCGAATTTTTGATAAACATTGCATCTAAAAACATGAAGGCTAGACAATGACGTGCGGAAAGATAAAAACATCTGAAAATCATTTTGAATGTTGAGTACACTTGAGTATATTTTGTCCATACGATCCCCTGGGGCATGTATGTCTCGCCGTTTTGCAGGTTACTATCTTTGATTGATGGCTAAAGCAGATGAGCCAAAGTTTGTTCGAAGGAAGACCCTGCTGTTTCAACACTGTCCAATCGTGTAAGAAGTTGGGTCGTCTAAGTCGAGTTCAGAATTTGTTTCCCCAGCATGGTCGAGAGGTTGGCGTTTTTCCGACAAGTGACTCCCCAGTTGAGTTGGTTTCTCTACCGTTCCGAGAATGTCAGATCAGTAAGTATCCTCAGTAGAATTGTTGCATGTCCCCACAGAGTTGGAAGAATCGAATCAGAAATTGTGTGCTCAGTGAAGTGATCATTTGCTTTCCTAGCAGGAGTTTTTCCTCCCTCTGCATCTTGCATGTAGTAATCATCATTTGCATTCGCATTCTCAAATCGCGTAGCATTTCCATTCAGTATGGAGCATTACGCCATGGAAAACTCAAACATATGCATACATGTATTAAACCAGATTGGATCATATCCCCAGAAGAGACGGATCATTTTTCAACATCAGTATAGCACATTTGCAATAGTTGCTCTTGGCAACATTCATAATCGATAATCCCAGTGAGATTTATTTTCTCACCAGTCTGTGAAAGGAAAGCTTGATTCTCTCCCCAGTGAAGTCACCAGTAAGTGTCTGCCTTATTTTGACATATGTAAATATCATCCTTGCGATACCGGTAAGTGTCGCGTTGATCCCCGTAAATGTCTGTGCTTTTCTTTGATGTCGGCGAACATCATCCTTCGATGTCGGTAAACGTCGAATTCCAATCGTTGGCCATCAGTAAATGGCATGTCTCTCATGGTGTCTACAAAAAATCGTTCTGTCAACACCCGTGTGTGTCCTTTCTTTTTTTGGTGTCGGTAAACATCATTGTTCGGTGTCGGTAAACATCAGCCGCTTGTTAACCATCGGTAAATGGTTTGGTCGTTTAAGATTCCCCAACAGATTCGCTATCCGTAAATATCGAGTATTTCATTTTCGCCATCGGTAAATGGTTTCGTTTCATAAATGTATTCTTTCCTTGGTGTCTGTAAACATCATTGTTCGATGTCGGTAAACATCGAGTTCCTTCCCAGTCATCGATAAATGTCTGGTCTTGTTTCACTTATGAACGCTATTGTTCGATGTCGGTAAACATCGAGTTCCTTCCCAGTCATCGTTAAATGTTTGGTCTTGTTTCACTTGTAAACATCTTGGTTCGATGTCGGTAAACATCGAGTTCCTTCCCAGTCATCGGTAAATGTCTGGTCTTGTTTCACTTATAAACATCTTTGTTCGATGTCGGTAAACATCGAGTTCCTTCCCAGTCACCGGTAAATGTCTGGTCGTGTAGCGCTTTCCTTGATATCGGTAAATATCAAATCTGTTTTGAAGCCGCCATCGGTAAATGGCCTCGCTTTCTTTGATATCGGTAAATATCAAATTTGTTTTGAAGCTGCCATCAGTAAATGGCCTCGCTTTCCTTGATATCAGTAAATATCAAATCTGTTTTGAAGCCGCCATCGGTAAATGGCCTCGCTTTCTTTGATATCGATAAATATCAATTCTGTTTTGAAGCCGCCATCGGTAAATGGCCTCGCTTTCCTTGATATCGGTAAATATCAAATCTATTTTGAAGTCGCCATCGGTAAATGGCCCCGCTTTCTTTGATTCGTCACCTACAGAGTGAAAATTCTCCGGTTCTTTTGGTATTCAATCCCTATTTACCTTGAAAGTCTGATAGCCGCTGCTTTCATCCGTTCAGGTTCCCAGTTGATTGAATAGGGGCAGCTGTAGCACCTCAAAATTTGCCCTCCTCATTCATGCATTCATTTTAGGTCATTTAACATTTCATATTGCATTTCATCATGCCAATCAGAATGGGCTCCAAGAGTTTATCATCCAAGAAGCTTGGATATCATCCAAGTCACTTGGTCTCATTTTCAGAGGTTTTCTTTAAAGGATCAAGCTTAATGGGCTCAATACAGTTCCAAATTCAACTGTGAAGTCAAAAGTCAACTATTGGTCAACTGAGGGTCAAATGGCTAGGGAATGACTTGAGATACTTCCAACATATTCAAATAGGGTCTATTCATCATTCAAAACGTTAATCTTGAAGGAGCAAAAGTTTGTTCATGAGTTGTCATGCTTGCTAGGCGAGCAGAATGGTTCGCCTAGCGAGTCCCAAGAAAAGCCACTAGAATCACCTGCGCTCAGAAGAACTTCCTGAGCTGTCTTGCTCGCTAGTCGAGCAAATTCTTCGCTAGGCGAAGCCCACGCGTTTTGAAAATAGAAAATATAACAGAAAAGATCATGGGCTTGAATTGCCTTCATTCTGAGCCCACCAAGCCACGAAAATCAGAGTATAAACTCTAAAATTTCATTGGAACAAGACCCTAGCTAACTAACTAATCGGCAGCAGCCTCCAGACACTGAAGAGAAAAAACTCACTTGCACAGAATCACTTCTATCAATTCCATCTCACATAAACTCTAACATTGCTTTGCAAACCCAACCGTGCAATTCAATTTCAATCGATCTCTCCAATCAGGTTTGCCCTATTTCCATTACTTTGTGTTTTCAATTTGAAAATTCTGAAGTATGAGACATTATGGATGAATTTGGGAGAGTGGGTATCGTTAGGTTTTGCATGTGGGTTTAGATGTGCATGAATGTGTAGAACAATACCTTGAATGTTTGGTCACTCAGTTTCTGAAATGGGTACCATAGGATTTAGGGGTTTCTGAAATCGGGCTGTTATCAAATGAAGAACCCAGAACCCGTAGGCATTCGCTAGCCCATCGCTAGGCGAGCCTGCAGCGAAGCTTCGCTAAGCGAAGCAGTAGCGATCATGACAACAGTTTTTTTTCTGTTTGCTCTTCAATCTGATTTGTGTTTGTTGTGACATGTTTTCTATTGCACCCGTGCACTGTTTACCTGACTTTGAGTTTTGATACCCTTTTGATGCATTTGTTTGACAAGAGGTTTAGGCCTCCTATCTTTGGTTGTTTTTTGTGAGCTTTTTGTGAATTTTAATAGCATGACTCATGTGGTTGCTATGACTCTTCTGTTTGGTGCAACTCTTGATTGCACCCCATCTTGTTATTCTAACGTGTTTGTTGAGTTTTTTTGTGAGGGCTCACATGACTCTTGAAGAGATAGCTTGCTCGGTATTCCGCTTTATTTGTGGGATACCATTTGGAGGTTTATTCTGATTGCTTTGCTGACTTGTTTTCTTTGATGGTGCTAGCTTGAGAGACCTTCGGGTTTCTTGTTTCTTTAGTTGCTGTTACTTCGGATCTTTATCCGTGTGGTAGATCTCTTGATCCCTTTTACATTTTTCCAGCATTTTACCGCTTTCTTAGCTGGAAGACCTCGATAAGAGGCAATGTTTTTGTGTGTTTACTTTTGTGCCCCAAGACCTCCAAGGAGAGGCACCAGTGGCAAAGACCTCCATGAAGAGGCAATTGACGGATAAAAGGGATTAATAGTCAATCCCCCGTTATTCAGTGTGTCGTTCTTTATGCTCACACTACGTGTCGATGCTTCAGAACAAAAGCCCAAGATCTTTTGTCCAGTCAGTCAGTGGAGAGGGTTCCATCTTCCTGAATCCCCACGCTTTGTCATGAGCTCACCCTGTCCAGTGTTAAGAGCTATGAGGTCTTATCCTCATTACCCTTTCGATCTGCTCACCCTGACGTTCAACGTCAGTGGTTAAGAGCCCATTTGATTACCTATCCATGGCTTGTTTGTCGAGGTTGATATGACCCCTCTTGACTAAAGCCCTACCCACGTATGCTTGAGCCCCCTTGTTGGTATGTTCACTTTATGCTATATGTTTTTGTGTGGTGTGATCGTCTCCCCATAGGATTGCTAGGCTTCGTATAGTCTCTCATCTACATGTCAATTAAGGTAGCACGGTTCCTTCGTCTAGGACTTCCTTTTTGCATGAGCATTCCTAAAACACAACAAACTATTTGATTTTTCTTCTCCTAAGAACACGTTAACTCCTTCTACTACAGGTGAGTAAGTCTCCAAAGGTCGAGCATCCGGTAGATTGCGTAGTAACGTCGTTCATCTAAAAAACACAAAACAAACAAAAATAGGTTAGCCGAGCTACGGTGCTCTGATTCTCAATCCTTCCTGAGATACGTATGCAGCAGGGTAGGGCCTGTGCGAGCAATAACTTTTTCTTTTCCCTACTTTGATTTTCTCTCTTTCGCATTGCATATAGGACTTTTTATACACACACTTTAGACATAAATAACAAACGTGGATCCTGTGGAGTACCACAGACGTGAAGGGGTGCGATAACCTTCCCTTCACGTAACCGGCCCCCTTACTCAGTTTTCTTTGGTTCGAGACTTTGTTTTATCCGTTCCCTCTTGGTTATGCAGTACTACCTTTCCCTCCTCTTGGGATAAAAGTACATAGCTGGCGACTCTACTCTTTCTCCGCGCCACCTCTTTTTCGCGTTTGTACTTGGATTCGGGAAATCCAGGGAGCGACAGCTGGCGACTCTGCTGGGGATTTATTTTCCTTAGTGGGCCTTTCCTAGCGTCTGTCTGTTTATTGTCTATTGTGTGTTATTTATTTTTTGCTTTGTATACTTATCTGCTTGCATTGCATCCTATGTGCGCTTTACTGTTTCATGCATACTGTGCTGGATGTGTATCTGTTTTGCTGTTGGGTGGGATTTGCAAGAGGTAAAAGGTCCAATACACAGGCTATGAGTGAACTTTATGACACCTAGGAATAGAGTGATTCATGGGAAGCGGGTGGTATGGCGCCACTTAGCGGAACATGGTATCACGAGCAGTTCAGATTCTGATGGGGTATTATCGTTGCATACACCTGGTGTGCATATGATGATACTCTTGAAAGGATTGTTTATCCCGCGTTTCTCTTGACCTTACCCTGGCCTAGATTACACCCGTGAGTGGGGCGGGAATGAATCATTTACAGGTACTGATGGAGACTTGTTCTGTTGGTGACCGTGTACTGATGGTGACTTGTTCTGTTGGTGACCGTGTCCTGATGGTGACTTTGTTTGGTTCTTGTTGGTGACCGTTGGTTCTGAAGTATGGGTTCTAAGTTGATGACTGTGTTCTATGGATCCCGGTTCCGAATTCATGCTGAAGTTCTGATCCTGTGCCTTGTGATACACAGCGGACCAGCCATTGTTTCATCATTTTGCATCATAGCATGTTTATTTTCAAAAAAAATGCATAAAAAAAAAGTTAACCCGCATATGCATATCATTTTTCGGGTTTATTCATGATAAAACATAGCATACGCATCATACACACATCATTCTTGCATCATTACAGGTGTTCTTAGAGAGGATTTCTCATTCTGGTCCCCGTTTTAGGCAGAATTGCTGAGTATCGTTCGCACCGTTACGCAACAAGGCGGAATCAATAGAAGACCATGGATCAATTTCAAGCAGATCTAGCAGAGATGAGGACCAACATGACCCAATTCATGAGTATGATGCAAGGGGTAGTGCAAGGGCAAGAGGAACTCCGAGCCTTGGTCTAGAGACAAGAAACTGTGATTCCCCCTGTCGGTTAGAATCCGCCAGAAGGAACCCCTGTCGATGACGCTGCTGTTACCAACCCTGTCAACAACTATGCTATTGGTGACGAATTGCGTGGTATCAGGATCGATGGACAACCCATCATTACAGAGGCTGCTAATGCTCGAGCGGCATGTGCTCCAGTTCATCATCCTTCTCATTTGGTGGACAAGCAAGAAGATATGTTCACTATTCCCAGTGATGATGATGAATTTGGAAAGGCGGAAGAGAGAGATAGAAAGGTTGACGCCCTTGCTGAAAAGATTCGCGCCATGGAGTGCCAAAATTCTTTGGGTTTTGATGTTACTAACATGGGTTTAGTTGATGGTTTGAGGATCCCATACAAGTTCAAAGCGCCATCTTTCGACAAGTACAATGGCACTTCTTATCCCCGAACTCATGTGCAAGCTTACTACCGGAAGATATCCGCTTATACTGATGATGAAAAAATGTGGATGTACTTTTTCCAACACAGCTTGTCTGGAGCCTCTTTGGATTGGTACATGGACTTGAGAAAAGAATCTGTCAGAAGCTGGAGAGAGTTAGGTGAAGCTTTTCTGAGGCAGTACAAGCATAACATGGACATGGCTCCGAGCAGAACCCAGTTGCAGAGCTTATTTTAAAAGACCGGTGAGAGTTTCAAGGAATACGCCCAGAGGTGGCGTGAGCTAGCTGCGAGGGTACAACCTCCGATGTTGGAGAGATAATTGACTGATATGTTCATTGAAACCCTGCAAGGTGTGTTCATGGATCGTATGGGAAGTTGCCCATTTGGTAGTTTTTCAGATGTTGTGATTTATGGAGAAAGAATTGAAAGTATTATCAAAGCGGGAAAAATCCAAGACCCTGGTTCTTCAAGTGCTAAGAAATAATTTTCAGGGGCACCCAGAAGGAGAGAGGGTGAGACAAATGCTATACGTAATCAGAGAAGTGGAAACAGAGGACAACAAGACCGTCAAGTTGCTGCTGTGACTATCCCAGCAACCCAGCCTCAACAACAACAAAGGGGACAACCACAACAACAACAACAACGCCAATTCCAACCAAGACAAAGAATGCCAGATCGTCATTTTGATCCGTTGCCAATGACTTATGCTGAATTACTCCCTGAACTACTCAGGTTAAAGTTTGTTGAACTTCGCACTATGGCTCCATTAACAAGGATTCCCGCTGGTTATGATGCTAATGTCCGTTGTGATTTTCATTCTGGTGCGCCAGGGCACCACATCGAGAATTGTCGGGCTTTTCACCATAAAGTTTAAGATTTGATTGATGCCAAGACGATTAACTTTGCTCCTACTCCGAATGTGGTGAATAATCCTATGCCTCAGCATGGAAGGCCCAAAGTAAATAGTGTGGAAGATGGGGAAAATTTGAACTTGGTAGACAATGTTAATGATGTTCAGACTTCGTTGTTTGTAGTGAAGGAACGTCTGCTTAGAGGGGGAGTATTCCCGGGATGTGACAAGAATTGTTCAGATTGTGGTAATCACGAAAACGGATGTGTGAAATTGAAAGAAGGTATCCAGGAATTGATGAATGAAGGTTGTTTACAGTTTGATCGAGTAGTGAAAGACCGTGGAGAGGTATCGATTGTTACCATTTACTTTACACCGTCAGAAGGTCCTGTACATGCTCCAAGAACTATTAATGCGCCTGTGACTATTGGTACTCCCGTTACCGTAGCTGCACCCGTGACCATATCTGCTCCGGTGACTGCTGGTGTTCCCGTGATTGTTAATGCTCTAGTAACTATCAGTACTCCTACCACCATTGCTGCTTCTAGTGGAAGACTTTTTGAGAATAGTAGAGCAATGCCGTGGCAATATGACAATGGTTTTTGCAGAAATAGAAGACCAGAGAATCAGACCAGATCAGTAAATCATACTCCAGTGACGATTGGTTCGTCAAATAAGACTCCAGTAACAGTTGGTTCGGCTGTGGGTAATGTGGGAGGACCCAGAGGATTTACGAGAAGTGGTCGTTTGTTTGCGCCACAGGTTCCGAAGGATAACAATGCTGAGGCTCTTGCTAGAACAAAAGGAAAACAAGTTGTAGTTGAAGAAGAACCAATGCGGAAGGAAGTGCCCGAGAGTTCTTTTGAGGAGGACGTGGAGGAATTTATGAGAATTATCAAGAAGAGTGATTACAAGATCGTGGATCAGTTGAACCAGACACCGTCAAAAATCTCTATTCTCTCTCTGTTGATGTGTTCCAAGGCACATCGTAACGCCCTGTTGAAAATGTTGAATATGGCTTATGTGCCTCAAGAGATTTCTGTTAACCAGCTTGAAGGTGTTATTGAAAATGTTAACACGAGACATGGTTTGGGATTCACTGATTTAGACTTGACACCTGACGGTCGCAATCACAATAGAGCTCTGCATATCACGATGGAATGCAAAGGCGCGGTTTTGTCGCATGTTCTGGTTGATACCGGTTCTTCTTTGAATGTGCTGCCCAAAAAGGCTCTGAGTAAGCTTGATGCCAAAGGGGTTGTTCTCACACCTAGTGATCTTGTTGTCCGTGCTTTTGATGGATCCAAGCGATCGGGTTTTGGTGAAGTCACGTTGCCTGTGAAGATCGGCTCGGAAGTGTTTAATATTGTCTTCTATGTGATGGATATTCAACCAGCATATAATTATCTGTTGGGGCGTCCTTGGATACATGGAGCCGGAGCAGTTTCTTCGACTCTCCACCAAAAGCTAGAATATGTGTGGGATGGTCAAGTTGTGACCGTGTGTGGCGAAGATGACATCTTTGTCGGCCATTTATCCTCCTTCAAATATGTGGAGATGGATGCTGAAATTCATGAAACTCTATGTCAAGCTTTTGAGACTGTCAGTATTGAGAAGGTGGCTTTTGTTGAGCAGAAGAAACCAGGTACCTTAATCGTATCCTATAAACAAGCTCTGGAGGTCATTCATTCCGGTAACACAGAAGGCTGGGGCAAGGTGATTGATGTGCCCGTAAAATAAGACATGTTTGGCGTTGGTTATCAGCCTTTTCAATCATCAGAGCAGGGTGTCCAGAATCAGAAAGGGCCGTGTATTTTCACTAGTGCTGGATTGATGAACCACGGGGATGTCTTTGCAACAGACAGTGAAGATGGTGACAGTGATTGTGATATGGATAATTGGGTGCGCCCGTGTGCTCCAGGGGAGAAGATCAACAACTGGACTGCTGAAGAAATAGTCCAAGTTACTCTTTAGACAGAGTAATTTTCTTCTGTTTTTCATTGTGCATGAAAGCCCTACGCTCTGCCCAAGGCGTAGTGGTTCATTGTAGGGCCACATCATGTTTTGAATTTTCAATGATTATCATTAATAAATGACGTTTTGCAATCAAATTTGTGTTCACTGTCTTTCTGTTTTTATTACTTTCATTTTCAAAACAATAAAAATGGCAATGTTTTTTTTGTGACTTCCTTGAACTCTTTTCTAAAATAAAGCATGAAACATCGTTCGTGCAGAATTGATCTTGCGGATTCCATTAAAAACAGTTCTGTTATGGCTCAGCATGACTTCGATAATCCCATTTACCAAGCTGAAGAGGAGAGTGAAGAACATTGTGAACTCCCCAAAGAATTGGCCAGACTATTGAAGCAGGAGGAAAGGGTCATTTAACCTCATCAGGAAGAGTTGGAAGTCATTAACCTTGGTACTGAGGATGCAAAGAAAGAGATCAAGATAGGGGCTGCTTTAGAGGAAAAGGTCAAGAGAGGGCTGATTGAAATGATGCAAGAATATGTGGATGTATTCGCATGGTCGTATCAAGATATGCCTGGTTTGGATACAGATATTGTGGTGCACAAGCTACCTCTCAGAGAAGATTGTCCTTCGGTAAAGCAGAAGCTTCGCAGAACTAGTCCTGATATGGCTGTCAGGATCAAAGAGGAGGTTCAGAAACAGTTGGATGCAGGTTTTCTAGCAGTTACCAATTATCCCTCTTGGGTGGCCAACATCGTACCCGTGCCGAAGAAGGACGGTAAAGTCAGGATGTGTGTCGATTACCGAGATTTAAACAGAGCCAGTCCGAAAGATGACTTCCCATTACCTCACATTGATGTATTGGTCAATAACACTGTCCAGTCCTCGGTTTTCTCTTTCATGGATGGATTTTCTGGCTATAATCAAATCAAGATGGCGCCAGAAGACATGGAGAAGACGACATTCATTACACCTTGGGGCACGTTCTGTTATAAGGTAATTCCATTTGGGTTGAAGAATGCCGGTGCTACCTACCAAAGAGCTATGACGACTCTCTTTCATGACATGATGCACAAAGAGATTGAAGTGTACATGGATGATATGATTGCAAAGTCTCAGACAGAAGAAGAGTACTTGGTAAAATTGCAAAAGTTGTTTGAAAGATTGAGAAAGTTTAAACTGAGGCTGAATCCAAACAAGTGTACATTTGGAGTGAGATCTGGAAAGCTGTTAGGTTTCATTGTCAGTGAGAAAGGGATTGAGGTTGATCTAGGGAAAGTAAACGCTATTCAAGAAAGCCTGAACCAAGAACAGAAAAGCAGGTTCGTGGGTTTTTAGGGAGGCTAAACTACATTGCACAGTTCATATCTCACCTAACAGCTACGTGCGAACCGATATTTAAATTGCTAAGAAAAGATCAAGCAATCAGGTGGAACAATGATTGTCAAAAAGCGTTTGATAAGATAAAAGAATATTTGCAGAAACCTCCAATTCTTATACCTCCAGTTCCTGGGAGGCCTCTGTTAATGTACCTTTCAGTAACAGAGAATTCGATGGGGTGTGTATTGGGACAGCATGACGAGTCTGGTCGAAAAGAGAATGCAATAGATTACCTTAGCAAAAAGTTTACCGACTGTGAAACAAGATATTCGCTTCTCGAGAAAACTTGTTGCGCTTTGGCATGGGCTGCTCGCCGACTAAGACAGTATATGTTGAACCATACTACCTTGTTGATTTCTAAGATGGACCCAGTAAAGTATATCTTTGAAAAGCCGGCTCTTACCAGACGAGTGGCACGTTGGCAGATGATTTTGACAGAGTATGATATCCAGTACACGTCGCAAAAGGCCATCAAGGGTAGTATTCTGTCTGATTACCTTGCCGAGCAACCAATTGATGACTATCAGCCGATGATGTTTGAATTCCTCGATGAAGATATCATGTACTTAAAGATGAAAGATTGTGAAGAGCCTCTTGTCGAGGAAGGACCGGATCCCGATGACAAGTGGACACTGATGTTTGATGGGGCGGTAAATGTGAATGGAAATGGTGTTAGGGTAGTACTCATTAATCCTAAAGGTGCACACATACCTTTTTCTGCCAGATTGACTTTTGAAGTAACCAACAACGAAGCTGAGTACGAGGCATGTATCATGGGGATTGAGGAAGCCATCGATCTAAGGATCAAAACTATGGACATTTCTGGAGATTCTGCTATAGTGATTAACCAAATCAATGGAGACTGGAATACTCATCAGCCGCATTTGATTCCTTATAGAGATTACACCAGAAGACTTTCTTCAAGACAGTAAAGTTGTATCATGTACCCCGAGATGAAAATCAAATGGCTGATGCCTTAGCCATATTGTCTTCCATGATTAAAGTTCATTGGCAGAATCATGTGCCACACATTGCTGTGAATCGACTCGAGAGGCCTGTGTATGTGTTTGCAACCGAGTCTGTTATTAATGAGAAGCTGTGGTTTTATGATATTAAGAATTTCCTCAAAAGCCAAGAGTATCCTGAAGGAGCGTCAAAGAATGACAAGAAGACACTGAGAAGGCTAGCTGGAAGCTTTTACTTGAACAAGGATGATGTGTTGTACAAGAGGAACTTTGACATGGTTCTGCTCAGATGCGTGGTTAGACACGAAGCAGACATGTTAATGCAGGAAGTACACGAGGGTTCTTTCGGTACCCATGCTGGTGGTCATGCAATGGCCAAGAAGTTGTTAAGAGTCGGTTATTACTGGATAACCATGGAATCTGATTGTTTCAAATACGCTCGGAAGTGCCACAAATGTCAGATCTATGCAGATAACGTGCATGTACCACAAAACCCTATGAATATTATGAATTCTCCTTGGCCATTCGCGATGTGGGGCATCGATATGATTGGAAAGATTGAACCTACTGCTTCTAATGAACATCGCTTCATCCTAGTCGCGATTGATTACTTTACCAAGTAGATGGAAGCAGCTTCCTATGCCAGTGTTACCAGACAAGTGGTTGCTCGATTCATTAAGAAAGAAATTATCTATCGTTATGGGGTTCCTGAGAGAATCATCACTGATAATGGTTTGAATATCAATAACAAGATGATGAAAGAGCTTTGCAAAGACTTTAAGATCGAACACCACAATTCTTCTCCTTACAGACCAAAGATGAATGGTGCTGTAGAGGCGACAAACAAGAACATTAAGAAGATTGTGCAAAAGATGGTTGTGACGTACAAGGATTGGCATGAGACGTTTCCTTTCGCTTTGCATGGGTATCGTACCTCAGTGCGTACGTCAACTGGGGCAACTCCGTTTTCACTTGTGTATGGCATGGAGGCAGTCTTGCCAGTAGAAGTTGAAATCCCTTCTTTGAGGGTGATGATGGACGTAAAACTTGACGAGGCTGAGTGGGTTCAAGCCAGGTTTGATGAGTTTAATTTAATTGAGGAAAAGCGATTAGCAGCTGTGTGCCATGGTCAACTATATCAAAGAAGGATGAAGAAGGCCTTTGATCAGAAAGTGCGTCCTCGAAGCTATCAGATAGGTGACTTAGTTTTGAAGAGGATCCTTCCTCCCGATACAGATAACAGGGGCAAGTGGACTCCGAATTATGAAGGTCCATATGTTTTTAAAAAGGTCTTTTCTGGTGGAGCCTTGATGCTTACAACTATGGATGGTGAAGATTTTCCGTCTCCTGTGAATTCAGATGTAGTCAAAAAATACTTCGCATAAACTGACCCGCTGGACAAAGAAAGAAAGTCCAGGCAAAAAAAAGGGGCATCCCGGCGAACCAAGAGAAAAAGAAAAGAAAAAGGTTCGGGCAAATGTTAAGGATAAAGAATAAAAATAATATGTACACCCGGTAAGTCGAAAACCTGAAAAGGCGGCTTAGGCAAAAATGGGTATCCCGGTGGATTGAAAACCTGAAAAAGGAGGTCCAGGCAAAAGAGGGATTAAAGCGAAGACTGCAGTCTGAGTTATCTGTACTTCATCGCGTTTCAGTGTCTACCATCTTGAAGGATATGATCGGTCCAATTACTCTTCTCAGAAAGCAAAGAATTTGGGGAAAGTGAAGATCTATGAGTCATAACAGAATTGGAAAATAGTGGAATGTCGTGTTCACATTGCCAATAGGATAGTTTATTTTCTCTTTTGGCACAATTACCTCTTCCTAGGAATTGCTTCCTGATGTATTTGCCTTTATTGGCCATTTTCAATCAATAAAAGTCGTTATTCAGTCAAGTTGCTCTCTTGTTTTTTTATTTCTACTGTTTTGTTTGCAAAAAACGTCCGAATTTTTGATAAACATTGCATCTAAAAACATGAAGGCTAGACAATGACGTGCGGAAAGATAAAAACATCTGAAAATCATTTTGAATGTTGAGTACACTTGAGTATATTTTGTCCATACGATCCCATGGGGCATGTATGTCTCGCCGTTTTGCAGGTTACTATCTTTGATTGATGGCTAAAGCAGATGAGCCAAAGTTTGTTCGAAGGAAGACCCTGCCGTTTCAACACTGTCCAATCGTGTAAGAAGTTGGGTCGTCTAAGTCGAGTTCATAATTTGTTTCCCCAGCATGGTCGAGAGGTTGGCGTTTTCCCGACAAGTGACTCCCCAGTTGAGTTGGTTTCTCTACCGTTCCGAGAATGTCAGATCAGTAAGTATCCTCAGTAGAATTGTTACATGTCCCCACAGAGTTGGAAGAATCGAATCAGAAATTGTGTGCTCAGTGAAGTGATCATTTGCTTTCCTAGCAGGAGTTTTTCCTCCCTCTGCATCTTGCATGTAGTAATCATCATTTGCATTCGCATTCTCACATCGCGTAGCATTTCCATTCAGTATGGAGCATTACGCCATGGAAAACTCAAACATATGCATACATGTATTAAACCAGATTGGATCATATCCCCAGAAGAGATTGATCATTTTTCAACATTAGTATAGCACATTTGCAATAGTTGCTCTTGGCAACATTCATAATCGATAATCCCAGTGAGATTTATTTTCTCACCAGTCTGTGAAAGGAAAGCTTGATTCTCTCCCCAGTGAAGTCACCAGTAAGTGTCTGCCTTATTTTGACATATGTAAATATCATCCTTGCGATACCGGTAAGTGTCGTGTTGATCCCCGTAAATGTATGTGCTTTTCTTTGATGTCGGTGAACATCATCCTTCGATGTCGGTAAACGTCGAATTCCAATCGTTGGCCATCAGTAAATGGCATGTCTCTCATGGTGTCTACAAAAAATCGTTCTGTCAAAACCCGTGTATGTCCTTTCTTTTTTTGGTGTCGGTAAACATCATTGTTCGGTGTCAGTAAACATCAGCCGCTTGTTAACCATCGGTAAATGGTTTTGTCGTTTAAGATTCCCCAGCAAATTCGCTATCCATAAATATCGAGTATTTCATTTTCGCTATCGGTAAATGGTTTCGTTTCATAAATGTATTCTTTCCTTGGTGTCTGTAAACATCATTGTTCGATGTCGGTAAACATCGAGTTCCTTCCCAGTCATCGATAAATGTCTGGTCTTGTTTCACTTATGAACGCCATTGTTCGATGTCGGTAAACATCGAGTTCCTTCCCAGTCATCGGTAGGCGAAGCCCATGCGTTTTGAAAATAGAAAATATAACAGAAAAGATCATGGGCTTGAATTGCCTTCATTCTGAGCCCATCAAGCCACGAAAATCAGAGTATAAACTCTAAAATTTCATTGGAACAAAACCCTAGCTAACTAACTTATCGGCAGCAGCCTCCAGACACTGAAGAGAAAAAACTCACTTGCACAGAATCACTTCTATCAATTCCATCTCACATAAACTCTAACATTGCTTTGCAAACCCAACCGTGCAATTCAATTTCAATCGATCTCTCCAATCAGGTTTGCCCTATTTCCATTACTTTGTGTTTTCAATTTGAAATTTCTAAAGTATGAGACATTATGGATGAATTTGGGAGAGTGGGTATCGTTAGGTTTTGCATGTGGGTTTAGATGTGCATGAATGAATAGAACAATACCTTGAATGTTTGATCACTCAGTTTCTGAAATGGGTACCATAGGATTTAGGGGTTTCTGAAATCGGGCTGTTATCAAATGAAGAACCCAGAACCCGTAGGCATTCGCTAGCCCATCGCTAGGCGAGCCTGCAGCGAAGCTTCGCTAAGCCTTCGCTAAGCGAAGCAGTAGCGATCATGACAACAGTTTTTTTTTTCTGTTTGCTCTTCAATCTGATTTGTGTTTGTTGTGACATGTTTTCTATTGCACCCGTGCAGTATTTACCTGACTTTGAGTTTTGATACCCTTTTGATGCATTTGTTTGACAAGAGGTTTAGGCCTCCTATCTTTGGTTGTTTTTTGTGAGCTTTTTGTGAATTTTAATAGCATGACTCATGTGGTTGCTATGACTCTTCTGTTTGGTGAAACTCTTGATTGCACCCCATCTTGTTATTCTAACGTGTTTGTTGAGTTTTTTGTGAGGGCTCACATGACTCTTGAAGAGATAGCTTGCTCGGTATTCCGCTTTATTTATGGGATACCATTTGGAGGTTTATTCTGATTGCTTTGCTGGCTTGTTATCTTTGATGGTGCTAGCTTGAGAGACCTCCGGATTTCTTGTTTCTTTAATTGTTGTTACTTCGGATCTTTATCCGTGTGGTAGATCTCTTGATCCCTTTTACATTTTTCCAACATTTTACCGCTTTCTTAGTTGGAAGACCTCGATAGGAGGCAATGTTTTTGTGTGTTTACTTTTGTGCCCCAAGACCTCCAAGGAGAGGCACCAGTGCTAAAGACCTCCATGAAGAGACAATTGACGGATAAAAGGGATTAGTAGTCAACCCCCCGTTATTCAGTGTGTCGTTCTTTATGCTCACACTACGTGTCGATGCTTCAGAACAAAAGCCCAAGATCTTTTGTCCAGTTAGTCAGTGGAGAGGGTTCCATCTTCCTGAATCCTCATGCTTTGTCATGAGCTCACCCTGTCCAGTGTTAAGAGCTATGAGGTCTTATCCTCATTACCCTTTCGATCTGCTCACCCTGACGTTCAATGTCAGTGGTTAAGAGCCCATTTGATTACCTGTCCATGGCTTGTTTGTCGAGGTTGATATGACCCCTCTTGACTAAAGCCCTACCCACGTATGCTTGAGCCCCCTTGTTGGTATGTTCACTTTATGCTATATGTTTTTGTGTGGTGTGATCGTCTCCCCATAGGATTGCTAAGCTTCGTATAGTCTCTCTTCTGCATGTCAATTAAGGTAGCACGGTTCCTTCGTCTAGGACTTCCTTTTTGCATGAGCATTCCTAAAACACAACAAACTCTTTGATTTTTCTTCTCCTAAGAACACGTTAACTCCTTCTACTACAGGTGAGTAAGTCTCCAAAGGTCGAGCATCCGGTAGATTGCGTAGTAACGTCGTTCATCTAAAAAACACAAAACAAACAAAAATAGGTTAGCCGAGCTACGGTGCTCTGATTCTCAATCCTTTCTGAGATACGTATGCAGCAGGGTAGGGCCTGTGTGAGCAATAATTTTTTCTTTTCCCTACTTTGATTTTCTATCTTTTGCATTGCATATAGGACTTTTTATACACACACTTTAGACATAAATAACAAACGTGGATCCCGTGGAGTACCACAAACGTGAAGGGGTGCGATAACCTTCCCTTCACGTAACCGACCCCCTTACTCAGTTTTCTTTGGTTCGAGACTTTGTTTTATTCGTTCCCTCTTGGTTATGCAGTACTACCTTTCCCTCCTCTTGGGATAAAAGTACATAGCTGGCGACTCTACTCTTTCTCCGCGCCACCTCTTTTTCGTGTTTGTACTTGGATTCGGGAAATCCAGGGAGCGACAGGTGGCAAGATTGATGTGAGGAGGGTGATCAAGAACACGAGGTTCTTGATATGAAGTTGTTGAAGGTGTAGTAGTTTGGGTTTTAACCTATTGTGGAGCTTCAACTAGTTACTCAAAATCATTCATTTGTTGATAATATTCAAATACTCGTTGTTTGTTGAGGATTCATATTGCAGTTGTTGAAAGAGATGAAGTTGCAAAATAGATGAAGTTGCAAGGAGGTTGAGGTTGCAGAGAGAATGAAGGCAAAGGTTCGTGTACGTTGTGAGAGTGAAAAGTGTGAAAGTGGGAATTGTGGTAATATATATACACGTTCAAAACACATGTAAAATGACAACGTTAGATGAATAGGGGACAAAAGTAATTATGATTGCTAAAATCTGAGTTGACAAGCGTGGGGAGAATTAAATGCAACTAATGATGGTTGTCTAATCTCAAAAATATGCACACTGCTCGAGGGGATCTCAACAGTTTGGTTCTTGAGTTCTGAGCTAGACAATTGTCTAGAAGATCCAAAGCCACACGTTTAAGAGAGCACATGTTGATGTTTATAGAGTCAAGAAAACCAAAAGGTTTCTAATTCAGAAAGTTTCTAATCCAGATATCATCTAACTTGTAGAAGTATTAGAACCAGAACCAAAACCAGATAAATTACATATGTTTAAATCAAAGTCTATTTTAACATTAGAGAGGAGAGACACATGTTCAGATTCATTCTGGGCAATCTGCTATATTTAAATGTTACAAAATGAAAAGGAATCTATCTTCAGCTAAGGGTTTTGGGAAGATGTCATCCCATTGATGGTCTGTATCTATGAATTTTAAAATAATTATCCCTTTCTGAACATAGTCTCTAATAAAATGATGTTTAATTTCTATGTGCTTCACTCTGGAATGTAAAATTGGATTCTTACTTAAACATATAGCAGCAGTATTGTCACAAAAGATAGGGATGTTACTCTCATAAATCTGAAAGTCCTCAAGCTGATTCTTCATCCAGAGCATCTGAGTGATGCATAGTGAAGTTGAACTGTATTCTGCTTCTGCAGTTGACAATGCAATGGTTGATTGTCTTTTGGTTGTCCATTAGATGAGGTTTCCTCCCAGAAACTGACAATTCCTATATGTGCTTTTGCATTCCAATCTGTATCTAGCGTAATTTGCATCACAGTACCCATAAAGCCTTTACTCTAATGTTTTCTTGTACATCAGGCCAAGGTTAGGTGTTCCTTTTAGATACCTCAGGATTCTCTTAACATCAGTTAAGTGAGATTTCCTTGGATCTGACTGAAATCTAGCACAAATGCATACACTGAATAATATATCTGGACGTGTATCAGTCAGATAGAGAAGAGAACCTATCATACCACGATAGAGTTTCTGACAAACCTTTTGACTCACCTCTTCTTTCTCCAGAATGCAAGTAGGATGCATGTGAGTCTTTGCTGGTTTTCTTTCTGACATGTCAAATTTCTTCAGAATGTCTTTTATGTATTTGCTTTGATATACATACATGGATTCTGATGTTTGGTTGATTTGAATCCCCAGAAAGAACTTTAGTTCTTGCATCAGACTCATTTCAAATTATGCCTGCATTAACTCAGAAAACTCTTGACAAACAGAGGAGTTAGTAGAACCAAATATTATGTCATCAACATATATCTGACAAATCATAAGACTGTTTCTGATGTTTTTACAAAAAAGAGTGAAGTCCACCTTGCCTCTGATAAAGTCATTCTCTAGAAGAAATGAACTAAGTCTTTCATACCAAGCTCTAGGAGCTTGTTTCAGACCATAAAGATATTTTTTAAGTTTATAAACATGTTCTGGAAGTTTTGAGTTTTCAAAACCAGGAGGTTGATGGACATACACCTCTTCAGAAATATAACCATTTAGAAACGCGTTTTTGACATCCATCTAATATAATTTAATGGAATGATTTACAATAAAAGAAACAAGAAGACGAATATATTCTAACCCCGCGACTGGAGAAAAGGTTTCGTTATAGTCAATACCTTCCTGTTGACTATAACCTAGAGCCACTAAACGTGCTTTGTTTCTTACCACTTCACCCTTTTCATATAATTTGTTTCTGTAAACCTATTTGGTTCCAATCACATGGGTTCCCTTGGGTCTTGGTACAAGATCCCAAACACCATTCTTGGCAAACTAATCAAGTTCTTCTTTCATTTCCAGAATCCATTCGTTGTCTAGAAGAGCTTCTTCACAGGATGTTGGCTCTATCAGAGATACTAGTCCCAGAAGTGTTTCTTCAGAAACTTTGAATGTTGATCTTGTTCTGACAGGTTCATTTTTGTTTCCTAGAATCAGTTCTTCAGAAACATTTTGTCTATTTCTTGATCTTTTCTGATTGATTGTGACTTCAGGTGCTTCTGACACTTCATCAGATTCTTTGGTCTTTTTGTCAGAACCTGCAAGTGTTATCTCCAAATCTGCAAAATTCTCAACTAGCTTTGACTTTTCAGAGTCAAGCTTATCATCAAACCTGGCATGTATTAATTCCTCCAAAATTTTTGTTTCTGTATTGTATACTCTATATCCTTTAGAACATTCTGAGTATCCCAACATAATACACTTTTGTGCCTTAGAGTCAAACTTGTACAAATTATCTTTAGTATTTAGAATAAAACAGGAACATCCAAAAGGATGAAAATAAAAAATGTTGGGTTTTCTTCCCTTGCACAGTTCATAAGGAGTTTTCTCTAGAATAGGTTTGATAGAGATTCTATTCTGAATGTAACACGTTGTATTCACAGCTTCAGCCCTGAAGTGCATAGCCACCTTTGTTTCATTGATCATGGTTCTGGAAATTTCTTGGAGAGTCCCATTCTTCCTTTCGACAACTCCATTTTGTTATGGAGTTATAGGACAGGAGAAATCATATGATATTAGAGTCAAAAAGTTCTTCAAAAAGTTTGTTTTCAAATTCGCCACCATGATCATTTCTGACTCTGATGATCTTAGAGTCAAATTCGTTTTGCACTTTTGAACAGAAACTAGTGAACACAGAATGTGACTCATTCTTGTGCCTTAAGAATTTTACCCATGTCCAACGGCTATAATCAACAACAATGACAAGTCCATACTTCTTACCATTGATTGACGCTGTCTTAACAGGTCCAAACAGGTCAATGTGTAAAAGTTCTAGAGGCTTAGAGGTTGAAACAAAATTTTTATTTTTGAAAGTTGTTTTAGAAAATTTTCCTTTCTGACATGCTTCACAAAGAGCATATGAAGAAAACTTCAGCTTAGGTAGGCCTCTGACTAACTCAAGTTTATTTAGTTGAGAAATCCTCCTCAAGATAATGTGACCTAAGCATCTATGCCACACCCATTGCTCTTCATTTACAAACATTAAACATTTTATGTTTTGATTTTTTAAATCTGAAAGCTTTATTTTGTGTTGTTCTTCCTTTTTCCAGTGAAGAGGACTATGCCATTTTTCAGATTAACAACTTTTCATGTTTTTTGATTAAAGATTATATCATAACCGTTATTATTTAATTGACTTATGGATAACAAGTTATGCATTAATCCCTAAACGTAAAGGACATCAGAAATAGAGGGAAGAGATCCATTACCAACTGTTCCAGATCCTCTGATTCGTCCTTTCTGATTTCCTCAAAAGCCTATGAAGCCAACATCCTTTAGTTCTAGGTTTTGGAACATATGCTTTCTTCCCGTCATGTGTCGTGAGCATCCAGAGTCCAGGTACCATGATTGGTGTTTTAACTCTGCTGCATAGGATATCTGCAACATATACTATTTTATCTTTTGGTACCCAGAATCATTTGAGTCTTTTAGAATTAGTTCTCCCATATATTCTAAAAACTTTGGGTTTTCTAGCATTATTAAATTTCTGTGTTTGTGTAGGTGTGTAATGATAAGAAAAAGGAGATTTAAGTTTTTTTTCTTCAGAAGGTTTTAGATCATCTTCATCAGAGTCATATCCAATTCCTCTTTTCTTATTCTGACTAACACCATAGATCATAGAAGCCATTTTGCTTCTTTCAAGTCCGCTATTCATAAATTTCTGAAAAGCCTTTTCATATTTGTATATGATGGTGTCAGAAGTAGGTGGAGCTTTAGAAAGAGTTTCTTCAAGTTTTGAACATTTTTTGGTTGAAAATTCATTTTCTTTTTCAAGGATAAAATTATTTTCTTTAAGTTCAGAAACTTCTTTCTCAAGCTTATCACACTCATCAATAGTCTCTTCATGAACCTTTTTCAGGTTCTTGAATTTCTATCGAAGCTTCTGATACAAGCTCAGAGATTCTGATAAACAGGCTTCCAGATCAGAATGAGAAAAGTCAGAGAATACCTCTTCAGAGTCAGACTCTCTTTCATATGAACTTCCAGAGGTGGTGCCAATGAATGCAAAGTTTGCTTGCTCCTCTTCAGAATCAGATTTTGAAGCTTCAGATTCAGAGTCGTCCCATGTTGCCACGAGTATCTTCTTCTTTGCTTTGAAGGAGTTCTTCTTGAAACTTTCCTTTATGAAGTTGTCCTTCTTGAGCTTTGGACATTCATTTCTGTAGTGTCTAGGTTCTTTGCATTCGTATCAGGTCACTTCCTTGTTAGGTCTGCATCTAAAGGTTGAATATGGACGATCTCCCTTCTATCTGGCCTTTTGAAGTTGTTATTTCTTTTTCTCTAGAGCTGTTTAATTCTTCTAGAAAGAATATATAATTCCTCTTCATCATCAAAATCTTCATTCTCAAAGTCATCTTCGTCTTCTTCTTCAACTTGAAAGGCTTTTTTCCTTTCTGGCTTTCTTCTTTCTGATATGGACTTTAGAGCTACTAATTTGCTTTTCTTATGAGGTTCATCTTCCTCTAGCTCTATATCATGACTTCTGAGGGAGCTAATAAGTTCTTCAAGGCTTATGCTGTTCAGATCCTTGAATAACTTTAGAGTAGTAACCATAGGTCTCCACTTCTTGGGAAGACTTATGATTATCTTTTTTAGACGATCTGCTCTAGTATATCCTTTGTCCAAAACCTTGAGTCCTGCAACTAAGGTTTGGAACCTTGAGAACATCACTTCAATAACTTCATCATCTTCCATTCTGAAGGCTTCATACTTCTGGATTAAGGCCGGAGCCTTAGTCTCTTTAACTTGATTATTTCCTTCATGAGTCATCTTCAAGGAATCAAAGATTTCTTTGGCTGTTTCCATGTTGGTGATCTTCTCGTACTCATTGTAGGAGATTGCATTCAACATAATGGTTCTTACTTTATGGTGATTCTTGAAATTATGCTTATGATCATCATTCATTATGCTTCTTGGGATAGAGATACCGATAGCAAAAATTGGTGGTTCGTAACCATTTCTGATAATATCCCATAGATCAGCGTCATAGCCTAGGAAAAAGCTTCCAATTCTGTCCTTCCAATAGTCAAATTTTTCTCCATCAAGAACCGGAGGTTTGATGTTGTAGCTATATCTTTCATTTGTGTTAGCCATGGTGTTTTTCTCACACTGGATCTCTCTACACTGTTAAGTGTTTGATTCAGAAATCAATAACAAAGCCTAAGCTCTAATACCAATTAAAGGTAGAGAAAAACAAGAAATGAGGATTTTAATTATTTTCATAGTAATAGAAAAATTTTGTAGCACCACTCACATGAAATTAAATGCTAACAGCACAAGAAGTTTATCCTGGTTCGCTTGAAAATCAAAGTTACCCCAGTCCACCCGACCAAGGTGATTTGGCCTTCAATAAGGACTTAATCCAATAATCTCAATAGATTACAAAAACGTCTAAGAGTTCAACAATCTCTTAGTCCTCTTAAGTCTACAGACTTAAAAAAGTCACTTGAGGAATATCAACAAATTTAAAGAAGTACATGTGTTTGCCTTAGTGCTTCTAGGTAAGCAGTATAAACACAATTAAGAACACGGATCAATAATCATACTTAGAGCAATAATTCTTGTGTGATTACGGAATTTTACAAAGAAAGTATATTGAGTAAGTTGATCAAAGTGTATTGTAGAATTCTTGCGTATTCTATTTTTTTCTAGCATTATGATGACGAGGCCTTTATATAGTACTTTGAGATGATCCCGTTGGAGGGAAATTAATGGAGATTTCTTGTCAATTATGGGAATTAATGGTATTAACTTCTCTGTCCTTTCCATAGCGGTCTTGGAACATAATCCATAATTTACTTATAAAGACCAGTACTATACTTAGAATACTTCTTGATTAAGTTTCTGGTTTTGACGAGTCAGATGATATGTTGAGCGTGAATTAGAGTGAGCAGAGTCAGAGTCTTTGAGCAGAAGCTTATAGTCTTCAGATATTCTCTTAACTAGTCTTCAGATAGTTGTTTGTTAAATGGTCTTCAAATAGATGTTTATTGAATAGACTTCAGATAGATGTTAGCTTGACTGGTCTTCAGATAGAGTGTCTTATGATGTTGTCTTGCAGAGTCATCAGATGTAGAGTCTTCAGACATCAGATATAAACTTCAATGTCATATTCTATATGTGATTTTTTCAGAAGTGTTCTTGTTCAGAGTCAAATATGATTTCTTCATTGCCTGATCAACTTTTCTAGACTACGTTAGATGCTAAATATTGTTTTCCTCAGATTCATTTTTCCTTAGAAACCTGCACACTTAGAGAAAATTATTAGGGTACCAAATTGTTTCATTCTTTGTTATCATCAAAACTTAGAGATATATTGTAGAACCAAAATCTTGTTCTAACATTCCCTTCATACATTCAACAATTACACATAATCATTTTTGTTGAGTTATATCTAGATTAGATTGATAAGGTCCAATTTATGATTGTTGTAATCAAATTGAGTTGAGTATTCATTGAGGGTTTCTTTGATAAAACCAGTTAGGGTTTTCCCTCCAAGATCAAGGTTGATTTGGGTTTTTTTGCATAAGCCTTTTCATTTGGATTCAGCCGGGTGAAAGTTTTGAAGAACGGAGATCTTGTCAAAGGAGTAGCGGTAACCGGAGGATCATTTGAAAGGCTTAGAACAAGATTTCACAACGAGGATTCAACTGAGTGAAAGCTTTGAAGAAAATATTTTTTGTCAAAGGAGCAGCGGTAACCGGAGGATCGAATTGGAAGTCTTGGGTCACTTGATCTTGCTTAAGATCAATGGGAGAGAAGAAGTTAGAATTAACATCAAACATAGGGTTTGTGGGTTTAGATTGCAACTTGTTTTCTTGTATACAACTCTTGCAAAGGTTAATTACATATCTCAATTCTATTTGGAATTGTGGGCAGACATACACATAGTAAGGATAATTGGAGAACTGCCTAAAAAAATTATTGTATTCTCTCTCTCTCTCTCTCTCTCTCTCTCTCACTCACACACACACACACACACTCACTTCTTTACATTTGATAATACACTTAGGGTGCAATTAGATAAACTGAAAATTATGTTTGTGTTGAAGCAATCCAAACTGTTTTGTAAAGATAATTTTAATCTAAACAATTGCAATTGATTTTTCATATCTTCAACACAAAGAAAAACCAGCTTAGTGTTTATTGCACACCAAGTGTTTGATAAATTATCTTAGTTAATTTTTGTTTCCTATTTCATTGAAAATTAATTACAAAGTGTGACATTGTTAAAACGATTATTTTTGTAAAACATACTGATTTACTTTCTCATCATTAGTATACATTTCATTACGGTTTAAACACATATTTGATTCTTCCGATAACGATTTGGGATAGACGAGTGTCGATCCAGAATTGATTTTTCTTTCCATAGTAAATATTTTTAAAACAAAATTTTTAATCGAAGAAAATTTTATTATGATCTATTCACCCCCTTTAGATTGTTGTCCTCGTCTAACAAACTCAACTATCTTACTATCACCAGACTGAATATTACAGTTGCGGTGAACATTATGAGATAGTTTCTAAACACTTCTTATGATAATCATTGGGCTACAGTAATTAAATTCTTTATAAAGAATGCACTAGGAAGATGAATAATATATGAAGATAAGGGTGATGTCAAACCTTTCTAATCGCCCATAACGTGTGCTTTGGACAATATCATCATATCATAGAATTCATTCATCCTCTAACATGTTCAAAATATAAGTCCAACGTGTCCAGGCATATAGGAGCATATCATAGAGGTGAATCATGCACTTGATAATCGTTAATATCCTAGGTTCATAAGAGATTGGTTTAAATTGGTCAAAATACATCTCAAAACTCATTTTTGGGAGTTTAAGAACTGTGAGTCGACTAATGACTCAGAGCGTAACTCTCGGGTCTGAACATGTCAAGTCATAGGTCGACTAAATGACTCAGAGCGTAACTCTCGGGTTTGAACAAGTCGAGTCACAAGTCGACTCAATCCTAGGAAAACTGAATGAGTCGACTCATCCACATGTTGTGTTGATTCAATGCCCATTTTTGTTTGAACCATGTAGTCACGAGTCTGAACAGGTCGAGTCATATGTCGACTCAACCCTGGAAAAACTATGTTTGAGTCAACCCATCCCCTGTTTGAGTCGACTCATCGCCTGTTTTACTTGAATAATTTTGCCTCGGGTCCATACAGGTCGAGTGATCTGTATGAATAGGTCGAGTGGTCGTTGCTTAAACTTGATTTTCTGCCGTATAATTTTGCAAAATAATCATGTTATGTCTTTTAGTTGGTCCATGCATCATATAAATATTCTAGAGTCTCTTCTTCAAAAATAACAAGAAAAGTGAAAGATATACACCAAAGTGCTCATCATCTTCATTCTTCATTGCATTTCTCAATAATCACACATAATAATCTTTGTTGAGCATTGTGCATTGTTGTTGTGATAACGTCCAAATAAGATTGGATTATCTTAGTTTGGGTTGAGGCTGTTTGTGGGTTTTTCTTGAATAAAACCATTCGGGTTTTGTCCTCCAAGAATTGGGGTTTTTTGCACTAACCTTTGCTTCGCAGATTCAGCCGAGTGAAAAGTTTGAAGAACGGAAGGTTCGGTCATACAAGTAACGGTAACCGGAGGATTGTGAAGAAAGCTTAGGGCTCAAGCGACTTACGTTCGAAATCAGCCAAGTTGAAGTTTTGGAGAACGTGGCATTCTTGCAATAAGGTAGCGATAATCGGAGGTTTGTTCGAAGCGCTTGAAGGACTTGGTTTAACTTGAATCAAGGGGAGAAAATAAAATAAGATCTGCAACAACTCTAGCGGTTGATTGGTGGTGATCATTTGTTCTCTTGTATTGAATTTGCAACGTGTTAATAAAAACATCTCATTTCTAGATTTAGAATTGAGGGCAGACGTACCCTAAGCGAGGACGATAGGGGAACTGCCTCAACGAATCCGGTCTTGTTCTCTCTATCTCTTAACTCTTTAAATTCTGCATTAATTACGCTTTGTGTGAAATTAATAGTAAAATCAATATCGCTTGATTGTTGTGCATAGTAACTATTTGATAAATTGGTGCAATCACTTTGATTGCAGCTGAGTAAAATTCTGCACATTCAATTTGAGTGAAATTGAAACTTGGTGTGGAGTGCACACCAAGTGTTCGATAAAATTAATCTCACACAAACTTAGTAATATTTTACTTGATCTCTTATTGCGTTTACGCATTATTAGAGGTAACAATATCAAGGATTATAGTGGTTAATCGATTGATTTAGATAATGGTTGATTATCTCTATCTTAGTTATTCCATTCGGTTTCACGCATATCCGATCTTTCCATTAACAGATCGTTTAGACGATTATAATCTAGGGTGCTTCCGCAACCGTTGAAAACATTTTTAAAAAGCGCAAAATTTCAAAATTGATCTATTCAACCCCCCTTCTAGATCGGTACTATCGTCTAACAAGTGGTATCACGAGCGCCGGTTCATCTAGTGCTTCGCATATAACTTTTTAAAAAATGAGTAACGATCCTAAAGGGGCGTACAATAGGGCGCCTATTTTTACCGGTGAAAACTATAGTTATTGGAAAGATTGTATGTGTATCCATATAAACTCTATTGACAGGAAAGTATGGAAACTCATCCAAGATGGTCCTATGGAAATAACCATGACCAATGCGGATGGTTTTGTTATACCTAAGCCTAAAGCACAATGGAATGAAGAAAATGAGAAAAAGTACAACTATGATTGGAAAGCCAGAAACATACTCATCGCCGCCTTAGGTGTTGATGAGTATTATAGGGTTTCCTATTGTATTAGTGCTAAAGCTATGTGGGACTCATTACAAATTACCCATGAGGGAACCAATGATGTCAAACTAGCTAGAATCAACACCTTAACTCAAAAATTTGACCTTTTTCATATGGAGGATGGTGAAACCATTACCGATATGCAAAAGCGATTTTCTCATCTAATCAATCAGTTAAATCCCCTTGGTAGAACCACCCCTAATGATGTTGCTACTAATAAAATCTTAAGATGTCTTAACAGGAACTGGCTACCAAAGGTCACCACGATTAAGGAAGCCAATGATCTAAGAACATTGGACATGGCAACATTGTTTGGCAAACTTCAAGAGCATGAGAAAGAGCTCATGAACCTTGAGAAACATGAGAAGAGTCAAAAGAAGGAAAAGAAGGAGAAAGCTAAGGACACCGAAAGGAAGTCTATCGCTTTAAAGACTTTAAGATATAAGTCATCCACCAATGATGCGTGTGAGAGTGAATCAAGTGATGACGATAAAGATTCAAATGAAGACATGTGGCTGTTTGTAAGGAGGTATAACCTATACCTTAGAAAGAATGAAGTCCAACATTCGGATAAAAATATTATCAACTATAGAAGATAATCAAAACTCCCGAATCAAGAGGAAGGTAAGACAACTAAGTCAAAAGGATCATGCTTTAATTATGGAAAGGCCGGTCATTAAAATTCGGACTGTCCCTTGCTGAAGAAAGACAAAGGAAAAAACAAACATCACAACAAATCTAGAAAGCTAGAAGAGGATACATTGCATGGGAGAGCGATAGTGAGTCCTCAAGCGATGATAACTCAAGTGATGAAGAAGAAAACACCAATCTTTGTCTTACAACTCATCTAAATAAGAAAAAGAATGTAAGTCATTCTAAATATGATCATGTTGATAAAATGTCTTACTGTGATTTTCAAAATACCTTTAGTACTCTACACAATGAGGCCAAGGAAGCTTTCAAACGCCTAGCCTCAAATAAGACAATTTTCTGCTATTTAGAAAAGAAGATTTTTGATTCCGAAAAGGAATTAGAAACTCTCAAGAAATCTATGATAGAGGTTACTAAAGGAAAAAATGAAGATGATAAGGGATTTTGGTTTGGATGGTCCAGATGTGAAACCTGTCGCATTTGGCAAAGAGAGGTTAGAACTCTTCAAGCCAAATTAGACAAGGCTTTACAACCTAAAGTTACATTTGCTATTGACCAATCACATTTTAGAAGTGACATGAATAATCCTTATCAAAAATACACTTATGTGGTAAAGGATCAAGTTAGCAAAAGAAACTCTCATCCTAACTTAGATTGTCTATATTGTTGCAAAAGGGGACATACTATTGCTAAATGTCGGTTTAGGAGATTTCTAGTCCCTAAAGGCATTTTTCAATGGTTGCCTAAATGCAACCAAAGTTTCACTAACACACTAGGACCGAATGAAAATTTGGTACCTCGTTCGCTTGTTTAAATTTGTAGGTGGAATGTCTTGAGGATACAGAGAGAACATGGGTTCTCGATAGTGGATGCTCAAGACACAAGACGGGTGACATCTCATTGTTCTTTGACTTTGTGGCTAAGAAGAAAGGGTTTATAACCTACGGTGATAATAACAAGGGAGCTATACTCAGAAAAGATAGTGTCATACCCTAATTTTGACCCTGAATCACTGAATCAATATATCTATCATGAGTTTCGCATCATCTGCACATCATAGCATGCATTTCATATTGCATAATGCCTGAAATGTCAACCAGAATAAAATTTCGGATTTACAGACAGGCCGGTCGAACTAGTCCTCAAATGTACGTAAAATTAGCGGGCTAAAATTTTCATGATCGATCTTGCAGACGTCAATTTTATTAATCTGCGGTTCACGTAGTTTAACTTGGCGTGCTCATTTTAATTTTTAAACTACTTTTTTCGATCGCATTTTGGTTAGTCTGAGCCTTTTAACCGGTCAAATTTTATTGCAAAATTGGCTCAAACACTGTATATTTCCGAGAGGTTTATTTCACGTTGATCATTCTGGTGCATTCATTTTAATTTTTCAAGCACTTTTGCGTCCGATTTTTATTTATTTTAAATCTGTTTATTTTCATTCTTTTGTCAAAAGATTCAGAAAAATTAAATAGAATTGTTCATGTAATCATTTTTATTTTATTGTGGTTATTTTAAAAGTTGTGAATTTTGTTTATTTTAATTAATTGAATTTGATTTTAATCAATTAAAGCAACTAGAAGAGTCATTTTAAACTTTTTTTAAATTGTATAACAATGTGTGCTTCTTTGATTTATTTTTAAGCCATCGGATCCAATTGATCATTGGTTCATATTCACAATCCATGTCCATTTCTCTCATCCAATCATAAATCAAGAAATAAGTGATTTAAAAAGTGAGAATTGAAAGTATTGTTGAATAATGAAGGGAATTGAACGCTCAAAGTGTTTTTTTTCTACTTCACGTGCCACGTGTCGCCCCTCTATTGGGGGATTTTTTTTTTTTTTTTTTAAACAAAGTAAAAAGAAGTGATATTGATGATTATAGCTGGCAGTGTGAAAGCGATTGATAGAAAGGATCAGTGTTCCCTCATCCACTAACAACAGCTGACCACTAAAGACAAAATCATTTGAACCAATCATAGCATCTTTTGAAAAAAAGCGCAGAACCCCATTTTTTTTCTTCAATAGTTCATCATCACATAAGACCACTTTTTTTTTCTTTGTACAGATCTGAATTCTACATTAAAAACACAAACCAATACTTCTTCTCACCCAGATTTTTATATCACTACTCTCTCTCTCACAATATGAGGGGAGGATTCAAGAATGAAAAAAGAAATGAACATAGTCTTTTCTCTCTCATATCTCACGTTCATCTTCATATTTAGCTACAATGACCAAAACAAAATACTCACTTATTTTTTCCACACACAGTAAAATACTCCTCACTCATTTCCAACTAAAACCAAACCTCACATTAACTTCTTTTTTAATAACAACACAATATTCTTCAAAAACTCCATAAATCTCTTCACCATATTATAACACTCTCCTAATATTACAACTTCATACACCACTCAATAGCACCGCGAGTAGGAGATCCTCGAATCTTCATCGTCCGTGTAAGGGATCTCGCAATTTCCTTTCGTTCTTCTTCATTATTCTACTATTTTCATCGTTTGGTTTTAACGTTCTTCTCATATGTTTTTTATTACTTTGAGATTATTTTATCTTTTTTTATCATGAGTTTTATATATACATTTATGTTTTAATTTTAGTTATATACATATATGGTTCAGTTTATATTTTATATATAAATATTTATGTTTCTAATCTTTTATAGATATATTTCTGTTTTTAGTTTATATATATAAAATTTTCTATTTTAAAGTTATATATACATATATACGTTAGTTTGTATTTTTTTAGTTTATATGTTATATAAAATTTTCTCTTTTAATGTTAAATATATAAAGTTCGTTAGTTTGTTTTTTTAGTTTATATGTTATATAAATTTTTCTGTTTTTCTTTTTATATACATATTAATTAGTTTTTGGCTTAGTTATATGTATACGTTTCCTGCTTTATAAGTTATATATAGTCAGCTTTTGCTTTTATTTTATAT
The DNA here is from genome assembly GCF_024323335.1 of Lathyrus oleraceus. Lineage (NCBI taxonomy): Eukaryota > Viridiplantae > Streptophyta > Magnoliopsida > Fabales > Fabaceae > Lathyrus > Lathyrus oleraceus. The sequence continues at coordinate 338,814,126 of NC_066585.1, forward strand.
AGAGTCAACTTTTGATTTTATTTTATTTTATATATACATATATCTTTTATTTATATATATATATATATATATATATATATATATATATATATATATGGTGTGTTAATTTTACTTTTATATTTTATTTTATTTTAGCTCTAATTTAATATTGTAGTAATGCAAATTCATTATGGATAACGTGTGCGTGTTGTGTTTAATTTTTTATTTTTTGATTATTTTGTGTTGATGTAAAAACTTTATGACACTACTGTAATAATAATAATGCGCTTGATTGCTGTTTGGTTTATCATTGCGTTGCGATCTCGGAGCTTAAATTCAATTTAGCTACCGAAAATCTCTTGTACGCGTAGATTTAGTTGTTCGGCTTATGGATTGACTCATACATGAGTCTACTTTAAGTTAGCTTAGAGCTAAATTTAGTCGCTTTTGATTTGAGTTGGATTCTAGTACCGTGGCTTACTTTTGGGCTTTCTTACAATGAACTCTTAAGCAATATCAACTTAATTTTCAATAATTTCAAACATTTGTACATTAATCATTTTTAATTTAATTTCAAACTGTTTTCTTAAATAAAATTTGAAGAAAAAGATTACCCTGGATGGAATATCCAATCGTAATCCTGAATATTAGGCCCAAGTTGTAAGAGCTTGTAAGCCCTATGTATTCGTCTTCTCTTTAAAACACTCCAATATCTAAATCATTTTCATGAGTGAGTCTGAAGAAAAAGATTACCCTGGATGGAATATCCAGTCGTAATCCCGAATATTAGGCCCAAGTCGTAAGAGCTTGTAAGCCATATGTGTTCGTCTTCTCTTCAAAATATTTTTAAATATTCAAACGTCTTTTTTTCAATAAAATTGAAAGAAAAAGATTACCTAGGTGAAAAGTCCAGACGTAGTCCCGAGTATTAGACCCAAGTTGTAAGAGCTTGCGAGTCATAAATATTCGTCTTTCAAGTCCAAAAATACGTCCAACCAATCAAACTCCTCTTTTCGCCGTCATGCGGTCTTTAAAACCTTTTCATAAACGAAAGACATCTTGTTTTAAGGTGATATAAAGCAATGCTTCGGCGATAATTGTTGAGTTGAGATAAGTGACGTTTTTCCGAATGTTGATTTGTAAATCCATTCGATGCGTGGTATACGTCTGCTCCTCATCTGTTTTGGGTAAAACAATGTTTTCGTCGATTAATACAATATAGCTTTCGCTAAAATTGACCAAAAAACAAACATTTTCTACCCAGAACTACGTAAGCCTTGAGTTCTCTATTGCACCCGGAGATACGTAGGAGCAGGATTTGTAAATCTTGTCAGGCCCATTAATAAAAAACTTAGGTTTAGTCCCCTTCGTTTCAAAATCAAAAAACATACTTCTCTCTTCTATTCTTTCTTTCCCACCTAATAACTTGAGAAGCCTAACATTTTAAACTAACACTAACGCACACAACTAACCTAATGGTTCCCGTTGAGTACAACGGACGTGAGGGGTGCTAATACCTTCCCCTTGCGTAATCGACTCCCGAACCCTGATAATGGTTGCAACAACCATAATCATTGTCGTTCTTTCTTGGGTTTTATCGATATTCCCCTTTCCTTTTTAGGAGTAAATAAAGTTCGGTGGCGACTCTGTTCAGTCCATCATGCGAGCGTGCGATTGCGCTTTGCTTAAGCCGTGTTCTCATTTTTCAAGGTGCGACAGATGGCAACTCTGCTAGGGAAAGATTTCCCTAAGTGAGTCAAGCCTAGTTAGGTCATTTATGTGCCTTTGTTTGTTTACTTGTGTCGCTTTTCTTGCTTTTGCTATCTTTATTGTCATATTGATATAATCTATTGTAATTGTTCCATTATGCTTTCGTACTTGGATACTCTGATTGCAAACCTTGTGGGAAAGACTTTTTACCCGAGTCTCGAGTAAAAACATAAGATAGGACAAGGTTAAGTAGTGCGGGTCCGCGAGATGAATTTCTCGTTGGGCCAGTGCGAGAACCTTACTTAGAGTAGATCCTTGGGAGGATGTTGTCGCCCGACAAGTAAGTTGTCGTAAGCTTCGATATTTTCATTAGGATCCATGAATCTGAGGACCATTTATAGAACCTTAATAGTTTGGCCAATTAGGAGATGGTTGCGTAGTGTGGGTCCGCGAGATGAATTTCTTGTTGGATCGATGCCAGAACCTCACTTGGAGTAGATTCTTTGGATGAAGTTGATGCCCGACAAGTAAGTTGCCACAGGCAGCAAACAGTCTAATGGATCCATGACTCTGGGAACCTTTGTAACCCTAGATTGTACCCGCTGAGAACTTATTCTTGGAAAGTAATCAGATTCATCAGTACCTCAGACTTTTGAACCCGTGTATTGAGGAAAAAACAAATATACATGTCTTGCATTTCATTCATTCACATTCCATTGCATCTGCATCCCATCATAATGCATGTTATTTTCCAGACAAAATACAAAAAAACTCATCCATCCTTTGTCCATGATCAGCAAAGTGATTCCTGACACACGTTTCAAACAAAGAACCATGTCTCAAGAGATGATGGACGAGCTAAGGAAAAGTCAAGAAGCATTGAAGGAGGAACTCAATCTTTTGAATAGCCAAATGGGATGGGTCGTGGAAACCCTACAAGCCTTATTGAGAAAAGAGGGGCATCCCATACCCATTATTGCAACGGAGGGAGCTACTGCTCCACATCCATCCGGTGTTACCCCAAGTCAGGGGAAATTCTATGTGATAACTCCTCATCTACCGGCATATGACCCTCCCTCAGGGTGTCATCATCAACATCATCTGGCTATTCCTCCTTAAAATCATCGAAGTCAGGTTCGAAGCAAAAATCAGAATCAGAATAAAGGGAACAAAAATAACAATGACCCGATTCCGGTGCCACATAGCAAGCTCTACCCACAGCTGATCCAGAATGCTTTGGTGACCCCTCGAGCTCTCACACCTACGTCACCATACCTGCCATGGTATAATCCAAATGCAACATGTGAATTCCATAAAGGAACATTGGGACATGACCTGGATTCTTGCTTAGCGCTGAAAGCTTTTGTACGAGAACTGATTAAAAAAAAGAGCTTAGTCTTTGAAGAAGATCACCCGAAGGTCAAGTGCGGATACCATACTGGAACAATGGGGAACTCCATCTAGGAATGCAAGAGTTTTAAGTTCAAGTTGCAAAGATTGATTGACATAAGGTCACCAACACTCAAGGAGGAAGGCTCAGGTACATATATCTTGATTTCTGGGCCAGGTAATGAGAAAGGGAAAGGACCCCTGAAACCCCTCAAAGTTTTGTACCACAAGGAAGAGGTCAAGGATGTGGCTAATGAGATATCATCATTTCCTGGTAAGAGCATTGAGATATCGCCTTGGATTTCCAATGTCACGACCCATACCAATGAAAGAAAAAGAGAAGTGAGTAGTGGATCCAAGAGGGTTGCGTTCAACGATGAGATTGAAGGAAAAGAATTTGAAGATCATCGTGCCAATGTCAAAAAGCTTGTTGATCCCAACCTTCAAGTGGCTGAAAATGAGCAGTTAGCAATGCCCAAAGTGCCAAACCAGCAAACATTACCTTTTGGTCTTCATTACAAACAATCCTGGTTTCCTCCTCATCAACAAGCCCAAGGCCTTGTTGGTGTAAGCCCTAGAGGCCAATACTTTTGGTACTTGTATCGAATTATTTATTAATAATAAAAGACTTTTTCTTTATTATGTTTGTTTAATAAAGTCCCTAGGATAGCTAGTCCGTTTAATGTATCAAATGTGACTTGATCATGAGATCACATTAAACATAAGGACACTATTCTTAAAGTATCCGTAGTCAAGCTTTATTGGGAAGTGGGATAACATTAAAGCATAAAGACTATTATGTATATAGACTGATGATCATATCTCATGGATCATGGATAAGGAGTTATCAAGTCTTAAACATAGGTATGGATATTAAGAGTAATATTTATACCAGATTGACCCGCTATGAGAATACTATATAGAATGTTATGCAAAGTGTCATAAGTTATTCTCATGGTGATAATGGTGTATACCACCTTTCGACCTGGAACCACTATGGACCCTAGATGTAGAGTCGAGTGCTTTATTGCTGATCAAACGTTGTCCGTAACTGGATAACCATAAAGATAGTTGATGGGTACTCCACGAAGCATGCTGAGGGACATGAGTGACCTAGATGGAATTTGCCCATCATGCATAACAGGATAAATGTCTATGGGCCCAATATTGAACTAGACAAGGATGACACGGTCTATGCCTTGTGTTCAATATATACATAAGGGCAAAAGGGTAATTATACGCATAAGTATTATCATAGAAGGATTTGTTAGATCACATGACATTTTCGTGTCTTGGGTAGCAGTGATGTGTTGCTAGATACCTCTCACTGTTTATTATGTTAAATGCGTGATTTAATATAATTGCCAATGCCGCGAAAACCTACAAGGTCACACACAAAGGACGGATTGATGAGAGATAGAGTAACTAAGGAACACCATAAGGTACGATGTACTTAAGTGAATTGTAGAACATCGTAAGGTACGGTGTACTTAAGTAGAATACAAAATATGGTAAGGTACCACACGCTTAAGTGATTTTGGCATATTATAAAATATGGGCCACTTACACTTAAGTGGGTTTTTTAGCTTGAAGCCCACACAAGTGGTTCTATAAATAGAACCCTTGTGCAGAAGCATTCATTGCGGTTGCATTTTCGTTTTCTCTTTCTCCCTCTCTCTCACTCAAAGCCTTCATTCATAGCAGCTAACACTGAGATTGAAGGAATCCATTCATGTGGACTGAGTAGAGGCGTTGTCATCGTTCAACGTTCGTGATCGCTCCGTAGATCTGCATCAAAGGTTTCAATCGTCACAAGAGGTAACTATTCTATTACTAATCATGCCCATTCGTAAGGATCACTAAAGGAGAAAATTTTAATTTCCGCTGCATTTTGGATCGCCCTTCTCCTTCAGGCCCGAGATATCGAAATCAACGTCAAAATCAGCTTAGGCCCCAAACTAACCTGGAAGGAAAAAATGCTCCTCGTTATCCAATCGTCATGACGTATAGCCAAATTCTGCAGCCTCTGATTTAAAACACGTTGGTGGTTCCCAATTCTCTTAAGCCGGTTCCACAACCTTACCCACCCGAGTATGACCCAAATGTGCAATGTGGATATCATGCCGGATCAGAAGGGAATTCAACCAAAGACTGCAACACTTTCAAAGCCAAAGTGCAACAGTTTATTGACAACATGTACATATCCTTTCAAGAAGGAAGCTTGGTGGTGAACATTAGCCTATCGCCCGGATAAGTGCGAAGACCTCAAGGGGTGTCCCCCGAAGTTAATGGATCAAGTTTAAAGAAGTCATTCCCTAAAGTTGGCAATCATTTGGTTGTTTCAACACTTCTTTTGTAGTTTCCTTGCATGTTGATCGTTAATTGCTTTTAAGCATTGTTGTTTTCTTTGAATTGGTAATATTAATGAAATGTTTATGCATCTTTTGAATTAATCCATTCATATTCACTCGTTTTTCATTCATGTTAAAAACAAAAAATACTCCTCTAATTCACTTTTCTTTATCAAACCGTTGTGTTAACAAATATTGGAAGGAGGATGATGAAAACGAAACACCTGAAATTATTGTGGTATGCTTTTGAGTAAAACCTTGTCGATGATGTAAGACATTGTTTCAAATCCCCAAACACTAAAGAGATAAGGAGTTAATCCCTAGTCAACCACTTTGACCCTAGAAATTGGTGTTTATTTCGGATCTAAAACCCTTAATCTTAACCTGGGGCAGGGTAGTTGCGTTCAGATAGTTTGACCGTGCATTCGATCTTTCAAAAAAAAAATTGTCCATATGTACACCCTATAATTAGGTTTAACCATATGTTATCCTTCGCGCACATGTTAAAGTGTCGAAGAAGTTGAGAAAAGCTAAAATTAGTGTTGGTTGATCCTCATCCACCAATAATGTGGCAGTCAACACATTTAAAAAAAATAGAAAAAAGTTCGCTAAGTCAAATACCACAAAATGACTTAGGCAAAAGTTAGGGAATCTCGGTGGACCGAAAGCTTTAAAGAAGCGGTCCAAGAAAAATTAGGGATAAAATAAATAAATCAAAAGAGGTCATTAAATCCTCAACAAAAACAAAATAAGATGGCTGCCATTTCAAGAAAATCTCATCTTGAATCCTCATTTTTACTTTCGCACCTTCGAAGTCGAATGCGTATGTTGAATTAACTGAACATAGGAACTGGAGATCATCAAGAAGAAGGGGTGGGTAAAAATAAATTTTGAGCTTTATATCCTTTTGTTTCAAAAAACCGTGAACCATACCACGTTAAAATCCTTAAAAGACCTAATTGAGGCAGAGTCTATTTTGAAAGCATATAACAGCAAGGTCGCGTTAACCTGACTCCAAACGATCTTTGTTAATCATTTGATCACATCATCTTGCACACTGTGAGTGAATAGATCATCATTATGTTCTTATCATTGACCCGCTCACTATATTTCACCCATTCATATCAATAAATTTTGATTTCAAATTTTTGCATAAGCACTGCATTAAAATTACCATTTTTTGAATGAACAATCTTATTTGCAAGTCAACACTTAGCATCAAAGAAATTCCAACAATATACAGTTGAGTAAATTGATAAAGTGAAAGAAATCCAGTCAGGGGAAATCACTTTGAGTATCAGTCGATCTGAGCCAATCACCCCAAGGGTCATTTAGTCAAGAGTAATTTGCTTCAAGACTCAGACTGGGGCAAGCCACCTCAGAAGCTCATTGAGTCCAACTATCTAAGGACATACAATCAGAAGTCTACCATTCCAGGTCTTGGTTAGTCAGGGTTAGATCATTGTGGTATTCAAACATTGGGGCAAGCCATCTTGATATCGTCTCATGTCAAGCTGTCTCAAACTCACTTTCAAGGTGAACATTTTCAAAGACCCAACAGATTGGAGCAAGATGAGCCACAAAGGGGCATAACCTCTTTCTTCATGATTTCAAACTACTCAAACAAATTCTGCCACACGTCAACAACTATTGAGTTTAAGATGAGTTCCCGAAAGTTATGCTAGCACGATTCATAAATCCTCCAAAAGAATCTCATTGGCTAAGTTGTGGCTATCAAACTTGATAGAATTCTCCTTTGACAACATCTATCACAAAATATTTGGTTGATTTCTCGGTGTTAAGGAATCATGACCTCCATAAAAGCCTTTACAAACTCCCAGTCCACTCAAGTATCAGCATTTTCATATCATGGTCATTCATATATCATGCATAAAAAATCCAAATCATGCATAGCCGAAATGTACTTCGTGCTCATTTTGCATTGACCCAGATCTTGTTGTCGATCCTATATCCTTTGACCTCTAATTTCAGTTTGTATTTGGTGCCCTTAAACCATCATCCGGTTTTTGCAGTCATTTTCAAGTCCAACTCAGTTGACACCTATCAAAATTTTGTCCATGAGGTTCAATTCCTTTTTGGATTATCCGATGAATTTCCGGATTTCTCCTTTGTTTATTGATGTATTTCCACAACTTGTCTAATGTATTTCCAGATGTTTCCCCACCTATCTGATGTATTCTCGGATGTGTCTGTATTCTGATGTATTTCCAGAATTTCCTTGATGTATTACCAGATGTGTATGTATTTTGATGTATTTCCATAATTTCCTCGATGTATTACCAGATGTGTCTGTATTCTGATGTATTTCCATAATTTATGATGTATTCTCGAATATGCCTATCATGTATTCTGATGTATTTCCAGAATTTCCTTGATGTATTACCGGATGTGTCTGTATTCTGCTGTATTTCTGGAATATCACTTGTAATTCTGATACATTTCCATAATTTGTTTCTTTTACTCTCCGATGAATTCTCGGACATGTCATTTTTGTTCTGACGCACTTCTAGAACCCCTATGCCATTCCCTGGCATTATTTCAAGACTCATTGGTGTCTCCTAAAATCCAATTGTCACTAGCATTATTCCAAGATCGGTTGTTACTAGAACTCATTTCAAACCCAATTGTCGTTGGCATCATTGTCAATCCGTTTGTAAATACAATTGTAATTGGTATCTGAAGTTTGGTTGTCGCCAACATCATTTCAAGTTTAGTTGTTACTGGAAAACTCCGTTGTATCCGGTAATTGTTTTACTAATGACTTCTATCAAAGTCCAATTGTTGTTGGCAAAATCCGTTAAAAGCTGGTTGTAATCCATTACTTACGGTCAAAAGTCCAATTGTTGTTGGCAAAATCCGTTAAAAGCTGGTTGTAATCCATTGCTTACGGTCAAAGTCCAATTGTTGTTGGCAAAATCCGTTAAAAGTTGGTTGTAATCCATTTCTTACGGTTAAAAGTCCAATTGTTGTTGGCACGTACAGAGAGTTTGATTACCCTGTCTTTTCTGATGGTTCCGTGAAAGTCATGTATGACTCATCATCTTGAGGAATTCCCAGAAGCTTGGAGGTTTTTCGTGTTAGAAAACTCCAATGATGTTGGTTTTGTTTGATTTCTTTGTAAAGAATCATCATAGCCTTTTGCGTGGATGGTCTACTTATAAGAAGACTCCCGTTTATCTTTGTTTTGCATAAATTCCCTGTTAGGAATCTCCAAAATCTTTGATAAGATGAATTTCTTGTGAGAAATCTCCAGAACTATCAGATGTATTCTAAAGTGTCAGGTCATGTGTGAACTTGTTGATAAAACTTGCTTGGTATGTTTTCCAATATTTTCAGGTCATGTATGAACCTGTTGTTGAATTTTTCTTTGGGTTTTCTAGTGTTGTTAGGTCACTGTAGCGGGGTATTCGTTACCTTTAGATTTATTGACTAAATCAAAAGTAAATCATACAATTCGAGTCACCACCACACTTCTATTTATCCAAAGGAAAGGTTAGAAAGCGAACAAAAACCGAGAAGTTTTATCAAATAAAAAACTAATAAAAATGTCAGAGATCTGGGTAAGGGGGTTGGTTATGCAATGGGAAGGTTTTAAGCACCCAAAACATCCTTAGTACTCTAAGGGAGCCCTTTTTACAAATGTTGTATGGTAGGTTGGTATTTATGAAAATATTTGTGCAAACATGATTGGGGAGATGAGAAAAGAATATACAAATTATTTACAATTTGTGTTTGAATGGATAAACCCATTGCCTACGTACCATCTTAAAAAAGATTAGGATCAAAACCTCGTAGTTCGGGGTAAAAATCTCAAAAGAAGTTGGTGAATTGATTGGTTCAAAAGCCTTAAGGTCTTTTGTTATCAAAGGGAGAAAACTCAACCTAAAACCACAAATCCACCATGTGAGGAGAGCTTCAACATGCTAGTGAGGGGTTAACCCTATAATAAGCATAGAAGACTTATAGTCCATCACTAAGGATATATGTGAGTATTATATCAACCTCTAGGATAACTCAAACCTAATAGCTAATGTTTATGAAAAGCTTTAACACAAATGGTCATTGGAACCACAAAAACAATTGAATGAGTTGTATTTACAAATGAAAAGTATTTACAAAATAAGGTCAAAATTGACTTAAGATTCAATTCACAATAAGTGTTATGAAAAGAGTTTGAAAAAATCAAAAGCATAGTGCTTAGGTTTATAATTTTGAAAACAATGTTAATGTTTGCACAAAAGTTTGGCTTGGGTTAGAGTGGAGAGAAGAAGAGAATGACTAGGTCCTAAACATGCAAAGATGAAGGAAGAGAAATAAAACCACATTGGAGTTCCCTTCTTGAGATCATAGTGATGATACAAGTTGTTCCCTTTTCTTTGGAATTAGCAAGCAATAAGCAAATAACTCAAGCAATCAAGCAAACAATCAATCAAGCTCCTAGGAATCTTCCAATTGGCTTTTGTATCTCTCACTTTGGATGCTCATGACAATGGTTCTTCTACTTGGCAAGTTTGGGATCCCTAGCACAAGAACGCACAAATCAAAAAGTTCCACAATGCAATAGAAAGAATGGACAAGGGTGAGTTTAGAATTAGGGGTCCTTTCAATGTCTTCTTCAAGATTAAGCATTATAAAGGCACGAGGCCTAGTTGCTCTTTGACAATTTTTCTTTGTTTAACATTCTAAAGGCATGAGGCTTAGTTGCTCTTCAAACTCCATTAGCATAGGTAAGGTCCTAAAATCTAAGTCCTTTGTCCATTTGCATTGGGTTCACACAATCAAAACAAAACAAGCACAATAGTATATACACAATAATGTGCTCAAGTGAGCAAAAGGAAAATTGCATTAACATAAACATGAGCTCAAGTGAGCAAAGGGAAAAAACAAATGAATTAATGTACAAGAATATTAAATTGCATTAAAGTAAATTGCAAGAATTAAATGCTTGAATTAAAAGTTAGTCATTAGTAGTTAGTGTTAGTGTGCCATAAGGCAATTTAGCGTTATGTTAAGCAATCGTAAGTGGACTAATGTAGTAGTCACACCTATCTGAGGCCGGTCAATAAAACTATAGGCAACAAACACCAGTTAGAGACCATGACTAGTAAGCCAAGCTCCTACAACTTGCCATGCCAAAAGAAAAGAAGAATGATCTTGTATGGATTTAGGTTTTTTGCTTGACCAAGAAGCAACCTATCTCTAATGCAAAGCCATTCACTTGATCTTTGATCAAGATGAATTAGATTTGAATCAAAGAAGGTTAAGCCCCTAATATGTCAAGGCTAACCACCAATCATTAACTCATTGATCAAAAAGAAAAAAGAAGAAGAAGAAGAAGAAATAGAAATGTACATAATTGAAAGTCAAATGTCATAAGCAAAACACATTGATCAAACATGAAATGAATCAACATCAATCAATGGTAAACAGAAGTGAGATGAAGCTTAGAAGTCAAGAAACAAATAAAATATTTTTGGTATTTTTGGAATTAAAATAATACTTGAATTAAAATAAACAAATAAAGGTCAAACTTCAAATCCATTTCAAATCAACTTGGAAAAGTCCAAATGGATCATCCTAATTTCAACAAGGTCAAACAAAGTTTGACAAAAAATTTCATCATTTTTGGAAATCATAAACTATTTTTAAACAATTAAAAATGAAGAAAATATAACATAATTGAACTAAAATCTCAAATAAATCTCAAATTAATTAAGAAATTGATGAGAATATTTTTCATAGATTCATCATTATTCAAAGATGTTAAGAAAATATTTTTGGCATTTTTGGATATTGGAAACTATTTTAAATGAATTAAAAATAACCAGAAAATAGAAAATTCACAAAAAATATTAAATGAACTTATAAAAAATATTAAAAATTATTTTCAGAAACTAAAATTAAAAAGGGTAATAATATAATTGGTCCCATATTTTTTGGATTTAAAATGAAGAAGATATGAATTTTTGAAATAAAAGGAAATTAAAGAAAATAAAATGAAATTCATAAATTAAGAAAAAGCCTGGCGCGTCGGATCAAGTTCATTAAATGAGGTGGATGATCAGATGGTGGATAAGCGCGCGCGCACCAAAGGCCTTGGTCAAAAGAGAAACACAATGCATTTAAAAAAGTCATAACATCCAAAGGCTATGATTCAAACTGGAAACAACATCCAATGGTCCAGATGCATCCACGCGTGGGGGACGATGGTGTACACCACCGTCTTCTCCGGCGAGCAAGCCAGCTCCGGCCAGAGTTGGAGGTTTTGAAAACCTCACTAAAACGTACGATCCTCATATCATTGGAAAGCTGGGGTGATGTACATCACCCCTATGCCATTGGTTTCTACTCTAGACTCTCACAGAAGGAGAAATATGAGATAGAAAATTATGGAGTTCAAACTGAACTTGATCAATTCATGAAATTAAATGCACAGATCAATTGCCTCTCACATGAGGACTTCAGAGGAACCAACAAACACAAGAAATGAGCAAGATCCAGGGAGATTCGAATGGAAAAAGTTTGAACAACAACCTTTGAAGTGCAACTCTATAAGGCACGATCTCTTCCAATTCTTGGTTGCAGTGTGTTCTTGAGATGGCAAAGTAGCTAGGCTTAGGAATTGAAGCTCAATAATCAACCAAGGAAGTTGAAAATTGAACTGAAAAATTGAAGAAGAAATGCAAAATTCCTTTTGAGTGAAAGGTGGGATTTCAATTCTGCAGAGTGTTAGGCGCCTTAAGGTTGGAAATGAATGAAGCCAGGCATCTGTATTTATAGCATGAGATGATGCAAGCCTTGCCAAACTCGTGTGCATGTGGAATGAGGGCCTCCATGCATGGGCCTGTACAGGCGCATGTGAGGCCCAAAATTCATTGCAAATGCAAGCTGATATGAGTATGCAATGGTTTGGACGTGCAATTTTGATTACATTGGCTTGTGCACAAAGTTTTCACATAGTTCCCATAAATGAACATAAATCTTCATCTCTTCGAAAATGCACTTTGCCAAATTGAAACATGGTCATGTGGGTAATGGTTGGAAAGGTATTAACATGAGGAACAATTGTTATGTTGAACAAAAATCCATTTGGGGTTGGGAAATTTATGAAAACAGGCCATGAAGTTCAAGGTGCAAAACATGTGTATGTGAATTTTGCCAAAATGGACCAACTTCAAGCCCTTCTGTTTCAATGATTCAAGCCTCAAATGACAAAACCTTCAACATAAAAGTTGTATATATTTTCAAGAAAATAAATTTGGACTTAAAATTTGCATCATTTGGATTTTTTATGAGAAAGTTATGGGCACTTGAAGTTGGACTTTTTCAAGATTCAATGACTTTGGTCCAAAGTGACCTATAATGTTTTGTATTATCACATGTACTTCTTTTAGGATTATGAAAATTTGTCCAACATAACAATTGAATTATACATCTTAAAATTTCCAATGCATTTGATCCCACCTCAAAATCATGAAAAATGAAGGAGTTAGGTCCTTGGGAAGTTGACCTAAAATTAGGGTTTCAGTCAAAATGACCTATAATGTTTTGAAATGGATTATAACCTTAAAAGCTTCAAATAAATCTTTTATGAACATGAAATTTGTTCATATGGTTCTTAAGAACATTTTTTCTCTTGGAGTCATCATCATTTGACAAACACATCAAAAGTTAGGTCTTAGTGGATTTCAAAATAGTCAAATGAATTGACTGATCAACTTCTCAAGTCCAAACTTCAAATCTTGATGAGTTAATGATTAAGGACACTTACATAAGCTTAAATATGCATGAAATGATGAATGAAATAACTTCCCTTGATTGTATTTGATCATGGGTTGAGGTTGCTTCATGAGCAAGACACAGTCAATGCACAGATGAATTAGGGTTTCCTTGGGAAGCAATCCTCAAGCCCTTTGGTTTATCTTGATCAAAATGACAAATTGAGATACTTGGGAGGCATATATGATGATTGAGAGCTTTGGGAACCATTGTCATGCTTGCTTTCAACTTCATCTGGCCATATCAATGAGCATAGGGGCCTCATAGGAGCCTTGGATCACATGATTGCTCAAGCTTCAAAAAAAAAGATGTTAGTGACATATTTTTGTGCTTTTGGTTAGTAAACAAAATAAGAAAAGCAATAATATACAATACAAGCATGCTTGGTGGTCTCAAACCAACTCACACAAGTCCCAACCCAAGGGTTAAGGAGCCAAGATGCTATGATCCTTGAGGCAAATGCAATGTGCAATGATATGACGCCATGAGGGATCTTAGGGTCAAAATTAGGGTCTTACAGTCACGTATGAACTTGTTGCTAAAATCTCTACGAAATCTTCATAATTGTCAAGGTCATGCATGAACCTGTGGATATACTTTCTTTGAATTTTCTAGTGTCGTCAGATCATGTATGAATCTGTTGATAAAACACCCTTTAATTTTTTCTCCAAGTGTTGTCAGGTCATGTCTGAACCTGTGGGTGAAACTTTCTTTGAATATCCAAATGTTGAGGTCATGTATGAACCTATTGGAATTTTCCTGGATTTTCCAACATTGCCAGGTCATGTTTGAACCTGTTATTGAAACTCTTAAATATTTCAATGGTCAGGTCATGTATGAATCAATTGATGAAATTCTTTGATTTTTTCTAGTGTTGGCATGTCAGGTATGAACCGGTTGACTAAACTTTCCTTGATATTCAGGCTGTCATCAGATCATGTCTGAATATGTTGTTCAATCATTCTTTGTATGTTCCCTTATGCTGTTAGGTCATCTTTGAACCTGTTAATTGAGCACTCTTTAAATATTCCAGTGTTATCAGGTCATGTTTGAACTAGTTCTTGAAAATTCTTTGAATGTTCTAGTGTTGTCAGGTCATGTATGAATCTGTTGTTAAAATTTCTTTGCATATTTGTCTTTCCTCCAGTAGGATTATTATCCCCAAGGAATTTCTACCCTCTTTTATTTTATTTTATGTGGGCCGTCTTTACCATATGTCTCCGTCGTTCCCCATAAATCTTTGTTTCATTAGGCCTCCATCATAAAACATCCTGCTAGGGTTTATCGTATGTCTGATCATATCCCTAGCAGATCATTTAAAAAAGAGTCATTCATGCATTCATAACATATCATCTCATTTTATATGCATTCAGGGACAAAATTCGAGTCTTTTTAGTATTTAACTATCTCTTACCGCGATCATATGAAGAACAACCTTCTTCATATTCTCTGGTTGAAGATACTTAAATAGGGGCAACTGTCATACCCTAATTTTGACCCTGAATCACTGAATCGATATATCTATCATGAGTTTCGCATCATCTGCACATCATAGCATGCATTTCATATTGCATAATGCCTGAAATATCAACCAGAATAAATTTTTGGATTTACAGACAGACCGGTCGAACTAGTCCTCAAATGTACGTAAAATTAGCGGGCTAAGATTTTCATGATCGATCTTGCAGACGTCAATTTTATTACTCTGCGGTTCGCGTAGTTTAACCTGGCATGCTCATTTTAACTTTTAAACTACTTTTTTCGATCGCATTTTGGTCAGTCTAGCCTTTTAACCGGTCAAATTTTATTGCAAAATTGGCTCAAACGCTGTAACTTTCCGAGAGGTTTATTTCACGCTGATCATTCTGGTGCATTCATTTTAATTTTTCAAGCACTTTTGCGTCCGGTTTTTATTTATTTTGAATCTGTTTATTTTCATTCTTTTGTCAAAAGATTCAGAAAAATTAAATAGAATTGTTCATGTCATCATTTTTATTTTATTGTGGTTATTTTAAAAGTTGTGAATTTTGTTTATTTTAATTAATTGAATTTGATTTTAATCAATTAAAGCAACTAGAAGAGTCATTTTAAGCTTTTTTTAAATTGTCTAACAATGTGTGCTTCTTTGATTTATTTTTAAGCCATCGGATCCAATTGATCATTGGTTCATATTCACAATCCATGTCCATTTCTCTCATCCAATCATAAATCAAGAAATAAGTGATTCAAAAAGTGAGAATTGAAAGTATTGTTTAATAATGAAGGGAATTGAACGCTCAAAGTGTTTTTTTTCTTCTACTTCACGTGCCACGTGTCACCCCTCTATTGGGGGATTTTTATTTATTTATTTATTTTTTAAACAAAGTAAAAAGAAGTGATATTGATGATTATAGCTGGCAATGTGAAAGCGATTGATAGAAAGGATCAGTGTTCCCTCATCCACTAACAACATCTGACCACTAAAGACAAAATCATTTGAACCAATCATAGCATCTTTTGAAAAAAAGCGCAGAACCCCATTTTTTTTCTTCAATAGCTCATCATCACATAAGACCACTTTTTTTTTCTTTGTACAGATCTGAATTTTACATTAAAAACACAAACCAATACTTCTTCTCACCCAGATTTTTATATCACTACTCTCTCTCTCTCACAATATGAGGGGAGGATTCAAGAATGAAAAAAGAAATGAACATAGTCTCTTCTCTCTCATATCTCACGTTCATCTTCATATTTAGCTATAGTGACCAAAACAAAATACTCATTTATTTTTTCCACACACAGTAAAATACTCCTCACTCATTTCCAACTAAAACCAAACCTCACATTAACTTCTTTTTTAATAACAACACAATATTCTTCAAACACTCCATAAATCTCTTCACCATATTATAACACTCACCTAACATTACAACTTCATACACCACACAATAGCACCGCGAGTAAGAGATCCTCGAATCTTCATCGTCCGTGTAAGGGATCTCGCACTTTCCTTTCGTTCTTCTTCATTATTCTACTGTTTTCATCGTTTGATTTTAACGTTCTTCTCATATGTTTTTTATTACTTTGAGATTATATTATCTTTTTTTATCATGAGTTTTATATATACATTTATGTTTTAATTTTAGTTTTATACATATATGGTTCAGTTTATATTTTATATATAAATATTTATGTTTCTAATTTTTTATAGATATATTTCTGTTTTTAGTTTATATATATAAAATTTTCTATTTTAAAGTTATATATACATATATACGTTAGTTTGTATTTTTTTAGTTTATATGTTATATAAAATTTTCTCTTTTAAAGTTAAATATATAAAGTTCGTTAGTTTGTTCTTTTAGTTTATATGTTATATAAATTTTTCTGTTTATCTTTTTATATACATATTAATTAATTTTTTACTTATATACGTTAATTAATTTTTCTGTCATGGTCGCAACTGCTTCGCCTAGCGAGGACCTAGCGAAGCTTCGCTACAGGTTCGCTTAGCGAAGTGGCAGCGAACGCTCGCCACAGATTCGCCTAGCGAGATGCTAGCGAATCTTACGGGTTTTGGGTTCTGCAATGTTTAACAACCAAATTCCAGAAAACCCCAAGTCTCATGGTTCATACATGACCTGACAACACTTGACTATTCAAAGAATTTTCAACAGCAGGTTCATACATGACCTGGCAACACAGGAACATTCAAAGAATTTTCAACAACAGGTTCATACATGACCTGACAACACTTGACTATTCAAAGAATTTCAATTAACAGGTTCATACATGACCTGACAAAACAAGAACATTCAAAGAATTTTCAACAACAGGTTCATACATGACCTGACAACACTTGGGAAAAAAATCAAAGGGACAAGGTACTTTCAGGAGAAATCACCATAGATTTCGTCAAATCTAAAGATCAATTAGCTGATATGTTCACTAAGTCTCTCAGAGACTCTCGAGTGGATTATATTTGTAACAAGCTCGATTCATATGACATATACGATACAGTTTTAAGAGAGTGTTAAAAAGTAATATTTATATATAGAATATTCCTTAACCTATCTAAAATAGAATATAATATACCCTAGCATATTCCTCATGTAATTAATATAATAAATTGCTATATATAATACATATAATACAATCTTCGTAGTGCCATTTAAATATATAATTTTAAGTATCTCTTACTCTCTCTTGTATGAACAATATCAATCCTTTTGCTTATGAAAGAAATAAAAAGTTCATGCTAGTATTCCGGGGATCAAAAACACTTATGGGAGAGAGTAAAATAATTTTAAAAAGGAAACTAATAGTGTAAGAAGGAAAAATATGAACAACTAAGCTATAACACTTTTCTTTTTAAATTATCAACGAACTATTAGAATACAAAGTTTTAAATATGTATTTATTGAAACAAATATATCTTTCAATCCCTATTATAAATAAATTTAATTTTTTTAAAATATATTTGATATATATATATATATATATATATATATATATATATATATATATATATATATATATATATATATATATATATATATATATATATATATATATATATATATATATATATATATATATATATATATAATATAGATACGTTAACTATCAAATATATAAAAAAAATCAAATTTATTCGGATGTACTATTCATTGACATTGTAAATATTAATCAATTTGTTTTGTTAGGAGCTAGTAAAAAAAAAACTCGCGCAATGAAATGAAATATACATTAAAGCGATCACAAGCAACTAAGTTAATGATTTGATCTAAGTTTTATCACTCAAGCACACGCGTAACTAACATTTTAAAACATTAAATATATAGATTTGCTTTAAAATAACCGCTAATACACCCAAAGATGACTTCAAAGTTAAGGTATGTATACCATATTTCAAGACATTGTTTGAATGCCTTAATACATACACATATTTATAACATCAACTTTTTGTGTAAAAATTTCCACAAAATTTTAGTCAACATGCATGGCAAAGAGCTGTCATCAATGAAACATGCATGCATGAAAGAAAATGGACTTTGAGAAATGAAGTTTCCATGAACTTACCTCATTATTTCTCTAAAGAAGAGATTATCTAAAGAAGAGATTATGTAAGCTAATCAATGCATGATAGGAATCTAATTAGACACTGTCCGGTTAGCTAGCCTTAGATGTTTATTTTTTTATGAACTTACTTTTTTAACATAAAATAAACGTCTCTTAACTTGTTACTAACATGAAAGTCAATGGTAAAAAAACAATTGTTCTACTAAACATTAGTCATACTATTTTTGTTATTTATTATGTTAAAGGTATAAAATATTTGGCAAATTGTTATTAAAATGCTCTTTGACCTATCACTTTTCGATATGTATTTGGGGAGATTAGAGTATGGGAAGGGGTATTGAAATCTTAAAATTTTGTGGATTCATCAATCTATCACTTTTGGGTAGACACTTTACTTAGTTTCAACCTAATGAGACAATGATGAGTTCTATCAATCATATTTTTGTGTCGCACAGAGTAGAGTGGTTGAAGTGGTTTATAGTCAAGGATATTCTTATAGATGTCACACCTTCTTATTATTCTTGTTAGGAAATTTGCATTTGTCTCAATTCGTTTAGAATGTATTTGAATGAAGAATTTTAATAAAATAAAATAATTTTTTTAAAATGAATTTAAAATAATTTTATCAAAATTTATTGTTTGGATAAAAAATATGGATAATTGTTAAAATAATATAAATATATAAAGAATTTTATTCACGTTAAATATAAAGAATTTCAAATGACATCAAAAAATAAAAAAATTAAAATTTCTCTTTTATTCTATATAATGCAAATGTTAAATTGTTTATTATTAATTTTTTAAATTTTACAATATGGTCCTCAAATTTTATGAAAATTTCAAATTCATCCTAAATTTTTCAAAAAATTGCAAACAAACCCTAATTTTTTTAAAATTGATCCTTTCAAAATTTCATAAATTACTAATTGGTCCCTATTTTTAATATTTTAAATTTGGCTGAAAATTTTTAAAATTATGAAAATGATCCAAAAACTTAACAATGAATCATTTTAATACTCCATCCAAATAAAAAAATAAATAAAAAATGAATGAATTTCATTTTAATTGCTTAGAATTTTAAATTTCTTAAAAATTCTCAATTACCACATCTAAACACACTCTTAGGTTTAATAATGACTAATTTGATCATCATAGTTTTCACGAAGTGGTTAATCGAAGTTAAGAGGGAATATGCTTGTTTGATTGAACGAATTTCACTCTTACTGTGAAGCTTAAGACACTCTAGAGGGATCTATAAATTTAGAGTAAGGAGGTCATTGGAAATCCTAATCTTAGGATTAAAATATTGGTTGGGATCTTTAAGGTGTTTGAGAGAAGGTGGGAGATAGTTTGTTCTTTATGGAGGTGACTAGTAAGAGTAAGGATTTTTCTAATATCAAGGGGCATCTCAATGCAAGGATTTATAAATTTTCCAAAGGTCTATATTGAGGTGGTTAAAAGAGGGAGATTAGAAACAAACTTGCATATCTAAATTCATGCAAACTACCTATTTCATAACCAAAATCTCCTTAGCATATAGTCTAGAAAATTCCAATTTAAGTCTAGAAAATTTCAATTGCAGATTCGTAAGCCTTCTCAAAGTCAACCTTAAAAATAAGGTTGTCTTTCTTAGACTTCCTGGCCATATCTACATTCTTGTTCATCGCAACCACGTCATTAATAAACTAAATTTCTATAATAAAAGTTGATTGATTACGAGAGATAATTGTATCCATTACCATTGCTAGTCTAGAGGCTATAATATGCATCTCTAATTTATATGTGGATCCAAAAAGATAAATGTGTTAAATATTTGAAAGTTGAAGTGGTAAATCCACCTTTGGGATAAGAGAAACAAATTATGAAGGAAAACTATGAGGAGACTTAGCCTTAAAGTTAAAATTATAAAACATCATTTTCACCCCCTTAAAATTCTCAAAAACCTCTTTAAAAAAGAGATGTTGAAACTATCAAGGCCTAAAATATTATTATCATCCATCCTTCCAACCACCCATTCAATATTATATAGAAGAAAATAAGATTCCGAAGATACTTGTCCGATCAAGGATAAAACATGAATTTGAATGTCATTCAAACTTTCGATTAACATAAACAATAATCTTTGTACATACCTTCTCCACATCTTTGACCTATCTACTCATATATAAAGAGACAAAATAGATTGTCTAAAGAGGTTTAAGATAGTATGAATGTCGTTTGGTAATATATTCATTCTGTTTAGTGGGCGTTCGACGAGTAAAAGTAATATCCAAAGAAGTGATTATGCAAGGTGACCATTTGATACCATTTTTGTTCCTTTTGGTGGTTTAGAGGGATAACTGTTTCAATAAGATTAGAAAATGATTTAAACACGTACTATGTTTTCAAGAGGGGGAACTTTGATCTTAAAGTGTCTCGTATTTAGTACGTCGATGACACGATTTTCATTAGCTAACAAACTGTGAAAAATTTATGGACCCTTCAAATGACTATATTACTCGCACAACATATAAAATCAGAAAATATAAGGTGAAGTCATGAGGACGATGATATATGGGATGTATGGTGATACTAGATTGAATTTGTTAGTTTATAAAGGGAAAGATGGATTCAAAAAATATAATATCCATAGATATGAACAATTGGTTATTACAAAGGTCATAAAGAATGTGTACTTTGACACCATTTTTAAGTCTTAAGTATATACATTTTTTAGATCTAGAGATTAACTTAGTTTTATTTCTTTCAGAGTTGCAAGCAAAAGCAAGGCAACCAAAAACCTTTATGCTGGAGTAATCAGGTTAGGTGTGGAAGAGTAAGGTAAAAGGAAAATGAAAATTCAGTAATTTTGAGGGTAATCTATTTTATAGGGAAGTTTGGATTGGCATAGGATGACACGAGTGACAACTAAAATCTATTGGTGCTTCCTTTAAACTAATTCATTTTGATGGGGGTATGTTAATGTAATAGATTTGATGATGGATCCCATGAGTCATGTAAAAGTTTTTAATAATGAAATAGGGTCATTATTAGATCTAATGCATTTGACATTGGTTTGAAACTGATTTTTAACATAAGTAACAAAGAATTTGATGAGATTCGAGGTTTCATATTTTAATTTCATTAAAATAAATCCAGTAGTATCTATTGCTATCATCTATCACACCTAGCATGAATGGGTAAAAAAGGGACCTCATATATCCATGCCAATTAAATTAAAGTAGTTGAAAGAAGTAGTTTTGATGTCCTAAAAGGGAAGCCTTTTGTGTTTAGCATATACATAAACATCACAAGAGATCAAATTCTTAGTTAAGTTGTTTAAAGGGAAAATTTTATTTATTTGAACAATAGTTTCATGAGAAGAGTTGCCAAATCTATTGCACAACAAATTATATGTGGTTATGATATGGGTACTACATATAGAAATAGAACTATTAATATGAGAAGTATTGATAGGGTTGGAAGGAAAGGTTGTAGCTATAATCCATTATAAAGCTTAGTTTCACCTATCTTCATTAGGGTATGTGTAAGACCCCAAATTTGTCCCTAAGATCCCTCATGGCATCATAGCATTGCATTGCATAGCCTCAAGGATCCTTTGAGCATCTTGGCTTCCTTTCCCTTTGGGTGAGGATCTCTTGTGAGTGGTTTGAGATCACCAGGCATGCTTGGATTGTATATCATTGCTTTTCTCATTTTATTCACTAACCAAAAACACAAAAATATGTCATTAACGTTTCTTTTTTGTAGCTTAAGCAAGCATCAGGTCAAGAGCTTCAAGGAGATCCTTTGTGCATAATATGAGATATTTTCTTGGGATGAGGACCACATGATCATTACAAGGAGCTTACATGAGCTAGGGTTTCATTATGAAGCAATCTCACCAAGTGGTAGAGGCTCAAATGGATCAAGACATTTCAAGTCATCTGAGGACCAAAAAAGTCAACTGTGCAGTCAACTGAGGGCTATGTGTAACACCCCAATTAAAATAAGACAATTATTTAATTTAAATTAATATTTTATTTATTAATTTAATTGAATAATTAGAAATTTGGATTATTATTATTATTATTATTTTGGAATAATAATTATTGGAATAATTATTTATTGGAATATATAAGTTGGAATAAAAAGTCCCAATTTTGGAACAAGGGTTTTCACGTGAAAAGGAAAAGAGAAGCGGCTGAAAGAGAAAAAGGGCAAAAGGCAGAACAAGAGAAGAGGAAGAGCTTGAAGCTGCAGAATTTGCCGGATTAACTCAGGTAAGGGGGGTTTATCGTTGATTTAACGGGTATTATATGATAATGTGTCATGGGTAGTGATAGACCTTTGAATTACCTCTGAATTGGATGATTAGGATGAAATTGTGAACTTTTGGGATGAATGAAATTGGGGAAGAATTGAGAGGGAATTCGTAGGAATTTGATGTAAACGTGTTAGGTTTGGTGTAATCAAATAAGATATGAATTGTGTTGACAATGAGGACGATTAATTGATGTAAATTGGACTGTGGAAGGTTGGGTCGGATAGGTTTCGTAATAGGGAAAACCATTGTAGACCTGAAATCTATTTTCTGTAGCAGAGGGTCCTGTTCGCGCGCGATTCGCGGCGCGAAGCCCCGTTCGCGGCGCGAACTGTCAAATCCAGAAGGGTTCTGTGACGCACCGTTCGCGGCGCGAACCCTCCTGCGCGGCGCGAACTGTGCTGTGCAGAAGTGGATATTAAATTGTGATTTCTGTGCTGCGGTGGTGCAGTTTTGGCTGTTTAGGCGGAGTGATGTGATTTAGCTGAGGACCGATGTATTAGGGATCATTTCCCGTTGTTTTGAGAGGCATAGGTATTAGTAGGGTGTGCTAATACTATGATTGATTGTGTGGCATGATATGATATGCTTTCGTGATAATTGTGTTGATGACATGTGATGGTGTGCATTATGCTGTAAATGTATCAGTTATGTATGCATTGTGAATAGACTGTTGTATGACTTATAGTGTGAGCATATTGTCTATTCTTGAATTGTTGTTGATGCTGCATTGCTAGATGATTAGCATGTATGGCATAGCCTGTGGGGCTGTAGCTAATTCCCATTGTGAGGGATTAGTGAGTAAATCGTTGTGAATTGTTGTTGATGTTTGCATGCTAGATGATTAGCTTGCATAGTCTAGCCTTTGGGGCTGTAGCTAATTCCCATGGTGAGGAATTAGTGAGTGAGTCACTAGGTCTCAAATGAGTGGGACTAGTGAGCTTAGTAGCCGTATCCGGAGGGATCGGTGAGCTTGAACTGTAAGTTCAAGAAGAGTCGGTACCGCATATGTGTAGAGTCTCATTGCATAATGAATGTATGACATATAATATGATTGGATGTATTCCAGTATTATATGTGTGTTGTGTGTAGTGTTGTTGATGTTGAGTATGGCTGGAGATTATACACATGTGATATGTTATGGTTGAGTATGATATTTGAATTGACGCTGCCGTTATTGAGCGTGTAGTCTGGTTAGGGTGATTTGATGCGTTATTTACTTAACATTACATAATGTTGTATAATGCTTATTATATTGATTGAGGAACTCACCCTTACACCTATTTTTCAGGTAACGAGCAGTGAGTTGAATAGGAGCTAGTGCTTGGAGTCTAGTGTAGTCTCCTAGTGGGTCATGCTCTGATAGATGTAACATCGGGATGGGATGTTTGAATATTTTATTGATTGGTTGTGAACCATTTTGCATGTAATGTGTTACATGTTTGGAATAATTGAGCTGTTTTCTATCCGTTGCGTATTATGCAGATACTTTATAATTTGAGTTAAATAACTGAGCATGACAGGAAATTATGATGATCGTTGTGAAATGATTGTGTGACACCCTTCGAGGCATAATTACTCTGATTGAATTATTATCATTTTAATTAAATATTTTGGGGTATTTAGAAGGGTGTTACATTAGTGGTATCAGAGCATAGTCGGTCGTGTCGAGTCGTAATTATTCTGTTTCCCCTGTACGGGATAGGTGTTGTGTAACCCTATCAGTACTTATTGTTTTGGCTTGTTGGGTTTTCAGAATAGAGATGGCTGGAAGAGGTAGAGATGATGCTGCGATTGCTGAGGCTCTGGGTATGCTGGCTGGAGTACTTGGAGGAAATCCGAATGTGGTGGGAATGGGAGCTGCTCGTCAGTTGAGTGAGTTCCAAAAGAACAATCCTCCAATGTTTAAGGGAGCATACGACCCAGATGGTGCTCAGAAGTGGTTGAAAGAGATAGAGAGAATCTTCCGAGTAACTGAGTGTGCTGATAACCAGAAGGTCAGGTTCGGTACGCATATGCTATCAGAAGAAGCTGATGATTGGTGGGTTGCTACCCGCACTGAGTTGGAGGCTGCTGGAGATGCTGAGATTTCTTGGGCTGTGTTCAGAGAGAGATTTCTGAGGAAGTATTTTCCCGAGGATGTCAGAGGAAAGAAGGAGATAGAGTTCTTGGAATTGAAGCAGGGTAACAGGTCTGTTACGGAGTATGCTGCTAAGTTCACAGAGCTGTCGAAGTACTACACTCCCTATGCTGAGGCTGCTGGGGAATTTTCGAAGTGTGTGAAGTTTGAGAACGGATTGCGTCCCGAGATCAAGCAGGCTATTGGATATCAGCGGATCCGAGTGTTTTCTGATTTGGTGGACTGTTGCAGAATTTTTGAACAGGATTCCAAGGCAAGAGCTGAGAGCTATCAGCAGAGGGTTGATAGGAAAGGCAAGAATCAGATTGATCGTGGAAAACCGTATGCAGCTGGCAAGGGTTTTCAGAGGCAGAATGGGATGAAGAGGCCTAGTGGGGGAGATTCTAGTGCTCCTGTTAAGTGTTACAGATGTGGTCGAGCTGGACATCGTGTTCATGAGTGTACCAGTGCTGAGATGAAATGTTTCAAGTGTGGAAAAGGTGGTCATTTGGCTGCAGAGTGCCGGTTGAAGACTGTGACTTGTTTCAACTGTGGAGAGTTGGGTCATATCAGTCCACAGTGTCCAAAGCCAAAGAAAGAGAATCAGTCAGGAGGCAAGGTTTTTGCTTTATCGGGTTCTGAGACTTCTGCAGATGATCGTTTGATCCGAGGTACGTGTTGTATTAATGGCTTTCCTCTTGTAGCTATTATTGACACAGGTGCGACTCATTCTTTTATATCTTTGGATTGTGCCGTGAAACTTAAGTTAGAGATATCTGAGATGTTTGGTAGTATGGTGATTGATACTCCTGCGAAGGGTTCAGTGACTACTACTTCTGTCTGTTTAAGTTGTCCCTTGAGTATTTTTGGTAGAGAATTTGAGATAGACCTTGTGTGTCTTCCGTTAGTGCAAATTGATGTTATCTTGGGTATGAATTGGTTGGTGTTTAACCGAGTTTCTATCAATTGTTTTGATAAGACTGTGGTATTTCCTGAAGTTGAGGAAGAAAAGAGTTTGTTTTTATCAGCAAGGCAAGTGGATGAGGAAGTAGCTGATGGGGCAGAGCTGTTTATGCTATTAGCGACTTTGGAGGCTAACGGTAAACTGGTGATTGGCGACTTAGCCGTGGTGTGTGATTTTCCTGATGTGTTTCCTGAAGGAGTGAATGAATTACCGCCAGAGCGTGAAGTTGAGTTCTCAATTGAATTGGTACCTGGTACTAGACCGATATCGATGGCTCCTTATCGTATGTCTGCTGTTGAGTTAACTGAATTGAAGAGTCATTTGGAAGATTTGTTGGATAAGAAATTTATTCGTCCTAGTGTGTCCCCGTGGGGTGCACCAGTGTTGTTGGTTAAGAAGAAAGAAGGTATTATGAGGTTGTGTGTGGACTACAGGCAACTGAATAAAGTGACGATCAAGAATCGGTATCCTTTGCCGAGGATCGATGATTTGATGGATCAATTGGTTGGCGCTAGTGTGTTCAGCAAAATAGATTTGAGATCTGGGTATCATCAGATACGTGTGAAAACTGAAGATATTCAGAAGACTGCTTTCAGAACAAGGTATGGACATTATGAGTATTCTGTAATGCCTTTTGGTGTGACTAATGCGCCTGGAGTATTTATGGAGTATATGAATAGGATTTTCCATCCGTACCTGGACAAGTTTGTAGTAGTGTTTATTGATGACATTTTGGTGTATTCGAAATCTGAAGAAGAGCATGCTGAGCAATTGAGAGTGGTTTTAGGAGTTCTACGAGAAAAGAAGTTATTTGCTAAACTGTCTAAGTGTGAATTTTGGTTAGAAGAAGTTAGTTTTCTTGGTCATGTGATTTCAAGAGGTGGTGTTGCTGTTGATCCTTCTAAGATAGAAGCGGTGTCTAAGTGGGAAGCTCCGAAGTCAGTTTCTGAGATAAGGAGTTTTCTTGGACTTGCAGGTTATTATAGAAAATTCATTGAGGGATTTTCCAAGTTGGCGTTACCGTTGACAATGTTGACTAGGAAGGGGCAAGCGTTTGTTTGGGATTCAAAATGTGAAGAAGGGTTCCAAGAGTTAAAGAAAAGGTTGACTACTGCTCCTATCCTGATATTACCGAGTTCGTCGGAACTATTCGAGGTTTATTGTGATGCTTCATTGTTGGGTTTAGGTGGTGTGTTGATGCAGAATAAGCAGGTTATAGCTTATGCTTCGAGACAGCTAAGGGTTCATGAGAGGAACTATCCGACACATGATTTAGAGTTGGCAGCCGTGGTATTTGTTTTGAAGTTATGGAGGCATTACTTGTACGGGTCAAGATTTGAGGTTTTCAGTGACCATAAAAGTTTAAAGTATTTGTTTGATCAGAAAGAGCTGAATATGAGACAGAGGAGATGGTTAGAGTTTCTGAAGGATTATGACTTTGGTTTGAACTACCATCCGGGTAAAGCAAACGTAGTGGCTGATGCATTGAGTCGGAAATCATTGCATATGTCTATGTTAATGGTTAAGGAATTGGATTTAATTGAGCAGTTTAGAGACTTGAGTTTGGTGTGTGAGAGTACTCACAATAGTGTTAAATTGGGAATGTTGAGGTTAACGAGTAATATTTTGGACGAGATCAGAGAGAGTCAGAAATCCGATATGCTTTTGGTTGATAAGTTGACTTTAGTAAATCAAGGTCAAGGTGGTGAATTCAGAGTTGATGAGAATGGTGTTTTGAGATTTGGTAATCGAGTGTGTATTCCGGATGTTACTGAGCTTAAGAAGAGTATTCTTGAGGAAGGACATCGTAGTGGCTTGAGTATTCATCCTGGAGCTACGAAGATGTATCATGATTTGAAGAAGTTATTTTGGTGGCCGGGAATGAAAAGAGAAATTGCGAGTTTTGTTTATTCTTGTTTGACTTGTCAGAAGTCAAAGATTGAACATCAGAAACCGTCTGGGCTAATGCAACCGTTGGCTATTCCAGAGTGGAAGTGGGATAGTATCAGTATGGATTTTGTTTCTGGTTTGCCGAGAACAAATAAGAATTTTGAAGCCATTTGGGTGATTGTTGACAGGTTGACAAAATCGGCTCATTTCATTCCGATCAGAATGGATTATCCGTTAGGGCGATTAGCTGAGTTGTATATTGAGAAGATTGTAAGTTTGCATGGTATTCCGTTGAGTATTGTTTCGGACAGAGATCCTAGATTTACATCGAAGTTCTGGGAAGGTTTGCAGAAGGCTTTGGGAACTAAGTTGAGATTGAGTTCTGCATATCATCCGCAGACTGATGGTCAGACTGAGAGGACGATTCAGTCATTAGAGGATCTTTTGAGAGCTTGTGTTTTGGAAAAAGGAGGTGCTTGGGATTGTTATTTACCTTTGGTTGAGTTTACCTACAACAATAGTTTTCATTCGAGCATTGGTATGGCACCGTTTGAAGCTTTGTATGGTAGGAGATGTCGGACACCTTTATGTTGGTATGAGTCCGGCGAGAGTGCTGTGGTTGGACCGGAAATTGTTCAACAGACTACTGAAAAGATTAAGATGATTCAGGATAAGATGAGAATTGCTCAGAGTCGTCAGAAGAGTTATCATGATAAGAGAAGAAAGTCACTTGAGTTCCAAGAGGGAGATCATGTGTTTCTTCGTGTTACTCCGATAACTGGTGTTGGTCGAGCTTTGAAGTCAAAGAAGTTGACTCCTCGATTTATTGGTCCTTACCAGATTTTGGAAAGGATAAGAGAGGTAGCCTATCGTGTCGCTTTACCGCCGTCGCTTGCGAATTTGCATGATGTTTTTCATGTGTCTCAGTTGAGGAGATACATTCATGATCCGTCGCATGTTGTCCAATTAGATGATGTACAGGTGAGAGATAACCTGACTGTTGAAACATCACCTATGAGGATTGAGGATCGAGAGTTGAAGCAGTTACGGGGTAAAGAGATTGCCTTAGTGAAGGTAGCTTGGGGAGGACCAGCAGGTGGCAATGTGACTTGGGAACTGGAGAGTCAGATGAAGGAGTCTTACCCAGAGTTGTTCGCTTGAGGTATGTTTTCGAGGACGAAAACTCTTTTAGTGGGGGAGAGTTGTAACACCCCAATTAAAATAAGACAATTATTTAATTTAAATTAATATTTTATTTATTAATTTAATTGAATAATTAGAAATTTGGATTATTATTATTTTTATTTTGGAATAATAATTATTGGAATAATTATTTATTGGAATATATAAGTTGGAATAAAAAGTCCCAATTTTGGAACAAGGGTTTTCACGTGAAAAGGAAAAGAGAAGCGGCTGAAAGAGAAAAAGGGCAAAAGGCAGAACAAGAGAAGAGGAAGAGCTTGAAGCTGCAGAATTTGCCGGATTAACTCAGGTAAGGGGGGTTTATCGTTGATTTAACGGGTATTATATGATAATGTGTCATGGGTAGTGATAGACCTTTGAATTACCTCTGAATTGGATGATTAGGATGAAATTGTGAACTTTTGGGATGAATGAAATTGGGGAAGAATTGAGAGGGAATTCGTAGGAATTTGATGTAAACGTGTTAGGTTTGGTGTAATCAAATAAGATATGAATTGTGTTGACAATGAGGACGATTAATTGATGTAAATTGGACTGTGGAAGGTTGGGTCGGATAGGTTTCGTAATAGGGAAAACCATTGTAGACCTGAAATCTATTTTCTGTAGCAGAGGGTCCTGTTCGCGCGCGATTCGCGGCGCGAAGCCCCGTTCGCGGCGCGAACTGTCAAATCCAGAAGGGTTCTGTGACGCACCGTTCGCGGCGCGAACCCTCCTGCGCGGCGCGAACTGTGCTGTGCAGAAGTGGATATTAAATTGTGATTTCTGTGCTGCGGTGGTGCAGTTTTGGCTGTTTAGGCGGAGTGATGTGATTTAGCTGAGGACCGATGTATTAGGGATCATTTCCCGTTGTTTTGAGAGGCATAGGTATTAGTAGGGTGTGCTAATACTATGATTGATTGTGTGGCATGATATGATATGCTTTCGTGATAATTGTGTTGATGACATGTGATGGTGTGCATTATGCTGTAAATGTATCAGTTATGTATGCATTGTGAATAGACTGTTGTATGACTTATAGTGTGAGCATATTGTCTATTCTTGAATTGTTGTTGATGCTGCATTGCTAGATGATTAGCATGTATGGCATAGCCTGTGGGGCTGTAGCTAATTCCCATTGTGAGGGATTAGTGAGTAAATCGTTGTGAATTGTTGTTGATGTTTGCATGCTAGATGATTAGCTTGCATAGTCTAGCCTTTGGGGCTGTAGCTAATTCCCATGGTGAGGAATTAGTGAGTGAGTCACTAGGTCTCAAATGAGTGGGACTAGTGAGCTTAGTAGCCGTATCCGGAGGGATCGGTGAGCTTGAACTGTAAGTTCAAGAAGAGTCGGTACCGCATATGTGTAGAGTCTCATTGCATAATGAATGTATGGCATATAATATGATTGGATGTATTCCAGTATTATATGTGTGTTGTGTGTAGTGTTGTTGATGTTGAGTATGGCTGGAGATTATACACATGTGATATGTTATGGTTGAGTATGATATTTGAATTGACGCTGCCGTTATTGAGCGTGTAGTCTGGTTAGGGTGATTTGATGCGTTATTTACTTAACATTACATAATGTTGTATAATGCTTATTATATTGATTGAGGAACTCACCCTTACACCTATTTTTCAGGTAACGAGCAGTGAGTTGAATAGGAGCTAGTGCTTGGAGTCTAGTGTAGTCTCCTAGTGGGTCATGCTCTGATAGATGTAACATCGGGATGGGATGTTTGAATATTTTATTGATTGGTTGTGAACCATTTTGCATGTAATGTGTTACATGTTTGGAATAATTGAGCTGTTTTCTATCCGTTGCGTATTATGCAGATACTTTATAATTTGAGTTAAATAACTGAGCATGACAGGAAATTATGATGATCGTTGTGAAATGATTGTGTGACACCCTTCGAGGCATAATTACTCTGATTGAATTATTATCATTTTAATTAAATATTTTGGGGTATTTAGAAGGGTGTTACACTATGAGGTGGGGAAATGAGTTGAAACACCTCAATCATGTTCAAACAAGGCTTATTTGTCATTCTAATCATCCATCTTGAAGATTCAAAGGTCATGGCAAAAGTTACTAAAAATGGAAAATGACCTGTAATTCAAAGTTTCTAAATTTGGTAAGTTTCTGGTCCATATTCAACTTGAGTTTTCAATATCAAATAAGTTTAAAATGGATTTTTGGTGAACATGAAATTTGTAGATCTTTCTCTCCCCTTTCCAAAAAGTCCTAATTCATGTCTATATGATGAATGGTTAAGAAGTTATGGTCATTTGATCACAAGGTGTGCATGAAAATTCAAAATGGCATAACTTTTGATACAAAGCTCCAAATTGGTCCATTCTTTTTGCAAAATGTTTCTCTTGATCAAGACATTTCAAATGAACCATTTCCATGCATGGGAAGAGTGTGTATGATCATCATTTCTCATGTGATCATTTTGGAGGGAATTTCCATAATTCAAATTTGGCTTATGATACAAGCAAACCAACAATTCCATGATGATCCTTGGTTGATTTTATGTGGATTCCAAGCCTTGCATGGTACTGTACACGTAGGACATGGCCATAATGAGCTCATTTGCAATTTTGCAAGATATTCCAATTCTCAGTAATCATGTTTAGCCAAGGCCTAATTTGGATTTCAGTGTGATTAGCATGCCATATAAATACCAAACCCTAACCATAACCACCATAACAAGCATTTTCAGATCTGAATTTTCAAGTTCCCTCCAAAATTCTCTCTCTTCGAATCTTGAATTTCTTCACACAAACACCAAAAATTCTTCAAGTTCTTGATCATCATGCTTCATTGAGCAAGAGTCAACCATTGGTTTGATCAATTCAGTCCATATTCGAGTTGTTCAAGTGCATCTTCATGGAAATAGATTTTGGAAATTGAGCTAGATCCAAGTGTTTTCAGTTGATTCTCTTTGCACAAAGCTTCAAGGCAAGTGTAGTGGTGCAGATCTAGAGCTTTAGAGCAGTTGATAACGCGTTTACAACAACCTGTATTTCAAGTAAGTGAAAAATTCATCATCTCCTTTTGCTGTTTTATGACCATAGAACTGTAGATCTCATTGTGTAAAGAACGTAGATATGTTTAGAATTGAAAATGGATGTGTATCAAGCTTGTATGATGAACTTAAAGTTCGGATCTCAATAATGTTTGTGTTCGATCTGAAAAATCTAGGATGATTTAGGATGATTGAGTATGATATTTGGATTGTGCATAGCCTGGCGGTTCTAATGATGTATAGTTTGCTGATTTCTGGAAAATTTTGGTTGAGTGTCCGTCGGAGTCCTACCGGGGAAGACGACCGGAGCTACAGCTCCGGCGTCTGGTGTGTTCCTAGGGTTTGCTTGTGTGGCGTCCACATGTGCGCCTGCGTGTTCGTTCCATTGGCCTTGATTGCTTTGACTGATCCGCGTGTACCGTTGACCGCGGACGATGCATGCCAACTAATAAATGAAACGCAGCGTTTCAGGCTTTGAATGTGATCCATTGGATTGCTTTGCGCGCGTTCGATCCTGTGGATGAGAATATTCTGATTTAATTTGAATTTTGTTTTTCCCTCCATTTTATTTTGTTATTTCATATTATTTTGTTCATTTTGAAAAATGCATTAAAAATTGAAAAATCATCCAAATTAACTCCAAATTATTTTCATAGATTTATTTTGATGTCTAGTTTTTTTAGTATTATTTTCATGAATTGTTGATGTCTGATTTTTAATGTGTGAAATTTTTGATCCATGCCATGCTATTTTGATATGTTGCATTCAAATGCTTTGTGAAATCTTCATCTTTGATCCAATTGATCTGATTTTTGTATGATTGATCTTCACTCATGATATGATTTTTTGGTCACTGGTTTGGAATTTTTCTCATATGCTATCATTGTTTTTGACACATGAAGATATAGTGTGACAATTTGTGTCACATTTTTAACATTGCATTTGTGCATTTTTGTTCATCTATCATTTGAACTTTTCTGGATTTGATCTTTTGTATGATGATTGTTCATAACATGAGGAACTTGCATAAAAAATTTCAAAGCCTTTGCATGTATTACTGTTTTGATTTGGATTTTCTAATTTGGAATTTCACTTTGTGCACATTTGGTGATCCTTGCATAGTATGAGCCATTTGAGATATTTTCTTATTGAATTGATGCTGGTCCTTTTGAGGACATTTTGTTGATTGTTTGAATGTGCGTTATGTGGAAGATTGAGTTCTGTTTTGATCATTTGGTTTGGTTTTGAACCTAGTCTTTGTACTAGTGTTTTGTGCATAAACTAATTGTGCTTTGTGTTTCAGGTTTGGACATTTAGCATTGATGGTTGATTTGTTCTCACTTTGTGAGATGCAAATGATTTGAGTTCTAACATATGTTTGTTTTGTAGGTTCTAATTGATGTGCTTGAGCTCATGAGTTCATTTGAGTGCTTGAGCATTGTTCATTGATTTGTGTAACTGTGAATGGTTTCATTGTTTGTCTGTTTGTTTTCTGACTGAAATATTAACTGTTTAGTTTTTGTATAGGTACATTAGTTGCTTGCTTACTTTAGCTCTTGCTTGAGCTTTGGATTATGGTTGATACACCACTTAGGTAGTTATATTCTTACTTCATGTAGTCTGGAAGTCCTGTCACCTTTTTGGCAGGTATTTTGCTGGCAAGTCCTCCTTAAGAGGCTCTGTTTGTGTTTGTTTACAGTTGTGCCAAAGACCTCCAAGATGAGGCATGTGCTACTTGGTAAGACCTCCAAGAGTTGAGGCAATTGACGGATAAAAGGGATTAGTAGCCAATCCCCCGTTATTCAGTGAGTCGTTCTTTATGCTCGCACTACGTGTTGATGCTTTTGAACATGTACCCAAGATCTTTGTCCAGTGTCTGTCAAGTGGAACAGGATCTCACTTTCTGGATCCCCACGCTTTCTTTGTCATGAGCTCACCCCGGCCAGGGTTAAGAGCATGAGGTCTCATCCTCATTTCCATTTTGATCAGCTTCACCCTAACTCTCAATGTTAGTGGTTAAGAGCTACAAATTACCCTTGTACAGTTTGACTTGTTTGTCGAGATTGATATGACCCCTCTTGACTAAAGCCCACCCATTGTTTTGAGCCTCTTGTATGTATATAGTGTGTGATGATTGTTTATGTGTTTGCTTTTGATGTTTGTTTATTATGGTTGGGAGTCAGATATAAGTCCATGTATTGGCATTCTGTTTCCGTTTTGTTGTTAGGAGTCGGATATAAGTCCATGTATTGGCATTCTGTTTCCGTTTTGTTGTTAGGAGTCGGATATAAGTCCATATATTGGCATTCTGTTTCCGTTTTGTTGTTAGGAGTCGGGTGTAAGTCCATGTATTGTCATCCTGTTTCCTTTTATTGAGGATCTCTTATTGAGACTTGTGTGATTGCTTTTGCCTTGTGCTTGCTTATTCCAAAGGATCTTACTTGGATCATCTATATGATCTCAAGAGAGGAACTCCTAGTGTGGTTTTCATTCCATAACCATCATCTTTTTGTTCTCTTTAGAACTTAACCCATTCCCTTCTTTTCATCTCTAATCCAAACCAAAAACTTTTGTGCAAACATTTGACCTTGTTTTCAACATTAGAAACCTAAGCCTTATGCTTTTGATTTTCAAACTTTCTTTTCATAATACTCATTTTGAATTGAACCTTTAAGTCAACTTTGACCATTTTTGTACATACTTCTAATTGGTAAATATAACCCATTCAAATATTTCTTTTGTGGTTTCAACACTACGCCAAAAAGGTTTTTTAACAACGCATCTTAGACAGCGCTTTTAAAAGAAAGCGCTGTCTAAGGTTAAAATAAAAATAAAACACGGAAAATGTTCTAAAAAAATAATGAAAGCGCTGTCTAAGGGGGGGTCTTAGACAGCGCTTTTAGAAAGCGCTGTCTAAGACCCCCCCTTAGACAGCGCTTTTAGAAAGCGCTTTTAAATATAGACCTTAGTAAGCGCTTTTGAGAAAGCGCTGTTTAAAGTCTTTCAATTAAAAAAAAAATTAAAACCAAAAGCGCTGTCTAAGGTGGGGGTTTAGAAAGCGCTTTTGGAAAGCGCTGTCTAAGGCTTATCTTAGAAAGCGCTTTCCACAAAAGCGCTGTCTAAGGTCTAATTAAAATTAAATTTCAGACTTCTATTTTCGTTCTCAGTTCTTTTTGTTTTCCCTCCTACGATTAAACCCCTCCAGCGAACCCTAACAGCGAACGAGAATACATTGTAATCATTCGGTTTCAATACCAGAAAGTGTTTGAAGAATCGGTTTCAGAACGTCATTTCTACTGCGGTATGTTCTTCATTTCTGCATTTTTTCATTTCTGATTCAGTTCGTCATTTCTACTGCGTTTTGTTCGTCATTTCTTAACATTTTACCGATTCTCTCTAGTTTGTACGATTTGTCCTTACCGATTGTATATCCTATGTAAGCTTTTTCACACTGGTCACTCGAGAACGAAGGTTAACAAAGAACATGACGGTCACTCATGAACGGGGGTTATCGAAGCTCGCACTGGTAACTTACTCTTGGCTCCTCTGTTGTACCCTTTTCTCATCTCTCTTGACTGCTTTCTTGCTAGGGTTTAATTTTTTATTGTATTTTTCTCACTAATGATTGTTGGAATCACATCATAAATTGAAACTATGTTACTTTGAATTTTTGATTTTTTAGGGTTTAAGATTTCTAGTAATTGGTGTTGTGGGAGTCACAGTTGGGCTTGTTGACTCAACTTTAGGGTTTATTGTTTAACATATAGAGATGCATGAAATCTGAATCACAACTACTTTATTGTTTGTGTAAATCATGAAGGAAATATATTTTTTCTATTACGTTATGTGAACTTGGGATAACAGGGGAGCAATACTTAGGCTTTTGAATAACCAATAAGCTCAACTAATGATTTGGATAATAATCTCTTCAAGTCTGCAATGTTGTATTTTAGTTAATGT
Source organism: Lathyrus oleraceus (assembly GCF_024323335.1). Classification (NCBI taxonomy): domain Eukaryota; kingdom Viridiplantae; phylum Streptophyta; class Magnoliopsida; order Fabales; family Fabaceae; genus Lathyrus; species Lathyrus oleraceus. The sequence continues at coordinate 338,849,872 of NC_066585.1, forward strand.
TGCTAAGTTGTAGTCAAATGCTTCCCCTATGGTTTCAGCTGTTACGATGATGTCAGGCTGTTGTCTTTTGATTGATTATGTCATTCTGGTTTGTATTTCTGGGTTTGTGTGTTCTGCAGAAAGTTTAGTTTTGGAGGTGTATAACCGACTTGTATTAGGGTCCTGTTGGCTTTTGCTGTCATTAGTGTAGCTCTAACCTGTCAGTGCAGTGAGGCATGATATTCGACCGTTTATGAGTTGACAACTTGTAGAGGGTTTGCAGGGTTGTTATGTTGGCGCTCCGGTTTTGGGACCGTGTTTTTGAGTCTAGCTCTGAGGCACATTTTATTATTGGCTTGGCACTTGGTTCATTGAAAAATTGTTGGTTGGTCTAAGGCGTTTAGAGTGTATCTTTTCTCATCTTTGCTGCGTCGGCAGAGGTGAATGAATATTGAATGCTGGCTTATTTTCCTCAAGTTTGTAATAGGAGGTGGTAGATGAGTTATATTTATGGTAGTGTGTTATTTTGTTAATTTGGTTGTATCTGGTATAGAAGCATATTTGTTGGTTCTTGTACTAGTTTCTTTGTGATGTCTGTGGTGTCCTGGTTGCACATCTTGTGCCTTAATTAATAAATTGCTTTTTGGCTTTTTCAATAAATAAAAAGTTAATTTGAAAGATGTAAGAATGATTGATAGATTGCATGTTTCGGTTGGTGTTGGAAGAGACCAGGTGTAAGTTTGTTTGTTAAGTATGTTTATTGTGTTGGCATTTAACGTGCTATGGCACTTTAAGATATTGATTCATAATTTGTATACATTCCCCAAATAATATTATAATGAAATGAATGAGATAACTTCTTATTTGAATGAGATCAACATGACTTTCACCTATTAATATATAATTTATTGAAAAGATTGAGTTGTCTAAATTTCTCCAAGTGCAATGTAACAACTTATAGGAAGTGGTGACTTGTCTTGGTTAGAGAACTTGTTGAACAAGTTATAGGAGTAGATGAGTTTTTTTATCTAGTAACTGTTGTCACATATCATCTGAATTGGAATAGTTAGCTAGGCTACTTAATTACTACAAATTAACAATTTTAATCTTGTAACTGTTTTGCGTGTGCATTTGACACCTATCATTTCTTTAACACTAGTTTTCATTTTCAGCGCATACTCTCTCACCTCCGTTCATCTTTCTCTCCGGCTCCTGTCTTGCCGCCATTAGACATTCATATTGTAAGTTTAATCTTTTCGTTCCTTCCTCATTCTACAAATGTTTCACACTTATCATTTCTTTAACACTAGTTTTCATTTTCAGTCCATACTCTCTCATTGTCGTTCATCTTTGTCTCGTACTCCTATCTCGCCATCATTATACATTCATATTGTAAGTTTAATCTATGTTATTTCCTCATATATGAGTAGATGCGTTTTGCAGTCCTCTCTAAATTGTCTAATTTATTCATATTTGTTATGTTTTGCCTTGTAAGTGAGTCACATTAGATTGAATAAATTGATATGAAATGAGTTCCTTGGAACTAAGTCCTTTCTCTTGACAAAAAATTGTAATTGTTATTATTGATGTATAATGTGAGGATTACTTTATGATAGCAGTATATTTTCCATGAATGAATTAGCTGGGAGAAACACAAAAGTTTTTGTTGTGCATGTAGTCTTAAATAGTATATAGGCACAAAGTTTAGACCACTAATTTCACAGGATATGTTATTATGATTGAGTGCGTTTTTGTCTAACAGTTCTGAAAATGTGTGCTATAATCAAACATGATATATAGTTTTCTGTATCGGACAGGTTTATGGTGTCAGATATGTGTTAGACACCGATACTTTGTTCAATATTTTCAGTAGCTGGCACAATATTGAGCTAATTATATCTATATCTATGATAGACTCTATACACTTTATCTAATTTAATAATCTATTTTTCTATTCAACAACTGTCTACAATTATTTCCTATCATGTGTTACATTTTCTATTTTTTTAAAGCCGCATAATACTCTCTAACTATGTACAAAAACAAATTTCTCCATGGAATACAGACAAGCTATATGGAGCATTACCTTCTGCTAAGGTTCCTATTCTGTTGTGAATGATGCACATATTTTTTAGAAAGCGCTTTTTAGAAAAGCTTACATAGGATAAATTTTAATCTAGGGGGGGGGGGGGCTTAGACAGCGCTTTTTGAAAAGCGCTGTCTAAGGTATACCTAAAAAAATTAAAATAGGAGGGTCTTAGAAAGCGTTTTTGGCCAAAGCGCTGTCTAAGGGGGTGGGGCTTAGACAGCGCTTTTCAAAAGCGCTGTCTAAGGTATACCTAAAAAATTTAAAATAAGAGGGTCTTATTAAGCGTTTTTGGCCAAAGCGCTGTCTAAGGGGGGGGGGGGGGGGGGCTTAGACAGCGCTTTTAAGATTTAAAAAAGCGCTGTCTAAACCTTTAGCAGCGGAGGTTTAGACAGCGCTTTAAAGCGCTATCTAAGGCTAAAAAAAGCGCTGTCTAAGGTCTTGTTTATTGTAGTGCAATGTCCACTTATTAATCAAATTTTTCATAACCTTTAGCTATTAGGTTTGAGTTATCTTTGTGGTAGATGTAATACTCACCTTTGTCCTTAGTGATGGACAATGAGCCTTCCATGCTTATTATAGGGTTAACCCCTCACTAGCATGTTGAAGCTATCCTCACATGGTGGACTTGTGGTTTTTCAGGTTGAGTTTTCTCCCTTTGATAACAAAAGACCTTAAGGCTTTTGGACCAATCAATCCACTCATTTGTTTTGAAATTTTTTACCCGAACTATGAGGTTTTGATCCTAATCTTTATAAGAGGGTACGTAGGCAATGGCTTTATCCATCCAAACACAAAATGTAAATAAACTTGTATATTCTTTTCTCATCTCTTCAATCATGTTTGCACAAATAAAAGTTCACAAAAACAATAACCTTTGCAACAAGTGTGAAAAGGGCTCCCTAGGAGTACCTAGGATGTTTTGGGTGCCTAACACCTTCCCATTGCATAACCAACCCCCTTACCCAGATCTCTGTTTCTTTTACTAGTTTTGTTTGTAAAACTTTTAGGTTTTTGTTCGTTTTCTAATCATTCCTTTGGATAAATAGAAGTGCGGTGGCGACTCGACTTTGTATGATTTATCTTGGATTTAGTCAATATCTCCAATGGTAACGAATACACCGCTATAGAAAAGTGGTGACTCTGCTGGGGTGATCATCTTCCCTAGTGGGTTTTGCCAACTTTTCATACTTTGTGGTATTATATTGTTTGTGACATATTTTTGTGCAATTTGGGATTACTGTATTGTTTGTAATGATTGAATTGCTTGTTATATCAATTGCTTGTTTGCTTGGTGATCTTTGTGAGATGAGTTCTATACCCGAACTCGAGTGCACTTAGGATAGGAGAATGGCGTAGTCTTGTCGACTTGTGTGGAGTTATTCCTTAGCAAGTTGACTTGCGAGTCCATTCACTTGGTGGAGGTAATGTTGGGATCAATAATGTCACACAAGTAAGTTGTGGTTAGACATTACTCTTTCCAATATAGACCTTAGAAACCAAGGACCTTAGTTTACCAAACCCATCTTGGCCTATTTTTAGGACGTAGTGCGGAGGTTGTTCAAATGTAAGATTTGATGCGATTGTTACGCGATACTACACTCATAAGAGTCTCTCTTGAGAATATTTTTGGAATACGAGTAGTCGTTTCTCCGAAAATATTCGAAAGATGGGATGATGACTATGGGAACCTCTTATAGAACATGTTTGGTAGGTTTAAACCCTAGTACACTCCCTTTGGGTGGTTCTTAACCGAGACTCCATGCTCGTGACTTGCAACAAACCCTTGATTCATGGTTGACCCGTTCATGTATCCTTAATATCAATGGAACTTGGGTGTTGATAAGGTGTAAACCATAATCCACCAAAATGGATGATTGATATTAAGGATAATATGAGCCATCCCATGACCTTTGTTTGGTGTACTTTACTTGATCCTTGAGTGTGATTGTTGCATTCATGCATCCATTTGCATCCATATCATCAATAATAAAGAAAATTTTCAAGGAACTTAAGGGGTTTATTTGCAAAATTTTCAGACATGGAAAGACAAAGAAGGAATACAAAGAAGTACAACTTCAGACAACCTGATCTGAAAGAGTTAAGGAATCTGACATCCTATGTATTAGATCCCTTGGGTTTCAAAGCTCGCTTTGGGAAGCTTCTTCCTCTTCTGACTACTCAGGTGGATGAGGGGTTGATGAGCGTATTGGTACAGTTTTATGATCCTCTGTATCGTTGCTTCACGTTTCCGGACTTCCAGCTTTTGCCTACCCTTGAGGAGTATGCTTATCTCGTGGGTATACCTATTCTGGATCAGTTGTCGTTCAGTGGCTTGGAGAGTATTCCTACTTCTCGAGAGATAGCTGACATGTTGCACATAGATGAATCTCTGGTTGGTGCTCATATGACTACCAAAGGTGGAATTCAAGGTCTCCCTTCTGAGTTCCTCATTGCTCAAGCTACTGTTTATGGGAAGGCCATGAGTGAGGATGCCTTTGAAGCCATATTTGTACTTCTCATCTATGGGTTGGTATTGTTCCCCAACATCGACAAGTTTGTGGATGTGAACGCGATTAGGATCTTCTCCGCTCTTAACCCTGTTCCGACTTTGTTGGGTGATACCTATTTCTCTTTGCATATGAGGAATGCAAAGGGTGGTGGTGCTATTGTGTGTTGTTTGCCTCTGTTGTATAAGTGGTTTATTTCTCACTTACCTCAGACGGTCGCCTTCAAGGAGAACAAGGGATGTCTACGGTGGTCCACGAGACTTATGTCTCTCACTAATGATGATATCTCTTGGTATAACCGTGTATATGATGGTGTGCAGATTATCGACTCTTGTGGTGAATTCTCCAATGTACCTCTTCTTGGTACATGTGGTGGGATTAACTACAACCTGTTTTAGCACGTCGTCAGCTTGGGTTCCCCCTAAAGGATAAACCTAATACCATTCTGTTAGAGGGAGTGTTCTTTCAGGAGGGTAAAGATCCCCAAGGCTTAAAGGGCAGAATGGTTCGCGCTTGGCGCAAGGTTCATAAGAAAGGAAGGAAGGAGTTGGGTCCTAAGAATTGCATCGCTATGGAGCCTTACACTGCTTGGGTAAGGAAGAGAGCATCTGAGTATCTCATGCCTTACGATCGTCTGAGACCTACACCTTTGGTTGTGGCTGGGCCTTCAACCCTCCTTAACCAAGGAGTAGAGGAGTTGAGAGACGAAGACCTATCACGTGCCTGGATCCGTGAAAGGGAAGAGTTGCTTCAGCAGATTAAGGAGAAGGATGCTCTGATAGAGTTCCTCGAGCATCAGGTCATTGATGATCCTGATGATGCATGGACTTCTTTACTTCCTCAGTCTTCCAAGTTTTGGAAAAGGAGGTATGACCGACTCGCCAAGGAAAAGGCAGATATGGAGGCAGCTTACGAGAGAGAGGTGAAGAAGCTTCGTGCAGCTTATCTTCCTGTGTCCCGAGCATCAGATGTTGTTTCTAGGGATCCATAGGATGATTATTTTCCTTTTCTCTTATATATGATTGACAATGCTGTACTTCTTTTCCCCGATGATATTCGATGAGATATTTCCATATGCGATAAAATGTTAATATTTCCAAAATTTGCAAATAAAACCCTAAAGTTCCTTTGAAATAAATAAAAACAAATCATATGCACAAGCATTGCATGCATCATGTGCATAAGCAGGTTTTGTTCTCGGCTTCTGGTCTTGTGGTCTAACTCTGTGCTCTTCATTTATTTTGAAGACAAGTTGACTCACTGGTACTACACTAGAGCCAACACTTCCAGACTGATGGATCATCTAGAGCAAGAGAACCGTGAACTCAAGGAGGAAGTCGCCAGACTGAGTGCTTTGATGGAATCGTTCCTGGCTGCCCAGAGCCAGTCTTCTCCAACACCTTCAACTCCTCCCCAGAGGATAGTCATCTCTGAGATTGTTTCCTCAACCGTGCCTGCAGCTAGTGCATATTTTGTTTCGACAACCATGCCAGCCGGGTTTCCGTGGGGGATGCCTCCCAGTTTCATGCCTGAGGGCCCTGCTCCGACTTTTGCTTCTATGCCGGCATCTAGCCCGGTCCTTGCTGTTCCTCCTCCTGTCGTGCATACCGTGCCTAGGGTAGACGACACCATCTATCATTCTGAGTCGTCTGAGGGCCCAGATGTGAAGGAGAATTGCGACCCAAAGCGCAGCGGAAATTAAAAATTTCTCCTTTAGAGATCCTTACGAATAGTCATGATCAGTGATAGAATATTTACCTCTTGTGACGACTGAAACCTTTGGTGCATATCTCTTGTGACGATCAAAACCTTTGATGCAGATCCACGAAGCGATCACGAACGTTGAACGATGACAACGTCTCTACTCAGTCCACACGAACGGGTTCCTTCAATCTCAGTGCTAGCTGGTATGAATGAAGGCTTTGAGTGAGAGAGAGAGAGAGAGTGATAGAAAACGAAAATAATGCAACCGCCAATTTTTTGCTTCTGCACAAGGGTTCTATTTATAGAACCACTTGTGTGGGCTTCAAGCTAAAAGCCCACTTAAGTGTATTTTGGCCCATATCTTATAATATGCCCAAAATCACTTAAGCCCATGGTACCTTACCATATTTCGTATTCTACTCAAGTACACCGTACCTTACGATGTTCTATAATTCACTTAAGGGTACCGTACCTTACGATATTCCTTAGTTACTCTATCTCTCATCAATCCGTCCTTTGTGTGTGACCCTGTAGGTTTTCGCGGCGTTGGCAATTATATTAAATCATGTATTTAACATAATAAACAGTGAGCGGTATCTAGCAACACATCACTGCTACCCAAGACACGAAAATGTCATGTGATCTGACAATTCCTTCTGTGATAATAATTATGTGTATAATTACCCTTTTGCCCTTATGTCTATATTGAACACAAGGTATAGACCGTGTCATCCTTGTCCAGTTCAATATTGGGCCCATAGACATTTATCCTGTTACGCAGGATGGGCAAATTCCATCTAGGACACTCATGTCCCTCAGCATGCTTTGTGGAGTACCCATCAACTGTCTTTATGGTTATCCAGTTACGGACAACGTTTGATCAGCAATAAAGCACTCGACTCTACATCTAGGATCCATAGTGGTTTCAGGTCGAAGAGTGGAATACACTATTATCACCATGAGAATAACTTATGACACCTTGCATAACTTTCTATATAGTATTCTCATAGCGGGTCAATCCGGTATAAATATTACTCCTAATATTCATACCTATGTTTAAGACTTGATAACTCTTTATCCATGATCCATGAGATGTGATCATCAGTCTACAAACATAATAGTCTTAATGCTTTAATGTTATCCCACTTCACACTAAAGCTCGACTACGGATACTTTAGGAATAATGTCCTTATGTTTAATGTGTTCTCATGATTAAGTCACACTTAATACATTAAACGGACTATCTATTCCAGGGACTTTATTAATCAACCATAATAAAGAGAATGCCTTTTATTATTCGATACAAGTACCAAAATGTATTGGCCTCTAGGGCTTACACCAACAAGATGTTCATGAGAAGATGGATGCTATGAATGATCAATTTCTTGAGCTCCGCAAGGAATTGAAGACCCTTAGAGGAAAGGATCTTTTCGGCAAGTCTGCTGTCGAATTATGTTTGGTTCCCAATGTGAAGATTCCTGTGAAATTCAAGGTCCCTGACTTTGAAAAATATAAAGGGAATACTTGTCCTCTCAGCCACCTGGTCATGTATGCCAGGAAGATGTCAACTCAGACTGATAATGACCAGTTGCTCATCCACTACTTTCAGGACAGTCTGTCCGGTGCAGCTCTGCGTTGGTATATGGGGCTTAACAGTGCGAACATCCGTTCCTTCAACGACCTTGGCGAGGCCTTCGTCAAGCAATACAAGTATAATATGGATATGGCTCCCGATAGAGATCAACTAAGGGCCATGTCCCAGAAGGACAAAGAGACTTTTAAAGAGTACGCCCAGAGGTGGCGAGAGTTGGCAGCTCAGATTGTGCCTTTGCTAGAAGAGAAGGAAATGACCAAGATCTTTCTGAAGATCTTGAGTTCATTCTATTATGAGCGGATGATTGCTAGCGCTCCTTCTAACTTCACCGAGATGGTGAACATGGGGATGCGTATAGAAAAAGGGGTTAGAGAAGGACGGCTAACCAAAGATGAAGGCTCTTCTTCCAAACGATATGGGGCGTTTGCGAAGAAGAAAGATGGAGAGGCACATGCTGTGAACTCCCATGTGAAACCTAGAAGACCCTCTGTGAGGAGGAAGACTGTGCGTCCTGCCAGTAACCAGCACCAGGTGGCTCATATAGCACCTATTTTCAGAGATAATCAACAATATCAGCAACATAATAACAATCAACAACCACCTCAGCAATATCAGCAACAGCAGCACCGTCCTCAACAGCAGGCCTACCAGCCTCCCAACAGTAATCAAACCAGCACGAGTTATGAGAGGAAGAAGATCACTTTCGATCCGATTCCGATGACATACACAGAATTATATCCCTCTTTGATAGAGAGGAAGTTGATTACTCCGAGAGACCCTCCAGCTATACCTGCTAACCCTCAGTGGTGGTATAAGCCTGAATTGCATTGTGTTTACCACTCTGGTGCTCTCGGCCACGACATGGAGAATTATTTTCCTTTGAAGACCAAGATTCAAGACCTTATGAGGTGCGACATTTTGTGCTTTGAGGACGTAGGTCCTAATGTTAAGAAGAACCCATTGCCCGAGCATGGGAAATCTGTCAACATGGTCCAGGGTTGCCCTGGCAAGTACAAAGTCAAATATGTCAGTCATATTCGACAGTCTCTGGTTGAGTTGCACCGTTTGCTATGTGATTACATTCACTATGAGCACGACCATGATAAATGTCGAATTTGCTCTGTTAACAGATTGGGTTGTCGCCAGGTGCGCAAAGATCTTCAGGAAATGCTGGATGAAGGAGTTATTGAGATCCTTCAGAATAGGAATGTTGATGAAGATGAACCCGAGGTCAACGTGATTTCCCCAGTATTTCGGATACCCGAGCCTGTTATTATCAAGTACGATGGTAGAAAACAGAAGGTTTCCCCTTCCCTGATCATCAAGCCTGCCGGTCCAGTGCCGTATTCTTCTGAAAAGGCAATTCCCTTTCGCTACAATGCTGTTGCTGTAGAAGATGGGAAAGAGGTGACTTTGCCATCCTCCTCTGTTGTGAATATTGCTGATGCAAGCGGTTTGACCCACAGCGGTCGTGTGTTTTCTGCGCCACCGAAGCCTCAGGCTAATGCTGATTTTGTTGAACGCCCGATTGGGAATGCTGTGAGCACTCCGAATCCGGCACCTGTTGTTAAACCCTCCTCTGTACAAAAAACTCCTACTTCTGTTGGCCCGAGTGGCAATGTGAATGAAGACTGTGATGAGATGCTGAAGCTCATCAAGAAGAGTGAGTACAATGTTGTAGACCAACTTCTACAAACGCCATCCAAGATATCCGTGTTATCATTACTTCTGAATTCAGAACCGCATAGAGAGGCTCTACAGAAAGTTTTGGATGTGGCATATGTAGATCACGATGTCACTATAGAACAGTTTGATAGCATTGTTGCAAACATTACTGCTTGTAACAATTTGAGTTTCTGTGACTCTGATCTCCCTGAGGAGGGAAGAGACCACAACTTGGCTTTACACATATCCATGAATTGTAGAGACGACGCCATGTCCAATGTGTTGGTGGACACTGGGTCATCCCTGAATGTATTGCGAAAATCCACTCTCTTAAGACTGTCTTATCAAGGGCCTCCCATGAGGCAGAGTGGAGTTGTTGTGAAAGCTTTCGATGGGTCGCGTAAGACTGTGATTGGGGAAGTTGATCTCCCTGTCAAGATTGGACCAAGTGATTTCCAAATTACCTTCCAGGTTATGGACATTCACCCATCGTATAGCTGTCTCTTAGGCAGACCATGGATTCACGAGGCTGGTGCCGTGACATCCACCCTACACCAGAAGCTGAAATTTGTGAAGAACAAGAAACTGGTAGTGGTAGGGGGGAGAAAAGGCTCTCCTGGTTAGCCACTTGTCTTCCTTCTCATACATAGATGCTGAGGATGAAGTTGGAACTCCTTTCCAAGATTTATCTATAGCTGAGCCTGTTGAGAAGAGGACTTCTTCATTTGCTTCCTATAAAGATGCGAAATTGGCCATTGAATGTGGTGCAATTGTTGGTTTAGGAAAAATGATTGAGCTAGAAGACAATAAGTCCCGGGCTGGCATTGGCTTTTCTTCTGGGGTTTTCAATGAGAAAGGATTGTTCAAAAGTGGAGGTTTTATCCACACCGGTCGTGATGAGGAAGCTGCTGCTGTCTTAGAAGAGGATGCAGAGGATTTTGACAATTTTGTTATCCCTGGAGGGGTCTGCAACAATTGGGTCGCTGTGGATGTTCCTACAGTTGTCCACAAGTCAAAGTAATGATCACTTTGTTTAAAAACCCTTCTCCCATGCCAAAAGGAGAAGTGATGACATTGTTGGCAACATAAATACAATGATATTTTCATTCAATAAATTCATGTTAAATGTTTGTTTTTCCAATTATTTTCCCTTTTTGCTTTTTGCATGAAATTGGTTATCACATAAAACCCTAAAAAAGAATAAAATCAATCTCTTCATCTGCATAATGATTTGCCTTGATTGATTTCTAAAAGCTTTTCATATCCAAAATCATTATGCAGGTTGATTTCAAAACCCATTGAACATAATGATCCAACGCCATCTCCCAATTTTGAGTTCCCTGTATTTGAGGCAGAGGAAGATGATGTTGAAGAGATTCCTAATGTGATTACCCGTCTACTTGAGCATGAAAAGAATATCATTCAGCCGTATCTTGAGAATCTGGAAACAATCAACTTGGGGTCTGAGGGTTGTGTGCGAGAAGTAAAGATTGGGGCACTCCTGGAAGAATCTGTTAAGAAGGGGTTGATCGAATTGCTACGAGAATATGTCGATATCTTCGCTTGGTCATATGAAGACATGTCGGGTCTAGATACAGATATTGTGCAACATTTCCTGCCTTTGAAGCCTGAGTGCGTGCCTGTGAAGCAGAAGCTCAAAAGAACTCATCCTGATATGGCAGTGAAGATCAAAGAGGAAGTTCAGAAGCAAATTGATGCGGGGTTTCTGGTGACTTCTACATATCCTCAATGGGTGGCCAATATTGTGCCCGTGCCTAAGAAAGACGGAAAAGTCCGGATGTGTGTGGATTATAGAGATTTGAATAAAGCTAGTCCGAAAGATGATTTTCCTCTACCACATATTGATATGTTGGTAGACAATACAGCTAAATTCAATGTCTTCTCATTTATGGATGGATTTTCCGGATATAATCAGATTAAGATGGCACCCGAGGATATGGAGAAGACAACATTCATCACACCTTGGGGAACATTCTGTTATCAAGTGATGCCCTTCGGTTTGAAGAACGCCGGAGCCACATATCAACGAGCTATGACTACCTTGTTCCATGATATGATGCACAAGGTGATTGAGGTATATGTTGATGATATGATTGCTAAGTCAAGAACGGAAGTTGAACATGTAGAGCACTTGTTGAAGCTTTTTCAGCGTTTGAGGAAGTACAAGCTTCGTCTGAATCCTAACAAGTGTACATTTGGAGTCCGTTCTGGCAAGTTATTGGGCTTTATTGTCAGCGAAAGAGGTATTGAGGTTGATCCTGCAAAGGTCAAAGCAATACATTAGATGCCTGCGCCCAAAACTGAGAAGCAAGTTCGAGGTTTTCTTGGCCGCTTGAATTATATTTCCAGATTTATATCCCACATGATTGCCACATGTGCGCCGATATTCAAGCTCCTCCGGAAAGATCAGTCTCATGATTGGACCGAGGATTGCCAGAAAGCTTTCGATGGTATCAAAGAATATCTGTCTGAACCTCCAATCCTGTCTCCGCCTGTAGAAGGAAGACCTTTGATCATGTATCTGACAGTTCTTGAAGACTCGATGGGTTGTGTCCTTGGTCAGCAAGACGAATCAGGGAAGAAAGAATATGCTATCTACTACCTGAGTAAGAAGTTCACTGATTGTGAGTCTCAATACTCAATGCTTGAGAAAACATGTTGTGCTTTGTGTCATACCCCGATTTTGGTCCTGAATTTCTTTCATTTTTCTTTTTCATTTGGCTTTTGGCCTAAAGTTCATTTGCATGCATTCATGACCAAAGGCAACCATCCATTCCCAAATCCATTTTTTGTGATAAACATTGGTTATTATCTAGCTTTTTGATCGTGGTGCTTTGTGATTACAAAATGGATTTTAGTTATTTGACTTTTTTAATTTTCAATTTTAATTTAATTTCAAAGTAAATCTAATTCCAAATTTCAAGTTAATCTTAATTGTGTTTTACTAAAATTATTCAAACTCTAATTGATTTTAATTTCCAAATAAATGTTAGAGTTGATATCAAAGTAATTTTAACAAATTATAGATTGATTCGATTTTAATTGGTTTTGTTGGTTTTTTTATATTTTAAATTGACATTTGATTAGTCTTAGATTTATTTCTAAAATCCATATTCATTTCTATAACCACAAATTCATTTCATTCAAACCAAGTTTGTTACAACCATTTTTTTTGTAAATGTCATAAGTTTCCGACACCAGATAACCATTGCATTTGCCATTGTCGTTCCAATTCCAAAAATACATTTGCACAAAACCATGACATTACACAAGCATTACAATATTTCCATAAATCACAAAGTCATCGTCGAGTGCCTTAAATATGTCTCGACGGCAAACAGATGGAGGCCAAATTTATTATCAGAATTCTAACAACACTTCACTTCTTGGAGGAATCCCAATATGTAGTAGTGAGATGAGTAATAATAATCTTCTAAGCAAAAATATGATTAACACATGCTTACTAATATACTCAACCCCTTTCCAAAGTTCCTAAAACTCAAAGCAAGGAAGTAACAAAAAGAGTGAGTGTGAAAGATGCCTCGTAGCAGTTTTTCAGGGTCACTGTTTTCTCCCAAGCTGGATATGGTTATAGACATGGGAAATCCATTCCTTAACCTCACTGTAGATGGTTTCTTGAAGATTGGAGCTGTTGCAGCTACAAGATCAGTTGCAGAGGATACCTTTCATATAATTCAAAAGAGAAGTATCTCAAGTAATGATTTTGAGAAATCTTTGAAGAAGATGTGTAAAGAAGGTGCATACTGGGGAGTTAGAGACGGCGTATATGTTGGAATGGAATATGGTGTAGAGAGGATCCGCGGCACCAGGGACTAGAAGAATGCCATGTTCGGAGGTGCAGTGACAGGGGCTCTGGTATCTGCAGCCAACAACAACAAAAAAGACAAGATTACAGTAGATGCCATTACAGGTGCTACAATTACGACAGCTGCAGAATTCATAAATTACCTTACCTGAAAGAACAAGACTGGATGTGTTATTTCACTTGGTCTCCGTTTGTCTTTGTGTTACTGGTTATGTAATAATTTTGATGCAATTCATTGGAGCCAGGCTACATGATCGACCAGCTTCACAGTTTTCCAAAGCAGAAATGGACTGAAATGTAGAGGCAACTTAAAAACATCTCCCATCATTATGAATTCTATTATCCACCCAAAAGCGAAGATGCTGTTAACATGCTGTGGAGACAGATCAGGCACAAACTTCCAACCTGTGACCTGCACAAGAACACACCAAGACAGAACAAACTTGCAACCTTGTCCACAACCTGCAACAAACAAGCCTAAACAATGGCATGCTCAATCCTGTAGCACCAATGCACAATTCAGCCAATCATTAGTATCAACAATAATCAATTCCATGCCAAATAATTTGCATCAATACATGTGACCATATTTCATAACAGCAACACAATGTCTAAACCATTAGCATCATAAGATCAAATTCATGTCATAACCATTATATTGCAGCATGACCATCACTTGGTATTTGCAGCCAATCCTACTAGTGAGGGAACCAACCAAACATGACATTACCTGCAGTAATTCATCATGAACTTGCATCCTGCAGTTAGAAAACCGGCTGCAAACTTGAGGCTCAGCTTTATCAAACCAACATATGAGGGAGGTGGTCAATTGCGTTTGCATTTGGGTTAGACACCATTGGTACCTGCAACCTGCACCAAAACCAGTCCTACATCAAAACCACCTGCAAAACTTTCATGACGGAAAAACATGCATAGCAGCAGCAAACATGCCAAGCCAACAATCATTTGCTATATGACAAACAAAGCATGGACCAAGATCCTGAGTCAATATTTCATTAAAATCATGTCTATCACCCAAAGAACATGTTCATTTCAGGATGGTATAGTAGTCGGAAAGCTTACTCATGCGGATGATTTTGATATGAATTAGTGGCATTGTAACTCATGATTCTTTGGAGGTCATTGGACGACGTTTCCCTCAAGTGATATCAGTATTTGCTCAGTATGCAAGTATAATTTCTTAAGGATGCTTGCTAACATTAGTAGTGGACAACACGGTATTGCAATACAGATCGGTTGAAACTCGATTGCTGACACTGTTCGGAGAGAAAGTCTCACCCCTCATCCGCTACCTCAAGGTTACAGGAATTTTCACTGCAGTAAAAAACAAGGTGATTAGCACTGTAAAAATTCAAAAATCCCAAATTGGCATTAAGACAAAAAACAAAGAAGAAAACACGAGTTCAAAACACCATTTTCGAATTTAGCATCAAAGAGACCAATCCGATTCTGAGCACATCAAAAGTAGTTTGCAGAGATACTCTTTTGAACTCCATACCAAACTGAAAACCCTAAAGCTGCAGAACATAAATAGAGAGGAAGAGAATCAGTAGAGGAGGACGAAAAATTGAAAAAACTTGAAAACGAAACCCTAAGAGAAATTGGAGGCAGACAAGAACTCCACCAAGAACCCTAATCTCCAAATCAAAAAGAAACCAGTATCTGAAGAGGCGAAGGGAGAAGATTCGATCATTACCTGAGCCATCGTCATCGCCGAAGGTGAGCTTTCACTTGAGTCTCTTTGAAACCAAATTTGTGCATTTCTTATGAGCGATTGAGAGAGAACCTGAGAGGTGATGAATGATTGAGGATAGTATCATGAGAGTTGAGGGTGAAAGCGCGATTGAGAGAGAGATTCGTGGAGAATAGGTTTTGACGAGAGAGACATGAGGCTGAGAGGGTGATTTTTGTGAAAGTGAGATTGGGAGAGAACGAAGATGGAAGCATCTGTTACGCTATTTCAATTTTCTTCTTTAATTTATTTTTAAACAGAATAAATTTTGGAAACCATTAAAAGCTTCGTTTAAACTTCCTAAGTTTTAGTTAATAAATGTTTTCTTATTCTCCATTCATTAGTCCATTGAAAAACCCAACAGCCAGGCGGCTAGGGTATCTTTTCTTGGTTTCTCCCATTTGGTAGTCCAACAGACTACTTCATTTTAGTTTCTATTTTCTTTTTTTTAAAAAACTTTTATTCCAATTTGTTCTGGTTTATATACCCAAGTGTTTGTTGTAAATAATACCTAATCATAAATGGCCTAGTGGAGAGAGGGTAGTTTCATAGTCTTTAGTGGAGTGGGTTCGATACCTATATGTAACATTTTATTTCTTTTAGCATTCATTTTTTTTTTATGTTTATGTTTTATTATAATTTCTCCTATACTCATAGTTTCATTATTGTTTAATAACACAAATTTAATTTCTTTTAATTTCATCATCCATTCAAAACCGCTTTAAACTATTAAAATCACACTTTTCTCGATTCAATGTCGAGCCCATTTCCATACCCTCGTAAGTCGATTGCTTTTAAGCATCGCCATCAACCTCACATAGCTTACTCTTGGTCTTTCTTACAATGAGTTGGTTCTCTCGCACTTACACTCATACATTGCATTATTTGTTGTTTGGGCCCGATTTAATTATTTCATGATTTTTGAATTCCCATTTGACAAAATGTACCCCACTCCCCCGATGTGTAATAATTTTGTACTGTTTTATTTCTTTATTTGTTTGACTGTTTAGTTAGATACTAACATAAGAATAAAATCGACCATTTCCAAAAAATACAAAAATATGACTCGATCCAACGTCGAGTATTTTCTTAATAAACAAACCAATTCATTTCTCCCTCCTATTCTATTCCATTTCTTTCAAACTTTCATCAAACGCTTGATTTCAATGTCAAGCCATTTTTTCTAATAAAAACTCAAAAGAATATTAATTTATAGTTAAGACCTTTTCAATAAGATGGAAATGGAACGTGGTGTATACCGCGCACTCCTGAGACTAGGATTCGAGATGTATATCTCGCCAATCCTAGCTCTCGCCATCATCCAAGTTTATCCACTTTGTTTTCTCTCAAACACTCATTCAAATTTCTCTTAAACGTCCGTCAATACTTGATTTAGGGTCAAGTCATTTTCACAACAAAACTCAAAATACCTAATTCTTATTTAACACTTCTTTCAATAAAGATGGAAATGGAACATGGTGTATACCATGCACTCCTGAGGTTAAGATTCGAGACGTATGCCTCGCCTATCTTGGCTCTCGCCATCGTCTAAAATTGTCAATGAGGTTTCTTCAAACCCTTTCTCAATAAAATTCTAAAACACTTAATTCCTATCTTAACCTCTTTCAATAAAGATGGAAATGGAACATGGTGTATACCGTGCACTCCTGAGACTAGGATTCGAGATGTATATCTCGCTCATCCAAGTTCTCGCCATCACTCAAAATACATCCAACCGATCAAACTCTCTTTCTCGCCGCCGTGCGATTAATCAAAAACCTTTTTATAAATGAAATATATATTGTCTTAAGGTGATGCAAACAATGTTTCGGCCACGATTGTTGAGTAGAGATAAATGACGCTTTTCCGAATGTAGATTTATAAATCCGTTCGATGTGTGGTATGCGTCCAATCCTCATCTGTTTTGGGTAAAACAATGTTTTCGTCGATTAATACAATATAGCTTTCGCTAAAATCGACCAACAAACAAACATTTTTCTACCCAGAACTACGTAAGCCTTGATTTCTCTTTTGAGATACGTAGGAGCAGGATTCGTAAATCTTGTCAGGCCCACTAATAAAAAACTTAGGTTTAGTCCTTCGTCAAAAATCCAAAAACACTCTCTTCCTTTCTTTCTTTCCCACCTAATAATTCGAAAAGCCTAATATTTCAACTAACACTAACGCACACAACTAACCTAATGGTTCCCGTTGAGTACAACGGACGTGAGGGGTGCTAATACCTTCCCCTTGCGTAATCGACTCCCGAACCCTGATATTGGTTGCGATGAACATATCTTATCCTTTCTTTTAGGGGTTTTATCGATATTTTCCCTTTCCCATTTTTGGGAATAAATAAAGTTCGGTGGCGACTCTATTCAGTCCATCATTGCGAGCGTGCGATTGCGCTTCGCTTTAAAGTCGTATCCCCATTTTTTTCGAGGTGCGACACTTTGGCTTGGGCTGCTAAGCGTTTACGCCAGTATATGATAAATCATACAACTTGGTTGATATCCAGAATGGATCCAATCAAGTATCTATTTGAGAAGCCTGCTTTAACCGGGAGGATTTCCCGTTGGTAGATGTTGTTATCTGAGTATGATATTGAGTATCGAGCTCAGAAAGCTATCAAAGGTAGTATCTTGGCTGACCACTTGGCACATCAACCGATTGAAGATCATCAGTCAGTTCAGTATGACTTCCCAGATGAGGAGATTCTATATTTGAAGATGAAAGATTGTGATGAACCTACACTCGATGAAGGGCCAGAGCCTGGTTCCAGATGGAGTATGGTGTTTGATGGCGCTGTAAATCAGTACGGAAATGGTATTGGGGCAGTAATCATGACTCCTCAGGGCACACACATTCCTTTTACAGCAAGGCTAACTTTCAAATGCACGAATAATATGGCTGAGTATGAGGCCTATATTATGGGATTGGAAGAATGCAGTGATCTAAGGATCAAGCATCTTGATGTTTATGGTGATTCGGCCCTCGTTGTCAATCAGATTAAGGGTGAATGAGAAACGAATCAGCCTGGTCTTACTCCCTATAGAGATTATGCGAGGAGGATTTCAACGTTCTTAATAAGGTTGACTTCCATCATATTCCTCGAGATGATAATCAGATGACGGATGCTCTTGCTACGCTTGCTTCCATGATTGTGGTTAAATATTGGAATGAAGTTCCCAATATCACTGTGATGCGCTTGGATAGACCAACTCATGTATTTGCAGTTGAAGAAGTGAAAGATGATAAGCCATGGTATTATGACATCAAGTGTTTCCTCTAGAACCAGGTTTACCCGCCTGGGGCGTCTGTGAAAGATAGGAAGACTTTGAGGAGATTGTCAGGCAGTTTCTACCTCAATGGAGAAGTACTTTATAAGAGAAATTTTGACATGGTTCTGCTCAGATGCGTGGATAGACACGAAGCAGACCTGTTGATGACTGAGGTCCATGAGGGTTCATTTGGTACTCATTCCAATGGACATGCCATGGCTAGAAAGATGTTGAGAGCAGGCTACTATTGGCTGACAATGGAGTCTGACTGCTGCAAATATGTGAAGAAATGCCATAAGTGTCAGATTTATGCGGATAAGATTCATATTCCCCCGACACTTCTAAATGTGATTTCATCACCATGGCCTTTCTCTGTGTGGGGAATTGACATGATCGGCATGATAGAGCTGAAAGTGTCCAATGGACACAGGTTTATTCTCGTAGCAATTGATTACTTCACTAAGTGGGTTGAAGCGGCATCATATGCAAATGTGACCAGGCAGGTGGTTGTGAAGTTTATCAAGAATCAACTCATATGCCGTTATGGTGTGCCAGATAAGATCATTACTGATAATGGATCTAATCTGAATAACAAGATGATGAAAGAGCTGTGTAGCGAGTTCAAGATTGCACACCATAATTCTTCTCCTTACAGACCCAAGATGAATGGGGTTGTTGAAGCTGCTAATAAGAATATCAAGAAGATTATCCAGAAGATGGTTGTTACGTACAAAGATTGGCATGAGATGCTGCCATTTGCTTTGCATGGATATCGTACATCTGTCCGCACTTCAACAGGGGCAACCCCTTTCTCTCTTGTTTATGGCATGGAGGCCGTACTCCCAGTAGAGGTGGAGATCCCATCAATGAGAGTCTTGATGGAGGCCAAGTTGACTGATGCTGAATGGGTTCAGAGTCGCTATGACCAGCTGAATTTGATTGAAGAGAAGAGATTGACTGCCATGTGTCATGGTCAGTTGTATCAGCAGAGAATGAAGAAAGCTTTTGATAAGAAGGTCAAGCCTCGTATGTTCCGAGAAGGTGACCTTGTGCTCAAGAAAGTCTTGTCTTTCGCGCCCGATTCCAGGGGAAAGTGGACTCCAAACTATGAAGGTCCATATGTTGTTAAGAGAGCCTTTTCAGGCGGTGCTTTGATACTTACAACTATGGATGGGGAGGATTTCACTCGTCCTGTGAATTCAGATGCAGTCAAGAAATACTTCGCCTAAAAATAAAAACAGAATGGCTCGCTAAGTTGAAAACCCGAAAGTGCGGCTTAGGCAAAAAAATGAGCGTCTCGGTGGATTGAAAACCCGAAAGGGCGATCCAGGCAAAAATTAGAGACATAAAAAATGAATATATGCATCCCGCTAGATTGAGTACCTCATCCTGGGGCAATCTAGGCAAAAACTAGGGATTTGGCAAGTAACTGCATCCTGACAAGACTGTGTTCTACAACTGTCATACATCAGAGATTCTTGTTCATTCGTCGTCAACCAAAGCTTCGAATACATCGAACTCGGAATTGGTGGAGAAATGGTCGTTATGTTCAATGTAGCCCTTTTCCAATATATATCACCAATTTCAAACTTGTAAAGATCTATGGAGTCTTGCCATTTGCAGGCTACCATTCCATCAAATAAATTTGAGCCTTTATCCAATTATTTGCACTCTTATTTATTTCTATTCAACAAATGTTTTGCATGTTTTAATTGAGAAAATACCATTGTTTTAAATAAATGAATTTTTCACAAATTGTTTTTAAACAAAGTGAACATTCACAATGATGAAAAGATACTTAGGAGATCCCCAATGCTCTCCCAAGGGTGGCATGATTTCCAACAAGGTAAGACATTTGTTCATGTTCCTGGCATCACTGTATCCTCTTCCTCCGGATCCTTTTGTGGTTTTTCTCCCGAGCAGAGTGTTTGTTGAGGTTTTTCACCTCCCCTCCCTTCAGCAGAGCAGTGGTTTTCCCTCCTCAGCAGATGTGTTCTCTTTGGAAGGTTCGGTATTTGGTGGTTGGTCCCCGGAATTCCTTCACTTCCTCGGATAGTTCATCCCCATTAGAGTTATTGGTGTGGTGGAGTTTATTTATGATAGATCCCCAGCAGAGTTGTTGGTGTTGGATCTTATCTATGATGATGTTATCTTCCTCAGATAGATCCCCAGCGGAGTTGTTGGTGTGTTGGATCTTATCTATGATGATGTTATCTTCCTCAGATAGATCCCCAGCGGAGTTGTTGGTGTGTTGGATCTTATCTATGATGATGTTATCTTCCTCAGATAGATCCCCAGCGGAGTTGTTCGTGTGTTGGATCTTATCTATGATGATGTTATCCCCTGCAGAGATATTGTTGTTTCCTGGCATATCTAATCCCCAGTAGAGTTGTTTGTGTGGCAGATTCTACTTGTGCAATCTTTTATCCTCAGCAGGTGTGATTTCCGTGGTGAGTTTGGTACTTGGTGTCGGATCACCAGTTTCCCCTTATCTCCCAGAGATGGATTCCCCAGTAGAGTTACTTGTGTGGCAGTTTCTGCCTGTGCGCTGAACTCTCTTTCCCAGCTGAGACTGATGATTCATCCCTACAAAGGTGTTGTTGTCTCTGATCCCCGGTAGATTGGATATTCTTCGGTGATCCTGGCTTTCTCTCTTGAGATGTAGTACCAGGTGGTTGATTCCTGGACCTGTGTGTGTGTTAGATATGTCTGTTTGTCAGCATTCATCAAACATAAATCACACATATACATGCATAATTATAACATTCAGATATTCATGTTGCATTCTCTGCCATATATCGTTGTTTGTTGTCTCCTGCTATTTGGTGATATATAGTTCCCCAAGCAGATGTGTGTGTCTGATCTCTCCATATAGAGTCAGCCCCTTAAGCAGAAAGTGTTTATCTTTCCTGCCATTCCCCACTGAGTTATATCCTCGTGGACGACGATTGTTTTTGCTTCCTCCCAACACATATATTGGGATGGGTTTCCCTATTGAGTTATATCTTCATTAGGATGAGTCTTGGTTCAGTTTGCCTTTTTGGTTTGATCCTAAATTGGCCTTTTGTGACTATCTCTGGTGTTTCCCTGTGGTAAATGAATAATTGCTCAGTAATCAGTAATTATTCACCTTATCCTCAGTGGAGTTTGTGGTTTGCTACCCTTATACCGGTAGTTGTAAATCCCATTTTGCCCTCCCCAACGGAGTCTTTGGTTTTCTACCAGAGATGGATTCCCCAGTAGAGTTACTTGTGTGGCAGTTTCTGCCTGTGCGCTGAACTCTCTTTCCCAGCTGAGACTGATGATTCATCCCTACAAAGGTGTTGTTGTCTCTGATCCCCGGTAGATTGGATATTCTTCGGTGATCCTGGCTTTCTCTCTTGAGATGTAGTACCAGGTGGTTGATTCCTGGACCTGTGTGTGTGTTAGATATGTCTGTTTGTCAGCATTCATCAAACATAAATCACACATATACATGCATAATTATAACATTCAGATATTCATGTTGCATTCTCTGCCATATATCGTTGTTTGTTGTCTCCTGCTATTTGGTGATATATAGTTCCCCAAGCAGATGTGTGTGTCTGATCTCTCCATATAGAGTCAGCCCCTTAAGCAGAAAGTGTTTATCTTTCCTGCCATTCCCCACTGAGTTATATCCTCGTGGACGACGATTGTTTTTGCTTCCTCCCAACACATATATTGGGATGGGTTTCCCTATTGAGTTATATCTTCATTAGGATGAGTCTTGGTTCAGTTTGCCTTTTTGGTTTGATCCTAAATTGGCCTTTTGTGACTATCTCTGGTGTTTCCCTGTGGTAAATGAATAATTGCTCAGTAATCAGTAATTATTCACCTTATCCTCAGTGGAGTTTGTGGTTTGCTACCCTTATACCGGTAGTTGTAAATCCCATTTTGCCCTCCCCAACGGAGTCTTTGGTTTTCTACCAGAGATGGATTCCCCAGTAGAGTTACTTGTGTGGCAGTTTCTGCCTGTGCGCTGAACTCTCTTTCCCAGCTGAGACTGATGATTCATCCCTACAAAGGTGTTGTTGTCTCTGATCCCGGTAGATTGGATATTCTTCGGTGATCCTGGCTTTCTCTCTTGAGATGTAGTACCAGGTGGTTGATTCCTGGACCTGTGTGTGTGTTAGATATGTCTGTTTGTCAGCATTCATCAAACATAAATCACACATATACATGCATAATTATAACATTCAGATATTCATGTTGCATTCTCTGCCATATATCGTTGTTTGTTGTCTCCTGCTATTTGGTGATATATAGTTCCCCAAGCAGATGTGTGTGTCTGATCTCTCCATATAGAGTCAGCCCCTTAAGCAGAAAGTGTTTATCTTTCCTGCCATTCCCCACTGAGTTATATCCTCGTGGACGACGATTGTTTTTGCTTCCTCCCAACACATATATTGGGATGGGTTTCCCTATTGAGTTATATCTTCATTAGGATGAGTCTTGGTTCAGTTTGCCTTTTTGGTTTGATCCTAAATTGGCCTTTTGTGACTATCTCTGGTGTTTCCCTGTGGTAAATGAATAATTGCTCAGTAATCAGTAATTATTCACCTTATCCTCAGTGGAGTTTGTGGTTTGCTACCCTTATACCGGTAGTTGTAAATCCCATTTTGCCCTCCCCAACGGAGTCTTTGGTTTTCTACCAGAGATGGATTCCCCAGTAGAGTTACTTGTGTGGCAGTTTCTGCCTGTGCGCTGAACTCTCTTTCCCAGCTGAGACTGATGATTCATCCCTACAAAGGTGTTGTTGTCTCTGATCCCCGGTAGATTGGATATTCTCCGGTGATCCTGGCTTTCTCTCTTGAGATGTAGTACCAGGTGGTTGATTCCTGGACCTGTGTGTGTGTTAGATATGTCTGTTTGTCAGCATTCATCAAACATAAATCACACATATACATGCATAATTATAACATTCAGATATTCATGTTGCATTCTCTGCCATATATCGTTGTTTGTTGTCTCCTGCTATTTGGTGATATATAGTTCCCCAAGCAGATGTGTGTGTCTGATCTCTCCATATAGAGTCAGCCCCTTAAGCAGAAAGTGTTTATCTTTCCTGCCATTCCCCACTGAGTTATATCCTCGTGGACGACGATTGTTTTTGCTTCCTCCCAACACATATATTGGGATGGGTTTCCCTATTGAGTTATATCTTCATTAGGATGAGTCTTGGTTCAGTTTGCCTTTTTGGTTTGATCCTAAATTGGCCTTTTGTGACTATCTCTGGTGTTTCCCTGTGGTAAATGAATAATTGCTCAGTAATCAGTAATTATTCACCTTATCCTCAGTGGAGTTTGTGGTTTGCTACCCTTATACCGGTAGTTGTAAATCCCATTTTGCCCTCCCCAACGGAGTCTTTGGTTTTCTACCAGAGATGGATTCCCCAGTAGAGTTACTTGTGTGGCAGTTTCTGCCTGTGCGCTGAACTCTCTTTCCCAGCTGAGACTGATGATTCATCCCTACAAAGGTGTTGTTGTCTCTGATCCCCGGTAGATTGGATATTCTCCGGTGATCCTGGCTTTCTCTCTTGAGATGTAGTACCAGGTGGTTGATTCCTGGACCTGTGTGTGTGTTAGATATGTCTATTTGTCAGCATTCATCAAACATAAATCACACATATACATGCATAATTATAACATTCAGATATTCATGTTGCATTCTCTGCCATATATCGTTGTTTGTTGTCTCCTGCTATTTGGTGATATATAGTTCCCCAAGCAGATGTGTGTGTCTGATCTCTCCATATAGAGTCAGCCCCTTAAGCAGAAAGTGTTTATCTTTCCTGCCATTCCCCACTGAGTTATATCCTCGTGGACGACGATTGTTTTTGCTTCCTCCCAACACATATATTGGGATGGGTTTCCCTATTGAGTTATATCTTCATTAGGATGAGTCTTGGTTCAGTTTGCCTTTTTGGTTTGATCCTAAATTGGCCTTTTGTGACTATCTCTGGTGTTTCCCTGTGGTAAATGAATAATTGCTCAGTAATCAGTAATTATTCACCTTATCCTCAGTGGAGTTTGTGGTTTGCTACCCTTATACCGGTAGTTGTAAATCCCATTTTGCCCTCCCCAACGGAGTCTTTGGTTTTCTACCTTTATACTGGTAGTTGTAAATCCTACTTTCTTCCCCTAGCGGAGTTTGTGGTTTTCTACCCTTTATACCGGTAGTTATAAACCCTATTTTCCTCCCCTCGCAGAGTTAACCTTTGTTGTTCATCCTAGTTGATGACGGTTATTCTCTCGTGGTTTCCTACCCAGTAACCGGTAGGTGTAATCCCCTCTTTGGTGGTTATCTTCATCCAGTATTCGATGTTGATATTCCCTCTTTTTCCTGGGTAATTGCCTTGTGCTCGCAATTTATTCCCAGCGAGTCATCTTTTGTCTACCCTGTTGTTGTTGTTAACGTTTGTTTCTCTCCTGAATTGGTCATCATTATATACCTAGTTTTGGTATCCCGATGCCTTTTCTCTTTTCGGTTGATTTATCCTTTATTAACCCAGTAACCGGTTGTGGATAATCTTCCATGCGAGTATACTATCTATGTTCTGACGGTAATAGATAGTATATCTCATGCACTCTCTGGTCGAAGCCTTTTGTCCTTCCCCAGTTGAGTAAGATTCATTTCCCCTTTGCAGAGTTAACCATTATTGTTCATCCTAGTTGATGACGGTTACTCTTCCGTGGTTTTCTACCCAGTATCCGGTAGATGTAATCCCCTCTTTGACGGTTATCATTATCCAATTTTCGGTATTGATATTCCTTCCTTCTTTCGGATAATTGCTCTGAGTAGGCAATTTTATCCCCATCGGGTCCTCTTTCATTTACCGTTTGCCGGTGATGCTTGTTACTCCCTTTTTTTGAGCATATCTCCCAGTAACCGGTGATATGTCTCCTGGATCGTTGCCTTTGTCAATGTATCCCCAGTGAGTCATCTCTCATTTATCCTTTGTTGATAATGATTGTTTCTCCCTTTGATTGGTCATCATTATCTACCTATTTTTGGTATCCCGATGCCTTTCTCTTTCGGTCGATTTATCCTTTATTAACCCAGTAACCGGTTGTGGATAATCTTCCATGCGAGTATATTATCTACGTTCTGACAGTAATAGATAATATATCTCATGCACTCTTTGGTTGAAGTCTTTTGTTCTTCCCCAGTCGAGTAAGATTCGTGTTCCTTTTGCGGAATCGAATGTCCATCCTGTAAGTCGAGTTTGCTTTTTCAGCCCTCCTTTTTGGATGATGAGTGTTTTGGGAATATTCCCGATTCACGCTTTGGTTGGTCACCTATTATATACCCAGTAACCGGTATCCCTGGTGTTCCTTCCCTTCTTCTCCCTATTATGACCTTGGTCTCCTGTGGAGTCAGATTTTCCTGAGTTGAGATATACCTTTGTTAGGTCCTCCTCAGATGATTTGGTTGATTGATATCTCTCACCCTTATACCGGTCTTAGATATTCATTCTTCCCGAGCTTGTTGTTCTTTCACCCTTATACCGGTGATCAAATCACATGTCTCATTGAGCTTGTTACCCAGTAACCGGTAACACCTCATCCCGCTGCTTCTCCAGGAGTCTTTTTTAAGACATCGCCAGCGAAGTCCCTTAGTGGATTGTTTTTGTCCGGATTTTTATCCGAAGTATCCATTGCGGATAGTTTTGCTGTGCTGGCATATTCCCTAATACATGCATTTCCCCAGTACGGATGTTTTGTTCAATCTTTCCCTAACTTGAGTCCGAATTTTTATCCGAAGTATCCGTTGCGGATAGTTTTGCTGTGTTGGCGTATTCTCCAACACATGCATTTTTGAGTCAGCTCGAGTCTTTCCAATGGATTTATTCCCTTTGGAAACTCTTTTCCCCTGTGTCAAGTCGTGACTTGCTCACGCGATTTCAGTCCTTTACCCCCCCAAGTTTTGAGTCGTGTCCTGCTCACGCATTTCTTTTTTTATCCCCCATGAGAGTCCCCTGTAGAGTCTCTGTTCCCTAGTGAGTGTATTACTCCTATGGATTGTCAATTTCTCCAAATGTCTTTTCTTCTTTGTGGACATGTGTCCCCACAGATTCTTGTTTGTTTTGCATACATACATTTGCATTATGAGGTCTCTTAGGGACCAAAATTTGTCTCTTTGTTATTATATAAGCCCACTCTACCTCATCGAGACGAAGATTTTAACCTTCACTTCTCCGGCTAGAATGACCTTAAATAGGGGCATCTGTAAGACCCCAATTTTGTCCCTAAGATCCCTCATGGCATCATAGCATTGCATTGCATAGCCTCAAGGATCCTTTGAGCATCTTGGCTTCCTTTCCCTTTGGGTGAGGATCTCTTGTGAGTGGTTTGAGATCACCAGGCATGCTTGGATTGTATATCATTGCTTTTCTCATTTTATTCACTAACCAAAAGCACAAAAATATGTCATTAACATTTCTTTTTTGTAGCTTAAGCAAGCATAAGGTCAAGGGCTTCAAGGAGATCCTTTGTGCATCATATGAGATATTTTCTTGGGATGAGGACCACATGATCATTACAAGGAGCTTACATGAGCTAGGGTTTCATTTTGAAGCAATCTCACCAAGTGATAGAGGCTCAAATGGATCAAGACATTTCAAGGTCATCTGAGGACCAAAAAAGTCAACTGTGCAGTCAACTGAGGGCTATGAGGTGGGGAAATGAGTTGAAACACCTCAATCATGTTCAAACAAGGTCTATTTGTCATTCTAATCATCCATCTTGAAGATTCAAAGGTCATGGCAAAAGTTACTAAAAATGGAAAATGATCTGTAATTCAAAGTTTCCAAATTTGGCAAGTTTTTGGTCCACATTCAACTTGACTTTTCAACATCAAAGAAGTTTCAAATGGATTTTTGGTGAACATGAAAGTTGTAGATCTTTCTCTCCCCTTTCCAAAAAGTCATAATTTATGTCCATATGATGAATAGTTGAGAAGTTATGGTCATTTGATAACAAGGTGTGCATGGAAATTCAAAATGGCATAACTTTTGATACAAAGCTCCAAATTGGTCCATTCTTTTTGCAAAATGTTTCATTTGATCAAGACATTTCAAATGAACCATTGCCATCCATGGGAAGAGTGTGTATGATCATCATTTCTCATGTGATCATTTTGGAGGGAATTTCCATAATTCAAATTTGGCTTATGATACAAGCAAACCAACAATTCCATGACGATCCTTGGTTGATTTTAAGTGGATTCCAAGCCTTGCATGGTACTGTACACGTAGGACATGGCCATAATGAGCTCATTTGCAATTTTGCAAGATATTCCAATTCTCACTAATCATGTTTAGCCAAGGCCTAATTTGGATTTCAGTGTGATTAGCATGCCATATAAATACCAAACCCTAACCATAACCACCATAACAAACATTTTCAGATCTGAATTTTCAAGTTCCCTCCAAAATTCTCTCTCTTCGAATCTTGAATTTCTTCACACAAACACCAAAAATTCTTCAAGATTCTTGATCATCATGCTTCATTGAGCAAGAGTCAACCATTGGTTTGATCAATTCAGTCCATATTCGAGCTGTTCAAGTGCATCTTCATGGAAATGGATTTTGGAAATTGAGCTAGATCCAAGTGTTTTCAGTTGATTCTCTTTGCACAAAGCTTCAAGGCAAGTGTAGTGGTGCAAATCTGGAGCTTTAGAGCAGTTGATAACGCGTTTACAACAACCTCCATTTCAAGTAAGTGAAAAATTCATCATCTCCTTTTGCTGTTTTATGACCATAGAACTGTAGATCTCATTGTGTAAAGAACGTAGATATGTTTAGAATTGAAAATGGATGCGTATCGAGCTTGTATGATAAACTTAAAGTTCAGATCTCAATAATGTTTGTGTTCGATCTGGAAAATCTAGGATGATTTAGGATGATTGAGTATGATATTTGGATTGTGCATAGCCTGGCGGTTCTAATGATGTATAGTTTGCTGATTTCTGGAAAATTTTGGTTGAGTGTCTGCCGGAATCCTACCGGGGAAGACGACCGGAGCTACAGCTCCGGCGTCTGGTGTGTTCCTAGGGTTTACTTGTGTGGCGTCCACATGTGCGCCTGCGTGTTCGTTCCATTGGCCTTGATTGCTTTGACTGATCCGCGTGTACCGTTGACCGCTGACGATGCATGCCAACTAATAAATGAAACGCAGCGTTTCAGGCTTTGAATGTGATCCATTGGATTTCTTTGCGCGCGTACGATCCTGTGGATGAGAATATTCTGATTTAATTTGAATTTTGTTTTTCCCTCCATTTTATTTTGTTCATTTTGAAAAATGCATTAAAAATTGAAAATTCATCCAAATTAACTCCAATTTTTTTTCATAGATTTGTTTTGGTGTCTAGTTTTTTTAGTATTATTTTCATGAATTGTTGATGTCTGATTTTTAATGTGTGAACTTTTTGATCCATGCCATGCTATTTTGATATGTTGCATTCAAATGCTTTGTGAAATCTTCATCTTTGATCTAATTGATCTGATTTTTTGTATGATTGATCTTCACTCATGATATGATTTTTTGGTCACTGGTTTGGAATTTTTCTCATATGCTATCATTGTTTTTGACACATGAAGATATAGTGTGACAATTTGTGTCACATTTTTGACATTGCATTTGTGCATTTTTGTTCATCTATCATTTGAACTTTTCTGGATTTGATCTTTTGTATGATGATTGTTCATAACATGAGAAACTTGCATAAAAAATTTCAAAGCCTTTGCATGTATTACTGTTTTGATTTGGATTTTCTAATTTGGAATTTCACTTTGTGCACATTTGGTGATCCTTGCATAGTATGAGCCATTTGAGATATTTTCTTATTGAATTGATGCTGGTCCTTTTGAGGACATTTTGTTGATTGTTTGAATGTGCATTATATGGAAGATTGAGTTCTATTTTGATCATTTGGTTTGGTTTTGAACTTAGTCTTTGTACTAGTGTTTTGTGCATAAACTAATTGTGCTTTGTGTTTCAGGTTTGGACATTTAGCATTGATGGTTGATTTGTTCTCACTTTGTGAGATGCAAATGATTTGAGTTCTAACATATGTTTGTTTTTTAGGTTCTAATTGATGTGCTTGAGCTCATGAGTTCATTTGAGTGCTTGAGCATTGTTCATTGAGTTGTGTAACTGTGAATGGTTTCATTGTTTGTCTGTTTGTTTTCTGACTGAAATATTAACTGTTTAGTTTTTGTACAGGTACATTAGTTGCTTGCTTACTTTAGCTCTTGCTTGAGCTTTGGATTGTGGTTGATACACCACTTAGGTAGTTATATTCTTACTTCATGTAGTCTGGAAGTCCTGTCACCTTTTTGGCAGGCATTTTGCTGGCAAGTCCTCCTTAAGAGGCTCTGTTTGTGTTTGTTTACAATTGTGCTAAAGACCTCGAAGATGAGGCATGTGCTACTTGGTAAGACCTCCAAGAGTTGAGGCAATTGACGGATAAAAGGGATTAGTAGCCAATCCCCCGTTATTCAGTGAGTCGTTCTTTCTGCTCGCACTACGTGTTGATGCTTTTGAACATGTACCCAAGATCTTTGTCCAGTGTCTGTCAAGTGGAACAGGATCTCACTTTCTGGATCCCCACACTTTCTTTGTCATGAGCTCACCCCGGCCAGGGTTAAGAGCATGAGGTCTCATCCTCATTTCCATTTTGAACAACTTCACCCTAACTCTCAATGTTAGTGTTTAAGAGCTACAAATTACCCTTGTACAGTTTGGCTTGTTTGACGAGGTTGATATGACCCCTCTTGACTAAAGCCCACCCATTATTTTGAGCCTGTTGTATGTATATAGTGTGTGATGATTGTTTATGTGTTTGATTTTGATGTTTGTTTGTTATGGTTGGGAGTCGGATATAAGTCCATGTATTGGCATTCTGTTTCCGTTTTGTTGTTAGGAGTCGGATATAAGTCCATGTATTGGCATTCTGTTTCCGTTTTGTTGTTAGGAGTCAGATATAAGTCCATATATTGGCATTTTGTTTCCGTTTTGTTGTTAGGAGTCGGGTGTAAGTCCATGTATTGGCATCCTGTTTCCTTTTATTGAGGATCTCTTATTGAGACTTGTGTGATTGCTTTTGCCTTGTGCTTGCTTATTCCAAAGGATCTTACTTGGATCATCTATATGATCTCAAGAGAGGAACTCCTAGTGTGGTTTTCATTCCATAACCATCATCTTTTTGTTCTCTTTAGAACTTAACCCATTCCCTTCTTTTCATCTCTAACCCAAACCAAAAACTTTTGTGCAAACATTTGACCTTGTTTTCAACATTAGAAACCTAAGCCTTATGCTTTTGATTTTCAAACTTTCTTTTCATAATACTCATTTTGAATTGAACCTTTAAGTCAACTTTGACCATTTTTGTACATACTTCTAATTGGTAAATATAACCCATTCAAATATTTCTTTTGTGGTTTCAATGTCCACTTCTTAATCAAATTTTTCATAACCTTTAGCTATTAGGTTTGAGTTATCTTTGTGGTAGATGTAATACTCACCTTTGTCCTTAGTGATGGACAATGAGCCTTCTATGCTTATTATAGGGTTAACCCATCACTAGCATGTTGAAGCTATCCTCACATGGTGGACTTGTGGTTTTTCAGGTTGAGTTTTCTCCCTTTGATAACAAAAGACCTTAAGGCTTTTGGACCAATCAATCCACTCATTTGTTTTGAAATTTTTTACCCGAACTACGAGGTTTTGATCCTAATCTTTATAAGAGGGTACGTAGGCAATGGGTTTATCCATCCAAACACAAAATGTAAATAAACTTGTATATTCTTTTCTCATCTCTTCAATCATGTTTGCACAAATAAAAGTTCACAAAAATAATAACCTTTGCAACAAGTGTGAAAAGGGCTCCCTAGGAGTACCTAGGATGTTTTGGGTGCCTAACACCTTCCCATTGCATAACCAACCCCCTTACCCAGATCTCTGTTTGTTTTACTAGTTTTGTTTGTAAAACTTTTAGGTTTTTGTTCGCTTTCTAACCATTCCTTTGGATAAATAGAAGTGCGGTGGCGACTCGACTTTGTATGATTTATCTTGGATTTAGTCAATATCTCCAATGGTAACGAATACACCGCTACAGTATGATTCCTCTGTATGATATAATAAGAGGAATTGAATATTAAATTGCATCATAAGGATAAAGTGAGTTAGGGACACAAATTAAATTGGTTGTGAAATCAGTATATATAAAATATTGTGTAAATAAAGTGTATAGTGAAGTTATGATTCCATAGAAAGAAGTATTGATGGTGGCTCCGTGGAGAGATAAATATTAATAGGCCTGACTTTAATTAGATGAGTAAACCAAGACTTGGAATAACATACATGGTATGTGGCCCCAATATCTAATATCTAATTAGGGGTTGTATAATTTTCTAAAGAGTTTACATAAATAAAATCACCTAATAGATTAAAGGTAGAATTCAAATGATTGATTTTAGATGTTTGATAAGGCGATGTTTGTTGAAGAAGAGCAAGATGTGCTTTTTGTTGGTCTGTAGTGAACCCCAATTGATCAGTAAGTTGAGCTTTTTCTTCTAATTGAATTTTTTAGGAGTCACCTTGATCATCGTCTTTATTGAAGACTTGCACTATGATAAGCTTCTTCATATATGGGGAAGCCCATGTTTCTTGAGACTAACCTCGATTGTGCGACCAGGTTTGTTATAAAAAGTGTAGATGTTGAAGTCTCTACCGGTACGAGCTACAAAATTTCTTATCCCATAACCAGTTGGACGACCTTTGGTACAATGTTTCTTGATGTTGGCCACCAATTTGTCTTCATCCAATGGTGTGCTTTGTTGTTGTTCTTGTTGTATTAATAGAGAAAATACATTGTTGATGGGAGGAATTGGTTGCATGAGCATAATCTGAGATCAAACCAAAGCACATTGTTCACTCAATTGTTTTAGGAGTCGAATGCCATAATCACTCTCCCGATAATCGTTGATGGCTGGTATGATATGACAATTACACCTAATGCTACACGTGCATGTTGGAAGATGTATGAAATATTCAATTTATCGCTAAAGTTTCTTGAGGATGATGAAGTATTGTGTGATATTTTATTTTCCTTCATTGAGGGAGCATATTTCTTCTTGGAGATCTGATATGCTGAAAATTTCTTCTCCTTTATGATATATATCTTAAAATTCCTACCAAATCTCTTGAGTCGTTAGAGTAGAAGAAAGAAGAATATCACTACTACAAAATAGACCTTTCGTAACACTAATTTTATAATGGTATTCCTGTTAACCGTTGTAATAGTTCTTTTTTCGGCGCCTTTTTTTGGTATTTACTTAAGGACATTTCACAATGGTTATAAGTACCAACCGTAGTGAAAGGTACCTGGAGTGAAATGTTTCAAATCCCAACACCAATATTTTTCCATTTATTGTGACATAATGGGCTTGACCTTTTAATCATCACGGTTGTTATAATTGTAAGACCCTAATTTTGACCCTAAGATCCCTCATAGCATCATGTTATTGCACAAGTGCATTGCCTCAAGGATCATAGCATGCTTGGCTCCTTAACCATAGGGTTGGGATTTCTGTGAGTGGTTTGATTACTAATCAAAAGCACAAAAATATGTCACTAACTCTTTTTGTTTTGAAGCTCAAGTGATCATGTGCTCCAATGCTCCTAGGAGGCTCCTAAGCCAAATGAAATGGCCAGATGAAGATGAGAAAGAGCATGACAATGGTTCACAAAGCTCCTAATCATCATATATGTCTCCCAAGTATCTCAATTTGTATATTTGATCAAGATAAACCAAAGGGGTTGAGGATTGTTTCCCAATGAAACCCTAATACAACTATATTATGTCTGTGCCTTGCCCAAGAAGCAACCTCAACCTCTGACCAAATTTAATCAAGGGAAGTTATTTCATTCATCATTTTATGCATATATGAGCCTATTTGAGGATCCTCAATCATTTATTCATCAAGATTGGAAGCTTGGCCTTGAAAAGTTGACAAGTCAAAGTCATCTGACTAAGCTGAGCACCATTGAGATATAACGTTTGAGGCGTTTGTCAAATGAAGATGACCCCAAGAGAAAAAATGTTCTTAAGAACCATATCAACAATGTTTATGTTCATCAAAAATCCATTTGAAACTTGGAAGGTCATCATTCATTTCAAAACATTATAGGTCATTTTGACTGAAACCCTAATTTTGGGTCAACTTACCAAGGGCATAACTTCCTTAATTTTTATGATTTTAATATGAGACTAAATGAATTGGAAATCTTAAGATGTCTACTTCAATTGTTATGTTGGACAAAATTTCATAATCCTAAAATAAATACATGTGATGATACAAAACGTTATAGGTCATCTTGGACCTAATTCATTGAATTTGAAAAAGTACCCAACTTCAAATGCCCATAACTTTGTCATAGAAAATCCAAATGATGAAAACTTTGAGTCTAAATAGATCATATTGAAAATATCTACAACTTTTATTTTGAGGTTTTTCCATTTGAGGCTTGCATCATGAAAACAGAGGGGTTTGGTTAGGCTTGCTTTTGGTGAAAATTTTCAAATATGACTTAAACATGTTTTGTACTTGGATTTTCCATGCCAGTTTTCATTAATTTCCAAACGCCAAATAAATTTTTGCTCAACATGATTTTTGTTCCTTATTTCAAGGGATTTCCAACCATTACTCACATTACTTTTTTTGACTTACCATTGGTGAGTTTCGAAGACTTCTTCATTTATGGACATTTTGGTATTTTATGATGAAAACTTGAAATGCAAGCTAGTTCCCTCCAAAATGCACGTCCAAATCCTTTCCATATGAACTCATCAAGGTGTTTCATTCATCATTGGGCCTGTTACACGCTTGCACAGGCCCATGCAAGCAAAGCTCAAATTTCATGCACATGAGGGAAGTGTGATGCACAACCAATTGCAGCTATAAATAACCACTCCCTCTCATTCATTCATCAAACTTTTGGATATCTGAATTGCTGCAACATTGAAACCATAACCATACCAAAGGAATTTGATCAAATTTTTTCTCATTTTCGAGCTTGAAATTCAGCATCATTAGCTGAACTTCAAAGCTTAATTCCTTAGCCTTTCACTTCCTCTACATCCCTAGAGCAAAGAGGCGCCAAGAACTTGAAGGAATCGTGGCCTGAAGTGCTCCAATTCAGAGGTATACCTTCAAACTTTTTAGCTCTAGAACTCTCAATTCAATGTAGTATCCTTGTGTTTGTGTGGTTTTCTGAAGTCCTCACACTTGAGGCAAGCTTGTGATGCTTTCAATTTTCCATTTCATGAACTTTCAGTTTGAACACCATGATCTTCCACTTCATATTTCTCTCAATATAGGAAGAGTGAGGAAGATCCATGGATACAATGGTGATCTCCATCACACGAGCTTCATTTCCATGACTTTGTTTTTAATTTTTATTAAATTTCATTTTTCTGCAACTGGTGGCCGGAGGTTGTTGTTCCATCGGAGAAGATGGTGGTTTCCACCACCATCATCACGTGTGCACCTTCACAGCCCTTGGATTTGGTTCTCACGTTTTAATCGTGTGCATCCATTATGTTTACTTCATTTAATAACTTGTACAGCGCGTTTGACTTGGTTGCACGCTGCGCCCTCATATCTGAGCCATTAATCCATGCCACATCAATTAATGAATTGTATCACGCGGCTGTGGTTTTTTTTCCATTTATTCTATTTTCTTTTATTTTCAGTTAATTCATTTGATTTTCAAAAATTCGTAAAAAATTTATTTGAAGTCATAAAAATATGAGACCAACTCCAAAAATTTTCTTGAAAAATCTAGTTTCATATTTTGATTTTTAATTATTTTTGTGACTTAATTTAATATTTTTTGTAAATTATTTGGTTTTTAATAGTTTTAATTCATTTTAAAATACTTTCTGACCTTTGAAAAATCCAAAAATATTTTCCTAGCACCTATGGATCATGATAAGTCAATGAAAAATAATCTCATCAATTTCTTATTTGATTTGAGATTTATTTGAGATTTTAATTCATATTATGTTATTTTTTTAGTGTTTTTAATTGTTTTAAATAATTTCTGATTTCAAAAATTGGTGAGAAATTTAGTCAAAGTTTGTTTGACCATGTTGGACCTATGAGAATTTAATTGGACTTGTTGAAGTTGATTTGAATTGAATTTGAGGTTTGACATTTTGTTTATTTTTTATTTGCATTTTATTTTAATTCAAAAAATACCAAAAAAATATTGTTGACTTGTTGACTTGTTATCTTCATTTCTTTTCTGTTTGGTATTGATTGATGATGATTTGATTCACATTTGATCAATTGGATTTGATACTTGTCTTCTTTTTCCCTCCCTTTCATCTTTATCTCATTCTTTCCATCACTGGCCAATGAGTTAAGTTCTTATGGTTGGTCTTGACAAATGAGAGGTTTAACCTTCTTTGATCCAAACCAAACTCAACTTGATCCATGATCAAGTGAGTTGTTTTATGTCCAAGATAGGTTGCTTCTTGGTCAAGCAAATAACCTAAAGACAATACAAGGTCCTTCCCCTTTTGGTTTGGCATGACAAGTTTATGGAGCTTGGCTTACTAGTCATGATCTCTAACTTGTGTTTTTTTTATTATATTTTTATTGACCAACCTTAGATAGGTGTGACTACTACATTAGTCAATTTACGATTGCTTAACATAGCGCTACATTGTCTTATGACAAGCTAACATAACTTTACTAACTACTAACTTTAATTTGAGCATTTAATTTCTTGTCATTTACTTTTAATGCCATTTATTTCTTGCTCATTATTCATATTGATTTTCCCTTTGCTCACTTGAGCACATATTTTATGTTTATGTCATTTTTCTTTTGCTCATTTGAGCCCATTATTGTATATAAATATATTGTTATCTTGTGTTTTGCTTTGTGTTTTGTTTTGTGTGAACCATTGCAAAAGGAGAAAGGACTTAAAATTAGGACTTACCTATGCTTAAAAGAGTTCAAGAGCAACTAGGCCTCATGCCTTTAGAATGCAAAAATTGTTGAAGAGCAACTAGGCCTCATGCCTTTAGAATGCTAAAATTCAAAAGTTGATCTCAAAGGACTTCTCTTCCAAGCTAATTCTTTGGCCATTCCCTTTATTATGTTGTGAACCTTTTGATGTTTGCTTTTGTGTGATAGGGATCCCACCTTGAGATTGTAAAAATAGGACCATTGTCATGAGTAGCCAAGTTAAGAGCCAAGCCAATTGGAGATTCTAAGGGCTTGAATTCAAATTGTTTGATTGCTTGTTTGCATGCTAAGTCCAAAGGAAAGGAGCATCTTGAGTCATCTATATGACTTCAAGAAAAGGAACTCCAAAAGTTTTGTCTTTCCCCTCTTATCTTTGTATGCTTCAGGAATAGCCCTTCTCTTCTTCTCCCCACTCTAACCAAGCCAAAAAGCTTTTTCTTCAAACTTTGACTTTGTTTCAAATTAGAAACCTAGGCCTTAAGCCTTTGACTTTTCAAAACCATTTTTCATCAATACTCATGGTGAATAAATTTTAATCCAACTTTGACTGCATTTTATAAATAAATCTAACTTCTAAATATAACTCACTTCAAGTTGTTTTTGTGGTTCCAATGGCCACCTTGTTAAAACTTTTCATAAACATTAGTCATATGTCTGAGTTACCATAGTGGTTGATGTAAATCTCATCTCATCCTTAGTGTTGGATTATAAGTCTTCCATGCTTATTATAGGGTTAACCCCTCACTAGTATGTTGAAGCCTTCCTCACATGGTGGATTGTTGGTTTAAGTTGAGTTTTCTCCCTTTGATAACAAAAGACCTTAAGGCTCTTGGTCAATCAATTCACCAATCTTTGAGATTTTTACCCCAAACTACGAGGTTTTGATCCTCCTTTGTGATGGTACGTAGGCAATGGGTTCATCCATTCAAACAATAAAATTTGTAAATATAATTTATTCTCTTCTCATCCCCTCAATCTTTTGTACAAATCTTTTCATAAATACCAACCTACAATACATATTTGCAAAAAGGATTCCCTTAGAGTACAAAGGATGTTTTGGATGCGTAAAACCTTCCCATTTCATAACCAACCCCCTTACTCAGATCTCTGACATTTTTATTAGTTTTTGATTTGAAAAACTTCTTACCTTGGCTTTTGTTCGCTTTTTAGCCTTTCCTTTGGACAAATAAAAGTGAGGTGGCGACTCGAATTGTATGTTGACTTTTGGTTTAGTCAATAAACCTAAAGGTAACGAAAACCCCGCTACAATACTCAACCGTGGTGTAGGTTTCAATCATTTTATGATGGTTCATATTTTCAATCGAGGTGAAATATGTTACTTATTCATATATAAGAAAAATTATCTCTAGCTTCAGTACATTACAACCATCTCTATCAAAACAAAAACATAACATCTGTTTTACTCGTCTCTCTCAAAACAAAATTCTAACATCTCTCTCACTCGTCTCTCTCATATGAAAACCCCAAATGTATCCAGCCAACTCGTCTTCTTCGAAGTATTCCTTTATTTTTATCAAATCTTAGGAAATGATTACTTTACAAGTTAGTCTTCATTATAGTTAATGTTACAAAATCTGTTTATTTATTATTGCTTATGCTTCAATAACTCGTTTCATAATGTTTGAACTTTCTGCTTGTTTTGACTTGTAGGTAGGGATGTTATTTTCAATTACAAGACGAAACTAAAGTGAGCGTTGCAAACATGTGTGAAAGATCTAGAATGACATCCATTCAAAATAGATACAAGTCCACAACTATAATTGCATTTTCATCCTTATTTTATTGCGGATGCCATTATGGGACATGTAAGTTTCTGAAACATTCTTCGTGTATTTTGTTTATGGTTTGTTGTTGATGAATGTTGTTGTTAATGTTTATTTAAAAGATGAATTTATTATATATTATGTGGTTTGAGTCTTTTTTCCAATCCCTTACCGAACATATAACTTTTCAGATTGCATTAGAAAATTCTAATATGATAGATAAAGTTATATTAGAGAACAAGTACATGTTCAATTCTTGACAAAAATTCTTTAATTTGTTATCTGCATATTATTCTTTAACTATTAGAACTTTATTTAATGATTGTAGATCGTCAACGGCCCCTCTCTCCACCTCTAATTTTGTTTGCAAAGTAAATAATATTTTGCAAAATGAACTAGAGGTGTAGGAAGGGGCGATTGAAGATCTACCATCATTAAATAAAGTTCTAACTCTTAAAGAGCAAAATGTGGATAAGGAGTTGAAGAACTTTTGTCAAGCATTGAACTTGAACTTGTTCTTATAATATAACTTAATTTGTCATATTATAATGTTCTAGATCATATTGGAAGATTATATGTTTAGTGAGCATTGACGAAATAAGCATTCCACATAATTTATAATAAACTCAGTTGTATATATCACAACGATTATTTATACCAACCGTTGTTAAATATTATGCATTATAGAGTATCACAACAGTTATTTAAAGTAACTGTTGTGATAGGTAGCGCATTTCATAGCTTATAATCACGACCGTAATGGAAAGTATCGTACATACAATCACATCTTGCCTCACAAAGGTTGATTCAACGTGGTGGTATCCATTTTTCCAACCGTTGTGATATGTGTTTTTTGTAGTAATGTATTCTTGTGAAGAGAGAAAAAGATTTTGGTAAAATGAGGATAAACGTTCAATCAATTTTCTGAAAGGAATGAATTGACAGATACACAATCTTTAAAGCAAGTCAGATAAAGACACAAAAGATAATATTAAATATCAGAGTAATCACTTTATCTAATACCGGATAGAATTATATGCAACAAAAGGGTAATATACATTTTACCTAAAGAAAAACAAAAAGTAAAACTAAAAAAATAGAAGAATTATATTATTAGGCTTTACAAGCTTAACTCACACCTTTAAATAGGTCCAAATAGAAAAATTAATAAAGTAAATTTTTTGAAATAAACAACATTCATGGAACTCTTTCTTTAAACCTAATAACCAAGTACAATTAAGATAATTCCAATTTAATAGCCATATTGTAACTTTACATTTAGGCGAAGATGGTGTGAGTGAAATCCATAGATAATTTAATCGTTATTTGAAATCAATATTTTATGTGCATGAGAGTTTTTTTATAGTTTGAAAAGAATAGAGAAAAAGTCCCACCCATTCCCAAGGACTAGGATAATAGTAAATCACTAAAAATACAGAAAGAAAGAGTGCAATTGAAACAAGCAACGTAATATGAAAGCACTTCAGGTCATACCCACATGTGGTTGCCCCAGCTATGGCGACTGCGTCTCCAACTGTTACTATAACATTTAAGACTGAACCTAAAGTTTGTTGAAGGTTTATTTGTATGATTGTCAATAATTTGAATAAAAAACTGTTTGAGAATGAATTTTATTAATATTAAAGTTGAGCCGTCCAATGAAATGCGAAAATCCCAAGAAGCTTTAGTACCTATTTTTCTTAGTATTGCTTTAACAACAATCAAATAGTACTTGTTTTAATTCTTGGGATCGTTTACTGATTTTAATATTTTCATTTCATGAGTTAATCTTAAGTCTTTTGAGAGGCGCGTGCATGTTTTATTATTCAACCTACTCCATAGTAATACATAGTAACTATGCCATATTTTCATACTCATGAATAGCAAAACAACTACTGTGTACGGCCATGCATTGCATACATCTGATATATGGTTGGAATTGTAGTTTAAAATTGTTTCAGCTACCTACTCAAGAAATGAAAATAGATGAAATCAAGTGATTGCAGATTCACCTCAACATGAAATTCATCAATTAGCAAACCCGGTTTTCTTTGTTTTCGTTGGGTTTTTCTATTCGGTTCTAAGTTTTATTGCAATGGAGTTTTCAACATTAAATGGAAAAAAGACATGAGTTTGATTTTCATCTAAGAAGTCAAATTTGTCTACTTAAGACCGTTTTTGAAGACATGAAACATGTGGTACACAACAAAGCACTACTACATAAAAAAAAAACTTTTTACTTTGGTATAGAAATGCTTTTAGTTGAGATGGATTGTCGAAATTATTAGAGTTTGATATGATTCATCCTTATAAAACTGACTTGTGAGTTGATGGATGTCACTCTATATAAACTTTTTTAATACCTTGTTTTCAACAAATGTGAAATTTGAGATTTTCCCAAAACACACCCTCACACTCCACTTTTTTGGTCTTAGTGTATAGATTTAAATTGTGGGCGGCTCAAGGTCCGTCGATAGGCTTTGATATCATATTAGAGTTTAACCTAACTCATTCTTACAATATCGGTTTGCAATATCGGTTTGCAAGGTGAGGAGTGTCAATCTAGATAAACTCTTTCAATGTTCTAACTTCAACTAATGTGGAACTTGAGATTTTTCTAATAGAGGTAATGTGTGGTGTTAGGAAAAGTGTGTCATATGTCTTCTTCGTGAATGATGTCTCATTAAACACCTATATAGAAGAGAGAGAGAGAGAGAGAGAGAGAGAGAGAGAGAGAGAGAGAGAGAGAGAGAGAGAGAGAGAGAGAGAGAGAGAGAGAGAGAGAGAGAGAGAGAGAGAGAGAGAGAGAGAGAGAGAGAGAGAGAGAGAGAGAGAGAGAGAGAGAGATTAACATGTGTTTTATCATATAATATCCACACTCGTATCTCGATGATTATTTTCTCGTATACAAATAAGTTTAATAGTGACTAATAATACACACAAAAGACATAAGATATTATAGATAAAAATGAATGTCATCACAATCAATACCACTTACTTTAGGGGTAATAAATTTGAGTTTTTTATTTTTAAAACCTTGTAACATTTTTTATCCCTCCACAACTCTATATGTTGAAAAAAATTTGAAATAATAATTATAAGCATTCAAAAGTAAAGTATAAATTTTAGTATTAATTATAAATATATATTACTAAGTCATGTAAAATAAAACTTACGCATTAATTATATCTCTTATCTTTAAATCAATATGTCTTCCCATCCAACAATATACTTATGTTATTCTATTTAAGACACTTAATCATTAATTACCATTGCATGAACACGAGAATAATAATTAGTAATGTGTATAAAATTGAATATTAAATGCGAGAAAACACAAAATCTTAAATACTTATGCATGCATAAACATTTTTAGGAAACAAACTAATGTTTATGCTGAGGGACTCGCCTCCCATTTAAAAAGGTTTCCTTTAACTGATGGACTCACCCCAAGCTAAGAACTCTCCCCAAGTTGAAGAACTCACATTCCCTTCTAAAGGAGCATGCCCCAAGACAAGGGATATGCCTCATATTAAAAGGCTTTCCTCATATCACGTGACAAAAACTAAAGTGGGCCTTAAAAAACTTTGTCGTTTTACAAGCCCTCATGCTTGAGGGACAGTGTAATGTTATATTTGTGAGAATCTCTAAACCGGGGTGACACTAGGGCCCTCGCCTAATGAGTCACCGCTCGGGCATTGCCTTTACGGAATATGGGGTCCCACCTTTAGAGAATATGACTTGTATAATACTATCATCTCCCTATTAACCATACCAAAACGAGTCAGGCCAAGACTCCCTAGAAATAAGGCGGTCATCAGTATCCCCCAATCAAGGGGGAGCAGTTATCACTTATTGTGATTTCCTAAACCTTAGGCCCAAAAGCCTCTATAGATATCTGACCCCTTGAGGGGAACTGATAAAGCATAACATAACCAACATTAAACATATTACAGAGCCTCTCACCTCACATGAGCTGGCATCTCATACCATTTTAAACTCCATAAAACCACCATATATGGCTTCTCGTTGTCGCAATCAAGCCCTAACTATTAAAAAATTACTAAGGCCTCTGAGTATCCTCTATTGTACAAGTAACTTCAAGCACAAGATGAGGGGTAAATTGTGGTATTTAAAATTCACAATTACTTTTATATTTTTCTTGATTAAACTTGAAATTATGTTAGTAGATTCTTAAGAGTAAATAATAGCGGAAATAAAACAGTAAAAATAAATAGCAAAAGTTAAAGAGGATAGGGTTAGAAAAATTTCACCAAAGAGTTATACAGGTTTGACTTAATGTTGGCCTAGTTTTGTCCCTAGGAGATCTTCTTGAGAGTTTGACTATAAACTTTGAGCTTTTGAAGGTTATGCCCCTAGACCTTTATACAATCTGATCCTGAGATTTTTATAGGCTTATCCCCAACCAAATATAGCTTTTACCAAAGGCTAACCTAACAAACCTTCTTCAAGATTTTCAGACTTATCTCAATAACCAAACAAAGTTTTTTCCAGCGAAGCTCAAGAAACCAAGACAGAGATGTTATGACTGGTTTATCTCATGAACCAAACTCAATTTCTCAAGAGTATTTCACTCTCAAGAATTAAAAGACCAACATTACTACTTATAAACTCTTCCTCATAAGTAAATTTCTACTTAAAAGAATTAAGGCAACTTCAGTGACAAAGAAATATTTCTAGATAGAGAAAGAGAAAAAAATAAAGAGATAAGTTCCAAAGAAAATGTAAAACTCTGGAAAGTGGTGTGAAATAAATAGGAGGTGACCCTCATTTATATAGAATATGAAAAACAAAAAAAGAAATGATCCATGAAAATTTTAATGTCCCAATCGATTGGATTAGTCATTTTAATCGATTACCTTGCCCAACATGAAAATATATAATATAGAGTTGTTACAAGTCATTAAGGTGATGTCCTAATTACTTGGTTAATTAATTAGGTCATTTCTAATCAGTTTTAATAAGTAACAAATCAATTTGATAGTTGAAAAAAATCTTCCAATCGATTGTCTTAAGGTCCCAATCGATTGGGTAGTTAAAAAAAAGTCTTCCAGCCGATTGGCTTAAGGTCCTAATCGATTGGTTAGTTCAAAGATTCTTCAAAAAAGAGTTTGAAAGTATCCTAATCAAGTGGCTCAGGATATAAAACATTTTTAAGGTGTAAAAAGGTTAGAGAACAACTTATAAATGTGTGTGTGAGTTTCCTTAGAACTTAGGAGGTAGTTCCTTACTTTTACACAAATCTGGTCACTCATACAGACACGACTTGTCAAGCTTTCACACTCCCTCTCTTTCATTACTCTGAGGCTTCTAAGATTCTTTTCCATATACATAAAGGAATCAGCCGAAGAATCCTTTGAGCTATAGGATTTTGGACAGTAAAATACCAAAATCCAGGGAGAAGCCACCCAAGCTAGGCGAGTATAATTGAAAGGGAGATCTAGACGAGCACATGTGCTTGTCAATGATCGGCTGGATTACTTAAGTACTAACAAAGCCTCCAAATGCAAGTTGTTCATGTTAACTCTGGTTGGCCCGGTCAGGCTATGATTCAATGATCTGCTAGACGGGAGCATTGAATCATGGGCGGATTTCTGCAAACGGTTCTCCATGCACTTGAGCATCTAAAAAAGGAAGCATGTGACTATAAATTCTTTAAGGAAGACCGTTCAAGGGAAGAAGGAAATAATGTAGTCTTATATCTACCAATTTACACAAGTTATTGTTGAAGTAGAGGGGGCCAAAAAGGCCTTAATTCCTGGATCTACGAGAATGACCTTCTGCGTGACCATGCCTTCAGGTTGAAGATGGGAGGGAAAAAAGTTAGA
This sequence comes from Lathyrus oleraceus, assembly GCF_024323335.1. Classification (NCBI taxonomy): domain Eukaryota; kingdom Viridiplantae; phylum Streptophyta; class Magnoliopsida; order Fabales; family Fabaceae; genus Lathyrus; species Lathyrus oleraceus. The sequence continues at coordinate 338,893,988 of NC_066585.1, forward strand.
ACCAATCAGAAAATACTAAGCATCCTACATGATCCTGGAGGAAAAAATGAATACATAGTCTGACAATACCACTTCCGCCGACACCAACTCTAGTTGCCCGGCCGGGAAAAGGGTCCCACCATCGAAAGGATGATTCCGACGAAGGATTGGAGTAACGGTATGACAAGTACACGATACTAAATTCATCTCGGAAGAATATCTACCGAGAATTTCCCAAAACACAAGTTTTTAAGGGAGGAATCCGACCCCCTTTTCCCATCCGAGAATCGTCTCGAACCGACAAGTCAAAATATTGTCGCTTCCCCAAGGGACATGACCACAATACCAACGATTGCATTCAACTGAAGGATGTCATTGAAGGATTGATCAAGAGAGGGAGGATGACCAAGTACATGAAAGGAGAAAAAGAGAAAGGGAGGAATCACCCAATTGGAAAATATCCCTTTAAGACTGCCGAGGCAGGGACTAGTGGCAAGAACAGAGAGGGCAACAAGGGTAGGCACACGTATATTGTAACACCCTAACTTTAGTTATTTATTTTTAATTGAATTTATATTATTTTAATTTATTTATTTGCGTGATATATGTGTTTTGTTTGAATTATTGTTATTTATTTAATTTAATTAATATTACAAATATTAGAGATATTTTGGAGTTGAGAGAAAATAGAATTTTATTAAAATTAAAGAGTAAGGGGTGATATGAGTAAGAGGTGAGGGTGTGGGTGTGGAATTAGTAATATTTTATTTTATTCAATGAATAATAGTAAATATAGAATTTACAATAAATTAGAAAAATAGAAAATAGTAAGATGGGGGTGTGAGGAGAATTGAGGGGTGAGAGGAGAATAAGAGAATTAGGGTAAATAAATATTAAAGTGAGGAAGTATTTTTATCAGATCATGAAATTGACAAAGTTGGGAATAGAGGCAAAAAGGTAGAAAGTTAGAATGATCATAGAAGGAAGAGAGATAGTGAGGGATTCTTACCCTCATATCTTCGTCTTCTCAATTTTGTATCTAAGTCGTATGTTTGTGGCCAAAGGGTTTGCATCAAACCATTTTGTTTGATTCTTGAGTACTATTGTATTATTTTACTTGAATCCTTGTAGAATGTCCAATGTCTTGTATAAGGAGAATTCATAATAAATGTGTAGGTTTCTCTTTTGAGCCTTTTTTTCTTGCTGATGCATTATTGTTGTATGATGCACTATGATTACACCTTGTGGCAACATTATAATAATTGAATTATGGTATATAATTGTTTATGATTGTGGATCTGTGTTTTTAGGCGAAACCATGAAAAATAATATAAAAAATTAATTAATTGGAAAAATCGGAAAATACAAGAATCGGGGGAGGGGGAGCCACATCAAGTTGGTAGCGGCGGGAGCGCAACACGGTGGCGAGAGGCCGCGGTCAACGGCGCCAGAGGCACAACCGACAAATCCAAAATATGCACGTGACATAAAGTGGTGGCGCGTGCGGTGTGATTGCGCGTTGAGGGGGAGGTCGAGGTTGGCGGCAGCGAAGGCCGCAACTCAGCGTACAGGCTGCAGAATTTTGAGTTGTTGGAGTTAAATTTGAGTAATCTGAAAGATTCAGAGTTGTTTTGATAAGGCTAGAGTGTGCCTTGAGTATTTGTTTCCTTACCCTATTGGTGACCTTATATGAGTAAGAATGTTTTACCCTGTTGATGAGTAATTGTGAAAAATTTAAGTAATTATATTAAAATTTAGCTGTAATTATATAATCTATAAAGTTGAGTAGTTTAGAGATGAACTACAGTATTGGCCTTACATTGGATAAATTATGGATTCAGAGAGGAACCTTTGTTGATTACGAGTTTGAATGTTGAGCATGTGTTTTTGAAAGTTGTTGTTAAGTGTAATGCATTCATGTATATTGAAGATAGGTAGGACTTTGATCTGACGAGGTCACTATTAAAAGAGGAACCAATGAATGTATCAACTTCAGATATGAACCAGGTTCAGAGAGGAACCATAAACATGGATAATTCAGTAACATAACTCTGACATCCAAACCTTGGTACCACATGCATACTGGAGGAGAATGAAATAGAAGTTCATTTGCATTGTAATTGATTGTGGGTGTGAATTAATATATGCGTTGATCTTATTGTTATTTGAAACTGTCCTTGTTGTTTAATACACCGATAACATATGTGAATTTATTCTCACCCATATTTGTTGTGTTTTGTTCGTTATGTTGGTATTGCAGATATTCAGATAGAGAAGCACTAGATTCTACTTGTTGTGAAGGATTAGCGTAGATGCTGACTTCTTTATGTTTACTACTTTGAGTTTAGTTTTCTTTGATGTTGCTATGATGGTGTAACATCAGGACGAGTTTCATTACTTTTTATTTTTTGAGATATATGGATTTATTTAATTATGTTAGGATATTTTTAGTTTATATGAAATGACTTGAATTTCCACTGTGTTATTATAAAGTTCTTATTTTAGAAGCATGTTTATTTGAGAGAGATGGGTGACACATTTGTTGTATAAATATGAAAATGATATGTTTTTATTAAATTAAGAGTTTCCAGGGTTTAGGGTGTTACATATATCACTTCCATCACTCCATGAGCACCCCGAGCAAACCTCCCATCTAAGGGAACTATCAAGAGAAAGATCATCGAGATGTTGGTCATCTATAAAAAAGATGGTAGTACATCAGTGAAGAACCCTGACCGACCTATGCTAGGTTTCTGGGACTCTGAGAATGTGGGAGGCATTTCTAACAAAATCTTCCCACTAGTGATTACATCTACGATTGGTCTGTTTAACGTCTCCCAAATCCTGATTGATGGAGGAGCTCCTACGATATTATGTACTAGGAATTGTTTGAAAAGATGAGTCTGGAAAGAGGAAGCTTATGATTGTATGAAGGCCCAGACTTGTAATCATTCAACAAGATGACCACCCATTCGTGGGGGTACGTTGAGCTAAGGATATCAATAGATGAAGGGAAGGATGTCTAGAGAGACAATTCACAATTCCTCGTCGTCCCTTGCAGAAGCGTCTACAATTGCATTTTGGGAAGGCCCTTCACAACCTACTTGGACGCCATAACTCTTTGGGTCATCAAAAATCGAGTACCATAATTTTCATGGAGAACCGACCATCATCAATGCCGATCTCGAAGGGGAAAAAAGAATCTATTAATCACTCCAGAGAGACCAAGGAGAAGACGTGGCCATAGAGATAAATGTGGCTTCCTTAACTGACCATCTCAGTAGCACGAGCATTTATCCTCCATGAAATGGCTAGGAAAATAAAAGGAAAACAAGGAGAATAAACAGCGGCTAGCCCGCCTGGTTATGTTTTCTTTCATATTTGTATAAATTTTATGTTTGTATAATCACTCTCCTCATGTACAAGAGTAATTTTCAATTATGAATGAAATATGACAATTTTTGAAATATTAGTTTCTTTGTGATTATGCATAGTAATAATAAGTCAGGGGTACGATCAACGGGATCCAGGCCCAACAAAAATAAATTCAGGGGTGTTATCGCAAACACCTCGTGTGTGTGTGACCACATTAATCAATTCCCCATAACGTAAAGCGTACACAAATAAATCTAGGGATGTTGTCTCAAAACCCTCGTACGTGCGACATTAATAGTCAATTCCCCATCGAAAGTCAGGGGTTTTGTCACAAACGCCTCGTGCATGCGACTACAACAGTAAACTCCCCACCAAAATTCAGGGGTGTTGCTGCAACGCCTCACGCGTGCGATTATAATAATCAATCCACCATTGAAAGTCAGGGGTGTTGTCGTAAACGCCTCGCATGTATGACTACAACAATCAATTCCCCATAGGGAGATACTGATCTACCCCCTCTAGTATCTATCCACTTCAAAGGCAACAGTGGGTTGGCTACATGTCTACTTTGGACTAGTTTTTACCCGGGAGGGGAAAAGGGAATAAATGTTTGGCCGAGGAACATTTCCAGTGACGTCCAATAAACTTCAAGGAGAGACCTCGTAAGTTTGCACGAAATTCGTAGCTCTGCACTCAGGATCACACAAATGTACCTCATATAAGTAATAATGCATTTCATTCCAAAAAAAAAATATACACATATATTTGTCCATTACAAAAGTACTTTGTATACAATACAAAAAAGTGTAAATGGATACTACAGCAAGGAGACGACATTCCCATCTTTTAGCATTTGATCTAGCCGAACCTGCTCTTTCGTAATACACAAGGATGGTGAAAATGATCCACTTTCCGTAAGACATTTTCAAACGACTGCAAAACTGCTCTAAGGCTGGCAGTCATACAATCAGCCACACGCTGAGCCAGATAATCATTCTCAAAAGGCATAGAAACTTTAATCCTCTATGGACTGCTGAAAGGGATGCTTGAGTAGATGATAAATTTCCGCAAACAGAAACTAGAACATGGTTCTTCCTCACCATGGTCCTTATCATATGGGTCACCTGGTCAGTAAGAGAAATATGGAGATTATGGGGGATAAAAGTGTCCCTTATCCTAATGAGACAGGTGGAAGCTGTCTTTATTTCATGCAGGTACATGTCCCACTGAAGCATCAAATTGCAAACACTATCTTCTAGCAGATGTTTTTCCTCACGTTGTTGGTCAGACTAAAAAGTGTCCCAACGACCAACTCTACCAAAATCCAAAGTAGCATAGGCACACCGGGTATACAAAGCCATAATTTCCAATTCTTCCTCTAGGGCATGCTCGGACAGGTTGGCTAGATACGAGTTGTAACACCCTAAACCATGAAACTTATAAATAAAGAATTACTCAACAATTTATGGTGTCACCAACGACAACCCTTCACTAAAACATATTCATTTAGAAAACATGCAGCAAAAAACTACCATCATACAACACCTATCATTGTATGCTCACCTTCACTTAGGGTATCATCGTAGCAGAATCATATGAAACACACTAATAAAACATTAAACTTCGATTTTCGTATTTTAAAGACTCATCTTTCATAAAATAACTCAAAGAGGAAATTCAATATTCAACTCACAACAACTTTAAAACATCTCCACCTAAGAGTTATTAAACTTCGGAAAAATAAATACATCAACATCAAACATAATAAACAAGAACATTATTCGTGCCTAATGTTACAGAATCAGAGCATGACGACTACTAATAAAAACAAAAACTAATGAAAATAACTACAAGAACTATTTCCCACTCACAGAAGCACACTATACTCCTGAGTATCTACAAGATGTCCATGATAGAAATCATAAAAGCAAAGGAGGTGAGAATGCACATCAATAAATTAACGACATAAATTGCAAGGTAAAATTCAAACATCTACACAATCAACAACAATCACACACATCATTCTCACACCTAATCCATCAACATATACGATAATAACATATTCGTTATTTAATTATGCAATGAGACTCTCAACTTCATATAGACTCATATGCATGTGGTACCATATCATCATCAATTGGTTCACTCATGAACCATGTTTACCCTGCTCGAACCTCGAATTCACCCTGCTCGAATTCGGTATAACCCATCAATCCACCTTGCTCGGATTGCAACTTGCCTCTTTCATCAACAACGACAACATAATGAACGCATATCACAACACGTCAATGCAACAACAACATAATGTTTAAAGTCCCCTCCCGATAATAAACAAAACATGCATTGACTCAACGATAATAGTTTCCCTCCTGAACTATCATCCCACAATAACATACTCGTCATTCAACAAGATAAATCACGCTCATACAACAACCTATCATCATCATAATTCATAGTGTCGCATCCGCGAAAAACAACCGGCGGGCTAAAACAAAACAAACAGAGCCGCCACCGTGCGCTATTTATCCCGAAAGAGGGAAAGGAAACGCTCGAAGTAAACCTGGAAAAGACATGGTCTCGCGACCAAAGAGAATGGGATCGGGAGTTGGTTATGCGAAGGGAAGGTATTAGCACCCCTACGCATCTGTCGTACTCGACAGGATCCACGCTCAAAAGGAAAGAAAAAGGTTGCTAAAACTGCTCACAAACATCACACACACACACTAGAAACAACACAGGTGGAGGAAGAGGGGAAATGGCTCGCTAGGATATCGCATCCTATGCCTACGTATCTCATCTGGAATGAGAATCAGAGCCACCGTAGTTCGGCTCACGCACGCCGAAACAAAACACACGCAAACAGGCAAACATGGAAACCGAATGCCAATCGCTGGACTTACATCAGACTCCGAACCAAACAAACCCACACTGGAAACCAAATGCCAATTGCTGGACTTATATCGGACTCCAAGCACACAACAATAGGATACGGAATGCCAATCGCTGGGCTTACATCCATCTCCTAACACACAAGAAGGATAACAAACAAACAAGTTACTAAGGAGTCTGGCACTCGAGCCTAGTAACTGTCAAGCAAACACACACAAAAAGAAAAAGGGTGCCCAGAGAGATCTCGTACGACCTCCTGCCTACGTACCTCATCTGGTATGAGGATCAGGGCAACGTAGTTCCCCTTAATAGGGGAGAAACTTTCTCCTAACCAGAGACTGGGAAATGACAAACTAGAAGGGAGACTGACTCGAGCCTAATAGTTATCATGTATTCCACAATGGTCATAGGTTGAGTTTTCTATCTAACTTGCACAGGCAGCAAGCTATCCTAAACAGGCAAAACAAAGCATACAAGCACAATAAACAATCATACACACAATTAGCACACACTATATACAAACAAAGTGGGCTCACACAAGGGTTAGGCTGTGAAACACAAGCCAACTGTAATCGGGTGTAATTAGCTCTTAACCCTAACATTGAGAGTTAGGGTGAAGCAGATGAAATGGGAAGTGAGGGGTGTGCCTCACAACTCTTATCCCTGGCCTGGGAGAGCTTTAGATGATAGAAAGTGTGGGTTCAAAAAGTAAGAACCCTTCTACACATATGACTGACTCAACATAGATCTTGGATTAATATCCACAATGCATCAACATGTAATGTGAGCAAAGGGATGACACACAGACTAACAGGAGATGGGTTACACATCTCTTTTATCTGTCAATTGCCTTATCAAAGGTCTTTTCCTGCTTGGCACAAAAATAAACAAACACAAGCATTGCCTCTTAAGGAGGACTTCAGACAGGTGCCTGACCACATAACAGGCCAGGTCTTCCAGACTACATGAAGTCAGTGAATTATACCTCAATTGGTTAAGCAACCAGCTGTAGCACCTCAAATTTGCACCTATCATTGTACATACATACTCATATTAGGTCATAGCATAACATAGTCCATTGCATAGCATTGCATTGTCCTTTTGCCTCAAGTGCAAGATCATCAGGAGAATTAGGTCAAACTGATTAGGAGATCAGTCAACCAAGCAAGCAAGTGTGTTTTTCATTGAGCCAAGGCCCTAGGGTTGGTACAACATGTTCACATGACTTGGGGATCCATTTGAAGTGATTAGGTCAAAGATTGGAGGCTCAGAGGTCATCAGTCCATGCACAATCAGTCAGAAACCTTAGAAAGTCAAACTTGGTCAACTGTGGTTGATTTTATGGTTTTGATGGATGGATTTGGTTTGAGAGAGCTTATTCATGTCCAAATAGGCCTCATGTATCATGGCAAACAACATCATTGAAGAATTTGAAGTCAATCAGAAAATTTCCAAAAATAGAAACTGGAGCTTTGAGGGATTCTCGATTCGTCGTCGACTGAAGCTTTGAATACATCGAAAATTCAGAATGGTAGAGGAAAGGTCATTATGTTCAATGTAGCCCTCTCCAATATATATCACCGATTTCACACTTGTACAGATCTATGGAGCCTCGCCATTTGCAGGCTACCATTCTATCACATCAATTTGAGCTTTTATCCAATTATTTGCACTCTTATTTGTTTCAACTCAACAAATGTTTTGCATGTTTTAATTGATAAAGTATCATTGTTTTCAAAATAAACAAATTTTTCAAAAAAATTGTTCTTAAACAAAGTGAACATTCACAATGATGGAAGGATACTTAGGAGACCTGCAGTGCTCTCCCAAGGGTGGTACGATTACCAACAGGTAAGACATTTGTTCGTATCTCGAGCATAACTGTATCTCTTTCCTGTAGAACCTCTTGTGGTTTCTCCTCAGCAAGGTTGCTCAGTGCAGTGTTGGTTGAAGTTGTTCATCTTCATGTTACCCGGCAGTACAACATTCTTCCTCCAAGTCCCTGTTGGCCCTATCGTGGGGCATCTCCAGTATAGGTTTGTTCGAGCCCTACCGTGGGGCATTCCCAGCAAGGTTGCTGTTGAAATACTTTTGTGGGGCAGTTCCCCAAGCAGAGTGTTTACTAAAGACGTTAGTGTTCCTCTCTCCAGCAGAGCAGTCTTCTCCTCTCCCCACAGGATGGTGTTGTTCCCTGATATCCCGATTTCCAGCAGATCGCGTTTGCTTTCTGGTGTTTTTGGCCTTCCCTATGGAAGAAGAGTAGTACCGGGCGGTTGATTCCTGGGCCTGCGTGTTGAGCATGTCTGTTTGTCAGCATTCATCATACATTTTAGGTAGAATGCATACATGCATAATCATAGCATTTGGATACTCATGATGCAGCTGTTGCCGTGTATCTGTTGATGGTTGTCTCCTGCTATTTGTTGATACAGATCTCTCCAGTAGATCCTCCCTAGCAGATATGGGTGTGTCTGATCTCTCCATGTAGAGCCAACCCCTTAAGCAGAAAGTGTCTATCCTTTCTTGCCATTTCCCCACTGAGATACATCCTCGTGGAAGACGGTTGCTTCCGTTCCCTCCCAACACACATTGGGATGGGTTTTCCCTATTGAGTTCTTTCCTCATTAGGATGAGTCTTGTTTCAGTCTGCCTTTTTGGATCGATCCTAAATTGGCTTCCTGCTGGCTGTCTCCTGTGCTTCCCTGGGGCATAAATGAATAGTCGCTCACTAACCGGCACTCATTCATCTTATCCTCAGCGGAATTTGTTGGCCTCTACCTACGAACCGGTAGTTGTAAGTCCTATCTTTGTGGTTTTCTACCTACAAACCGGTAGTTGTAAAATCCCACTTTCATCCCCTGGCGGATATGGTTTGGTGGCCTCTACCTACAAACCGGTAGCTGTAAGTCCTATTTTTGTGGTTTTCTACCTACAAGCTGGAAGTTGTAAAATCCCACGTTCTCCCCTTGGTGGAGTTAACCCTTCGTGCTCATCCTATCGATGACTGGTTACTTTTCAGTGGTTTTCTGCCTACTAACCGGTAGATGTAATCCCCTCTTTGCAGTTATCAGTATCCGGTTTGTGATATTGATATTCTTTCCCCTCTGGATACTTGCCTTGATCAAGCAGTATTGTCCCCATTGGGTCTTCCCCTTCTTTTTGGGTATTTGCTCCGAGTTAGCAACTTTATCCTCTGATTGGTCATCTTTTGCATACCTAGTCCTGGTACCTTGATGCCTTTCTTTTCGGTCGTTTATTCATCTAACAACCTACAACCCGGTTATGGATAATCTTCCATGCGAGGTTATTATCTACGTTCTGACGGCTATAGATAATATATCTCATGCACTCTTTGGTCAATCTTTCGATTGTTATCTCCAGCAGAGTGAGATTCGTATTCCTTGTGGAATCGAATGTCCATCCTTTAACAAGTTTGCTTTCGCTCTCTTCAGGATGTTTTTCGATCGATTATTCATTTAACAACCTACAACCCGGTTATGGATAATCTTCCATGCGAGGTTATTATCTACGTTCTGACGGCTATAGATAATATATCTCATGCACTCTTTGGTCAATCTTTTGATTGTTATCTCCAGCAGAGTAAGATTCGTATTCCTTGTGGAATCGAATGTCCATCCTTTAACAAGTTTGCTTTTGCTCTCTTCAGGATGTGTTCGGTCGTTTATCCATTTAACAACCTACAACCGGTTATGGATAATCTTCCATGCGAGGTTATTATCTACGTTTTGACGACTATAGATAATATATCTCATGCACTCTTTGGTCAATCTTTCGATTGTTATCACCAACAGAGTAAGATTCGTATTCCTTGTGGAATCGAATGTTCATCCTTTAACAAGTTTGCTTTTGCTCTCTTCAGGATGTGTTCGGTCATTTATCCATTTAACAACCTACAACCCGGTTATGGATAATCTTCCATGCGAGGTTATTATCTACGTTCTGACGGCTATAGATAATATATCTCATGCACTCTTTGGTCAATCTTTCGATTGTTATCATCAGCAGAGTAAGATTCGTATTCCTGGTGGAATCGAATGTCCATCCTTTAACAAGTTTGCCTTCGCTCTCTTCAGGATGATGTCGTTCGATTATTCATTTAACAACCTACAACCCGGTTATGGATAATCTTCCATGCGAGTGTATTATCTACGTTTTGACGGCTTTAGATAATATGTCTCATGTTTTTCCGGTATTCAGACCGAAGAAGTTTCCGACGATCAGGTCGATGTACTTATGTATTTTCCGGTATTCAGACCGAAGGAGTTTCCGACGATCAGGTCGATGTACTCATGGCACTCAGGCCAATTTTCCGGTATTCAGACCGAAGGAGTTTCCGACGATCAGGTCGATGTACTCATGGCACTCAGGCCAATTTTCCGGTATTCAGACCGAAGGAGTTTCCGACGATCAGGTCGATGTACTCATGGCACTCAGGCCAATTTTCCGGTATTCAGACCGAAGGAGTTTCCGACGATCAGGTCGATGTACTCATGGCACTCAGGCCAATTTTCCGGTATTCAGACCGAAGAAGTTTCCGACGATCAGGTCGATGTACTTATGTTTTTTCCGGTATTCAGACCGAAGAAGTTTCCGACGATCAGGTCGATGTACTTATGTTTTTCCGGTATTCAGACCGAAGGAGTTTCCGACGATCAGGTCGATGTACTCATGGCACTCAGGCCAATTTTCCGGTATTCAGACCGAAGGAGTTTCCGACGATCAGATCGATGTACTCATGGCACTCAGGCCAATTTTCCGGTATTCAGACCGAAGGAGTTTCCGACGATCAGGTCGATGTACTCATGGCACTCAGGCCAATTTTCCGGTATTCAGACCGAAGGAGTTTCCGACGATCAGGTTGATGTACTCATGGCACTCAGGCCAATTTTCCAGTATTCAGACCGAAGGAGTTTCCGACGATCAGGTCGATGTACTTATGGCACTCAGGCCAATTTTCCGGTATTCAGACCGAAGTGGCATCCAGGCCAATTTCCGATGTTTCAGATCGACATCAAATCTCTCATACACCGATGCTCAGTATTCAGACTGACGAGCGGCGCTCAGGCCGTGGTTATCCCTGTGTTACCATTTATTTTGGTATCCAGGTCGACGTTTTCTGTTTCGGTATTCAGGCCGATTTTCTTTTTCCATTCCAGACGGATTTTTCTTTCAAGACTGTTTTTTTTTGCCGATCCTGACAGGCATTCTTCTATTATATCCAGTCGGTGCAAATTTCTACGGTTCTTTGGTATTCAATCCCTGTTTACCCTGAAAGTCTGACAGCCATTGCTCTCATCCGTTCGGGTTCCCAGCTGATTGAATAGGGGCAGCTGTAGCACCTCAAATTTGCACCTATCATTGTACATACATACTCATATTAGGTCATAGCATAACATAGTCCATTGCATAGCATTGCATTGTCCTTTTGCCTCAAGTGCAAGATCATCAGGAGAATTAGGTCAAACTGATCAGGAGATCAGTCAACCAAGCAAGCAAGTGTGTTTTTCATTGAGCCAAGGCCCTAGGGTTGGTCCAACATGTTCACATGACTTGGGGATCCATTTGAAGTGATTAGGTCAAAGATTGGAGGCTCAGAGGTCATCAGTCCATGCACAATCAGTCAGAAACCTTAGAAAGTCAAACTTGGTCAACTGTGGTTGATTTTATGGTTTTGATGGATGGATTTGGTTTGAGAGAGCTTATTCATGTCCAAATAGGCCTCATGTATCATGGCAAACAACATCATTGAAGAATTTGAAGTCAATCAGAAAATTTCCAAAAATAGAAACTGGACCTGTAATTTTAACTGCCAAAAATGGAAACTTTTTGATCCTAAACTTACATCATGATACAAGCTTCAAATGAATTTTTGCCCAACATGAAAGTTGAAGATCTTGTTCTCCCATTTCCAAAAAGTCCAAGAACACTCAATTCCCATGTATGGTTGGCAAGTTATGATCAATTCAATCTCAAAAATTTCTTGAACTTCAAAAGGCCATATCTCTCAAACCATTTGGCCAAAATTGGTGAGGTTTTTTCCAACAAACCACATTTAACCTCCTCTTTCCAAAAATATAAATTTCATGTACCAAAACATTGCCAATCAAAATGGCCCTTTTTGAACTATCATGTTTAATTTCAAGTGAGGTGCAAAATTGAAGTTTTGATTTAAACATTTTCCATCCAAATGGCCAATTGGGAATGGTTTAAGATAATATTTCTGACTTGTGGAAGGCCCAAATTCGTGGCCTTTGCTTATGCATCACACCATTTGGACAATATTGGCAAATTAGCAATTGGCTTCATTAAGGCAAAGCATGATTAGCATTCATTTATCCAAGCCTAAACAGAAGTATAAGAACATTTTTCTGAGTGATTGTGAACCCTAGCAGCTGCCTCCAAACAGAGAAAAACTCTCTTCTCTCAAAAACCTCATTTTCACATCTTTGAATTTCTGACCAAAACCTCCAAAGAAGCTCGAGCATCCCTTGGTTGTTTCATTATCTGGCCATCATTTGGAAGCTATTTGAAGCACCATTCACCAACTGGAAGCTCACTTTCTTGTTCTGTTTTCTCAAAGTTCAGCCATGGCAAGTTTCGATTCAAGTTGGATTTGAGTTGTTTGAGCTAAGCTCCTTCAAGTATCCCTCAATACCAACCATAATCTTCATCTGTTTGAGCCTACATCACCAAAATAACAACTGTTTCACTCTTTTTTTCAAATACAAGTAAGTTTTCGACCTTCTTTCTTTCCAAAATCATGAGGTGCTTAGGATAAATCTTTCGATGCTGATTCCATTGAACTTTGTATCACTTGAAATGGTTGCTTGTGTTAAGAGAAATCTGGATTTTAAATTCTATGCTCAAACATGTTCTTGCTCGATTTGCTTTGCTTAAGATGATTTAGTGAAAATGGATGCCATATTCTTGTTGTGTGTTGTCTGATGATCACATTGATATGCTTGTTGTTGATTTCTGGGCACATTTGTTCTTCACGATTTTGAAGAAGATGATGAATACACTGTAGCAAGCCCTAGCATTTTTCCAGATTTTTTTTCCCCAATCGTGTTTGGTCGTTTTGCATGGCATGGTTACTGTTTTATTGAACTGGCCAATCAGAACATTTCCCTGCCTCGCCCTAATGCGCACCGTTTTGATTAATGAGCCCCATATTTACCATTGTGCCACCGGTCAACCACTTTGACTTATTAAACCATGTTTGTTTTGATATTTATTCCAAATTGATACATCATCTTGTAAAATTCATAACTCATGCATTTCAAATCCAAAATTCATGAAATTTTTTGCATATTGCTCATGTGGATCTCTATTATTTTATCATGATTTTTACTGTTTTTTTGGATGGTTGAATCTTTAATGGCATTAGGGTTTTTGACATGTATGCATATTTTGTACCTTTTGCCAATTCAATTGTGAAATGATGAGGATATATCCAATGACCCTGAAATTTTTTGTGCTTAATCTACACTCATCCATGGTGATTTTGATATAGAGTTCTTGAATTTATCTTATTTGGTTGCTGAGTTATGAATTTTGAACTAGGGTGTGACAATTTGTGTCACACCATTGATATGCAATTTCATGATTTTTGATGACATGCTTCCTGACCTCCAATTAATGTGAATTTTTGCATGAGCCTTCTCTTATATGTCTAGTTGACTTGTGATTTTTCTTGGAATTAATTATGCCATTTCCTAATTGTTTGAGATTTTTCTCCCCTGTCTAGTCAAATGTTGACTTTGTGTAACACATCTTGCCATTCCATTTGGGAAATTCTCATACTTTATTGGATGATCATGAAATTTTACATGTGCATACTAGACATCTTAAGCTTTGCCATGGTGTTGATCCCATTCATTTCTCATCTGTTATCACTGAGTTATGATTTTTTGAAGTTGATACATGTTTGGTTGACTTCTTTGAGCATGTTTGAAATTGTTTTGACTTTCTGATTTTAATTGACCATCTTCCCATGATCCAAATGAGCTGAAATTTTATATACATGTCATGTTATGGATTGTGATTGACCATAATTTATTTGCTGATTTTTGGAATTGTCTATGATTGGTTTTGAGCTAAGTCTTGCTGTTGACTTCTATGAGCTTTCATTTGCCATGCTTTGACTTCTTTTGTCTATGAAATAATGATGATGCATGATATGAACTTGAAACCAATTGGGTTTGCTTCTTAAATGTTTGAATTTGATTGTGATTGGATATTGCTTGCTGTTTTGGCTTTCTTATTCATTTTTTACCCTAGGCTTGTCCTAGTGGTCCTGTGGCTTATAATTGAGTTCATGTTTCAGGTTAAGCTACAAATGCTTCAAAGAAACTTTTGCAAGTTGATTGGGTTTATCTGTTTATCATGAGCTAACCTTTGTTTTGTAGGTGGCTTGACTCATATGATTTGGGTCTTGTGCTTTGCACATTTGTCTGTCTGTTTTAACTGTTCATTCCTACTTCCTTTTGCTTAAACTCTTGAACTGTGTACTGATCTGTTTGACTATTTCAGGTACCATTAGTTGCTTAGAACTTGCTTTGCTTTGCTATTTAGCAATTTGCTTTGAGGTATAATCCCTTTTTCTTCATGTAGTCTGGAAGACCTGGCCTGTTACTTGGCCAGGCAACTGTCTGAAGTCCTCCTTAAGAGGCAATGTTTGTGTATGTTTAATTTGTCCCTGTACATATGAAAAGTCCTCCTAAGTGAAGAGGCAATTGGCAGAACCCAAGGGATAAGCAACCTATCCCCTGCTAGTCTGTGTGTCACTCACATTGCTCACACTGCCTGTGTTGATGCATAGTGGGTAAAAGCCCAAGATCTATAGAGTCCAATTTGTGGATAGAGTTCCCCCATTCTGAACTCCCACACATTCTGATATTGAAATGCTCTCCCTGGCCAGGGATAAGAGCAATGAGGCACACCCCTCATCTCCTTTCATCTGCTTCACCTTGGCTCTCAATGTCAAGGTTAAGAGCACCTACTACCCAGTTCCAGAGGTTTGTTTGTTGAGGTTGATGTGACCCCTTGACTAAAACCTAACCCTTGTTTGAGCCTCTTGTGTGCATATAGTGTGTGCTACCTGTGCTTGTGTTTGTTTGCTTTGCTTCCTAGGGTTAGTTTAGACTTGCTTCTTGTGCAAGATAGGTTGTGCTTGACTTGCTCCCTGTGCAAGTTAGGTGTGTGTGTGGCTTGCTTCCTGTGCAAGCCATGCTTAGGATAGGTTGGCCCTCGTGCCATTTAGCTAGAAACCTTAACTTAGGGTTGATTTTGCATGACAACATCTAGGCTCGAGTCGTAGTCTCCCTAGTGTTGTGTCCCCCTCTGTTATCTGGTTAGGCTAGCCCTGTGTCCCTCCGTAGCCGAACTACGGCAACTCTGATTCTCATGTCCAGATGAGATACGTAGGCACGAGATGCGATGTCTTGTCGAGTTTGACTAACCACTAACACTAATTCTTTTCTCTCGCCCTCGTTGCGATTGAGACCTCCCCTTTCTCTTGCCCTAGTTGCAATCAAGACCCTTGCTTCCTGTGCAAGTTAGGTT
This sequence comes from Lathyrus oleraceus, assembly GCF_024323335.1. Lineage (NCBI taxonomy): Eukaryota > Viridiplantae > Streptophyta > Magnoliopsida > Fabales > Fabaceae > Lathyrus > Lathyrus oleraceus. The sequence continues at coordinate 338,909,816 of NC_066585.1, forward strand.
AGGTGTGGCTTGCTTCCTGTGCAAGTCATGTTTAGGATAGGCTTGCTTCCTGTGCAAGTTAGCTAGAAACCTTAACTTAGGGACGACTTTGCATGACAACATCTAGGCTCGAGTCGTAGTCTTCCTAGTGTTGTGTCTCCCTCTGTTATCTGGTTAGGCTAGTCCTTTTTCCCTGCGTAGGGGAACTACGTCGCCCTGATCTTCACACCAGATGAAGTATGTAGGCAGGAGATGAGCTGATCTCTCCGGGCGCCCTTTTTCTTTTTTGTGTGTGTTGCTTGACAGTTATAGGCTCGAGTCCCCGACTCCCTATTAACTTGTTGTGTTATTGTGTGCTTGGAAGCTGATGTAAGACCATCGAGTGGCATTCGGGTTCCAGTGTGGGTTTGTTTGGTTCGGATGCTGATGTAAGTCCAGCGATTGGCATTCAGGCTCCACGTTTGCCTTTGCCTGTGTTTGTTTGTGTGCGTGTCAGCCGAGCTACGAATGCTCTGATTCTCCTTCGTCCACAGGAGATATGTATGCATAGGATGCGATATCCTAGCGAGCATGTGTCGTTTCCCCAGTCCGAACTACTTCGACTCTGATGTCTATGCCTGATAGACTAAGTAGGCCCAGGATGCGATATCCTGCCGAGTCAGTCTTGTCTGTTTTCTTGTGTCTCTTTCAGCCTGTGTAGATGTTTATTTGAGCAGTGATTTTAGCAACCATTTTCCTTCCTATTGTGCGTGGATCCCGTCGAGTACGACGGATGCGTAGGGGTGCTAATACCTTCCCTTCGCATAACCGACTCCCGAACCCATTCTCTTTGGTCGCGAGACCATGCTTTTTCCAGGTTTACTCTGAGCGTTTCCTTTCCCTCTTTTGGGATAAATAACGCACGGTGGCGGCTCTGTTGTTTATCTTTTCCCGCCGGTTTTTCGCGTAATGCGACAGCTGGCGACTCTGCTGGGGATGGAAAGTGAAGTTGACCTGTGCTGGTCCATCTTCCCCGAGCGAGTCTCTCCTAGCGCTCTCTAGGTTAGGGTTTTGGTTGCTTTGTGCTGCTGTTATTTATTACATTCATTTGTATATATGTGCATTTACTGTTTGCATTTATTGTTTGCATTAATGTTTGCATTCGTTCATATTCATCTACTGGTTGTGCTGTGTTTCTCTGTTTGGGGTGGGAGTTACTCGAGGTAAAAGGCCCAATACCCAGGCTCTGAGTGAAATCTAGGAAACCTAGGAATAGAGTGATTCATGGGAAGCGGGTGGTGTACGCCACTTAGCGGAACATCGATATCACGAGCAGTTCAGACCCTGGTGGGATATTATCGGTGCATACATCGGGTGTGCACAGGATGATATTCTGCGAAAGGTTATTTATGCTGCGTTTCTCTCGACCTTACCCTGGCCTAGACGACACCCGTGAGTGGGGAGGGAATGATCATTATTGCAGGTACAGTTGGTGACTCTCGGTACTGATGGTGACTGTGAATTATGGACATTTATTTCTGGGACGCCGGAGTTCTGTCCGTGGTTTATCAGCGGGTTCCGTTTATTTCGGATCCCCGGGTTGAATTTGAGAGTACCTGTTCAGAGGAGCTGGCTGTCATCCGTTCAGTGGATGTTCCTGTGATGATAGTGATGTAATCTCCAGTTTCGTTTATTTCGGAACTCCCCAAGTCGGATTTATGGTGACTTGGTTCCTCAGATTGGTTTCAGATGCCAGTTGATCAGATTGACTTTGGGTTTCAGATGTTTGTGATCAGAGTTCAAGCCGAAGCTTTGACCCTGTGCCTTGAGACGCACAGCCTGACCAGTCATGTTCACATCATTTGCATCATAGCATGTTTATTTTCAAAAAAATAATAATGCATGAAAAAACCGAAAAAGTTAACTTGCATACGCATATCCTTTATCGGGATCATCCATGATAAAATAGCATCCGCATCCGCATCATGCATATCATGTACATATCATCCTTGCATTACAGACATGCTTGGGAGAGACTTCTCACTTTGGGTTTTGACTGAGAGAGGATTGCTGATCATCGTCCGCACCGCTACTCAACCAGATTGAATCAACAGAGGAGTATGGATCAGGTTCAAGCAGAATTGGCCGAAATGAGGGCAAACATGGTCCGGTTCATGACACTGATGCAAGAGATACTGACAGTTGTCATCCCCGGTGGGATCTATCACAATTGGGTCACTGTGGGCTTTCCTACAGTTGTTCATAAGTCGGAGTAATAATCACTTTGTTTAGAAACCTTTCTCCCATGCCAAAAGGAGAAGTGATGACATTGTTGGCAACATTTTGTGCAATGATATTTTCATTCAAATAATTCATGTTAAAACATTTGTTTTCCATTTGTTTTCCCTTTTTGCTTTTTTGCATGAAATTGGTGATCACAAAAAACCTTAAAAAACAAGAATAAAAGCAATCTTTTCATCTGCATAACGATTGTCTTGTTTGATTTTCAAAAAGCTTTTCATATCAAAATCATTATGCAGGTTGTTTCTCAAACCCATTGAACATAGTGATCAGACGTCATCTCCCAATTTTGAATTCCCTGTATTCGAAGCGGAAGAAGATGATGTTGAAGGGATTCCTGACGAGATTTCCCGACTTCTTGAGCAAGAAAAGAAGATCACTCAGCTGCATCTCGAGAATCAGCAGAACAGCCAACTGGGGCATCAAAAAAAAAAAACAAGCACAAAAAAGAAGAGGGTGCAAAATAATAAAAAAAATCAAAATCAAAATCAAAAGAAAGAAAAAGAAAGAAAGAAACAAAAGAAAAATAGCACCCTCAAAATCCCAAGTTGACTGATGGTGAATCCGATCGAAAGAAAGAGATCAACTGCCATGTGTCATGGTTAGTTACATCAGCAGAGAGTGAAGAAAGCATTCGACAAGAAGGTCAAGTCTTAAGTTCTGAGAAAATGACCTTGTGCTCAAGAAGGTCTTGTCTTTCGTGCCCGATTCCAGGGGCAAGTGGACCCCAAGCTATGAACGTCCATTTGTTGTCAAGAGAGCCTTTTCAGGCAACGTTTTGACACTTACAACAATGGATGGAAGTTCACTCGTCCTGTGAATTCCGATGCAGTCAAGAAATACTTCGCCTAAAAGAAAAAAACAGAATAGCTCGCTAAGTCGAACACCCCAAAGGGCGACTTAGGCAAAAAGGAGCGTCTCGGTGGATTGAAAACCCGAAAGGGCGATCCAGGCAAAAGTTAGAGACATTGAAAAAGAATTCGCATCCCGCTAGATTGAACACCTCACACTGGGGCAATCTAGGCAAAAATTAGGGATTTGGCAAGTAACTGCATCTTGACAAGACTGTGCTCTATATCTGTCATCCGTCAGGGATTCTCGATTCGTCGTCGACTGAAGCTTTGAATACATCGAAAATTCAGAATGGTAGAGGAAAGGTCATTATGTTCAATGTAGCCCTCTCCAATATATATCACCGATTTCACACTTGTACAGATCTATGGAGCCTCGCCATTTGCAGGCTACCATTCTATCACATCAATTTGAGCTTTTATCCAATTATTTGCACTCTTATTTGTTTCAACTCAACAAATGTTTTGCATGTTTTAATTGATAAAGTATCATTGTTTTCAAAATAAACAAATTTTTCAAAAAAATTGTTCTTAAACAAAGTGAACATTCACAATGATGGAAGGATACTTAGGAGACCTGCAGTGCTCTCCCAAGGGTGGTACGATTACCAACAGGTAAGACATTTGTTCGTATCTCGAGCATAACTGTATCTCTTTCCTGTAGAACCTCTTGTGGTTTCTCCTCAGCAAGGTTGCTCAGTGCAGTGTTGGTTGAAGTTGTTCATCTTCATGTTACCCGGCAGTACAACATTCTTCCTCCAAGTCCCTGTTGGCCCTATCGTGGGGCATCTCCAGTATAGGTTTGTTCGAGCCCTACCGTGGGGCATTCCCAGCAAGGTTGCTGTTGAAATACTTTTGTGGGGCAGTTCCCCAAGCAGAGTGTTTACTAAAGACGTTAGTGTTCCTCTCTCCAGCAGAGCAGTCTTCTCCTCTCCCCACAGGATGGTGTTGTTCCCTGATATCCCGATTTCCAGCAGATCGCGTTTGCTTTCTGGTGTTTTTGGCCTTCCCTATGGAAGAAGAGTAGTACCGGGCGGTTGATTCCTGGGCCTGCGTGTTGAGCATGTCTGTTTGTCAGCATTCATCATACATTTTAGGTAGAATGCATACATGCATAATCATAGCATTTGGATACTCATGATGCAGCTGTTGCCGTGTATCTGTTGATGGTTGTCTCCTGCTATTTGTTGATACAGATCTCTCCAGTAGATCCTCCCTAGCAGATATGGGTGTGTCTGATCTCTCCATGTAGAGCCAACCCCTTAAGCAGAAAGTGTCTATCCTTTCTTGCCATTTCCCCACTGAGATACATCCTCGTGGAAGACGGTTGCTTCCGTTCCCTCCCAACACACATTGGGATGGGTTTTCCCTATTGAGTTCTTTCCTCATTAGGATGAGTCTTGTTTCAGTCTGCCTTTTTGGATCGATCCTAAATTGGCTTCCTGCTGGCTGTCTCCTGTGCTTCCCTGGGGCATAAATGAATAGTCGCTCACTAACCGGCACTCATTCATCTTATCCTCAGCGGAATTTGTTGGCCTCTACCTACGAACCGGTAGTTGTAAGTCCTATCTTTGTGGTTTTCTACCTACAAACCGGTAGTTGTAAAATCCCACTTTCATCCCCTGGCGGATATGGTTTGGTGGCCTCTACCTACAAACCGGTAGCTGTAAGTCCTATTTTTGTGGTTTTCTACCTACAAGCTGGAAGTTGTAAAATCCCACGTTCTCCCCTTGGTGGAGTTAACCCTTCGTGCTCATCCTATCGATGACTGGTTACTTTTCAGTGGTTTTCTGCCTACTAACCGGTAGATGTAATCCCCTCTTTGCAGTTATCAGTATCCGGTTTGTGATATTGATATTCTTTCCCCTCTGGATACTTGCCTTGATCAAGCAGTATTGTCCCCATTGGGTCTTCCCCTTCTTTTTGGGTATTTGCTCCGAGTTAGCAACTTTATCCTCTGATTGGTCATCTTTTGCATACCTAGTCCTGGTACCTTGATGCCTTTCTTTTCGGTCGTTTATTCATCTAACAACCTACAACCCGGTTATGGATAATCTTCCATGCGAGGTTATTATCTACGTTCTGACGGCTATAGATAATATATCTCATGCACTCTTTGGTCAATCTTTCGATTGTTATCTCCAGCAGAGTGAGATTCGTATTCCTTGTGGAATCGAATGTCCATCCTTTAACAAGTTTGCTTTCGCTCTCTTCAGGATGTTTTTCGATCGATTATTCATTTAACAACCTACAACCCGGTTATGGATAATCTTCCATGCGAGGTTATTATCTACGTTCTGACGGCTATAGATAATATATCTCATGCACTCTTTGGTCAATCTTTTGATTGTTATCTCCAGCAGAGTAAGATTCGTATTCCTTGTGGAATCGAATGTCCATCCTTTAACAAGTTTGCTTTTGCTCTCTTCAGGATGTGTTCGGTCGTTTATCCATTTAACAACCTACAACCCGGTTATGGATAATCTTCCATGCGAGGTTATTATCTACGTTTTGACGACTATAGATAATATATCTCATGCACTCTTTGGTCAATCTTTCGATTGTTATCACCAACAGAGTAAGATTCGTATTCCTTGTGGAATCGAATGTTCATCCTTTAACAAGTTTGCTTTTGCTCTCTTCAGGATGTGTTCGGTCATTTATCCATTTAACAACCTACAACCCGGTTATGGATAATCTTCCATGCGAGGTTATTATCTACGTTCTGACGGCTATAGATAATATATCTCATGCACTCTTTGGTCAATCTTTCGATTGTTATCATCAGCAGAGTAAGATTCGTATTCTTGGTGGAATCGAATGTCCATCCTTTAACAAGTTTGCCTTCGCTCTCTTCAGGATGATGTCGTTCGATTATTCATTTAACAACCTACAACCCGGTTATGGATAATCTTCCATGCGAGTGTATTATCTACGTTTTGACGGCTTTAGATAATATGTCTCATGTTTTTCCCGGTATTCAGACCGAAGAAGTTTCCGACGATCAGGTCGATGTACTTATGTATTTTCCGGTATTCAGACCGAAGGAGTTTCCGACGATCAGGTCGATGTACTCATGGCACTCAGGCCAATTTTCCGGTATTCAGACCGAAGGAGTTTCCGACGATCAGGTCGATGTACTCATGGCACTCAGGCCAATTTTCCGGTATTCAGACCGAAGGAGTTTCCGACGATCAGGTCGATGTACTCATGGCACTCAGGCCAATTTTCCGGTATTCAGACCGAAGGAGTTTCCGACGATCAGGTCGATGTACTCATGGCACTCAGGCCAATTTTCCGGTATTCAGACCGAAGAAGTTTCCGACGATCAGGTCGATGTACTTATGTTTTTTCCGGTATTCAGACCGAAGAAGTTTCCGACGATCAGGTCGATGTACTTATGTTTTTCCGGTATTCAGACCGAAGGAGTTTCCGACGATCAGGTCGATGTACTCATGGCACTCAGGCCAATTTTCCGGTATTCAGACCGAAGGAGTTTCCGACGATCAGATCGATGTACTCATGGCACTCAGGCCAATTTTCCGGTATTCAGACCGAAGGAGTTTCCGACGATCAGGTCGATGTACTCATGGCACTCAGGCCAATTTTCCGGTATTCAGACCGAAGGAGTTTCCGACGATCAGGTTGATGTACTCATGGCACTCAGGCCAATTTTCCAGTATTCAGACCGAAGGAGTTTCCGACGATCAGGTCGATGTACTTATGGCACTCAGGCCAATTTTCCGGTATTCAGACCGAAGTGGCATCCAGGCCAATTTCCGATGTTTCAGATCGACATCAAATCTCTCATACACCGATGCTCAGTATTCAGACTGACGAGCGGCGCTCAGGCCGTGGTTATCCCTGTGTTACCATTTATTTTGGTATCCAGGTCGACGTTTTCTGTTTCGGTATTCAGGCCGATTTTCTTTTTCCATTCCAGACGGATTTTTCTTTCAAGACTGTTTTTTTTTGCCGATCCTGACAGGCATTCTTCTATTATATCCAGTCGGTGCAAATTTCTACGGTTCTTTGGTATTCAATCCCTGTTTACCCTGAAAGTCTGACAGCCATTGCTCTCATCCGTTCGGGTTCCCAGCTGATTGAATAGGGGCAGCTGTAGCACCTCAAATTTGCACCTATCATTGTACATACATACTCATATTAGGTCATAGCATAACATAGTCCATTGCATAGCATTGCATTGTCCTTTTGCCTCAAGTGCAAGATCATCAGGAGAATTAGGTCAAACTGATCAGGAGATCAGTCAACCAAGCAAGCAAGTGTGTTTTTCATTGAGCCAAGGCCCTAGGGTTGGTCCAACATGTTCACATGACTTGGGGATCCATTTGAAGTGATTAGGTCAAAGATTGGAGGCTCAGAGGTCATCAGTCCATGCACAATCAGTCAGAAACCTTAGAAAGTCAAACTTGGTCAACTGTGGTTGATTTTATGGTTTTGATGGATGGATTTGGTTTGAGAGAGCTTATTCATGTCCAAATAGGCCTCATGTATCATGGCAAACAACATCATTGAAGAATTTGAAGTCAATCAGAAAATTTCCAAAAATAGAAACTGGACCTGTAATTTTAACTGCCAAAAATGGAAACTTTTTGATCCTAAACTTACATCATGATACAAGCTTCAAATGAATTTTTGCCCAACATGAAAGTTGAAGATCTTGTTCTCCCATTTCCAAAAAGTCCAAGAACACTCAATTCCCATGTATGGTTGGCAAGTTATGATCAATTCAATCTCAAAAATTTCTTGAACTTCAAAAGGCCATATCTCTCAAACCATTTGGCCAAAATTGGTGAGGTTTTTTCCAACAAACCACATTTAACCTCCTCTTTCCAAAATATAAATTTCATGTACCAAAACATTGCCAATCAAAATGGCCCTTTTTGAACTATCATGTTTAATTTCAAGTGAGGTGCAAAATTGAAGTTTTGATTTAAACATTTTCCATCCAAATGGCCAATTGGGAATGGTTTAAGATAATATTTCTGACTTGTGGAAGGCCCAAATTCGTGGCCTTTGCTTATGCATCACACCATTTGGACAATATTGGCAAATTAGCAATTGGCTTCATTAAGGCAAAGCATGATTAGCATTCATTTATCCAAGCCTAAACAGAAGTATAAGAACATTTTTCTGAGTGATTGTGAACCCTAGCAGCTGCCTCCAAACAGAGAAAAACTCTCTTCTCTCAAAAACCTCATTTTCACATCTTTGAATTTCTGACCAAAACCTCCAAAGAAGCTCGAGCATCCCTTGGTTGTTTCATTATCTGGCCATCATTTGGAAGCTATTTGAAGCACCATTCACCAACTGGAAGCTCACTTTCTTGTTCTGTTTTCTCAAAGTTCAGCCATGGCAAGTTTCGATTCAAGTTGGATTTGAGTTGTTTGAGCTAAGCTCCTTCAAGTATCCCTCAATACCAACCATAATCTTCATCTGTTTGAGCCTACATCACCAAAATAACAACTGTTTCACTCTTTTTTTCAAATACAAGTAAGTTTTCGACCTTCTTTCTTTCCAAAATCATGAGGTGCTTAGGATAGATCTTTTGATGCTGATTCCATTGAACTTTGTATCACTTGAAATGGTTGCTTGTGTTAAGAGAAATCTGGATTTTAAATTCTATGCTCAAACATGTTCTTGCTCGATTTGCTTTGCTTAAGATGATTTAGTGAAAATGGATGCCATATTCTTGTTGTGTGTTGTCTGATGATCACATTGATATGCTTGTTGTTGATTTCTGGGCACATTTGTTCTTCACGATTTTGAAGAAGATGATGAATACACTGTAGCAAGCCCTAGCATTTTTCCAGATTTTTTTTCCCCAATCGTGTTTGGTCGTTTTGCATGGCATGGTTACTGTTTTATTGAACTGGCCAATCAGAACATTTCCCTGCCTCGCCCTAATGCGCACCGTTTTGATTAATGAGCCCCATATTTACCATTGTGCCACCGGTCAACCACTTTGACTTATTAAACCATGTTTGTTTTGATATTTATTCCAAATTGATACATCATCTTGTAAAATTCATAACTCATGCATTTCAAATCCAAAATTCATGAAATTTTTTGCATATTGCTCATGTGGATCTCTATTATTTTATCATGATTTTTACTGTTTTTTTGGATGGTTGAATCTTTAATGGCATTAGGGTTTTTGACATGTATGCATATTTTGTACCTTTTGCCAATTCAATTGTGAAATGATGAGGATATATCCAATGACCCTGAAATTTTTTGTGCTTAATCTACACTCATCCATGGTGATTTTGATATAGAGTTCTTGAATTTATCTTATTTGGTTGCTGAGTTATGAATTTTGAACTAGGGTGTGACAATTTGTGTCACACCATTGATATGCAATTTCATGATTTTTGATGACATGCTTCCTGACCTCCAATTAATGTGAATTTTTGCATGAGCCTTCTCTTATATGTCTAGTTGACTTGTGATTTTTCTTGGAATTAATTATGCCATTTCCTAATTGTTTGAGATTTTTCTCCCCTGTCTAGTCAAATGTTGACTTTGTGTAACACATCTTGCCATTCCATTTGGGAAATTCTCATACTTTATTGGATGATCATGAAATTTTACATGTGCATACTAGACATCTTAAGCTTTGCCATGGTGTTGATCCCATTCATTTCTCATCTGTTATCACTGAGTTATGATTTTTTGAAGTTGATACATGTTTGGTTGACTTCTTTGAGCATGTTTGAAATTGTTTTGACTTTCTGATTTTAATTGACCATCTTCCCATGATCCAAATGAGCTGAAATTTTATATACATGTCATGTTATGGATTGTGATTGACCATAATTTATTTGCTGATTTTTGGAATTGTCTATGATTGGTTTTGAGCTAAGTCTTGCTGTTGACTTCTATGAGCTTTCATTTGCCATGCTTTGACTTCTTTTGTCTATGAAATAATGATGATGCATGATATGAACTTGAAACCAATTGGGTTTGCTTCTTAAATGTTTGAATTTGATTGTGATTGGATATTGCTTGCTGTTTTGGCTTTCTTATTCATTTTTTACCCTAGGCTTGTCCTAGTGGTCCTGTGGCTTATAATTGAGTTCATGTTTCAGGTTAAGCTACAAATGCTTCAAAGAAACTTTTGCAAGTTGATTGGGTTTATCTGTTTATCATGAGCTAACCTTTGTTTTGTAGGTGGCTTGACTCATATGATTTGGGTCTTGTGCTTTGCACATTTGTCTGTCTGTTTTAACTGTTCATTCCTACTTCCTTTTGCTTAAACTCTTGAACTGTGTACTGATCTGTTTGACTATTTCAGGTACCATTAGTTGCTTAGAACTTGCTTTGCTTTGCTATTTAGCAATTTGCTTTGAGGTATAATCCCTTTTTCTTCATGTAGTCTGGAAGACCTGGCCTGTTACTTGGCCAGGCAACTGTCTGAAGTCCTCCTTAAGAGGCAATGTTTGTGTATGTTTAATTTGTCCCTGTACATATGAAAAGTCCTCCTAAGTGAAGAGGCAATTGGCAGAACCCAAGGGATAAGCAACCTATCCCCTGCTAGTCTGTGTGTCACTCACATTGCTCACACTGCCTGTGTTGATGCATAGTGGGTAAAAGCCCAAGATCTATAGAGTCCAATTTGTGGATAGAGTTCCCCCATTCTGAACTCCCACACATTCTGATATTGAAATGCTCTCCCTGGCCAGGGATAAGAGCAATGAGGCACACCCCTCATCTCCTTTCATCTGCTTCACCTTGGCTCTCAATGTCAAGGTTAAGAGCACCTACTACCCAGTTCCAGAGGTTTGTTTGTTGAGGTTGATGTGACCCCTTGACTAAAACCTAACCCTTGTTTGAGCCTCTTGTGTGCATATAGTGTGTGCTACCTGTGCTTGTGTTTGTTTGCTTTGCTTCCTAGGGTTAGTTTAGACTTGCTTCTTGTGCAAGATAGGTTGTGCTTGACTTGCTCCCTGTGCAAGTTAGGTGTGTGTGTGGCTTGCTTCCTGTGCAAGCCATGCTTAGGATAGGTTGGCCCTCGTGCCATTTAGCTAGAAACCTTAACTTAGGGTTGATTTTGCATGACAACATCTAGGCTCGAGTCGTAGTCTCCCTAGTGTTGTGTCCCCCTCTGTTATCTGGTTAGGCTAGCCCTGTGTCCCTCCGTAGCCGAACTACGGCAACTCTGATTCTCATGTCCAGATGAGATACGTAGGCACGAGATGCGATGTCTTGTCGAGTTTGACTAACCACTAACACTAATTCTTTTCTCTCGCCCTCGTTGCGATTGAGACCTCCCCTTTCTCTTGCCCTAGTTGCAAACGAGACCCTTGCTTCCTGTGCAAGTTAGGTTAGGTGTGGCTTGCTTCCTGTGCAAGTCATGTTTAGGATAGGCTTGCTTCCTGTGCAAGTTAGCTAGAAACCTTAACTTAGGGACGACTTTGCATGACAACATCTAGGCTCGAGTCGTAGTCTCCCTAGTGTTGTGTCTCCCTCTGTTATCTGGTTAGGCTAGTCCTTTTTCCCTGGGTAGGGGAACTACGTCGCCCTGATCTTCACACCAGATGAAGTATGTAGGCAGGAGATGAGCTGATCTCTCCGGGCGCCCTTTTTCTTTTTTGTGTGTGTTGCTTGACAGTTATAGGCTCGAGTCCCCGACTCCCTATTAACTTGTTGTGTTGTTGTGTGCTTGGAAGCTGATGTAAGACCATCGAGTGGCATTCGGGTTCCAGTGTGGGTTTGTTTGGTTCGGATGCTGATGTAAGTCCAGCGATTGGCATTCAGGCTCCACGTTTGCCTTTGCCTGTGTTTGTTTGTGTGCGTGTCAGCCGAGCTACGAATGCTCTGATTCTCCTTCGTCCACAGGAGATACGTATGCATAGGATGCGATATCCTAGCGAGCATGTGTCGTTTCCCCAGTCCGAACTACTTCGACTCTGATGTCTATGTCTGATAGACTAAGTAGGCCCAGGATGCGATATCCTGCCGAGTCAGTCTTGTCTGTTTTCTTGTGTCTCTTTCAGCCTGTGTAGATGTTTATTTGAGCAGTGATTTTAGCAACCATTTTCCTTCCTATTGTGCGTGGATCCCGTCGAGTACGACGGATGCGTAGGGGTGCTAATACCTTCCCTTCGCATAACCGACTCCCGAACCCATTCTCTTTTGTCGTGAGACCATGCTTTTTCCAGGTTTACTCTGAGCGTTTCCTTTCCCTCTTTTGGGATAAATAACGCACGGTGGCGGCTCTGTTGTTTATCTTTTCCCGCCGGTTTTTCGCGTAATGCGACACCAAGCAACATCAAAAGCAAGTTCAAAAGAACTTAAGCAACTAATGTACCTGAAAACAATCTAATTCAGTCAATATACAAGCAACAAAAGTCAAACAGACAATGATCAACAGTCAACAGTTAACTGTACACAGTCAAACAAACAAACAAGCAATAAGTGCAAGCTCAACTCAAAGGAGCTAAAATTCACCTACAAAACAAGTCAAAATTAGTCAAGATAAACCAAATAGTCAACTCAAGCAATGTGAATCAATTCCCTCATAGCCATATGCTTCTTAACCTGCAAACCAAGCTCAAACATGAGAAGCAAACCACTATGACAAGGCCTAGGGTCAAAAAGGGAGAAATAATTCAAAACAAAACATGAAAATTGACATAAATCAAGCTTAATCAATTAGGAACAATATCCAAGTGGTCTCATATCAATAGCATCAACCAAGTTTATTTCACAAAGCACATAAGGCAAAGCATGCAATTTCAAAGCTCATTGAAGCAACAGAATGAACAAATGCATATTAATTCCAAAATGATTCAATAAATCCCAAGAAAAATCATGGCTAAACATAACTCATCACATGATCAGCATACCAAAAACCAAGGCATTTGGACAAGTTTAGGCATGACATTTAAATTCCCTAAGGCAAGGTATGCACAAACAAGCTCAATTGGACACAATTTGCTACATCAACTTCACACAAGCCTAAAACAGAATCCAAACATGATAAAGACATCAAACCAAAGCCACAATAAACTTCAGAGTGTCTAGAACCAATGTGCAAAATTTCAAGTTCATATGATAAACACCAAGCATTTCACAAATCATCTAAGTTCATGACTATCCAAAAGTCCACAAATGACTAACCAGCAAAGAAAATCCCAAACAAATCAAATATGCATCCAAAACTTCCACAAATATTCATGATCGAACTTATCAATCTGAATAAGTATCATGCAAAAAATCAGATTATTTGGCACTGAATTGGCATGGCAAAGAAAATCCACAAGTCAAGCAAGCAAAGGTGTGACACACATTGTCACACCTACATTCATCAGATCATAACTCCACAACCAGAAATGAGAAAAATGCAAACTCTATACCAAAATGACCATTGAGATGTCTATTTTAAGCATGCAAAATTTCACAATCATTGGATAAAATCTCATCATTTCATGAAGCTTTTGGCAAGGTAGGTCAAGAAAGCACATACATACACAATCCCTAAGCCAAAACAAAATTCATGCGCGCACAATTTCTAGAAAAATATTCATAAAAAACTAGAAATCATGAGGAACATCATGCAAAAAACCACATCTCATTTGGATCATTAATCATGAAGTTATGAATTTTCCAAGTGAAGAGAAAAATAAAAATGCACATGAAAGCATGGTGTGAATGGCATGGAATAAGGAGATAAAATGCAAAGGCCATATATGGATTTGTCGTGCGCTGGGAATCGAAGGGAGTGTGGATTTGAACTGTAGCGCGCCTTCACCATGAAACTCACCGTTTCACTTAAAGGCTAGGGACACGTGGTCCAATGCATGAAGAAAAACATGGAAACGCATGCAGATTACGCGCGCTGAAGATCAAACATGAATTCTGGACAAAAACCCTAGGTGTTCATACGTGTTCATCATCATTTCCAGGCTCAAGAACAAATTGTCACAGAAATTGACAAGAATTACATCATTAGATAGATCCTTCAACAAGCAATACGAATCTAAGTTCCATTTAACCTAACTCCTCACGCATCCAGAGATTCGAGCCAAAGAACATTCATTCACCAAACTTAAAATCAATGTTACTAAGTCATTTTAGCATGGATTTCAACGATCTAAAGTGCAGATTGATCACCAATGAAAGACCTACCATAAGCATATCATGATTTCAAGAATTGTGATGATCGATTTCTAACCTTAATTGAAGTGCAGAAGTGAAACACGTGGATTCAAGCTTTGCCAAGTCCAAACAGTCCTTCTTTAGCTCTTGCATGATGATTTGGATGAAGGTTTGGAGGTTGATCTTGCACAATTTGTCCAGAAAATCAAGCTGCCATGGATGAGCATAACTTGCAACAGTCCTCGAATCTTGAAGAAATCCTATGAATCTTGCTTTCAATAGCCTCAATTATGCTTGTGGATGAGAGATTGATCAAGAACAAAGCAATGTTTGTGAAGATTTTTGATGAAAAAGTGAGAGGAAAAATTGTGAAGATTTTGGAAACTAGATCTAGATCTGAGAATTATGCAATGTTAATGAAGTTTCTGTTATGCTTAGGCTATATATATGTTCTGTTAATGATGCACACTAATCATGATTAGGCAAATGCAAGTGAATTAAGTAAAAACCAAGTGTAAGTGAAAATGTGCAATTCACCCCTCATGCATGCAAATGGATGTAACAGTGCTCGAATCTTGTGTTACTTCACTTGGAAATGCTGTTTAAGAGCCAAGGCCAATGCTAGCAAGTGAAAACAATGCATATTTTTCAAATTAGACTTTTCCCTCCAAAATTCAAATGCAAATGCCAAAATTTTTGTAATGGAAATGCATGGTTTTTGATGTATGTTTTGGATAGCTCATGTCAAAATAGGAATGTTGCAAAAAATCCCACTCCATTTGGCCTTATGGTTCAAAAGTTATGCACTTGTGAAGTTCAAATTTACTTGACCAAGATTTGACCATATCTTCTCAACCACACATGAGAAATTCATGTTCGTGGACTTTTTGGAAAGGTGAGAGCAAGATCTTCAACTTTCATGTTGGACAAAATTTCATTTGAAGCATTTTTGATGATGTAATCTTGAGGAGAAAACCTTTCCATTTTTGGCAATTTTGAATTACAAGTCACTTTCTATTTTTGGAAAGTTTTGTCCTGACTTTATTTTCTTCAATGTTGATGTTTGAAATGTCAAATGAGACTTGTTTGAACATGAATGAAGTGTTTCTAAACCTCTCCCACCTCCAAATCCATCAGTTGACTTTGGTTGACTTTTGTTGACTGATAGATGACTTGATCATGCACAGATGAATTTGAGCCCCAATCTCCTGATGAAATGGCTCCAAAATGAAACCCTAGCCTTCACAAGCTCCATAAAACCATGTAATGATCCCTATCTCAATGAAGACCTCATCTCCTTGACAAACCCTGATTGGCACAATGCAGATGATTAGGGTTGACCAGAGGTCAAAACCCTAATCCCAAGGAAAATGATCAAGCACAATGAACCTCTTGGTGATGATAAGACCATGATGATGGTGATGTACCATTTCAGCCAAGATAAAGATCAACCTCCTTGAGGAACCAAGAAACCCTAATGGAAGCACAATCCTCAGATGATTAGTGATCAATTCATGAGACCCTCAAGCTTGAATCTTTTAACCTCTTTATCTTCTGAGAAAGACTTAGGAGGATAACTTGCTTATTGTTTCCACATGATATGCAAAGATGCAATGACTCATTTCCTAAAAATGAAATGCAATATGCTAAGCTAGTCCCAAGAGAGGAGGGCAAATTTTGAGGTGTTACAGCTGCCCCTATTCAATCCACTGTGAACCTGTCGATATGAATAGCCTCGGCTTTCAGATGATCAGGGTGACGAGTGATTGAATACCAAGAACAGACGAATAATTTGCACTCTGATGGGAAATAATTAACAATGCCTGTCAGAATCGGCAAAGAAGCAACCTCGAAAGAAGAACCCGTCTGGTACGGAGAAAGTCGGCCGGAATACCGAAACAAAAATGTCGACCTGTATACCAAAATAAATGGTAACACAGGGGTAACTATGGCCTGAACACCACCTATCCGCCGGGAATTATTACTACTCTTTTTTTTTTTTTTTTTTTACTTTTCTTGAACCCCGAAACTTTATGATGATTTCCTCTTTTGCTTTTCTTGAACCCCAAAACTTTCTGATTAATAATCCTTTTTTCCTTTTCTCTGATTGAACTGTATTTTCGCGCTGATCATGTAACGTCCTTTGATTTTATTTCCATCTCCGCCTGACGGAAAAGTTTCCCCCAGTATCGCACTACTGGGGAACATTGCTGATCTGACATCATGATGCTAAACTCCTCAGAGTAACATCTTCACCATCCGGTGAAACCAAATCTCAAACGGTAACCACGGCTTGAGTCGCGTTGATCCAACGTCATGATGTTAAACTCCTCAGAGTAACATCTTCACCATCCGGTGAAACCAAATCTCAAACGGTAACCACGGCTTGAGTCGCGTTGATCCAACGTCATGATGTTAAACTCCTCAGAGTAACATCTTCACCATCCGGTGAAACCAAATCTCAAACGGTAACCACGGCTTGAGTCGCGTTGATCCAACGTCATGATGTTAAACTCCTCAGAGTAACATCTTCACCATCCGGTGAAACCAAATCTCAAACGGTAACCACGGCTTGAGTCGCGTTGATCCAACTTCATGATGTTAAACTCCTCAGAGTAACATCTTCACCATCCGGTGAAACCAAATCTCAAACGGTAACCACGGCTTGAGTCGCGTTGATCCAACTTCATGATGTTAAACTCTTCAGAGTAACATCTTCACCATCCGGTGAAACCAAATCTCAAACGGTAACCACGGCTTGAGTCGCGTTGATCCAACGTCATGATGTTAAACTCCTCAGAGTAACATCTTCACCATCCGGTGAAACCAAATCTCAAACGGTAACCACGGCTTGAGTCGCGTTGATCCAACGTCATGATGTTAAACTCCTCAGAGTAGCATCTTCACCATCCGGTGAAACCAAATCTCAAACGGTAACCACGGCTTGAGTCGCGTTGATCCAACGTCATGATGTTAAACTCCTCAGAGTAACATCTTCACCATCCGGTGAAACCAAATCTCAAACGGTAACCACGGCTTGAGTCGCGTTGATCCAACGTCATGATGTTAAACTCCTCAGAGTAACATCTTCACCATCCGGTGAAACCAAATCTCAAACGGTAACCACGGCTTGAGTCGCGTTGATCCAACGTCATGATGTTAAACTCCTCAGAGTAACATCTTCACCATCCGGTGAAACCAAATCTCAAACGGTAACCACGGCTTGAGTCACGTTGATCCAATGTCATGATGTTAAACTCCTCAGAGTAACATCTTCACCATCCGGTGAAACCAAATCTCAAACGGTAACCACGGCTTGAGTCGCGTTGATCCAACGTCATGATGTTAAACTCCTCAGAGTAACATCTTCACCATCCGGTGAAACCAAATCTCAAACGGTAACCACGGCTTGAGTCGCGTTGATCCAACGTCATGATGTTAAACTCCTCAGAGTAACATATTCACCATCCGGTGAAACCAAATCTCAAACGGTAACCACGGCTTGAGTCGCGTTGATCCAACGTCATGATGTTAAACTCCTCAGAGTAACATCTTCACCATCCGGTGAAACCAAATCTCAAACGGTAACCACGGCTTGAGTCGCGTTGATCCAACGTCATGATGTTAAACTCCTCAGAGTAATATCTTTACCATCCGGTGAAACCAAATCTCAAACGGTAACCACGGCTTGAGTCGCGTTGATCCAACGTCATGATGTTAAACTCCTCAGAGTAGCATCTTCACCATCCGGTGAAACCAAATCTCAAACGGTAACCACGGCTTGAGTCGCGTTGATCCAACGTCATGATGTTAAACTCCTCAGAGTAACATATTCACCATTCGGTGAAACCAAATCTCAAACGGTAACCACGGCTTGAGTCGCGTTGATCCAACGTCATGATGTTAAACTCCTCAGAGTAACATCTTCACCATCCGGTGAAACCAAATCTCAAACGGTAACCACGGCTTGAGTCGCGTTGATCCAACGTCATGATGTTAAACTCCTCAGAGTAATATCTTTACCATCCGGTGAAACCAAATCTCAAACGGTAACCACGGCTTGAGTCGCGTTGATCCAACGTCATGATGTTAAACTCCTCAGAGTAGCATCTTCACCATCCGGTGAAACCAAATCTCAAACGGTAACCACGGCTTGAGTCGCGTTGATCCAACGTCATGATGTTAAACTCCTCAGAGTAACATCTTCACCATCCGGTGAAACCAAATCTCAAACGGTAACCACGGCTTGAGTCGCGTTGATCCAACGTCATGATGTTAAACTCCTCAGAGTAACATCTTCACCATCCGGTGAAACCAAATCTCAAACGGTAACCACGGCTTGAGTCGCGTTAATCCAACGTCATGATGTTAAACTCCTCAGAGTAACATCTTCACCATCCGGTGAAACCAAATCTCAAACGGTGACCACGCCTTGAGACTAGCTTATGCTAGCAATGCTTATGCATGATTTTTTTTCCACCGTAATGCTCCATAACCATGGAAATGCTACGCAATTTAGGTATATAATATGTTATGATTATCTACATGATGAATGCACAAAAAGCATCCCCCCCAAGGGACTCTTCCGGGGAGCTCGAGGCACTCTGCCGAGGAACTCGCCAACACTTCAACCTCCAACCTGCTGGGGAATAGCACTGCTACTGGGAAAAAAAGGCAACCCTTGCTGGGGAAAACCTCCACTGAACCCGATCCGCTTGGGGACTTCGCTGGGGAAAGAACCACCAACTCACTCGGTGGGGAAACAACGGTCTCTGGCTTGCCAGGGATATAACAATCCCGACTCTGCTCGGGAAAACCACCACCCACTGATACCTCTGCTGGGAAACAACAACCTTCAGGCCTGGCTGCTGCGGAAATACCAATCTCCAACCTGCTAGGGAGATAACCATCCTGACCCTGCTAGGGAAGCCACAGACCTTGAATCTGCTGGGGAATTAGCAATCCCGACTCTGCTTGGAGAGATGAGGAAATTTTGGTACTGAACACCCGTCGACTCGTCGAACCATGGCATTCACCGTCCAAATCCACTGTCAACTTTCCAATTTTGAGAACTCCCAGACTCGTCTGGACTTTTCTGATTCATCACCTTGTATTCCCAGCTGCTACGTACTCGACGGAGAGCGAACTCCTTGGATTGGTACAAACTTTCTAATCTTCAGACTTTGAAGAGTCTTCTTGATTACTATCCAGGATCGTCCTACGTCTCTCGCCGGCTTTTCACCATTCCTTCATTCATTCGTCCCTGATTGGACTCCGTGGGGATTGTTTCGTCAAAAGCTTCCACATCATAACCTGCAAGTGAGTGAAAATATCTAACAGTACCTGCGAAAAGATCGTTAGATAAAAACGTGCCCCAGGCGTGTCAAGATTTCAACACTTGGGTCGCTCAACCTTCCGAATAAGATTTCAAGCTTTCAATCTTATAAACATGCATTGGAAGGGACCTGTATGTCTTAAAATGCAAAGATTCTTTATCAAAAATAACTGGATGTTTTTGCAATCAAAGCGGTAATGAAAAACAAAAACAAAATTATTTGACTGAATATGCATTTTACTGATTGAAAAAAGTGTGGCTCATAACCGAGCAATACAAAGGAAGCAATTCCTGAAAAGAGGTAATTGCGCACAAAAGGAAAAATCTATCCTGATGGCAATGTGAAACCAAGATCTCATCGAGTTCCAACTCGGTTACACCCCATATATCCTCGGACTCTCCTTGCTTTCTGCCTTCTGAACAAGACGCTTCTGACTGATCCCTACCGGGGGTTATCCATGTGTCATATCCGAAGCACAAACGATCATGCTAGACGCAGTTGTTCGTTTCAATCCCTCTTTTGCCTGGACCGCCCTTTCGGGTTTTCAGTCCACCGGGATACCCTTTTTTGCCCAAGCCGCCTTTTCAGGTTTTCGACTTGCCGGGTGTACAATTCTTTTCCTTTTTTATCCCTAATTTTTGCCCGAACCTTTTCATCATTTTTTTTTCGGTTCGCCGGGATGCCCATTTTTGCCTGGACTTTTTTATTCTTTTCGTCCAGCGGGTCTCTTTATACAAAGTATTTTTTAACTGCGTCTGCATTCACAGGGGATGGAAAATCCTCGCCATCCATGGTCGTTAATAACAAGGCTCCGCCAGAGAAAACCTTCTTGACCACGAATGGACCTTCATAATTAGGTGTCCATTTGCCCCTTCGATCGTTTTGAGGAGGAAGGATCATTTTCAGCACCAGATCACCTACGTGATATACTCGAGGTTGCACCTTTCGGTCAAAAGCACGCTTCATCCGTTGCTGATACAACTGCCCATGACAGATGGCTGCCAACCTCTTTTCCTCGATTAGGCTCAACTCTTTATACCGGGTCCTTACCCATTCAGCCTCTTGCAATTTCACATCCCTCAGGACTCTCAAAGAGGGAATCTGGACCTCCAATGGGTAGCACGGCTTCCATACCATATACCAAAAAGAAAGGCGTTGCCCCAGTAGATGTACGCACCGAAGATCGATACCCAGGATACAAACTTCGTACTCAGCCACCATCTTTGGCGTATTCAAGTGCTAACCAGGCAACGAAGGGAACATGGGATCCCTTTGGCGTAACCAAAGCAGCACTAACTCCTTCACATTAACCCCATCAGACATCAGAACCCGTTCGGATTCGGGGTCAGGCCCCTCCTCCGGGATCGGTTACTCTCAATCTTTCGATTTGAGCACCTCGAGAGGTCCTCATCAGGGAACTCAAACCTCATCGGTTGACAATCCTCAATGGGTTGCTGGGCGAGATAATCAGACAATACACCCCTTGATTGCTTTCCGAGAGCATCACAAATCAGTCAATATTCTTTTGCACTCTCACAACCCGTCCGGTCAATGCTGATTTCTCAGATACGTACTTGATCAGATCCATCTTGAAATCCACAAAGTGGTATGAACCAGCATATACTGTCTCAGTCGGCGAGCAGCCTATGCCAAAGTACAACAAGTTCTCTCGAGCAGTGAATGTATTGTTTCACAGTCGGTAAACTTTTTGCTAAGGTAAATTGCATGCTCTTTTCGACAAGACTCGTCATGCT
Source organism: Lathyrus oleraceus (assembly GCF_024323335.1). NCBI lineage: Eukaryota > Viridiplantae > Streptophyta > Magnoliopsida > Fabales > Fabaceae > Lathyrus > Lathyrus oleraceus. Next base: position 338,931,140 of record NC_066585.1, read on the forward strand.
GACACAATACGCACCTCATAGACCCCTCGAGGACCGTCAAGTACAGATTAACAGTTGTTCCTTCCATGGGAGGCATCAGAATCAGAGGTTCCTGCAACTTATTCTTTTATTTTTCAATGCCCCTTGGCAATCATTATTTCACCTGACCGTTTAATCTTTTTTTTTTCAACAACTTGAGCGGGTTCCCGCGTGGCTGTTAGGTGAGATATGAACCGTGAAATGCAGTTCAATCTACCTAGGAAACCACGAACCTCCTTCTCTGTTCTCGGTTCAGGCATTTCTCTTATTTTTCTTTCTCTCTTCTTTTTTTTTAGCAGGATCAACCTCGATTCCTCTTTCACTCACAATAACCCCCAGCAGCTTACCGGACCGCACTCTGATGGTGCACTTATTCGGATTCAACCTCAGTCTGAATTGTCTCAGCCGGTCAAACAACTTGGCTAGATCCACCAGATGCCCCTTTCCTGCTTGGGACTTTGCTATCAGGTCATCAACATAGCATTTGATTCCACGATGACTCATATCATGAAACAAAGTCACTCTGATGCGTGGCACTGGCGTTCTGCTTCTCTAGAGGACAGTCTTCTCTCCATGGTAGCTTGTGCACAATGACATCGGTATCCGACCCTGGCATATCCTGACACGACCAGGCGAAGGTATCCACATGCTCTTTCAACAGGGCTACCATTCTGCTCTCGAATCGCCTCTGAAACGGCCCCAATTTTCATTTCCTTTGTGACCTCGGCAGTATACAGGTTAACAAGCTCAACTCGCCCTCCGTGCAGCTGAATCACCTTCTCCTCTGGTTTCAACAACCTGGCTAATTCCAGCAGATCACAATCTTCTTCGCCTTCTTCTTTGGCATGATAGATCGGATTGTCGAAGTCATACAGAGGTGTAACCGAATTGTTATCAATGAGATCCGGAGCACACGAAAGTCGGAACGAAACCAATCAGAAGGAAAAAAACATTTCCATTTTTTTAATTTTTAAACTGTAAAAATAAATGAAAAACAGGGAACACCGCTTTTACTACAAAAAACATCCATTTATTAATGATGCAAAATGTTGCAAAATGAAACATGAGGTGGCCTTTACAATGGACCATTACGTTTCGGGCAAAACGTATGGCTTTCATGCAAACAGAATTGAAAAACAGAAAATATTACTCTTCCGGATGAGTAATAGTGATGATCTTTAAAGCCTTCCAGTTCCCTGGTACGCACGATTTTATCCACGAGTCCAGTTCACATGTACTGTCAATCTCTCCACCTACTGTACAGGCGTGACCTGGATCCAACATTCCAGCACTGACAAATGTGAATGACGGACGACATCCTTTGTTTTGCCCAAACAAGTCTTGGTCTGGCTGATAGCCAACCCCGAACATATCCGCTTTCACCACAATATCTATGATTTTCCCCCAGCCTAGGACTTCCCCATTCTTCACCACTTCCATGGCCTGCTTGTAAGAAGAAATGGACAGCTTTTTCTCTTTCTCAACACAACTGGCATTTTCTTCCTTGACGGTCTCAACTGCCTGACATGGTGTTTCAAATATTTCACTGTCCATTTCTACCTGCTTGAATGATGACAAGTGGCTGACAAAGATGTCCTCCTTCCCCCAATCAACTTTCTCAAATCGGAAACGTCCTTCATCCATCATTCTCTGGATCATCTCCCTCAGCATTACACACCCATTTGTAGTGACGGTGCAGGCAGCACAACGATTATCACAACCAGGGAAAACTCCACTCTTCATCAGATGTCTCTTGACCACAGACATTGGAGTTCTCAACTGATCCACATTCGTCACCTCTCTATTTCTCTTATCCTCTGTCATCACATTTACCCACATAGGACCATACATCGACACGGGGTTATCATTAACATCCGGCATCGGTGCAAAATTGATGGCTTTAGAATCCACCAAATCTTGAACGACATGCTTAAAAGCTTTACACCCCTCAATGTGATATCCGGGTGCACCAGCATGGAACTCGCACCTGACATTCTCATCATAACTTGCAAGCCTCTGCTCCGGTTTCCCTGGAACCAATGTCCTTGGCTGCACCAACCCAAGATCCTTCAACCTTTTAAACAGAGAGGCATAAGTCACGGGCGGCTTATTAAAATGACGATCTGTCGTCCTTCTCCTCGCCTGGCCCCCAGCTCTTTGTGTTCTCTGTTGAGGTGACCGTTGTCGTTGTGGTGCAGGTGAATTATCAACAGGAATGGGTACAGTGGCAGCATAAGGGTGGTAACGATCCCTTCCGCGTTCTCTTTTTGCCTGCACACCACCTGATTCAACCTCCGTCCTGAGTTGACCACTGCCAGGGGGTTTCTTTACTACGGATGACGGAGCCTTTCTCTGAACTTTCTCCGTTATCAGCCATTTCTCAATCTTTTCCACCCTCTCAGCAATTGCTTTCTGCCCCAGGGCGAGCCCCTGCACGACTTTGAACAACTCTCTCATCAGCTCTTTCAGTTCGAGAATGTCGGCGTTGGGTGAATTCATCATTCCTGTGTCAATCAAACATGTTAGAGACTGACACCTGCAAAATAGAAGACAAGTTATTATGATTATGTATGAATGCAATGTCTATCCATATGAGGAACACTCTGTCTTTCGATCCTAGCTTCATCGAGACAGATAATAACTCAACAGCAACATTCTGGCATTCATCTTTTGATTTCATCATACAGATTAGAGATATATGATTTAGCAAAGATATCACCCAACCATGTGTGTGCTGTGTGAGTGCATACGGGAAAGCAAATAAAGCTTTAAGAGCAATCACTGAATGAAAATAACCATCGCAGATCAAAAATGCACAATAAGTGCAATAGTCATACATCAAGTCTGAGACAAATCAAATACAATTCTCCAGAATCAGAAAGGAAATACAAGCAAGTGAATTCCGTCAACAAGCCTGACGGTAATCCACACAAATGAGAAAGGTCTAGCCTGACGAAGGTCCCACAGAAGGCCCTACATCATCGACCATCCTAGCAAACTCTGCGGCGAACCTGAGCTCGGTGTTCTCTTGCTGCAATCTCCCCACCTCCTTCTGGTGAATTTTCATCTGCCTGAAGTAATGGTCTCTCTCAGCAATGTGGTGATCTCTCTCGGCAATGATCTCCGCTTTCTCCGCTTCCCATTCTGCAGTAAGGACTCTGGCTCTGGCATCTCTCTGATCTCTCACAAGGATTTGCCTCCTCTTCTCATCTTCAATGACCTTCGAAGCTCTGGCTAACCTCTCCTTGGTGATGTCGTGCTCCCTCGTGGACGACTCTAAAGCTTGGCTAACCTTACCATAATAAGCGGTATCCATCTCAAAGCGCTTCACCACAAGAGCATGTCTCTTATCCTGATCTTCCATCCTCCCTCTGATCTCCTGATTAGCCATCTGAACTCGAGCAACACTCATCTCCAATTCAGTCTTCTCCGCCTGCAGCTGATCCCTTGCTTTCTTCATCTCGAGGAATTCTTCCATACTGACAGAAGAAGGAGATTCCTCAATCAACGGATACCAAGGATCAACCATAGGAAATGGTAGACAAGTGAGCTCCACTCTCTTGCTGAGCCAGTCATCAAACGGAGGAAAAGACCTGTTATTAGCTCTTCCCCAAGAAAACTTGCCTTTCCTTTGAATGTTGCGCCATGCATCAGATACCTGCTTCAACCTGGCCTGATTGCCCTCAACCGGGAAGTACAAAGTTTCCTGAATCTCACTCTTGAGAGGAGGAACCTCCATAGTGAATCCCATTTGTCTCTTAAGAAGCGTCGGGTTATAATTAATGCAACCCTGAACTCCTATAAGAGGCACATTGGGAAAACTTCCACAACTGCAAATGAAATCTTGTCCAACCCCGCTACTGTGAGTCCAAGCTATGTCTTTGGCCCGCAAACCCATCAGCTTGGTCGCCCAATTGACCGTATGGTCGAGAAGAACAAATGCACCCCTGGAAGGCAAATATCCCATAAACCACTTGTATAGTAGCTGAGTGCAACATCGGATCAATCCCCCACGCCGCTTCTCATTCCTGTTATGGATCGAGTAATAGACATCTCCAATCAAGGTAGGGATGGGATTCCTCTGAACAAACAAGTGGATGGCATTAATATCCACGAAGCTCTTCTGATTAGGAAATAGAATAGTCCCATAAATGCTCACAGTAATCAAGGTACAAACAGCTTTCCAGTTACCCAACTCAGCATGCTCCTTGCACTTATTCTCTAGGAAACTCAGATGAAAACCAGGCAACTTCCCCTTCTCTTTCAGACTCCCCTTAATCATCTCCGGACTCAAATAAAGAGCACGGGAGATCCCACCAATATCAGGTTCTTCCTTAGTAGCATAGAAAGGAACCTGATTTCTGATCTGAATGCCCAAGATACCAGCATAGTCCTCCATCAAAGGCCCTAATAAGTAATCCGGGAAGACGAAACACCTCAAACCAGGGTCATAAAACTGGAGAAGAGTATGAATGGCACTCCTATCCCTGTCGGTGAGCCTGAAAACCATCTTCAGAATACCCCCATACATCTCACGAAACATCCCCACATGGTCGGGCATAATCAATGCTATCATATCCTTCAGCATACTGATCTCTAGATCAAAGAAACTGTAGACAACATCGTCCTTCAAACCGGGCCTCATATTTGAGTAGAGAAGTCTCTCAACCAGGATCTCAATCGAGAATGTCCCTGCATATGGATAAACATGTGTTAGATGCAGGTAAATGCAAAATGTGAATGATGTTGATGAATGAATGCAATGCATTGTGCCATCCTCCAAGTCATCTGAACATCTGTTGCACTGAAGCCTTGATCTCTAAACTGATCACAACCATCTGGAGGAATATGTAACCACAAATCCCACTCAGGGTTCCGAAATAAACGGAACTGAAATATACATCACCATCATCACCAGAGATTCTCTAAACAGATAACCATGAAAACCTCTGAACCGGCCCGGGGAATCCTGAAATAAACGGATCCCCACTGATAAATAACACGGACAAAACTCCGGCGTCTCTGAAATAAATGTCCATAAATCCGACTTATAAATAGGATTCTGATCAACGGAACCATTAGTCACCATCAAAGTCACCATCTGAACATGCACCTGTAAGAATAACCCTCCCCTCACAGGTAAATTCTAATCAGGTCATCCTAAGGCGGATAACGGTCTCGATAATCGGGCAAAGATGCTCAACGGGTTTGCCCTTTCGGGTGTGCCGTTGCAGCTCTCGTAAGATCATCTAAACCAAAGATCCGGGAAAGAACGGTCACCGAAGTCAATAGCTCAAAAGAGGTAACTAGACCAAAGTGGAATACTCCACAATGGAAAATCTCTCTCAGATGAACCTCGTCCGGCTTGTGGTATGTCACGTCGCAACAACATGCCCAACCAGCATGTGAGGAACGTGAGACCACACTAATCCTAGGTGTATACTCAGGCCTGGGTTTTAGCCCCACTTAGAACACCCACCCCAAATCACAGTACCCACCTGTACAGAGGACAGCACAATGATAGTATGATGCATGCAAACATTTATGCAAATATATACACAACATAATAATCATAAATGCAATAAATAGAGCAACACAAGCAACCTAAACTATCCTAGAGAGCGCTAGGAGAGACTCGCTTAGGGAAGATGGACCAGCAATAGGTCAACTTCTTAGTTCCCCAGCAGAGTCGCCAGCTGTCGCATCCGCGAAAAACAACCGGCGGGCTAAAACAAAACAAACAGAGCCGCCGCCGTGCGTTATTTATCCCGAAAGAGGGAAAGGAAACGCTCGAAGTAAATCTGGAAAAGACATGGTCTTGCGACCAAAGAGAATGGGATCGGGAGTCGGTTATGCGAAGGGAAGGTATTAGCACCCCTACGCATCCGTCGTACTCGACGGGATCCACGCTCAAAAGGAAAGAAAAAGGTTGCTAAAACTGCTCACAAACATCACACACACACACTGGAAACAACACAGGTGGAGGAAGAGAGGAAAGGGCTCGCTAGGATATCGCATCCTATGCCTACGTATCTCATCTGGAATGAGAATCAGAGCCACCGTAGTTCGGCTCACGCACGCCGAAACAAAACACACGCAAACAGGCAAACATGGAAACCGAATGCCAATCGCTGGACTTACATCAGACTCCGAACCAAACAAACCCACACTGGAAACCAAATGCCAATTGCTGGACTTATATCGGACTCCAAGCACACAACAATAGGATACGGAATGCCAATCGCTGGGCTTACATCCATCTCCTAACACACAAGAAGGATAACAAACAAACAAGTTACTAAGGAGTCTGGCACTCGAGCCTAGTAACTGTCAAGCAAACACACACAAAAAGAAAAAGGGTGCCCGGAGAGATCTCGTACGACCTCCTGCCTACGTACCTCATCTGGTATGAGGATCAGGGCAACATAGTTCCCCTTAACAGGGGAGAAACTTTCTCCTAACCAAAGACTGGGAAATGACAAACTAGAAGGGAGACTGACTCGAGCCTAATAGTTATCATGTATTCCACAATGGTCCTAGGTTGAGTTTTCTATCTAACTTGCACAGGCAGCAAGCTATCCTAAACAGGCAAAACAAAGCATACAAGCACAATAAACAATCATACACACAATTAGCACACACTATATACAAACAAAGTGGGCTCACACAAGGGTTAGGCTGTGAAACACAAGCCAACTGTAATCGGGTGTAATTAGCTCTTAACCCTAACATTGAGAGTTAGGGTGAAGCAGATGAAATGGGAAGTAAGGGGTGTGCCTCACAGCTCTTATCCCTGGCCTGGGAGAGCTTCAGATGATAGAAAGTGTGGGTTCAGAAAGTTGGAACCCTTCTACACATATGACTGACTCAACATAGATCTTGGGTTAATATCCACAATGCATCAACATGTAATGTGAGCAAAGGGATGACACACAGACTAACAGGAGATGGGTTACACATCTCTTTTATCTGTCAATTGCCTTATCAAAGGTCTTTTCCTGCTTGGCACAAAAATAAACAAACACAAGCATTGCCTCTTAAGGAGGACTTTAGACAGGTGCCTGACCACATAACAGGCCAGGTCTTCCAGACTACATGAAGTCAGTGAATTATACCTCAATTGGTTAAGCAACCAAGCAACAGCAAAAGCAAATTCAAAAGAACTTAAGCAACTAATGTACCTGAAAACAATCTAATTCAGTCAGTATACAAGCAACAAAAGTCAAACAGACAATGATCAACAGTCAACAGTTAACTGTACACAGTCAAACAAACAAACAAGCAATAAGTGCAAGCTCAACTAAAAGGAGCTAAAAGGCACCTACAAAACAAGTCAAAATTAGTCAAGATAAACCAAATAGTCAACTCAAGCAATGTGAATCAATTCCCTCATAGCCATATGCTTCTTAACCTGCAAACCAAGCTCAAACATGAGAAGCAAACCACTAGGACAAGGCCTAGGGTCAAAAAGGGAGAAATAATTCAAAACAGAACATGAAAATTGACATAAATCAAGCTTAATCAATTAGGAACAATAACCAAGTGGTCTCATATCAATAGCATCAACCAAGTTTATTTCACAAAGCACATAAGGCAAAGCATGCAATTTCAAAGCTCATTGAAGCAACAGAATGAACAAATGCATATTAATTCCAAAATGATTCAATAAATCCCAAGAAAAATCATGGCTAAACAGAACTCATCACATGATCAACATACCAAAATTCAAGGCATTCGGACAAGTTTAGGCATGACATTTAAATTCCCTAAGGCAAGGTATGCACAAACAAGCTCAATTGGACACAATTTGCTACATCAACTTCACACAAGCCTAAAACAGAATCCAAACATGATAAAGACATAAAACCAAAGCCACAATAAACTTCAGAGTGTCTAGAACCAATGTGCAAAATTTCAAGTTCATATGATAAACACCAAGCATTTCACAAATCATCTAAGTTCATGACTATCCAAAAGTCCACAAATGACTAACCAGCAAAGAAAATCCCAAACAAATCAAATATGCATCCAAAACTTCCACAAACATTCATGATCAAACTTAACATCCAGAAGAAGTATCATGCAAAAAATCAGATTATTTGGCATTGAATTGGCATGGCAAAGAAAATCCACAAGTCAAGCAAGCAAAGGTGTGACACACATTGTCACACCTACATTCATCATATCATAACTCCACAACCAAAAATGAGAAAAATGCAAACTCTATACCAAAATGACCATTGAGGTGTCTATTTTAAGCATGCAAAATTTCACAATCATTGGATAAAATCTCATCATTTCATGAAGCTTTTGGCAAGGTAGGTCAAGAAAGCACATACATACACAATCCCTAAGCCAAAACAAAATTCATGCGTGCACAATTTCTGGAAAAATATTCATAAAAAACTAGAAATCATGAGGAACATCATGCAAAAAACCACATCTCATTTGGATCATTAATCATGAAGTTATGAATTTTCCAAGTGAAGAGAAAAATAAAAATGCACATGAAAGCATGGTGTGAATGGCATGGAATAAGGAGATAAAATGCAAAGGCCATATATGGATTTGTCGTGCGCTGGGAATCGAAGGGAATGTGGATTTGAACTGTAGCGCGCCTTCACCATGAAACTCACCGTTTCACTTAAAGGCTAGGGACACGTGGTCCAATGCATGAAGAAAAACATGGAAACGCATGCAGATTACGCACGCTGAAGATCAAACATGAATTCTGGACAAAAACCCTAGGTGTTCATACGTGTTCATCATCATTTCCAGGCTCAAGAACAAATTGTCACAGAAATTGACAAGAATTACATCAGTAGATAGATCCTTCAACAAGCAATACGAATCTAAGTTCCATTTAACCTAACTCCTCACGCATCCAGAGATTCGAGCCAAAGAACATTCATTCACCAAACTTAAAATCAATGTTACTAAGTCATTTCAGCATGGATTTCAACGATCTAAAGTGCAGATTGATCACCAATGAAAGACCTACCATAAGCATATCATGATTTCAAGAATTGTGATGATCGATTTCTAACCTTAATTGAAGTGCAGAAGTGAAACACGTGGATTCAAGCTTTGCCAAGTCCAAACAGTCCTTCTTTAGCTCTTGGATGATGATTTGGATGAAGGTTTGGAGGTTGATCTTGCATAATTTGTCCAGAAAATCAAGCTGCCATGGATGAGCATAACTTGCAACAGTCCTCGAATCTTGAAGAAATCCTATGAATCTTGCTTTCAATAGCCTCAATTATGCTTGTGGATGAGAGATTGATCAAGAACAAAGCAATGTTTGTGAAGATTTTTGATGAAAAAGTGAGAGGAAAAATTGTGAAGATTTTGGAAACTAGATCTAGATCTGAGAATTATGCAATGTTAATGAAGTTTCTGTTATGCTTAGGCTATATATATGTTCTGTTAATGATGCACACTAATCATGATTAGGCAAATGTAAGTGAATTAAGTAAAAACCAAGTGTAAGTGCAAATGTGCAATTCACCCCTCATGCATGCAAATGTATGTAACAGTGCTCGAATCTTGTGTTACTTCACTTGGAAATGCTGTTTAAGAGCCAAGGCCAATGCTAGCAAGTGAAAACAATGCATATTTTTCAAATTAGACTTTTCCCTCCAAAATTCAAATGCAAATGCCAAAATTTTTGTAATGGAAATGCATGGTTTTTGATGTATGTTTTGGATAACTCATGTCAAAGTAGGAATGTTGCAAAAAATCCCACTCCATTTGGCCTTATGGTTCAAAAGTTATGCACTTGTGAAGTTCAAATTTACTTGACCAAGATTTGACCATATCTTCTCAACCACACATGAGAAATTCATGTTCGTGGACTTTTTGGAAAGGTGAGAGCAAGATATTCAACTTTCATGTTGGACAAAATTTCATTTGAAGCATTTTTGATGATGTAATCTTGAGGAGAAAACCTTTCCATTTTTGGCAATTTTGAATTACAAGTCACTTTCTATTTTTGGAAAGTTTTGTCCTGACTTTATTTTCTTCAATGTTGATGTTTGAAATGTCAAATGAGACTTGTTTGAACATGAATGAAGTGTTTCTAAACCTCTCCCACCTCCAAATCCATCAGTTGACTTTGGTTGACTTTTGTTGACTGATAGATGACTTGATCATGCACAGATGAATTTGAGCCCCAATCTCCTGATGAAATGGCTCCAAAATGAAACCCTAGCCTTCACAAGCTCCATAAAACCATGTAATGATCCCCATCTCAATGAAGACCTCATCTCCTTGACAAACCCTGATTGGCACAATGCAGATGATTAGGGTTGACCAGAGGTCAAAACCCTAATCCCAAGGAAAATGATCAAGCACAATGAACCTCTTGGTGATGATAAGACCATGATGATGGTGATGTACCATTTCAGCCAAGATAAAGATCAACCTCCTTGAGGAACCAAGAAACCCTAATGGAAGTACAATCCTCAGATGATTAGTGATCAATTCATGAGACCCTCAAGCTTGAATCTTTTAACCTCTTTATCTTCTGAGAAAGACTTAGGAGGATAACTTGCTTATTGTTTCCACATGATATGCAAAGATGCAATGACTCATGTCCTAAAAATGAAATGCAATATGCTAAGCTAGTCCCAAGAGAGGAGGGCACATTTTGAGGTGTTACACATAGCAAGTAACAAAATATCATCATCTATACTGCACATATACAACATATATAATTTCACCCACAAATTCGATTAAAATTATATTTAACCATAAATCATACCAAACATCATTCCAAATAGCAGCTAACAGAGCCTGATAATGCTCAAAACATCGGCAGAAGTCAAAAAATCAAAAAATGTCATTTATCATCATCAAAACAGGTATTTATGCCAACTGAAGGCCCATGGCAGGTTACCCATCACGAGCATGGCACCCAACATGGACATCATAACACACACTCACACGTCATCTCATGACAATTGGCTCAAAAAATGAGTATGTGCTTCATGACGAGTTATCCATCATGACCATGGTGGCTGTAAGACCCCAATTTTGGCCCTAAGATCCCTCATGGCCCATATCATCTCATGTCATGGCCTCAAGGATCACTGCATGCCCTAGCTCCCCTCCTAGTGGGTAGGTTGCCTTGTGGGTTGTTTCTTGATCACCAAGCATACTTTGCATTTGTATATCTTTGCTTTCATATGTTTATTAACCAAAAAAGTACAAAAATATTGTCAGTCTAACCTTGTTGCTTGCAGTTGAAGCAATCATCAGCAATTAGGTCAAAGACAGTCAACAGTCAGTCATTGCAGTGGATGGTGGCCATTCTTGCAGAATTTGGGCACCATGATCAATAATCAAGAGCTCATATATCTTGGGACATCATTTGAAGTCAAGTTCTCAAGGAATTAGGGTTTGGAATTCATCAGAAGTGGTTCAATCATACAAAACCCTAGAAAAGTCAACAGAAAGTCAAACTTGGTCAACTGTGGATTTAATCAGTGATTTGATGGATAGAATTGATTTGAAGGAGTTCATTCATGTCCCAATAAGCCTCATATATCATGTCAAACCTCATCATGGAAGAATTTGAAGTAAAATCAGAAATTTCCCAAAATAGAAAGTGGACCTGTAATTTTAACTGCCAAAAATGGAAACTTCTTGATCTTAAACTTACATCATGATACAAGCTTCAAATGAATTTTTGCCCAACATGAAAGTTGAAGATCTTGTTCTCCCATTTTCAAAAAGTCCAAGAACTCTCAAATCCCATGGATGGTTTGCAAGATATGATCAATTCAATTTCAAAAATTTGTGAACTTCAAATGGCCATATCTCATGAACCACAAGGCCAAATTTGGTGGGGTTTTTTCCTACAAACCACATTTCATCCCCTCTTTCCAAAAATTTAAATTTCATGAACCAAAACCTTGCCAATCAAAATGGCATTTTTTGACTTGTTTCATTTAAAATTCAAGTTTGACCAAAAGTTGACTTTTTGATTTATTGATTTTTACTCATTTTGGCCAATTGGAGCTTGTTTAGAGTGACATTTGACACTTGTTTGAGGCCCAAACTCGGGCAGACCATGCACCTCCTTGCCAACTTGGTCAAAATAAGTAAACTTGCAAATGGCTTCATTAGAGTAAATCCTTGGTAACACTTCATGAGCAGACATAAAACAGCAAATATAATGGTCATTTGCAGCCTGTTTTGAAGCCCAAATCGTGGCAGACCATACACCTTCCATATGCCTATGTTCAAAGTTAGCAATTTTGCAAATCTCTCCATTTGAACTAATCAAGCTTACCACTCCTTAAACCAAAGTTAAACAGACCAATATAAGGCATTTTCTGTCATTTCACAACCCTAGTTGCAGCCACAAACGCACAGCAAACTCTCTTCTCTCAAAAAACACTCTTCTTGCATTTTTGCAATTTCTGCAAAAACCTTGAAAGCACTCGAGCAGCCTTTGGTTTTTCATCACCTAGCCATCATTGTAAGCTCATTTCCAGCATGAAACCTCAACTGTAGCTGCAGCATTGAGTTCTGTTTCTTCAAGGCATTTCCATGGCAAGTGTAGATTCAAGGTGGAATTGAGTTGCTCAAGCTGATTTTCTTCAAGTTTCCTTCATTATCAACCATCATCTCCACCTGTTTGAGCTTGCATCACTCAAAACACAACTGCTTCCTCCATTTCTTCATAACCAAGTAAAATCTCGACTCTCTTTTTTCTCTTATCCATGCTATGTTTTTGATAGTCCTGGCCTTGCTGAGTATTGTGAACTTTATATCACTTGAATTGGTTAAATATGCTAGGAGAAATTTGAGTTTAAAGGTTGTTAGTCATTTTTATTTTGCAAGATTCCTTGATGATTAAGCTCGATTATTGTTAATGCTTGTTGGATTTATGATGCTGGATGTTTGATATGTTGATTGCCATGCTCGATTTCATGTTCTGGGTAGTTTCATTTTTCACGATTTTTGTTGGTTGATGAAGATGAATACTGTTGTGATAAACCCTAGTATTTTTCCAGAAATCCTGTTTCATGTACGCATGAGTGTTGGCTGCTGTTGTTATATGTTGCATGAACATTATGATTGTGTTGCCATGTGGTTTGCATAATTTTATTTGAAATTCGTTTTGCCATGATGACTGCATGAAGATGAAACATTGCTGCATAAACCCTAAGGGTTTTTGAACCCAGAAACATGAAAGCGATTGGCTGTTGTTGTTGGTTTTCTGCGAATTTACTGTTCCATTGAGGAACTGGCCAATCAGAACATTCTATTTTGTGGCCCTAAACTCTGCGTTTTGATAAGTAAAAGTGGTATTTACAAGCGTGCCATCGGTCAACATGTTTGACTCACCCATTCCATGTTATTTTGTTCATGTTGTCTCAATTGATTCATCAACTTATAAAATTCCTAATTCATTCATTTCACATCCAAAAATCATGAAATTTTTTCCATCATGATCACATGAATGTCTACTTTTTTATCATGATTTTTATTGAATTTTTGGTTGGCTGGATTTTAAATGGCTCTAGGTTTCTTGACATGTATGCTTAATTTGTACCTTTTGCCAATCCTTTTGTGAAATAATGAGGATGCATCCAATGACCCTGAAATTTTTTGTGGTTAATCTACACTCATTCATCTTCATTTTGATGTAAAGTTTGTGCATTTATCATATGTGGTGTGGGAGATATGATTTTTGGAAGTAGGGTGTGACAATTTGTGTCACACCAATGATATGCAAATTCATGATTTTTGTTCACATGCTTCATGACCTCCAAATGATCCAATTTTTTGCATGATTGTTCTCTTATATGTCTAGTTGATGTGTGAATTTTCCTGGATTTAATGATGCCATTTTCCATTTGTTTGAGAATTTTCTTCCCTGCCTAGTCAATTGTTGACTTTATGTGATACATGTTGCCAAATCCTTTGTGAAATTCTCATATCTTATTGTATGATCATGAAATTTCACATGTGCATACTAGACATCTTGAGCTTTGCATTGGTGTTGATCCCATACATTTCTCATCTGTTTTCAATTTGTTATGATTTTTTGAAGTTGATACATGTTTTGTTGACTTCTTTGTGCACATTTGAAATTGTGTTGACTTCCTGATTTTATTTGACTATCTTCCCATGATCCAATTGAGCTAAAATTTTATATGCATGCTATGTTATGGATTGTGATTGAGTATGATTTATTTCATGATTTTTGGGATTGATTATGTTTGCTTTTGAGCTTGGTCTTGCTGTTGACCTTTTGTGTGCCTCCTTTTGCCATGTTTTGACTTCTTTGGTCTATGAAATGACAATGATGCATGATATGAGTTTGAATCCAATTGTGCTTGCTTCTTAAATGATTGATTTTGGTTTTGATTGAATGTGGCTTGCTGTTTTAGATTTCTTATTTGTTTTTGACCCTAGGCTTGCCCTAGTGGTCCTTTGGACTTATGTTGAGTTCATCTGTTTCAGGTTGAGCATAGTGCTTCAAAGAAACCTTGCCAATTTGGTTGAGTTGGATTATATATATCATGTGCTAACACTTGTTTTGTAGGTGTGACTCATATAGTTGAGTCTTGTGCTTTGCACATTGGTCCCTCTGTGGTTGACTGTTGTTTATCCATTCCTTTTGTTTTAAACTGTTGAACTGTTTACTAATTGGTTTGACTTTTTCAGGTACTTTAGTTGCTTAAGTTCTTTGAACTTGCTTTGCTTTGCTATTTAGCAATTGCTTTTGAGGTATAATTACTCTCTCTTCATGTAGTCTGGAGACCCGGTCTGTTATTTGGCCGGGCAAACTGTCTGAAGTCCTCCTTAAGAGGCAATGCTTGTGTGTGTTTAAAATTGTCCCAAGCAGGAAAAGTCCTTCAAGTAAGGCAATTGGTAGATCAAAGGGATAAGTAGCCTATCCCCTATTATTCAGTGAGTCCTCTCTTTGCTCCCATTACATGGTTGAAGCATCGAGATAAAAACCCAAGATCTATCGAGTCAATATGTGGAGAGAGTTCCTACTTTCTGAACTCCCACACTTTCTGATATGCTCTCCCTGATCAGGGATAAGAGCAATGAGGCACACCCCTCATCTCCTTTCATCTGCTTCACCTTAGCCTCTCAATGGCAAGGTTAAGAGCAAATCTTTGACCCTATTCCAGTTGGCCTCAGTGCCTAACCCTCTTGTATGAGCCTCCTTGTTTGGATATAGAGTGTGCTGATTGATTCTCATTGATTGATTGATTGCTTCATATGCACATGTTTGCTTGTATGCTTCATGCATTTTATCATCATCATCAATTGCCATTAATGCATAATCATCTCATTTGTCTTTGTGATATTGTCATTGTTGTTTACCCATTGAGGACAATTGTAAGACCATCCATTGGCCATTGCTCCTATGATATGGAAGTGAGTTGTAAGACCATCACCTTGGCCACTCATCTTATCTTTGCTTGATGCATTTGATTGTATGTGAGGATGCAATTGTAAGTCCCTGTAAGTTGGCATTTGCTTTCCTATGATCACATGTTGCTTTGTTTGTTTGTATGTGAGGATGCAGTTATAAGTCCCTGTAAGTTGGCATCTGCTTTTCCTGTGATCATAAGTTGGTTTATCTGTTTGTATGTGAGGTTACAATTGTAAGTCCCTGTAAGTTGGCATTTGTATTCCTAGGACCATACTGTGGAGGTTAGAGTAAGCCCAGATAGATTGGCATTTGACTTCCATGTTTTGCTTCTGCTTGTTTATGTGAGGTTGCAACTGTAAGTCCCTGCTAGTTGGCATTTGCTTTCCTATGATCATATGTTGGATATTGGTGTAAGCCCAGACAGATTGGCATCCGGTATCCAAGTTTCATTTTGTTTTAGGAGATTAGTATAAGTCCATTGAGTGGCCTCTGATATCCATTTCTGTTTTAGGAGACTGGTGTAAATCCATCTATTGGTATCCGGTATCCGCCTTTTATTTCTTTGTTTGAGGAGATTAGTGTAAGACCATTGAGTGGCATCTGATATCCAGTTTTATTTTAGGAGATTGGTATAAGCCCAGTGATTGGCATCTGATATCCGCTTTTTGCTGACTTTCTTGTTTGATTGTTATTACCCATTGCTATTCCAAAGGACACACTTGAATCATCTGCTATATGATTTCAAGAAGTGAACCTTCTAAGAAGTTTTACTTTCCATCCTCATCCATTCATCATTCATTATGTCCTAGACCTTTTCACACATTACTCTCAAACTTGACATAGATATTGTGCAAACATCTTCATGTTTTCTAACTAAAAACCTGGACCCCAAGTCCTTGACTTTTTTTCAAACTCCATTTTCATAACACTTCTTTTGAATCAATCTTAATCATACTTTGACTTCATTTTCATAAATCACAATCAATTAATTTCACTCATTCACTTATTTTGGCTTTGTCCATTGTTAATCTTTTCATGCATTAGCCATAGGTTTCAATTATCTTTGTGGTTGATGTAAATCTTGCCTATCCTTAGTGAGTCGACAGTAAGACTTCCGTACTGAAAACAGGGCTAACCCCTCTAGTACGTCGAAGCTATCCTCGCATGGTGGATGTTGTTTTTGGTCGAGTGTTCTCCCATTGATAATGAAAAGCCTCAGTGCTTGTGTTTAAAACTGAATCCACCAACTTTTGGAAATCTTTTAGCCGAACTACGGCGTTTTGATCCTTACCTTTGATGGAAGGTACGTAGGCAGCGGGTTCATCCGTTCAAACCCAATAAAAATTGTATATTCTTTTCTCATCATCCCAATCATGTTTGCACAATACTTATGTCATAACAAATAACAATCTTTTACAACAAGTGTGAAAAGGGCTCCCTAGGAGTACCTAGGACGTAGTGGGTGCCTAACACCTTCCCATTGCGTAATTTACCCCTTACCCAGACTCTCTGATCTTTTTATTAGTTTTCTACGTGTAAAACTTCTTAGGCTTTTGTTCGCTTTTTAGCCAGTCCTTTGGATAAATAAAAGTGCGGTGGCGACTCGAAATTTCATTGTATCTCTTGCTTATGATTTAATCGATAAATCATATAGCGACGAATACACCGTCACAGAAAAGTGGCGACTCTGCTGGGGAAATCTCACCAGAATCCTTGGTGGTACTGCCTACTTTTCACCCTTGTTGTGATATATTGTTATTTGTTATATGACATATTTTTGTACAATTTGGGATCACTGTATTGATTGTAATGTGTGAATTGCTTGATATACATTTGCTGTTTGCTTTGGTGATCTGTGAGATGAGTTCTGTACCCGAACTCGAGTGCACTCTAGGATAGGAGAATGGCATAGTCTTGTTGACTGGTGTGGAGTATTCCTTAGCCAGTTGACTTGCGAGTCCATTCACTTGGTGGAGGTCATGTTGGATTAATAATGTCACACAAGTTATTTGTGGTTAGGCATTATTCTTTCAATCATGTTCCGCAGAAGCCAAGGACCTTAGTTTACCAAACCCATCTTGGCCTATTTTTAGGACCGTAGTGCGGAGGTCGTTCAGATGTCAGTTCTGATGCGATTGTCACGCGATACTACACTCATAAGAGTTTCTCTTGAGAATATTCTTGGAATACGAGTATTCGTTCCTCCGATAATATTCGAAAGATGGAACGATGATTATGGGAACCTCTGATAGAACATGTCTGGCAGGTTTAAACCCTAGTACACTCCCTTTGGGTGATCCTTAACCGAGACTCCATGCTCGTGACTCTCAACAAACCCGTGATTCGTGGTTGAGTCGTTCAAACATTGTTAATATCAATGGATCCCGGATCAGGTGTAAAACCTAAAATCCATCAAAGCGGCTGGTTGATATTAAGAATGTTAGAACCGGTTCATGTACCGTTAATATCAATGGAACTTGGGTGTCGATAAGGTGAAAACCTAAATCCACCAAAATGGATGATTGATATTAGGGATACAATGAGCTTTCCCACGACCTTTGTTTGGCGTGCTTTGTTTGATCCTTGAGTGTGATTGTTGCATTCATGCATTCATACATTCATCTGCATTCATGTCATCAGAAAAAAAAGAAAATTTTCAAAGAACTCAAAGGAGTTTATTTGCAAAAATTTTCAAAACATGGAAAAACCGAAAAAAAATTTCACCTGATATATCTGATGAGATATTCTCAGATACGATCAAAATGCTTAAACATTTCAAAGTTTGCAAATAAAACCCTCGGGTTCCTTTGATATAAAAACAAGCATATGCATAAACACTTCATGCATCATTTGCATAAGCAGGTGTTTTGTTCCGGTCTCCCGTCCTGTGGTCTGACCCTGCGATCTTCATTTATTTTGAAGACGCACTTTGCCAGTATTATACCAGAGCCAACTCTGCCAGATTGATGGATCATCCTGAGCAAGAAGGTTGTGAACTCGAGGAGAATTTGCCAGACTAAGCACTGTTGATGGATTTATTCCTGGTTAACCGATCCCGGGCTGGCGTTGGCTACTGTTCTGGGGCATGCAATGAGCAAGGTTTGTTCGCAAGTGGAGGATTCATCCATGCCGATCAACCTGAAGAAGAGGCTGCTGTTATCTTGGAAGAGGATGCAGAAGATCTGAACAATTTCATCATTCCTGGTGGTGTCTGCCACAATTGGGTCGCTGTGGATGTTCCTACGGTCATTCATAAGTCAACGTGATTTGTTCACTTTGTTTGAAACCCTTCTCCCATGCCAAAAGGAGAAGTGATGACATTGTTGGCAAAGCATTTTAATGCAATGATGTTTTCATTCAATTAATGCATTGTTAAACATTTGTTTTTCCATTTGTTTTCACTTTTTGCTTTTGCATGAAATCAGTGATCACAAAAAACCCTGAAAAACAATAAAAAAACATTTTTTCATCTGCATAAATGATTTGCTTGTCTAAAATTCAAAAGCTTTTCATTATCTAGAATTATTATGCAGGGATTTCTAAACCCATTGAACATAATGATCCAACGCCATCTCCCAATCTTGAAGTCCTTGTATCTGAGGCGGAGGAAGATGATGTTGAAGGGGATTCCTGATGAGATTACCCGCCTTCTTGAGCACCAAAGGAGCTCATTCAGCTGTATCATGAGAATCAGCAAAACAGTCAAACTGGGGCATCAAAAAAAATAAATCAAAAGTCAGGAAAAAATTTTCAAAATTTTTTCCATAAAAAAAGAAAAATCATACCCTCAAGTCCCTAGTTGACTGATGCTGAATGGATTCAAAGTCGTTATGACCAATTGAATTTGATCGAAGAGAAGCGATTAACTGCCATGTGTCATGGTCAGTTATATCAGCAGAGAATGAAGAAAGCATTCGACAAGAAGGTCAAGCCTCGTGTGTTCCGAGAAGGTGACCTTGTGCTCAAGAAAGTTTTGTCTTTCGCGCCCGATTCCAGGGGCAAGTGGACTCCAAACTACGAGGGTCCATATGTTGTTAAGAGAGCCTTTTCAGGCGGTGCTTTGATGCTTACAACAATGGATGGGGAGGATTTCACTCGTCCTGTGAATTCAGATGCAGTCAAGAGATACTTTGCCTAAAAAAAAAAAAAAAAGTATATGCAAATGAAAAAAACAGAATAGCTCGCTAAGTTGAACACCCCAAAGGGCGGCTTAGGCAAAAATGAGCGTCTCGGTGGAGAACCCGCAAGGGTAATCCAGGCAAAAATTAGAGACTTGAAAAAAAAAAGAATATTTGCATCCCGCTAGATTGAGTACCTCACTCTGGGGCAATCTAGGCAAAAAATTAGGGATTTGGCAAGTAACTGCATCCTGACAAGACTTTCTGTTCGTCAGTCGTCATTTCGTCAGAAGATTCTCGATTCGTCGTCAACCGAAGCTTCGGATACAGCGAGATTCAAATTGGTAGAGAAAGGATCATTATGTTCAATGTAGCCCTCTTCCAATATATATCACTGATTTCAAATTTGTACAGATCTATGGAGTCTTGCCATTTGCAGGCTACCATTCTATCAAATCAATTTGAGCTTTTTATCCAATTATTTGCACTCTTATTTGTTTCAATTCAACAAATGTTTTGCATGTTTTAAATTGATAAAATGTCATTGTTTTAAACAAAACAAATCTTTTCAAAATCATTTTTTCAAACAAAGTGAACATTCACAAGATTGAAAGGATACTCAAGAATATCTCAGTGCTCTCCCGAGGGTGGCATGATTCCCAACAGGTAAGACATTTGTGCGTATTCCTGGTTTGGTTGTATCTTCTTTCTTCAGATCTTTGTTGGGGTTGTTCCTCAAACAGATTTGTTGTTGGGGTTGTTCCCCAGTATAGTCACAAGCAGAGTGTTGTTGAAGACTTCGTTTTCTCCAGCAGCAGTTTTCCCAGCATGGGTGCTTTCTTGTGAAGTTTCGGCGGTTGATGGTTTGTCATCTTGGTGCCCCGTTACTTTCTCCAGTGGGTCGCCTGCCCCAGACTTTATTTGCATCCTCAGCACAGTCATGAGTATAGCTGTTGATTGATATTCCCATCGGAATCGCGAACAGAGTTGTTGTCACTCTTCCCAGTGCAGTTGCCAGCGGAATTGTCTGTTTCCTCAGCACGATCGCTTTCTTTTTGAAGACTTGGTAAGTCAGTGGTTTGATACCCGGTACTTTACCTTTTCCCCGGCGAAGTCGTCTGCGGAATTGTTGCTATCTCTCCATCAGAGTTTTTCTCTTCAGCAGAGCAGGATTTATTTTCCTATTCAGTGGTTGATTGGGTTGATATCCCAGTATTTCAACCATCTTTTCCTCAGCATAGTCCGCAGAGTTTTTGTTGTGGCAGTTTCGCCTGTTGAATACTTTTTCAATCCCCAACATGGTCGGATGATGGCTCTAGCCTCCAGAGAATGGATTGATTTCCTGACTGTTTGTGATCCCCAGTAGAGTGGCTTATTGCAGAATCTACTTGTTGTGATCAGTTTGCTATGTATATTCTCCCCAAGTGGAGTGGTTCGTTGCAGAATCTACTTGTTTGATCTGTCCTCCCTCAGTGGTTTGTTCCCCAAGAGAGTAGCCGACAGTTTTCCCCAATAGAGTTGCTTATGCAGTTAGATTCTATTTGGATGATATCACTCTCTCTCAGCGGGTATTCCCCCAGCGGAGTTGTGTGGAGTTGCTTCTACAGCAGTTCGTGCTTGTGCAATGCACCTTTTGTTTCTCAGTTGACACTGAGATCCCCTGCAGATATTTTGGGTTTTCTCTTGTTCCCCTACAGATACGTCTTGGTGGCTGTTTTGCCCGTTGTGACTTTCTGTACCCTGATTGGGTCGTCTCCTGATATCTCCGATCCTCTGCTTCTTCAGCAGTACCTGCAGATCTTTGCTTTACAGCATGTAGATCTCCGCAGATTGGCTCTCCAGCTGGTTTGTTCCCCTGGAAGTATAATACCGGATGTTCAGTTCCTGAACTCGTTTGTGTTAGAATTGTCTGTTTTGTCAGCATTCATCAAACATAAATCACGCATATTCATG
This sequence comes from Lathyrus oleraceus, assembly GCF_024323335.1. NCBI lineage: Eukaryota > Viridiplantae > Streptophyta > Magnoliopsida > Fabales > Fabaceae > Lathyrus > Lathyrus oleraceus. The sequence goes on from NC_066585.1 coordinate 338,952,635, forward strand.
CATATTCATAAACATTCAGATATTCATGTTGCATTTCTTGCCATATATCTTTTGTTTGTCGTGTCTCCTGCTATGGTGATATAGATCTCTTTACAGATCTCCCCAAGCAGATGTCGGGTGTTATAAATCTCTCCATATAGAGTCAACCCCATAAGCAGAAAATGTTTGTCTTTCCTTCTGCAGTTCCCCACCGAGATATATCCTCGTGGATGACGGTTTCTTCCGTTTACTCCCAACACATATATTGGGATGGATGTTCCTATTTGAGTTATATCCTCATTAGGACATGTCTTGATTCAGTCCGTCTTTTCGGATCATTCCCGAATTGGCTATTTGTCAAAAGTCTTGTGCTTCCCAGTGGGTTGTTCCCCAGCGGAATGTTTTTGGGCCTCTACCCTCATAACTGGTAGTTATAAGTCCTACTTTTCCTGGCTTTCTTAACAGAATTTGTGGTTATACACCTTTTATTCTCCAGCCAGAGTTTTGGTCTTCTACCTCATACCCGGTAGTTGTAAATCCTATTTTCCTGCTCTTCAGCAGTTTGTGGTTTGTTATAAACCCTATTTTGGTTTCCCGTGCGGATTTGTGATTTGTTTTATCCCCACGCGGAGTTGTTGGTCTTCTACCCCGTATTCGGTAGATGTAAACCCTAATTTTGTGATTATCTTCATCTAGTCTTTGATGTCGATTTTCCTTTGCTTGGATAAGTTGCTCAGATCAACACTTATATCCCTAGCGAGTCTTTGATGGATAATTGCCATATGCTAGCAATTTTATCCCCAGTGGGTCCTTCCACCATTTGCTAGTGATTTGTTCCCCGGATCATTGGTTGTATACCAATACATCCCCAGCTAGTCCCTGTGGATAATTGCCGGATGCTTGCAAATTATCCTCAGCAGATCACCTTTCATTTACCCTTTTGTTGGTAATGTCTGTTGCTCCCTTTCGATTGGTCATCATTATATACCTAGTTTGGTATCCCGATGCCTTTCTTTTCGGTTGATTTATCCTTTATTAACCCAGTAACCGGTTGTGGATAATCTTCCATGCGAGTATATTATTCACGGTCTGCCGGTAATGAATAATATGTCTCATGCACTCTTCAGTCGAAGCCTTTTGCGTTTCCCTGGTCGAGTAAGATTCGTTATTTTCCCTTTGTGGAGTCGAATATTCTTGTTGTTGGATAATTGGCGGATGCTTGCAATTTATCCCTTTGAGTTGTCTTTCGTTTACCCGGATGCTTGGTATCGATTGTCTCTCTGTTTTGGATAGTCACCTATTATATACCCAGTAACCGGTATCCCTGGTGTCTTTTCCTTTCGAGTGTATTATTCACGGTCTGCCGGTAATGAATAATATATCTCATGCGCTCTTTAGTTGGAATCCTTTGTTGATTTTCCCCAACTGAGCAAGATTCGTATTCTTTGTAGAATCGAATATCCATCCTTTAACCAGTTTGTGTTTTGGATGATGAGTGTTTTGGAAGTGGAATCCAATTCACGTTTTCGGTAGATCACCTATTATATACCCAGTAACCGGTATCTCTGGTGTTTCTTACCATGCGAGTTTATTATCTACGTTCTGACGGTAATAGATAATATATCTCATGCGAGTATTCTTATCCACGGTCTGCCGGTAATGGATATTGTATCTCATGCACTCTTTGGGTTTGTGTCCCCAGTTGAGTAAGATTCGTTTTCCCGTTGTGGATTCGAATGCCCATCCTGTAAGTCGATTTGCTTTTTCAAGCCCTCCTTTCGGATGATGAGTGTTTTGGAAGTGAAATCCAATTCACGTTTTCGGTAGATCACCTATTATATACCCAGTAACCGGTATCCCTGGTGTTTCTTACCATGCGAGTATATTATTCACGGTCTGCCGGTAATGAATAATATGTCTCATGCGCTCTTTGGTTGGAGTCCTTTGTTGATCTTCCCCAGTCGAGTAAGATTCGCATTCCTTGTGGAATCGAATGTCCATCCTATAAACAAGTCTGCTGTTCTAGCTTTCTTCAGGGTGATGAGTGTTTTGGAAGTGAAAACCAATTCACGTCTTCAGATCTTATCCTATAAACAACCCAGTAACCGGTTCAGGATAATTTTCCTTTCGAGTATATTATTCACGGTCTGCCGGTAATGAATAATATGTCTCGTTCACTCTTGGGTCAATCCTTTTTTGCTTTCCCCTCAGAGTAAGATTCGTATTCTTTGTAGAATCGAATATCCATCCTTTAAACAAGTCTGCTGTTCTAGCTTTCTTCAGGGTGATGAGTGTTTTGGAACACACACCAATTCACGTTTTTTTGTCCATCCTTAAACAAGTCTGCTGTTCTAGCTTTCTTCAGGGTGATGAGTGTTTTGGAACACACACCAATTCACGTTTTTTGTCCATCCTATAAACAAGTCTGTTGTTCTAGCTTTCTTCAGGGTGATGAGTGTTTTGGAACACACACCAATTCACGTTTTTATATCCATCCTTTAACCAGTTTGCGTTTTGGATGATGAGTGTTTTGGAACACACACCAATTCACGTTTTTTTTGTCCATCCTATAAACAAGTCTGCTGTTCTAGCTTTCTTCAGGGTGATGAGTGTTTTGGAACACAAACCAATTCACGATTTCAGATCTTATCCTATAAACAACCTACAACCCGGTTCAGGATAATTTTCCATGCGAGTACATTATCTACGTTTTGACGGTTATGAATAATATATCTCATGCACTCTTTTGTCGAACACTTGGTTTGTTTCCCCAACTGAGTAAGATTTGCATTCTTTACAGAATCAAATATCCATCCTATAAACAAGTTTGCTTTCGCTCTCTTCAGGATGATGAGTGTTTTGGAACACACACCAATTCACGTCTTTGGTCGGTCACCTGTTACATACCTACAACCCGGTATCCTTGGTGTTCCTTCCTGTTTTTTTGTTACCCTTATACCGATAACATCTCATTTGTTTGGTGCTTCCTCAGTGAAGTTTTCTTGTTGCTTCTCCCCCAGGAGTCAGCTTGTGTCTCTCCAATGGATTTATTTTCCTTTGGAATTCTTTCCCCCCAGTGTGAGTCCTTCACTCCCCAGTGAGTTCTCCAGTCTGTTTTCTGTTTCCCTAATCAGAGTCGTGTCTTGTTCACGCTGTGTCAGTTTTGTTTATTCCCAACTAGAGTCTTGTCAGAGTCTCTGTTCCTGGTGAGTGTATTACTCCGATGGATCGTCTTTTCTTCTGTGTGAACCATATTCCCTACAGAATTTGTGTCTTTTGCATACATACATTTGCATCATGAGGTCTCTTAGGGACCAAAATTTGTCTCATTACTGTTATTTAAGCCCATTCTACCGCGTCGAGATGAAGATTTCTAAACTTCACTTCTCCGGCTAGAATGACCTTAAATAGGGGCATCTGTAAGACCCCAATTTTGGCCCTAAGATCCCTCATGGCCCATATCATCTCATGTCATGGCCTCAAGGATCACTGCATGCCCTAGCTCCCCTCCTAGTGGGTAGGTTGCCTTGTGGGTTGTTTCTTGATCACCAAGCATACTTTGCATTTGTATATCTTTGCTTTCATATGTTTATTAACCAAAAAAGTACAAAAATATTGTCAGTCTAACCTTGTTGCTTGCAGTTGAAGCAATCATCAGCAATTAGGTCAAAGACAGTCAACAGTCAGTCATTGCAGTGGATGGTGGCCATTCTTGCAGAATTTGGGCACCATGATCAATAATCAAGAGCTCATATATCTTGGGACATCATTTGAAGTCAAGTTCTCAAGGAATTAGGGTTTGGAATTCATCAGAAGTGGTTCAATCATACAAAACCCTAGAAAAGTCAACAGAAAGTCAAACTTGGTCAACTGTGGATTTAATCAGTGATTTGATGGATAGAATTGATTTGAAGGAGTTCATTCATGTCCCAATAAGCCTCATATATCATGTCAAACCTCATCATGGAAGAATTTGAAGTAAAATCAGAAATTTCCCAAAATAGAAAGTGGACCTGTAATTTTAACTGCCAAAAATGGAAACTTCTTGATCTTAAACTTACATCATGATACAAGCTTCAAATGAATTTTTGCCCAACATGAAAGTTGAAGATCTTGTTCTCCCATTTTCAAAAAGTCCAAGAACTCTCAAATCCCATGGATGGTTTGCAAGATATGATCAATTCAATTTCAAAAATTTGTGAACTTCAAATGGCCATATCTCATGAACCACAAGGCCAAATTTGGTGGGGTTTTTTCCTACAAACCACATTTCATCCCCTCTTTCCAAAAATTTAAATTTCATGAACCAAAACCTTGCCAATCAAAATGGCATTTTTTGACTTGTTTCATTTAAAATTCAAGTTTGACCAAAAGTTGACTTTTTGATTTATTGATTTTTACTCATTTTGGCCAATTGGAGCTTGTTTAGAGTGACATTTGACACTTGTTTGAGGCCCAAACTCGGGCAGACCATGCACCTCCTTGCCAACTTGGTCAAAATAAGTAAACTTGCAAATGGCTTCATTAGAGTAAATCCTTGGTAACACTTCATGAGCAGACATAAAACAGCAAATATAATGGTCATTTGCAGCCTGTTTTGAAGCCCAAATCGTGGCAGACCATACACCTTCCATATGCCTATGTTCAAAGTTAGCAATTTTGCAAATCTCTCCATTTGAACTAATCAAGCTTACCACTCCTTAAACCAAAGTTAAACAGACCAATATAAGGCATTTTCTGTCATTTCACAACCTAGTTGCAGCCACAAACGCACAGCAAACTCTCTTCTCTCAAAAAACACTCTTCTTGCATTTTTGCAATTTCTGCAAAAACCTTGAAAGCACTCGAGCAGCCTTTGGTTTTTCATCACCTAGCCATCATTGTAAGCTCATTTCCAGCATGAAACCTCAACTGTAGCTGCAGCATTGAGTTCTGTTTCTTCAAGGCATTTCCATGGCAAGTGTAGATTCAAGGTGGAATTGAGTTGCTCAAGCTGATTTTCTTCAAGTTTCCTTCATTATCAACCATCATCTCCACCTGTTTGAGCTTGCATCACTCAAAACACAACTGCTTCCTCCATTTCTTCATAACCAAGTAAAATCTCGACTCTCTTTTTTCTCTTATCCATGCTATGTTTTTGATAGTCCTGGCCTTGCTGAGTATTGTGAACTTTATATCACTTGAATTGGTTAAATATGCTAGGAGAAATTTGAGTTTAAAGGTTGTTAGTCATTTTTATTTTGCAAGATTCCTTGATGATTAAGCTCGATTATTGTTAATGCTTGTTGGATTTATGATGCTGGATGTTTGATATGTTGATTGCCATGCTCGATTTCATGTTCTGGGTAGTTTCATTTTTCACGATTTTTGTTGGTTGATGAAGATGAATACTGTTGTGATAAACCCTAGTATTTTTCCAGAAATCCTGTTTCATGTACGCATGAGTGTTGGCTGCTGTTGTTATATGTTGCATGAACATTATGATTGTGTTGCCATGTGGTTTGCATAATTTTATTTGAAATTCGTTTTGCCATGATGACTGCATGAAGATGAAACATTGCTGCATAAACCCTAAGGGTTTTTGAACCCAGAAACATGAAAGCGATTGGCTGTTGTTGTTGGTTTTCTGCGAATTTACTGTTCCATTGAGGAACTGGCCAATCAGAACATTCTATTTTGTGGCCCTAAACTCTGCGTTTTGATAAGTAAAAGTGGTATTTACAAGCGTGCCATCGGTCAACATGTTTGACTCACCCATTCCATGTTATTTTGTTCATGTTGTCTCAATTGATTCATCAACTTATAAAATTCCTAATTCATTCATTTCACATCCAAAAATCATGAAATTTTTTCCATCATGATCACATGAATGTCTACTTTTTTATCATGATTTTTATTGAATTTTTGGTTGGCTGGATTTTAAATGGCTCTAGGTTTCTTGACATGTATGCTTAATTTGTACCTTTTGCCAATCCTTTTGTGAAATAATGAGGATGCATCCAATGACCCTGAAATTTTTTGTGGTTAATCTACACTCATTCATCTTCATTTTGATGTAAAGTTTGTGCATTTATCATATGTGGTGTGGGAGATATGATTTTTGGAAGTAGGGTGTGACAATTTGTGTCACACCAATGATATGCAAATTCATGATTTTTGTTCACATGCTTCATGACCTCCAAATGATCCAATTTTTTGCATGATTGTTCTCTTATATGTCTAGTTGATGTGTGAATTTTCCTGGATTTAATGATGCCATTTTCCATTTGTTTGAGAATTTTCTTCCCTGCCTAGTCAATTGTTGACTTTATGTGATACATGTTGCCAAATCCTTTGTGAAATTCTCATATCTTATTGTATGATCATGAAATTTCACATGTGCATACTAGACATCTTGAGCTTTGCATTGGTGTTGATCCCATACATTTCTCATCTGTTTTCAATTTGTTATGATTTTTTGAAGTTGATACATGTTTTGTTGACTTCTTTGTGCACATTTGAAATTGTGTTGACTTCCTGATTTTATTTGACTATCTTCCCATGATCCAATTGAGCTAAAATTTTATATGCATGCTATGTTATGGATTGTGATTGAGTATGATTTATTTCATGATTTTTGGGATTGATTATGTTTGCTTTTGAGCTTGGTCTTGCTGTTGACCTTTTGTGTGCCTCCTTTTGCCATGTTTTGACTTCTTTGGTCTATGAAATGACAATGATGCATGATATGAGTTTGAATCCAATTGTGCTTGCTTCTTAAATGATTGATTTTGGTTTTGATTGAATGTGGCTTGCTGTTTTGGATTTCTTATTTGTTTTTGACCCTATGCTTGCCCTAGTGGTCCTTTGGACTTATGTTGAGTTCATCTGTTTCAGGTTGAGCATAGTGCTTCAAAGAAACCTTGCCAATTTGGTTGAGTTGGATTATATATATCATGTGCTAACCCTTGTTTTGTAGGTGTGACTCATATAGTTGAGTCTTGTGCTTTGCACATTGGTCCCTCTGTGGTTGACTGTTGTTTATCCATTCCTTTTGTTTTAAACTGTTGAACTGTTTACTAATTGGTTTGACTTTTTCAGGTACTTTAGTTGCTTAAGTTCTTTGAACTTGCTTTGCTTTGCTATTTAGCAATTGCTTTTGAGGTATAATTACTCTCTCTTCATGTAGTCTGGAGACCCGGTCTGTTATTTGGCCGGGCAAACTGTCTGAAGTCCTCCTTAAGAGGCAATGCTTGTGTGTGTTTAAAATTGTCCCAAGCAGGAAAAGTCCTTCAAGTAAGGCAATTGGTAGATCAAAGGGATAAGTAGCCTATCCCCTATTATTCAGTGAGTCCTCTCTTTGCTCCCATTACATGGTTGAAGCATCGAGATAAAAACCCAAGATCTATCGAGTCAATATGTGGAGAGAGTTCCTACTTTCTGAACTCCCACACTTTCTGATATGCTCTCCCTGATCAGGGATAAGAGCAATGAGGCACACCCCTCATCTCCTTTCATCTGCTTCACCTTAGCCTCTCAATGGCAAGGTTAAGAGCAAATCTTTGACCCTATTCCAGTTGGCCTCAGTGCCTAACCCTCTTGTATGAGCCTCCTTGTTTGGATATAGAGTGTGCTGATTGATTCTCATTGATTGATTGATTGCTTCATATGCACATGTTTGCTTGTATGCTTCATGCATTTTATCATCATCATCAATTGCCATTAATGCATAATCATCTCATTTGTCTTTGTGATATTGTCATTGTTGTTTACCCATTGAGGACAATTGTAAGACCATCCATTGGCCATTGCTCCTATGATATGGAAGTGAGTTGTAAGACCATCACCTTGGCCACTCATCTTATCTTTGCTTGATGCATTTGATTGTATGTGAGGATGCAATTGTAAGTCCCTGTAAGTTGGCATTTGCTTTCCTATGATCACATGTTGCTTTGTTTGTTTGTATGTGAGGATGCAGTTATAAGTCCCTGTAAGTTGGCATCTGCTTTTCCTGTGATCATAAGTTGGTTTATCTGTTTGTATGTGAGGTTACAATTGTAAGTCCCTGTAAGTTGGCATTTGTATTCCTAGGACCATACTGTGGAGGTTAGAGTAAGCCCAGATAGATTGGCATTTGACTTCCATGTTTTGCTTCTGCTTGTTTATGTGAGGTTGCAACTGTAAGTCCCTGCTAGTTGGCATTTGCTTTCCTATGATCATATGTTGGATATTGGTGTAAGCCCAGACAGATTGGCATCCGGTATCCAAGTTTCATTTTATTTTAGGAGATTAGTATAAGTCCATTGAGTGGCCTCTGATATCCATTTCTGTTTTAGGAGACTGGTGTAAATCCATCTATTGGTATCCGGTATCCGCCTTTTATTTCTTTGTTTGAGGAGATTAGTGTAAGACCATTGAGTGGCATCTGATATCCAGTTTTATTTTAGGAGATTGGTATAAGCCCAGTGATTGGCATCTGATATCCGCTTTTTGCTGACTTTCTTGTTTGATTGTTATTACCCATTGCTATTCCAAAGGACACACTTGAATCATCTGCTATATGATTTCAAGAAGTGAACCTTCTAAGAAGTTTTACTTTCCATCCTCATCCATTCATCATTCATTATGTCCTAGACCTTTTCACACATTACTCTCAAACTTGACATAGATATTGTGCAAACATCTTCATGTTTTCTAACTAAAAACCTGGACCCCAAGTCCTTGACTTTTTTTCAAACTCCATTTTCATAACACTTCTTTTGAATCAATCTTAATCATACTTTGACTTCATTTTCATAAATCACAATCAATTAATTTCACTCATTCACTTATTTTGGCTTTGTCCATTGTTAATCTTTTCATGCATTAGCCATAGGTTTCAATTATCTTTGTGGTTGATGTAAATCTTGCCTATCCTTAGTGAGTCGACAGTAAGACTTCCGTACTGAAAACAGGGCTAACCCCTCTAGTACGTCGAAGCTATCCTCGCATGGTGGATGTTGTTTTTGGTCGAGTGTTCTCCCATTGATAATGAAAAGCCTCAGTGCTTGTGTTTAAAACTGAATCCACCAACTTTTGGAAATCTTTTAGCCGAACTACGGCGTTTTGATCCTTACCTTTGATGGAAGGTACGTAGGCAGCGGGTTCATCCGTTCAAACCCAATAAAAATTGTATATTCTTTTCTCATCATCCCAATCATGTTTGCACAATACTTATGTCATAACAAATAACAATCTTTTACAACAAGTGTGAAAAGGGCTCCCTAGGAGTACCTAGGACGTAGTGGGTGCCTAACACCTTCCCATTGCATAATTTACCCCTTACCCAGACTCTCTGATCTTTTTATTAGTTTTCTACGTGTAAAACTTCTTAGGCTTTTGTTCGCTTTTTAGCCAGTCCTTTGGATAAATAAAAGTGCGGTGGCGACTCGAAATTTCATTGTATCTCTTGCTTATGATTTAATCGATAAATCATATAGCGACGAATACACCGTCACAGTGGCCGTCATGGAGATGGCGCCTAACATGGCGATAGAGCCGACTAGTGACCTATAGAATGCATAATTTCATTTATGTGATGGAGTTCACATTAGAACTTCGTTTTTCCATTTCACGCACTTAAATCAATCAGAAAACAACATGGAATCAACATATTAACATCACACAACCTATATCTATCAATTAGCAAGCATAATTATCAATTATTCCCCATTTTTATCATGATCCCAAAAACCTTCAAAACCCAACAATGGTGAAAACATATAAACACATTAAAACAGAAAGTCTCATACATGCATTTACACGAATTTCGTTATGAAAAATATATTACAACACCAATTGATTAGCAAATTTTAGATTAACATATAATCAAAATAAAACATGCATAATCATACAAAGTCTATTGGATGTTAATGAATCCTTAATTCTACCCTTAAGCATATACCCATTATTGAATCCATTCTCCCCCTTACCTTAGTTCCTAGAAAGAAATCTAAAATTTGAATTGGTTTGAATGTTCTCCTCTCTGCCAAAGCTCAAAGTTCTCCCTTTTCCTCTAGCCTCTTTTCCAAAGTTTCTATGTACCGACAAAACTCTTAAACTTAGGTTATGTTCCTAATTTATATCATTAGGGTTAATCTAGTTGAAATTACAAACTCACCTCTCACTTACTAACATCCTCTCTCGTTCCTCCCCTCTATTTCTAATAATTCACACTTTGGCTCCAAACCTTCTATTTTCCCATCTAAATTAAATAATTTAATTAAAATATTATTATTTAATTATTAAAATAGACTCTAATAATTCTAGCCTACCTTTACAAATCTCTAATGACTCTCTACACTCCCACTTCAAGGTCACACACCCCTAACACCCATATTAATTCAATTATCGCACATGATAATTAAATTAAAATTAAATCATGAAAAAATACATAAAATAACAATTCAAAAACTGGGGTGTTACAAGTCTCCCCCACTTAAATAATTTCTCCCTAAAAAATTAGCTTAAGTAAATAGATTCAGATATGACTCCCTCAACTAGCTCTTAAGCTCCTGAGTCACATTCCCACCAACCGGTCCTCCCCAAGCTACCTTCACCAAGGTAATTTCTTTACCACAAATCTGCTTCACTCCTCGATCCTCTATCTACATGGGTGATGCCTCAATAGTCAGGTTATCTCTCACCTGTACATCACCCACTTCGATCACATGAGACGGGTCTGGAATGTATCTCCTTAATTGAGACACATGAAACACATCATGAAGATTAGAAAGCAATGATGACAAAGCAATCTGATAGGATACTTCTCCTATCCTCTGCAAAATCTATTACAGACTGATGCAACATAAAGTGAGATTTTTAGATCTCAATGCTCGACCAATACTATTTACGAGAGTAACTCTCAGAAACACATGCTCCCCCTCTTGGAACTCAAGTGCTCTCCTTCACTTATCATGATAGCTCTTCTGGCAACTCTGTGAAGCTTTAATCTTCTCTTGGATCACTTTGATCTTCTCAATGGTTTGTTGGACAATCTCAGGTCCAATCACAACACCCTCTCCCGACTAATACCAACATAAAGGTGTCCTACACCTTCAACCATACAACTCCTCAAACGGTGCCATTCAAATACTCAAATGGAAACTATTGTTGTATGTAAACTCAATCAACAATGTCATACCCCAAATTTTACCCCTAAGTTTCATAGCATCTTAATCAAGTATTGCATTCATACTTTTAATTCATTAATACCCTAATGTGATCACAAGTATGAATCTGAAGGATAATTGCCATACAAGGTGCAGCGGAATTTAAAAAATTCTCCATTTAGTGATCCTTACGAATGGGCATGATCAGTGATAGAATCGTTACCTCTTGTGGCGATCACGAACATTGAACAATGACAACGTCTCTACTCAGTCCACACGAACAGATTCCTTCAATCTCAGTGCTAGCTGGTACGAATGAAGGCTATGAGTGAGAGAGAGAGAGGGAAACAAAATTCCAAGTCTTCACTTGAGTTGAGTCTGAGTGATAATGCTTCTACCCAAGGGTTCTATTTATAGAACCACTTGTGTGGGCTTCAAGCTAAAAAGCCCACTTAAGTGTGTTTTGGCCCATATCTCATAATATGCCAAAATCACTTAAGTATTTGGTACCTTATCATATTTCGTCTCCCACTTACGTGCATCGTAGCTTACGGTGTTTCTTAGTTACTCTATTTCTCATCAATTCGTCCTTGTGTGTGACCCTGTAGGTTTTCGCGACGTTGGCAATTATATTAAATCACACATTTAACATAATAAACAGTGAGCGGTATCTAGCAACACATCACTGCTACCCAAGTCACGAAAATGTCATGTGATCTGACAAAACCTCCTGTGATAATAATTATGTGTATAATTATCCTTTTGCCCTTATATCTATATTGAACACAAGGTATAGACCGTGTCATCCTTGTCCAGTTCAATATTAGGCCCATAGACATTTATCCTGTTATGCAGGATGGGAAAATTCCATCTAGGTCACTTATGTCCCTCAGCATGCTTCGTGGAGTACCCATCAACTGTCTTTATGGTTATCCAGTTACAGACAACGTTGGATCAGCAATAAAGCACTCGACTCTACATCTAGGATCCATAGTGGTTTCAGGTCGAAGAGTGGTATACACCATTATCACCATGAGAATAACTTATGACACTTTGCATAACTTTCTATATAGTATTCTCATAGCGGGTCAATCCGGTATAAATATTACTCTTAATATTCATACCTATGTTTAAGACTTGATAACTCTTTATCCATGATCCATGAGATGTGATCATCAATCTACAAACATAATAGTCTTAATGCTTTAATGTTGTCCCACTTCACAATAAAGCTCGACTACGGATACTTTAAGAATAGTGTCCCTATGTTTAATGTGCTCTCATGATCAAGTCACACTTGATACATTAAACGGACTATCTATTCTAGGGACTTTATTAAACAAACATAATAAAGAAAAAGCCTTTTTATTATTAATAAATAATTCGATACAAGTACCAAAAGTATTGGCCTCTAGGGCTTACACCAACAGAATCTACGTTATTTTGGTCTTGCTAACCTCTCCTTGGTTGTTTACTCAAGCTAGGGTTTAGTATCTCACTCATTGTATCACCCATTACTTTGCTTTGTACTATTACTTGTGTTATCTTTAAATTTCTTGGTCTCTTATCACTATGTACTTGGCTCAAAGGTATGTACATTTCATTTGCATCATTCATCATTAACTTCATGCATTTAGATAGATTTTGCTCTTGTGTTGTGCTTGTATCTTTTGTAGTTAGGGGGTGCAAGGTTTGAGAAATTTGAATATCAAAATAAAGGGAATTATGGTCTTAATTATTAAAGGTTTATAATTTGGTATTTAATATCATGATGTGCATGGATCTCAACATCATTTGGTCATTATTGGCGCAAGTCATCATAAGGAATTGCTTCATTGGCTCTAAGACTTGATAGGTTGACTTCCAAAGGTCATAATGTTTTCATCAAGAAAGCTATGAATGTGGTTATTTTTGCCTTGGACTCTAATCTTCATCATCTATAAATTCTGTTCAAATGTCAAGAGCCAATTATGGATGAAAAACCATTTTTGAAGGCAAAACATCTCAAGTTGTCTACGGTTTGACCCGATTTTCAAGTTGAACTTCCCAAGGTCATAACTTGGGAAATAAATATCATATGGAGCCCATTATTTTTCTCATATGCTAAAATTGAGACCCTCTACAAGTTTGATTCATTGTTTAATAAGATATTTTGCTTGGTTTAGCATTTGACTTTGAAGGTCTTCCTATTCAGTGCCTTGATTTTTGCCCACCTTCAATTGACCATAACTTGGTCAATTCGCATCCAACTGGAGTGGTTATTTTCACCATATCACATTTGATGACATCCATAACAAGTTTTCTTTTGATCCCAAAATCCAATTTTGAGTGGAAACCCATTTATTTTGGGAAAGCATTACAGGTCATCCTTGGTTCCTTATGATTTTGAGCCAAACTTCAAAACATCATAACTCCTTCAATTTTTGTCCAAATGAGGTGTTTATTTTGGCACAATCAATATTACAACCATTATGAACATTTGATCTTCACACATCAAAGGCCATGTTTGAGTAGAAAAGGGTGAATGAGGTCCATACATTATATATCATTTTTCCAACTTCACTACCCCATAACTTTCTTAATTTTGACTAAAATAAGGTGGTTAATTTTGCTATGATCTTATTTTCCATTATATATAACTTTCATTTATTGTCAAAAATCCAAAAATTCATAGATCAAGGACTTGTAGTGCAAACCTCAAAGTTGCCAAAATTGTCCAAAAGTGAAAAAATGAGGTTTTTATCTAAAGACTTTTTGGGCGTTTTTCCAACTCAAACACCGCACAAATGGTTCATATGACTTATGTTCATCATTGTTTGAGGTTGATTCAAGAAAAACTCAAATTGACCACCTTGTACCTTGCATTTCAAGTTATCCATTTATGTCACATAGCCATTTTCCAAATTACACACCTTTGAGCTCAAATTTTTGTGTCATTCCATTACATGTCAATTATATGGTGTGTGTGCATCAATGTGTGCCATAATTGAGGGCTCAAACCATGACATTTCTCCAAACCCGAGTCATAATGTGATTTTTGCCAAAAACTCTTTTCTCCCAAACCAATCAACCTTGCTCCAATTGGACCTCAAACAGATCATGAGAAGCCCAATTGCACTTGCTGTTTTCACTCATGCATGAGCTGCACCATTAATATGTCCCATATTTCTCATTTTTGCATTTTTTCACCTTTTTGAAGCAAGTGACAAAATGACCAAGGGCAAGGACAGCTGGCCACGATTTTGATTTAAAACAGACGAGGGAGAGTGTAGTGTGTCTGCACATACCATTAGCAAAGGTATAAAGGCCATATCACCAAAACTTGATTTGCAAGATTGTGCAAAATTACGTTTTACCCTCTAACCTAATTGAGGGTATTTAGTAAGTGATAAACACACCCCCTATAAATAGAGGCTTATGCACTGCCATTCTCAAGCTCAGAAAGCCATTGAACCTCTGCAAAGTTTCTTACTAAACCTCTGAACTTTGAATCGAGTTTCAAATCTCAAGTATCCTCAAGCTATTCCTTTGGCTCAACAAGGTTCTCTAAAGTATGGTGGAGGTGTGACAACTTGAAGCAAGCAAAATAGTGGCCTGTATAGGAAGAACAAGTTCTCTGAAATCAGCCACTCAAGTGATTTTCAAGAAGTATGAAATCTGAACCAAACCTTAAATTTCTTGATGCCATGTTGTTGAGAATCTGTTCCTGATGATCAACATAGCTTTTAATTTCATTTTCATGAACTGAGTGGAATTTAATCTTGATTTTCAGTTTAGGGTTTCATTTTGTTCCTATCTTCGATTGGCCTTAATGAGTACTCATAAATGATTTTGGATTCCACCATCTTACTCGCCATAAAGTTCTAAGCAACTTTGCTTCTTTGAGTTTTACATTTTAAGTTATTTTTATTTTTTCCAGAAACCGGCCACCGCCCATGGTGGTCCGGTCGCCTTCTCGGGCGACCACACGTCCATCCCTCCAAAATTCAAAAATGGACCAATGAGAGTGTAACATGTGGTCCCTCCAAATTTCAAATTATGTTGTGTTCTCATACGTTAAGAACACGCGTTATGGCGGGCTTACATTAGATCCATTGGCTCACACTGAGCCACCTTATTAATGAGGAAAAGGGTCAGATCTGCGCGTGTGCTTACCATAGACCTTGCTCCCTTATTTTCCACTAGATTACATTTTAATTATTTTTGTTATTTATTTTAATTATTTTGTTTATTTAATATCTCTCAAACCCTTTGGAATTTTGAAAAATGTCCAACATGAAAGTTGTTTGAAATAATTTTCTCTTCCATAATATGTTTTTTGTTTATTTTACTGACCAATAGAAAATTAAAAATCATTTTTCTTTTTTTTTAAGTATTATTTTTAATGTATTTAAATCATAGTAATTTCAGATTACATGATAAAAATACCAAACGTTTTGTGTATGATCCTTATATAATAGGTGACACTTTTCCTTCTTTGAGCTTTCTATTTTGAAGCATTTTTTCATTTAGTTTGATTTTTAGGGTTTATTATCCATTTATTTCAAAAGTTTGAAAATCCTAAGTGTTTCAAATGGGTTCATAAATGGTATATAGTTACACTTTTGGATTCCTTGGGTGATTGGTGACATTTTTTATGTTGGTCACTTTTTCATTTGAAGCTTATTTCTTAAAGTTCAAAATTAGGGTTTTCCTTTTGCCCTTTTTGCTTGATTCAAGTTGCAACTTGTCCTTGATAGATGATCAATATTAAATAATTGAGTCCTTGGTTTTAATTTGATATTTGGAGACTTTCTTATTTTGAAAGTTTTTTCATTTGAACCCTTTCTCAATTAGTTCTCATTTAGGTGTTGATTTTGATGTTTATGTTTGTTTTTGACTTGAAATGGACCTCCAATTTTGATTCTTGATTTGTGATTCCATATTGATGTTTGTATGACATTGTGGAACACATTTGCTTCTGTCTACTTTGCATTTTTTGGTCCTTTTCATTTTCCCTTGATTTCATGTTTGATTTGACCTAATTTTGGCATGTTTAAGTAACACATTGTATGATTAGAACCATAACTTATTTGATACTCATCAAGAATGAAATATATGAACATTATTGATTTTCCATATTATTATGCTTTATTTCCTCTTCTAAAATGTTGATATCATGTTTATATCTTGCACCTTTGATTCAATTCTCAAGGACGTTGTAGATTAGAGTTTATACCTTGCTAGCATGCCTTGTTAACATTCAAGCACCTTTTTAGAACCCGATTACTTATCTCCTAAACTTATAGCATATACCTTGTAGGATGGGGGTTTGACATTATCCACCTTGGCTCCATGCTTGTGATCCTAAGCCAATAACGTTGCATTGTATGTTCATGCATTCATGTATCATAACATCCTTTATCCATTTTCAAGGAAATATTACTTGGATTATTGCAAACTTGGACAAAGAAATTCCCTTGAAATACTATATCGGTTTGTCCCTCGATGTCCCTTCGATAAAAAATACCGGTACATCCCTCGGTTGTCCCTCGGATTGATGTTACGCCGGTTTGTCCCTAAAGGTTGCGATGTACGAATTATTTTCCAAGTTTGCAATAAATCGGGTTGTGATCCTTGAAGATGGGTAAAGCATTTGCATTGAAAATTGTCAAAAAACTTTAGTTATCATTTTAGTTTCAATGATTCAAAAGCATACTCTTTTGTAAACTTCTCTCATTTATTTAGAGGATGTCTTTGGAAAAAGAAGCTAGGAGTCAGTTCCAGTTCAATTTCCCCGTTCCAGATCTGTCTCTATTACAAGACTTGGCCACTCGTATGGAAGATCATGATGGTTTTAGGAAGAGGTATGGAAATATCTTATCTTTGATGAAAGTGAAAGTGGATAACATGGCTTTGAGGGTTCTTTCACATTTTTATGGCCCAACATATCATTGTTTCACTTTCTCTGATTATCAATTATCCCCGACTCTCGAAGAATTCGCTTACATTGTGGGAATTACGATCCGTAACAAGGTCCCTTTTATTGGAGGAGAGGAGGTACGAAAGTCCTATGTTATTGGGGAATCTCCACATGTTCCAAAGGGCGAAGTAGAAAATGGCCTCACCACTAAAGGAGGAATTTCCGGTTTCCCCATCAAGTATTTAGTGGAAAGAGCTTCACATTATGCCAACATGGGGAGTAATGATGTATTTGAGGCAATCTTGGCCTTGATGATTTATGGGATTCTACTCTTTCCAAGCTTCAAAGACTTTGTCGATATGGATGCTATTCGGGTTTTCATGACTGGTAATATGGTTCCTACTCTTCTAGGAGATGTCTATTACTTCATCCACTTTAGGACCGAGAAGAAAGGTGGATGGGTCCGTTGTGGTGCACCTATATTGTACAAGTTTTTTATTTCGCACTTGCTGCAGTCCACTCTCTACAACAAGGAAATCTCATGTGGTCAAAAAAGCTTATGGCTCTTACTATTAGGGATATAGTATGGTACAATGTGACCTATGATATTGGGATGATTGTAGTGAGTTATGGAGAATTCCCTAACCTACCTCTTATTTGTACCAAGGGAGTTATTACCTATAATCCATCTTTAGCATACTGTCAGTTTGGCTATTCCTGGATGATAAGCCTAAGTCTGTTTTGGTTACTCCTGTTATCATTCGAGAAGGTGAAGAGAATGTGAATATTAGAAGGGATGTTGTGAAGGCTTGGTCTCATATTTCTCGTAAGAAAAACTCCGAGTTAGGTCCTCAAAACTGTGTGGCAAAAGAGCCTTATACCACTTGGGTTAAAAGTTGGGCTTCCAAGTACAAAATGCCATACCTACCTCCACCACCTCTGGGTAGCGAGCTCGTGAAACCTGCTCATGACTCTTTTGAGGAATTCAAGAAGCTAAAGGAAGAGAACGCCCAATTAGTGAAATATAGAGACATTTGGGAGAACAAATTCTACTTTGCTAATGGGGAATGTGTAGGTGCTTAATTGGCTGCATTATATGGTAAAACACTAGCTGGTTACTAATGTCTTGACTGATGTCATGACATGGTATGTATGTGTGACTACATTGTAGGTTAGAATATCTAACTGTACTCTGATGTCTTGACTGATGTCATGACACACTTGAGTAGTTACTGCAGGATTAGCTAACACAGGATTTATTGAATGTCAAACTGGATGCTGTGACATTCATACCTGTCAGCAGATACTAAGGAATAGAACAGCTGGTGTTCTGTTAGAACTTAGTATTTATTTCCAGTCTGGTTATCAAGGAAAGACCAGACCTGGCATAAGGCCTACTGACTGAATGTCAAACTGGATGTTATGACATTCATCATTGATAGCAGCTACTGAACATTAGACAGAGTGGTGTTCTGCTATACTTCAGCATGTTACTTAGTCTGTTCTTCAAGAGAATAACAGAACTAACTTAAGGCCAAATGTGTAAATGTTAAATTGGACACTTTGACATTTATTAATGTAAGCTGTTACTGTAGTATGGTCATTTTGATCATGTACAGGTCAGCAAAATTGTACAGTCTGTTTTCTGGAAAAACAGACTCAGCATATGGACCTTGATGTCAAGCTGAATGTCGTGACATTCATTCCTGACAGCATATGCTATATTGTAGGTTGTTCAGTTTTCTGTTTCAGGTTTTTCTCAGGCTATTCTTCAGGGATTCAACAGCTGAGAGAAAATCCAGGAAATCAACAACCAAGCTACATTTAATGAACCTAACAAATAGCCTATTTGTTAGTAACCAAAATGTTGAATTTATGGGAACTCGCGTGACCTTAAATTCAGGAGAATACAGGTGCAAAAGCCCAGGTACTGCAATATAAAAGGAAGGCGTTCCTTCATTCAGTTTCGGGGATTTTGAGGCGTGAAGATTTTGTGTGTCCATCATACTTCATTGCTGTATTTTTGTGAGTCTTGTATTAGACGTATCTTGTAAGCTAAGCCATTATCAAGTAGATGATTGTTGTGGCATAGGGTGTTCATTGAGTTGTAAGTGTTGTGTCGCTCAAAGCTTTTAAGCGTGAGTGCTGTGTATCTTGATTAAAGCTGTGAAGCACAATCAAGAGTTGTTTGAAGTGTGACTTCAAATTGTCTTTAATATTGATTAAAGGTAATAATCACTGAGGTGATTGAGGGGGAGTGAGTAGGAACTCTGATCTTAGTGTAAGATTGAAATTGCATTGGGTAGGGATTAAGTGATAAGTTGTAAACGGGTGAGTTTATCTTTGAATTAATACTACTAATAGTGGATTTCATCCCTGGCTTGGTAGCCCCCAGATGTAGGTCATGTTGGACTGAACTGGGTAAACAATTACTTGTGTTATTTACTGCACTTACTTTTAAGTTCTGCATAATTCCTGTCTGTGCAGAATTGGATGTCATAACAACCCGTGTGACATCTAAAGTCTGATAACTAGAATTTCAGAATGTTCTAAACTCCGTAGTCAACTACAAGAGAAGGAAGATGTGATTGTTTGACAAAGGGTAGCTTTAGAATAAGGGGTCGCCAAGAGGAAAAGGCTGGATAGAGATCTCAAGGCATCTTGGTTTACTTTCGATCAACACAAGGAGAAGCTGATAAATATCGAAGGACTTCTTGGACAAGTATTGGAAGAGAAGACCGCTCTGAAGGCTGAGTTGAAGACTAGGCCTAGGGTTCCTTGATTTGTTGTATTTCTGTTTGTACTTTTCTTTATTGCTTTTATTTATAATCACTTATTGTATTTCCTTGTAATGCAATGTTACTTTCAGTTTGAAAGAAGTTTGTAAATGTTTAAAACTTATCAAGTCCTTGAAAGTAAGAAGTGATAAAGTAAAAAGAAATCATGTGCATCCATGCATCATTTGCATCATTTATTGTCATATTTTGTCAAAATAAAATACTTTTCAATGGCCTCATTCTTTTCTATTCTCTTCTTCAGAAGTGCCTGCTACCCGTCAGAGATATCCAACAAGAGCTAATATTCAATTAAGGATGGATGCACTCGAACAAGCAAACTGTGAACTACATGAAGAGATTTTCACTCTCCGAGCCAGCTAGGAGAAACAAGCTGCATTGATTGAAACCTTGATGGCAAGGTTGGAACTTATAGCTTCAACTCCTTTGTGTAAAACCCTGTCTGTTCTGGTTGTTTCTATACTACTATACATATTACAATTCCTATCATAACTGTGGTTACTGCTACTACAACTACCAACTTCGGTATGTCATCCGGATTTGCTTACTCCTTTGGCCATCCTTATGACCCTCCTCATGGATTTCAAGGATTCACTCCTCCGCTAGAATTGACTTAAGGATTTCCAACCGGTACTTTTAGTCCCTATGGTCCTTATGGACCCCAACCTCTGGTTTCTCATCCGCTCACTTTGCAATACTATGGCGGTAATCCCTATGGAGCTCAACTTTCCATGCTCTTTGGAAACCCTGACTATACTGTATCACCTGCTGATATGGTCACTTACCCTCTTTAAGAGGACCCCGCTAATTTATATCATGGCCCGAGCATCCACTCAGAAGCTGCCGAGGACGCAATACAAGGTCAAATCCAAGCTCTTAGCAAGAAACTGAATGCCCTCTAAGGGAAGGATCTTTTTGGCAAGAACGCGGGCGGGATGTGCCTCGTTCCCAATGTAAGGGTCTCTGCTAAATTCAAGGTACCAGAATTCGAGAAATACAAGGGCAATACTTGTCCTCAGACGTAAATGGTCATGTATTATAGGAAGATGGCCGCCTACACAGATGATGACAAACTCTTGATTCACTACTTCCAAGACCCTTTGTCCGGTGCTCCGTTAAGATGGTATATGAGCTTGGAGCGTGCAAAAATACAAAACTTTCTTGATCTCGGTGAGACATTTATGCAACACTATAAGTATAATTTGGACATGGCGCCATATCGTACTCAATTGGGCAACATGTCCTAAAAAGAGCGCGAGTCATTTAAGGAATACACACAAAGGTGGCGGGAAGTTGCTGCCCTAGTCACTCCGCCTGTTGAAGAAAAAGATTTGTGCAAACTATTCTTGAGGACCCTAGACTCCTTTTACTATAACAAATTCATTTCTAGCATGCCTCGTGACTTCACCGAGATGGTGGGGTCCGGTGTACAACTCGAAGAAGGGGTAAAAGAAGGAAGAGTGGCTCGTGATAATTCAGCACCTGCTAGTGGCACCAAAAAGTTTAGTGGATGGAAGAAAAAGAAAGAAGGAAATGCTAATGCTACTTTCCACCACCGACCAAGCAATAGAAGACAACAACATCAACCAACTTCCCAAGCAGCTCCAGCTCCACAAGTGCAACATCCTATGTCAGGCTACTATCAACAACCCTTGTTAGCCGCAGTGGCACCAGGGGCACCTACGATGCCAAATCTGCCCTTGCCACCGCACCCGATGTTCCCCGTTAATACTTCACCATATCTGTAGTTGCCACAATAATATCAGCCTTATCCATAGTATCCACAACAACCACCACCTCAGTATCAGCCGTAGCGGCAACAACAACGACATCAACGAAGACAACAACCATCTACATCTGCTACTCAGCAAAATCCACGTCCCCCGAAGACTCAATTCCAGTTTGATCCAATCCTGATGACATACACTGATCTACTACTTTCTATGCTCACCCAGAATCTCATAGAGAAGCGTGCCACACCACCAGTGCCTGACAAGTTGCATAGATGGTATAAACCTAATGAACGTTTTTCTTTCCACTATGACACGCCAGGGCATGACACTGAAAATTGCTTTGTATTCAAAGGAAAAGTCCAAGAACTGGTGAGATTGGGGATGATTAAGTTCGGTGACATGCCAAATGTGACAACTAACCATTTCCTGGGCATGGGGTAGTAAATATGATTACCGAAGATGAAAACTTGATTATGGATATCCTGAAAGTAAAGACTCCATTAGTGCTTGTGCACCTCAAGCTGTTCAAGGCCGGTATTCTAAAGCAAAATCATGAGAAGTGTTCTGTTTGTCTGATAAAGCTATACCTTGGGGGTACGAGCCCACTGTCACCATGAATGGTGTTAAGAAACCATTGGTCAACAACAAAGTTGTCACTAATATTGTCGATGCAAGTAGTCTCACAAGAAGCGGTAGGATTTTCACTCCTGCTAATCTTAGAGGTGGTAAGGCTGTGGTCGAGAAGCCTGACAATGGTAAAGCTCCATTGATCATTCCTGAGAGTAGACCCATACAAGATATTGAGGCTGAAGAGTTTTTGCGCCTGATACGAAAGAGTGATTATAAGGTGGTGGATCAATTTATTCAAACCCAATAAAAGATATCTGTTACGGCTTTGCTCTTAAACTCTGAAGCGCACCGCAAGGCTCTCTTGAAAGTCTTGGGGCAAGCCTATGTAAATCCAGATGCCACGATTGATCAGTTTGACCATGTATTTGGAAACATTACGTCTTACAACACACTAAGATTTTATGACAATGAGTTGCTCGCCGAGGTGAAAAAGCATAACAAAGCTATCTACATATCCATGGGATATGAAAAAGATTCTCTTTCACATGTTTTGGTTGATACCAACTCTTCTTTGAATGTGATGCCAAAGATTACTCTTGCCAAGTTGTGTTATATTGGTGCTGATATCAGACCAAGCGAGGTTCTTGTGAATGCTTTTGATAGTTCTAACAGGACTGTAATGGGTGAAATTATCTTACCAATGATGGTTGGTTCGCATCAGTTTCAAATTCTCTTCCAGGTGATAGATATTAATATTGGTTACAGTTGTCTGCTTGGAAGACTGTGGATTCATAACGCATGCGCCGTCACATCCACCTTGCACCAAAAATTGAAATTCATCCAAAATGGAAAGCTTGCTATTGTTTATGGTGAGCAAGTCTTGATGATTAGTCAATTATCTGCTTTCATATACATTAACGTAGAAGAGGATGTTGTCATCACCCCGTTTCAAGGGCTTGATATTGCAAATGCAGTGCGAATTGAGGACCTCAATGAGGAGGATAACGTGGGAACTTCTATGGTATCTTTGAAATATGTGCAATAAGTGGTGGCCGTTGGCCAAACCTCGGGTTGGGGAATGATTGTGCAACTCAGTGATAACAAAGACCGTAGTGGGTTAGGGTTTAATCCTTATGAGAAGTCGACCCAGGTACCGAGGACTATTCAAGAGGTGAAGTTAATTTCTGAGACATTTAGAAGAGGCGGGTTTATGGACCATTCATGTGCTATCCTACAAGATGGTGCGGATGAAGGACCAAACTTTGTAACGAGAGGAGGATCAAGCTAGAGGACTCCTAATTGGACATCTATAGATATTCCTGAAGTCATGCATGTGTCAGAGTAATATGTTTTGCTGTTTTTTTCTGTTTTTCAAAAGTTGCCCTCTGCTCTACTCAAGGCAGAGGTGTTTTTGTTTGGGCTTCATGAATTTTGTTGCAACTCTTAATAGCATAAATAAAAGTTCATTTTGATTTCAATTATGTCTTTTTCCTTTTTGTTTTATTCGGAAAAATGGTAAAGAAAATAAAACTTTCAAAAACATAATGAGAAACTTTTATTTGCATGTGCAATTTATTTCAGCCAGTTTCTAAAAATAAAAAACATAAATGCATGTGTAGATTTCTTAATAAACCAATTGAACGCAATGACCCTGCACCCTCTCCTGACTTTGAATTCTCAGTGTATGAAGCAGAGGAAGAAGAGTTTGAAGAGATCCCAGATGAAATTTTCGGATTGCTAGAACAAGAGGACAAAACTCTTGAGCCCTACAAAGAGCCGATGGAATTGATCAACTTGGGTACCAAGGTAGATAAGAAGAAAGTGCGAATTGGGGCATTACTCGACTCTAATGTGAAGCACAGGTTGACAACACTGCTAAGAGAATATGTTGATGTGTTTGCTTGGTCCTACCAATACATGCCAGGCTTGGACACCGATATCGTTGAACACAAGTTGCCACTCCGGCCCGAATGCCCACCTGTGAAGCAAAAACTAAGAAGAACTCATCCTGACATGTCCGTCAAAATCAAAGAAGAAGCACAAAAGCGGTTTGATATTGGGTTTCTGATTACATATATATATTCCCAATGGATTTCCAACATTGTGCCTGTGTCGAAAAAGGATGGAAAGGTCAGGATGGGCGTGGACTATAGGGATCTAAATAGAGCCAGCCTGAAGGATGACTTCCTTCTACCTTACATAGACATGTTGGTAGACAATATTGCGAAATACAGTTTCTTTTCGTTTATGGATGGTTTCTCCGGATATAACTAGATCAAAATGGCACAAGATGACATGGAAAAAACAACGTTTATCACCCCATGGGGAACATTATGTTATAGAGTGATTCCTTTCGGATTGAAGAACGATGGTGCAACGTACTAGAGGGCCATGACAACCCTATTCCATGACATGATGCATAAAGAGATTGAGGTTTATGTGGATGCTATGATAGCCAAATCTCAAACAGAGGTAGACCATTTTGATCATCTTTTGAAACTGTTCAAGCGCCTGAGAAAATATCAGCTTCATCTAAATCCCAACAAATACACATTTGGGGTACGGTCTGGTAAGTTACTCGGTTTCATTGTCAGTCAGAAGGGTATTGAGGTAGACCCCGATAAACTAAAAGCTATAAGAGATATGCCTGCACCAAAGACAGAAAAACAAGCCCGAGGCTTCGTTGAAAGGTTGAATTACATTTCTAGGTTTATATCAAATATGACTGCAACCTGCTCTCCGATCTTCAAGCTGTTGAGAAAAGATCAAGCCGTGGTTTGGAACAAAGACTATCAAACTTTTGATAAGTTCAAAGAATATTTGTAAGAGCCCCCCATCCCGCTCCCCCCTGTTGAGGGAAGACCTTTGATAATGTATCCTACCGTGCTCGATGAATCCATGCATTGTATCCTTGGTCAACAAGATGAGATGGGTAAGAAAGAGCACGCAATTTACTATTTGAGCATGAAGTTCACAGACTGTGAGACAAGGTACTCGATGCTTGAGAAAACCTGTTGTGCACTAGCATGGGCTGCCAAGCGCCTCCGCCAATACATGGTGAATCATACTACTTGGTTGATCTCGAGACTGGATCCAATCAAGTATATCTTTAAGAAGCATGTTGTGACCGGCCGGATTACTCGTTGGCAAATACTATTATCCGAGTATGATATTAAGTATCACACCCTAAAAGCTATTAAAGGGAGTATCCTCGCTGATTATTTGGCACATAAGCCTGTTGAGGATCCTCAATCTGTGCAATTTGACTTTCCTGATGAAGATGTTATGGCTTTGAGAATGAAAGACAATGATGATCCAACTATTGAAGAAGGTCCCGAGCCTAGATCCATTTGGGGTTTAATGTTCGACGATACTGTCAATGCATATGGACATGGCATAGGAGCTGTAATTATTACTCCTCGAGGTTCACATATACCTTTCGCAATAAGGGTAGATTTTAATTGCACCAACAACATTGCAGAGTATGAGGCATGCATCCTTGGTTTGGAAGAGGCTACTGATATACATATCAAATTTCTTGAAGTGTTCGGTGACTCGACTCTTGTCATCAATCAGATTAAAGGAGAGTGGGAAACTCGTCATCCGGGTTTGATCCCATATAAAGATTATGCCAGAAGATTGTCTACTTTCTTTACTGAAGTAGAATTCCATCACATCCCTCGGGACGAGAACCAAATAGTAGATGCTCTTGCTACACTATCCTCCATGTATAGGGTGAATTTGCATAGAGAAGTGCCTTCCATCAATATCCAGAAAGGTGATAAACCTGCATATTGTCATACCCTAATTTTATCTGGGCATTTTAAAACTTTCATAAATTCGATTTTAACTTCAGTTTGCATCATATGTACAGCATAATATGTATTTCATCATGAATAATACTTAAAATATCAGTCGGAATAAATTCTTGAATATACAGACAAATTGGTTAAATCAGTCCTCAAGCACGTACAAAATAAGCGGGTAAAAAGTTTCGAAATCAAGCTTCCAGACGCCAGTATTATTAGCCTACGGGTTCGCGTAGTTTAACCTAGTGTGCTTGTTATATTTTTCGGCGACTTTTTCAGGTTGCATTTTGGTCCGTCTGAGCCTTTTAATCGGTCAAAATTTATTTCAGAATTAAAAGAAACACTGTAGTTTTTCAATAAGTATATTTGGCGCTGATCATTTTAGTGCGTCTGATTTAATTTTTCGAGCAAATTTTTGCACGACATTTATTCATTTTCAATCATTTTATTTTTATTCTTTCGCCAAAATGTTCAAAAGAAATAAATAGAATTTTCCGTATTCTCATTTTATTTTTATCGTGTGTATTTAGAGAGATGCGAATTTTATTTGATTTGATGATTTAAATTGTTTTAAATCAATTAAAATCATATAGAAGGGGCATATTGGACATTTTAAAATTGCTTGTGCTTCTTTGGATTAATCAGGATTCTCGATTCAAATTAATCCATGGTTCTCATTTGCAATCCTTGTCTTATTCCATTACCCAATCAAAAAATTAAGATTTAAATAATAATAGATTAAATAATAATATTAAAATATGAAAAAAAATATTATTAATCTCTTCATCCAATAGGAGGAGGACACACGTTCCAATCTGACTCCACTCCCAACGGATATTTTTTGGGGGCGTCTATTACCACACCAAGGGAAAACTGATGAAAAGGATTTGGTGATAGCTCATGAGGAAAGGATTGGTTTTAAAAGAAAAAGAATAAAAAAGAGGAGATCCTCTTCATAAAGAAAAAAGGCCCAATTTTCGGTAAAGGCAAAAACGACATTCCTTCCCAACGTCTCTCATGAGCTGCAGAAAGTGAAAGATAACTCTCTCTATAAAATAAAAAAGAAAAGAAAACCAAAATAGAAGAGAGGGTCATTAGCAGTCTTTTCTCTGAAAAATCACTACCCACCTCTTCTTTCTTCCTTCAATATAGACCACACAAATCAAAACCATCGCTCCGCCATCCGCATCTTCCGCTTCCAGCCAACAGTCGAACCCACCATCTTCTTCACCTATAATCCACTCCCAAAAGCACCATGCATACACCATCTTCACAACAAGCTCAAGCCATTTTCAAACTCGCCCTCCTTCGCAACCACCGAACAATGCCGACGATATCTTCGGATCTAATTCATCCACTTCTCCGCCTCTACCTCTATTTTCCGGTGAAACAACCATCACCTCCGTATCAAATATGACCGAACACCATACTTTCCGCCACCGTGACCGTTGTTCTTCACCCTTCCACCACCATATTTTTTCGCGGACACATCGCTTTCCATTCGAACAAGTTCTTCAAACCTCCACTAAATTCACGATCAATAATTATTCCGACAAGTTTCCGGGTTCGACACAACAACAGACTCCTCGATTTTCACACAAACGACATCATTGCGGAAATACGACACTCAGAAGTACATGAAGGGTCTTTTGGAACGCATGCCAATGGATATTCTATGGAAAGAAAGATGCTCAGAGCTGGTTATTATTGGCTGACTATGGAGTCAGATTGTTACCAGTATGCTAGAAATTTCCATAAATGTCAGATATATGCAGACAGAGTATACGTACCTCCTACACCTTTGAATGTGATCTCTTCACCATGGCCCTTTGCAATGTGGGGAATTGATATGATCGGTATGATTGAACCGAAGGCGTCTAATGGACATTCGTTTATTCTTGTGGCAATTGATTACTTCACTAAATGGGTTGAAGCCGCATCATATGCAAATGTTACCAAGCAGGTCGTAGTCAGATTCTTGAAATACAATATCATCAGTAGGTATGGTATGCCGAGCAAGATCATCACATATAATGGGTCTAATTTGAATAACAATCTTGTCACTGAGTTGTGCAAATAATTCAGGATTGAGCACCATAATTCTTCTCCTTACAAACCCAAGATGATAGGGCAGTTGAAGCTGCAAACAAGAATATCAAGAAGATCCTTCAAAAGATGGTTGTCACCTACAAGGATTGGCAAGAGATGTTGCCATACGCTTTGCATGGACACCGTACCTCAGTACACACTTTGACTTGGGAAACCCCCTTTTCTCTTGTATATGGCATGGAAGTAGTACTTCCAATAGAAGTCGAGATCCCATCAATGCGAGTCTTGATGGAAGCGAAGCTGACTGATGCAGAATGGTGTCAAGCCAAATATGATCAGTTGAATTTAATTGAAGAGAAACGCCTCAAAGCCCTGTGCCATGGTCAGTTGTACCAACAACGATTGAAGAAGGCTTTTGACAAGAAGGTTAAATCTCGCATATTCATCGAAGGGGATCTTGTGCTAAAAAATATCTTGCCCGGTCAACATGATGCTAGGGGAAAATGGACGCCAAACTATGAAGGCCCATATGTCGTCAAGAAATCTTTCTCAGGCGGTGCCCTAATTCTTACAACTATGGATAGAGAAGAGCTTCCGCGTCCAGTCAACTCAGGTGCAGTCAAGGAATATTATGCCTAAAAATAAAAGAACACTTGATAAGTCGAAAACCTCAAAGGGAGGCTTAGTCAAACAAGAGCAGTCCTGATGGATTGAAAACCTGAAAGAGCGGTCCAGTCAAAATGAAAGGGACAAAAACAGAATAATCATCCTGATATATTAAATACCCCTTGGAGTAATCTACGCAAAACAAAGGGACAAATGGCTAGTAACTGCATCTTGACAAGACTTCTATTAAAGACATCAACTTTGTACCGGAGTATTCAAAGTAGGAGGGAGAATAATAGTCATTGCGATTCAATATAGCCCTTCTCAATTACCATTTTCCACTTCTGTATAAATTCATGGAGTTCCGCCCTTTGCGAAATACCATTCTTGCAATAAAACTCAAATATCTGCTCATATATGTTCTTACTTTTATTTTGTGCAAAATTTTCTTTTATCTTGGATGTTAATTCTTGCAACAAAATTTTAAAATTATCTGTTGTTTTTCAAAATAAATTTGTTTCAAATAACTTGACACATAATGATCTAAAGGAATTTATACTACTTGTCTGAGATGATGTAATTGATCCTATGTCTTGATTCAACTTTTGAAAATTGTTGGGATCTGATTCAGTATGGCTACACACTGGGATTAATACTACCTTAATCAGTGATTCCCAAGCTAGTCGAAAGGTCGTGTAATGGGGCATCCATTTTGCTATCCATCTAGAGAAGATACCCGTATCCGTAAAATCCTTCAAACGTTTGTTGTTAGAAGTTGGATTGTATCCCTAGTAAATTTCCAATGACTGCTAAAAGTGAATCATCTCTTCCCCGTGTAATACCCCAATTTTGGCCCTAAGATCCCTCATGCTATTTCATCATGTGCATTGGCATTAGGATCACACCTTGGCATCCTCCTTACCCCTCTTTCATTGGGTTTGCACTGGGAGAGATCACCAAGCACATCTTGATTGTATCATACTTTGTTTTTCATTATTTACTAACCAAAATACCAAAAATATGTCAATGTATAGTTTGTTGCTTTTGTATTCCCACAATCAAGAATTGGTTCACATTTACTCTAAGCATCATATATGGATTCCCATGATCTTAACATGTTATTTTTATCAAGAAATCATTAAGAGTTTGGAGTTTGTTTGCCTTGGAAACCCTAATTCATATGGGTATCTTGTGTAACTTCTTTAATAAGTTTCTTCAATAATTGATCAAATATTTCAAGGGATACTTCACATTAAATCATATTACACATATATTATCCTCCATGAGTCCCAAAGTTCAAGAGAATGTCAAGCTAGTAAGTTGGTTCATGGTGGTTGACCAGAGAAAGTCAACTAGTCAAAACTGGGGTTCCCTAGACCCTATCTCCTACAATTTTTGTCATATGAAAATGATTCCAAGATAAAAGTTACTAAAAATTACATTCAAAACAACTTTAATGTTGAAGTCAAGAGCTTTTTTTTCTTGGAAAGTCAATTTTTATGGTGAAAGAGTATAGGTCATTTTGTCTAAACCCTAGTTTGGAGGTCAACTTCCCAAGACCTTAACTTGCTCAATTTTTATGAGATGAAAGCCATTAAAGTTACATGATAAAATTAAATATGTATAATTCAACTTTTATGTTTGGAGTAAGTTCAAATTCAACTTTCAAATGCATGTGCCAAGAGGAAACATTATAGGTCATTTTGGGCCAATACCATTGAACAAATGATTTTCCTCAACTTCTAAGATGCATAACACCTTGATGCCAAATCCAAATAAGGTCAAATTTGTAACCAAATTGAATAATTTTCAAAGAGCTACAACTTTGATGAAGGAACGTTTCTCATTTGAAGTCCATAGAAAAAGTTATTCAAGATGGAAGAAGTGAACATTTGACTTGGGACTTAGAAACTTTTCAAATATGTTTGATTTCCTAAACTTCCACCTCAAAATTCATCATGATCCAAGATTCAAATAAACACGTGTTCAACATGAAAGTTGTGCCCCTTGATCTCACCTTTCCAAAAAAGTCCAAGATCATCTCATTTGGCCAAAGGACGAAGGACTTGCGCATGGGTGCAACATGAAAAACCATTTGGATGATTTCCACTTCCACTTTTCATACACGATTACATGACTTTGTAACATGGTCTCAACATGATTCACACTCAATTTTGGACCTAATTACATCACTTGATGGGCCTATGACACGCCCATGCAAGCATACAAATAGAATTTCACAAAATTTGCAAATTTGGAAGTGTGTAGAAATCAATCTCATGGCCTATAATTACAACCCTCATTGCTCAGAATTAAGTACCTCATGCCCAAGCTTTGAACCTGCAACCCCAAACCCTCACCATTGAAGGATAAGCTTGAAGATTTTCTTTAAAAATCGAGTTTCAAATCTCCATCTATTTTGAGATTGAAACTCCAAGAGTCCATACCTTTCATTAATCCTAATCACTTCCAACAAGCATCTGAAGCAAGACCAATCATAATTGAAAGCAAGATCGTGCCAATCTGAAGCTCCATTGAAGGTGAATTTTTAGAATTTCCATCTCTTCGATTCTCCCTCAATTCTTCACCATACTTGTTGATTTTTGGTTGTCTGAAGTCCTATCAATGTAGGCAAGAAGATTGAGTTGCTTTGAGGTCAAATTGAAGCAACTCAATTCATGATCCTCAAAACTTAAATCCCTGTATCTTTTTATATACTTGGAATTGGAGAAAATTGAGGCCAAATTTGTGCTCCTGAGCATTTTCCCTTCAAATTAGTGTATTCACTTTTCATTTTTCATTGAGTTGAGCTTGGACCAGACCGATGGTGCCTACCAGAGAAGATGACCGGAGCTAGGGCTCCAGTGGTGCATTGGATCAATCCAGGCCATCTGATCTGTTTGAAATGTTTTAATCTCACGCGTTCAATTTGATTACCATGCTTACAGCCCGTTTGACTAAGGACCTTGTGGAATGCGCACTCCTGGCCATCTGATCTTCCACCTCACTTAATGAGGGAGATCAGATGACCCTCATTTTTTTGATTTTTTGATTTTTCCATTTAATCATTTTATTTTGATTAGTTCATATTAATTTCATTTTTAATCCAAAAAATATGGGACTTTCACCAAAAAAAATCATATATTTTTCTCTTTCATTTTCTGAATTAAAATTATTTTTTAGATTAATTTTGATATTTTTCATGATTTAATTTTTTGTGTGCATATTTTTAATTGTTTAAAACTACTTTTGAATTTTCAAAAATTATGAAACTTTTTTCCTAAGGTCCTTTAACCTTGTTAGACCTAGGATAATTCTCTTGGCCATTTATTTGGTGTTTTGAAGAGGTTTTAGGTTTTTAACCAAACATAATTCAATTTAAATGCATTTTAATTTGATTTTTTAATTGATTAATTGTGTAGAAATTATGTTGAGCCATTTTTATTGACTTGTGAAGTTTGACTATGTGGTTTGGCCTTGGTCAAGGTTGATTTGACTTTTGTTGGATTAAAATCATTGGATTTAAGGGATTGATGAAATGTACATTTCATCTCCCAAAATGACTGAATGATTTTAATTTGATAAAAGTCATTCCATGACCAATTTGTGTTTGTCTCATTTTCCCTCCCTCTTCATCTTTAATCCATTATTTCCCATCCCTTTCATTGACCAATGAAGTCTCGATACCCAAAGGCTAATTGGTTCATCAATAACTTTGTGTTAGATGAACCAATACAAGTATAGATGAGATAGGTCCATCCTTTGATCTTTTTCTTTTTGTGTGTGGTATGTTTTAGGAGTATGATTCATTATACCATATCTCTAACATGCATTAACACCAAAAAAATTCTATTGCCCTGCCTCAGATAGTTGTGACTTCTACATAAGTCCAATTACGATTGCTTAACATATCGCTAAATTTTGACCCAAAGACAACATTCTAGTAAGTGAGATTGTAAGTCTCCCTTCTTTCATGGTATTGTGTGGAAATTTGGCCTTTTTTCCTTCCTTTAGAAGATGTCTTGGTTCAAGGGTCCATTCTTATGAATAGAGGGTTGAGTGTTCTCCAAAGAATAACTTAATCAACTAAAAAGAAAAACACCACTAACATCTAATCAAATAACATGTGACTAACTTTTATTATTCTTGCTTTTAATTTCAAGTCATTTACTTTATGCAATTTAAATTCAAGCCATTTACCATTTCATTTGTCATTTACATATCATTTAATTTGTTTATGTTTGTGTGATTTTCACTTTGCTCATTTGAGCCATATATTATAATTGTATATATTTGCTTGTGTATTCTGCTTGTGTTTGTGGTCTTAGGACCTTGAAATACTTAAATAAATAACAAAAACCCTAAAAAATGTTTGTGTGGACTGTTGGATTTGATCTGAACTCTTAGACTTAGAACTAGGCAACATTCCCTATGCTAAAGGACTTGGTCAATGCCAACATTTCTGAAATCAAGTTATTATGATTTGAGCTTTCATCTGATGCAAGTATTGGGATCCACATGAATTCATCTGCTACATGGTTTTGATATAATTGTTACTTTGAACCTGTGTCTAATGCCTTATTCTGAGCCCATCAAGGAGTATGTTATCTGATACATGAGAAGAAGAAGACTATGAAGTTCCTTGCTTGGATGTGGCTATCTTTATTTGATGCCTTGGTCTTCATTTTGCTACTTGCTTATTGATATTGCTTGATTTAAAGTCCAAAGGGAAAGTGGGTTTCTATATGACATTTTTGTCTGTTAGATTGCATCCCATTGGTCAGATCTTTTCAACTCTTAACTTTTAAATTTCTGCTTAGGATTAATCTCTTCATATCCTCCCACTTCTTAAATTTCAAATCTCTCCCCCCTTTAAAAAATTTCTTTGCTTGTGATTTCTAAACTTAGACCTTATTGCAAATTAGAAACTTTGGCCTTATGCCATTGTACTTTTAAACTCTTCTCTCAATCAAACTTGTAAATGAATATAATCATATTGACTTAAAATTTCAAAAGACAAAAAGAACTAACACTCACTCAAACTTTTGGGTCCTTTGTGCCTCTTTTAAATTTAAACTTTTGTTAAAAGCAATCCACTCATTTTGAAATTATTACCACGAACTACAAGGTTTTGATCCCTCATTTTTATGTTGGTACGTAGGCACAAGTCCGAAGGTCTTGTCAAACACAAAAATATAATCAATGAATTCTTTTTCCCAACCCCACACTCTATTTGTTTCAAACATCTTTTATACCAAACACACATACACACATAAAAAATGGCTCCATAGGAGTACCTAGGACACTTTGGGTGCTAACACCTTCCCTCTGTGTAACCAACCCCCTTACCTGTAATCTCTAACATTTTATTAGTTTTGATTTGAAAACTTCTTATCTTTGGGTTTTATTCGTACTTTTCCCTTTTCCTGTGGAAACAATAAAAGCGCGGTAGCGACTCTGGTTTTATTGACGTTAAGTTTATCCATAGCTTAATGTCATGAATTTACCGCTATAGAAATTAAGTGATGACTCTGTTGGGGAGTAGTCCTCAGTGGGTTTAGCCTACTTTTCTTTATGTGTATATAATTGTATATTTAATATTTGTATGATATAATCTGCTTGTTGTGCTTGATGATCTTTGAGTGGTGAGATAAGTTCTAACCTGAACTTGAGTACAATTAAGATATGAGGATGGTATACTCATGTTCGACTTGTGTGGAGTAGTCCTTAACAAGTTGGCTTGAGACCCATCTACTCAGTGGAGACCCTTTTGGAGTTACTAATGTCACACAAGTCATTTTTGGTTAGGCATTTCTTTCTCTGATTTGGGGTCCGAGAAGCTGAGGACCGTAGAATATCTAACCCAACTTGGCCTATTTAGGACATAGTGCAAAGACTGTTCAAGTGTAGACTTGATAACAATTGTTACGTGATACTACACTCAGATGAATTTCTCTTGAGAATATTATAGGTTGATAAGTCAATCATCCTAACCTATAATATCCGATAGATGGAATTAAGACTTTGGGAACTTTTTAGAACATGATCTACATGTTTTTATCCTTTGTACACTCCTTTGGGATGGTTCTTAACCTGACTCCATGCTTGTGACTCACAACAAAGGCTTTGATTCTTGGTTGATCCAATCAAGTCTTGTCAATATCAATGGAACTTGGGTGTTGATAAGGTGAAAACCATAATCCACCAAAATGGATGATTGATCTTGACAATGACTTGATTCATCCCTTGACCTTTGTTTGTTTGCCTTGTGTGTGATCCCTTATTTGTGATTGTTGCATTCATGCGCATCATAACATTCATCACACGAAATAACTTCAAGGAACTGAGGTTTTATTTGCAAATATTTTCAGACCATGGATTATGGACGAAGGAACACTAAGAAGTACAGTTTCAGATGTCCCGACATGAAAGAGTTAAAGAAGTTATCATCTTTCTTATTAGATCCCTTAGACTTCAAGCAACGTCATGGGAAGCTTCTATCTGTGTTATCTGCTGATGTGGTTGAAGGACTCTTGAGTGTGTTGGTTCAGTTTTATGACCCTCTCTACCATTGCTTCACTTTTCCCGATTATCAACTTATGCCTACGTTAGAGGAGTATGCCCACCTCTTGGGAATACCCATTTCTCACAAGGTGCCTTTTAGTGGATTGGAGGAGATTCTCAGATCTCATCTCATAGATGAAGCTCTTCATCTGAAGAAGTTTGAGATTGAGGCTCATTGGGTAAAGAAATGAGGAATGTTTGGGTTGACTTCTGAGTTCCTTATTAGGAAATCTACTGCCTTTGCTCAAGCCGGTAATGTGGATGCTTTTGAAGCCATCTTTGTGTTGCTCATCTATGGTTTGGCTTTGTTCCCTAACATTGATGATTTTGTTGATGTTAACGCCATTAGAATCTTCTTGATTGGGAATCCCGTTCCAACTTTGTTGGGTGATATGTACTTCTCTTTACATTTGAGGAATTCTAAAGGTGGTGGAACTATTGTGTGTTGTTTTCCTCTTCTGTACAAGTGGTTTATTTTTCACTTGCCTCAGACGTCTGCTTTTGTGGAGAACAAGCAATGTCTACGATGGTCTCAGGGACTCATGTCTCTCACTAATGATGATATTGTTTGGTATGATTCTATGATAAGTAGATTGGATATTATTAACAGTTGTGGTGAGTTCTCTAATGTACCTCTCATGGGTACACAGGAGGAATCAACTACAACCCTGCTTTGGCTCGTCGTCAACTTGGGTTCCCCTTGAGAGAAAAACCTAATAACACTCTGTTAGAAGGTCTTTTCTATCAAGAGG
The DNA here is from genome assembly GCF_024323335.1 of Lathyrus oleraceus. Lineage (NCBI taxonomy): Eukaryota > Viridiplantae > Streptophyta > Magnoliopsida > Fabales > Fabaceae > Lathyrus > Lathyrus oleraceus. The sequence continues at coordinate 338,988,523 of NC_066585.1, forward strand.
GTAAATATCCCCAACATTTTAAGTAGAAGATGGTTCATGCTTGGCATAATATGCATAGAAAAGGAAGATCCGAGCTTAGTCCATGCACTTGTGTAGCTTTGGAAGCTTACACTACTTGGGTGAGGAAGAAAGCTTTGAAGTTGAAGATGTCGTATGCTTGTGAGAGACCTATTTCGTTGGTTGTGGCTGAGCCATCAACTCTACCTAACCAAGATGTAGAGGAGTTGGAAGACGCACTCGCACAGATGAAGCAGGAAAGAGATATGTGGGAAGAGCGATTCCATGCTTTGAGTCGAAAGCATGAGGAGTTGCAGCTTGAGTCTAAATACAAAGATGTCGCGCCTATTGAAATTCTTGAAGACCGAGCAATAAAGAGGCAGAGAGAACCAAAGGGTCTACTTTCCTCTAGTATGCTTCAGCCTTCCGGTGCTTGGAAGAAGATTGTTGATCAGTTAGTCCTCGAGAAGGCTCAGATGAAGACATCCTTTGAGTCAGAGACTCGACGCATCCGAAGGAAGTACGCGTCTGCAGCCAAATCATCTGACACCGTTGCTAGGGGATCCTTAGGATGATAAGTTTCCTTTTCTCTTATATTTGTACTTTGGTTTCTGAAATTGCACTCAGTGTAATCCTTCCAAATTTTATGAATAAAATAGATTTCTTGTGGTCAATGAAATTGTTACTATTATTTAATATTTGCAAATATAACTTTGTATGTTCCTTGAAACTGAAAAAAAACAAAAACATTACATTTTCATGCATCATTTGCATAACAGGTTTTCTTCTGTCAGATGTCTTATTAGTTACTGTTTTATGCTTCAGCCAAGCTGACTCACCGATACAACACTCGCGCCAATCAACCCAGAATTATGGAGCACTTGGAACAAGATAGAGAGAGTTGAAGGATGAAATTGCTCGTCTGTCTTCTATGATGGAGTCTGTTCTTGCTGCGTAGAATCCGTCTTCACCAACTCCCTCAACTCCTCCTCCTCAAAGGACTGTCATCTCAGAGGTTGCTACCTCAACTGTGCCTGTTGCTGCTACTCAATATGGTCCATTTATGCCCGCTGGATTCCCGTGGGGAATGCCACCGAATTTTATGCCCGAAGGGTTTTCACGTACATTTGCTTTTATGCCAGCATCTAGCGTGGTCATGTCTGTGTCGCCTCCAGTTGTTCATTCCTTTCCTCGTGTTGAAGACACCGTCTACCATTCTGAGCCATCTGAGGGCCCATATGTTTATGAGAAAATGGATGAAATGAAGGATCAGTTTCTTGTGCTGCTGAACTCTGCTTGGTACCAAATATGAAGACCCTGATGAAGATCAAAGTCCCTGACTTTGAAAAGTATAAGGGAAATACTTTTCCACTTAGCCACCTTGTTATGTATGCCAGAAAAATGTCAACTGAAACTGATAATGACCAGTTATTGATTCACTACTTTCAAGATCATTTGACTGGTGCTGCTCTAAGATGGTACATGGGGCTAGATAGTGCAAGTGTTCGAACATTTAATGATTTGGGAGAAGCTTTTATGAAACAGTACAAGTATAATATGGACATGGAGCCTGATAGAGACCAGCTGAAGCTTATGTCCCAGAAGGAGAAAGAAACATTCAAAGAGTATGCCCAAAGGTGGAGAGAGTTTGCTGCTCAAATTAATCCTCCGTTGGAAGAGAAAGAGATGACGAAAATTTTCCTGAAGACCCTGAGTTCGTTTCATTACGAACGCATGATTGCAAGTGCCCCTAGTGACTTTACCGAAATGGTAAACATGAGGATGAGGTTAGAAGAAGGAGTCCGTGTTGGAAGTTTGTCTAAGGAAAAGGTGTCGTCTAGTAATAAGTATGGAAATGGTTTTGCTAGAAAGAAGGAAGGAGAAACCAATGCAATATCTGTAAGGAGGCAGAGGAGGCCTCATTTCAGAATAAATCCACAACCGCGTCAGCTTCAACATCAAGTTTAATCAGTTATCCCAATATTTTCAAACAATTCAAACAATCAATCAGGGACAATTCAACAACAACGTCAACAACAACCGCAACAAAGAACCAACAACTGCAACAACTACAACAGTAATCAACAACAACCGCAACAAAGAACCAACAACTACAACAACAACCGCAACAAAGAACCAACAACTACAACAACTACAACAGTAATCAACAACAACAAATTTTTGAGAGGAAGAAGGTCTCTTTTGACCCTATTCCTATGTCATACGCCGAACTCTATCCATATTTGGTTCTCAAGAAGCTACTCCAACCAAGAAATCCACCTCAAATTCCAGAACCACTTCCATGGTGGTATAAGCCTGAACTCCGCTGTGCCTTTCATCAAGGAGCTCCCGACCATGATATTGAGAATTGCTACCCGTTGAAGTACGAGGTCCAGAAAACCTGTGAAGAGTGGGATGGTGTCCTTTGAGGACTGTGCATCGAATGTGAAAGCCAATCCGTTGCCTGCTCATGGGAATGCTTCAATTAACATGGTGGAAGGTTGCCCAGGAAATTTTCGAGTCTTCGATGTGCGACGTATCCGTAGGTCCTTGGTGGAGATGCATAGGACTTTGTGTTTGATCAGTGATTGTGAGCACGACCATGATGGTTGTGTAATTTGCAGTGTAAACCCTTGAGGGTGCGTCATCGTCAAGAGAGATATCTAGAAGTTGATGGATGAGAATGTAATCCAGATTCAACAGTCAAGGGATAAAGATGATGTTAATGTAATAGTACCAATGTTTAAAACCCCTGAGTGGGTAGTCATTCAATTTAATAGTAGCAGCAATAACAACATCAATAGATCGGTATCATCGTTGGTAATACGGTTAGCGGGCCCCGTCCCGTATGCATCCAATAGAGTTGTTCCTTACCAGTATAATGCCACGATGGTGTAGGATGGTCAAGAGGTTTTGTTGCCTACGACAAATTCTATGGTGAATATAGATGATATTACGAAGGTGACCCGTAGTGGTCGTGTATTTGGCTCAGCCTTTCCAAAAGAGGTGTTAGAGGATGGTAAGAAGGTTGATGTACCTGCAGTAAACCCAGTTAGTGCTCCAGCGTGTCAGTCTGGTGAATCCAGCAAGCTAAAGCCTAATGATGATTATGAGGTACTGAGATTAATCAAGAAGAGTGAATTTAATATGGTGGAGCAGTTGCTCCAAACTCCTTCGAAGATTTCAGTGTTGTCTCTGCTAATGAATTCTAAAACGCACAGAAAAGCATTGCAAAGAGTGCTAGAGCAAGCCTATGTGGAGCACGACGTGACTGTGGATCAGTTTGACCATATTGTGGCTAACATTACTTCCTGCAACAATATTAGTTTTTGTGATGAAGAACTTCTGGAGGAAGGCAGAAATCACAATCTGGCATTCCATATTCGATGAACTGCAAGGAGGATGCATTGTCAAATGTGTTGGTTGATACCGGTTCTTCTTTGAATGTAATCCCCAAATCGACTCTGTCTAAATTATCCTTCCAAGGCGCCCCGGTGAGGTATAGTGGCGTAATTGTTAAAGCTTTTGATGGTTCTTGCAAGACTGTCATAGGAGAAGTGGACCTCCCAGTGAAGATAGGTCCGAGTGATTTTCAAATTACTTTTCAAGTAATGGATATCCACTCGACCTATAGCTGTTTATTGGGAAGGCCATGGATCTATGAAGCAGGAGCCGTGACATCTACTTTACACCAAAAGTTGAACTTTGTGAAGAATGGAAAGCTTGTCATTGTTGGTGGAGAGAAAGCACTCTTCGTGAGCCATTTGTCATCTTTTATGTATGTGGAAGCCGGGGAGGAGGTTGGAAGTCCGTTCCAAGCCTTATCTATTGATGAAGTAAAGAAAACTAGGGCACCCATGTCTTCTTTCAATGATGCTTAAAGAGCTATTGAAGCAGGCAATACAGATCAGTGGGGCCATATGATAGAAGTCTGCGAGAACATGGTTTTGCTTAGATGCATGGATAGACACGAAGCAGACTTGTTGATGACTGAAGTCCATGAAGGTTCCTTTGGTACTCATTCCAATGGACATGTTATGGCTAAGAAGATGTTGAAAGCATGTTACTATTGGCTAACAATGGAATCTGACTGCTACAAGTTCGTGAAGAAATGCCACAAGTGTTAAAATTTATGCCGATAAGATTCATATTCCTCTGACACTATTGAATGTCATTTCCTATCCATGGCCCTTCTCCAGTGGGGAATGGATATGATTGGCATGATTGAGCCTAAAGCTTCGAATGGACATCGTTTCATTTTGGTGGCAATTGACTACTTCACAAAGTGGGTTGAAGCGGCATCATATGCGAATCTAACCAAGCAAGTTGTTGTGATGTTTATCAAGAATCAGATTATATGCCGTTATGGTGTGCCAAGTAAGATCATTACTGATAATGGATCTAACTTGAATAATAATATGGTGGAAACTCTTTGTAAAGACTTCAAGATTGCACACTATAATTCTTCTCCCTACAGACCTAAGATGAATGTGGTTGTTGAAGCTGCGAATAAGAACATCAAGAAGACCATTCATAAGATGGTTGTGACATACAAGGATTGGCATGAGATACTTCCATTTGCTTTGCATGGGTACCGTACATCCGTCCGCACTTCAACAGGGGCAACCCCTTTCGCACTTGTTTATGGCATGTAAACTATGCTCCTAGTAGAGGTTGAGATCCCATTATTGCGTGTCATGATGGAAGCCAAGTTGACTGAGGCTGAATGGTGTTATACTAGATATGATCAACTGAATTTGATTGAAGAGAAGAGATTGACTTCCATGTGTCATGGTCAGTTATACCAGCAGAGAATGAAGAAAGCTTTTGATAAGAAGGTCAGACCTCATATATTCAGAGAAGGTGACCTTGTGCTCAAGAAGATTCTATCTTTCAAACCCGATTCTAGTGGCAAATGGGCTCCTAATTATGATGACTCATATGTTGTTAAGAGAGCCTTTTCAGGCGGTGCTTTGATTCTTACAACTATGGATGGTGAAGAGTTCACTCATCCTGTGAATGCCGATGCAATCAACAAATACTTCGCCTAAAAAAGAAAAGAACAACTTGCTAAGTTGAAAACCCGAAAGGGATGCTTAGGCAAAAATGAGCGTCTCGGTGGATTGAAAACCCGAAAGGGTGATCCAGGCAAAAGTTAGAGACATAAAACAGAAAAGTTTATCCCGATAGATTGAGTATCCCACCTTGGGGCAATCTATGCAAAAATTAGGGATTATGGCAAGTAACTGCATTCGGCTGAACTCCAGTTTTGAAAGCATTTTGAACAAATCAGTTTGCTCGGGTTCGTCATTCTCAACCATAGCCAAGAGCACAATGGATATTGAAGTTGGTAGAAGGATTAATGATCATTGTATTCAATGTAGCCCCTTTTTCCATGTAAATTACCATTTTTCAACTTTTGTAAAGATCTATGGAGTCTTGTCATTTACAGGCTACCATTCTATTAAATAAAATTGAGCTTTTTATCCAATTGTTTCTACTCTTATTTATTTTTCATCCAAATAGAATTGAATTTTTATGATGATAATTTTGAAATTTTTATAATAAAAACCATTTTTCTTAAAATAAAAAGCAATTACTTTTAAAAGAGAAATCAATTTCATTAAGAAATATCAACAGCAATCTAAGAACAGGTAAGTCTTAGAAATGCAAAGCATTGTTGGTCTTCTCCAAGCAGTTGGTTCAACAATTCAGTTTCGTCAGCCGAGTTTTGTGATCTCCTCCCCAGCTGACTTGTAGGCGCATATTCTCAACGGTTTGCATAGGTTCAGTACATACTTTTATTCCCCTCAAGTCGCCAGCAGAGTTCTCTCCCGATCCCTGCCGGTAGTGATGTTTCTTGAACAAGTACTTCTGGTCTTTTGCGAGGTTGTCTCCTATTTAATATGGCGTTGACCTAAAATTCCTCGTAGAGTTGATGATTCAAATCCTCAGCAGATCCGTACTCTTTCCCCAGCCAGGGTCGAACCTTTGAGATGGATGATTTATGTCCATCCCCAACTCTTTTTCTCCAGTCGATGCCTCCATCCTGTCGAGATTAGTCGAGTGTTGAATCGATGATTCATATCAGCGATATTTGTATCCTTTGCGATTGTTTTGTCAGCATGATCATCAATCATATATACATATACATATACATTCATATATTTCATTATGCGTTTGTTATCGCATTTGATTCCTTGTTCCTCTGCTATGGTGATGTCCTTTCCCCACTCAGATTTGGTACGTCTGTCCTCCCTCAATGGTAGAGTGTCAGCCTATTAAGCAGAAAGAATTTAACCTTTCTCATTTCCCCACCGAGTTATTTCCTCGTGGATGGTTATTACTTCAACTTCATTCCCAGTTGATTATCTGGATGAGACTACTCCCCCTGAGTTATATCCTCATTGGGTCAAGTCTTTGTTTGACAATCTTCTTTCTAGCTCTTTTTTAGATAGACACTTTTAGTCCCCTGAGAGTCTATTACAGTAACTAGTAATATTCTTCTCAATTTTTGAGTACATTACATTTTCCTAGTACCCAGGAAACTGTAATTTATTTCCTTTTGTTATCCCCAGCGGATTCGTTTTACGTTTCCCTAGGAAGTCTATCCTTGATATTTTCACCCTAACCGATAACAAATATTCTTTCCTTTTGAGTCTTTCCTTGATATGTTCATCCTAATCGATGATGGATATTCTCCCCTTTTTGGTTTTCTACCCAGTAGAAAGGTAGTCGTAATCCCTATTTCATTCCCCAGAAGGTTAATCCTTGATATGTTCATCCTAACCGATGACGAATTTCCTCCTCTTTACGGTCTTCTACCCAATAATCGGTAGTTATAAATCCTTCTTTCCCCTCCGAGTCTATCCTTGATATGTTCATCCTAACCGGTGATGGATATTCTCTTTGGTATTCTATCTAGTAACTGATATATGTAATCCCTACTTTTCCCCGGTAGTCTATCCTTGATATATTCATCTTAGCCGATGACAAATATTCTTCCCTTTGAGTTTATCCTTGATATGTCCACTTTAACTAGTGATGAATATTCTCTTCCTTTGGTCTTCTGCCCATTAACCGGTAGTTGTAAATCCCATTTGATATATTCTCCAGCAGGTTGTTCTTGCCTAGTAACCGGTAAAAAATACACCTTCTGTTTTCCTCAGCGAGTCATCCTTGATATGTTTACCCTAATCGATAACGAATGTCCTCCCTGTCAGATTATGTTATCTCCTTACCCAGTAACCAATAATAGATGTTATATTTCTGGTACTCCTGTGTTGAAGATCATTCTTCCCCAGTTGAGTTTGATTCAGGCAGTTTAGTTTTGTTCTAATATACCTGTTTCCCCTGCGAATATTCTTTTTATCCACGACTGAGTCCTTCCATTGATTTATTTTCATGGAATCCTCTTGTGTCTCCAAAAAATTTTAAGTCATAGCCTGACCTACGCACAACTTTTTCCCCCAGAGTCTCTATCTCCCCAGTGAGTTTTCCTTACAGAATGCATCATGCTCCTGCGGACTTTCAGTTTCTTCAAATTCTTTTCCTTTGTGGCCATATTTTCCCCACAAAGATTGTTTTTAACATTCATATCATATGCATCATTAGGTCTCTTAGGGACCAAAATTTGTTTCTATTGTTGTTATTTAAGTCCATTCTCCTGAATCGATACGAAGATTTATACCTTCATCTCCTCAGCTAGAACGTTCTTAAATAGAGGCAGTTGTAAGACCCCAACTTTAGCCCTAAGATCCCTCATACTATTTCATCATGTGCATTGGCATTGGGATCACACATTGGCATCCTCCTTACCCCTATTTCATTGGGTTTGCAATGGGAGAGATCACCAAGAACATCTTGATTGTATCATACTTTATTTTTCATTATTTACTAACCAAAATACCAAAAATATGTCAATGTATAGTCTGTTGCTTTTGTAGGTATGGTGTATGTTCACCTATGCTCTATCAAGCTCACATCTAGGGTTTGAGACCCTTAATGCAAGGAGCACACTCAAGGATTGGTTCACATTGACTCTAAGCATCATATATGTATTCCCGTGATCTTCACATGTTATTTTGATCAATAAATCATTAAGAGTTTAGAGCTTGTTTGCCGTGGAAACCCTAATTCATCTAGGTATCTTGTGTGACTTCTTCAACACGTTTCTTCGACAACTGATCAAATATTTCAAGGGATACTTCACATTACATCCTCTTACACATATATGATCCTCCATGAGTCCCAAAGGTCAAGAGAATGTCAAGTTAGCAACTTGGTTCATGGTGGTTGACCAGAGAAAGTCAACTAGTCAAAACTGGTGTTCCCTAGACCCTATCTCCTACAATTTTTGCATATGAAAATGATACCAAGAGCAAAGTTACTCAATATGAGATTCAAAACAACTTTCATGTTTAAGTCAAGAACTAGTTTTTCTTGGAAAGTCATTTTTTATGATGAACGATTATAGGTCATTTTGTCCGAACCCTAGTTTGGAGGTCAACTTCCCAAGACCATAACTTTCTCAATTTTTATGATATTAAATCCATTTAAGTTCCATGATCAAATTCAAATTCAACTTTCATACACGATTGCATGGCTTTGTAACATGGTTTCAGCATGATTCACACTCAATTTTGGACCTAATTGCATCACTTGATGGGCCTATCACATGCCCATGCAAACATGCAAAGAGAATTTCACAAAATTTCCAAATTTGGAAGTGTGTAGAAATCAATCTCATGGCCTATAAATACAACCCTCATTGCTTAGAATTAAGGACCTCATGCCCAAGCTTTGAACCTGCAACCCCAAACCCTCACCATTAAAGTATAAGCTTGAAGATTTTCTTTGAAAATCGAGTTTCAAATCTCCATCTGTTTTGAGATTGAAGCTCCAAGAGTCCATACCTTTCATTGATCCTAATCACTTACAAAAAGCATCTGAAGCAAGGCCAAGCATAATTGAAAGCAAGATCGTGCCAATCTGAAGCTCCATTGAAGGTGACTTTTCGGAATTTCCATCTCTTCGATTCTCCCTCAATTCTTCACCATTCTTGTTGATTTTTGGTTGTTTGAAATTCTATCAATGTAGGCAAGAAGATTGAGTTTCTTTGAGGTCAAATCGAAGCAACTCAGTTCATGATCCTCAAAATTCAAATCCTTGTATTTTTTTATATACTTGGAATTGGAGAAAATTGAGGCGAGATTTGTGCTCCTGAGCATTCTTTCTTCTAATTAGTGTATTCACTTTTCATTTTCCATTGAGTTGAGCTTGGACTAGACCGGTGGTGCTCACCGGAGAAGATGACCGGAGCTAGGGCTCCGGTGGTGCGCTGGATCAATCCAGGACATATGATCTGTTTGAAATGTTTTAATCTCATGCGTCCAATCTGATTACCATGCCTGCAACGCGTTTGACTAAGGACCTTGTGGAATGCGCGCTCCTGGCCATCTGATCTGCCACCTCAATTAATGAGAGAGATCAGATGGCCCTCGTTTTTTTTCATTTTTTGATTTTTCCATTTAATCCTTTTATTTTGATTAATTCATATTTATTTCATTTTTAATCCAAAAAATATGGGACTTTCACCAAAAAATTTCAAATATTTTTCTTTTATTTTCTGAATTAAAATTATTTTTTGGATTAATTTTGATATTTTTCATGATTTAATTGTTTTTGTGCATATTTTTAATTGTTTAAAAATACTTTTGACTTTTCAAAAATTATGAATTTTTTGGCCTAAGGTTCTTTGACCTTGTTTGACCTAGGATTAATCTCTCGGCTATTTATTTGGTGTTTTGAAGAGGTTTTAGGTTTTAGATCAAACATAATTCAATTTAAATGCATTTTAGTTTGATTTTTAATTGATTAATTGTGTAGAAATTATATTGAGCCATTTTTATTGACTTGTGAAGTTTGACTATGTGTTTGAGCCATGGTCAAGGTTGATTTGACTTTTGTTGGATTAAAATCATTGGATTTAGGGAATTGATGAAATGTACATTTCATCTTCCAAAATTAATGAATGATTTTAATTTGATAAAAGTCATCCCATGACCAATTTGTGTTTGTCTCATTTTCTCTCCCTCTTTATCTTCAATCCCATTCTTTCCCATCCCTTTCATTAACCAATGAAGTCTCAATATCCTAAGGCTAATTGTTTCATCAATAACTTTGTGTTAGATGAACCAATACAAGTATGGATGAGATAAGTCCATCCTTTGATCTTTTTCTTTTTGTGTGTGGTATGTTTTAGGAGTATGGTTCATTATACCATATCTCTAACATGCATTAACACCAAAATTTCTATTGCCCGACCTCAGATAGTTGTGACTTCTACATAAGTTTAATTACGATTGTTTAACATAACGCTAAATTTTGACCCAAAGGCATAACATTCTAGTAAGTGAGATTGTAAGTCTCCCCCCTTTTATGGTATTGTGTGGAAACTTGACCTTTTTTCCTTCCTTTGGAAGATGTCTTGGTTCAAGGATCCATGCTTGTGAATAGAGGGTTGATTGTTCTCCAAAGAATGACTTAATCAACTAAAAAGCAAAACACCACTAACATCTAATCAACTAACATGTGACTAACTTATTTTATTCTTGATTTTAATTTCAAGTCATTTATTTTATGCAATTTAAATTCAAGCCATTTACCATTTCATTTGTCATTTACATATCATTTAACTTGTTTATGTTTGTGTCATTTTCACTTTGCTCATTTGAGCCATATATTGTGATTGTATATATTTGCTTGTGTATTTTGCTTGTGTTTATGGTCTTAGGACCTTAAAATACTCAAATAAACATCAAAAACACTAAAAAAAATATTTGTGTGGGCTGTTGGATTTGATCTTAACTCTTGGACTTAGAACTAGGTAACATTCCCTATGTTAAAGGACTTGGCCAATGCCAACATTTCTGAAATCAAGTTATTGTGATTTGAGCTTTCATCTGATGCAAGTATTGGGATCCACATGAATTAATCTACTACATGGTATTGATAAAATTGTTACTTTGAACCTGTGTCTAATGTCTTATTCTGAGCCCATCAAGGAGTATGTCATCTGATACATGAGAAGAAGAAGACTATGAAGTTGCTTGCTTGGATGTGGTTATATTTATTTGATGCCTTGCTCTTCATTTTGCTACTTGCTTATTGATATTGATTGATTTAAAGTCCAAAGGGAAAATGGGTTACTATATGACATTCTTGTATGTTATATTGCATCCCATTGGTCAGATCTTTTCAACTCTTAACTTTTAAATTTCTACTTAGGATTAGTCTTTTCATCTCCTTCCACTTCTTAAATTTTAAATATCTCCCCCCTTTCAAAAGTTTCTTTGCTTGTCATTTCTAAACTTAGACCATATTGCAAATTATAAACTTTGGCCTTATACCATTGCATTTTTAAACTCCTTTCTCAATCAAACTTGTAAATGAATATAATCATATTGACTTAAAATTTCAAAAGACAAAAAAACGAACTAACACTCGCTCAAACTTTTGGGCCCTTTATGCCTCTTTTAAATTTAAACTTTTGTTCAAAGCAATCCACTCATTTTGAAATTGTTACCACGAACTACGAGGTTTTGATCCCTCATTTTTATGTTGGTACGTAGGCACAAGTCCGAAGGTATTGTCAGACACAAAAATATAATCAATGAATTCTTTTTCCTATCCCCATACTCTATTTGTTTCAAACATCTTTTATACCAAACACACATACACACATAAAAAAGGGCTCCCTAGGAGTACCTATGACACTTTGGGTGATAACACCTTCCCTCTGTGTAACCATTCCCCTTACCTGTAATCTCTGGCATTTTATTAGTTTTGATTTGAAAACTTCTTATCTTTGAGTTTTGTTCGTACATTTCCCTTTTCCTTTGGAAACAATAAAAGCGCGATGGCGACTCTAGTTTTATTGACGTTAAGTTTATCCATAGCTTAATGGTCATGAAATTACCGCTACACTCCGATAGCAACATCAGTCAGATCATATCTTTCCCCGACAGATTCTCGATTGCTTAAAGCATGTCTTCCCTAGTGAAGTCTTATGGGTTTCCAGAAGGTTGTATCCTCTATTCCCCCAATAGCTACAATGTTTGAACATAGAAATTGATATGTAAAATTCTTCAAGATTCTTTGTTGCTCGGAGTTTGATCATTTCTTTTCCCCAGAGCAATTGATGATTGAAGAATTTCCCCAGCGGAAGTAAATCATGTCTCTTATCCCCATACAGTGGTCAGGTTTTGCATAACCCAGTAAAGGAACCAATGTCAAAGGATTTTTCCCCCATAAGTTGGGAAACTTTTTGATAGGAATTCCCTGCGGCACTGATAAATCTCTCGAGATACTCCTCAGTAGAGTCTCTGAATCCTCAGCAGATCCAGTTTGGATATATCCTCAGCAGTTTTGAAAATTAATCTATAAAATCCTTTGAGCCATGTGGCTAGAAGTTGAATATATGTTTCCCCAAGCAGAATCGAGGATATTCCATCATTATCCCCTAGCGAAGAGGGTGTATTCCCTCTACCTACTCAAGTATAGTAGAGTTTGTCGCACTGTTTTTCCAAGCAGAATGGAGAGTGATGCATCTCATTCCCAATGCAAAGCATGATATATTGAATCCCCTGAAGTCGACTTTCATGGACATATGAAGTGGCAGACCTCCTATGTCGAAATTTACTCCTTACTGTCTCTTGTTGTCACTGCCTGTTTATCGCGTCAGTTTTGTCAGCATTAGTATAACATTTGCATGCACTAAACAATCATAACGCAACAGTATAATCATTACATAATTAAATCATTTTCAGATTCATATGCATAATGGAGGAATAAACCGTCCCCCACCTAATCATACTCTGGTAGATTTTCACATACACAATGATTGATCTCCCAAATAAAGTCAGTCTCATAAAGAGTCCTGGCAAAATCTTTCATCCCCACAAAATTCATTTGTCTACAGCTGAGTCATGCTCTGTCAAATATCTTGTCCGGTCTAATCCCTAATAGAGTCTTGTTTCATTCCTCTCCAAAATATAAAGAAGGAATATCCCCTAGTTTAGTTTGTTTTCTCAGCCAAAGTCTTGTTTGACCCTTTCTCTCTAGTTCGTTTCTGGATTGAACTTTGGTCCCCTTGCAGTCGCTTATCATATGGACTGAGTATTCAATGAGTAAGCAACTCCCTAATAATCGATTACCATTTTTGAGTAATACATTAAAGGTATTTTTGAGAACATTGTGTCAGGGTTTCCCCAACAGATTATGCAAAGCAACAAATATTGTTTTGCCTAGCTAAGGTAGGTAATATTGCAATAACCAACAAAGCAAATAAATTTCCCCCACAGAGGGAACTTTTCCAAGTGACATACCAAATGGAAATTTAAACCGAGTCCCTTTCTAGACAAAAGTCAAGGAAGTTGGGAGGTTTTTGGAATAAGTTGAGTCCCTTTCGAGGTGAAAGCCAAGAAAGTTGGAAAGCTTAATCTTCATAAATTATGTGATGACATCATTTTATTACATCTCTCAGTAAGAAAAGGTATAATTTGAAACGCACAAAAGAAGCCACTCGTGCAGGAGTCAGATGGAAATGTCTAAGCCTTTTCCAATATAAAGACTTGGAGTGAAGGAAGAAGTAATTGTCCGTGTGTTAAGTAGTGAGACTTATTTCAGGCAAAGAATAACCATTCATGGATCACAAGATCTATGGGGATCGAGGTAAAATTTGTTTGTGCCTTTCTAGGAGAAATACCTGGATCGAAAAGGCAAAATGAGGATTAGTCACTTGTACGTGAAGTTGACGAGGCCATATATTTGTTTTCTTTGTTCTTAGCTCACCATCTAAGTCCAGAAACATGAGTTATGTCTAGTATTCAACACAACAATCGAGTACCGACAATTTTATCATTTTATCTGTTTTTAGCTCACCATCCAAGTCCAAAAGTTTTTGTTTCATCTAGTGCTCGGCAGAGCAATCGAGTTCCGATGACGTTGTTTTGATTTTCTATGTTCTTAGCTCACCATCTAAGTCCAGGGGTATATGTTCTTTCGTCTCGTTCTCAGAAATTCACCTGATTCCAGACCTGCACTTTCGTCTCGTTCTCAGAAATTCACCTGTTAACCAGTGCATCCTGTTCTAAGTTGCACCTTTAGTTCAGAAAGGTTCGTTTTCCAACAATTAGTAACTAGTATTGCTGTTTATTCCTCAGTGGAATCCTTTGTAGTGGGCCTTTCCCTAGAGAGTCCGACATTTTTTCTCTTTTCCTCAACGAGTCTTACATCGCATGACATTTATATCATACACCATAGCATAACATTTCTCCATCAATTTGTATTTTTACATCATCATCCATTAATCTTAGGGATAAAAATAAGGTATTTTGTATCTAACTACCTTCAGTCTTTTTAATCCCAAAGAGTTTCAATCTTCATATCTCAAGGCTGAAGGAACTTAGATAGGGGCAACTGTCATACCCGAATTTTTACCCATAAGATTCATAGCATCTTAATCAAGCATTGAATTCATACTTTCAATTCATCAATACCCTAATATGATCACAATCATGGATCTAATTGATTTTGTTCTTGATAACCTCTCATTGGTTGTTTACTCAAGCTAGGGTTTGGTATCTCACTCATTGCATCACCCATTACTTTGCTTTGTACTATTACTTGTGTTATATTTAAATTTCTTGGTCTCTTATCAATATGTACTTTTATCAAAGGTATGTAAATTTCATTTGCATCATTCATCACTAACTTCATGCATTTAGATAGATTTTGTTGTTGTGTTATGCTTGTATCTTTTGTAGTTAGGTGGTGCAAGGTTTGAGAAATTTGAAGATATCTAAAGAAAGGGAATTGTGGTCTTAATTATTGAAAATTTATCATTTGGTATTTAATATCATGATGTGCATGGATCTCAACATCATTTGGCCATTATTGGTGCAAGTCATTACAAGGAATTGCTTCATTGGCTTTAAGATTGGATATGTTGACTTCCAAAGGACATAATGTTTTCATCAAGACAGATATGAATGTGGTTATTTTTTCATTTGACTCTAATATTCATCACATATAACTTATCTTCACATGTCAAGAGCCAATTCTGGATGGAAAACCATGTTTGAAGAAAAAATATATCAAGTTGTCTAGGGTTTTGACCTGATTTTCAAGTTGAACTTCCCAAGGTCATAACTTGAGAAATACCTATCATATGGAGCCCATTATTTTTCTCATATGCTCCAATTGAGACCAACTACAATTTTGATTCATTTTTCAAGAAGAGATTTGGCTTGGTTTAGCATTTGACTTTGAAGGTCTTCCTATTCAGTGCCCTAGTTTTTGCCCACCTTCAATTGACCATAACTTGGTCAATTTGCATCCAACTGGAGTGGTTATTTTCACCACATCTATCTTGATTACATCCATAAGAAATTTTCTTTTGATCCCAAAATCCAATTTTTAGTGGAAACCCATTTATTTTGGGAAAGCATTACAGGTCATCCTTGGTTCCTTATGATTTTGAGTCAAACTTCAAAACATCATAACTCCTTCATTTTTTTGTCCAAATGAGGTGTTTTTTTTGGCACAATAAATCTTACAACCATTATGAACATTTGATCTTCACACATCAAAGGCCAAGTTTGAGTAGAAAAGGGTGAATGAGGTCCATACATTATATGTCATTTTTCCAACTTCACTAGCCCATAACTTTCTCAATTTTGACCAAAATGAGGTGGTTAATTTTGCTATGATCTTATTTTTCCATTATATACAACTTTAATTCATTGTCAATAAGACAAAAATACATAGATCAAGAACTTGTAGTGCAACCTCAAAGTTGCCAAAATTGTCCAAAAGTGAAAAAATGAGGTTTTTATCTAAAGACTTTTTGGGGGGTTTTCCAACTCAAACACCTCACAAATGATTCATATGAATCGTATGCATCATTGTTTGAGGTTGGTTCAAGCCAAAACTCAAATTGACCATATTGTACCTTGCATTTCAAGTTATTCATTTATGTCACATAGCCATTTTCCAAATTAAACACCTTTGAGCTCAAATTTTTGTGTCATTCCATTACATATCAATTATGTGGTGTCTGCGTGAATGAGTGTGTTCCATAATTGAGGGCTCACACCATGAAATTTCTCCAAACCCAAGCCATAATGTGATTTTGGCCAAAAACTCTTTTCTCCCAAACCAATCAACCTTGCTACAATTGGACCTCAAACAGGTCATGAGAAGCCCAATTGCACTTGCTGTTTGCACTCATCCATGAGATGCACCTTTTTGAAGCAAGTCACAAAATGACCAAGGGCAAGGACAGTTGACCACGAGTTTGAATCAAAACAGACGAGTGAAGAGTGTAGTGTGTCTGCACATGCCATTAGCAAAGGTATAAAGGCCACCTCACCAAAACTTGATTTGTAAGATTGTATAAAATTCAATTTTACCCTCTAACCTGATTGAGGTTATTCAGCAAGTGATTAACACATTCCCCCTCTATAAATAGAGGCTCCTGCACTGCCATTCTCAAGCTTAGAGAGCCATTGAACCTCTACAAAATTTCTTACCGAACCTCTGAACTTTGAATCAAGTTTCAAATCTCAAACATCCTCAAGCTATTCCTTTGGCTCAGCAAGGTTCACTGAAGTATGGTGGAGGTGTGACAACTTGAAGCAAGGAAAATAGTGACCTGTAGAGGAAGAACAAGTTCTCTGAAATTAGCCACTCAAGTGATCTTTAAGAGGTATAAAATCTGAACCAAACCTTAAATTTCTTGATGCCATGTTGTTGAGAACTTGTTCCTGATGATCAACATAGCTTTTGATTTCATTTTCATGAACTGAGTGGCATTTAATCTTGATTTTCAATTTAGGGTTTCATTTTGTTCCTATCTTCGATTGGCCTTAATGAGTACTCATAAATGATTTTGGATTCCACCATCTTACTCGCCATGAAATTCTGAGCAACTTTGCTTCTTTGAGTTTTACATTTTAAGCTATTTTAATTTTTTCCAGAAATCGGCCACCGTCCATGATGGTCCTGTCGTCTTCTCAGGCGACCACACGTCCCTCCCTCCAAAATTCAAAAATAGACCAATGGGAGTGTGACATGTCGTCCCTCCAAATTTCAAATTCGGTTGTGTTCCCGTGCGTTAAGAAACACGCCTTATGGTGGGCTTGCATTAGATCCATTGGCTCACACTGAGCCACCTCATTAATGAGGAAAATGGACAGATCTGCGCGCGTGCTTACCATAGACCTTGCTCCATTATTTTCCACTGAATTACATTTTAATTATTTTTGTTATTTGTTTTAATTATTTTGTTTATTTAATATCTCTCAAACCCTTTGGAATTTGGAAAAATGTCCAACATGAAAGTTGTTTGGAATAATTTTCTCTTCCATAATATGATTTTTGTTTAGTTTTCTGACCAATAGAAAATTGAAAATCAATTTTCTTTCTTTTATATGTTATTTTTAATGTATTTTTCAGCTTATACAATAGGTGACACTTTTCCTTCTTTCAGCTTTCTATTTTGAAGCATTTTTCATTTAGTTTGATTTTTAGGGTTTATTATCCATTTATTTCTAAAGTTTGAAAAACCTAAGCGGTTCAAATTGGTTCATAAATGGTATAGAGTTACACTTTTGGATTCCTTGGGTGATCGGTGACATTTTTTGTGTTGAACACTTTTTTATTTGAAGCTTATTTCTTAAAGTTCAAAATTAGGGTTTTCCTTTTTCCCCTTTTGCTTGATTCAAGTTGTAACTTATCCTTGATGCATGATCAATGTGAAATAATTGCATCCTTGGTTTTAATTTGATATTTGGAGACTTTCTTTTGTTGAAAGTTTTTTCATTTGAAGCCTTTCTCATTTAGTTCTCATTTAGGTGTTGATTTTTATGTTTATGTTTGTTTTTTACTTGAGGATGGAACTCCAAATTTGATGCTTGATTTATGATTCCATATTTATGTTTGTATGATATTTTGGAACATGTTTTCTTCTGTCCACTTTGCATTTTTAGGTCCTTTTCATTTTCACTTGATCTGATGTTTGATTTGAGCTAGTTTTGGCATGTTTAAGTGATACGTTGTATGATTAGAACCATAACTTGTTTGATACTCATCATGAATGCAATCTATGAACGTTATTGATTTTCAATATCATTATGATTCATTTTATCTTATAAAATGTTTTGATATCATATTTATATCTTGCACATTTGATTCAATTCTCAAGCATGTTGTAGATTAGTGTTTATACCTTGCTAGCATGCCTTGTTTTGATTCCCATTTTGTCAACTTGCATGATTAATGATGTGTTTAAATTGTATTTGATTCTTACATCACTATGTGTCATTTCATATTTTAAGTGTTTTTGTATTTGTATCCTTTTCCATTTCCATTTCATTTTGTTTAGAAAGCATGTTTAGTTTGCATTCCATTTGTGACTTATTTTGATAATCATGTTCAAATGTGCTTTTCCTTGCATGATAAAAATACCAAAAAAAATATGTCATTTTGGACTCATACTTCCCCATTTCATTTTTTTATGTTTACTAAATTTTTTGATTCTATGTTATAGTTTAAAATTCATTAAGTCATTGCATTAGTATTGTTTCTCTTCTTGTTACATTCAAGTATTCCATTCAAACATGGTGAAAAAGAAAATTATAAAGAGGAAGAGCCAATCAAATCAAGTGAGACCATCAAGATACCAAGATATGCCTTATCTCTTCATTTATTTATTTTCTTTCTTTTTTATTTTTATTTGTCTTTGAGATTCCATGTGTGGAAGGGAAATATCACCTTAGGAATAATTTATCTTTCTTGCTTTTCAAAATGATGTAATAAGGATACTATGAACACTATATTTAGATAAGGGTATGGGACCTTACATGAGGGGTATGTTAGAGGTTGTATTCTTTAATGCCTTAAACTAAAACCAACCTAAAATCAACCACTCAAAACTAAAGTTACTTTCTTGCATGAAAAACGTTTCACCTCCCTTGTCCATAACTTAGTAAGCCACCCTTTTTGCATGTCAAAACACTTTGTAAGACACCTAATAAAGGCTTTAAACTAATTGAAGATTAAAAAACACAAAACTCACTTTATTTTAAACCCATGCATCTACTTGGTCCATATACCAAGAACTCAACCAATGTCGTAAGCCAAATGTCTTTTTTAGCCTCGCAATTAAACGACCACAAGGGTGGACCACAAAAGAGCAAGCAAGAACAAAATTATGAATAATAGACATTCTCTTAAGTGATAAGGCCTATTATCACTTGCTCAAATAAAATCAACCAACAAACAAAAACAACCTCTTAGGTGAACTACGAAGCTTTGATCCCTCATCGCACTTAGGGGGTACGTAGGCATGAGATGTTCACACAAATATTTGCAAACATAATAAAAAATAAAACCTCACCCTTTCCTTTTTCTTGTTTTAAACCCACTCACCCTTTTAATATCCATAATAATGCAAACAATATATGATCAATGGTTCCCTTGGAGTACCAAGGATGCGAAGGGTGCCTAACACCTTCCCTTTGCATAATCGACTTGCTTACCTAGATCTCTTTCTTAGGGTTTTATCGATATTTTCCCTTTCGATGTCTTTGGATACAGTAAAGTTCGATGTAGACTCATGCTTTAGTGATTCAATTGATTCAGGATAATCCAATATCTTGCATTCAAAATTTCCTCCGCGACATGTGGCGACTCTGTTGGGGACATACTATTTGCGCCCCTCAATAGTAAAGTCAAGCCAAATTGCTTATATATTGTTGTTTGTTTTATGGGTGATACATATATGGTGAGATAAACTTTGACCCGAGCTTAAGGAAAAACATAAGAATAGGAAGTGATATAGTCATGAAGACCCCCTTGGCTTAGGTGGTGTAGGGTTGACATGAGATTCGCACTTGGTGGAGACTCCCCCTGATTTCTCGAGGCCTTATGATCCAGTCGTAATGGTATTAGAGGAGGATGACCCTTGGGTCTGAACACCGAGAACCATAGAACCCAATTAACCCATCTTTGCCTATTTAGGAACGTGGCGTGATAATACCTTTTTGGCCTAGGCCTCATGGGATTGATACACGATACCACACTTAAACAGGATTGTCTTTAGGTTATTATTGACCCTCACTTACGTGATAAGTTGGTAATAACTTTGAGATGGATTGTTAACATTCAAGCACCTTTGTAGAACCCGATTACTTATCTCCTAAACTTATATCACATACCTTGTGGGAGGGGGTTTGACATTATCCACCTTGCCTCCATGCTTGCGATCCTAAACCAATAACCTTGCATTATGTGTTCATGCATTCATGCATCATAACATCCTTTATCCATTTTCAAGGAAATATTACTTGGATTATTGCAAACTTGGACAAAGAAAGTCCTTGGAGTATTATACCGGTTTGTCCCTCGATGTCCCTTTGATAAAAAATACCGGTATATCCCTCGGTTGTCCCTCGGATTGATGTTACGCCGGTTTGTCCCTAAAGGTTGCGATGTCCGGATTATTTTTCAAGTTTGAAATAAATTGGGTTATGATCCTTGAAGATGGATAAGGCATTTGCATTGAAAATTGTCAAAAAACTTTGGTTATCATTTGAGTTTCAAGGATTCAAAAGTATACTCATTTGTAAACTTCTCTCATTTGTTTAGAGGATGTCTTTGGAAAAATAATCTAGGAGTCGGTTCCAGTTCAGTTTCCCCATTCCAGATTTGTCTCTATTATAAGACTTGTCTGTTCATGTGGAAGATCATGATGGTTTTAGGAAGAGGTATAGAAATATCTTATATTTGATGAAAGTGAAAGTGGATAACATGGATTTGAGGGTTCTTTCACATTTTTATGACCCAACATATCATTGTTTCACTTTCTCCGATTATCAATTATCCCCGACTCTCGAAGAATTCGCTTACATTGTGGGAATTATGATCCGTAACAAGGTCCTTTTTATTGGAGGAGAGAAGGTACCAAAGTCCCACGTTATTGAGGAATCTCTACATGTTCCAAAGGTCGAAGTAGAAAATGGCCTCACCACTAAAGGAGGAATTTTTGGTTTCCCCATCAAGTACTTAGTGGAAAGAGCTTCGCATTATGCCAACATGGGGAGTAATGATGTATTTGAGGCAATCATGGCCTTGATGAATTATGTGATTCTACTCTTTCCAAGCTTCAAAGGCTGGATAGAGATCTCAAGGCGTCTTGGTTTGCTTCCGATAAACACAATGAGAAGCTGCTACATACCGAAGGACTTCTTGGACAAATATTGGAAGAGAAAACCGCTCTAAAGGCTGAGTTGAAGACTAGGCCTAGGGTTCCTTGATTTGTTGTGTTTCTGTTTGTACTTTTCTTTATTGCTTTTATTTGTAACCACTTATTGTATTTCCTTGTAATGCAATGCTACTTTCAGTTTGAAAGAAGTTTGCAAATGTTTAAAACTTATCAAGTCCTTGAAAGTAAGAAGTGATAAAGTAAAAAGAAATAATATGCATCCATGCATCATTTGCATCATTTGTTGTCATATTTTGTCAAAATAAAATACTTTTCAAAGGTCTCATTCTTGTCTATTCTCTTCTTTAGAAGTGCCTATTACCCGTCAAAGATATCCAACAAGAGCTAATATTCAATTTAGGATGGATGCACTCGAACAAGCAAACTGTGAACTGCATGAAGAGATTTTCACTCTCCGATCCAGCCAGGAGAGACAAGCTGCATTGATTGACACCTTGATGGCAAGGTTGGAACTCATACCTTCAACTACTTTGAGTACAACCGTGTCTGTTCCAGTTGTTTCTGATACTACTATACCTACTACAATTCGTATCACAACTGTGGTTACTGCTGCTACAACTATCAACTTCGGCATGTCATCCATATTTTCTTACTCCTTTGGTCATCCTTATGGGCCTCCTCATGGATTTCAAGGATTCATTTCGTCCACTAGAATTGACTCAAGGCTTTCCCACCGGTCCTTTTGGTCCTTATGCTCCTTATGGACCCCAACCTTTGGTTTCTCAGCCGCACACTTCGCAATACTATGGAACAAATTCCTATGGAGCTCAACATTCCATGCCATTGGGAAACCCTGAATATAGTATATCACTTGTTGCTGTGGTAACTTACCCTCTTCAAGAGGACCCCGCCAATTTATATCATGGTCCGAGCATCCACTCAGACGCTGCCGAGGATGCAATACAAGGTTAAATCCAAGCTCTTAGCAAGAAACTGAATGCCCTCCAAGGGAAGGATCTTTTTGGCAAGAACGCATGCGAGATATGCCTCGTTCCAAATGTAAGGGCCCCTACTAAATTCAAGGTACCAGAATTCGAGAAATACAAGAGCAATACTTGTCCTCGGACGCACATGGTCATGTATTGAAGGAAGATGGTCGCCTACACAGATGATGGCAAACTCTTGATTCACTACTTCTAAGACTCTTTGTTCGGTGCTCCATTAAGATGGTATATGATCTTGGAGCATTCAAAAATTCAAAATTTTCTTGATATCGATAAGGCATTTGTGCAACACTATAAGTATAATCTGGACATGGCGCTAGATCGTACTCAATTGGGCAACATGTCCTAAAAAGAGCGTGAATCATTTAAGGAATACGCACAAAGATGGCGGGAAGTTGCTGCCCAAGTCACTCTGTCTGTTGAAGAAAAATAACTATGCAAACTATTCTTGAGGACCTTAAACTCCTTTTACTACAACAAATTCATTTCGAGCATGCCTCATGACTTCACCGAGAAGGTGGGGGTCAGTGTACAACAAATTCATTTCGAGCATGCCTCATGACAACACCTACTAGTTGCACCAAAATGTTTGGTGGATGGAAGAAAAAGAAAGAAGGAGATGCTAATGCTGCTTCCCACCATCCACCAAGCAATAGAAGACAACAACATCAACCAGCTGCCCAAGTAGCTCTAGCTCCACAAGTGCAACAGCCTATGCCAGGCTACTATCAACAACCCTTGGTATCCGCAGTGGCACCAGGGGCACCTATGATGCCGAATCTTCCCCTGCCACCGCACCCGATGTTCCCCATTTATCCTTCACCGCAGTTTCCACAATAATATCATTCTTATCCATAGTATCCATAACAACCACCACCTCAGTATCAGCCGCAGCGATAACAACAATAACAACAGCGAAGACAATAACCATCTACATCTGCTACTCAGTAAAATCCACATCCTCCGAAGACTCAATTCCAGTTTGGTCCAATCCCGATGACATACACTGATCTACTACCTTCTCTGCTCACCCAGAATCTCATAAAGAAGCGTGCCGCACCACCAGTGTCTGACAAGTTGCCTAGATGGTATAAACCTAATGAACATTGTTCTTTCCACTTTGACGCGCCAGGGCATGACACTGAAAATTGCTTTGTATTCAAGGAAAAGTCTAAGAACTTGTGAGATTGGGGGTGATTAAGTTCGGTGACATGCCAAATGTGGCAATTAACCCATTTCCTGAGCATGGGGCAGTAAATATGATTACCGAAGATGAGAACTTGATTATGGATGTCCTGAAAGTAAAGACTCCATTAGTGCCTGTGCACCTCAAGTTGTTCAAGGCCTGTATTCTAAAGCAAAATCATGAGAAGTGTTCTATTTGTTTGAGGGACTCTAAAGGTTTCTTTGATGTGCAGAAAGATATACAGATGCTGATTTCCAACAGTGTAATACAAGTTAGTGGAAATAAAAATAACGATGAAGTATCTGTCACAGTGCCTATCTTCAATAAACCCAAGGCTTTGGAGATATTTTGCCCGCCCAGAGAAAATACACCTTCTGCCGAATCTACTAAGCGCTTGGACATCAAAATGCCATCTCCTTTCCACTATAAATCTGATAAAGCTGTACCGCGGGGGTACGAACCCACTATCACCGTGAATGGTGTTGAGAAACCATTTGTCAACAACAAAGTTGTCACTAATATTTCCGATGCAAGCGGTCTCACAAGAAGCGGTAGGATTTTCACTCCTGCTAATCTTTGAGGTGGTAAGCCTGTGGTCGAGAAGCCTGACAATGGTAAATCTCCATTGGTCATTCCTAAGAGTAGACCCATACAAGATGTCGAGGCTGAAGAGTTTTTGCGCCTGATACGTAAGAGTGATTATAAGGTGGTGGATCAACTTCTTCAAATCCAGCAAAGATACTGTTATGGCTTTGCTCTAAAACTCTGAAGCGCACCGTAAGGCTCTGTTGAAAGTCTTGGGGCAAGCCTATGTAAATATAGATGTCACGGTTGATCAGTTTGACCATGTAGTTGGAAACATTATGTCTTGCAACACACTAAGCTTTTCTAACAATGAGTTGCCCGCTGAGGGTAAAAACCATAACAACGCTCTCTACATATCCATGGGATATGAAAAAGATTCTCTTTCACGTGTTTTGGTTGATAATGGCTCTTCTTTCAATATGATGCTAAAGATTACTCTTGCCAAGTTGTTCTATACTGGTGCTGCTATCATACCAAGCGAGGTTGTTGTGAAGGCCTTTGATGGTTCTAGGAGGACTGTAATGGGTGAAATTGTCTTACCGATGATGGTTGGTTTGTAGCAGTTTCAAACTCTTATCCAGGTGATGGATATTAATCTTGGTTACAGTTGTCTGCTTGGGAAACCGTGGATTCATGACGCAGGCGCCGTCACATCCACCTTGCACCAAAAATTGAAATTCGACCGAAATGGAAAGCTTTCTATTATTTATGGTGAGCAAGTCCTGATGATCGGTCAATTATCTGCTTTTAGATACATTAACATAGAAGAGGACGCTGTCATCACCCAATTTCAAGGGCTTGAGATTTCAAATGCAGTGCGAATTATGGACCTCGATTAGGAGGATAAGGTGGGAACTTCTATGGCATCTTTGAAAGATGCGCAGCAAGTCGTGGCCAAACCTTGGGTTGGGGCAAGATTATGCAACTCAGTGATAACAAAGACCATAGTAGGTTAGGGTTTAATCCCTATGAGAAGTCGACCAAGGCATCGAGGACTATTCAAGAGGTGAAGCTGCTTTTTGAGGCATTTAGAAGCGGCGGGTTTATGGACCATTCATGTGATATCCTACAAGATGATGTTGATGAAGGACCAAACTTTGTAGCGAGAGGAGGATCAAGCTAGATGACTCCTAATTGTACATATGTAGATATTCCCAAAGTCATGCATGTGTTAGAGTAATATGTTTTTCTATTTTTTCTATTTTTCAAAAGTTTCCCTCTGCTTTGCCCAAGGCAGAGGTGTTTTTGTTTGGTATTCATGAATTTTGTTGCAACTCTTAATAGCATAAATAAAAGTTCATTTTGATTTCAATTGTGTCTTTTTCCTTTTTCCTTTATTTGGAAAAATTTGGTAAAGTAAATAAAACTTTCAAAAATATAATGACAAACTTTTATCTGCATGTGCAATTTATTTCGATCAGTTTCTAAAAATTAAAAACATAAATGCATGTGCATATTTCTCAACAAACCAATTGAACGCAATGACCTTGGGCCCTCTCCCGACTTTAAATTCACAGTGTATGAAGTAGAGGAAGAATAGTTTGAAGAGATTCCAGATGAAATTTCCAGATTGCTAGAACAAGAGGACAAGACTCTCGAGCCCTACAAAGAGCCGATGGAATTGATCAACTTGGGCATCGAGGAAGATAAGAAGGAAGTGCGAATTTGGGCATTACTCGATCTGATGTGAAGCACAGGTTGACAACACTTCTAAGAGAATATTTTAATGTGTTTGCTTGGTCCTGCCAAGACATGCCAGGGTTGGACACTGATATCGTTGAACACAAGCTGCGACTCCGGCCCGAATGCCCACCTGTGAAGCAAAATCTAAGAAGAACTCATCCTGACATGTCTGTCAAAATCAAAGAAGAAGTGCAAAAACAAATTGATGTTGGGTTTCTGATCACATCTATATATCCCCAATGGATTGCCCATATTGTGCCTGTACCGAAGAAGGATGGAAAGGTTAACTATAGGGATCTAAACAGAGCCAACCCGAAGGATGACTTCCTTCTACCTCACATAGACATGTTAGTAGACAATACTGCGAAATTCAGTGTCTTTACATTTATGGATGGTTTCTCCGGATATAACAAGATCAAAATGGCGTAAGATGACATGGAAAAAACAACGTTTATCACCCCGGGGGAACATTCTGTTATAGAGTGATGCCTTCCAGATTGAAGAACGCTGCTGCAACATACGAGACGACCATGATGACCCTATTCCATGACATAATGCATAAATAGATCGAGGTTTATGTGGATGATATGACAGCCAAATCTCAAACTAAGGTAGACCACTTGGATCATCTTTTGAAACTGTTTAAGCGCTTGAGAAAATATCAGCTTCGTCTAAATCCCAACAAATGCACATTTAGGGTAGGGTCTGGTAAGTTACTTGGTTTCATTATCAGTCAGAGGGGTATTGAGGTGGACCCCGATAAAGTAAAAGCTATAAGAGATATGCCTGCACCAAAGACAGAAAAACAAGTCCAAGACTTACTTGGAAGGTTGAATTACATTTCTAGGTTTATCTCGAATATGACTGCAACCTGCTCTCCGATCTTCAAGCTGTTTAGAAAAGATCAAGCTGTGGTATGGAACAAAGACTGTCAAAATGCTTTTGATAAGATCAAAGAATATTTGTAAGAGCCTCCCATCCTGCTTCCCCCTGTTAAGGGTAGATCTTTGATAATATATCTTATCGTGCTCGATGAATCAATGGGTTGTATCCTTGGTCAACAAGATGAGATGAGTAACAAAGATCACGCAATTTACTATTTGAGCAAGAAGTTCACAGATTGTGAGACAAGGTACTCGATGCTTGAGAAAACATGTTATGCACTAGCATGGGTTGCCAAGCGCCTTCGCTAATACATGGTAAATCATACTACTTTGTTGATCTCGAGAATGGATCCAATCAAGTATATCTTTGAGAAGCCTGCGCTGACCGAACGGATTGCTCGTTGGCAAATTCTATTATCAGAGTATGATATTGAGTATCACACCTAAAAAACTATCAAAGGGAGTATCCTCGCTGATTATTTGGCACATCAGTTTGTTGAGGATCCTCAATCTGTGCAGTTTAACTTTCCTGATGAAGATGTTATGGCTTTGAGAATGAAAGACAATGATGAGCCACCTATTGAAGAAGGTCCCGAGCATGGATCCATTTGGGGTTTAATGTTCGACGGTGCTGTCAACACATATGGACATGGCATAAGAGTTGTAATTATTACTCCTCGAGGTTCACATATACCTTTCACAGCAAGGGTAGATTTTGATTGCACCAACAACATTGTAGAGTACGAGGCATGCATCCTTGGTTTGGAAGAGGCTATTGATATGCGTATCAAATTTCTTGAAGTGTTCGGTGACACGACTCTTATCATCAATCAGATTAAAGGAGAGTGGGAAACTGGTCATCCAGGTTTGATCCCATACAGAGATTATGACAGAAAATTGTCTACTTTCTTTACTAAAGTAGAATTCCATCACATCCCTCGAGACGAGAACTAGATAGCAGATGCTCTTGCTACATTGCCCTCCATGTATAAGGTGAGTTTTCATAGAGAAGTGCATTTCATCACTATCTAGACATGTGATAAACTTGTATATATCTTCAATGCTGAAGATGTGACTGATGAGAAGCCGTGGTTCTACGATATCAAGTGTTTTCTTGATAAGCAAGAGTACCCGCTTGGGGCGTCTAACAGAGATAAGAAGACCTTGAGGCGATTGTCAGTTGATTTCTTCTTAAATGGGGAGGTGCTCTACGAAAGAAACTTTGACATGGTCTTGCTCAGATGCGTGGACATACACGAAGCAGACATGTTAATGTTAGAAGTACATGAAGGGTCTTTTGGCACACATACTAATGGATATTCTATGGCAAGAAAGATGCTCAGAGCTGGTTATTATTGGCTGACTAAGGAGTCAGATTGTTACCAGTATGCTAGAAAATGCCATAAATGTCAGATATATGCAGACAGAATACACGTACCTCCTACACCTTTGAATGTGATGTCTTCACCGTGGCCCTTTGCAATGTGGGGCATTGATATGATAAGTATGATTGAAACGAAGGCGTCTAATGGACATCGATTTATTCTTGTGGCAATTGATTACTTCACTAAATGTGTTGAAGTCGCATCATATGCAAATGTTACTAAGCAGGTGGTAGTCAGATTCTTGAAGAACAATATCATCAGTAGGTATGGTGTGCTGAGCAAGATCATCATATATAATGGGTCTAATTTGAATAACAATCTTGTCACCGAGTTGTGCGAAGAATTCAAGATTGAGCACCACAATTCTTTTCCTTACAGACCCAAGATGAATGGGGCAGTAGAAGCTACAAACAAGCATATCAAGAAGATCCTTAAAAATATGGTTGTCACCTACAAGGATTGGCACGAGATGTTGCCATACGCTTTGCATGGATACCATACCTCAGTACGCACTTTAACTGGAACAACCCTCTTTTCTATTGTATATGGCATGGAAGCAGTACTTTCGATAGAAGTCTAGATCCCATCAATACGATTCTGGATGGAATCGAAGTTGACTGATGCAGAATCGTGTCAAGCCAGATATGATCAGTTGAATTTAACTGAAGAGAAGCGCCTCAAAGCTCTATGTCATGGTCAGTTGTACCAACAACGGTTGAAGAAGGCTTTTTGACAAGAAGGTTAAATCTCGCATATTCATCGAAGGGGATCTTGTGCTAAAAAAGATCTTGCCCGGTCAACATGATGCTAGGGGCAAATGGATGCCAAACTATGGATGGAGAAAAGATTCTGCGTCTAGTCAACTCAGATGCAGTCAAGAAATACTATGCCTAAAAATAAAAGAACACTCGATAAGTTGAAAACCTGAAAGGGCGACTTAATAAAAAAAGAGCAGTCCTGATGGATTGAAAACCCGAAAGGGTGGTCCAGTCAAAATGAAAGGGACAAAAATAGAATAATCATCCTGGTAGATTGAATATCCCTTGGGGTAATCTACGCAAAACAAAGGGACAAATGACTAGTAACTGCATCTTGACAAGACTTCTATTGAAGACAGCTACTTTGTACCCGAGCATTCAAAGTAGGAGGGAGAATAATGGTCATTGTGATTCAATATAGCCCTTCTTAATTACCATTTTCCAATTTTGTAGAAATTCATGGAGTTCTGCCCTTTGCGAACTACCATTCTTGCAATAAAACTGAAATATATGCTCATATATGTTCTTACTTTTATTCTATGCAAAATTTTCTTTTATCTTTGATGTTAATTCTTGCAACAAAATTTTAAAATTATCTGTTGTTTTTCAAAATGAATTTGTTTCAAATAACTTGACACAGAATGATCGAAAGGACTTTATACTACTTATCCGAGATGATGGAATTGATCCTATGTCTTGATTCAACTTTTGAAAATTGTTGGGATCTGATTCAGTATGGCTACACACCGGGATTAGTACTACCTTAATTAGTGATTCGCAAGCTTTCCGAAAGGCCATGTAATGGGGCATCCATTTTGATATCCATCGAGAAAAGATACCCGTATTCGTAAAATCCTTCAAGTGTTTGTCGTTAGAAGTTGGATTGTATCCTCAGTAAAGTCCAAATGAATGCTAAAAGTGAATATTCTGTTCCCCGATAGCAACATCAGTCGGATCATATCTTTCCCTGACGAATTCTCGATTGCTTAAACCATGTCTTCCTCGGTGAAGTCTTGTGGGTTGCCAAAAGGTTGTATCCTCTCTTCCCCCAGCAGCTACATTGTTTAAACATAGAAATTGATCTATAAAATTCTTCAAACTTTTTCGTTGCTCGGAGTTTGATCATTTATTTTCCCTAGAGCGGTTGATGATTGTAGAATTTCCCCAACGAAAGTAAATCATATCTCTTATTCCCATACAATGGCCAGGTTTTGCATAACCCAATAAAGGAACCAATGTCGAAGGATCTTTTTCCCATCAATTGGGACAATTTTTTATAGGAATTCCCTGTGGCACTGATAAATCTCACGAGATACTCCTCAATAGAGTCTCTGAATCCTCAATAGATCCAGTTTGGATATATCTTCGGCAGTTTTGGAAATTAATCTGTAAAATCCTTCGAGCCAAGTGGAAAGAAGTTGAATCTATGTCTTCCCCAAGCAGAATCGAGGATTTCCATCATTATCCCCTAGCGAAGAGGGTGTATTCCCTTTACCTCCTCAAGTAGAGCAGAATTTGTTACACTGTTTTCCCAAGCATAATGGAGAGTGATGCAACTCATTCCTAATGAAAAACATGATATATTGAATCCCCTGAAGTAGGCTTTCATGGATATATGAAGTGGCGGACCTCCTGTGTCGGAATTTACTCATTACTGTCTCTTGTTGTCATTACCTTTTTATCGCGCCAGTTTTATCAGTATTTGCATAACATTTGCATGCATTAAACAATCATAATGCATCAGTAGAATCATTACATAATTAAATCATTTTCAGATTCATATACATAATGGAGGAATAAACCATCCCCCACCGAATCATACTCTGGTAGATTTTCACATACATAGTGATTGATCTCCCAAATTGAGTCAGTCTCATAAAGAGTCCTGGCAGAATCTTTCATCCCCACAAAATTCATTTATCTGCATCTGGGTTATGCTCTGTCAAATATCTTGTCTGGACTAATCTCTAATAGAGTCTTGTTTAATTCCTCTCCAAAATATAAAGAAGAAATATCCCTCGGTTTAGCTTGTTTCCTCAGCCAAAGTCTTGTTTGACCCTTTCTCTCCAATTCGTTTCTGCATTGAACTTTGGTCCCCTTGCAGTAGCTTATCATATGGACTGAGTATTCAATGAGTAAGCAACTCCCCACCAATCGACTACCGGTTTTGAATTATACATTCAAGGTATTTTTGAGAACATTGTGTCAGTGTTTCCCCAACAGATTATGCAAAGCAACAAATATTGTTTTCCCAAGCTAAGGTAGGTAATCTTGCAATAACCAACAAAGAAAAACAATTTTCCCCACAGAGGGAACTTTTCCAGGTGACATACCAAATAGAAATTTAAACCGAGTCCTTTTCTAGATGAAAGTCAAGGAAATTGGGAGGTTTTTGGAATAAGTTGAGTCCCTTTCAAGGTGAAAGTAGAGAAAGTTGGAAAGCTTAATCTTCATCAATTATGTGATGACATTAGATTATTACCTCTCTCAGTAAGCAAAGGGATAATTTGAAAAGGATAAAAGAAGCCACTCATGCAAGGAGTCAGATGGAATTGTCTAAGCCTTTTCCAAGAGAAAGACTTGGAGTGAAGGAAGAAGCAGATGCTCGTGTGTTAAGTAGTGAAATTTCTTTCAGGCAAAGAATAATCGTTCGTGGATCACAAGATCTATGGGGATCAAGGTGAAATTTGTTTGTGCCTTTCTAGAAGAAATACCTAGATTGAAAAGGCAGAATAATGATTAGTCACTTGTACGTGAAGTTGATGAGGCCATATATTCGTTTTCTCTGTTCTTAGCTCACCATCCAAGTCCAGAAACATGAGTTCCGTCTAGTATTCAGCACAACAATCGAGTACCGACAATTTGATCATTTTCTATGTTTTTAGCTCACCATCCAAGTCCAGAAGTTTTTGTTTCATCTAGTTCTCGGCAAAGCAATCGAGTTCCGATGACGTTGTTTTTATTTTATCTGTTCTTAGCTCACCATCTAAGTCCAGGGGTATATGTTATTTCGTCTCGTTCTCAGAAATTCGCCTAATTCCAAACCTGCACTTTGTTAACCAGTTCATCATGTTCTAAGCTACCCCTTTAGTTCAGAAAGGTTAACATATCTCTTTATCTTCTTTGTGAAAGGATCTATGTGAATCCTGGCAGACTTATTTAATTTTGCTTCCCTAGTCTTTATTTCACTATGAAGGTTCTTTTTCCAAAAATTAGTAACTAGTATTGCTGTTTATTCCTCAGTGGAATCCCTTGTAGTGGGCCTTTCCCTAGAGAGTCCGACATCTTTTCTCTTTTCCTCAACGAATCTCGCATTAGATGGCATTCATATCATACACCATAACATAACATTTCTCCATCAATTTGTATTTTTACATCATCATCCATTAATCTTAGAGATAAAAATAAGGTACTCTGTATCTAACTACCTTCAGTCCTTTCAATCCCGAAGAATTTCAGTCTTCATATCTCAAAGCTGAAGGAACTTAGATAGGGGCAACTGTCATACCCCAATTTTTACCCATAAGCTTCATAGCATCTTAATCAAGCATTTCATTCATAATTTCAATTCATAAATACCCTAACATTATCACAATCATGGATCTAAGTTATTTTGTTCTTGATAACCTCTCCTTGGTTGTTTACTCAAGCTAGGGTTTGGTATCTCACTCATTGTATCACCCATTTCTTTGCTTTTTACTTTTACTTGTGTTATCTTTAAATTGATTGGTCTATTATCACTATGTACTTGGGTCAAAGGTATGTACATTGCATCTGCATCAATCATCACTAACTTCATGCATTTAGATAGATTTTGCTCTTGTGTTATGCTTGTATATTTTGTAGTTAGGTGGTGCAAGGTTTGAGAAATTTCAATATCAAAATAAAGGGAATTGTGGTCTTAATCATTAAATGTTTATCATTTGGTATTGAAAATCATTATGTGCATGGATCTCAACATTATTTGGTCATTATCGGTGCAAGTCATCACAAGGAATTGCTTCATTGGCTCTAAGACTAGATAGGTTGACTTCTAAAGGTCATAACGTTTTCATCAAGCAAGCTATGAATATGGTTATTTTTGCATTGTACTCTAATATTCATCATCCACAACTTATACTCACATGTAAATAGCCAATTGTGGATGGAAAACCATGTTTGAAGGAAAAACATATCAAGTTGTCTAGGGTTTTGACCTGATTTTCAAGTTGAACTTCCCAAGGTCATACCTTGGGAAATACTTCTCATATGGAGCCCATTATTTTTCACATATGCTCAAATTGAGACCCTTTACCAGTTTGATTCATTGTTCAAGAAGATATTTTGCCTTGTTTAGCATTTGACTTTGAAGGTCTTCCAATTCAGTGCCCTGATTTTTTCCCACCTTCAATTGACCATACCTTGGTCAATTTGCATCCAATTAGAGTGGTTCTTTTCACCAAATACATATTGAGGACATCCCTAACAAGTTTTAGTTTTATCACAAAGTTCAATTTTGAGTGGAAGCCCTCATTATTTTGGGAAAACATTACAGGTCATCCTTGGTTCCTTGTGATTTTGAGCCAAACTTCAAAACATCATAACTCCTTCAATTTTTGTCCAAATGAGGTGTTTATTTTTTCAAATTCAATCTTACAACCATTTTGAACATTTTATCTTCACACACAAAGGTCAATTTTGAGTAGAAAAGGGTGAATAAGGTCCATACGTTATGGGTCATTTTTCCAACTTCACTACCCTATAACTTTATCAATTTTGACCCAAATGAGGTAATTATTTTTTATATTTTCTTATTTTTACATTTTCTATAACTTTCATTCATTGTCAAAATTCCAAAAATGTATACATCAAGGACTTGTAGTGCAAACCTCAAAGTTGCCAAAATTGCCAAAAAGTGAAAAAATGAGGTTTTTATCTAAAGACTTTTTGGATGTTTTTCCAACTCAAACACCTCAAAAATGGTTCATATGACTTGTGTCCATCATTGTTTGAGGTTGATTCAAGCCAAAACTCAAATTGACCACCTTGTACCTTGCATTTCAAGTTATCCATTTATGTCACATAACCATTTTCCAAATTACACACCTTTGAGCTTACATTTTTGTGTCATTCCATTACATATCAATTATATGGTGTGTGTGCATCAATGTATTCCATAATTGAGGGCTCAAACCATGACATTTCTCCAAACCCGAGCCATAATGTGATTTTGGCCAAAAACTCTTTTCTCCCAAACCAATCAACCTTGCTCTAAATGGACCTCAAACAGATCATGAGAAGCCTAATTGCACTTGCTGTTTGCACTCATCCTCGAGCTACACCATGCATATGCCCCACATTTCTCACTTTTTGCATTTTCTTCACCTTTTTGAAGCAAGTCACAAAATGACCAAGGGCAAGGACTACTGGCCACGATTTTGAATCAAAATAGACAAGTAGAGAGTGTAGTGTGTCTGCACATGCCATCAGCAAAGGTACAAAGGCCACCTCACCAAAACTTAATTTGCAAGATTTTGCAAAATTCCATTTTACCCTCTAACCTAAATGAGGGTATTCAGCAAGTGATCAACACATTCCCCCTCTATAAATAGAGGCTCATGCACTGCCATTCTCAAGCTTAGAGAGCCATTGAACCTTTGTAAAATTTCTTACTGAACCTCTGAACTTTGAATTGAGTTTCAAATCTCAAGCATCCTTAAGTTATTCCTTTGGATCAACAAGGTTATTTGAAGTGTAGTGGAGGTGTCACAACTTGGAGCAAGCAAAATAGTGGCCTGTAGAGGAAGAACAAGTTCTCTGAAATCAGCCACTCAAGTGATCTTCAAGAGGTATAAAATCTGAACCAAACCTTAAATTTCTTGATGCCATGTTGTTGAGAATTTGTTTCTGATGATCAACATAGCTTTTAATTTTATTTTCATGAACTGAGTGGCGTTTAATCTTGATTTTCAGTTTAGGGTTTCATTTTGTTCCTATTTTCGATTGGCCTTAATGAGTACTCATAAATGATTTTGGATTCCACCATCTTACTCACCATGAAATTCTAAGCAACTTTGCTTCTTTGAGTTTTACATTTTAAGCTATTTTAATTTTTTCCAGAAACCGGCCACCGCCCATGGTAGTTCGGTCATCTTCTCAAGCGACCACACATCCCTCCCTCCAAAATTAAAAAATGGACCAATGGGAGCGTGACGTGCCGTCCCTCCAAATTTCAAATTTTGTTGTGTTCCCGTGCGTTAAGAAATACACCTTATGGTGGGCTTACATTAGATACATTGGCTCACACTGAGCCACCTCATTAATGAGGAAAAGGGACAGATTTGTGTGCATGCTTACCATAGAGCTTGCTCCCTTATTTTCCAATGGATTACATTTTAATTACTTTTGTTAATTATTTTAATTGTTTTGTTTATTTAATATCTCTCAAACCCTTTGGAATTTGGAAAAACGTCCAATATGAAAGTTGTTTGGAATAATTTTCTCTTCCATAATATGATTTTTGTTTATTTTTCTTACTAATAGAAAATTAAAAATTAGTTTTATTTTTTTAGGTGTTATTTTTAATGTAATTAAATCATAGTAATTTCAAATTACATGATAAAAATCCCAAAAGTTTTGTGTATGATCCTTATATAGTAGGTGACACTTTTCCTTCTTTCAGCTTTCTATTTTGAAGCATTTTTCATTTAGTTTGATTTTTAGGGTTTATAATCCATTTATTTCCAAAGTTTGAAAATCCTAAGTGTTTCAAATTGGTTCATAAATGGTATATAGTTACAGTTTTGGATTCCTTGGGGGATTGGTGTCATTTTTTGTGTTGAACACTTTTTCATTTGAATCTTATTTCTTAAAGTTCAAAATTAGGGTTTTCCTTTTGCCCCCTTTACTTGAATCAAGTTGTAACTTTTCCTTGATACATGGTCAATGTGAAATGATTGCAACCTTGGTTTTAATTTGCCAAATGGAGACTTTCTTATGTCGAAAGTTTTTCATTTGAACCCTTTCTCATTTAGTTCTCATTTAGGTGTTGATTTTGATGTTTATGCTTATTTTTGACTTGAGAATGAACCTCCAATTTTGATGCTTAATTTGTGATTCCATATTGATGTTTGTATGAAATTTTGGAACATGTTTGCTTCTGTCCACTTTGCATTTTTAGGTCCCTTTCATTTTCACTTAATCTCATGTTTGATTTGACCTAGTTTTTGGCATGTTTAAGTCATACATTGTATGATTAGAACCATAACTTGTTTGATACTAATCTTGAATGCAATATCTGAACACTATTGATTTTCCATATCATTATGCTTCATTTCCTCTTCTAAACTGTTTTTATATCATGTTTATATCTTGCACCTTTGGTTCAATTCTCAAGCCTGTTGTATATTAGGGTTTATACCTTGCTAGCATGCCTTGTTTTGATTCCCATTTTCTCAACTTGCATGATTAATGATGTGTTTAAATTGTATTTGATTCTGACCTCACTATGTGCCATTTCATATGTTAAGTGTTTTTACACTTGGATCCTTTTCCATTTTCATTTCATTTTGTTTAGAAAGCATGTTTAGTTTGCATTCCATTTGTAACTTGTTTTGATAATCATGTTCAAATGTGCTTTTCCTTGCATGATAAAAATACCAAAAAAGTATATGTCATTCTGGACTCATACTTCTCCATTTCATCTTTTTAAGTTTACTAACAAATTTGATTCTATGTTATAGTTTAAAATTTGTTAAGTCATTGCATTAGCATTGTTTCTCTTCTTGTTACATTCAAGTATTCCATTCAAACATGGTGAAAAAGAAATTTACAAAGAGGAAGAGCCAATACAAATCAAGTGAGACCAGCAAGAGATCAAGAGATGCCTTATCTCTTCATTTGTTTATTTTCTTTCCTTTTTCTTTTTATTTGTCTTTGAGATTCCATGTGTGGAAAGGAAATATAACCTTAGGACTAGTCTATCTTTCTTGCTTTTCAAAATGATGTAATAAAGATACTATGAACACTATATTTAGATAGGGGTATGAGACCTTACATGAGGGGTAGGCTAGAGGCTGTATGCTTTAATTCCTTAAACTAAAACCAACCTAAAATAAACCATTCAAAACTAAAGTTACTTTCTTGCATGAAAAACTTTTCACCTCCCTTGTCCATAACTTAGTAAGCCACCCTTTTTGCGTGTCAAAACACTTTGTAAATCACCTAATAAAAGTTTTAACCTAATTAAAGATTAAAAAACATAAAACTCACTTTATTTTAAACCCCCGCATCTTCTTGGTCCATATACTAAGCACTCAACCAATGTCGTAAGCTGAGTGTCTTTTTTAGCCTCGCAATTAACCAGCCACAAGGGTGGACCACAAAAGAGAAAGCAAGAACAAAATGATGAATAATGGGCATTCTCTTAAGTGATAAGTCCTATTATCACTTGCTCAAATAAAATCAACCATCAAACCAAAATAACCTCTTAGGTGAGCTACGAAGCTTTGATCCCTCATTGCACTTGGGGGGTACGTAGGCATGAGATGTTCGCACAAATCTTTGCAAGCATAATAAAAAATCCAACCTCACCCTTTCATTTTTCTTGTTTTAAACCCACTCACCTTTTTAATACCCATGATAAGGCAAACAATATATCATCAATGGTTCCCTTGGAGTACCAAGGATGCGAAGGGTGCCTAACACTTTCCCTTTGCATAACCGACTAGCTTACCTAGATCTCTTTCTTAGGGTTTTATCGATATTTTCACTTTCCATGTCTTTGGATACAATAAAGTTTGGTGGCAACTCACGCTTTAGTGATTCAATTGAGTCAAGCTAATCCAATATCTTGCATTCAAAAATCTCGTCGCGACAAACGGTAGAAAGCTATCTCAAGAACCTCCTTGTTCTAGCACATAAGCTCTCAACAAGTCTTTTAAGGATTGGATATTCATCTCTAGCTCTGTCTGAGGATGAATAGAAAAACTTAAATCCAGATTCGTACCTAGACCTTCTGCAAACTCTCCCAGAACCTTGACGTAAATCTCTGATCCATATTAGATATAATACTAGATTGAATACCACAAAAATTAAAAATCTTCTCAATATACAACTCTGCTAGTTTCTCCAATGGATAGTTAAGTCAATTTTGAATGAAATGAGCTGACTTAGTCAACCTATCCACAATAACCAAATGGTATCACAATTCTTCAATGTTTTCGGCAAACCAGGCACAAAGTCCAACGAAATATTGTTCCACTTCCACTCAGGAATGCTCAACAGTCGCATCAAACCCAAAAACTTCGGATGTTCAATCTTCAACTTCTAGCGAGCCAAATAAGCATACATAAACTCAATAATTTCCTTCTTCATTCCTGGTCACCAAAATAACTTCTTCAAGTCTTGATACATTTTAGTAGCACCTGGATGAATACTCAAGTCACTTTTGTGACCTTCCTCAAGAATACTCTTCTTAAGTTTAGGCACATTTGGTACACAAACTCTATCTCTGAATCTTATCACACCTATCTCGTACATTTTGAAATCACCACCTTGACCTTGTTTAATCGACACCAACCGGTCAACCAACCCTAAGTCGATCTTTTGACATTCTCTCATCTCATC
Organism: Lathyrus oleraceus; assembly: GCF_024323335.1. NCBI lineage: Eukaryota > Viridiplantae > Streptophyta > Magnoliopsida > Fabales > Fabaceae > Lathyrus > Lathyrus oleraceus. The sequence continues at coordinate 339,026,900 of NC_066585.1, forward strand.
AACAATACAAATGGTCAACTTAAACATACCTAACTCCACACTATTGTAAGTCCTTTCACATACAAAACTCAAATCTTGGAATTATTCAATCAACTCCAACTCTTGAACCATAAGCATTGACATGTGCAACGACTTCCCACTCAATGCATCGTCCACGAAATTGGATTTACCAGGATGGTAATTCAAACCAAAATCATAGTCCTTCAGAAATTCGATCCACCTCCTCAGCCTCATATTCAACTCTTTTGTATCAAATAAGTAATCCAAACTCTTGCGATCACTGAATACTTCAAATCTGGAACCAAACTATTTCTTCAGCTCACTCAGCTCCGAAGAAGACATCCTATAAGGATCCCTCTGTACAGGATAATACCACATACTAAGTTTATAGCAAACTCTACCCCACGCTCCAACGGAAAATCACTGATATCATCTGGAAACACTTCGGGAAAATCACACACAACTGGAAGTTTTCCCATCATAGCTTTACTATTGATTCCTAACACAACAAACATAGAGAACACTTGCACCTCCTCTTTCAATAATTCTTCTACTTGCTTAACAAATACCAACATCAACTCTCAATCGTCTCCCATCTCTGGAAATAACACAGTCTAAAAAAACAGTTGATATGAACATGGCTGAACTCCAACCAGTTCATTCCAAGGATAACATCAAGCTGACTCAACTGTAGATAGACTAAATTCATCGCAAAACTCTTACCATATATAGTTAGCAGACATTTCAAAAACACCAACTAAGTAGTTACTGAACCACTTACTGGGGTATCAATAACCATACTACCAACCATAAAAGATAACTTTAAATCCAATCTCTTAACACAATCAAGCTAAATCAAAGAATGCATTGCACCTATGTCAATAATAGAAATCAAAGGGATGTCATTGGTAAAACACATACCTCGAATCAACCTGACAACACTGGTAGTCTATGTCCATGACAATGTAAAAACATTTCCCCTAGACTGAACATTCTTCTTCTTCTAGCAATTAGTACTCGTATGGCCTTGCTCTCCATAATTATAGCAAGTTGCAATATTACCCTTACAATCACCGATGAGGTTCTCTGTCTTCCCATACTTGTAACACTTCTTCTCATCACTTGTGTACTCATTGGCATAATGACCTATCATACCACACCTATAACATTGGAACGAAGCAAGAGCTCATCCCCCACTTGGCTTCTTCTTTACTGTAGCTTCCTGTTTCCCTTTGTCAGTAGTAGCCGCATATGACTTTCCTCGAAATAGACCATTCCTTTTCTTTTCATTAATACTCTTGTACTGAGCAAACCGGGATATATTATCTTCAGACTAGCATTAGTATTCTTATTATTGCTCTGAAATTAGGGTGATCCTTTCATCAAGGATTGTAGGTGTTAGAATAAGGGTTATTTTTCTGGAAATTTGCAAATTAAGCTTCTTCAATCGATCCATCCAAAGAGAACCCTCCATTTGCATGACCTTTTCCCACATAAATCACATATCGGCGCTTGTACCTGACTCACATTAGCTTTAGTCAAGCTGCTTTTAGCTAGCTTTTTATTCAATAATTCAATTTGAGCTAAAAGTGAAGTAGGAGTATCAATAGCTAACATATATTTTGGTGTGCCAACAATTTCAATTTTTACCGACCTTTCACTCTTTGAACGATATTCATTCAGGCATATCTTTTTGATCAGGTCTTTAACTTGTGGTTTGGTCATTGTTCTGATTTTGCCTCCCGCATAAGCATTTAAAAGCATGTGTGTTTGACTCTTGAAACCTTTGATAAAATTTAGCATTTGCTCTATGTTGTTCATGTTATGATTTGGGCACTTGCGCAATAAAAGTTTAAACCTTCTCATGAGTCATACATCAATTTAGTTTTCTGCTGCTCAAAATTTGTGATTTCAGCTCTTCGGTCAGCAAACTGCACGGTGGCGAAGAACCTTTCGAAGAATTTATCTTCTAGCTCTTTCCATGTCTGTATAGTTACATTTGGAAGGAAAAGCAACCAATCCCTGCCTCTTCCAATTACCGATAAACCAAATAACCTCAGTTTGACTTGGTCTTCCGTGATCTCAGTTGGCCTGCACATCGAGGTTGTTTCGTAGAAGCGAGCAAGGTGCTCCCACTGGTCTCTAATTGCATTCCCATCGAATGGATTGTATCTCAAATTTGAAATCACATAATTCTTTATGTCAAAGTTATCGGGGTTTGCCAATACGAAACCTCTACAAATGTGTCCTTAGTCAGTCCTCTTGCAATAGTCTCTCATAGTGGGTGATGGTACGATTGCCATAGTGATTTCCTCTTCAGAGTCTGAAGAAATCAATGGATTATCTTTGACTAAGTTCCTTTGAGTTAGAGTTGATTTTCCAACCTCTCTTCCGATAGAACATGTAATCCTTTCAATTTTTGGATCAAACAGTGTCAATGCGATCCTGAGTTGCGCATACACAAATAGGATATATCTCAATAACACTGTAATTAAATAGTTTACGAGAAGACAAAAAAACTAAAACTAAATAAATAAATGTTTCACAAGCATTGCCTTGTTGAAATTATCAACACTCCCCGACAACAACGCCAAAAACTTGATGACTTCTTGACAAGTGTACCGATAGTGTTGCAATAATAAAAAAATATCGATTCCACACTACTATTTAACAAAATAATAGTTATGCAAGTTTAAAAAGCAACAAAGGGGAGGGGGGGAGGTGTTAAGTTTGGATGTGAAAATTAAAAGTTGTTCTAAAATAATATGAAAGCAGTCAGGTTTTGTATGTAATCCCTTATTTCTCCCCTATTGATGTCTTATGCATTACATGAGTGATAAAGTCATTATATTTCCACGTCAAATTAACACAACCACTATACCCAATCCATTGGCGTATAGCTCACTAGTTCCTACTCGACGCCTTCTATCCATATTCAACCATCGTAAGTGAAACTAGGTGATGCAATGGAACGTTAATTCAAATGCCACTACTCAGGGTCTCCTATCCCTATTCAACTAGCGTAAGTACAACAATTTCCCTAGTTACAACACATAGAATAATGGTTAATATTCCATATATTCCCAAGATCAGATTAAAAGAGCATCTCACATAAAAAGCATTAAGCAAAAGAGGCAATTGAATAGAAATATAATTCCAATGATTCATGCAATGACAAATTAAACATATGTCCTAACATGTTCAAAATAAGTTCATAAGAAAAAACCTAACTTGGAGATTTTTAGCTACTCATAACGATACAATCAAATACCAATTGCTAAGATGAAGATTGCATCTGAAAATCCTTGAAGAACTGGCCTCCAATGGCTTCCAATGCTCTAAAAATCGTCTTATTAGGACTCTTTACAGTCATTTTCAGTCCAAAATCGCAGAACCCTTGAAAAGATGCCAAAACTCCCTTTTATAGTTGTCAAATCAGTCCAGAATGCATCAAAATAGTTCCATAAAATAACCTATCATGCGTGTGACAACTTTCATCATGTCTGTGATGTTGACAAAACTTCCATATCATGCATATGATGTTGCACGTGATTATTCCAATAGATGCATATTTTTGACTCCTTTTTCCATCAGATTTTCACTAAGTCCTTATTTCTTCATACTTGGTCATTTTTTCATCTTTCTTTGGTATTTATTCTTTAATTATACTCCTCTTTGACTTATGTCGATCTCTTTCTTTGATCGAAAGGATGTAATGACAAAGTGTCATCACAACATCAAAATTGAACCTTTGCTTGTCCTTAAGTAACTTGCCTGCACTACCAATTCCAAACAGAAAACAAGTTGCAAAATAACAATCGAACATCACCATATGAATTTTTCTTGACCTGACCATCGTTCTAGCTTCCTAGTTCAATCCAGCAAATTCAGAAAACATCCTCATTATTTGGCAAGTACTCAACCTGACTCTCATCTCACCATTACTCGCTCAATTGATAGGGTAGCCTCTTAATCAACATGCAAAACAATTTAAACTTAGTTTTATCATGTTCTAATAAAATTCATCAAATTAATCAAAACACATACATATGATGACTTTTTCGGTTGTATCTTGGCTTATGTTTGGGTACGACATATTTTGCAAAGTAGGTTTAAACCTTTGGAGTTAGGTGCCTTGTTCTCCTATTGTTACCATACCACTTTTTTCCTGATGAATGGTACTAGATATATAGCTATTGTGGTCCTCAATGTCCACTTTTCATTCTTTTTCACTCTTTTTTTTTTTTAAAATATTTTTTTAACTCCTTATTTTCTCAAAATTTTGAATTTTTGACTGTTTTTTCTCTAGTACCACAACGCCAAACTTAAACCTTGCTCACTTCCAAGAGTAACCCCAAACCTATTCTTTTTCATACTAATTTGGAACTAAAAATTTATACCTAACTCCCAAGAGAGGGTGGAAATATGAAATATTTTAAGTCATAAGGCTAATAAATAAGGCTAAGTCACCGAAAGGAGGGCTAATAAATAAGGCCACAGTGTGGTTAAAAAGACTCATATTTCAAAGCAAACAACTTCCCCAGTGTGTGTAAATCAAACCAGACAAATTTAATCGGAAATAGTTCAAACCTTATAAAGCAATAATGCATGGATACACTCAATGAAAGGAATAGTAAATAATGGAATTTATTTGGCTCAAACCTTACTAATTGAGGTATTCGAAGGTTGACTATGATTCTATTGGTTCCTTTTCATCCTTTTATTTCAAGTTGCAAGTCACTTTTCGACGATCAAGTTTCCTCGGATGGTGCTTCTGGTTCATTTGTTCAATGTTACAATTGCAATGTTTGTAAATCTGAAAGAAACAATGGATGCAAACTCATTGATTAAAGACAAACATTATTGAATTAATCCAATGGGTGAAGATTACTTATAAGTGTTATTACTCTTCATTAGGCCTACATTCAAAAATTAAAAAAAACTCTAGAAATAAAAAAAACAGCTATATGTCTTTTCATATGTTATCATTGCGGAAAAGATCATGCATGTCATTTATGGTGTTGTTGAAATCATTATTTTTCCAGGTCAATTATTCTCTCATGTTCTCTCTTCTCCTTGGTTGCTCTTGATCTTGATTTGGGAAGTAATTCTCCATCTCTTCGGTGCTTGTAAAGCATGCTTTTAAACTTTGAGCAAGCATGTGGGTTTCTTGCTGGTTGTAGAAGTCTCTGAATACAGGAGAGAATCTCGGGGGTTCAACATACAAAGTGGGTGAAAATTATGTTATCCAACTAGTAACCCCCACTGTATGAGCTTTCATTCTTCTTTGAAACTCGGATGCCTGTTGATTTCCTTAGACTTGCAATGGCTGCTGTTGCACCAGAGGTTGATATAATTCTTCTTCGATCCCTCTTGATCATGTTGAGATGCTTCTGTCAGGTGATTATGTTGTAGCCTCCTAATTGATGAAGCATTGATACGTGTTTTTGGACCTATCATCTCATCATTAAGGTAGGTGGGTACTCCGTCTCTCCTATACAATTCATTAATAACACAAAAATGGCCACAAACTCATTGTGCAGTGTTAGCCATGTATTTAATATTTTCAGAAATTAACCGCCCCAAATCAATAGGCTCTCCCCTTAAAATAGATAAAAGTCCCAAATATAGCTTTACAAAAAATTGTGATTGGTTCGAAGCGGCTTCTAGAGATTGCACAAAAAATGAGGCCCAAGCCCTTGGAATTTGGCGAAATTTAACGGTTTTAAGCCACAACGCTAAGCCATGATCAATCACTCATTCTGCCCATGGTGTACATAAATCCTTAAGTAATTCTTGGGCCATGGCTTCATTTATCACCCTATGCTCATTTCTATAGGTTCTAAGAGCACAAACAGGAGGAGGTTGAATATTAAAAAGAGAGTTAATAGGACAAGCAGAGTAATCAATATACTTACCTCACACTTAGGAAGTGTAAGTGCCCACATCGATAACAACCGCATTTGCATAAAACTCAAGGCCTATGGTTTTATTGGTTTCTTGAATTAAATTATTGAAACTTACCCAATGACATTATTGCAACATTTCCACCACTACACCAAATCCTCACAATTCCTCGTATACAAATGCTCTCTCCCTTAAAATGTGGTAGTCAACCAACTTTAGATATTTTTCTACATTAGCTTCCGAAAGAAACTTCAGATTGGGAAAAGTTCGAGCATTCGATGCGGGGGAAACTTGTGTAGATGAACCTATTATAACTCTTCCTCTTTTTGAAGCCATACTAACGGCAGCAACACAACAAAATAACACTGCACAGAGAAAAATTAAGTAGAGATTGGTGATCAGAGGGAATTTATGATGAACAAAAGAATAGGAAAAGAATTGTGAGGAGAAGAGATTCAAAATCTCTATTTATAGGCCATGTTTACATTATCATTGTGAGTTATATGTTGATCGTGTACGTGATGCTAGCGGTCTTCCAAACGTCTCTCAGCCAAAGTCACTATCACACGCTTTATGCATCCATCGCGTACGTGATACCCATAATTTACTGATTCCCCACAACATCTCTATCACGTGCATTATGCATCCATCGTGCGCATGATATAGACCTATCACGTGTGCGATGGCCTGCGAGATTTTTCTAGGGGCTCCTCTATTTCTTCTTCTCTTGTTGTTTTTTTTCCTTTCCTTCTTCTTTTTCACTTGCTTTATTTTCTTGCAAAATAACATGCAAAATCTACATGTTTTCATAAACAAAACTCTACTTAAATGTTTTTAAACACTTACTTACTGATGGATTTCCTCTTATCCAACGCTTCTTTACTGTCATTAGATTGACGGTCCTTGCTTAAGGGACACCCCTACGTCGAATAAATGACCTTTCTTCTTTCATTTATCAACCTTGCTAACTTTTTCTTTGATCTGGTAGCATGTTTCCATATCATCTACATCGTGTCCATTCATATACATTAAAATACATTTTTCCTTATTGAACTTCAAGATAAGTTTGTCGATTTCCATACATATTAATACTTTCCAGGTTGCCAAAAATGGGCGTCAGAGAATAAATTAACCACCTGTGTCTCCCTTGATATCGACTACCACAAAATCTGCAGGAAAAACTAGATTGTCAACATGTACTAACATATCTTGTGAGATATCATGAGGGTGAGTAACAGAAAAACCAACCAAGGTAAGAGTCATATTACTCAACACGATCTCTCCCAAATTCAATTCTTTAGTCTTATTAGAGGCATTACATTGATACTCGATCCTAAATCACATAGAGCATGTGGGAGCTTTACCCCACCCATGGTGGAAGAGATGGTAAACTTCCTTAGATCTTTCAGCTTTGGTTGCATTGCTTGGGGCACTGTCGTATCGCATTTCTCAGTCAAGCTTACCTGCTCTTTGTCTATCTTATGCTTTGTACCATTTAACAATGCCTTCATAAATTCAGAAAACTTGGGTAGTAGCTCTAAAACTTCATGAAAAGAAATACTTACATGAATATTTGTCAACATCTCTTTAAACCTAACAAACAACCCTGCATCATCTCCCAGTAATGGTTTTTTCTCAATGATTGGATAAGGAGGTTTTATGTCATTGGGTAGCTCTGGGTTAAGGTCATTAAGAATTTATTTCTTAGTCCTCCTCTAAGGTGAGTTTCTGTCTATTAATTTCTCAACGGTGACCCCCTTCTCAACTTGGTCACTCTATTTTTTACTCTCCTCTTTATCAGTCTTTATTTCTTCCTCTTTAAGCAAGTCCTTCCACTATTTAATACTCACCCCCATTGATGAATACCTCAAAACCTATTTCTAAAGCCTTGCAAGTCTCATTTTTAGGATTATCCATAGTTTTACCTATAAATCCTCCACTAGAACTAGGTAAAGCGACTATTTGCCGAGATATCTGACCTATTTTCATCTCCAAAATTTTTATAGACATATCATGGTTCTTACTCATTGTTTCATGTTGTTTATTTACCTATTCAAAACTTCTCTAGATGGCCTGGATGAACTTTTTGTAGTTTCTTCTCAAGTGGTGAAGGTTTCCTTTGGATCGAAGCTTGTTGATTTTGCTGAACACTGTGACTAACACTAGTATTCTAATTATTGCTCCATCTGAAATTAGAGTGATCCTTCCATCCGAGATTGTAGGTGTTAGAATAAGGGTTATTTTTTATGGGAATGAAAATTGAGCTTCTTCACTCGATCCTTCCAAATAGCACCTTCCACTTGCATGACCATTTCCACAAAAATCACATCTCAGCGCTTGTACGTGACTCACGTTAGTTTTACTCAAGCTGCTTTCAACTTGCTTTTCATTCACTAATTCAATTTGAGTTAAAAGTGAAATATGAGTATCAATAGATAACATACCTTTTTGTGTGGCTACAGTTTCAATTTTTAATGACCTTTCACTCTTTGAACGATATTCATTCAGGCATATCTTTTCGATCAGGTCATTAACTCGTGGTTCAGTCATTGTTCTGATTGTACCTCTCACAGAAGCATCTAGAAGCATGTGTGTTTAACTCATGAGACATTTGATAAAATTCTACATTCACTCCATGTTTTTCATGTTATAATCTGGGCACATACATAGTAAACTTTTAAACCTTTCCCATAAGTCATCCAGCGATTTAGTTTCCTGCTGCTCAAAATTTGTGATTTCAACTCTTCACTTAGCAAACTTCATGGTGGCGAAGAATCACTCCAAGAATTTGTACTCTAGCTCTTTCCATGTCTGTATTTTTCAATTTGGAATTCAAAGTAACCAATCCTTGGCTCTCCAATTACCGAGAAATCAAACAACCTCAACTTGACTTGGTCTTCCGTGACCTCAACTGACCTGCACATCGAGGTTGTTTCGTAGATGCGAGTAAGGTGCTCCCACGAGTCTCTAATTGTGTTTCTGTAGAACATATTATCTCTTAACCTAAAAGCACAAAACTTTTATGTCAAAGTTAGCGGGGTTTTCTGGTACAAACCCTCTAGAAAATTGTCCTTCGTCAGTCCTCTTGCAGTAGTCTCCCATTGTGGGTGGTGGTACGACTGCCATGGTGATTTTCTCTTCAGAGTCCGAAGAAATCAGTGAATTTTCTTCGACTAAGGTCCTTTGATTCAGAGTCACTTCTCTAACCGTGAATATTCCTCTGCGCGTGATTATTCAAGTAGTTGCACATGTTTTACTCCTTTTTCCATAATATTTTCACTAAGTCCTTGTTTCTTCATACTTGGTCATTTTTGCATCTTTCTTTGGTCTCTATTCTTCATTTTTACTCCTCTTTGACTTATTTTGATCTGTTACTTCGATCGAAAACATACAATGACAGAGTGTTATCAATGAACTTCTAGACCAATAATGGAAACCAGAAAAAACTTTTCTTTAAAATGTTGTAGACCCTCCAAGAAAGTCCTACAGTCTCTGATGGTTGGCACCAAAGAAACCATGCCCCTACCCCATGGTTGGGCTATAGGGCCATGGTGAACTCTAAAGAGATGAAAGAAAAGGTTCAGAGAAAGCTTCCCCTTTAGGTATTCACATCAATGTTGAAAGACCTTCAAATACACCCAACAATAGGATAAAGTTATGAGAGAGAAACTACCAGATGCTTAAGAACTCCCATATTAAAATTGTTAAAGGTCAATCGAAGATTTAAGATCGAGAAAAGACATTCATAAAATGGAATGATGTAATTTCCATATGCGCTGCATTTGTGGTCTTTTCACTAGGGTTCAAGACACCCTAATCCAAAAATGGTCCCACTTCAAGAAAGGCTTAATCAAGATTACCATATTTAGCAAAATCAGAAATTGTTGAAGAAGAAACATAGTCCTCCCATGCAGATTTAGCATTCTTCTGGGATCTTTTAGATCTCTTATGTGATTTTTTTACTCATAATGCATTCACCCTTCTAGATACAAGAAAGTAAAATATCAAAATAAAGGAGCATGACTGCAAACTGGGAAAAATGAATCAATGAAATATAATGGTGATTCTTCGTGAACCATACACTAACATGCAAAATGAAGTAGACTTTATCAAATGTGTCAAATCAATCACACATAACACTTGAGTGTTACAATTCTCAAGGATCATAATGATTGTACCTCTAAAAAGATGTTTGAAGTATGGAGCATTAAAGGCGCAAATCACAAAGAAACTGAAATGTTCCATTTTCTCTTCCAAAGATAAATGAGAAAGTGGTTGGCAACCAAGGATAATATGAAAAACACTTGCACTGCTCCGCGTAGAAAGGGCTTGGAGGAAACTGTTATGGGCCAACCATATTGATCCCAACTTACCATTCAAAAGGAGTTGCACTCCTTCTAGAACCTTCTCCGGGCACGAGAATTATCCTGTTGACGATAATATGGAATCCTGACTTCAGTTGCATCCAACGAATCTCCGTAATTCACGCCTAACAAATAGGAAGTTTTTTTATTTCCTCTATATTATATATAGATAGCGCACTAATTAAGGCACTCAGTTTCAAATTCAGTTTCAATTCACTCTTTTCCCTCACATACTAACTTGAGCATTGAAGTGCTACACCACAATAAAAGAAACACCACAAATCCACTAGTCTGGTAAAAGCAAATACAGGATCCCACGCCTAAACAAAAGACTAAGATAATTCTAAAAAGTAACAAGTTGAGAGAAGAAAGGGATAACACCGACAAATTAGAGAGGCACGTGACCAAACAAAACATCAATATTCGCCCAAGTTAAAGCCAAACCTTTTTAAATGTTTGGTTGATCTACTTAAAAGCTCACTTCATTTGAACATAGATAAATAAACAATTCTACTAATATTTAAATAGACTAACAAATTAAAAGAATAATAAGACTATTTGTTTTTTAAACACTTGTGAAAACAACCTATGACATTTATAAGATTTTCTTTAGTATATTTTCATAAGTTTTTCAAGATAACTAAACTTTATTTTTGTATTTTAATTTAAATTACAAAATATAATTTAATAATATATTTATTCAAATAGACTTTTAACTTTTAATTTTTAATTTTTAAACTAAATAGGCTTTCAAAAAAATATATACCCTTTTTATTTAAAACAAAGTCTAGTCTTATGTAGGCCAAATCACAAACCCTTGTTTAGTCGATGTAGTGTTATATTTGTAAAGGATCTGGCTAGGGTGATTACTAGAGACCTCCCCAAGGTGGGGAGGTCATCATATGTCTCCCTCAGGGAGGTATTTCCTCACCACTAAGGTTTCCATATCGCTCATTTTTGGGGAATATGAGATAAGACATTTCTGGGGAAAAGAGATGTCAGGGTCAATGATTGACCCACGTCCTCATCAGAAATAGGGATTCAATAGTCTGCCCTTGACTAGGTGGGTGACAATCTTTCCAAGGAAACCCTAGGCCCAAAGCCTCTATAAATACCTCTCTCCAAACAAGAAAAAGGGACAACTCTTAATTTATACAGATCATACCACACAATGACACTATAGTAAAAGTATCACGCTATATACAAATCCTCGCACCTGAAGTGAGCAGGTCCCTTAAATCACTACAACATACAACCATACAGGGCTTCTCGCTGCCATGGGCAAGCCCGAACCCACATACAACATAACATACCTAGTAAGACCTTTGAGCACCCCTACTCTTCGTAGGGGTGACATGGACACCCGTACTTTTAGACCAGTACAGTGGCGCCCACCGTGGGAATTTGGTAAAACTAACCTAGGAGAAACTTCCTTCGCTCTTACTCCTTCCATCTCCCCTTAAATATGGATGATATAACTCTATATTCAGACACAAATACCATAGTCGGAGGTTTCGCTAGTTGAGGTAGCTCTAGGGCTTCCTAAAGGAGATACACACGACAGATACTTACAGTAAATGTAATATATCTTGGTTTTCCCATGGGCATGCGAGGGATAACATGGCTTCATATCACCTTTTCCGAGGAAGATTCCATCAGAGTCAATCCTCAAGATAACGACCCCTTGGTCATCAAGATACACATGGCAACCAGAATATCAAGCGAGTTTTGATAGATCTTGGTAGCTCTGCTGACGTCCTATTATGGAATTATTTCCAAAAACTACGACTCAGTCGTAACAAAATTTGAGTGCTCACTGGCTCGTTAAGAGGATTTTCAGGTGAGCAAGTACAAGTCAAAGGCCATGAGACCTTAGAGACTACATGTGGTGAAGACGCGAAGGCTAAGGCGATTAATGTTATCTACCTTATTGTGGATGCCCCATTGTCATATAACATCATTATTGGGCATCCCGCCATAAATGCACTTGGGTCAGTCAATTCCACTAATTACTTGGTCCTGAAGCACGGATTGCCTAGATGGCAATTCAGTATAATCAACGGAGGCCAAGAGATCAATCAAGAATATTACCAAAGTAGCCTGGCTATAGAGAGGGAAAAGCTCGACTTGATTGGTTCCCCCTTTATGAAGTTCCAAACACTGACCTCGAGTGTTGGGATTCCAAATTAGGCGTAGAATCTTAAAGGCACACACCCACTGAGGACTTGAAGGAAGTCCAAAAAGGCCCCTTTGCCCATCAGATCACAAAGACAGGAAATTCACTTACTGAGGGGGAAAAGTGTGAGCTAGTCGACCAACTTATCAAGAGTGCCAATTTATTTGCTTAGGCTCCCTCTAATATGTTTGGGATAGACACCAAAATGGTGAGTCATTGCCTTGCCATCCACCCTTCCTCCAAGCCAGTGGAACATAGGAAGCAAAAAGTTGTTAAGGAGAAAACGGATACCACTAATGAAGAGGCGGTAACCATTTGATATCGAATTCATCATAAAAAAACCTACCTGGCTTGCCAACGTGGTTCTAGTATGAAAGCTAACAACATACGACACATCTGCGTAGACTTCACTGATCTGAATGTCACATGTCCTAAGGATCCATACCTATTGCCAAACACCAATCTCTTTAGCGATGGATCCTTAGGTTACCATACGTTAAGCTTTATGGATGCATGCTCCGGGTATAACCAGATCCGGATGAACCCTCTAGACGCCCCTAAAATAACCTTTATGTCGAGTCATGGCAAATACTACAACAATGTCATGCCATTCCGCCTTAAGAACCCTAATGCCAGATGCTAGTGAGTCATGGAAACGGTCTTCTCTCATCAGATAGGGTGGAACCTAGAGGTCTACATTGACAAAATGACAGTGAAGACCATCGAAGGGAATGGCCCTGCATAAGATTTGGAGGATGTCCTGCAGTTAGTTAGGAAATATGGTAGGCACTTGAATCCCATCGAGTGTACTTTCGGGGTTCAGACTGGGAAATTTCTAGGTTTCATGCTGACGAGAAGAGGCATCAAGGAAAGTTGGGATAAATTCCAAGCGGTCATTACCATGAGAAGCCTTACCAATGTCAAGGAGGTGCAACAAATTAAAGGTCACTTGCCACCCTACTCCACTTGCTCTGATGCACGGGCTATACGACCTTCCTTTTATTTTCTGGCTTAAAGAAGAAAGAGAAATTCGAATGGACCAACGAGTCTAAAAAGGCTTTCTACAAGGTAAAGGCCTTCCTCCTATCGCCCCCACCCTCATTCTTACTCGCCCAAGGGAGGAGCCACTACTTCTCTTCTATCTCTCGGTCATAGATCAGATGTTGAGCTAAGTCTTTCTCCAAGAGAAAGACAAGAAAAATAGGCCTGCACATTTCGTAAGGTATTCATAGGCGTCGAAGCACGTTACCCGAATATTGAGAAACTAGCACTAGCTGTCATCGTCGTAGTAAGGAAGCTAAGACCTTACTTCTAGGGTCACATGATCTTTGTGAAAACTAACTACCTTATTTGTCATGTATTGAAGAAGCCGTATTTAGTAGGAAGGATGGTATCTTGGATAGTGAAACTCTCAGAATACGATATCTAATATGTTCCGAGCGGCATCATTAAATCACAGGCTCTGGCAGATTTTCGCAAAATTTAGCTCACATGTAGAGAAGGAGACGCCACCAGAATGGGAACTATCTGTAGATGGCACCTCAAACATGAAATAAAGTGGTGTTGCAATAATCTTAGAAAGGCCTGAAGACATACTCATCGAGCAAGCATTGAAGTTAGAGTTCACTGCCAACAAGAACCAGGCGGAGTACAAAGCCTTTATTGTCGACATGAATCTCACCCTAGAGATAGGAGCCTCCATACTGAAGGCCAAAAGCAACTCTCAATTAATCACCAACCAAGTCTTTGGGTAGTATCAAGCAAAATAACTTTATCTGATAAATATCTGCAAAAGGTACACAATTTATCCTCTCATTTTACTTCTTTCGAAATAGAACATGTTCCCCACTAACAGAAATTCAGGGCAAACCTTCAGTCTGAGCTTGTCACATCAAAGATAATAGGGTTTAACATAACATTTATCCAGGAGAAAATAGGTTGCGAAGTGCTCCTTTATCTTTGGGAAACTTTACTAGATAGGGAGCTCGTATCCCATACTACAGTATCTAGGAGAGAATGAAACCGCCGTGGTGCTCTTAAAAGTACATAAGAGAGCATGTAGCAACCACATTGGCAAAAAGGCCCTTGACCACAAGTTCTTAAGGGCGGGGTATTATTGGCCCACTTTGATGAAAATAGCATTTCCTTTGTCAAGAAGTATGACTAGTGTCAAATACATGTTGACCTTCGCCACACCTCAACTGAGCTCCTTCAGTCGATGACTTCACCCTTGCATTTTTACTAGTGAGGTATGGACATCCTGGGTCTGTTCCCCCTAACGCCATGCCATCTGAAATTCCTGATATTGGTAGTTGACTATTTCACCAAATGGATATAAGCTAAAGTTGTTGCTAAAATCACAACTGAAAGAGTGTGCAGTTTTTATTGGGGGAAAATTATGTGCATGTATGGACTCCCTAGAGCAATCATCTCCGAAAATGGAACTCAATTCATCAGTGTTGTGTTCACATACTTTTGCAAGTATTTGAGGGTACATATAAAGTTTGTAGATATAACGCACCCACAAGACAATGGGAAGGCAAAATCAGCAAACAAAGTAATCCTGAAAGGGCTCAAGAAAAAGCTCGATGATGCCAATGGTTTTGGGTAGAATTGTTGCATGAGATATTATGGTCGTACCACACCACTACGCAGTCTACCACCAAGGAAACACCATTTTCCAAGGTATGGGGAGTGGACACAATGCTTCCTGTAGAGATTGACACACCCTTGTGACGGTTATCCCAATTCGATGAAGAGACGAACAAGGTCGAAATGGAATACGCCACATACCTAATTGATGAGTTGAGAGAAGTCGCCCACATCCGAGAATTTGTGCCCAAGCATAGAGCCGCCAGAAGATATAACTCAAAGTCAAGTCCAGAGATATGCGAGAAGCCAACATGGTATTAAAAGAGGTGGTTATGCCGATATTACATAGAAATCTATAACCTAACTAAGATGAGTCATATCGTGTATTCAGAAGCTCCCTAATGGGGCGTACAAGTTGTAGAAGTTGGAAGGATCACTCTTACCCAGAACATGAAACACTCTCCATCTTAAATATTATTACAGTTAAATTTATTGTTTGTAATTTCCTAATAAGCACCATGATTGTGTACATGTGAATAATTTATTGATCTTTCATGATAATTAAGTATATTTTCCAAATATGTTGTATGAATGACTTCATGACGAAAATATTTGCCGCCCTTTGAGGAAATGTTTGTATGCTGGACTACATGATGGAGATCCTTACCGCCCTTCAAGGCAATGTTTTAATGCTGAACTTCATGATGGAGGTCCTTACCGCCCTTTGAGGAAATGTTTTTATGCTAGACTTCGTGACGAAGGTCCTTGTCGCCTTTTGAAGCAATGTTTTAATGTTGGACTTCACGACGAAGGTCCTTTCCGCCCTTTGAGGAAATCTTTTTGTACTAGACTTCATGACGAATATCTGGACGCCCTTCGAGGCAATGTTTTTATGTTGGACTTCATGAAAAAAATATTTTCCGACCTTCGTGGAAATGCTTTTATGCTGGACTTCATGACAAAGATCATTGCCACCCTTCGAGGAAATATTTTTATGTTGGAATTCATGACAAAGATCATTGCCTCCCTCTGAGACAATGTTTTATGTTGGGATTCATGACGAAGATCCTTTCCGCCCTTCGAGACAATACGAATAAGCTATCATCCACCTCACCTGAGAGACTTGTCGTCTCATTAGTCAGCTACATATAACCTCTTCTGAGGGACTTAAATACCCCAGACTAACTAAACTCTCATTTTAGGGACTTATGTTTTCCTCGGGCGAGATCATAAATAGAAATCACACCCAAGAGGTGCGACTAAAGTCTAGCCTAAGAGACTTAGTCACAAGTATTGTCAAAGAACATGATAGAAGTCCCGCTCAAGAGGTTTAATGCCTTGCCTAAGAGACTTATAGTCTCATTAGTCGGGATACATATAACCTCTCTTGAGGGACTTAGATACCTCAGACTAACTAAACTCTCGCTTGAAGGAGTTAGGGTTTCTTCGCACGGGATCATATATAGAAATCACGCCCAATAGGAGTGACCGAAGTCTATCCTAAGAGACTTAGTCAAAAGTCTTGTATGAAGGCTTGATATAAGTCTCGCCCTAGAGGTCTAAAGCCTCTCTTGAGGGACTTGTAGTCTCATCAACCGGACTACGTAACCTCTCACGAGGGACTTAGATACCTCAGGATAACTAAACTCTTGTTTGAGGGACTTAGGGTTTCCTTGAGTGGGATAAGATATGGAAATCACACCCAAGAGGCGCGATCGAAATCTAGCCTAAGAGACTTAGTCACAAGTCTTGTCTGAAGGAAGATAAAAGTTCCGCTCGAGAGGTCATACGCCTCTCCAGAGGGACTTGTAGTCTCATCAATCGGGCTATATATAACCTCACATGAGGGACTTAGTTTTCCCGATCTAACTAAACTCTTGCTTGAAGAACTTAAGTTTTTCTCTAGAGGGATCAAACATAAAAATCACGCCCATGAGGCGCGACCTAAGTCTAGCCTAAGAGACTTAGTCATAAATCTTATCAAAAGGCTTGATAGAAGTCCCGCCCGAGAGGTCCAATGCCTCGCCCAAAGGGCTCATAGGCTCATCATCCGGACTACAAATAACCATGCCTGGGGGACTTTGATTCCCCAGGATAACTAAACTCTCGCTTGTGGGACTTAGAATATCCTTGGGCAGGATCAGACATAGAAATCGTGCCCATGAGGCGCGGCCGAAGTCTAGCCTACGAGACTTAGTCACAAGTCTTGTTGGAGGGTTTTATAAAAGTCTTTCCCGAAAGGTCTAACAACTCCGCCTAAGGGACTCGTAGTCTCATCAGCTGGACTACATATAACTTCGCCTAAGGGACTTAAACTCCCCACGCTAATTATACTTTTCCTGAAAGACTTAGAGTCCCTCGAACCAGATCAAAGAATATTATTCCCCTTCAAAATCTCTAGAGTCTAACAAGCCTATCGCGTCACACATATCATCGAGAAACTAAGGGCCTCGAAATACTCTCACGTACCACAGTCTAAAAACATATCATCCTCTATCAAAGACCTCATACTTGAGGGATTGTGTGGTGTTATATTTGTAAATGACCTGACTAGGATGATTACTAGAGATCGCTCTTAGGTGGGGCAATGATCATGTATCGCCCTCAGGGAGGTAACGACTTGCCACTAAAGTTTTCATATCGCTCATTCATGGGAAACATGGGATAAAACATTCATTGGACAAAGATAAGTCAGAGTCAATGATTGACCCACGTCCTCCTTAAAAATAGGAATTCAACGGTCTACCCTTGACTATATGGGTGATAACCTTTCCAAAGAAGTCACATGCCTAAAACCTCGATAAATATCTCTTCCGAGAGGGAGAGGGGGACAAATCTTAACTCATACATATCATACCACATGATTACTCTAACAAAATTATCATGATATATACATAGTCTCTCACCTCACGCGAGCAAGTCCTCAAAACTACCGCAACACACCACCATACATGCCTTCTCACCGCCGTGAGCAAGTTCTAATCCACATATAGCGTAACATACCTACTAAGGCCTCTGAACATCTCTGCCTTTCGCATGGATGACACACCTGTATTTTTTTACCAAAAAATTGATTTGAGTCATTCTCACCTTTAATTCAAAAAGACTATGATGTATCAATCATTAAATCTTAACCTTTAATTCAAAAAGACTATGATGTATCAATCATTAAATCTTAACCAAAATTGCTCTAATAATTTTTCATATATCAAAGCTCAAACTAAAAATTTACGATGCAACTCTTTTATTAATGAGAAGTTCTTCAACTAGAACCTTTCCAAACACATTACTTTCATACACCTTTCTCTTTGATGAAGAAGAGTCATATACCGCCTTTCCAAAATTTTATGCAAATGAATATATAAATAATTTTTTTGATACCTAATTCATTTTTTTAATATTTGATGTGTACTACTATTCACACTTAACTATACAAAAAAATTACCCTTGATGTAAATTTGTGATTATAGGTATTACAAGAAATTGGAGAGTGTGTCTTACGCCCCTATAGGTTTTGTGGGGAACCTATCAACAATTTTAAAAACTTATAATAAAAAGCATAAAATAATACAAAGATAACAATTAAAAATAACAATCATACTAGTCACATTCATTCAGTAAACTTGCTTTTTACGTTTGCTAGCTTTAACCATCCCCGTCGGCGTAGTCACCGGCCGTCAACCCTTTCCAAGAGTGTAGAAATATGGTGGCGTTGACAACCATGATGGTATATAATCTCCATGCTTCCAACCTAATGTACAAAAATTTATTGCTACCTTCAAATTTCAAAGACAATAAAGAGATAGAGAGAGATAATAAACATATATAGGTGGTGGTGCAATTTGTTGCTAACTAATTTGGAGATTAGATGAGTTCTTCTAACGGCGGTGTGCCGCCGGGGTTTCGATTTCATCCGACCGATGAAGAACTACTTCATTACTACTTGAAGAAGAAGCTTTCGTTTCAAAAGTTTGATATGGATGTTATTAGAGAGGTGGATTTGAACAAGATGGAACCTTGGGACTTGCAAGGTAAAGTAGTAATTTTATTGCTTCATGATATACTAATTTTCTTGCATATTCTAAATATAAATTTTATCACCAATTATTGCAATATTATACCCCAAAACACGAGAGGGTAAGAGATTCTAAGTTGATCAGAAGTTCGGAGTTTGAATCAACCTTGAACACAAAGCCATGTTAAATTTTTTTGAGGGAGAGCTTTGGCACTCATTCTATTCTTCTGTGATTCAAGGAATTAACCTATGCAATTGCGCGTGAAGGATAATTGGTTTATAGTGAAAAATATTGTTGCAATATTATGATCCATGAACATTTTTAGGGTTTACTTCTTGATTATAATTTTTGTGATACACAGAAAAATGTAAGATTGGGTCAACACCACAAAACGAGTGGTACTTTTTCAGTCACAAGGACAGAAAGTACCCAACAGGATCAAGGACTAATAGAGCAACAAATGCAGGGTTTTGGAAAGCAACAGGAAGAGACAAATGCATTAGGAATACTTTCAAGAAAATTGGAATGAGAAAGACACTTGTGTTCTACAAAGGTAGAGCTCCTCATGGACAAAAGACTGATTGGATTATGCATGAATATCGCCTTGAAGACGGCAATGATCCTACCAATGTACGTTTCTCTTTATTGTCATTCTTCAAAATATGAGTCTCTTAATTACAATTCAAATAGTAAAAAATCGTTGAAATATTTTATATGATATAGCACAAATTTGAACCTCTGAGTTTCGTACTAAGTTGTTGATATAAAAACTCTCATGTATATGAGCATAAAAGATAAAAATAAAGATAATATTAAGATTTTAAATTATGGTTGCAATCTGAGATACGGTGGTTGAAGCATTGATTTTAAATTCTCTTAAAAAAAAATTATTTGCACCACTAATTTACTTGGACTTCAATTATTTTATTTTTGCATTTCTAGACTAGAGTCAGACCTGGCTCTGCAATTTTTTTTTTTTTTCAGAACGCATAATTTTTAATCACATTACAATTGAAGTCCGATGCAATTATAGAAAGTAACATATGAGTAATATTGCGGTCGCAATTATAATTTTAGACGGAAATTTAAAACCATCAATGGGATGACATACCAATGGATTTAAAAAGAAACATATGGTGATATTTTTGCACTTAAAACTATTTGCAGGAAGATGGATGGGTGGTGTGCAGGGTATTCAAGAAGAAGAACTTATTCAAGATAGGAAATGAAGGTGGATCCACACACAATCAAGATCAACAAATGAACAATATTTCCTCTACCAATCCACGGTCATTCATGCAAAGAGAAAACCAATACTTATTACATCAACAACAACAACATCAAAACCACCCTAGGAACCTAACCGGTTTCGAGCTTGAAAAAACCGAACTCGGTCTCCATTACCAACACTTGCAAAATTCTCAATACTCACTCTTCCATTCCCAACCCCAACCCCAACCCCAACCCCAACCTCTTCTTCATACTCAAAAGCCTCTCGAAATGAATTTCGACTACTCATACGCAACATCTTTACAGTCAGAACAACCTATAATAGTTAAACAACTTATGACAAACCCTAGAGACTGTGAAAGTGGAAGTGATGGTTTGAGATACCAAGTTTCTGAATCTGGTATTGAAGTTGGTTCATGTGAACCACATCAAGAAATTGGTGTAGGAAGGAGTGAAGGAATGAATGAATGGGGTATGCTTGATAGACTTGTGAATGAAGAGTCAACAAAAGGGGCCACTAGGTTTGAGGATGATAATCCTCATCATCAGATCAACCAGCTTTCTTTGAGGGGAGAGATGGATTTTTGGGGCTATGGAAAACAGTGATTTTGATTCCCTATTTGATTATAATTATATTGAAATCAAATTAAGACTAAGATTATAATTATGTGTAATACACTAAGATTTAAGTTTGGATGTCATGCATTAAATTATGGGTATAGAAAAGACATACATATTATTGTTATTATTCTTACTTTGATTGATATTTGTCTGAAGATTGTTTGTAACGTTTCAAAATTTGTTAATTACAATTTTGATTCATTGTTTATCATATTTATACCCGATGCCAATTTGAAAGTAAATTTGATTGTTGTATGATTTTGCTGTCAAGTGATCTTCTAAAAGTACATTTATGTGCAATCTGGTGGTAGTGGTTCCTACACTCGCTTTTCTTGCATCTATGCAACTCGTTACACAAATCCAATAGAGTTTTCAAGTTTTCTTTTAAGAATTCTTTTAAGTATTCCTACCAAGCAAATAGAGGCTTTCCCCAATGTCAAGCTCGAAGTTCAAAACGGTTGGAATTTCGACGAATTTCTGATGTTGGAATTCCATCTAAAACTTGAGGAATTCTGAATCAATTTTGATGAACAAGAATCAATTCTTGTGATTGATTCATTCTCTTGTTCTTCACTCTTCACTTGAGTGAATCAACTACACCTTGGTTGCAAAATGATTCCGCCACACAGAAATTTGAGTAGAAAAGAAAAGATGAATTGGGAAAGAAAAGAGAAATTAGAATTTGAGTGAAAATGGAAAGAGGGAGAATATTTCTACCGAGTTTCTCTCTGCCTTTAAACTGAAATTTATTTGTTCTTTTCTCTATGCAACTACCTAATTACAATGATATGGTATCTCCCTATTTATAGGTTGAGATTGTTTGCACACCAAGCAATTGTAAGTTTATGCGCAGTCTCTACGAGGGAGTGAATTAGATTTATTAAATTTTTCTCAATATGAAGTGTTAGCATTGGCTTTTTTATTTTTCAGAAATGTTATGAAAATAAATATGCTGAAAAATAAATGCAGAAAGTAAAGGACACAACGATATATCCTAATTTTCCTCATAATCCGAGAGCACTACAGTCCCCTCACTCCCTATGAGAGATTTTCTACTATGTCAGATCTTTTTACAAGTCTTCCACCAAGACCTATCCTACAATCTTCTAACATAAGCATCACAATCAATAACGACAATCCCCTTATGATCTTTACGAAGTGCAACAAGAGAATAATCCTTCCTTATTCACTCTCTTGCTTCCAACAATCCTGGACAACAAGGAAATCACAACAATCTGAATTTTTACAAGTGTTTGAAGTTGTATAACAATGTATATCAATTCCTAGAATTGATCTTCTCTATCAAGTAGACAATTCACAATATGTAACACAAGTGTTAAATGATTATAGTGTTGAAACTTTCAGCGATTAAAGAAAATGCATGCATAAAGTTTCAAACAAAAAGTTAAGTCACAAGACACTTATTTTGAAAATGAGAGAGTAATGAGTTTGAATTGCTATGAAAGAGAAATGAGTTTCAAATTCTGAAATGTATGGTATATATAGTGCCTTAACACATCTCTGAAAGTGTGTGTATGCATAAAAAGATGTTATGGTTGATAATAGCATTCGAAAATTCGTTTGGATCAGAAAATTAGTCAACTATTGTCACTGCTATAGTGGTAACCGGTTAACAAAAAGAGCGTAATCGGTTACACCGGAAGCGGTACTCAAAGAATATAAATTTTCGAATTTGTAATCGGTTACTAGAAATGGTGTAATTGGTTACACCTGACACATTTTAAAAAATTAAGGTGTTTTTACATTTTAAGTAAATGGTGAAAATTGTGGCAATTTTAAAGTTCTGTTACGGCAGTTTCAAAAGCTCAATTTACCAAAAACAAAATGGTTAGTTTCAAAATCACTTTCAAATATGCATGAAAGTTTTATGATGAATATGCATGATTTTTCTGAGCAACTAAGATATATATATATATATATATATATATATATATATATATATATATATATATATATATATATATATATATATATATATATATATATATATATATATATATATATATGTATCCACACTTGAATTGTAATGCATATTCAACCATATTGATTCTTCCATTAATTTTCCAAAGTTTTTTAATAATTTGAACTTGATTTTTCTAGTCTTCAAGCTTTGACTTCTTCTTTTTGTTGATGTGTTTGTATTCATCAAAACTATTACCAAGGACAAAAAGAATTCTTTTCATATTCTTCCCATTTTTGATGATAACAAATCATCCTTTGAAATTTAACTTGTTCATCAAAGAGTTGCTTCAATATGATACTTTTTGAAATATTAAGTAGCAACTAGAATCTCCCTCTATCTTGTATATATCGCCCTTGCGTTTGCAATTCAAGACATTTTCCCCTTAAATAATTATAAACAAAAACATATATAATACCTACTATTTCTCCCCCTTTTGCCATCATAAAAAAAGAAGACAAAGTAGAATTTAGTACAAAACAAGGTGATAATATATAGAGGATATATTTATAATTGAAAATTAATAGCACGAAATTAGACACTTATCTCCTTCAAGGATTTGATGTCAAAGTTGATATAAATGTTGAAGCTTCTTTAAAACATCTTTTTAATCAATGAAACTTTTAGAAACTACCATATCATATGATCTTGTGTCTTCAGGGATTAATCTTGATTTGCTAATGCTTTCATATAACCTTCAAGTACCTACAAAACAATTAGTTACCTCTAGGTACCCAATTTTATTTTGGTCCTTTTAGGTTAGATACATTCCTCACCCACACATACTCACTACAAGGAACACCATAATTTCTTATATAGCAAGCATTAGTAGTATGACCTTTTGCTTTACAATAGAAACAAGTAGGTCTAAAAATATGATTCTTATTATAAAACCTTTTATGATGATTTACAACATGTTATTTATTTGATTCTACATTGTTGAATTCATTTTCATATTTCATAATTATTTTGTTTAATTCAACAATTTTAGACTCAAGAGATGTACAATTATTGCATGCTGAATTTTTGATTAAGTCTAACTCCACTTGAGTGTTATTAGCCTTACTTTCTAGATTTAAAATAGTTTTCTTTTTACTTGAACATTTTCTAGAAATTTTCAAAAGTTCATCATGTAATTCATCAAAAACACTTTGTAATTCATCATTAGATGGAATATCATCAGTTTCGAAATCACTAACTTCATGTTCTTCATCACTTGGATAACGTGAGACCATCAAAGCCTTGCATGCATGACCTTCATCTGAAGATGAACTTATTTCATTGTCATCCCATGCTATATATGCTTTCTTTTCCTTTTTGTGATTCTTGTTTTTGAATTTTTCTTTCTTTTCAAGTGTAGGACATTCACTCTTGACATGTCCCATTTTTCCATATTCAAAATATGTAACTCTCCTTGTTGGTGCTTCTTTGTGAATAATCTCATTTTTCCTTTCTTTTCTCAAGAACTTTTCATACTTTTTAATAAGATCATCATCGTTATCAGTGGATTCCTCCTCTTGATTGCTATCATGAAATTTGACTATTATCTTTAATATAACATCTTTTGAATCTTTTACTTGTATTTCATATTGCTCTAATCTTTCAAGTTATATTTCATAGTCTTGAAGTTTTACGAACAAGGAAGATGACATCATGGTAGAAACACTCTTCTTTTCTGATATTGCAGTCACCTTTGGTTTTCATTCCATGGTTAAATACCTAAGAACTTTAAGATTTAATCCATCGTTAGTAAAAGTCTTACCAAGAGCAATTAGGTGATTGATTAAGTGAACAAATCTCTTTTGTTGAGCATGGATTAATTCTCTGGGCTGCATTATGAATAACCCGTACTCTAGACTCAACGTATTCAATCTTGATCTCTTTTCTTCAGAGGTTCCTTCATGAGTTTCCACCAATGCATCCCATATTTGTTTTACTGTTGTACATTGAGAGACACGAAAGAATTCATCCATGTTAAGTGCACTTTGAAGTATGTTGATTTCTTTCTGGTCGTAGAGTACCTTCTTCTTATCATCTTCATTCCATGAAATTTTAATGTTTGTTGTCTCAACACCATCACAATATTAGTAGGAACAAATGGGCCATTTTGTACAACATCTGATATATCTTTTCCTTGTGCTTCTAGATGAGTCTTCATGCGAATTTTCCAAAAATTGAAGAATTCACCGTAAAAAAAGGGAGACTTGTTATTGTTGTCATCATCTCTGATCATGGGGTTCGTGAAAGCCATTATGGATCACAAGAGAAAATTACTTGAACCTGCTCTGATACCAATTGTAAGTTTATGCGTGGTTTCTAAGAGGGGGTGAATTAGATTTATTAAACTTTTCTCAATTTGAAGTGTTAACACTGGTTTAGTTATTTTTCAGAAACGATATGAAAGTAAATATGCTGAAAAATAAATGCAAAAAGTAAAGGACATAACGATATATCTTGGATCGCCTCACGATCCGAGAGTACTACAGTCCTTTCACTCCCTATGAGAGATTTTCCACTATGTCAGATCTTTGTACAAGTATTCCACCAAAACCTATCTTACAGTCTTATAACATAAGCAACACAATCAATAAGGACAATCCCCTTATGATCTTTACAAAGTCTAACAAGAGAACAATCCTCCCTTATTCACTCTCTTACTTCCAACAAACCTGGACAATAAGGAAATCACAATAATCTGAATTTTTACAAGTATTTGAATTGTATAACAATGTATATTAATTCCTAGAATTGATTTTGTCTATCAAGTAGGCAGTCACAATATGTAACACAACTGTAAAATGATTATAGTGTTGAAATTTTCAGAGATGAATGAAAATGTATGCAGAAAGTTTTAAACAAAAAGTTAAGTCACAAGACACTTGTTTTGAAAATGAGAGAGTAATGAGTTTGAATTGCTATGAAAGAGAGATGTGTTTCAAGTTTTGAAATACATGGTATATATAATGCCTTAACAAATATCTGAAAGTGTGTGTATGCATAAAAAGATGTTGTGGTTGATAATAGAATTCAAAAATTCATTTGGATCAGAAAACGAGTGAATCACTGTCTCTGCTTCAGTGGTAATCAGTTACCAAAAAGAGCGTAACATGTTACACTTGAAGCGGTACACAAAAATAGAAAGTTTTGAATGTGTATTCAGTTATAAAAAATGGTGTAACCGGTTACACCTGAAACCTTTTCAAAAATAAAGGTATTTTTAACTTTAAGTATATGGTGCAAATTGTTGCAGTTTTAACATTCTGTTACATCGGTTTCAAATGCCACAATTTACCAAAAACATAATGGTTAGCTTCAAAATCATTTGAGCAATTAAGATATATACATAATGCATATTCAACCATTTTGATTCTTGCATTAATTTTCAAAGGCTTTTTGATAATTTGAAATTAATTGTTGTTGTTTTCAAGCTTCGACTTCTTCTTTTTGTTGATGTGTTTGTCTTCATCAAAACTATTACCAAGGACAAGAAGAATTCTTATTTTTGTTGATGATGACAAATCATCCTTTGAAATTTAACTTGTTCATCTAAGTTTTGCTTCAATATGATGCTTTTTGAAATGTTTAGTAGCAACTAGAATTTTCCCCTATCTCGTATATCTATCTCTTTCTTTTGCAATTCAAGGTATTTTCCCCTGAAAAAATTATGAACAAGAACGTATATAATACCTCTTATTTCTCCCCCTTTTGACATCATCAAAAATATGACAAAGTAGAATAAAATACAAAACAACGTGATAACATAGGAAGGATATATTTATAATTGAAAATTAATAGCACAAACTTAGACATTTATCTCCTTTCAGGATTTGGTGTCAAATTTGATATCAAGGTTGATGCTTATTTAAAATATGTTTTCAATCAATGAAACTTTTAGAAGCTACCATATCATATGATCTTGTGTCTCGAGGGATTAATCTTGATTTGACAATGCTTGCATAGGACCTTTCAGTACCTACAAAATAATTAGTTCCATCTAGGTACCCAATTTTATTTGGGTCCTTTTGGGTTAGATACATTCCTCACCCACACATACTCACTACAAGGAATACAATAATTTCTTATATAGAAAGCATTAGTAGTATGACCTTTTACTTTACAATAGAAACAAGTAGGTCTAAAAATATGATTCTTATTATAAAACCTTTTATGATGATTTAAAACATGTTCTTTATTTGATTATACATTATTGAATTCATTTTCAGAATTCATAATTACTTGGTTTAATTCAACAATTTTAGACTAAAGAGATAAACAATTATTGCATGCTGGATTTTTTATTAAGTCTAACTCCAGTTGAGTGTTATTAGTCTTACTTTCTAGATTTAAAATAGTTTCCTTTTGACTTGAACATTTTCTACAAATTTTCAAAAGTTCCTCATGTAATTCATGAAAAACAGTTTGTAATTCACCATAAGAGGGAATATCATCAATTTCGGAATGACTAACGTCATGTTCTTCATCACTTGAATGATGTGAGACCATCATTGCCTTGCATGCATGATCTTCATCTGAAGATGAACTTATTTCATTGTCATCCCATGATACATATGCTTTCTTTTCCTTTTTGTGATTCTTCTTTTTGAACTTTTTTTTTTCAAGTGTAGGACATTCACTTTTGACTTGTCCCCTTTTTCCATATTTAAAACATGTAACTCTCCATACTGGTGTTTCTTTGTGAATGATCTCCTTTTTCCTTTCATTTTTCAAGAACTTCTCAAACTTTTTAATAAGATCTTCATTGTCATCAGTGGATTTCTCCTCTTTATTGCCATCATGAAATTTGACTCTTGTCTTTAATACAACATCTTTTGAATCTTTTACTTATATTTCATGTTGCTCTAATATTTCAATTTCAATTTCATGTTGTTGAAGCTTTCCGAACAAGGAAGCGAACGTCATGGTAGAAAGACTATTCTTTTATGATATTGTCGTCACCTTTAGTTTCTCTTAACTGGTTAAAGACCTAAGAACTTTAAGATTTAATTCATCATTAGAAAAGTCTTATCGAGAGCAATCAAGTGATTGGTTAAGTGAACACATCTCTTTTGTAGAGCAAGGATTGATTCTCTGCGCTACAATCTGAATAACTCGTACTATTGACTCAATGTATTCAATCTTAATCTCTTTACTTCAGTGGTTCCTTTATGACTTTCCACCTATGTATATCATATTTTCTTTTCCATTTTACATTGAGAGACATGAAAGAATTCATCCATGCTAAGTGCACTTTGAAGTATGTTGATTTCTTTCTTGTCATAGAGTACCTTCTTCTTATCATCTTCATTCCATGAAGTTTTAATTTTTGTTGTCTCAACACCACCGAAAACACTAGTAGGAACAAACTGTCCATTTTGTAAACATCCCATATATCTTCTCCTCTTGCTTCTAGATGAGCCTTCATGCGAATTTTCCAAAAATTGATGTACTCACCATAAAACAATGGAGGCTTGTTATTGCTACCACCATCTCTGAACATGGGTTTCGCGAAAGCCATTCTGGATCACAAGAGAAAATTCCTTGAACTTGCTTTGATGCCAATTGTAAGTTTATGCGCGGTCTCTAAGAGGGAGTGAGTTAAATTTATTAAAGTTTTCTTAACTTGAAGTGCTAGCATTGGTTTTGTTATTTTTTCAGAAATGTTATGAAAGTAAATATGCTGAAAAATAAATGCAGAAAGTAAAGGACACAACGATATATCCTAGTTCCCCTAATAATCCGAGAGTACTACAGTCCCCTTGCTCCCTGTGAGAGATTTTCCACTATGTCAGATCTTTGTACAAGTATTCCACCAATACATATCCTACAATCTTCTAACATGAGCAACACAATCAATAAGGGAAATCCCCTTATGATCTTTACAATGTGCAACAAGAGAAAAATCCTCCCTTATTCTCTTTCTTGCTTCCATCAATCCTTGACAACAAGGAAATCACAACAATCTGAATTTTTACAAGTGTTTGTGTTAGACAAGTCACTTAATATTGTCTTGACAGTAATTAACCACAAATCATATGTAATTAGAATATTTGATTTTGTCTTCATTAGTTTCCTTATTGGTAGCTTGTACATTAAGTTCCCTTGATTCTTGGATCATGAATGATCCTCTCTCTCTTGTATATGTATTGTAACTTGTAATGAGAATAATAACCCTTCAAATCATTCTATTTGTATTTCTAACTTGGTATCAGAGCTTTAAGCTCGAAAGCTCTCGATCCATAATAACCATAATGACAACCGCTGCTAATTCAAAGAAAAATGACCTACCAACATCAGTTTCTGTCAAGTTGGGCAGAAATAATTTTCCCTTGTGGAGGTCACTAGTTTTACTTGTCATTAGGGGCTGTAAACTAGATGGCTATATATTAGGAACAAAAGAATGCCCTCAAGAGTTCATCATTGCTACTGATTCAAACAAGACCAAAAATCCAAGCTTTGAAGAATGGGTAGCAGATGACGAAATGCTGCTTGGGTGGTTATTGAATTCAATGACCACTAACATTGCAACATAGTAGATGCACTATGAAAATTCCAAACAACTTTGGGATGAGGCTCAAAGTTTGGCAGGTCCTCAATCCAGATCTCAAATCACATATTTGAAATCTGAATTCCATGGTACAAGAAAAGGAAATCTAAAAATGGAGGAGTATCTGACTAAGATGAAAAAGCTAACCGATCAACTAAAGCTCGCGGGTAATCCTGTCACAATCTCAGATCTAATCATTCAAATCTTGAATGGTTTGGACTCTGACTACAACCCTATAGTAGTCAAACTCTCAGATCAATCATCACTCACTTGGGTTGATCTACAAGCTCAACTCTTAGCCTTTGAAAGTAGGCTCGATCAACTCAATAAACTCACAAATATGTCTCTCAATGCTTCTGCAAATGTTGTCAACAAAATTGAATACAAAGGCAACAAGTTCAACTCAAATACACAAAACTCAAATTGGAAAGGCTCCAATTTCAGAAACCATAGAGGAGGCAGAGGCAGAGGAAGAATGTTCAAACCAACATGTCAAGTGTTCAACAAAACAGGTCATATAGCAATGAATTGCTTCCACAGGTTTGACAAATCTTACTCAAATTTATCAACTGATGCAAACAAAGGTGATACACATAGTGCATATCTGGCTTCACCTCACTATGTATAAGACTATGATTGGTACTTTGACAGTGGTGCAAGAAATCATGTCACACATCAAACAGAAAAGTTTCAAGATTTAATCGAGCATAATGGTAAGAATTCACTTGTTGTTGGAAATGGTGCTAAGCTGGATATTATTGGTACATGTTCATCCAATCTAAATTCACTTAAATTGCATAACATGTTATATGTACCAACATTACCAAAATTCTACTTAGTATATCCAAATTGACTCATGATAATAACATCACTGTTGAGTTTGATGTTGATTGCCGCTTTGCGAAGGACAAAATAACAGGGAAGGCACTCCTAAGAGGGAGACTTAAAGATGGATTGTACCAACTCTCAGAATCAGATAATAAGTCCAATGACCCCTGTGCTTACATTTCAATCAAGGAAAGCTGGCATAGAAAACTTGGACATCCCAAGAATAAAGTGCTAGACAAAGTCTTTAAGAATTGCAAGATCAAGACACCACCTAGTGATAGTGACCACCCTACTTTCTATGAAGCTTGTCAGTTTCGGAAAATGCATCTTTTACCATTTAAGTCTTCTGGTTCACATGCCCTTGAGCCATTAGATTTGATTCACACTGATGTATGGGGTCCTTCCTCAATAACTTCCACTTCTGGTTTTAAATACTATGTCCATTTCATAGATGACTATAGCAGATTTACTTGGATATTTCCCTTACAACATAAATCTGAAACCATACATGCTTTTTCTCAATTTAAAAACTTGGTGGAAAATCATTTGAACAAAAAGATAAAGACTATCCAATGTGATGGTGGGGGTGAACTCAAACCAATTCAGAAACAAGCATTAGAAGCGGGCATACAATTTAGAATGTCTTGTCCATACACATCCCAACAAAATGGTAGAGCTGAAAGAAAACATAGACATATTGCTGAGCTAGGCTTAACTCTACTTGCTCAGGCCAAAATGCCAATGTCTTTTTGGTGGGATGCTTTCTTAACTGCAGTTTATTTGATCAACAGGTTGCCTTCAACAACAAATTTCAATAAAAGTCCCTACACCCTAATCACCAAAAAGGAACCTGACTATAAAGCTTTAAAACCTTTTGGATGTGCCTGTTATCCCTGTCTCAGACCATATAATCAACATAAGATGCAATTCCACACCACAAGATGTGTTTTTCTAGGCTACAACAACTCTCACAAAGGCTATAAATGTCTCAACTCCCATGGAAAAGTCTTTATCTCAAGACATGTTGTGTTCAATGAGAATCACTTCCCTTTTCATGATGGCTTCCTCAACACAAAAAGGCCATTGGAAGAGATAACCAATGTTGATCATTTACATAGTTTATTTCCTTTATGTCGTGCAGGTAATGATAATCTGAGTCCAACAAATGAAACAGAAACAACTGCAAGTCAGGACACTCTCACACCAGTTGCAAGTCAAGACAACAGCTTACCAACTACAAGTATTGACACTCAGCAACAACTCACTATTCAAAGTGAAGGTGACTCAATCAATGTAGAGGAAAACAACATTGAAACTATGGCATCAAATGAAGACACTGTTGAGACAATTAATAACATCAATGATCAAGATGAAGCGGTGGCAACTCACAAAATGCGCACTAGAAGCAAAGCAGGGATTGATAAACCAAAATTGTCCTACATTGGTCTCACTGAATCAGAAATACAAGAAACTGAACCAAGAAATGTGAAGGAGGCACTCACTAGTCCACTTTGGAAAGAAGCAATGAGCAATGAGTACAAAGCTCTCATGTCCAATCACACATGGAATCTAGTACCATACACAGGCGAAGAAAATATTATTGACTCAAAATGGATCTTCAAAATCAAGTACAAAGCAAATGGATCCATTGAAAGGAGAAAGGCAAGATTAGTTGCTAAGGGTTTTCAGCAAGCTGCTGGATTAGACTATGAAGAAACATTCAGTCATGTGGCAAAGGCTAGCACAATTAGAATTATCCTGTCAATAGCAGTTCATCTCAACTGGGACATTAGACAATTGGACATAAATAATGCATTTCTAAATGGCTACCTAAAAGAACAAGTCTATATGCATCAACCAGAGGAATTTCTCAACTCCACACATCCAAATTACATCTGCAAACTATCAAAAGAAATCTATGGTTTGAAGCAGGCACCAAGAGCATGGTATGATAGCCTCAAACATGCATTGTTAAGTTGGGGATTTCAGAACACCAAAAGTGACACCTCTCTATTCTTTCTCAAAGGTACTTATCACACAACCTTTCTCCTCATTTATGTTGATGATATCATCATCACAAGTAGCAATAACAAATTTTTGTGAAACAGTTAAACATTGTGTTCTCATTAAAAGATCTTGGCCAATTGCACTACTTTTTGGGAATTGAAGTGCAAAGAAACAGTAGTGGCTTGTAGTTGAAGCAATCCAAGTACATTAGAGACTTACTCAAAAGATTCAACTTTGAAAAAGTCACTGCTTGTCCAACACCAATGGTAAGTGGTAAACAATTTACCATTGAGGGGGAACCAATGAAAGATGCAACTCTATTCAGATAAGCCATGGGAGCACTGCAGTACTTAACCAACACAAGACCTGACATAGCCTTCTCTGTCAACAAATTAGTCAGTACATGAGTTCTTCTACAATGGAACATTGGCAAGGTATAAAAAGAATATTCAGATATCTTCAAGGCATCATTGATCATTGTCTACATATTAAACCATCAACAGATTTAGACATCACAGGGTTTTCAGATGCAGATTGGGTAACAAGCATAGATGATAGAAAATCAATTGCAGGGCACTGTGTTTTTCTTGGTGAAACTCTAGTATCTTGGTCTTCAAGGAAGCAAAAGGTAGTGTCAAGATCATCAACTGAGTCAGAATATAGAGCATTGACAGACTTGGCAGCTGAAATTATATGGACATGCTCACTAATGCAAGAGTTAAAATTGCCCCAATTAAGAAATCCTATTATGTGGTATGACAATCTAAGTGCTAAAGCTCTTGCTTCCAATCCAGTGATGCATGCTAGAACTAAACACAATGAAATCGATGTGCACTACATCAGAGACAAAATGCTACAAAATGAAGTCACAATTGTTTATGTACCCTCAGCAGACCAAGTTGAAGATTGCCTCACCAAAGCTCTCACTCACTCAAGGTTCAATCTGTTAAGAGACAAACTTGGAGTAATTACATCACCCTTAAGTTTGAGGAGGGGTGTTAGACAAGTCACTTAATACTGTCTTGACAGTAATTAACCATAAATCATATGTAATTAGAATATTTGATTTTGTCTTCATTAGTTTCCTTATTGGTAGCTTGCACATTAAGTTCTCTTGATTCTTGGATCATGAATGATCCTCTCTCTCTCTTGTATATGTACTCTAACTTGTAATGAGAATAATAACCCTTCAAATCATTCTATTTGTATTTCTAACTGTTTGAAGTTGTATAACAATATATCAATCCTAGAATTAATCTTCTCTATCAAGTAGGATATTCATAATATGTAACACAATTGTTAAATGATTATAGTGTTGAAACTTTTAGAGATCAATGAAAATGTATGCAGAAAGTTTCAAACAAAAAGTTAAGTCACAAGGAACTTGTTTTGAAAATGAGAGAGTAATGAGTTTGAATTAGTTTGAAAGAGAGATGTGTTTCAAATTCTGAAATATATGGTATATATAGTTCCTTAAAACATCTCTCAAAGTGTGTGTATGCATAAAAAGATGCCACGGGTTGATAATAACCTTAAAAAATTCATTTCGATCTGAAAATGAGTGAACCACTGCCATTGCTTAATGGTAATCGGTTACCAAAAAGAGCACAATCGGTTACACCTTAAGAGGTACTCAAAACTACAAATTTTCGAATGTATAATTCGTTACCAGAAATGTTGTAACCAGTTACACCGGATATATTTTCAAAAATTAAGGTATTTTTACATTTTAAATAAATGGTGCATATTGTGGCAGTTTTAAAGTTCTGTTAAGGCGATTTCAAATGCCATAACTTATCAAAAACATAATGGTTAGTTTCAAAGTCTTTTTAAAAGATGCATGAAAGGTTTAATATGAATATACATGATTTTTATGAGAAATTAAGATATATATACTTGAATTGTAATGCATATTAAACCATCTTGATTCTTCCATTATCTTTCCAAAATTTTTTGATAATTTGAATTTGATTGCTCTAGTCTTCAAGCTAATTTTTGTTTTTTAAATTTTTTATGTTTTGAAATTAAAGGTGATTTTATGAGGTTATTTTTGGGGTTATAGTCAAATCAAAAGTTATTTAAAGGTTTTTCTTTCACATTTATTGTGTAAATTAGTAAAGTGGCTAATCTACAAAGAGTGGTTGTTTTAGGCCTATTTTCTTGATATATTTCTTGGATAAAGCTTTGGCAAAATATGTTATTAATTAGGTGATATATGAGCCTCAATCACCTTTTATAAAGGGAAAATAAATTTTGGATGGTATTCTTTTGGAAAATGAGACAATGGGTGATAAAAAAAAATGCTTAAATGCACTTTTGATGCCTCTAGTTTGATATTTTTTTAGCTTTTAGTCCCTCCATTTTAAAAATAAGTTTTTTCGATCCCTGAACTTTATTTTCCTTGAGATTTTCATAGTCTCCCTCCAGTTTTGCTTATGTGTCAATAATGATTAGGATTTATAAAAAAAAATTAATGACAAGGCAATGGTGATTAGGATGATTTATTATTTAATATATTTTTATATAATTAACTAACTAATTATTTTTTTACATGCTTTAGGTGGTAAATTTACATCTTCAAATCAAGAGAGGTTTCATCACTACAAGGTTAAAGTTGCATTCCATTGCTTTTATTTATGGTTAAGGAAATTAAGATTTGCTTTATTACCAAACATAAGATTTGCTTTTATGTTAATCACATTATTTCTCATTTTAATTATACAAATTAATAAATACTAATTAATTGAAATATGGTGACTTTAAATGCATTTGAGTTTTCTTAATAAAATCTTTAAAATGCTAGATGAAAAAATACAATTATATAATGTAACCAAAAGTAAATATTTATATATTTTTATGAAAATCCAAAAAACCTTATTGATCCAAATGTTTTGACCTAGATATGCAAAAGAAGCAACTTAGCATGTGACATGAGATATGCATAAAGACAAGTAAAGTACATATAAAAGTTTGTAAAAGAAATTGAGCATGGATGGACGATGGACATATGATGATCATAGGAAAATCAAATTATTGAATTTATTCACAATATGCAGAGGAATGATCTTTTAATTGAGTATAAATTATGACCAGATGAAATCGTCATGTAGATGCAGATGGAAATAAACTGGAAAAATGAACCATGCAATGCAAAAATAGGTATGACAAAATTTGGGTATGACACTTAGCATGTGTAAAAGCTCTATATGTTGTAAGAAGGTTCATGAGTTGGCAGACACGAAGCCAGAACTATTAATTAGTGGGGGCAAATATACCCATATATTTTAGCATAAAATTTTAAATAAAATATATATATATATATATATATATATATATATATATATATATATATATATATATATATATATATATTTGAATTATAAAATATTTAAAATGAAAAATTATTTATAGAAGCTTATTTTAAGAGATATATTTTTAAAAATTGATATGATTGTTCTCTCATGCTTATTCAAACTTTAGATTTAA
Source organism: Lathyrus oleraceus (assembly GCF_024323335.1). Lineage (NCBI taxonomy): Eukaryota > Viridiplantae > Streptophyta > Magnoliopsida > Fabales > Fabaceae > Lathyrus > Lathyrus oleraceus. The sequence continues at coordinate 339,062,652 of NC_066585.1, forward strand.
ATATTGATTAAACATACACAAGTTTAAATAAATTATTTATATTGTTATAATAATTTTTTTCAATGGTGTATATTCGTGATTGATCTCCCATGCTAATTCAATATATATAAATTTAATTATTTATTTGTTTATTTAGTTTAACGATGAGTGAAGAATACAAATGCAATGCACCAGGATGTGGCCGATCTTTCATATCTCTTAATGGTTTGTATGGTCATCAAGGAGTTCACATAGAAAAAGAACCAAAATAATGTCCAACATGCACTCGAATCTTTTCATCTGAAGTAGGTCTTAATAATCATCAGGTGAAGGCACATGGCGGAAGAGTATATTGTCCATCATGAATTGATTTGAACCGTTTTCCTTAAAATATATTTAAAATTAATATATTATATTTATGAATATTACAATTTTAGTTTATTGCAATTTATGATTTTTAGCTTTAGGAGTGATTTATATGCTTGTGCTATTATATTTATATTAATTAATGATGAATTATAAATAAATAAAATAAAATATTAGCAGTTTTATTTTGAATTTCTTAAATTTTATATATTCTTGATGATTCTTTGTACTTTTTAATCCAATTTAAATGGACTTTTTAACTCATTCAGATCTTGTTTTTTTCTTACAAATATATATTAATAAAAAGTAACTACTATATAGTATATTGTAAATATTATATTAAATGTAACTTTAAAAATGAATAATATGATTTTTTTACAATAGAATAAAAGATTCATATCACTAGAACCCTTAAAATTCTTAGACAAATACATTATGAATAATTATTAAGAATTACGGTCACACTTATTATAAAAGTAATTCAAACCAAACCTAATATTAAAATGATGTTTATTGAAGTTCAAGGTTTAAAGATTGAACTTTATTTAAATTAGTGTCAGATTAGAAACAAATAAATAATTTATTTTGTTGATTTGGAAAGTAACATAACTACTTTGTTGAACAAGATTCAATTTGATGATTTGTAAAGTAACCTAGCTACTTTGTTGAACAAGATCAAATAGGATATTTTCTTATCCACACCGACATACACATTCTTGTATTCATAATTTAAATTTTTCAAAAAAAATTACTTTTACTTCACTTGCTCCAACTACTCCTAAAATCACTCAAGTTAACCTTATTGAATCTCTTAACTATTCATTAACTGTAATATCTCATATTCCTTTAAATGCTCAATTAGTTGTCACTTGAGACCAGTTGAATTCCTATGTACTCTATTTGTTGTTAGTTAAGACAATTTTAGCTCCTATGTGTTTTAAATGTTGTTAATTTGGACCAAAAGAGTAACCTGTGAATTCTGAAGAGATTAATTATTAATAAAAGAGACAGACCAATATTAATAAGTAAAAGAGAGGACAAACATTTTTGGTAACATTAATAATTGGTTAATTGGTACCAAAAGACAAAATATCAATTGAAATATTTTGTATTACTACCTAATATTATAATATATATATTAATTATATGTTATATATATTTGTATGGTATAGAAAGAAAGAAGGAAAATAATAGATAAGAAGAAGTAGGAAGATATAAGAATGAAAGAGAGAGTTATCAGAAAGAGAAAAAAGAGAAAGAAAGGAAGAGGAAAAGAGAAAGAGGAAGAAGAGAATAAGAGGAAGGAAGGAAGAAGAATGAAAAAGCTCATGAAGAATCATGGAAGCTCATCATCACCATTTTCAACTCATCATCTTCACCATCTCCATGTGTTAGAGGTGAGTTCTAGTTAGAACTTCCATGGAATATAAACTAGGGTTTATGATGAAATCAAATGGTAGTTGGTAATGATCCAGGATATATGTTCTATCTTAGTCATGAAAGCTTAATGAATGAATGATTCACCCATGTTTTCTACGATTGTGATGTTCTACCTATGGTTGAATGTTGTTTTTGTTATCATGGTTATATGTCTCACAAGCTTGTAGAATCATGGAAGCTCATAATCACCGTTTTCAACTCATTATCTTCACCATCTCCATGTGTTAGAGGTGAGTTCTAGTTAGAACTTCCATGGAATATAAACTAGGGTTTATGATGAAATCAAATGATAGTTGGTAATGATCCAGGATATGTATTCTATCTTAGTCATGAAAGCTTAATGAATGAATGATTCATCCATGTTTTCTATGATTATGGTGTTCTACCTATGGTTGAATGTTGTTTTTGTTATCATGGTTATCACGGCACACATATTCAAATTTTGTGAATACGGAGTTCCAACCAATCGATTGTGTGGCGGTAAATTCGTGACCATTAAGCTATGGATAAACTTAACGTCAATAAAACCAGAGTCACCACTGCACTTTTATTGTTTCCAAAGGAAAAAAGTAAAAGTATGAACAAAACCCAAAGATAAGAAGTTTTTAGATCAAAACTAATAAAATGCCAGAGATTACAGGTAAGGGGGTTGATTACACAGAGGGAAGGTGTTAGCATCCAAAGTATCCTAGGTACTCCTAGGGAGCCCTTTTTTATGTGTGTATGTGTTTTTGGTATAAAATATATTTGCAATAAATAGAGTGTGGGGATGAGAAAAGATTTATTAATTATATTTTTATGTTTGACAAGACCTTCGGACTTGTGCCTACGTACCAACATAAAAATGAGGGATCAAAATCTTGTAGTTCGTGGTATCAATTTCAAAATGAGTGGATTACTTTAAACAAAAGGTTAAGCTTTAAAAGAGGCACAAAGGGCCTAAAAGTTTGAATGAGTGTTAGTTCTTTTTTTTGTCTTTTTGAAATCTTAATTCAATATGATTAGATTCATTTACAAGTTTGATTGAGAAAAGAGTTTTAAAATGCAATGGCATAAGGCCAAAGTTTAGAAACCACAAGCAAAGAAGTTTTTGAAAGGGGGGAGAGATTTGAAATTTAAGAAGTGGGAGGAGATGAAGAGACTAACCCTAAGCATAAAATTAAAAGTTAAGAGTTGAAAAGATCTGACCAATAGAATGCAATCCAACAAACAAAAATGTCATATAGAAACTCAGTTTCCCTTTGGACTTTAAACTAAGTAACATCAATAAGCAAGTAGCAAAATGAAGAGCAAGGCATCAAATAAAGATAGCCACATTCAAGCAAGCAACTTCTTAGTCTTCTTCTCTTCATGTATCAGATGACATACTCCTTAATTGGCTCAGAATAAGGCATTAGACACAGGTTCAAAGTAACAGTTGTATCAAGACCATGTAATAGATGAATTCATATGGATCCCAATACTTGTATCAGATGAAAGCTTCTAATCACACTAACTTGGTTTCAGAAATGTTGGCATTGGCCAAGTCCTTTTGCATAGGGAATGTTTCCTAGTTCTAAGTCCAAGAGCTCAGATCAAATCCAACAGTCCACACAAACATTTTTTAGGGTTTTGTTGTTTATTAAGTATTTTAAAGTCCTAAGACCACAAACACAAACAAAATATACAAACAAATATATACAATTACAATATATGGCTCAAATGAGCAAAGTAAAAATGACGTAAACATAAACAAGTTAAATGATATGTAAATGACAAATGAAATGGTAAATGACTTGAATTTAAATTCCATAGAGTAAATGAATTGGAAATAAAAGCAAGATTAATAAAGGTTAGTCAAATGTTAGTTAATTACATGTTAGTGATGTTTTGCTTTTCAATTGATTAAGTCATTCTTTAGAGAACACTCAACCCTCTATTCACAAGCATGGATCCTTAAACCAATACATCTTCCAGAGGAAGGAAAAAAGGCCAGGTTTTCACATAATACCATGAAATGGGGGAGACTTACAATGTCACTTACTAGAATGTTATGCCTTTGGGTCAAAATTTGGCGCTATGTTAAGCAATCGTAATTGGACTTATGTAGAACTCACAACTATCTGAGGCCAGGCAATAGAAATTTTGGTGTTAATGCAGGTTAGAGATATGGTATAATGAACCATACTCCTAAAACATACCACACACAAAAAGAAAAAGATCAAAGGATGGATCTATCTCATCCATACTTGTATTGGTTCATCTAACACAAAGTTATAGATGAACCAATTAGCCTTAGGATATTGAGACTTCATTGGTCAATGGAAGGGATGAGAAAGAATGAGATTAAAGATGAAGAGGAAAGTGAGATGAGACAAACACAAATTGGTCATGGGAGGACTTTTATCAAATTAAAATCATTCATTCATTTTGGAAGATGAAATGTACATTTCATCAATCCCCTAAATCCAATGATTTTAATCCAACAAAAGTCAAATCAACCTTGACTAAGGCCCAAAAACATGGTCAAACTTCACAAATCAATAAAAATGACTCAACACAATTTCTATACAATTAATCAATTAAGAAAAACAAATTAAAATGCACTTAAATTGAGTTTGTTTGGTCAAAAACCTAAAACCCCTTCAAAACACCAAATAAATGGCCAAGAGATTTATCCTAGGTCAAATAAGGTCAAATGACCTTAGACAAAAAAATCACAATTTTTGAAAAGACAAAAGTATTTTTAAACAATTAAAAATATGCACAAAAACAATTAAATCATGAAAAGTATCAAAATTAATACAAAAAATAATTTTAATTTAGAAAATGAAAAAGGAAAATATTTGAAATTTTTTGGTGAAAATCCCATATTTTTTGGATTAGAAATGAAATTAATATGAATTAATCAAAATAAAAGGATTAAATGGAAAAATTAAAAAAAAATCAAAAAAAACAAGGGTCACCTGATCTCCCTCATTAATTGAGGTGGCAAATCAGATGGCCAGGAGCGCGCATTCCACAAGGACCTTAGTCAAACGCGTTGCAAGCATGGTAATCAGATTGGACGCGTGAGATTAAAACATTTCAAATAGATCAGATGGCCTGGATTGATCCAGCGCACCACCGGAGCCCTAACTCCGATCATCTTCTCCAGTGAGGACCATCGGACTGGTCCAACCAAAACTTTATGGAAAATGAAAAGTGAATACACTAATTTGAAGGAAAAATGCTCAGGAGCACGAATCTGGCCTTAGTTTTCCCCAATTCCAAGTATATATATAGATACAGGGATTTGAATTTTGAGGATCATGAACTGAGTTGCTTCGAATTGACCTCAAAGCAACTCAATCTTCTTGCCTACATTGATAGGACTTTAGACAACCAAATATCAACAAGAATGGTGAAGAATTGAGGGAGAATTGCAGAGATGAATTTCTGAAAATTCACCTTCAATGGAGCTTCAGATTGGCACGATCTTGCTTTCAATTATGCTTGACCTTGCTTCAGATGCTTGTTGGAAGTGATTAGGATCAATGGAAGGTATGGACTCTTGGAGTTTCAATCTCAAAATAGATGAAGATTTATAACTCGATTTTCAAAGAAAGTATTCAAGCTTATCCTTCAATGGTGAGGGTTTGGGATTCCAGGTTCAAAGCTTGGGCATGAGGGTCCTTAATTCTAAGCAATGAGGGTCTTATTTATAGGCCATGAGATTGATTTCTACACACTTTCAAATTTGGCAATTTTGTGAAATTCCCTTTGCATGCTTGCATGGGCGTGTGCTAGGCCCATCATATGATGTAATCTGATCCAAAAATGAGTGAGAGTCATGTTGAATCATGTTGGTAAGCCATGCAATCGTGTATGAAAAGTGGAAGTGGAAATCATCCAAATGGTTCATCATGTTGCATCCATGCGCAAGTCCTTCATACTTTGGCCAAATGGGATGATTTTGGACTTTTTGGAAAGGTGTGATCAAGTGGAACAACTTTCATGTTGAATACTTTTTCATTTAAAGCTTGGATCATGATTCATTTTGATGTGGAAGTTTAGGAAATCAAACATATTTGAAAATTTTCTAAGTCCCAAGTCAAATGTTCACTTCTTCCACCTTGAATAACTTTTTCTATGGGCTTCAAATGAGAAAAGTCCATTCATCAAAGTTGTATCTCTTTAAACTATCTTCAATTTGGTCACAAATTTGACCTCATTCGGATTTTTCATGAAGGTGTTATGCATTTTAGAAGTTGAGGAAAATCACTTGTTCAATGGTATTGGCCCAAAATGACCTATAATGTTTCCTCTTTGAACATGCATTTGAAAGTTGAATTTGAACTTCCTAAAAACATAAAAGTTGAATTAGACATATTTAATTTGATCATGGAATTTGAATGGATTTTATCTCATAAAAATTGAGAAAGTTATGGTCCTGGAAAGTTGACCTCCAAACTAGGGTTCAGACAAAATGACCTATAATATTTCATCATAAAAAATGACTTTCCAAGCAAAAATAGCTCTTGACTTCAAGATGAAAGTGGTTTGGAATTTCACTTATAGTAATTTTTATCTAGGAATAATTTTTTCATATGACAAAAATAGTAGGAGATAGGGTCTAGGGAACCCCGGTTTTGACCAGTTGACTTTCTCTAGCCAACCACCATGAACCTGTAAGAACAAAAATTGTTCACAACAGATTCCTTGATTTTGATGATAACAAAGGATGAAACCAAAAATGGCACCCTAACAAAAAGTTTCTAAGTGTGCAGGATTCTAAAGAAAGAAGGAAGAAATCTGATGATGTCATCAGATACAGAACCAGATCAGAAGCATATTATCATATGATCAGAAGCATCTGAAGTGGAAACACGTTCAAGAAAGTCTAACTCTGAGCAAAACAGCAAAGTATCAGAAGCATCTGAACAAGAAGTAAGCTCTAGATGTTCTGACTCTGAACAACGCTATCTCTAACTTCCAGAAGTTATCAGCGCTATCTGAAGAAACTATCTGAACTCACAAGAGATTAACATCAGAAGCAAGATTCCAAGATTCTCCAGAAACACAAATACTCTGAGCATGGAATTGCTAATCATGAAAGAGTAACGTTAAAGTCAAGTAAAGATTTGCAAATGGTTTTCCTAATTAAGAAAGAGACGTTAATCTCCAATTTCAATAAAGAAGATACTACTTGTGGTAAGTAGTCATTTCAAGGAGAGAAAGTTATCCTGTAGAAGCTATTTAAGTGATGGCGTAATCTCATTTTAATATCCACCAGTTTCAACTACTACTTCAACTGATATATAAAATAGGCTGCAATCAACTTTGAAGCATTAGCAAGCCAACAAGCCAAAATTATACTGAAACATCAACGCTCAAGAAAAACACTCTTGCTCTCTAAAGATCTTCACGAAGCTTTTGCTTATAACGTGAAAAACTCTTGTTCTTAATACTGTAATATTTGCTTTCTTAGAAGCACTCTAGATTACATAAATCTTTCATCTATTGTTTGTTGATTTCCTCAAGTGACTCTGTGTAGTCTGTATACTTGAGAGGACTAAGAGATTTTTCTCTTAGACGTTGTTTGTAATCTTTCAAGATTAGTGGATTAAGTCCTTGTTGAAGGCGAAATCACCTTGGCCGGGTGGACTGGAGTAGCTTTGTGTTATAAGCGAACCAGTATAAAATCCTTGTGTGGTTTTCATTTTGAAAAAGCGCTTATTTTCAAAACAATTCAAACCCCCCCTTTCTTGTTTTTCTCACCTTCAATTGGTATCAGAGCTCCGGCTCTGTTATTGATTTTCTAATCAAACACTTAACAGTGTAGAGAGATCCAGTACGAGAAAAACCATGGCCCACTCAAATGAAAGAGATAGTTACAATGCTAAGCCTCCTGTTTTTGATGGAGAGAAATTTGATTACTGGAAAGATAGAATCGAAAGTTTCTTTCTTGGTTATGACGCTGACCTTTGGGACATTGTCACAGATGGATACACACCTCCAGTCTCAGAAAATGGAGCTGAAGTTCCCAGAAATAAGATGTCAGAAGATCAAAAACGTATCTTCAAAAATCACCACAAGGCCAGAACAATTCTTCTAAATGCTATATCATACAACGAATATGAAAAGATCACCAACAGAGAGACAGCCAAAGATATACTTGACTCTCTGAAGATGACTCATGAAGGAAACTCCCAAGTCAAAGAGACGAAGGCTCTGGCACTTATCCAGAAATATGAAGCCATCAAAATGGAAGATGACGAAGCTATAGAGGCTATGTTTTCTAGATTCTAAACTCTTATTGCAGGTCTCAAGGTGCTAGACAAAGGATACACAACTGCAGATCATGTTAAGAAGATAGTCAGAAGTTTGCCAAAGAAATGGAGACCTATGGTTACTGCTCTGAAGCTGTCAAAGGATCTGAACAATATCAGCCTTGAAGAACTTGTCAGTTCTCTCAGAAGCCATGAGATAGAACTAGAGGAAGATGAGCCTCAGAAAAGGAACAAGTCCGTAGCGCTAAAATCCAGATCTGAAAGACGGAAACCTGACAGAACCAAAGCTCTCCAGGCAGAAACTGAAGATACTGACGACTCTGAACCAGAAGACTCTGATGATGAAGAAGAGTTGTCCCTACTAACCAGAAGAGTTAAGCAACTCTGGAAAAAGAGGAACAACAACTTCAGAAGACCAAGACCCAGAGGGGATCGATCTGAATCAATTTCAAAAGGTAAATCTAACAAAGATATTACCTGTTATGAATGTAAAGAAACAGGTCATTACAGGAATGAATGCCCCAAGCTAAAGAAAGACAACCCTAGAAAAGAAAGCTTCAAGAAGAATACCTTCAGGACAAAGAAAGGACTGATGGCTACCTGGGATGATAGTGAATCTGGATCATCAGAATCTGACTCTGATGAACAGGCCAATGTGGCACTTATGGCTACCACATCCAGGAGTAGCTCAGATGAAGAATCTGAAGAGGTATTTTCTGAACTTTCTCGATCTGATCTAGAATCTTGTTTGTCAGAAACTCTTAGCTCATATCAGAAATTAAAACAAAAGTTTAAAAACATTAAAGGCTGTCTTAAAGCAAAATTTGAAGAATGTAATGAACTTGAGATGACAATTCTAGCACGAGAAGATACAATCAGATCTTTAACACTAGAAAGAGATGGAGCAAAAAGAAAAAGCTTAGAATTAGAAGAAGCGTTGTCTCAAGCACCACAAACTTCAAATAAAATAATTTATAAATAAGAAGAAGCCTTTCAAGAATTTCTGAAAAATGGGATAGATAGGAGTATTATGGCATCCATGATTTATGGAGTTAGTCAGAACAATAAAAAGGGAATTGGGTATGATTCTAAGGAAGATAAAACTTCTACCAGTAACCAACTTAAGTCTCCCTTTTCATATCATTACACACACACACAAGAACAAAAATTTAAAAATGCTAGAAAACCCAAAGTTATAAGAAACTCTGGGAAAACTAATCTGAAAGGACCCAAGAGATTCTGGGTACCAAAAGATAAGATTGTGTATGTTGCAGATATCCTATGCAGCAAAGTTCAGACACCAGTCATGGTACCTGGACTCTGGATGCTCGCGACACATGACGGGAAGAAAGTCTATGTTCCAAAGTCTGGAACTTAAAGACGTTGGATTTGTAGGCTTCGGAGGAGATCAGAAAGGAAGGATCAGAGGCTCCGGAACTATTGGTAATGGTACTCTTCCCTCTATATCTGATGTTCTTTATGTAGAAGGATTAATGCATAACTTGTTATCCATAAGTCAATTAAGTGATAACGGTTATGATGTAATCTTCAATCAAAAAACATGTAAAGCCATTAATCAGAACGATGGCTCTGTCCTTTTCACAGGCAAGAGGAAAAACAACATTTACAAAATAAATCTTTCTGATTTAAAAGATCAAAATGTTAAATGTCTAATGTCAGTTCACGAAGAGCAATGGGTATGGCATAGACGCTTGGGCCACATTAGCATGAGGAAACTTTCTCAGCTAACTAAACTCGAGTTAGTCAGAGGCCTACCTAAACTGAAGTTTTCTTCAGATGCTCTGTGTGAAGCTTGTCATAAAGGAAAATTTTCAAAAACATCTTTTAAAAAGAAAAATGTTGTTTCTACCTCTAAGCCTCTGGAACTTCTTCACATTGACTTATTTGGTCCTGTGAAAACAGCATCAGTTAATGGAAAGAAGTATGGACTAGTCATTGTTGATGATTACAGTCGCTGGACATGGGTAAAATTCCTAAAGCACAAGAGTGAGTCTCACTCTGTATTCACCAGTTTCAGTTCCAAAGTGCAAAAAGAATTTGACTCTAAAATTATTAGAGTCAGAAGTGATCATGGTGGAGAATTTGAAAACAAAGATTTTGAAGAATTATTTGATTCTAATGGAATATCCCATGATTTCTCCTGCCCTAGAACTCCACAACAAAATGGAGTTGTAGAGAGGAAGAATAGGACACTCCAAGAGATGGCCAGAACCATGATCAATGAAACTAATGTAGCAAAGCACTTTTGGGCAGAAGCTGTAAATACAGCGTGTTACATTCAGAATAGAATCTCTATAAGACCTATTCTAGAAAAGACTCCCTATGAACTGTGTAAAGGAAGAAAACCAAACATTTCATATTTTCATCCTTTTGGATGTTCTTGCTTTATATTAAATACTAAAGAACATCTGAACAAGTTTGATTCCAAAGCACAGAAAGGTATTATGTTAGGATACTCAGAACGCTCTAAAGGCTACAGAGTATACAACACAGAAACCAAAATTGTGGAAGAATCAATTCATGTCAGATTTGATGATAAGCTTGACCCTGAAAAATCAAAGCTAGTTGAAAAGTTTGCAGATTTGGAAATCACTCTTGTAGAATCTGATAAAACTCCAGAAGCAACTGTCACTCAGAAATCTGAAGAAATTAAATCTCCAGAAATCCCAAAGAAAGTCAAAAGTCGTATCAATGTATCTGAAGATTTGATTCTGGGAAACAAGGACGAACCTGTCAGAACCAGATCTACCTTCAGGACTTCTGAAGATACTCCTCTGGGACTAGTGTCTCTGATTGAGCCTACGTCTTGTGATGAAGCACTTCAGGATAACGACTGGGTGGCAGCTATGCAAGAAGAATTGGATCAATTCTCAAAGAATGATGTCTGGGATCTCGTTCCTAAACCCAGAGGCACTCACGTCATTGGAACCAGATGGGTATTCAGAAACAAGCTGAATGAGAAAGGAGAAGTCGTCAGAAACAAAGCTCGACTGGTAGCTCAAGGTTATAGTCAACAAGAAGGTATTGATTATAATGAAACCTTTGCTCCAGTCGCGAGGTTAGAATCTATTCGTCTTCTTGTATCTTTTGCTATTAATCATTCTATTAAATTATATCAAATGGATGTCAAGAGTGCATTCCTTAATGGTTATATATCAGAAGAAGTGTATGTCAACCAACCTCCAGGTTTTGAAAATTCAAAATTTCCAGAACATGTTTTTAAACTTAAGAAATCCTTATATGGACTTAAACAAGCTCCCAGAGCTTGGTATGAACGATTAAGCAATTTTCTTTTGGAACAAAATTTTATCAGAGGGAAAGTTGATTCTACACTCTTCTGTAAAAACCTTAATAATGATCTCATGATATGCCAGATTTACGTTGATGACATTATTTTTGGTTCTGCTAATATCTCTGTTTGCCAAGAATTTTCTAAGTTAATGCAGGCAGAATTTGAAATGAGTTTAATGCAAGAACTAAAGTTCTTTCTGGGAATTCAAATTAATCAAACTCCAGAAGTCACGTACGTCCATCAAAGTAAATATATTAAAGATGTTCTGAAGAAGTTTGACATGACTGAATACAACTCTGCAAAAACTCCCATGCACCCAACTTGCATTCTTGAAAAGGAAGAGGTAAGCAACAAGGTTTGTCAGAAGCTCTATCGAGGTATGATAGGCTCTCTTCTCTATCTGACTGCTACTCGTCCTGATATTCTCTTTAGCGTCTGTCTCTGTGCCAGATTTCAATCAGATCCTAGAGAATCTCTTTTAACAGCAGTTAAGAGAATTCTTAAGTATCTGAAAGGAACTCCTAACCTGGGTCTGATGTATGAGAAAACATCAGAGTATAGACTCTCGGGTTATTGTGATGCAGATTATGCAGGAGATAGAATAGAACGAAAAAGCACTTCTGGAAATTGCCAGCTTCTGGGAAACAATCTGATATCCTGGGCTAGCAAAAGACAATCAACAATTGCTCTATCAACTGCAGAAGCAGAATATATCTCAGCGTCACTGTGCACAACTCAGATGCTCTGGATGAAGCATCAGTTAGAAGATCTGCAAATCTTTGAAAGTAACATTCCTATCTTTTGTGATAATACTGCTGCTATTTGTTTAAGTAAGAATCCCATTCTACATTCCAGAGCCAAACACATTGAAATAAAACATCATTTTATCAGAGACTATGTTCAGAAAGGGATAGTAACATTGAAGTTCATTGATACTGAACATCAATGGGCAGATATCTTTACTAAGCCTCTAGCTGAAGATAGATTTCTTTTTATCTTAGAACATCTGAACATTAAAAATTGCCCTGAGTGAAGTATGGCTCTGAAAATGTAAAATAAGACTCTGATAAAAACAAATACACTTCTGCCTCTGACTCTGATACTTCTACCAGTTAAGAAGATATCTGAGTTAGAAATCTCCAGGAATCAATCTTTTGGTATTCCTGAAGATCAGATACATCAACACGTGGAGCACTAAGCGTCTAACCCTAGAACTTCTAGACAGCTGTCAAAAGAAATTCAAAGGACAGACGTTTGAAATCTCCTTGAGCAGTGTGCGTACTGTTGGGATTAGACATTCATTAATTAGATGTAATCATTTTTCCCCCAAGCGTGCAATCTTGAGCTTTGTACTAACGCAATTTAATGTGTCGTTTTGCATGTGTTTTACTTAGAGTATATAAACACTTTTCTCACATTTCACACACTTATCACTCTCACTCACTCTAAAACCCTAAACCTCTCTGAAGCATTCTCTGCAAACTCTCAATCTTCATCTTCTTCTTCACCATGGACGCTCAACAACAAGAAGTGTTTAACTTCTCTCAACAAATGGAATCAAGCTCTACTGCTCAAACTTCAAGCATTCCAACTCCAACGGTTACAGGCGTCACCATCACCCCTGTTTACAAAGAACCCCATGTTCTTGACCGTGAACGCCATATTAACCTTTCAACCAAATCGCTAGTAGATTTCGATAACTTGAAGAGAAATGGCGTTGATCTCACTGAAGAACTTCGTAAACAAGGTTGGGAAAACTACTTCCAAAGGCTTTATGGTCCTGTTTACCCTCTTCTCATCAAGTAGTTCTGGAGATTTGCATATGTAGATGACCATTTCATCGTCTCCTATGTTCTGGGGGTAAAAATTGTTATTACTGAAGGGTCAATTGCCTCCTTACTGAACATGGAGAGAGTTGGAGGTAAAAGGATTTACAACATCCCTCCTAGGTCAAAGCGCATTACTGATGTAATCAATCCAACAATCTTCAAACCCAACACTGAAGGAAATCCTTCAAAGAACAAAGAGCTGCATCAGAACCTCAAAGTGTGGCTGAAGATCATTCTGGGAACTATTCACCACCGTCCAACCTCTAACTCCTCTGACTACATCAATGCAGACCAGAAATGCATTCTGTATTGCATTCAGAAGGGTGTGAAGATCTGCCTCCCTGCTCTCCTTTTCAGATATCTGAGAGATTCTATCAGAGAAACCAGAAACAACATGAAGCCCAGATCCTACATCCCTCTGGGAAGATTGCTATCTGATGTTTTCATCGAGAATGGACTGGTAGATCATCTGGAAAAGACCAAACTGATGGATGATCTGGCAATAGATGTTGGGAAGCCTCTGAACGCCAGAAATCTCAAGAGTATGGGAATAATCAAGAAGATTCAAGTCAAACCCACTCTGGACACATCCTGGGATTCTTTGAAAGATCAGAGGAAGATGCCTCATGGCCTTGCCAGGTTCTTTAAGAATGAACCCAGAGATGCTGTTGCTATCTATCTTCAGCGTCTGCTGGATGATGGTGTTGACATCTCTGACTTCAGTCTCGACGACTGTCTGGATTCAGAAGAAGACTTCGTCAGATACAAGAGAGGTCTCTCTGAGAAGAAGATAGCATCACAGGCGAAGAAGGCAAGAATTGGAGAAGCTTCTGGAAGCAGATCTTCAGCTCCTCTGAAGACTTCGTCAGATACTGGTACGTCTGTTCCTCCCATTACCTCTGTACCTCCGATGGTTTCCTCTACCCCTTCCTCTAATATTCTCTCAACACTACCCATTTATACAACCTCTGAAATCCCACCTTCAACCATCAGAACCTCTCAGCCTTCACCAGTTTTAAATATCGCCCGTACATTCATACCTCCTTCTAAACCTGAACAAATAAACCAAAACACTTCCTCTTCATCATCCTCAGAACCAGAATCACCCCCATATGTTTCTATCTCCTCTGACCCAGAATACTCTGACCCTGACTCCCCAACCATAGCTCAAATTTATGCTCAAAAACTCGCTTCACAACAACCAACAGAACCTGAAATAACTTCACCATCACAACAAACAACTACCCTTACTTCTGAAATACAACCTTCTGGAGACCAACCCTCTGACCATCCCACTTCTGATATCAACCCACCAAACACCTCTGCTGCACCTGAATCTGAAACTGAAACTGAACCTTTAGATTTAAATCCTCTTTACGCTTCACCCCAAACATCTGAACCTCAACCTGAATCAGAAACTGAACCAGAACCTCTAACTCTAAATCTCAGCCCTCCAACATCTCCACCTCTTACCTCTGAACCTGACCTTTCTGTACCTACCCTTGAGGAATCCATCATGCTGGTTGCAGGGGCTTCATTACAAAAGATCAAGTCTCTGACCACTAACTCTGAAGTCAGTGATGATCCTAAATCTGTAAGGACACACTGGAACAGAGTCATTGGCTGGATGACCTCTGAGGCTTTTAGGCTGAAGAACATCTCTGAACAAGTCAGAAATGGCTACATCAGAGATGCTGAGGCAAGACTCCAGGAACGACTTGCCAGAGAAGCTGCTGAAGAAGCCAGAAGGCTAGAGGAAGAGAGGCTTGCGCGAGAAGCTGAAGAAGCAAGAAGACTTGAAGAAGAAAAAGCAAGGGAAGCTGAAATCCTAAGGATTAAGGAAGCTGAAGCTAAGGCTCTGGCGGATGCAGAAGCACAAGCTGCTGCTGAAGCTGAAGCACAGCAGGCTCTGACTCTGGGAGAGTCCTCTTCTGTTATCCCTATGGTTCTTCAGACTCTGAAAGAACTTAAGCAAGATCAGAATGAACTCCGGGCCAGAATGGACAAGCAAGATACTGTCAACGACAACATCCAGAACATGCTTGCTATGTTGCTTCAGAGAATGCCTCCGCCTCCGAACCCTTAGGCACTTAGGATTTATTTTTTGCTTGCCTGTTGTTTTATTTTCTCTGCATCTGATGTTTTCTTGTTGCCTTTGTGCTTTTATCTGAATACAAGTTTTTCTCTTAATTTATTTATTTTTTGCTATGTCTTTTTGATTCTGACAAAAAGGGGGAGAAGTCATTAATAGCTCTGATGAAAATATTGTCTAATACCTAAGCATTCTGCAACATATTTTTCTTAAAAATAAATCTATCTAACCTGGACTTAAGAAATTGCAGAAAGTATCAAGAAACCTCTTTACTTAAGAAACTCTGGTAAGAACTTCTGAACTCCCTAGCACTATCTCAGGGGGAGCTTCTGTCTATCTGATCTGATATTATTCATGTTTCATATGCTATTTAAATTTGTTTTGTCATCATCAAAAAGGGGGAGATTATAAGAACAAAAATTGTTCACAACAGATTCCTTGATTTTGATGATAACAAAGGATGAAACCAAAATTGGCACCCTAACGAAAAGTTTCTAAGTGTGCAGGATTCTAAAGAAAGAAGGAAGAAATCTGATGATGTCATCAAATACAGAACCAGATCAGAAGCATATTATCATATGATCAGAAGCATCTGAAGTGGAAACACGTTCAAGAAAGTCTAACTCTGAGCAAAACAGCAAAGTATCAGAAGCATCTGAACAAGAAGTAAGCTCTAGATGTTCTGACTCTGAACAACGCTATCTCTAACTTCCAGAAGTTATCAGCGCTATCTGAAGAAACTATCTGAACTCACAAGAGATTAACATCAGAAGCAAGATTCCAAGATTCTCCAGAAACACAAATACTCTGAGCATGGAATTGCTAATCATGAAAGAGTAACGTTAAAGTCAAGTAAAGATTTGCAAATGGTTTTCCGAATTAAGAAAGAGACGTTAATCTCCAATTTCAATAAAGAAGATACTACTTGTGGTAAGTAGTCATTTCAAGGAGAGAAAGTTATCCTGCAGAAGCTATTTAAGTGATGGCGTAATCTCATTTTAATATCCACCAGTTTCAACTACTACTTCAACTGATATATAAAATGGGCTGCAATCAACTTTGAAGCATTAGCAAGCCAACAAGCCAAAATTATACTGAAACATCAACACTCAAGAAAAACACTCTTGCTCTCTAAAGATATTCACGAAGCTTTTGCTTATAACGTGAAAAACTCTTATTCTTAATACTGTAATATTTGCTTTCTTAGAAGCACTCTAGATTACATAAATCTTTCATCTATTGTTTGTTGATTTCCTCAAGTGACTCTGTGTAGTCTGTATACTTGAGAGGACTAAGAGATTTTTCTCTTAGATGTTGTTTGTAATCTTTCAAGATTAGTGGATTAAGTCCTTGTTGAAGGCGAAATCACCTTGGCCGGGTGGACTGGAGTAGCTTTGTGTTATAAGCGAACCAGTATAAAATCCTTGTGTGGTTTTCATTTTGAAAAAGCGCTTATTTTCAAAACAGTTCAAACCCCCCCTTTCTTGTTTTTCTCACCTTCAGAACCATCTTGCTAGCTTGACATTCTATTGACTTTTGGGACTCATGGAGGATCATATATGTGTAAAATGATCTAACGTGAAGTATATCTTGAAATATTTGATCAATTGTTGAAGAAACTTGTTGAAGAAGTCGCACAAGATACCCAGATGAATTAGGGTTTCCAAGGCAAACAAGCTCCAAACTCTTGATGATTTCTTGATCAAAATAACATGTGAAGATTATGAGGATCCATATATGATGCTTAGAGCCAATGTGAACCATTTCTTGATTGAGATCCTTGAATTGAGTGTCTTAAACCCTAGATATGAGCTTGATAGAGCATAGGTGAGCATGTATACTACCTACAAAAGCAACAAACTATACATTGACATATTTTTGGTATTTTGGTTAGTAAATAATGAAAAAAAAAGTATGATACAATCAAAAGTGTGTTTGGTGATTGTAAGACCCCAATTTTGTCCCTAAGATCCCTCATGGCATCATAGCATTGCATTGCATAGCCTCAAGGATCATTGAGCATCTTGGCTTCCTTTCCCTTTGGGTAGGGATATCTTGTGAGTGGTTTGAGATCACCAGGCATGCTTGATTTGTATATCATTGCTTTTCTCATTTTTTTTATTCACTAACCAAAAGCACAAAAATATGTCATTAACATTTTTGTTTGTAGCTCAAGCAAGCACTAGGTCAAGGGCTTCAAGAAGATCCTTTGTGCAAGAGATGAGGTATTTTCTTGAGATGAGGACCACATGATCATTACAAAGAGCTTACATGAGCTAGGGTTTCATTTTGGAGCATTTCATCAAGTGTTGAAGGCTCAAGTTCATCAATACATTTCATGGTCATCTGAGGACCAAAAAGTCAACTATGCAGTCAACTGATGGTTTTGAGGTGGGGAAATGATTTGAAACACCTCATTCATGTTCAAATGAAGTCTATTTGTCATTTCAAACATCTATCTTGAAGATTTTGAGGTCATGGCAAAAGTTACTAAAAATGGAAAATGACCTGTAATTCAAAGTTTCCAAATTTGGCAAGTTTTTAGTTAACTTTCAACTTGACTTGTCAATGTCAAATAAGTTTCAAATGGATTTTTGGTGAACATGAAAGTTGTAGATCTTTGTCTCCCCTTTCCAAAAAGTCCTAATTCATGTCCATATGATGATTGGTTGAGAAGTTATGGTCATTTGATCACAAGGTGTGCATGGAGATTCAAAATGGCATAACTTTTGATACAAAGCTCCAATTTGGTCCATTCTTTTTGCAAAATACTCCTCTTGTTCAAGACATTTCAAATGAACCATTGCCATGCATGAGAGAGGCTTGTATGCTCATCATTACTCAAGAGATCATTTTGGAGGGAATTTCCATAATTCAAAATTGGCTTATGATACAAGCAAAATACCATTTCCATCATGATTATTGGTTGATTTTAAGTGAATTCAGGCCCTTGCATGGTACTGTACACGTGGGACATGGCCATAATGAGCTCATTTGCAATTTTGCAAGATATTCCAATTCTCACTAATCATGATTAAACAAGGCCTAATTTGGATTTCAGAGTCATTAGTGAACCATATAAAAGCCAAACCCTAACCATAATTCAAGAAAAGAAGCATTTTCAGATTTGAATTTTCAAGTTCCCTCCAAAATTCTCTCTCTTCGAATTCTTCATTTCTTCACACAAACACCATAAATTATTGCATAATCTTGATCATCATCCTTCATTGATCAAGATTCAACCATTACTTTGATCAATTCAGTCCATATTCGAGTTGTTCAAGTGCATCTTCATGGAAATGGAGGTTTGAATTTGAGCTAGATCCAGTTGGTTTCAGTGGATTCTCTTTGCACAAAGCTTCAAGACAGTTGTAGTGGAGTAGATCTGGAGCTCTAGAGTTGTTGATAGCACGATTTCAGCAAACCTCCATTTCAAGTAAGTGAAAAATTCGATCTCTCCTTTTGATGTTTTATGACCATAAATGTGTAGATCTCATTGCCTGGAGCATGTAGATATAATTAGAATTGAAAATGGATGAGAAATGAGCATGTATGATGAATTTCATGTTTGGATCTCAAAAATGATTTTGTTCGATCTGGAAAACCTAGCATGATTTAGGATGTTTTGATATGATATTTGGAATGTGTGTAGAATGGCGGTTCGAATGGTGTATGATTCATGAAATTCTGGAAAATTTTGTCGTTGACTCCGCCGGAGATGGCCGAAGAATATGATCGGAGACTGTAGCTCCGGCATCTGGTTTTTAGGGTTTGCCTGCTGTGTTGGCTGCCATGTGTGCTCCATGTGGCTCATGCGTGTCTGTTTCATTGGCTATGCTTGCTTTGACTGTGCCACGCGTTGTTTGACTTGATGATGTGGTGTGCCAATGCGTTTAATGAAACACATCGTTTCATTTAGCTGGCGTAGCTTCCATGTATGCGCTTATGTGTGTGAATGATTGGCTCCGTTTGCTTTGACTGGCCACGCGTTGCTTTGACTTGCTGAGTGGCACGCTGATGTAGATTAATGAAGCTGTGCGTTTTGATGTTTGAATGTGGACCTTTTGATTGCTTTTGCACGCTAGATCATGTGGTTGTGAATATTTCTGGCTTTATTTCAAATATTTGTTTTCCCTCCATCTTTCTTTTGTTATTCCAATTATTTTGTTCATCTTATAAAAATCATTAAAAATTGAAAAATGATCCAAATTAACTCCAATTTTTTTTCATAGTTCTGTTTTAATTTTTAGTTTTTTTTTTATATTATTTTCATGATTTGTTGATGTCTGATTTTTAATGTGTGAATTTTTTGATCCATGCCATGCTATTTTGATATGTTGCATTCAATGCATTGTGAAATCTTCATCTTTGATCTAATTGATCTGATTTTTTGTATGCTTGATCTTCACTCATGATATGATTTTTGATCACTGGTTTGGATTTTTTCTCATATGCTACCATTGTTTTTGACACATGAAGATGTATGTGACAATTTGTGTCACATTTTTGGCATTTAATTTGTGCATTTTTGTTCATCTATCATTTGAACTTTTCTGGATCTGATTTTTTGTATATTGCTTGTTCATGACATGAGGAGCTTGTATAAAAAAATTCAAAGCCTTTGCATGCCTTTCTGTTTTGATTTGAATTTTCTCATTTGGAAGTTCACTTTGTGCACATTTGTTGTCACTTGCATAGCATGAGCCATTTGAGATATTTGCTTTTTGAATTGAGGCTGGTCCTTTTGAGGACATTTTGTGACATGTTTGAATGTGCATTATGTGAAAGATTGAGTTCTGTTTTGATCATTTGGTTTGGTTTTGAACTTAGTCTTTGTACTAGTGTTTTGTGCATATACTAATTGTGCTTTGTGTTTCAGGTTTGGACATTTAGCATTGATGGTTGATTTGTTCTCACTTTGTGAGATGCAAATGATTTGAATTCTAACTTGTGTTGGTTTTGTAGGTTCTAATTGATGTGCTTGAGCTCATGAATGCTTGAGCATTGTTCATTGAGTTGTGTAACTGTGAAAGATCCACTGTTTGTCTGTTGGTTTTATAACTGAAATATTAACTGTTTAGCTTTTGTACAGGTACCTTAGTTGCTTGCTTTTAGCTCTTGCTTGAGATTTGGATTGTGGTTGATACACCACTTAGGTAGTTATCTTCTTACTTCATGTAGTCTGGAAGTCCTGTCACCTTTTTGGCAGGCATTTTGCTTGCAAGTCCTCCTTAAGAGGCTCTGTTTGTGATTGTTTATCATTGTGCCAAAGACCTCCAAGATGAGGCATGTGCTACTTGATAAGACCTCCAAGAGTTGAGGCAATTGACGGATAAGAGGGATTAGTAGCCAATCCCCCGTTATTCAGTGAGTCGTTCATTATGCTCGCACTACGTGCTGATGTTTTTGAACATGTACCCAAGATCTTTGTCTTGTGTCTGTCAAGTGGAATAGGATCCCACTTTCTGGATCCCCATGCTTTCTTTATCATGAGCTCACCCAGGCCAGGGTTAAGAGCATGAGGTCTCATCCTCATTACCTGTTTGATCAGCTTCACCCTAACTCTCAATGTTAGAGGTTAAGAGCTACAGATTACCCTTGTACAGTTTGGCTTGTTTGTCGAGGTTGACATGACCCCTCTTGACTAAAGCCTACCCTTTTGTTTGAGCCTCTTGTATGTATATAGTGTGTGATGATTGTTTTCTTGTGAACTTTTGATGTGTTTGCTTTTGATGTTTGTTTGTTATGGTTGGGAGTCGGATATAAGTCCATGTATTGGCATTCTGTTTCCGTTTTGTGGTGATTGTTTTTGTTGTTAGGAGTCGGATATAAGTCCATGTATTGGCATTCTGTTTTCGTTTTGTTGGAGTCGGATATAAGTCCATGTATTGGCATTCTATTTCCGTTTTGTTGTTAGGAGTCGGGTGTAAGTCCATGTATTGGCATTTTGTTTCCTTTTATTGAGGATCTCTTATGAGACTTGTGTGTTTGCTTTTGCCTTGTGCTTGCTTATTCCAAAGGATGGGAACTTATTTGGATCATCTATATGATCTCAAGAGAGGAACTCCTAGTGTGATTTCATTCCATATCCATCACCTTTTGTTTTCTTCATTTCTCCATCCTAACCCAAACTAAAACTTTTTGTGCAAACATTTGACTTTGTTTTCAACATTAGAAACCTAAGCCTTATGCTTTTGATTTTCAAACTTTCTTTTCATAATACTCATTTTGAATTGAATCTTTAAGTCAACTTTGACCATTTTGTACATACTTCTCATTGGTAAATATAACCCATTCAAATTTCTTTTGTGGTTCCATGTCCACTTCTTAATCAAATTTTTCATAACCTTTAGCTATTAGGTTTGAGTTATCTTTGTGGTAGATGTAATACTCACCTATGTCCTTAGTGATGGACAATGAGCCTTCCATGCTTATTATAGGGTTAACCCCTCATTAGCATGTTGAAGCTATCCTCACATGGTGGACTTGTGGTTTTTCAGGTTGAGTTTTCTCCCTTTGATAACAAAAGACCTTAAGGCTTTTGAACCAATCAATCCACTCATTTGTTTTGAAATCTTTTACCCGAACTACGAGGTTTTGATCCTAATCTTTTCATAAGAGGGTACGTAAGCAATGGGTTTATCCATCCAAACACAAAATGTAAATAAACTTGTATATTCTTTTCTCATCTCTTCAATCATGTTTGCACAAATAAGAATTTCACAAACAATAACCTTTGCAACAAGCGTGAAAAGGGCTCCCTAGGAGTACCTAGGATGTTTTGGGTGCCTAACACCTTCCCATTGCATAACCAACCCCCTTACCCGGATCTCTGTTTCTTTTACTAGTTTTGTTTGTAAAACTTTTAGGTTTTTGTTCGCTTTCTAACCATTCCTTTGGATAAATAGAAGTGCGGTGGCGACTCGATTTTGTATGATTTACCTTGGATTTAGTCAATATCTCCAATGGTAACGAATACACCGCTACAGTGATCTCTCCCAATGCAAACCTAATGAAAGAGGGGTAAGGAGGATGCCAAGGTGTGATCCCAATGTCAATGCATATGATGAGATAACATGAGGGATCTTAGGGTCAAAATTGGGGTCGTACAGCTGCCCCTATTTAAGGATGTTCTAACTGAGGAGATGAAGGTTTAAATCTTCGTATCGACTCAGTAGAATGGACTTAAATAACAACATAGAAACAAATTTTGGTCCCTAAGAGACCTCATGATGCATATGATATGAATCTCTGTGGGGAAAATATGGCCACAAAGGAAAAGAATCCGGAGAAACCGAAAGTCCGCAGAGCATAATGCATTCCGTAAGGAAAACTCACTGGAGAGACAGAGACTCTGGGGATAAAAAGTTGTGTGTAGGCCAGGCTACGACTAAAAAGTGTTGGGGGACACAAGAGGATTCCATGAAAATAAATCAATGGAAGGACTCAATCAGGGATAAAAAGGAAAATCTGCAGGGGAAACAATTATATCAGAACAAAACTGAACTTCCTGAATCAAACTCAACTGGGGAAGAATAATCTTCAACACAGGAGTACTAGAAATATATCATCTATTACCGGTTACTGGGTAAGGAGATAACATAATCTGACAGGGAGGACATCTGTTACCGGTTAGGGTAAATATATCAAGGATGACTTGCTGAGGACAACAAGAGGTGTATTCATTAACGGTTATTGGGAAAGAACAACCTACTGGAGAATATATCAAATGGGATTTACAACTATCAGTTACTGAGCAGAAGACCAAAGGAAGAGAATATCTGTAACTAGTTAAAGTGAACATATCAAGGATAGACTCAAAGGGAAGAATATTTGTCATCGGCTAAGATGAACATATCGAGGATAGACTGCCGGGGAAAAATAGGAATTACATCTATCAGTTACTGGATAAAATACCGAAAAGAGAATATCCGTCATCGATTAGGATGAACATATCAAGAATTAACCCTCTGGGGAATGAAATAGGGATTACACTACCTTTTTACTGGGTAGAGAACCAAAAAGGGGAGAATACCCGTCATCGATTAGGATGAACATATCAAGGATAGACTGCCTGGGGAAACGCAAAACGAATCCGCTGGGGATAATAAAAGGAAGTAAATTATAATTTCCCGGGTATTGGGAAAGAGTAATGTACTTAAAAATTGAGAAGAATATTACCAGTTACTGGGTAATAGACTCTCAGGGGACTAAAAGTATCTATCTAGATAAGAGCTAGAAAGAAAACTGTCAAGCAAAGACTTGACCCAATGATGATATAATTCAGGGGGAGTGGTTCCATCCAGATAATCAACCGGGGAGGAAGTTGAAGTAATAACCACCCACGAGGAAATAACTCAGTGGGGAAATGAGAAAGGTTAAATTTTTTCTGCTTAATGGGCTGACACTCTACCATAGAGGGAGGACGGACGCACCAAATCTATGCGGGGAAACGATACCACTATAGCAGAGAATAAGAAAAATCATAAAGCAATGTAATAATGAAATATCTAATGTGTGTGTGTGTGTGTGTATATATATATATATATATATATATATATATATATATATATATATATATATATATATATATATATATATATATATATATAATCGATGATTATGCTGACAAAACAATCACAAAGGATACAAATGTCGTTGATCTGAATCATCGCTACAACACTGGGCTAATCTCGACAGGATGGAGGCATTGACTGGAGAAAAAGAGTTAGGGATGGACATAAATCATCCATCTCAAAGGCTCAACCCTAGTTAGGGAAAGAGAACGGATCTGTTGAGGATTTGAATCATCAACTCCGCGGGGAATTTTAGGTCAACACCATACCAAAATGGGAGATAACCTTGCAGAGGACAAAAAATAATGCTCAAGAATGAGCGTCGGCGGGGATCAGGAGTGAACTTTGTTGGCGACATGAGGGGAGTAAAAGTCTGTATTAAATCTATGAAAACCATTGAGAATATGCGCCTACAACTCGGTTGGGGAGGCGATCACAAAACTCGATTGGGGAAACTGAATTGCTGAACCAACTGCTTGGGGAAGACCAACAATGCGTCACATTTTAGGACTTACATGTTCTCAGATTGTTGTTGATATTTCTTAATGAAATTGATTGCTCTTTAAAAGTAATTGCTTTTATTATATTAAGAAAGATGATTTTTGGTTTTTAAATTCAATTTCAAAATGATCATCATAAAATTTAATTCTATTTGGCTGAAAGATAAATAAGAGTAGAAACAATTGGATAAAAACTCAACTTTATTTAATAGAATGGTAGTCTGTAAATGACAAGACTCCCTAGATCCTTACAAAAGTTGAAAAATGTTAATTGACATGGAAAAGGGCTACATTGAATACAATGATCACCAATCCTTCTACCAACTTCAATATCCATTGTGATTTTGGTTTTGGTTGAGAATGACGAACCCGAGCGAACTTATTTGCTCAAACAAAATGCTTTCAAGACCGGAGTTCAACCGAATGCAGTTACTTGCCATGATCCCTAACTTTTGCATAGATTTCCCCAGGGTGGGGTACTCAATCTATCGGGATAAACTTTTCTATTTTATGTCTCTAACTTTTTCCTGGATCGCCCTTTCGGGTTTTCAATCCACCGAGACGCTTATTTTTTTTTTAAGCCGCCCTTTCGGGTTTTCAACTTAGCGAGATGTTCTTTTCTTTTTTAGGCTAAGTATTTCTTGACTGCATCAGCATTCACAGGACGAGTGAATTCTCCACCATCCATAGTTGTAAGAATCAAAGCACCGCCTGAAAGGCTTTCTTAACAACACATGGGCCTTCATAATTAGGAGTCCATTTGCCCCTAGAATATGGTTTGAAAGATAATATATTTTTTAGCACAAGGTCACCTTCTCTAAACACACGAGGTCTGACCTTCTTATCAAAATCTTTCTTCATTCTATGTTGGTATAATTGACCATGACACATGGTAGTCAACCTCTTCACTTCAATCAAATTCAACTGGTCATACCTGGTCTGACACCATTCAACTTCAGTCAACTTGGCTTCCATCAAAACACGCAATGATGGGATCTCAACCTCTCTTGAGAGCCCAACTTCCATGCCATAAACAAGTGAGAAAGGGGTTGCCCATATTGAAGTGCGGACGGATGTACGGTACCCATGCAAAGAAAATGGGAGCATCTCATGCCAATCCTTGTATGTTATAATTATTTTCTGAATGATCTTCTTGATATTCTTGTTCGCAGCTTCAACAACCCCATTCATCTTAGGTCTATAAAGAGAAGAGTTATGGTGTGCAATCTTGAAGTCTTAGCAAAGAGCTTCCACCATATTATTATTCAAGTTTGATCCATTATCAATAACGATCATACTTGGAACACCGTAACGACATATAATCTGATTCTTGATAAACCTTACAACCACTTTCTTGTTTACATTCGCATACGATGCCGCTTCAACCCACTTTGTGAAGTAATCAATAGCCACCGGAATGAAACAATGTACGTTTGAAGCTTTGGGCTCAATCATACCGATCATATCAATTCCCCACATGGATAATCGACATGGAAAGGAAATGACATTCAACAGTTTTGGAGGAACATGATTCTTATCTGCATATATTTGACACTTGTGGCATTTCTTCACAAACTTGCAACAGTCAGATTCCATTGTCAGCCAATAGTAACCTGCTCTCAACATCTTCTTAGCCATAGCATGAACATTGGAATGAGTACCAAAGGAACCTTCATAGACTTCAGTCATCAATAAGTCTGCTCCGTGTCTATCCACGCATTTGAGTAGAACCATATCGAAGTTTCTCTTATACAACACAGCATCATTCAGGTAGAAGTTACCAGTTAATCTTCTCAAAGTCTTCTTATCTTTCAAAGACGCCCCAGACAGGTAAATCTGACTTTTGGAGGAAATACTTGATATTAAAATACCATGGCTTCTCATCTTTGACCTCTTCAATAGCAAACACATGAGTTGGCCTATCGAGACACATCACAGTCAAATTGGGAACTTAATTCCAAATTTTCACCATAATCATTGAAGTCAACGTTGCAAGAGCATCTGTCATCCGGTTTTCATCTCGAGAGATATGATGAAATTCAATCTTTGTAAAGAAAGTTGAAATCCTCCTCGCATAATCTCTATATGGTATCAAACCGGGTTGATTTGTCTCCCATTCACCTTTGAGTTGATTCACAACCAAAGATGAATCTCCATAGACGTCAAGATACTTGATTCTGAGATTAATGGCCTCTTCAAGCCCCATAATGCAAGCTTCATACTCAGTCATGTTGTTCGTACACTTGAAAGTCAATCTAGTTATAAATGGAAAATGAGTGCCTTGAAGAGTAATAATCACTGCCCCAATGCCATTACCATACTGATTAACAACTCTATCAAATACCATGCCCCAACGGGAACCAGGTTTTGTCCCTTCTTCAAGCAATGGTTCATCACAATCTTTCATTTTCAAGTACAAAATCTCTTCATCAGGGAAATCATATTGTACTGACTGGTAATCTTCAATCGGTTGGTGAGCCAAATGGTCAGCCAAGACACTACCATTGATTTCTTTTTGAGATCGATATTCAATATCATACTTTGATAATAACATCTACCAATGGGTAATCCTCCCAGTTAAAGTAGGCTTCTAAAAAATGTACTTGATTTGATCCATTTTGGATATCAACCAAGTGGTATGATTCAACATATATTGACACAGACGCTTAGCAGCCCAAGCCAATGCGCAACAAGTCTTTTCCAGCATAGAATACCGAGTCTCACAGTTGGTTAATTTCTTACTGAGGTAGTAAATAACATATTCTTCCTTTCAAGTTTCGTCTTGCTGACCTAGAACACATCCCATACTCTCATCAAGCACAGTCAAATACATGATCAAAGGTCTTCCTTCAACAGGCGAAGACAAAATCAGAGGTTCAAGCAGATATTCTTTGATGCTGTCAAAACCTTTCTGGCAATCTTTAGTCCAATCACAAGACTGATCTTTCCGAAGAAGCTTGAATATAGGCGGACATGTGGCAGTCATATGTGATATAAATCTTGATATATAATTCAAGCGGACGAGAAAACCTCTGACTTGCTTCTCAGTTTTAGGCACAGGCATCTCTTGTATTGCTTTGACCTTGGCAGGATCAACTTCAATACCCTTCTCGCTGACAATAAAGCCCAACAACTTACCATAACGAACACCAAATGTACACTTATTAGGATTCAAGCAGAGTTTATACTTCCTCAAACGCTGGAATAGCTTCAACAAATGCTCGACATGCTCTTCTTCATCACTTGATTTGGCGATCATATCATCAACATAGACTTCAATTTCTTTATGCATCATATCGTGAAAAAGAGTGGTCATTGCCCTCTGATATGTTGCACTAGCATTCTTTAAACTGAAAGGCATCACTCTATAACAGAATGTTCCCCAGGGTATAATGAATATGATCTTCTCCATATCTTATGGTGCCACTTTGATCTGATTATAACTGGAAAATCCGTCTATAAATGAAAAGACTTTGAATTTAGTTGTATTGTGTGCCAACATATCAATGTGTGGTAGAGGGAAATCATCTTTTGGACTAGCTTTGTTCAAATCTCTAAAATCAACACACATGCGGACTTTTCCATCTTTCTTCGGAGCAGGCACAATATTGGCCACCCACTATGGATATTCAGCGGTAACAAGAAAACCATCATCAATCTGTTTCTGCACTTCCTCTTTGATCTTCACTGCCATATCAGGATGAGTTCTTCTCAACTTCTACTTGACCGGTGGGCATTCTGGCTTCAACGGCAATCTATGCTTCACAATCTCAGAATCCAAACCAGGCATGTCTTGATAGGACCAAGCAAACACATCTGAATACTCTCGAAGAAGATCAATCAACCCATTCTTAGCTTTTGGACACAATTGAGACCCAATCTTGACTTCCTTCACATCATCTTCGTGTAAGACCCTAATTTTGACCCTAAGATGCCTCATGGCATCATATCGTTGCACATTGCATTTGCCTCAGGGATCATAGCATCTTGGCTCCTTTACCCTTGGGTTGGGACTTGTGTGAGTTGGTTTGAGACCACCAAGCATGCTTGAATTGTATATTATTGCTTTTCTTTTCTTTTTTTACTAACCAAAAGCACAAAAATATGTCACTAACTTCGCTTGTGTTGAAGCTTAAGCAATCATGTGATCCAAGACTCCTATGAGGCCCCTATGCTCAAAGAATGGCCAGATGAAAGTGAAAGCAAGCATGACAATGGTTCCCAAAGCTCTCAATAATCATAAATTCCTCCCAAGTATCTCAATTGTCAATTTGATCAAGATAAACCAAAGGGCTTGAGGATTGTTTCCCAAGGAAACCCTAATTCAACTGTGCATTGAATGTGCCTTGCTCATGAAGCAACCTCAACCCATGATCAAATAAAATCAAGGTAAGTTCTTTCATTCATAATTTTATGCATATATGAGCCCATGTGAGTTCCCTCAATCATTTATTCATCAAGATTGGAAGTTTGGCTTTGAGAAGTTGATCAATCAATTCATCTGACTATTTTGAAATCCACTGAGACCTAACTTTTGATTTGTTTGTCAAATTAAGATGACCCCAAGATAAAAAATGTTCTAAGAACCACATGAACAACTTTCATGTTCATAAAATTTTCATTTGAAACTTGGAAGATCATCATTCATTTCAAAACATTATAGGTCATTTTGACTGAAACCCTAATTTTAGGTCAACTTCCCAAGGACCTAACTCCTTCATTTTTTATGATTTTGAGGTGGGACCAAATGCATTGGAAATTTTAAGATGTCTAATTAAATTGTTATGTTGGACAAAATTTCATAATCCTAAAATAAATACATTTGATAATACAAAACATTATAGGTCACTTTGGACCAAAGTCATTGAAATGTGAAAAAGTCCAACTTCAAGTGCCCATAACTTTCTAATCAAAAATCCAAATGATGCGTAATTTAAGTCCAAATTTATTGTATTTAAAATATCTATAACTTTGATGTTTAAGTCTTTGTCATTTGTGGCTTGCATCATTGAAACAGAAGGGCTTGAAGTTGGTCCATTTTGGCAAATCTCTCAAAAACATGTTTTGTACATTGAACTTCATGGCCAGTTTTCAATATTTTCCCAACTCCAAGTGGATTTTTGTTCAACATAACATCTGTTCCTTATGTCAAGACCTTTCCAACCATTACCCGCATGCCTATGTTTTTATTTTGCAAATGGAATTTTCGAAAAGGAGAAGTTTTAGGTTCAATTATGCATAACATATCAAAATTCCATGCACAAGCTGATATCATGAAATCTGCACGTCCATTTTCATTTGGTTGATGATTAGTAGTCAATTGCAATTGCTTTTAGGCCTCCCATGTGTAGCGGGGTATTCGTTACCATTAGAGATATTGACTAAATCCAAGGTAAATCCCACAAGTCGAGTCGCCACCCACTTCTATTTATCCAAAGGAATGGTTAGAAAGCGAACAAAAACCTAAAAGTTTTATCGAATCAAAAACTAGTAAAAATATCAGAGATCTGGGTAAGGGGGTTGGTAATGCATTGGGAAGGTATTAGGCACCCAAAGCATCCTAGGTACTCCTAGGGAGCCCTTTTCACATTTGTTGTAAGGTTGTTTTTTGTGAAAATTTATTTGTGCAAACATGATTGAAGGGATGAGAAAAGCGTGTATGTTTATCTAACGTACTACTTACTAAAAGAAGGGTCAAAAGAAAATGACTCGCACGGATGTCGCATCCACTGCATATGTATCTCATCTGAATCTGAGAATCTAAGTCTTCGTAGCTCGGCTACCTATGGGTTAAGGATGAGTGTGCTCGCTAAGACATCGCGTCTTATGCCTACGTATCTCATCTGGGATGAAAATCAGAGCAAAACGTAGTTCGACCAACTACGGGGTAAGGGTTGTGTTTTGGGATGAACGACGTTACTACGCAATCTACCGGATCCTCGACCTTTTGAGACTTACTCGTCTGTAGTAGAAGGAGATAATGTGTTCTTAGGAGAAGAAAAATCAATGAGTTTGGGGTGTTTAGGGATGCTCATGCAAAAAGGCAGTCCTAGATGAAGGAACCGCGCTACCTTAGATGACATGCCACGAGAGGCTATACGAAACCTAAGAAATCGGTAACATGCGGGAAAAGTAAAGGGATCGAGAGATCTACCGTACGGATAAAGATCCGAAGTAACAACAATTAGATAAATAAGAAACCCAAAGACTCTTCCAAGCTAAACACCATCAAAGAAAGTGAGTCAGTACAGGTAATCGGAATAGACCTCCAGGTGGTACCCCACAAATAAAGTGGAACACCAAGCAAGCTATCCCTGAAGAGTATGTGAGCCCTCACAAAACAAAACTCAACAAACAGGTTAGAGAAACAGGATAGGCTAATCAAGAGTTGCCCCTAAATCAAAATGTAACCACATGAATCATGCCATTAAAATTCACAAAAAGCTCACAAAAAGCAACCAGGGGTAGGAGGCCTAAACCTCTTGTCAAACACATGCATCAAAAGGGTATCAAATTCATCCATAATACCTCATACATTCAGAGCATTCAAATTAAAAGCATAAAGTAATGAGAATAAGGCAAACCTGACTGGAGAGATCGAATGAAATTGAATTGCCCAGTTGGGTTTGCAAAGAAATTTGAGGGTTTATATGAGATGGAATTGGCTCTTTGCAGATGAGTTCTCTTCAGTCTCTCGAGGTTGCTCTGAACTCTGTTAGCTCTTCTCTCACTATCTTTTCCCTGCCAGGGTAATAGGAATAGAATTCCTTTTGTTTCACTGAAACTCTGAATTTATAACCTGATTTTTGTGGACCTGTGGGCTCAAATGAGAGTGGCCCAAGTCCAAAAAATTTTTGTTATATTTTATTTATTTATTTATTTATTTTTATTTTTTTTAAACACGTGGGCTTCGCCTAGCGAGCATGACAGTTCAAGAAATTCCTCTGAGCGTAGGTGATTCTGGTGGCTTTTCTTGGGACTCGCTAGGCGACCCATTCTGCTCGCCTAGCGAGCATGACAGCTCATGAACAAACTTTTGCTCCTTCAAGATTAACGTTTTGACTGACGAATAGACCCCATTTGAACCTATTGGAAGTATCTCAACCCATTCCCTTGTGTTGACTGATCATCTAAATAGAACCCACAAAGTGTCTTGGATGATACTCAAGCTTCAAACAAAAGATGTTAGTGACACATTTTTGTGCTTTTGGTTAGTAAACAAAAGTAAGAGAAACAATGATGTATAATTCAAGCATGCTTGGTGATCTCAAATTAATCACAAGGAGTCCCACCCAAAGGCAAAGGGAACCAAGATGCTAAAGATCCTTGAGGCAATGCAAATGCAATGTTATGATGCCATGAGGGATCTTAGGGTCAAAATTAGGGTCTTACAGATGCCCCTATTTAAGGTCATTCTAGCAGGAGAAGTGAAGGTTAAAATCTTCGTCTCGACGGGGTAGAATGGGCTTAAACAATAACAAAGAGACGAATTTTGGTCCCTAAGAGACCTCATGATGCAAATGTAGGTATGAAAAATGGTAGCACTCTGTGGAGATATGTGTCCACAAAAGCAAAGAAATCAGAAGCCACTGATAATCCATATGAGCAATTCACTCCATGGGACCAAGACCCTGGGGACTCTCCTGGGGATAGAAAAGGGATAAAAATGCGCGAGCAGGTCACGACTCAAAGCGTGGGGAACAGAATTCCAAAGGGAAAAGATCCAATGGAAAGACTCGAGTTGACTCGAAGATGCATGTATTGGGGAATATGCCAATACAGCAAAAACTATCCACAACAGATACTTCGGAGAAAATCCGGATGAAAACAATCCACTAAGGGACTTCGCTGGGGATGTCCACAAGGACACTCCTAGGGAAGCAACGGGACGAGGTAGGTTACTGGGTAATAAGCTCAAGGAGACATGTGATCTGAACGCCAGGTATGAGGGTGAGAGATACAACATGCTCAGGAAGAGATGAATATCCATGACCGGTATAAGGGTGAGAGATATCAAAACTTCAAAACGTCAGAGGAAAACCTAAAAGGTATACTTTAACTCAGGGATTCTGACTCCACAGGGGACAAAAAGTCATAATAGGGAGCAGAGAGGAAGGAACACCAGGGATACCGGTTACTGGGCATATAATAGGTGATCAACCAAGGCGTGAATTAGGGAATATTCCCAAAACACTCATCATCCAAAAGAGGGCTAAAAGCAAACTCGATTACAGGATGGATATTCGACTCCACAAAGGGGATATGAATCTTACTCAACTGGGGAAGAACAAAAGGCTTCAGACCCGAGAGTGCATGAGATATACTATTTATTACCGTTAGAACGTAGATAATATACTCGTATGGACGATTATCCACAACCGGTTACTGGGTTAATAAAGGATAAATCGACCGAAAAGAAAAGGCATCGGGATACCGAAACTAGGTATATAATGATGACCAATTCAGGGGAGAAACAATCGTTACCAACAACAACAAGGTAGATGAGAGATGACCCGCTGGGGATAAATTGCGTAATCAGGGCAATTATCCAAGCAGATGAGGGGATATCATCACCGAATATTGGATGAAGATAACTGTCACCAATTAAAGATGAGCAAAAATGGTTACTCTGCAAAAAGGGAAGAAATAGGGTTTACAACTACCGGTATGAGGGTAGAGAAACACAGACTCCGCCGGGGATAATAATTACTAATTATTGAGCAATTATTCATTTACCACGGGGAAACAGGAAAAGAGTCTCAATAGATCGATCTAGGATCAAACTAGATAGGCACACCAAATCAAGACTTATCCCGGTGGGGATATAACTCAATGGGGAAAACCATCCCAGTATATGTGTTGGGAAGGAACAAAAACAATCAACATCCACGAGGATATAACCTGGTGGGGAATATGGAAGAAAGGATAGACGTTTTCTGCTTATGGAGATGACTCTATATGGAGAGATCAGACACACACATCTGCTCGGGGAAGTATATCACCAAATAGCAGGAGACAGCAAATAACGATATATGGCAAAGAATGCAACATGAATATATGAATGTTATAATTATGCATGAATATGCGTGGTTTATGTATGATGTATGCTGACAGACAGACATATCTAACACAACCAGGTCCAGGAATCAACCACCCGGTACTACATCTCAAGAGAGAAAGCCAAGTTCACCGGGGAGTATCCAATCTGCTGGGGATCAGAGATACCAGGAAGCAAAGAACTCTGCAAGGGATGAATCATCAATCATTCCAGCTGGGGACGAGAGTTATCACAGACAAGGTCCACCACACCAACAACTCTACTGGGGAATCTATCCGAGGAGATAAAGGATTTATCGGGATCAACCACCAAATGTCGCTCTTGCCCAAAGAGATCCAAGTTGCTGAGGAAGAAAGATTGCTACTCTGCTGAAGGGAAGAGAGATGACTCTCAACAAGCAATCCACTTGGTAGGATAAACCACAAGGGGTTCCGGAGGGAGGAGATACAGTCATGCCAGGAATATGGACAAAAATCTTACCCTGTTGGGGATCGTACCACCCTTGGGAGAGCACTGAGGATCTCCTAAGTATCCTTTCGTCATTGTGAATGTTCACTTTGTTTAAAAACAAATTATAAAAAATTTGATCGTTTAAAACAATGATATTTTCTTAATCAAAACATGCAAAAAAATTGTTGAATAGAAACAAATAAGAGTGTCAATAATTGGATAAAAGGCTCAAATTTATTTGATAGAATGGTAGTCTGCGAATGGCAAGACTCCATAGATCTTTACAAATTTGAAATTGGTGATATATATTGGAAAAGGGCTACATTGAACATAATGACCATTTCTCCACCAATTCTGAATCCGATGTATTTGAAGCTTTGGCTGATAATGAACAAGGATCTCTAACGGACGACAGTTGTAGAACAAAGTCTTGTCAGGATGCAGTTACTTGCCAAATCCCTAATTTTTGCCTAGATTGTCCCTGGATGAGGTACTCAATTTAGCGGGATACATATATCATTATTATATATTTTTTGTGTCTCTAACTTTTGCCTGGATCGCCCTTTCGGGTTTTCAATCCACCGAGACGCTCATTTTTGCCTAAGCCGCCCTTTCGGGTTTTCAACTTAGCGAGCTATCAGTTTTTATTTTTTTAGGCGAAGTATTTCTTGACTGCATCTGAATTCACAGGACGAGTGAAATCTTCCCCATCCATAGTTGTAAGTATCAAAGCACCGCCTGAAAAGGCTCTCTTAACAACATACAGGCCCTCATAGTTTGGAGTCCACTTGCCCCTGGAATCGGGCGCGAAAGACAAGACTTTATTGAGCACAAGGTCACCTTCTCGGAACACACGAGGCTTAACCTTCTTATCAAAAGCTTTCTTCATCCTCTGTTGATATAACTGACCGTGGCACATGGCAATCAATCTCTTCTCTTCAATCAAATTCAACTGGTCATAACGACTCTGAACCCATTCAGCATCAGTCAACTTGGCTTCCATAAAAACACGTAATGATGGGATCTCAACCTCCGATCTTGACTTAGCGATCATATCGTCAACGTAAACCTCAATCTCCTTGTGCATCATATCATGAAACAAGGTGGTCATAGCTCGTTGATACGTGGCTCCGACATTCTTCAAACCGAAGGGCATCACTCGATAACAGAATGTTCCCCAAGGTGTGATGAATGTTGTCTTCTCCATATCCTCGGGTGCCATTTTAATCTGATTATATCCGGAAAATCCATCCATAAACGAGAAGACTTTGAATTTAGCTGTATTGTCTACCAACATATCAATATGTGGTAGAGGGAAATCATCTTTCGGACTAGCTTTATTCAAGTCTCTATAGTCCACACACATCCGGACTTTTCCATCTTTCTTAGGCACGGGCACAATATTGGCCACCCATTAAGGATATGTAGAAGTCACCAGAAACCCCGCATCGATTTGCTTCTGAACTTCCTCTTTGATCTTCACTTCCATATCAGGATGAGTTCTTCTGAGTTTCTGCTTCACAGGCATGCACTCAGGCTTTAGAGGTAGGAAATGTTGCATAATATCAGTATCTAGACCAGGCATGTCTTTATATGACCAGGCAAAGACGTCAACATATTCTCGTAGCAACTTAATCAACCCCTTCTTAACAGATTCTTCTAGAAGTGCCCCAATCTTTATCTCTCGCACACAATCTTCAGACCCCAAGTTGACTATTTCCAAATTCTCAAGATGCGGCTGAATGATCTTCTCTTCATGCTCAAGTAGTCGGGTGATCTCATCGGGAATCTCTTCAACATCATCTTCCTCTACCTCAAATACAGGGAATTCAAAATTGGGAGATGGTGTTGGGTCATTATGTTCAATGGGTTTAGAAATCAACTTGCATAATGATTTTTGGATATGAAAAGCTTTAGAATTCAAACAAGGCAAATCATTATGCAGATGAAAAGATTGATTTTATTCTATTTTTAGGGTTTTATGTGATCACCAATTTCATGCAAAAGCGAAAAGGGAAAATAAATGGAAAAACAAACATTTAACATGAATTTATTGAATGAAAATATCATTGTATTTATGCGCCATCAATGTCATCACTCCTCCTTTTGGCATGGGAGAAGGGTCTTCAAACAAAGTGATCATTACATTGACTTATGGACAACTGTTGGAATATCCACAGCAACCCAATTGTTGCAGACCCCTCCAGGGATGATGAAATTGCCAGAATCCTTTGTATCTTCTTCTAAAACGGCAGCAACCTCCTCATCTAGACCAGTGTGGATGAAACCTCCACTCTTGAATAACCCTTGCTTGTTGAAAGTACCAGAAGAAAAACCTATGCCATCCCGGGACTCATTGTCTTCTAACTCAATCATTTTTCCTAAACCAGTGGTTGCACCACGCTCAATGGCCAACTTTGCATCTTTGTAGGAAGCAAATGAAGGAGTTCTCTTCTCAATAGGCTCAGCAATGGATAATGCTTGGAAAGGAGTTCCAACTTCAACCTCAGCATCTATATAAGAGAAGGAAGACAAATGGCTAACCAGGAGAGCCCTTTCTCCCCCTACCACCACCAGCTTCTTGTTTTTCACGAATTTCAATTTTTGGTGTAGGGTGGACGTCACGGCGCCTGCCTCGTGAATCCATGGTCTGCCTAAGAGACAACTATACGATGGGTGAATATCCATAGCCTGGAAGGTAATCTGGAAATCACTTGGTCCGATCTTGATTGGGAGATCAACTTCCCCAATCACAGTTTTGCGAGACCCATCGAAAGCCTTTCTAACTACCCCACTCTGCCTCATGGGAGGCCCTTGATATGATAGCTTTGAGAGAGTGGACTTTGGCAATACGTTCAATGATGACCCGGTGTCCACCAGCACATTGGACATGGCGTCGTCTTTGCAATTCATAGATATGTGTAAAGCCAAGTTGTGGTCTCTTCCCTCCTCAGGGAGATCAGAGTCACAAAAGCTCAGGTTATTACAGGCAGTAATGTTTGCAACAATGCTATCGAATTGCTCCAAAGTGACATCGTGATCCACATATGCCACATCCAACACCTTCTGCAGAGCCTCTCGGTGTGGTTCTGAATTTAAGAGTAAGGATAACACAAATATTTTGGATGGCGTTTGTAGAAGTTGGTCTACAACATTGTACTCGCTCCTTTTGATGAGTCTCAGCATCTCATCACAGTCTTCTTTCTCATTGCCACTCGGGCCAACAGAAGTAGGAGTTTTCAGTACGGAGGAGGGCTTAACAGCAAGTGCCGGATTTGGAGAATTCACAGCGTTCCCGATCGGGCGTTCAACAAAGTCAGCATTAATTTGAGGCTTCGGCGGTGCTAAAAATACACGGCCACTACGGGTCAAACCGCTAACATCGACAATATTCACACCAGAAGAAGAGGGCAAGGACACCTCTTTCCCATTCTCTACTGCTACGGCGTTGTAGCGATAGGGAACTGCCTTTTCAGAAGAGTAAGGCACAGGACCAGCAGGCTTAATGATCAGAGCGGGAGAAGCCTTCTGCTTGCTACCATTGTACTTGACGATAACAGGCTCGGGTATCCGGAACACTGGGGAAATCACGTTGACCTCAGGCTCATTTTCATCAACATTCCTGTTTTGAAGGATCTCAATAACTCCTTCGTCCAGCATTTCCTGAACATCCTTGCGCACCTGGCAACAACCCAATCGGTTAACAGAGCAGACTCGGCATCTATCATGGTCATGCTCATAATGACTGTAGTCACACAACAAACGATGCATCTGGACCAAAGACTGTCGAATATGACTGACATATTTGACCTTGTATTTTCCAGGGCAACCTTGGACCATGTTGACAGATTTCCCATGCTCGGGCAATGGGTTCTTCTTCACATTAGGGCCTACGTCCTCAAAACATAGAATACCACGCCTCACAAGGTCTTGAACCTTGGTCTTCAAAGGGTAACAATTCTCTACGTCGTGGCCGGGAGCACCAGAATGGTAAACACAATGTAACTCGGACTTATACAACCACTGGGGGTTAGCAGGTATAGCCAGTGGGTCTCTCGGAGTAATCAGCTTCCTTTCTATTAAAGAGGGATATAACTCTGCGTACGTCATAGGAATAGGATCGAAGGTGACCCTTTTCCTCTCGTAACTCGTGCTGGTTTGATTACTGTTTCGAGGCTGATAGGCCTGCTGCTGCGGTCGGTGCTGTTGTTGCTGATATTACGGATGTGGTTGCTGATTGTTACTATGTTGCTGATACTATTGATTATCTCTAAAGACAGGTGCTATATGAGCCACCTGGTGCTGGTTACTGGCGGGACACACAGTCTTCCTCCTCACAGAGGGTCTTCTTGGTTTCTCATGGGAGATCACAGCATGTGCCTCTTCATCTTTTTTCTTCGCAAACGACCCATAACGTTTGGTAGAAGAGCCTTCTTCTCCGGTCAGACGTCCTTCTCTAACCCCTTATTCTAGACGCATCCCCATATTCACCATCTCGGTGAAGTCAGAGGGAGTGCTAGCAATCATCCGCTCATAATAAAAAGAACTTAAAGTCTTCAAAAAGATCTTAGTCATCTCTTTCTCTTCTAGCGGAGGCACGATTTGTGCTGCCACCTCTCGCCACCTCTGGGCGTACTCCTTAAATGTTTCTTTATACTTCTGGGACATGGCTCTCAATTGATCTCTATCGGGAGCCATATCCACGTTGTACTTGTACTTCTTGACGAAGGCTTCGCCGAGATCATTGAAGGATCGGATGTTCGTGCTGTCTAAACCCATGTACCAACGCAAAGCGGCACCGGACAGACTGCCTTGAAAGTAGTGGATGAGTAGTTGGTCATTATCGGTTTGAGTTGACATCTTCCTGGCATGCATGACCAGGTGGCTGAGAGGACAAGTATTTCCTTTGTACTTTTCAAAATCAGGGACCTTGAATTTCACGGGGATCTTCACATTTGGAACCAAGCAGAGTTCGGCAGCAGACTTGCCGAAAAGATCCTTCCCTCTGAGAGTTTTCAATTCTTTGCGAAGCTCAAGAAATTGATCGTTCATAGCATCCATCTTCTCATAAACATCTGGACCCTCAGACGGCTCAGAATGACAGATGGTATCGTCTACCCTGGGCAAAGTATGCACGACAGGAGGAGGAACGACAAGGACCGGGCTAGATGCCGACAGAGAAGCAAAGGTAGGAACAGGACCCTCAGGCATGAAATTGGGAGGCATCCCCCACGGGAACCCGATTGGCATGGCTGTTGGAACAAAGTGTGCACTGGCAGCGGGCACAGTAGAGGAGACAATCTCGGAGATAACTGTCCTCCGGGGAGGAGTTGAAGGTGTCGGAGAAGACTGGCTCTGGGCAGCCGTGAGTGACTCCATTAGGGCAGTCAATCTGGCCACTTCCTCTTTCAGCTCACGGTTCTCTTGTTCTAGGTGATCCATCAGTCTTGAAATGTTGGCTCTAGTGTAGTACTGGTGAGTCAGCTTGTCTTCAAAATAAATGAAGGACACAGAGTTAGACCACAGGGCAAGGGACCGGAAACAAAACCTGCTTATGCATATGATGCATGCAATGTTTGTGCATATGATTTGTTTTTTATTTCAAAGGAACTTTAGAGTTTTATTTGAAAATTCTGGAAATATTAAGCATTTTATCACATATGGAAATATCTCATCAAATAATATCAGGGAAAAGAAGTGCAGCATCGTCAATCATATACAAGAGAAAAGGAAAATAATCGTCTTATGGATCCCTAGAAACAATCATCTAAAGCTCGGGACACAGGAAGATAAGATGCGCGAAGCCTCTTCACCTCCCTCTCGTAGGCTGCCTCCATATCGGCCTTCTCTTTGGCGAGTCGATCATACCTCCTCTTCCAGAACATAGAAGACTGAGGAAGTAGAGAAGTCCATACATCATCAGGGTCATCAATAACCTGATGCTCAAGAAACTCAATCAACGCATCTTTTCCTTAATCTGCTGAAGCAACTCTTCACGTTCACGGATCCAGGCACGTGAACGATCTTCGTCTCTCAACTCCTCTACTCCTTGATTAGGGAGGGTTGAAGGCCCAACCATAATCATAGGTGTAGGTCTCGGATACTCGTAAGGCATGAGATACTCAGACGCCCTCTTCCTAACCCAAACAGTGTAAGGCTCCAAAGCGATGCAATTCTTAGGACCCAACTCTTTCCTTCCTTTCCTATGAATCTTGCGCCAAGCGCGGACCATCCTAGCTTTCAAGCCTTGGGGATCTTTACCATCCTGAAAGAATACACCCTCTAACAGAATGTTATTGGGTTTATCCTTTAAGGGGAACCCAAGTTGCCGACGTGCCAAAACAGGATTGTAGTTAATCCCACCACATGTACCAAGAAGAGGTACATTGGAGAATTCGCCACAAGAGTCAATAATCCGCACACCATCATACACATGGTTATACCAAGAGATATCATCATTAGTGAGAGACATAAGTCTCGTGGACCACCGTAGACATTCCTTGTTCTCCTTGAAAGCGACCGTCTGAGGTAAGTGAGAAATAAACCACTTATACAATAGAGGCAAACAACACACAATGGCGTCACCACCCTTTGCATTCCTCATATGCAAAGAGAAGTAGGTATCGCCCAACAGAGTCGGGACGGGATTAAGAGTAGAGAAAATCCTAATAGCGTTCACATCCACAAACTTGTCGATGTTGGGGAATAACACTAGCCCATAGATG
This sequence comes from Lathyrus oleraceus, assembly GCF_024323335.1. NCBI lineage: Eukaryota > Viridiplantae > Streptophyta > Magnoliopsida > Fabales > Fabaceae > Lathyrus > Lathyrus oleraceus. Next base: position 339,103,231 of record NC_066585.1, read on the forward strand.
AGAAGTACAAATATGGCCTCAAAGGCATCCTCACTCATGGCCTTCCCATATATAGTAGCTTGAGCAATGAGGAACTCAGAAGGGAGACCTTGAATTCCCCCTTTGGTAGTCATATGAGCATCAACCAGAGAATCAACTATGTGTAACATGTCTGCTATCTCTTGAGAAGTGGGAACCCTTTCCAAGCCACTGAACGACAACTGATCCAGAACAGGTATACCCACAAGATAAGCATACTCCTCAAGGGTAGGCAAAAGCTGGAAATCCGGAAACGTGAAGCAACGGTACAAGGGATCATAAAACTGCACCAATACGCTCACCAATCCTTCACCCACCTAAGTAGTCAGAAGAGGAAGAAGCTTCCCAAAACGAGCCTTGAAACCCAAAGGATCTAATACATAGGATGTCAGATTCCTTAACTCTTTCAAATCTGGTTGCCTGAAGCTGTACTTCTTTGTATTCCTTCTTTGTCTTTCCATGTCTGAAAATTTTGCAAATAAACCTCTTAAGTTCCTTGAAAATTTTCTTATTGTTTTGATGATATGAATGCAAATGGGTGCATGAATGCAACAATCACACTCAAGGATCAAGCAAAGCACACCAAACAAAGGTCATGGGATGGATCATGTTATCCTTAATATCAACCATCCATTTTAGTGGATTATGGTTTACACCTTATCAACACCCAAGTTCCATTGATATTAAGGATTCATGAACGGATCAACCATGAATCAAGGGTTTGTTGTAAGTCACGAGCATGGAGTTAGGTTAAGAACCACCCAAAGGGAGTGTACTAAGGTTTAAACCTGCCAATCATGTTCTACAAAAGGTTCCCATAGTCATCATCCCATCTTTTGGATTTTATCAGAGAAACGACTACTCGTATTCCAAAAATATTCTCAAGAGAGACTCTTATGAGTGTAGTATCGCGTAACAATCGTATCCAATCTTACACTTGAACGACTTTCGCACTACATCCTACGAATAGGCTAAGATGAGTTTGGTAAACTAAGGTCCTTGGCTTCTAAGGTCTATATTGGAAAAAGTAATGTCTAACCACAACTACTTGTGTGACATTATTGATCCCAACATGACCTCCACCAAGTGAATGGGCTTGCAAGTCAACTTGCTAAGGAATAACTCCACACAAGTCGACAAGACTATCTCATTCTCCTATCCTAAGTGCACTCGAGTTCGGGTATAGAACTCATCTCACAAAGATCACCAAGCATACAAGGAATTAATATTCAAGCAATTCAATCATTACATACAATACAGTAATCCCAAATTGCACAAAAATATGTCACATAACAATACAACACAACAAATATGAAAAGTAGGCAAAACCCACTAGGCTAATGTTCCCCAGCAGAGTCGCCACTTTTCTGTAGCGGGGTATTCGTTACCATTAGAGATATTGACTAAATCCAAGGTAAATCATACAAGTCGAGTCGCCACCGTACTTCTATTTATCCAAAGGAATGGTTAGAAAGCGAACAAAAACCTAAAAGTTTTATCAAATCAAAAACTAGTAAAAATGTCAGAGATTTGGGTAAGGGGGTTGGTTATGCAATGGGAAGGTATTAGGCACCTAAAGCATCCTAGGTACTCCTAGGGAGCCCTTTTCACATTTGTTGTAAGGTTGTTGTTTTTTGTGAAAATTTATTTGTGCAAACATGATTGAAGGGATGAGAAAAGCGTGTATGTTTATCTAATGTACTACTTACTAAAAGAAGGGTCAAAAGAAAATGACTCGCACGGATGTCGCATCCACTGCATACGTATCTCATCTGAATCTGAGAATCAGAGTCTTCGTAGCTCGGCTACCTATGGGTTAAGGAGGAGTGTGCTCGCTAAGACATCGCGTCTTATGCCTACGTATCTCATCTGGGATGAAAATCAGAGCAAAACGTAGTTCGACCAACTACGGGGTAAGGGTTGTGTTTTGGGGTGAACGACGTTACTACGCAATCTACCGGATGCTCGACCTTTGGAGACTTACTCGCCTGTAGTAGAAGGAGATAACGTGTTCTTAGGAGAAGAAAAATCAGTGAGTTTGGGGTGTTTAGGGATGCTCATGCAAAAAGGCAGTCCTAGATGAAGGAACCGCACTACCTTAAATGACATGCCACGAGAGGCTATACGAAACCTAAGAAATCGGTAACATGCGGGAAAAGTAAAGGGATCGAGAGATCTACCGTACGGATAAATATCCGAAGTAACAGCAATTAGATAAATAAGAAACCCAAAGACTCTTCCAAGCTAAACACCATCAAAGAAAGTGAGTCAGTACAGGTAATCGGAATAGACCTCCAGGTGGTACCCCACAAATAAAGTGGAACACCAAGCAAGCTATCCCTGCAAGAGTATGTGAGCCCTCACAAAATAAAACTCAACAAACAGGTTAGAGAAACAGGATAGGGTAATCAAGAGTTGCCCCCAAATCAAAATGTAACCACATGAATCATGCCATTAAAATTCACAAAAAGCAACCAAGGGTAGGAGGCCTAAACCTCTTGTCAAACACATGCATCAAAAGGGTATCAAATTCACCCATAATACCTCATACATTCAGAGCATTCAAATTAAAAGCATAAAGTAATGGGAATAAGGCAAACCTGACTGGAGAGATCGAATGAAATTGAATTTCCCGGTTGGGTTTGCAAAGCAATCTGAGGGTTTATATGAGATGGAATTGGCTCTTTGCAGATGAGTTCCCTTCAGTCTCTGGAGGTTGCTCTGAACTCTGTTAGCTCTTCTCTCACTATCTTTTTCCCTGCCAGGGTAATAGGAATAGAATTCCTTTTGTTTCACTGAAACTCTGAATTTATAACCTGATTTTTGTGGACTTGTGGGCTCAAATGAGAGAGGCCCAAGTCCAAAATTTTTCTGTTATATTTTATTTATTTATTTATTTATTTATTTATTTATTTTTTTATATTTATTTTTTTAAACACGTGGGCTTCGCCTAGCGAGCATGACAGTTCAAGAAATTCCTCTGAGCGTAGGTGATTCTGGTGGCTTTTCTTGGGATTCGCTAGGCGACCCATTCTGCTCGCCTAGCGAGCATGACAACTCATGAACAAACTTTTGCTCCTTCAAGATTAACGTTTTGACTAACGAATAGACCCCATTTGAATCTGTTGGAAGTATCTCAACCCATTTCTTTGTGTTGACTGATCATCTAAATAGAACCCACAAAGTGTCTTGGATGATACTCAAGCTTCAAACAAAAGATGTTAGTGACACATTTTTGTGCTTTTGGTTAGTAAACAAAAGTAAGAGAAACAATGATGTATAATTCAAGCATGCTTGGTGATCTCAAACCAATCACAAGGAGTCCCACCCAAAGGCAAAGGGAACCAAGATGCTAAAGATCCTTAAGGCAATGCAAATGCAATGTTATGATGCCATGAGGGACATGCATGGAGGACCCAACTTCACATGCACACGGATATTTCATGCTTGCATCACTCTTGGTTATAAATAGAAGGTTTCGTTCACTTCAAACTTCAACCTAAAGGCGCCTGAAGTTCTGCACAATTGAATCCCTAACCCTCACTCAAAGGAATTTTGATTTTTCTCTCAATTTTTCAAGTTCAATTTTCAACTTCATTGGTTGATCTTTGACTTACAATTCCTTAGCCTAGCTTCTTTGTTACTTCAAGAACAAGTTGCATCAAAGAATTGGAGTGGATCAAGCATTGAAAAGCTGCACTTCAAAGGTTGATTCTCAAACTGTTTTCATTCGAATCTATTTGGATTTTGAGCATTTCTTGTATTGGTTGGTACCTCTGAAGTCCTCATGTGAGAGGCAATTGGTTTGTGCTTTTAATTTTATGAATTGAGCAAGTTCAGTTTGAACACCTTGTTTTTCCATCTCAGATTTCTCCTCCTATGAGACTCTTGAGCAAAAACTAAGGGCACAGGGGTGATGTACATCACCCTAGCTTTCGAATGATGTATGGATCGTGTATTATGGTGAAGGTTTGAAAACCTGCAACTCTGGCCGGAACAATGAGTCTCATCGTAGAAGACGGTGGTTTCTACCACCGTCCCCACGTGGATGAGTTCCTGGCCCTTGGATCTGGTTATGGGGATCTAATCTTGGCCATGCATTGTTATGACTTATTTTAATGCTGAGTGTTTCGCTGTTGACCAAGCCTCACCATACGCACGCGCCTTTGGTTCCTTGGATCAGCCACGTCAATTAATGAGCGCTGATACCAGCGCTATGGATTTTTCCAATTTTTAATTTCTGTTTTAATTTTCTTTAATTCCAATTATTTTTAAAAATTCATAACTTCTTTATTTTGAATCACAAAAATATGGGACCAATTGCAAAAAAAATCTCTTAAATTCTAGTTTCTAAAAATGATTTTTAATTATTTTTGTGATTCCATTTAATATTTTTTGTGAATTATTTCTTTTCTGGTTATTTTTAGTTCATTTAAAATACTTTCCAATATTAAAAAATGCCAAAAATATTTTCTTAACATCTTTGAATGATGATGAATCTATGAAAAATATTTTCATCAATTTCTTAATTGATTTGGGATTTATTTGAGATTTTAGTTCAATTATATTATTTCTCTTCATTTTTTAATTGTTTAAAATTAGTTTCTATTTTCAAAAAATGATGAAAATTTTTATCAAACCTTGTTTGACCATGTTGAACTTATGATGATCCAATTGGACTTTTCCAAGTTGATTTGAATTGGATTTGAAGTTTGACCTTTATTTGTTTATTTTAATTCAAGTATTATTTTAATTCCAAAAAATACCAAAAATATTTTTGTTGTTTCTTGACTTCTAAGCTTCATCTCACTTCTGTTTACCATTTATTGATGTTGATTCCATTCATATTTGGTCAATGTGTTTTGCTTATGTCATTTGAATTTCAATTATATACATTCCATTTCTTCTTCTTCTTCTTCTTTTTATCTTTTTGATCAATGAGTTAATGATTGGTGGTTAGCCTTGACATATGAGGGGCTTAACCTTCTTTGATCCAAATCAAATTCATCTTGATCAAAGATTAAGTGAATTGCTTTGCATTAGAGATAGGTTGCTTCTTGGTCAAGCAAAAAACCTAAATCCATACACGATCATTCTTATTTTCTTTTGGCATGGCAAGTTGTAAGAGTTTGGCTTACTAGTCATGATCTCTAACTTGTGCTTGTTGCCTATAGTTTTATTGACCGGCCTCAGATAGGTGTGACTACTACATTAGTACACTTACGATTGCTTACCATAACGCTAAATTGCCTTATGGCAAACTAAAACTAACTACTAATTACTAACTTTTAATTCAAGCATTTAATTCTTGCAATTTATTTTAATGCAATTTAATTCCTTGCTCATTAATTCATTTATCTTTGTCCTTTGCTCACTTGAGCTCATGTTTATGCTTATGCCATTTGCCTTTTGCTCACTTGAGCACATTATTGTGTATATACTATTGCCTTGTGCTTGTTTTGTCTTGTTCGTGGAACCCAATGCAAATGGAGAAAGGACTTAGTTTTAGGACCTTACCTATGCTAAATGGAGTTTCAAGAGAAACTAGGCCTCATGCCTTTAGAATGCTAAATATGTTGAAGAGCAACTATGCCTCATGCCTTTAGAATGCTTAATCTTGAAGATGAATTGAAAGGACCCTAATTCTAAACTCACTCTTGTCCATTCTTTTATTTGCATTGTGGAACTTTTTGATTTGTGTGTTCTTGTGTGATAGGGATCCTAAACTTGAGCCAATTAGAAGAACCATTATCATGGACATCCAAGATAAGAGATACAAAAGCCAATTGGAAGATTCCTAGGAGCTTGGCTGATTATTTGCTTGATTGCTTGAGTCATTTGCTTATTGCTTTCTAATTCCAAAGGAAAGGAGCAACTTGGATCATCTTTATGATCTCAAGAAGGGAACTCCAAGTGGTTTTATTTCTCTTCCCTCATCTTTGCATGTTTAGGACCTAGCCCTTCTCTTCTTCTCTCCACTCTAACCCAAGCCAAACTTTTTGTGCAAACATTAACATTGTTTTCAAAATTAGAAACCTAGGCATTATGCCTTTGATTTTTTCAAACTCTTTTCATAACACTTATTTTGAATTAAATCTTAAGTCAACTTTGACCTTATTTTGTGAATACTTTTCATTTGTAAATACAACTCACTCAATTGTTTTTATGGTTCCAATGACCATTTGTATTAAAGCTTTTCATAAACATTAGCTATTAGGTTTGAGTTATCCTAGAGGTTGATATAATACTCACCTGTATCCTTAGTGATGGATTATAAGTCTTCCATGCTTATTATAGGGTTAACCTCTCATTAGCATGTTGAAGCTCTCCTCACATGGTGGATCTGTGGTTTTAGGTTGAGTTTTCTCCCTTTCATAACAAAAGACATTAAAGCTTTTGGATAATCAATTCACCAATTTCTTTTGAGATTTTTACCCCGAACTACGAGGTTTTGATCCTACCTTTCTAAGATGGTATGTGGGCAATGGGTTTATCCATTCAAACACAAAATTGTAAATAACTTGTATATTCTTTTCTCATCTCTCCAATCATGTTTGCACAAATATTTTCACAAATACCAACCTACCATACAACATTTGTAAAAAGGGCTCCCTTAGAGTACTAAGGATGTTTTGGATGCATAAAACTTTCCCATTGCATAACCAACCCCCTTACCCAGATCTCTGACATTTTTATTAGTTTTTGATTTGATAAAACTTCTCGGTTTTTGTTCGCTTTCTAACCTTTCCTTTGGATAAATAGAAGTGTGGTGGCGACTCGAATTGTATGATTTACTTTTGATTTAGTCAATAAATCTAAAGGTAACGAATATCCCGCTACAGAAAAGTGGCGACTCTGCTGGGGAAATGTATTTGCCTAGTGGGTTTTGCCTACTTTTTACCTTTGTTGTATTGTACGTTTATATTATTTGTGACATATTTTTGTGCAAATTTGGGATGACTGTATTGTTTGTAATGATTGATTTGCTTGATATATCAATTGCTTGTATGCTTGGTGGTCTCTTGTGAGATGAGTTCTATACCCGAACTCGAGTGCAATTATGATAGGAGAATGGCATAGTCTTGTTGACTTGTGTGGAGTTATTCCTTAGTAAGTTAACTTGCAAGCCCATTCACTTGGTGGGGGTTATGTTGGGATCAATAATGTCACACGAGTAGTCGTGGTTAGGCATTACTCTTTCCAATATATGCTTTAGAAGCCAAGGACCTTAGATTACCTAGCCCATCTTGGCCTATTTTTTAGGACGTAGTGCGAAGGTCGTTCAAGTGTATGATTTGATACGATTGTTACGCGATACTACACTCGTAAGAGTCTCTCTTGAGAATATTTATGGAATACGAGTAGTCGTTTATCCGATAGTATCCGAAAGATGGGATGATGACTATGGGAACCTCTTGTAGAACATGATTGTCAGGTTTAACCATAGTACACTCCCTTTGGGTGGTTCTTAACCGAGACTCCATGCTCTTGATTTGCAACAAACCCTTGATTCATGGTTGATCTGTTCTTGTATATCCTTAATATCAATGGAACTTGGGTGTTGATAAGGTGTAAACCATAATCCACCAAAATGGATGATTGATATTAAGGATGACTTGATCCATCCCGTGACCTTTGTGTGGTGTGTTTTGCTTGATCCTTGAGTGTGATTGTTGCATCCATGCATTCATGCATTCATACACATCCATATCATCAACAATGAGAAAAATTTCAAGGAACTTAAGAGGTCTATTTGAAAATTTTAAGACATGGATAAGCAAAGAAGGAATACGAAGAAGTATAGTTTCAGACAACCCGACTTGAAAGAGTTGAGGAGTTTGACATCCTATGTATTAGATCCCTTGGAGTTCAAAGCTCGCCATGGGAAGCTTCTGTCTATTCTTGCTGCTCAGGTGGATGAAGGTCTGATGAGTATGTTGGTGCAGTTCTATGATCCCTTGTACCATTGCTTCACATTTCCGGATTTCCAGCTTTTGCCTACGCTTGAGGAGTATGCCTATCTTGTGGGTATACTTATCCTAGATCAGTTGTTGTTCAGTGGCTTGGAGAGAGTTCCTTCTTCCCAAGAGATTGCTGATTTGTTGCACATAGATGAATCTATTATTGGTGCTCATATGACTGCCAAAGGTGGAATTCAAGGTCTCCCATCTGATTTCCTCATTGCTCAAGCTACTATGTTTGGGAAGGCCATGAGTGAGGACGCCTTTGAGGCCATATTTGTACTTCTCATCTATGGGCTAGTGTTATTCCCCAACATCGACAATTTTGTGGATGTGAACGCTATTAGTATTTTCTCTACTCTTAATCTCATTCCTACTCTGTTGGGTGACACTTATTTCTCTTTGCATATGAGGAATGCAAAGGGTGGTGGTACCATTGTGTGTTGTTTGCCTCTGTTGTACAAGTGGTTTATTTCGCACTTGCCGCAGACGCTTGCCTTCAAGGAAAACAAAGGATGTCTACGGTGGTCCACGAGACTTATGTCTCTCACTAATGATGATATCTTTTGGTACAATCGTGTATATGATGGTAAGCAGATTATTGACTCTTGTAGTGGATTCTCCAATGTGCCTCTTCTTGGTACATGTGGTGGGATTAACTACAACCCTGTTTTGGCACGTCGTCAGCTTGGGTTCCCCTTAAAGGATAAACCTAATAACATTTTGTTAGAAGGTGTGTTCTTTCAAGAGGGTAAAGATCCCCAAAACTTGAAGGGCAGGATGGTCCGCACTTGGCGCAAGATTCATAGGAAGGGAAGGAAAGAGCTTGGTCCGAAGAATTGTATTGCTTTGGAACCCTACACCTCGTGGGTGAGGAGGAGAGCTTCTGAGTACCGCATGCCCTATGACTACCCGAGACCTGTTGGTGTAAGCCCTAGAGGCCAATATTTTTGGTACTTGTATCGAATTATTTATTAATAATAAAAGGCTTTTTCTTTATTATGGTTGTTTAATAAAGTCCCTTGAATAGCTAGTCCGTTTAATGTATCAAGTATGACTTAATCATGAGATCACATTAAACATAAGGACACTATTCTTAAAGAATCCGTAGTCGAGCTTTATTGTGAAGTGGGATAACATTAAAGCATTAAGACTATTATGTTTGTAGACTGATGATCACATCTCATGGATCATGGATAAAGAGTTATCAAGTCTTAAACATAGGTATGAATATTAAGAGTAATACTTATACCGGATTGACCCGCTATGAGAATACTATATAGAAAGTTATGAAAAGTGTCATAAGTTATTCTCATGGTGATAATGGTGTATGCCACTCTTCGACCTGAAACCACTATGGACCCTAGATGTAGAGTCGAGTGCTTTGTTGCTGATCCAACTTGTCCGTAACTGGATAACCATAAAGACAGTTGATGGGTACTCCACAAAGCATGCTGAGGGACATGAGTGACCTAGATGGAATTTTCCCATCCTGCGTAACAGGATAAATGTCTATGGGCCTAATATTGAACTGGACAAGGATGACACGATCTGTACCTTGTGTTCAATATAGACATAAGGGCAAAGGGGTAATTATATACATAATTATTATCACAAGAGGTTTTATCAGATCACATGACATTTTCATGTCTTGGGTAGCAGTGATGTGTTGCTAGATACCGCTCACTGTTTATTATGTTAAATGCGTGATTTAATATAATTGCCAACGTCGCGAAAACCTACAGGGTCACACACAACGGACGGATTGATGAGAAATAGAGTAACTAAGGAACACCGTAAGGTACGGTGCACTTAAGTGGAATACGAAATATGGTAAGGTACCAAATACTTAAGTGATTTTGGCATATTATAAGATATGGGCCAAAATACACTTAAGTGGGCTTTTTAGCTTGAAGCCAACACAAATGGTTCTATAAATAGAACCCTTGGGTAGAAGCATTATCACTCAGACTCAACTCAAGTGAAGACTTGGAATTTCGTTTCCCTCTCTCTCTCACTCAAAGCCTTCATTTGTACCAGCTAGCACTGAGATTGAAGGAACCCGTTCGTGTGGACTGAATAGAGACGTTGTCATCGTTCAACGTTCGTGATCGCTCCGTGGATTTGTATCCAAGGTTTTGATCGTTACAGGAGATCTGCACCAAAGGTTTGAATCGCCACAAGAGGTAACGATTCTATCACTGATCATGCCCATTCGTAAGGATCACTAAATGGAGAAATTTTTAAATTCCGCTGCGCATTGGATGGCAATTCTCCTTCAAGACCTACACATATGGTTATGGTTGGGCCTTCAACCCTCCCTAACCAAGGAGTAGAGGAGTTGAGAGATGAAGATCGTCCGCGTGCTTGGGCCCGTGAGCGAGAGGAGCTACTTTAGCAGCTTAGAGATAAGGATGCGTTGATAGAGTTTCTGGAGCATCAGGTTATCGACGAGCCTGATGATGTGGTTACTTCTCTTCTTTCTCAGTCTTTCAGGTTTTGGAAGAGGAAGTATGATCGACTCTCCAAGGAGAAGGCAGATATGGAGGCAGCCTATGAGAGAGAGGTGAAGAGGCTTCGTGCAGCTTATCTTCCGGTCTCAAGAGCTTTGGACGATTGCTTCTAAGGTTCCATAGGATGTTCATTTTCCTTCTCTCTTGTATTGTATTTAGTTACCAAAACTGTACTTCTTTGGTGTAAAAAATTTCCAGATATTATTGATATGATTATTCCACATGTGTCTAAATGATTAATATTTTCCAAATATTTGCAAAACAGAACTCTAAAGTTCCTCTGATTAAAAATAAATCATATGCACAAGCATTGCATGCATCATATGCATAAGCAGGTTTTGTTCGGGGCTTCTTGATCAATGGTCTAACTCTGTGTTCTTCATTTATTTCAAAGACAAGATGACGCACCGGTACTATACCAGAACCAACTCATCAAAGCTAATGGATCACCTCGAGCAAGAGAACATAGAACTCAAGGAGGAAGTGGCAAGATTGACTGCCCTGATGGAGTCATTCTTGGCCACCCAAAGCCAGTCTTCTCCAACGCCTTCAACTCCTCCCCAGAGTACGGTCATTTCAGAGGTTGCTTCCTCTACCGTGCCTACTGCCAGTGCTCATTTTGCTCCGTCTGCTATGCTAGCCGGGTTTCCCTGGGGGATGCCCGCCAATTTTGTTCCAGAGGGTCTCGCCCCTACATTTGCTTCTCTGTCGGCATCTAGCCCGGTCCTCGTTGTGCCACCTCCAGTCGTGCATACTTTGCCAAGAGTTGACGACACCATTTATCACTCTGAGCCATCTGAGGGCCCAGATGTGTATGATAAAATGGACGCTATGAATGATCAATTCCTTGAGCTGCGCAAGGAACTTAAAACTCTCAGAGGGAAGGACCTCTTCGGCAAATCTGCTGCTGAGCTATGCCTCGTGCCTAATGTCAAGATTCCTATCAAGTTCAAAGTGCATGACTTTGAAAAGTACAAAGGAAACACTTGCCCGCTCAGCCATCTTGTGATGTACGCACGTAAGATATCGACTCAAACCGACAACGATCAACTCCTGATCCACTACTTCCAGGACAGCTTGTCCAGTGTTGCATTGAGATGGTACATGGGTCTGGATAGTGCGAACATCCGCTCCTTCAACGACCTTGGCGAAGCTTTCGTCAAGCAGTACAAGTACAACATTGATATGGCTCCCGGTAGGGACCAACTGAGGGCCATGTCCCAGAAGAAAAAAGAAACATTCAAGAAGTACGCCCAGAGGTGGCGTGAATTGGCTGCACAGATTGTGCCCCCGCTCGAAGAGAAAGAAATGACAAAGATCTTTCTCAAGACTTTAAGCTCTTTCTACTATAAGCGGATGATTGCTAGCGCTCCTTCTGATTTCATCGAGATGGAGAACATGGGGATGCGACTAGAAGAGGGAGTTAGGGAAGGGCGCCTGACCAGAGAAGAAGGCTCTTCTGCCAAATATTATGGGGCGTTTACCAAGAAGAAAGATGGAGAGGCACATGTTGTGTCCTCCCATGTCAAATAAAGAAGACCCTCTGTGAAGAGGAAGACTGTGCGCCCCGCCAGTAACCAGCACCAGGTGGCTCATATAGCACCTGCTTTCAGAGAGAACCAACATTATCAGCATCAGAACCAGCAACAGTAACATCAACAGTATCAGCAACAACATCATCGTCCGCAACAGCAGGCCTACCAGCCTCGAAACAACAATCAAACCAGCACTAGCTATGATAGGAAGAGGGTCAGTTTTGATCCTATTCTAATGACTTATGCCTAATTATATCCTTCACTGATTGAAAGGAAGCTGATTACTCCACGTGACCCACCTGCTGTACCGACCAATCCCCAGTGGTGGTACAAGCCCGAGCTTCATTGTGTTTATCATTCCGGTGCTCCCGGAGATGACGTGAAGAATTGTTACCCTCTCAAGACCAAGGTTCAAGACCTTGTTAGAAGTGGTATTCTATTTTTCGAGGACGTAGGTCCTAATGTGAAGAAGAACCCATTGCCCGAGCATGGGAAATTTGCTGTTAATATGGTTCAGGGTTGCCCTGGCAAGTACAAGGTCAAATATGTCAGCCATATCAGACAATCTTTGGTCGAGATACATTGACTGTTATGTGGATACAGTCACTATGAGCATGACCATGACAGTTGCCGTGTATGCACTGTCAATAAGAGGGAATGTCGTCAAGTCAGAAAAGACATCCAAGAAATGCTGGATCAGGGTGTGATCGAGATACTTCAGAATCATGATGAGGACGAAGTTAATGTTATATCCCCTGTATTCATAATACCTGAGCCTGTTGTTGTCAGATATGATGGCAGCAAGCAAAAGGCCTTTTCTCCCTCTCTTATCATTAAGCCAGTTGGCCCTGTTCCATACTCTTCAGATAAGGCTGTTCCCTATCGTTATAACGCGGTCGCGTTGGAAGATGGGAAGGAGGTACTGTTGCCCTCTACCTCTGTTACACATATATCTGATGTCAGTGGTTTGACCCACAGTGGTCGTGTTTTCTCGGCGCCGCCAAAACCCCAGGTTGAATCCAGAAGAACTGATGCTGCTGATAGTGTCGCCCGTCCTGTGGGGAATTCTTCTACTTCTCAGAATCCGGCACTTGCTGTTGATAGACCTGCCGTGACTGCTAGAGCTCCTGTCCCTGCTGGCCAAAATGGCATGTTAAAAGAGGACTGTGATGAGATGCTGAGTTGTCTTTGTTGATGAACTCCGAGCCACACCGAGAAGCTTTGCAGAAGGTGTTGGACATGGCATACGTGGATCATGACGTCACCATAGAATAGTTTGATAGCATTGTTGCAAACATTACTTCTTGTAACAACCTGAGCTTCTGTGATGTTGATCTTCCCGAGGAGGGAAAAGACCACAATTTGACACTTCACATTTCAATGAACTGCAAGGATGATGCCCTATCTAATGTGTTGGTAGACACAGGGTCATCACTAAATGTGTTTCCAAAATCCACTATGACAAAACTTTCATACCAGGGTCCTCCCATGAGGCAGAGTGGAGTGGTCGTCAAAGCTTTTGATGGATCCAGGAAGATTGTGATTGGTGAGGTTGAGCTCCCAATCAAGATAGGACCTAGTGATTTCCAGATCACTTTCCAGGTCATGGATATCCACCCATCATATATCGGTTTGTTGGGCAGACCATGGATTCACGAGGCAGGCGCCGTGACATCCACCCTACACCAAAAGTTAAAATTCGTCAAGAACAAGAAGTTAGTGGTGGTAGGGGGAGAGAAGGCTCTCTTGGTAAGCCATCTGTCTTCCTTTTCTTACATTGATGATGAGGATGAGGTTGGGATGACGTGCCAAGCCTTGTCTATTGCTGAGTCTTCTAAGAAAGGAACTTCTTCATTTGTGTCCTATAATGATGCGAAGTTGGCCATTGAGCATGGCGCAACTACTGGTTTAGGACAAATGATTAAGCTGGAAGACAATAAATCCCGGGCTGGCATAGAATACTCTTCAGGCACTTTCAACAAGCACGGTTTATTTCAGAGTGGTGGTTTCATCCACACGGTCGAAGACCAAGAAGCTGCTGCTGTAATGGAGGATGATGCAGAGGAAGATTCTGGCAACTTTGTCATCCCTAGAGGAGTCTGCAATAATTGGGTCGCTGTTGATGTTCCAACGGTTGTCCATAAGTCCACGTAATGTTCATTTTTGTTTAAAAACCCTTCTCCCAAGCCAAAAGGAGAAGTGATGATGTTGTTGGCACATAAATACAATGATATTCATTCATTAATTACATGTTAAATGTTTGTTTTTTCCAAATTATTTTCACTTTTTGCTTTTTGCATGAAATTGGTGATCACATAAAACTCTAAAAAAGAGAATAAAATCAATCTTTTCATATGCATAATGATTTGTCTTGTTTGAATTCTAAAATCTCTTTTATATCCAAAATCATTATGCAGGTTGATCAAACTCATTGAACATAATGATCCAACACCATCTCCCAACTTTGAGTTCCCTGTATTTGAGGCCGAGGAAGATGATCTTGAAGAGATTCCTGATGAGATTACCTGTCTGCTTGAGCATGAAGAGAAGATCATCCAGCCGCATCTCGAGAATCTGGAAACAGTCAACTTGGGGTCTGAAGATTGTGTTCGTGAGGTGAAGATTGGGGCACTCCTGGAAGAGTCTGTAAAGAAGGGGTTGATTGAGTTGCTACGAGAATATGTCGACGTATTTTCCTGGTCATATGAAGACATGCCTGGTCTGGATACTGATATCGTGCAACATTTCCTGCCTTTGAAGCCTGAGTGTGTGCCTGTGAAGCAGAAGCTCAGAAGAACTCATCCTGATATGGCAGTGAAGATTAAAGAAGAAGTTCAAAAGCAGATTGATGCGGGGTTTCTGGTGACTTCTACATATCCTCAATGGGTGGCCAATATTGTGCTCGTACCTAAGAAAGATGGAAAAGTCCAAATGTGTCTGGACTATAGAGACTTGAATAAAGCTAGTCTGAAAGATGATTTTCCTCTACCACATATTGATATGTTGGTAGGTCATACAGCTAAATTCAATGTCTTCTCATTTATGGACGGATTTTCCGGATATAATCAGATCAAAATGGCACCCGAGGATATGGAGAAGACAACATTCATCACACCTTGGGGAACATTCTATTATCGAGTGATGCCATTCGGTTTGAAGAACGCTGGAGCCACGTATCAATGTGCTATGACTACCTTGTTTCATGATATGATGCACAAGGAGATCGAGGTATATGTTGATGAAATGATTGCAAAGTCGAGAACGGAAGTGGAACATGTAGAGCACTTATTGAAGCATTTTCAGTGTTTGAGGAAGTACAAACTTTGTCTGAATCCGAACAAGTGTACATTTAGAGTCCGTTTCGGCAAGTTATTGGGCTTTATTGTCAGTGAAAGATGTATTGAAGTTGATCCTGCCAAGGTCAAAGCAATACAAGAGATGCATGCGCCCAAAACTGAGAAGCAAGTCCGAGGTTTTCTTGGCCGCTTGAATTATATTTCCAGATTTATATCCCACATGACTGCCACATGTGCGCCAATATTCAAGCTCCTCCAGAAAGATCAGCATCATGATTGGACCGAGGATTTCCAGAAGGCCTTTGACAGTATCAAAGAGTACCTGTCCGAGCCTCCGATTTTGTCTCCGCCTGTTGAAGGGAGACCCTTGATTATTTACTTAACTGTTCTTGAGGACTGTATGGGTTGGGTCAGCAAGATGAATTAGGGAAGAAAGAGTATGTTATATACTATCTGATTAAGAAGTTCACTGGTTGTGAGTCTCGATACTCAATGCTTGAGAAGACATGTTGTGCTTTGGCTTGGGCTGCTAAGCGCTTACGCCAGTATATGTTGAATCATACGACTTGGTTGATATCCAAAATGGATCCAATCAAGTATATCTTTGAGAAGCCTGCTTTAACTGGGAGGATTGCCCATTGGCAGATGTTGTTATCTGAGTATGATATTGAGTATCGAGCTCAGAAAGCTATTAAAGGTAGTATCTTGGCTGACCATTTGGCACATCAACCAATTGAGGATTATAAGTCTGTTCATAACGGCTTCCCTGACGATGAGATTCTGTATTTGAAAATGAAAGATTGCAACGAGCCTATGCTCGATGAAGGGCCTGAACCTGGTTCCCGATGGAGCATGGTGTTTGATGGCACTGTAAATCAATATGGAAATGGTATTGGGGCAGTGATTATTACTCCTCAGGGCACACATTTTCCTTTTACAGCAAGGCTGACTTTCAAATGCACGAATAATATGGCGGAGTATGAGGCCTGTATTATGGGTTTGGAAAAGTGTATTGATCTTAGGATCAAACATCTTGACGTTTATGGTGATTCGGCCCTTGTTGTTAATCAGATTAAGGGTGAATAGGAGACGAATCAACCTGGCCTCATCCCCTACAAAGATTATGCGAGGAGGATTTCAACGTTCTTTACTGAGGTTGATTTCCATCATATTCCTCGAGATGAGAATCGGATGGCAGATGCACTCGCTACGCTTGCTTCAATGATTGTGGTGAAATTCTGGAATGAAGTCCCCAATATCAATGTAATGCGCTTGGATAGACCAGCTCATGTATTTGCAGTTGAAGAAGTGAAAGATGATAAGCCATGGTATTATGACATAAAATGTTTTCTTCAGAGTCAGGTTTACCCGCCTGGGGCATCTGTTAAAGACAAGAAGACGTTGAGGAGATTATCATGCAGTTTCTACCTCAATGGCGATGTGCTTTATAAGAGGAATTTTGACATGGTTTTGCTCAGATGCGTGGATAGACACGAAGCAAACCTGTTGATGACTGAAGTCCATGAGGGTTCATTTGGTACTCATTCCAATGGACATACCATGGCAAAGAAGATATTGAGAGCAGGCTACTATTGGCTGACAATGGAATCTGACTGCTGTAAGTACGTGAAGAAATGCCACAAGTGTCAGATTTATGCGGATAAGATTCATATTCCCCCGACACTTCTAAATGTTATTTCCTCCCCATGGCCTTTCTCTATGTGGGGAATTGACATGATTGGCATGATAGAGCCAAAGGCGTCTAACGGTCACCGTTTTATTCTCGTAGCAATTGATTACTTCACCAAGTAGGTTGAAGGGGCATCGTATGTGAATGTGACCAGCCAGGTGGTCGTGAAGTTTATCAAGAATCAACTCATATGTCGTTATGGTGTGCCAGATAAGATCATTACTGATAATGGATCTAACTTGAACAACAAGATGATGAAAGAGCTGTGTAGCGAGTTCAAGATTGCACATCATAATTCTTCTCCTTATAGACCCAAGATGAATGGGACTGTTGAAGCTGCTAATAAGAATATCAAGAAGATTATCCAAAATATGGTTGTTACGTACAAAGATTGGCATGAGATGCTGCCATTTGCTCTGCATGGTTATCATACATTTGTCCTCACTTCAACCGGGGCAACCCCTTTCTCTCTTGTATATGGAATGGAGGTTGTGCTCCTTGTGGAGGTTGAAATCCCATCAATGAGAGTCTTGATGGAAGCCAAGTTGACTGAGGCTGAATGGGTTCAGAGTCGTTATGACCAACTGATTTTAATTGAAGAGAAGAGATTAACTGCCATGTGCCATGGTCAGTTATATCAGCAGAGGATGAAGAAAGCCTTTGATAAAAAAGTCAAGCCTCGTGTGTTTCGAGAAGGTGACCTTGTGCTCAAGAAAGTGTTATCTTTCGCGCCGGATTCCAGGGGCAAGTGGACTCCAAACTATGAAGGTACATATGTTGTTAAGAGAGCCTTTTCAGGCGGTGCTTTGATACTTACAACTATGGATGGGGAGGATTTCACTCGTCCTGTGAATTCAGATGCAGTCAAGAAATACTTTGCCTAAAATAAAAACAGAATAGCTCGCTAAGTTGAAAACCCGAAAGGGAGACTTAGGCAAAAATGAGTGTCTCGGTGGATTGAAAACCCGAAAGGGTGATCCAGGAAAAAGTTAGAGACATGAAAAAAAATGAATATATCCCGCTAGATTGAGTACCTCACCCTGAGGCAATCTAGGCAAAAATTAGGGATTTGGCAAGTAACTGCATCCTGACAAGACTTTGTTTTTCAAGCTGTCGTCTATCAAAGATTCTTGCTCAGTCATCGTCAACTGAAGCTTCAAATACATTGGATTCAGAGTTGGTGGAGAAATGGTCATTATGTTCAATGTAGCCTTTTCTAATATATATCACCAATTTTAAATTTGTAAAGATCCATGGAGTCTTGCCATTTGCAGACTACCATTCCATCAAATAAATTTGAGCCTTTATCCAATTCTTTGCACTCTTATTTGTTTCTGTTCAACAAATATTTGCATGTTTTAATTGATAAATATCTTTGTTTTAAATAAATAAAGTTTTTATAAACTGTTTTTAAACAAAGTGAACATTCACAAAAGACTGAAAGGATAATTGAAAATCCTCAGTGCTCTCCCAAGGATAGTGTGATCTCCAAAAGGGTAAGACATTTGTTCATATTCCTAGCATATTTGTATCCTCTTCATCATCTTTCAGGTTGTCTCCTCAATGGGCGCAGGAAGGTAATACTCCACCAAGATCCCCTAAGAGTCTGAAGTTTGGTCTCAATCTTCTAACTCCCCAGTGGGTCTGGTTCTAGCATCTGTGTTTTATCAATTATATGGTTGTCATTCCTTGTGTGGATTGACCTAAAACTCCTTATAGATTGATGAATTGACATGCTATCTTCTTTCGAGGAAGTTGGTCTTCCCTTATTCAGATTGGAAATCCCCCGCATAGTGAGCAGGAAATCCCAGCATGAGTGGAATCTTCAACAAGATTGGTTTGTAGCTTATCCCAGCGGGTTCGCCTACATTGACATCCAGCAGGTTTGCCTACCATTCATCCTCAGCAGGGTCACTCACGTTAGATTTCCCCAGTTTGGTCACTAGCATGTTATCTCCGTCTGATCGCCTACAGTTTATCCCCGATTCAATCATCAACAATTGTTTCCCTAGTGGAGTTGCCTGATCGGAGCCTGATTGTTGTTACTTCCTCCTTCTCGGATAGTTTCCTTCTAGCAAAGTGGGTGATGAAAATGTTTATTTTCTATCCCTAGTGAAGCGGTGTTTCTCTTCTCCTCGGCAGAGTTTGTTTCTCCAGCAGTATGAGGAATTGTGATGGTTATTAGAACTTTTGTTCGGTGGTTATTCCCCGCAGAGTTTCTTATCTTTCCTTGGTTTTTCCCCAATAGAGTTACTTCTACGGTGGATCTTATCCGTGTCTAGTTCCCCCAGCTAAGGCTCTACCTAACCCTACTTTGGCTTTGGAACTCTAAGGAGGATGTGTTATTTTCTTCCCCGGCGGAGTTTTTGGTGTTGTCTCCGCAGCAGAGACATTCCTTCCGTGTTTAGAAGTGAATGTTGTTTGATGTACTTCTGTTTGGTGGTTGTTCCCTACAGAATTCCACATCACCCCCTGATAAGATCCCTAGTAGATTTCTTTTCTGACTGATCTTATCCTTGTTTCTGGGTACTGTTGGAAGATCCCCAGTTTTGGTGGTTGTGATTATTTGCTTATCCCCAACAGCGGTCTCTGATCCCCGGTGATCCTACTTGTTCCCCTAGCAATGGTCTTTGTCCCTGGCAGCGACTTCGCTCGATCCTCAACGGTGATTGGTGTTTCCTGGTATTTGTTGCCCCCACCAGATTGGATTTCTCCAGTGGGCCTGGCTTTCTCTTTTGAGATGTTGTACCGGATGTTTGTCCATTGATTCTTGGACCTGTTTGTGTTAGATATGTCTGTTTGTCAGCATTAGTCATACATAAACCACGCATATACATGCATAGTTATAACATTCAGATATTCACGTTGCATTCTTTGCCATATATCTTTGTTTGTTATCTCCTGTTATTTGGTGATATATATTTCCCCAAGCAGATGATTGTGTCTGATCTCTCCATATAGAGTCAGCCCCATATGCAGAAAATGTTTATCTTTTCTTCCTCATCCCCACTGAGTTATGTCCTCGTGGATGATTATTATTTCAGTTTCCTCCCAAAACATGTATTGGGATGGAATTACTTTCCTGAGTTATATCCTCATTGGGTCGAGTATTGTTTCATTGTGTCTCTCTAGTTTGTTCCTAGATTGACTCTTCTCTTGATATTTCCCCTGCACTTCCCTGTGGTTCAGGTGATCAATTACTCAGTAAACAGTAGTTGTTCATTCTCTCCCCAGCGGATGTTGCAGCCTTCTACCCAGTAACCGGTAGTTGTAAGTCCTATTTCTGTGGTTTTCTACCCAGTAATCGGTAGTTGTAAACCCCATTTTATCCCCTTGCAGAGATAACCCTTGCTTGTTGTTCATCCTAACCGATGACGGTTACTCTCTTCTGTGGTTTTCTACCCAGTAATCGGTAGATGTAATCCCCTCCTTGTTAGTTATCTTTATCCAATGTTCGGTATTGATATTCCTTCGTTTTGTGAGTATACCACCCAGTAACCGGTGATATATATCTTGGATAATTGCTCTAATCAAGCAATTTATCCCCAGCGAGTCATCTTTCATTTACCCTTGTTTGGTAATGATTGTCTCTCCCTTTGATTGGTCATCATTTTATACCCAGTAGTCGGTATCCCGATGTCCTTTCTTTTCGGTTGATTTATCCTTTCTTAACCCAGTAACTGGTTGTGGATAATCTTCCATGCAAGTATGTTATCTACGTTCTGACGGTAATAGATAATA
The DNA here is from genome assembly GCF_024323335.1 of Lathyrus oleraceus. Taxonomy (NCBI): domain Eukaryota; kingdom Viridiplantae; phylum Streptophyta; class Magnoliopsida; order Fabales; family Fabaceae; genus Lathyrus; species Lathyrus oleraceus. Next base: position 339,123,985 of record NC_066585.1, read on the forward strand.
TATCTCATGCGCTCTTCAGTCGAAGCCTTTGTTCTTCCCCAGGAGAGTAAGATTCGTATTTCCTTATGGGATCGAATGTCCATCCTGTAATTGAGATTGCTTTTTCAGCCCTCCTTTTCGGATGATGGGTGTCTTGGATATGTTCCCAATTCACGCCTGGTTGGTCACCTATTATATGCCCAGTAACTGGTATCACTGGTGTTCCTTCCTTCTGCTCCCTATTATGACTTTTGTCCCCTGTGGAGTCAGATTTTCCTGAGTTGAAATATACCTTTTTAGGTCTTCCTCGGATGTTTTGGATGATTGATATCTCTCACCCTTATACTGGTTTTAGATATTCATTCTCCCCGAGCGTGTTATTCTCTCACCCTCATACCGGTGTTTTGATCACATGTCTCTTTGAGCTTATTACCCAATAACCGGTAATACCTCATTTGTTTCTTCCTCAGCTGAGTCCATTATGGATATCCTAGCCTGAGTCCCTTAACGGATTTTCCCCATTCGGGTCCGGATTTTTATCTGAGTATCCTTTGTGGATAGTGTGCTATATTGGCTTATTCCCCAATGCATGCATCTTTGCGTCAGCTCGAGTCTTTCCATTGATTTATTTTCATGGAATCCCCTCGTGTCTCCCAGCAAATTTTAAGTCGTGACCTGCTCACGCATTTTTATCCCCTTTATTCCCCAGTAAAGTCCCCTAGGGTCCCTGTCCCATTTGTGAGTGTATTACTCATATGGATTTTCAGTTTCTTCTGATTTCTTTTTCCTTTGTGGACATATATCCTCACAAAGTATTAACTTTTGCATACATACATTTGCATCATGAGGTCTCTTAGGGACCAAAATTCGTCTCTTTGTTATTATTTAAGCCCATTCTACCTCGTCGAGACGAAGATTTTAACCTTCATATCTCCGACTAGAATGACCTTAAATAGGAGCATCTGTAAGACCCTAATTTTGACCCTAAGACCCCTCATGGCATCATATCATTGCACATTGCATTTGTCTTTGGGATCATAGCATCTTGGCTCCTTTACCCTTGGGTTGGGACTTGTGTGAGTTGGTTTGAGATCACCAAACATGCTTTAATTGTATATTATTGATTTTCTTATTTTGTTTACTAACCAAAAGCACAAAAATATGTCACTAACTTTGCTTGTGTTGAAGCTTAAGCAATCATGTGATCCAAGACTCCTAGGAGGCCCCTATGCTCAAAGAATGGCTAGATGAAAGTGAAAGAAAGCATGAAAATGGTTCCCAAATCTCTCAATCATCATAAATGCCTCCCAGGTATCTCAATTTGTCAATTTGATCAAGATAAACCAAAGGGCTTGAGGATTGTTTCCCAAGGAAACCCTAATTCAACTATGCATTGATTGTGCCTTGCTCATGAAGCAACCTCAACCCATGATCAAATACAATCAAAGGAAGTTCTTTCATTCATCATTTTATGCATATATGAGCCCATGTGAGTTCCCTCATTCATTTATTCATCAAGATTGGAAGTTTGGCTTTGAGAAGTTGATCAATCAACTCATCTGACTATTTTGAAATCCACTGAGACCTAACTTTTTATGTGTTTGTCAAATGAAGATGACCCAAAGAGAAAACATGTTCTTAAGAATCACATGAAAAACTTTCATGTTCATCAAATTTTCATTTGAAACTTGGAAGGTCATCATTCATTTCAAAACATTATAGGTCATTTTGACTGAAACCCTAATTTTATGTCAACTTCCCAAGGACCTAACTCCTTCATTTTTTTATGATTTTGAGGTGGGACAAAATGCATTGGAAAGTTTAAGATGTCTACTTAAATTTTTAATACAAAACATTATAGGTCACTTTGGACCAAAGTCATTGAAATGTGAAAAAGTCCAACTTCAAGTGACCATAACTTTCTCATCTAAAATCCAAATGATGCAAAATTTAAGTCCAAATTGATTGTCTTGAAAAGATCTACAACTTTGGTGTTTAAGGCTTTGTCATTTGAGGCTTGCATCATTGAAACAGAAGGGCTTGAAGTTGGTCCATTTTGGCAAATTTCTCAAATACATGTTTTGTACATTGAACTTCATGGTCAGTTTTCAATATTTTCCCAACTCCAAGTGGATTTTTGTTCAACATAACATTTGTTCCTTATGTCAAGACCTTTCCAACCATTACCCACATGCCTATGTTTCAATTTTTCAAATGGCATTTTCGAAGAGGAGAAGTTTTAGGTTCAATTATGCATACCATATCAAAATTCCATGCACAAGCTGATATCATGAAATCTGCACGTCCATTTTCATTTGGTTGATGATTAGTAGTCAATTGCAATTGCTTTTGGGCCTTCCATGCGCCTGTACAGGCCCATGCATGGAGGACCCAACTTCACATGCACACGGATATTTCATGCTTGCATCACTCTTGGCTATAAATAGAAGGCTTCATTCACTTCAAACTTCAACCTAAAGGCGCCTGAAGTTCTGCACAATTGAATCCCTAACCCTCACTCAAAGGAATTTTGATTTTTCTCTCAATTTTTCAAGTTCAATTTTCAACTTCATTGGTTGATCTTTGACTTACAATTCCTTAACCTAGCTTCTTTGTTACTTCAAGAACAAGCTGCATCAAAGAATTGGAGTGGATCAAGCATTGAAACCTGCACTTCAAAGGTTGATTCTCAAACTGTTTTCATTCGAATCTCTTTGGATTTTGAGCATTTCTTGTATTGGTTGGTACCTCTGAAGTCCTCATGTGAGAGGCAATTGGTTTGTGCTTTTAATTTTATGAATTGAGAAAGTTCAGTTTGAACACCTTGTTTTTCTATCTCAGATTTCTCCTCCTATGAGAGTATTGAGCAAAAACTAAGGGCACAGGGGTGATGTACATCACCCCAACTTTCGAATGATGTATGGATCGTGTATTATGGTGAAGGTTTGAAAACTTGCAACTCTGGCCGGAACAGTGAGTCTCACCGGAGAAGACGGTGGTTTCCACCACCGTCCCCACGTGGATGAGTTTCTGGCCCTTGGATCTGGTTCTGGGGATATAATCTTGGCCATGTATTGTTATGACTTATTTTAATGATGAGTGTTTCGTTGTTGACCAAGCCTCACCAGACGCGCGCGCCTTTGGTTCCTTGGATCAGCCACGTCAATTAATGAACGCTGATCCAAGCGTTGTGGGTTTTTCCAATTTTTAATTTTTGTTTTAATTTTCTTTTATTCCAATTATTTTTAAAAATTCATAACTTCTTTATTTGGAATCACAAAAATATGGGACCAATTGCAAAAAATTTCTCTTAAATTCTAGTTTCTAAAAATGATTTTTAATTATTTTTGTGATTCCATTTAATATTTTTTGTGAATTATTTCTTTTCTGGTTATTTTTAATTCATTTAAAATACTTTCCAATATTAAAAAATGCCAAAAATATTTTCTTAACATCTTTGAATGATGATGAATCTATGAAAAATATTCTCATCAATTTCTTAATTGATTTGAGATTTATTTGAGATTTTAGTTCAATTATATTATTTCTCTTCATTTTTTAATTGTTTAAAATTAGTTTCTATTTTCAAAAAATGATGAAATTTTTTGTCAAACCTTGTTTGACCATGTTGAACTTATGATGATCCAATTGGACTTTTCCAAGTTGATTTGAATTGGATTTGAAGTTTGACCTTTATTTGTTTATTTTAATTCAAGTATTATTTTAATTCCAAAAAATACCAAAAATATTTTTATTGTTTCTTGACTTCTAAGCTTCATCTCACTTCTGTTTACCATTGATTGATGTTGATTCCATTCATATTTGGTCAATGTGTTTTGCTTATGTCATTTGAATTTCAATTATATACATTCCATTTCTTCTTATTCTTCTTCTTTTTTTCTTTTTGATCAATAAGTTAATTATTGGCGGTTAGCCTTGACATATGAGGGGCTTAACCTTCTTTGATCCAAATCAAATTCATCTTGATCAAAGATCAAGTGAATTTCTTTTCATTAGAGATAGGTTGCTTCTTGGTCAAGCAAAAAACCTAAATCCATACAAAATCATTCTTCTTTTCTTTTGGCATGGCAAGTTGTAGGAGCTTGGCTTACTAGTCATGATCTCTAACTTGTGCTTGTTGCCTATAGTTTTATTGACCGGCCTCAGATAGGTGTGACTACTACATTAGTCCACTTACGATTGCTTAACATAGCACTAAATTTCCTTATGGCACACTAAAACTAACTACTAATTACTAACTTTTAATTCAAGCATTTAATTCTTGCAATTTATTTTAATGCAATTTAATTCCTTGCTCATTAATTCATTTGTCTTTGTCCTTTGCTCACTTGAGCTCATGTTTATGCTTATGCCATTTACCTTTTGCTCACTTGAGCACATTATTGTGTATATACTATTGCCTTGTGATTGTTTTGTCTTGTTTGTGGAACCCAATGCAAATGGATAAAGGACTTAGTTTTAGGACCTTACCTATGCTAAATGGAGTTTCAAGAGCAACTAGGCCTCATGCCTTTAGAATGCTAAATATGTTGAAGAGCAACTAGGCCTCATGCCTTTAGAATGCTTAATCTTGAAGATGAATTGAAAGGACCCTAATTCTAAACTCACTCTTGTCCATTCTTTTATTTGCATTGTGGAACTTTTTGATTTGTGTGTTCTTGTGTGATAGGGATCCTAAACTTGAGCCAATTAGAAGAACCATTGTCATGGACATCCAAGATAAGAGATACAAAAGCCAATTGGAAGATTCTTAGGAGCTTGGTTGATTATTTGCTTGATTGCTTGAGTCATTTGCTTATTGCTTGCTAATTCCAAAGGAAAGGAGCAACTTGGATCATCTTTATGATCTCAAGAAGGGAACTCCAAGTGGATCTGTGGTTTTAGGTTGAGTTTTCTCCCTTTGATAACAAAAGACCTTAAAGCTTTTGGCCAATTAATTCACCAACTTCTTTTGAGATTTTTACCCCGAACTACGAGGTTTTGATCCTACCTTTCTAAGATGGTACGTAGGCAATGGGTTTATCCATTCAAACACAAAATTGTAAATAACTTGTATATTCTTTTCTCATCTCTCCAATCATGTTTGCACAAATATTTTCACAAATACCAACCTACCATACAACATTTTTAAAAAGGGCTCCCTTAGAGTACTAAGGATGTTTTGGGTGCTTAAAACCTTCCCATTGCATAACCAACCCCCTTACCCAGATCTCTGACATTTTTATTAGTTTTTGATTTGATAAAACTTCTCGATTTTTGTTCGCTTTCTAACCTTTCCTTTGGATAAATAGAAGTACGGTGGCGACTCGAGTTGTATGATTTACTTTTGATTTAGTCAATAAATCTAAAGGTAACGAATACCCCACTACACTTCGGACCCCAAGTTGACTAGCTCAATCTGCTCTTCGAACGGCTGAATGGCTTTTTCCTCGTACTCAAGTAGACGGGATAATTCATTAGATACTTCTTTATCAATCTCTTCCTCAACCTCAAACATAGGGAAATCAAAGTTCGGAGAGGGCGTAGGATCATTGTATTCAATGGATTTGGAAACCAACCTGCATAATGATTTGATATTTTGATTTTAGAGAAGTGAATTGTGACCAAATATTATGCAGATGGACAATTATTATTTATTTATGTTTTTTGTGATTACCATTTTCAGAAAGGAGAAAAGTAAAAATAAAACATCATAGATGTGGATGAATAGAATTGCATTTTATTGATGATAATTTGAAAAATGCCCAACAATGTTCACTTCTCCCTTAGGCATAGGATACGTATTTTTCTTAAAACAATGAAAAACAAATTACTTAGAGCGATGGATAATAACAGGAACATCAACAGAAACCCAATTGTTGCAAGTCTTGCCATGCGTCACAAAGTTGACGCAATCTTCATCTTCATCGCCTTCGATCACAACAGTTGAGTGTTGTTCATTACCATAGATGAACCCCCCGCTACAGAAACTCGGTTGCACTTCTTCAGCTTTGACATTAGACTCCCCTCACTAGAATCCCAATCTGGCTGTATTCTTGTTCTCGCAGACTTCTACCATTCGGCCCCACTGATCTATACTGCCAGCTTCAATAGCTTTCTGAGCATCCTTGAAAAAAGACATGGGTTCCCTAATTTTCTTTACTTCATCAATAGATAGAGCTTGGAACGAAGTTCCAACCTCCTCCTTAGCTTCAATGTAAGAAAAAAATGACAGATGGCTCACCAAAAGCGTTTTCTCCCCACCAATGATGATAAGCTTACCATTCTTCACAAATTTGAGCTTCTAGTGTAGAGTTGATGTTACAGCTCCAGCCTCATGGATCCATGGCCTTCCCAATAAAAAACTATAGGCCGGGTGGATATCCATTACTTGAAAAGTAATTTGAAAATCACTCAGACCTATCTTCATTGGAAGGCCCACTTCTCCTATGACAGTCTTGCGAGAACCATCAAAAGCTTTAACAATTATGCCACTTTACCTCATCGGGGCGCCTTGGTAGAATAATCTAGACAAAGTTGATTTGGGGAGTACATCCAGAGAAGAACCGGTATCAACTAGCACATTTGACAATGCATCCTCCTTGCAGTTCATCGATATATGTAGTGCCAGATTGTGATTTCTTCCTTCCTCAGGAAGTTCTTCATCAAAAAAATTTAGATTGTTGCAAGAAGTAATGTTAGCCACAATGTGGTCAAACTGATCCACAGTTATGTCATGTTCAACATAAGCTTCCTCCAACACTCTTTGCAATGCTTCTCTGTGTGCTTCAGAATTCATTAGTAGAGACAACACTGAAATATTCAAATGAGTTTTGAGCAACTGCTCCACCACATTAAATTCACTCTTCTTGATTAATCTCAGTACCTCATCGTCATCATTAGGCTTTAGCTTGCTAGATTCACCAGACTGACACGCTGAAGCACTAACTGGGTTTACTGCAGATACATCAACCTTCTTACTGACTGCAGCCTCTTCTACATCCTTTAGAAAGACTGGGCCAAATATACGACCACTACGGGTCACCTTCACAATATCAACTATATTCACAACAGAATTTGTCGTAGGCAACAGAACCTCTTGACCATTCTCCACTATGGTGGCATTAAACTGGTAAGGAACAGCTCTATCGAATACATACGAGATGGGGGCCGCTAACCGTATTACTAACGGCGATATCGATCTACTGATGATGTTGCTACTGCTACTGTCAAACTGGATGACTACCTGCTCAGGGGTCTTAAACACTGGTACTATTACATTGATATCATATATATCCCTTGACTGTTAAATCTGAATTACATTCTCATCCATCAACTTTTGGATATCCCTCTTGACAATCAAACACCCACGGGGGTTCACGCTATAAATTGCAAAATCATCATGGTCGTGCTCACAATCACTGATTGTACACAAGGTCCTATGCATCTCCATCAAGAACCTACGGATACGTCACACATCGAAGACTCAGAAATTTCCCGGGCAACCTTCCACCATATTGACAGAGGAATTACCATGGGCGGGCAACGGATTGGCTTTCACATTCGATGCACAGTCCTCAAAGGACACCATTGTCGCATCCGCGAAAAACAACCGGCGGGAAAAACAAACAAACAGAGCCGCCACCGTGCGTTATTTATCCCAAAGGAGGGAAAGGAAATGCTCGAAGTAAACCTGGAAAGGAAATGGTCTTACGACCGGAGATTACAAGGATCGGGAGTCGGTTACGCAAGGGGAAGGTATTAGCACCCCTCACGTCCATCGTACTCGACGGGATCCACGCTCAGAAGAATAGAATAAGGTTGCTGAATAACTGCTCAAAAATAATGCACACACACTGGAATAAACAGGCGGAGGAGGATGGAGGAAGAGGACTCGGCAGGATATCGCATCCTGGGCCTACGTAGTTTGTCAGAAACAAACATCAGAGTCAACGTAGTTCGGGTAACGCACGCCGAAACAAAACACACGCACAGACCCTGAGACGTCAAAGCAAACACACAAATGGAAACAGACTGCCAATGGCTGGTCTTACGTCCGACTCCAAGCAACAAACCCAAACAAGGAAACCGAATGCCAATCGCTGGACTTACGTCAGACTCCAAGCAACAAACCCAAACAAGGAAACCGAATGCCAATCGCTGGACTTACGTCAGACTCCAAGCACACAACAAACAAACAAGGAAACCGAATGCCAATCGTTGGGCTTACATCAGACTCCAAACAAACAAACACACACCAAAAAAGAAAAAGGGTGCCCGGAGAGATCTCGTACGATCTCCTGCCTACGTACCTCATCTGGTATGAGGATGAGGGCGACGTAGTTCCCCTGAATAGGGGAGAAACTCTCTCCTAAACCAGAGACCGGGAAATAACAACTAAAAGGGAGACTGACTCGAGCCTAAAAGTTGTCATGCAATCCACAATAGTCCTAGGTTGAGGTTTCTAACAGATCCTAACTCGCACAGGCAGCAAGCTAGCCTAAACAGCACATAATCAACACAAGCACAAGAGAACAAGCACACACACTATATGCAAACAAGTGGCTCACACAAGGCTAGACTTTAGTCAAGGGGTCAAATCAACCTCGACAAACAAGCCATCTGGAAAAGGGTGTTGTTAGCTCTTAACCCTAACATTGAGAGTTAGGGTGAAGCAGATGAAATGTAGATGAGGGTTATGCCTCATAGCTCTTATCCCTGGCCTGGGAGAGCTTAAACAATGAAAGTGTGGGAGTTCAGAAAGAAGGAACTCTTCTTCACAAATGACTGACACAACAAGATCTTGGGTTTTTATTCAAAGTGCATCAACACATGGTGTGAGCAAGATGAAAGAAACAACTGAATAGCAGGGGATGGATTGCACATCCCTTTTATCTGCCAATGCCCCTTCACTTAGGAGGTCTTTATATGTACAAGGCACAAAGATAAACAAACACAAACATTGCCTCTTAAGGAGGGCTTCAGACAGGTGCCTGCCAAAGTAACATGACAGGTCTTCCAGACTACATGAAGAATAGGGATTATACCTAAGTGGTATGCCAACCACAAGCAAAGCAAAGCAAAGTTCAAATGAACTTAAAGCAACTTAGGTACCTGTGTAAACAACTAAACAAATCAGTACAGTATTCAGACAAACAGACAACAGTCAACAACACACAGACAATCCAACATGCACTATGAGTAAGCCATAAGGCAAACACTCAAATGAATTATCATCAAAGCCTACAAAACAAACAAATGTTAGCCAACAATAACAAATGACCAAGCTCAAATGAAGGAGCAACATCAATCATGGAGGTGCATACTTGAACCTCAAACTCACAACTCAAATGTAAGTCCAAACCACTAGGTCAAAGCCTAGGGTCAAAGGTGAAGAAAAAATTCAAAACAGGAGCTGAAATTTAACACAATGCAACTTCAAACACATATTAACATTTCCTAAAAAGGACCAAGCCAAAATCATCAAGCAAGTCCATGTAATAAGCAAGGGAAGTCAAAGACAATTTCAAAGCATACATTTGGACATTGAGAATGAAAATTCTAAATCAAAACAGAAATGATTCAAATAATTCTGGAAAAAATCATAAGCATTCAACACATCTAACATGATCATCATACAAAAAATCAGAATCAACAGAAGTCATTTGATATGGAAATGAAATTGCACAAGTTGATCAACCAAAGGTGTGACACAAATTGTCACACCATACAAACATGTGCATAAAACAGAAATGGTAAATGAGAAAAATACCAAACCAAGCCTAAAACAATCATTAACATGTTAAGAATCATCATGCAAAATTTCAAAGCATTTGGATCAATATCAAGCATTTCACAATAGAAAGAGCAAGGCAAGGTCACAAATGTACATATGTTCAATCATCCTAACACCATTCAAAATCCAGCCATGCACAACTTCAGAATTTATCATCTAAAAATAGAGGACATTTTAATGAGCAAGTAGCAAAAAACCAGGTATTTTTGGAGCATTTTTCAAATTGATATGATTTTTTGAAGTTGACATAAAAATATTTGAAAAGAAAATGAAGAATGCATGAAATTTGGAGGGAAATACATAAATGCTGAATGAATTTGAAAACTGGCACAGGCAAGGTTCGAACACGGTACGAATTCAAATGAAGCGCGCGCCAAGCATGAAACGACGTTGTTTCACCTGCAAACCCTAGCGCATCACTAGCGACAGAAAGACGGACGCTAGGTCGTCGCTACGATGAAGATCTTCATCTTCCTCACGAAGGTGAAGATGAACAGTATGAACATTCAAAGCCAAATTTCCAGAATTTTCCAGAATTCTAAAAATCTTATATCATCATGAAGCTCTTTCAATGGAGAACACAGATCAACTAAAATCTAAGCTCAATTCATCAAGATCAAAGAGAATCGATGCAAAACATTTTTGAATGCAAAACTTGAATCACACATATCTCATCCAATAATGCACTATTTTTCATGAAATTTTCACCAGAATCATCAGCAACATGAGATCTACATTATTATATGCATGGATTTGAGAATTAAGAAGTTTGAAAAATTAACCTCTTGAAGAGCAGCTCTTGGATTCGCACGATTCAAGGCTTGTAATGGTCCAAATCAGTTCCAGAATACTTGTAGTGATGATTGATGAAGAATTTGAGGCTTGGAAACGTGTAGATCTAGCTCACTAATCAACTTCCATGGCAATGTTCTTGAACTTCAAATGCTCGATTATGGCTCCAATTCTTCAAACAAATGATGGATTCACACTCACTGATCATGAATCTTCAACAAAAACAAGGTGTTATGTTGAAGAAATTTGAAATTTGATTAGAAGAAAATTTTGGAGGGAGAGAGAATTTTGAGATCTAGATCTAGAATTCTCCCAAATTCTGTTACAATTATCTATATATATCATGTGCTAATCCATTCTTAATCAAAATTAAGCAAAGTTAAGTTGAAATTAAGTGAAAACAAGGTGTATGGTAAAAATGACAAATTCGCATGATGCATGTAGTAAATGGACGTGAACAGTGCCATGTGCTTGATCAAAGTCACTCAAAATCATTTTTTAAAACACATTGGCAATGGCAAAAAGTTCTCATGATGCACCAATTTTAAATTTATGATTTTCCCTCCAAAATCTTCATGAATAAGCAAATGATCATATGTTAAAATTTCATGCAATGTGATGGATGTTTTGGAAACTACATGTCATGAGAAGCAAAATGCAAAAAGAACCACCAAATTTGGAGTTATGAATCAAAAGTTGTGCCCTTTTGAAGTTCCATGTACACTTGGCAATGATTGGACCATATCTCCTCAACCATTCATCAGATGCTCATGATCTTGGACATTTTGGAAATGGGAGAGAGAGATCTTCAACTTTCATGTTGGACAAAATTTCATTTGAAGCTTCTTTGATGATGTAAAATCAAGTTGCATTTGAATCAAAAACTTTCCATTTCTGGAAACTTTCAATTACAGGTCATTTTCCATTTTTGGAAACTTTGATCTGACCTTAAATTCTTCAAGATATGCATTTGACATGATTAATAAGCCTCTTTTTAACATGAATGAGATGTTGAAACTCATTTCTCCACCTCCTAGCCCTCAGTTGACTTTCTGTTGACTTTCTAGGTCCTCAGATGACTTGAACATGCTCAGATGACTTTGAGCCTCAACCACTTGATGAAATGGCTCCAAAATGAACCCTAGCTTATACAAGCTCAATAAAATCATATGATGATCTCCTTCTCCAGAAAGACCTCATCTCCTTGAAAATCCCTGACTGGTAGAATGCAACTGATTAGGGTTGACCAGAGGTCAAAACCCTAATCCCAAAGAATTTGAGCATGAACAATGAGCCTTTGAGGAAGACATAACCATGATGATGATGACATATCCTTGCCAATAAGATAATGGTCAAACTCCTTGAGGGACCAAGAAACCCTAATTGAAGCACGAGGTCAAAACCCTAATCCCAAAGAATTTGAGCATGAACAATGAGCCTTTGAGGAAGACATAACCATGATGATGATGACATATCCTTGCCAATAAGATAATGGTCAAACTCCTTGAGGGACCAAGAAACCCTAATTGAAGCACAAACCCCCAAATGGCTGATGATCAATCCATGAGACCCTCAGGCTTGCATCTCTTAACCCCTCTATCTTCTGAGAAAGACTTTAGAGGATGACTTGCTTGTTCTCACATGATATGCAATATGCAAATGCCTAATGCCCTAAATATGAAATGCAATATGATAGACTAGTCCCAAGAGAGGAGGGCAAATTTTGAGGTGTTACAGCTGCCCCTATTCAATCCATTGTGAACCTGTCGATATGAATAGCCTCGGCTTTCAGATGATCAGGGTGAAGAGTGACTGAATACCAAGAACAGACGAACAATTTGCACTCTGATGGGAAATAATTAACAGTGCCTATCAGAATCGGCAAAGAAGTGATCTCAAAAGAAGAAAAATCCGTCTGGTACGGAGAAAGTCGGCCTGAATACCGAAACAGAATGTTGACCTGGATACCAAAATAAACAGTAACATAGGAATACCCATGGCCTGAACGCCGCATTCGCTGGGGATTATTATATTATTTTTTTTACTTTTTCTTGAACCCCGAAACTTTCTTATTGATGATGATTTTTTTTTTTGCTTTTCTTGGACCCCGAACAAATATTTTCTTTCATGCAGATGATCCCGGATCACCGCAGTTGAACCCCGACACCTTCATAGTAGTCTTGTTTGCCAAACAATGAACCCCGCTCTCCAATTGAACCCCAGTCGCCTGACGATAGCTCGTGATCGCCGTTGTGAACCCCTCTCTCCAGAAAACACCCCGTGTCTCCCTTTCTCCATTTGAACCCCGCTCTCCAGAAAATGCCCAGCATCTCCTTCTCTCCATTTGAACCCCGCTCTCCATTTTCTTGTGATAATTCTGCTGGCAGTTGTCGCAACCTGAAAAATACAGTGCGCAAAAAAAAACAACCGGCGAAAGAAAAATGACAGAAGAGTCGCCACCGTGCGTTATTTATCCCAAAGGAGGGAAAGGAAACGCTCGAAGTAAACCTGAAAAAGGAAAGGACAAGACGGGGTCTCGCAACCAAATCTTGGGTTCGGGAGTCGGTTATGCGAAGGGAAGGTATTAGCACCCCTACGCATCCATAGTACTCTACGGGATCCACTTTTGCGGTTTTGATCTAAAGGGTGTGGGATTACCTGATGTGTTTATTTACTAAAAACGTTAAGAGAAATGACTCGCGCGGATGTCGCATCCACTGCATACGTATCTCATCTGAATATGAGAATCAGAGTCTTCGTAGCTCGGCTGACATATGGGTTGGGGGTAATTGTGCTCGCTAAGACATCGCGTCTTATGCCTACGTATCTCATCTGGAATGAGAATCAGAGGAAGCCGTAGTTCGGCTAACTACGGGGTTATGGATTGGGTTTTGGACGAACAACGTCACTACGCAATCTACCGGATGCTCGACCTTTGGAGACTTACTCGCCTGTAGTAGAAGGAGTAAACGTATGTTATGGTTTTAGGGTTTGGGATGCTCGAGGGCAAACAGGCAGTCCTTGACGAAGGAACCGCGCTACATGTGGGGATACGAATACAAAACACAAAACATGTATCTCAAAGTAAAATGCCGCCAAGGGGCTCAAACATTGCCTCCTATCGAGGTCTTCCAGCTAAGAAAGCGATAAAGTACGAGAAAGGAAAAAAAATTACCACACGGATAAAGATCCGAAGCTATAGCAGTTAAAGGAGCAAGAAGCTCTGAAATCTCTCCAGCTGGACCGTCAAAGGAAATCAGTCAACACGAATAATCAGAATAAAACTTCAGAGGGTATCCCACAAATAAAGTGGGAAACCACGCGAGTGTCTCTGCAAAAGCCATATGAGCCCTCACAAAACTCGACAAAGGGTTAGAGCAGCAGGATGAAATCCAGAGAAAATAATGCAATGGAAACACAAGACAGGTTAGAATAAAGAGAACAAAAAAAACGAATACTGTCACGTTCGCGACTGCTTCGCCTAGCGAAGGCTTAGCGAAGCTTCGCTACAGGCTCGCCTAGCGAAGCGGCTAGCGAAGGCCTGCGGGTTTTGGATTCCTCCTTGATAACAGTTCGATCTCTATGATCCGAAACCCTGTGGTATCCAACTCATAAACGAAAATGATTAAAACATTCAAGGTATTGTTACACATATTCATACACAAATATAAACCCATGGGCAAAACCAGATGTTACCTCATACATTCATAATATTCAAATTCGAGGCGTAAGGTAATAGGAACAAAGGCATACCTGATGAGAGAGACTGATTAGGATTGAATGGTACGGTCGGATCTGCAAAGTAGTATTAGGGTTCGTGTGAGGCGGAGTGAACTTCTCAGAGCTGCCTGAAGGTTGCTGCAGAGTAGTTCCTAGGTTTCTTTCTCCAGTCTCTGGTCTTTTCTGTTCAGCTAGTGTTTAGGTTTATTTCATTGACTACTCCGGTATTTATAGGCCAAATTTCGCAGCTTGTGGGCTTTGAATGAGAACAGCTCAGGCCCAAAACTTTTCTGATATTTCTGAAATGCGCGTCCTTCGCCTAGCGAAGGATCTGCTCGCCTAGCGAGCATGACAGTACTCTTCGCTAGGCGAAGCATCTGCTCGCCTAGCGAGCATGACAGCTCAGCAGCAGATTCTCGCTTCTTCAATTCTGGCAATTTGCACGATGAATAGGCCCCAATTAGACCTGTTGGTAGTACCTCAAGTCTTTTCCTTGTGTTGACCGATCATTTGAATAAAACCCATAAAGTGTCCTGGATGACGTCCGAGCTTCTTGGAGCTAATCCCGATTGACATGATGCAATGTGATATGAAATACTAAATGACCTAAAAAGTGAATGCATGAAATGAGGAGGGCAAATTTTGGGGTGTTACAGCTGCCCCTATTCAATCAACTGGAGACCTGGAAAGAAGATAGCAGTGGCTTTCGCACTTTAGAGGTATCAAGGGATTGAATACAATAAAAGCCCAAAAATTTGCACTGCAGTGAAGTGAAGTAACAATGCCTGTCAGAATCGGCAAAGAGGTGGTCTTGAAGGAAGAATCCGTCTGGTACGGTGAAAGTCTGTCTGAATACCGACAAGGGATGTTAAATTGGATACCAAAATAAATGGTAACACAGAAATAACCATGGCCTGAATGCCGCTCATCAGTCTGAATACTGGAAATGACTTCGATCTGAACATCGGGAGATATGAGATTATTAATATCGGTATGAACACTGAGAGGCTGGCCTGAATGCCACAAGTTGCGTCGACCTGAACGTCGGAAACTTCTTCGATCTGAACATCGGAAAATTGGCCTGAATGCCACAAGTTGCATCGACCTGAACGTCGGAAACTTCTTCGATCTGAACATCGGAAAACTGGCCTGAATGCCACAAGTTGCATCGACCTGAACGTCGGAAACTTCTTCGATCTGAACATCGGAAAATTGGCCTGAATGCCACAAGTTGCATCGACCTGAACGTCGGAACACTGGCCTGAATGCCACTTCGGTCTGGATACCGGAAACTGGCCTGAACGCCACTTCGATCTGAATATCAGAAAACTTCATGCCTGTCAGCATCGGCAGAAAGATAATAGAGGCGGCGCATGGGCCAATGACACTTGCTGGAGATAATCAAGGTGAGTCATGAACAATCTTCAGTCTGAGTACTGGAAGCAACTTCTAGCTTATCACTTGGGATACCGAGAATGTTTTATGCTTACATGCGTATGTTTGAATTTTTCAATGGCGTAATGCTCCATAAAAATGGGAATGCTACGCGATTTGGGAGAATGCAATGCAATATGATTCTACATGCAGGGATGCGAAATGCTGGGTAGAATGCCAAGCTGAGACAAGGGGATCTGCTGGGGAAATGATTACCATCCTCTGGGCTCTGGCCAGGCTGCTGGAGATACACACCACAATGAACTCTGTGGGGAGATGACTAGCCATACCGAGACTCTGATCGGGGAAAGAATGACATTGGAAGCCTGCTGCTGAGGAAAGCTACAATGATTCTGGCAACCACGATTTGCGAGAGATGACTCAGCAGGGGGAGTTAACACTGATACGGTACCGCGGTTCTGCTTCAAGGAAAGAAACCATGGATCTGGCATTGGGATTATCGATCTGGCATCGAACTCTAAGGAGCAGCCACTTCTGCTGGGAAGATACAGTCTGGCACTGTCAACTCCGCTGGGGAGTGTATGTCCTGAAACAAACGCTTGGGGAAGTACAGTGGTGAGAACCTGCTGGGGATTGAAGAATCCAACACTCTGATCAGCTCTGCAAAGATAAGACACCGGATTCGTCTGTTGGCGACTTCACTGGGGAAGATATTCACGATCATCTGCAGGGGATTTTAAGGGAATGCCCCGAGGGTATCTGTTCTGAATAGACGATCCAAAGCACTTAAAATTTACAGCAATTTTAAATGTTTATTAAGCATGTGCCTGTAAATCCCTTATGTGTCATGATGCAATGTTTATCAAAAATTCGGACGTCATTTTTGCAAACAAAACAGTAAAATGAAAATGAAAACAGAGATATACTGAATAACATGATTTTATTGACTGAATGGCCTATGAATAGGCATTTACATCAGGAAGCAATCCCTGGAAAGAGGTAATCGCACAAAAGATAAAAACAGAAATTAATCTAATGGCAATATGAAATGGATTTCTATTGGGTTCCAATTCTGCTATGACTTGCCCGTCTTCAAGATCCTCCAGATGATCAGCCTTCTGAGAAGGTGATTGGACTGTTTCCTACCCTTCGAAAATTTCCAGTCATCGACATGAGATGAGATTCAGAACTAACTCAGAACGCAGTCATTCGCTTAATCCCTAACTTTTGCCTGGATCGCCCTTTTCGGGTTTTCAATCCACCGGGATACCCATTTTTGCCTAAGTTGCCTTTTCAGGTTTTCAACTTACCGGGTGTACGATCTTTTCATTTTTAATCCCTAATTTTTGCCCGAACCTTTTCATTTTCTTGGTTCATCGGGATGCCCATTTTTTTTGCCTGGACTATTCTTTTTACTGTCCAGCGGGTCTATTTTATGCGAAGTATTTTTTAACTGCGTCTGAGTTTACAGGGGAAGTGAAGTTTTCACCATCCATAGTTGCAAGCATTAAGGCCCCACCATCAAAAATCTTGGTGACGATATACGGTCCATCATAGTTAGGAGTCCACTTGCCCCTGTGATCGGTCTGAGGAGGAAGGATCCTTTTCAAAACTAAATCTCCGACTTGGAAACAACGAGGACGCACTCTCTGATCAAAGGCTCTCTTCATCCGACTCTGATACAACTGCCCATGACAAATGGCTGCCATTCGCTTCTCTTCGATAAGACTCAACTCATTGAACCTTGTCCAAATCCATTCGGCTTCGTCTAACTTGACATCCAACAAGACTCTTAGAGAAGGAATCTCCACTTCAACAGGTAGGACTGCTTCCATACCATACACCAGGGAGTAAGGGGTTGCCCCGGTCGATGTACGTACTGAAGTACGGTACCCATGCAAGGCGAAGGGTAGCATCTCATGCCAATCTCTGTACGTAACGACCATCTTCTGCACAATCTTCTTTATGTTCTTATTTGCCGCCTCAACAGCGCCGTTCATCTTAGGGCGGTAAGGGGAAGAATTGTGATGCTGAATGTTGAAGTTCTGACACAACTCCTTCATCATTTTATTGTTGAGATTAGAACCATTATCAGTAATGATTCTTTCGGGAATCCCATAGCGACAAACGATTTCTTTCTTGATGAAATGGGCAACCACATGTCTGGTGACATTCGCAAATGACGCTGCTTCGACCCACTTGGTGAAATAGTCGATGGCAACAAGGATGAAGCGATGCCCATTAGAAGCAGTCGGCTCAATCTTTCCAATCATGTCAATGCCCCACATAGCAAACGGCCACGGCGAAGACATCACATTCAGAGGATTCGGCGGTACATGCACCTTATCAGCATAAATCTGGCATTTATGACACTTCCGAGCATATTTGAAGCAATCTGACTCCATGGTCATCCAATAATAACCCGCTCTCAACAATTTCTTAGCCATTGCATGTCCGCCGGCATGAGTACCGAAGGAACCTTCATGAACTTCCTGCATTAACATGTCTGCTTCGCGTCTATCCACGCATCTGAGCAAAACCATGTCGAAGTTCCTCTTATACAGCACATTGTCTTTGTTCAAGAAGAAACTGCCTGCCAATCTTCTCAAAGTCTTTCTGTCATTGTTGGATGCCCCTGCAGGGTACTCTTGGTTCTTCAGAAAGCACTTGATATCGTGATACCAGGGCTTGTTGTCGACTACCAGTTCAGCAGCAAACACATACGCGGCCCTGTCAAGGCGCATCACATCGATCCTGGGAGCATGGTTCCAACGAATTACCTTGATCATGGAGGATAGAGTAGCAAGTGCGTCTGCCATCTGGTTCTCATCACAAGGTATATGATACAATTTTACTGTTGTGAAGAAAGTCAACAGTCTTCTCGTGTAGTCTCTGTAGGGGACCAGAGTGGGCTGGAGAGTGTTCCAATCACCATTTACTTGATTGATCACTAGAGCTGAATCTCCGAAGATGTCCAGAGTCTTGATTCTCAAATCAATGGCTTGCTCAATACCCAAGATACAGGCTTCATACTCAGCTTCATTATTTGTGCACTCAAAAGTCAAACGAGCGGTGAAAGGTATGTGGGCACCTTTCGGAGTTGTAATGACAGCACCAATTCCACTTCCTCTAGCATTGACATCCCCATCAAACAACAAAGTCCACTTTTTGTTTGGATCAGGTCCCTCCTCAACAACTAGCTCTTCACAGTCTTTCATCTTGAGGAACATGATGTCTTCATCAGGGAATTCAAACTTCATCGGCTCATAATCATCAATCGGCTGCTCGGTAAGGTAGTCTGACAGAATACTACCTTTGATAGCTTTCTGTGACGTATACTGAATATCATACTCTGTTAAAATCATCTGCCAACGAGCGACCCTTCCGGTGAGAGCTGGCTTCTCAAAGATGTACTTCACTGGATCCATCTTAGAAATCAACAAGGTAGTATGGTTCAACATATACTGCCTCAGTCGGCGAGCAGCCCAGGCCAAAGCACAACAAGTTTTCTCAAGCTGTGAATATTTGATTTCACAGTCGGTAAACTTTTTGCTAAGGTAGTATATGGCATGCTCTTTTCGACCAGACTCGTCATGCTGTCCCAATACACACCCCATCGAGTTCTCAGTCACTGATAGGTACATTATCAGAGGGCTCCCAGGAACTGGAGGTATAAGGATCGGAGGTTTCTGTAGATACTCTTTTATCTTCTCGAAAGCCCTTTGACAATCTTCATTCCACCTGATAGCCTGATCTTTTCTCAGCAATTTGAAAATTGGCTCACACGTGGTTGTTAGGTGAGAGATGAACCTTGCGATGTAGTTCAACCTCCCTAAGAAACTACGGACTTGCTTCTCTGTTCTTGGCTCAGGCATTTCTTGTATCGCTTTTACCTTGTCAGGATCCACCTCAATCCCTTTTCCGCTAACAACAAAACCCAACAATTTTCCAGATCTCACCCCGAAAGTGCACTTGTTCGGATTAAGCCTCAGCTTGAATTTCCTTAGACGCTCAAACAGTTTCTGCAAATTCACCAAATGTTCTTCTTCTGTCTGAGATTTGGCAATCATATCATCCACATAAACCTCGATTTCATGATGAATCATATCATGGAACAGAGTTACCATAGCTCGCTGATATGTTGCTCCGACATTTTTCAGACCAAACGGCATCACCTTGTAGCAGAAGGTGCCCCATGGGGTTATGAAAGTTGTCTTTTCCATGTCCTCTGGTGCCATCTTGATTTGGTTATAGCCAAAAAAGTCATCCATGAAGGAGAATACCGAGAACTGAGCTGTATTATCCACCAAAACGTCGATGTGAGGTAATGGGAAATCATCTTTAGGGCTAGCTCTGTTCAGATCCCGGTAGTCGACACACATCCGTACCTTTCTATCCTTCTTAGGTACTGGGACGATGTTCGCAACCCATGGCGGATAATTGGTGACTGCTAGAAACCTTGCATCCAACTGCTTTTGCACTTCTTACTTTATCTTGACAGCCATCTCTGGTCTTGTTCTTCTGAGCTTTTGCTTGACCGGAGGACAACCTTCTTTGAGAGGCAAGCGGTGTACCACGATGTCTGTGTCCAGCCCAGGCATGTCCTGATAAGACCAGGCGAAGATGTCAACGTATTCTTGTAGCAATTCAATCAGCCCTTTCTTCACATCATCTCCCAAAGCAGCCCCTATCTTGATTTCTCTCTTGGCGTCCTCGGTGCCGAGATTAATCACTTCAACAGACTCTCGATGCGGTTGAATAACCCTTTCCTCTTGTTTTAATAACCTGGTAAGCTCTTCAGGGAGTTCACAGTCTTCATCATCCTCTTCTTCAGCTTGAAAGATTGG
Source organism: Lathyrus oleraceus (assembly GCF_024323335.1). Lineage (NCBI taxonomy): Eukaryota > Viridiplantae > Streptophyta > Magnoliopsida > Fabales > Fabaceae > Lathyrus > Lathyrus oleraceus. The sequence goes on from NC_066585.1 coordinate 339,144,514, forward strand.
ATTTTCAAAGTCGAAGCGAGCCGTAGCAGAAACGTTATCAATAGGATCCGGTGACGTGCATCTGCATGAGTGATGGTATGTGCTTATGAGTGTGAACCAGAAGTGAAAACTAAACAAAACATTGCCATTTTTTTATTTTGAAAAAGTGCAAAAATAGAAAGACAGTGAACGAAATGTTTGAATGCAAAAAGACGTCCTTTATTTATGATAAAAATGCAAGTGTCACATAGACGGGCCGTACAATGAGTCATTACGCCCTGGGCGGAACGTAAGACTTGGATATGCATGAATAAACAAAGAAAATTACTCTTCAAGCAGAGTGACTTGGATAATCTCTTCAGAAGACCAATTGTTGATGACTTCACCCGGGATCCTCGGACGCACCCAGTTGTCGATGTCACAATCGCTATCCCCATCTTCTTCGCTGACTGCAGAGACCTGACCATACTGAACGATGCCAGCACTGGAGAAAGTGATCGGCCCCTGAAGTGTTGTAGAAGTCAGAGCTGGCTGATATCCAATCCCGAATCTATCTTCTTTCACTGGTAATTCCAACAGACGCCCCCAACCGGGAGCAACACCTGAATCCACCACGGCCCGTGCCTGTTTAAAGGATGAGATAGAGGCACCTGCTTTAACCTCTTCCATCGGAGCTGCATCCTTGACTTGAACTGACTCAAAGGCCTGACACAGAGTCTCATGAATTTCACCTTCTACCTCTACATACTTGAATGTAAACAGGTTACTGACCAGGATGTCTTCCTCACCACAGACGGTGATAATTCGTCCGTTGACCGGAAACTTAATCTTCTGGTGTAGAGTTGAAGAGACTGCCCCAGCATTATGGATCCAAGGACGACCCAGCAGGCAACTGTAGGAAGGACTGATATCCATCACGTAGAAGACAGTGTTGAAGGTTTGTGATCCAATCAGAATTGGCAATTCTACCTCTCCAAACACCGATCTCTTAGAGCCATCGAAGGCTCTCACAATAAGATCTGAAGGTTTCAAGACCAAACCCTCTACTTCTAACTTCGACAGGGCTCTCTTGGGTAGCACATTGAGAGAGGAGCCTGTATCCACCAGAACATGTGATAGCACGGTGTCTCTGCATTCCATCGAGATGTGCAGAGCCTTGTTATGATTGCGTCCGGCTGGCGTCAAGTCAGAATCGGTGAAACCCAACCCGTTGCCGGCATGCACATTGGCAACGATCCCTTCTAGTTTGTTTACCGAGATCTCTTGAGGTACATAAGCAGCATTAAGAACCTTCAGAAGTGCCTCCCTGTGTGCCTCCGAGCACAATAGGAGTGAGAGAATGGATATCTTGGACGGATTCTGAATCAACTGATCGACTACCTTGTAATCGCTCTTCTTTATAATTCTCAGAAGCTCGTCCACATCCTTTGCAAAAGTGGGCTCAGAACCTCCCTGGGGTGCAGAGGTACCCCCATTCACGACTTGCTTGCCTTTGGCTTTCACCGCAGCATCAACATTATCAGCTTGGGTAACCGATGGTGAGAACAATCTACCACTCCTGGTGAATCGCCCGATTCCACCAACATTGTCCACTGCGGGACCTTCGACTTCAAGCTCAGGCTTCTGACCCTCTTCTACTTTCAGTGGCCGTTCCACCCTATGATCGTGGGTGTATACATTCCCCCCATAATGCCACGGCATGGCCCTTTCACTGGTGAAAGGTAAAGGACCAGGGGTTGTGATGGTCATAGTAGATTGTCGCACTGGTGGCACGGGTTGTGCTTCTGGCACACCGATCTGATTAGTTGGGTAGAAAATAGTGATAGTAGCAATATCACAGTCGTACTCGGAAATCTTATTCATTGAAATGCAAGCATCCGAAACATCGGGATCAAGTTTAATTACATCGGGATCATCCACATTAGAAAAAATAAATACATCATCATGGATTACAGAATCAGTAGGAACAACATCTGTGAATTCATCAGTAGCATCTTCAAACCCTTCTTTCTCAACCCCTTCCACAAACTCTTGGACAGACAAATCCTCAACCTGGAGTATACCTTTGTCGAGCAAGGCCTGGATACCCTGCTGTAGCTTCAAACAACCTCTACTCTGAGTGGCACAATCCAAACAACCCTTCCCACAACCGGGGAAAACATCGGCCTTCAGCAAGCATCCTTTGATATCCAACAATGGAGTCTTCAACTTCAACACATCCTTAATGGACTTGGCTTTTCCCTCTACCATATTAACGTTCGCACCACCATGCTGGGGCATGGGATTGTTAACGATATTCGGAGCCGGTGCAAGGTCGATGGCCTTTGAATCTATGAGGTCCTGAACTACGTGCTTAAAAGCTTTGCAGTTCTCAATATTATGGCCAGGTGCCCCGGAGTGGAAGCTACACCTAGCGTTGGCGTCGTAACCCACCGGAAGTCTACCAACAGGAGGAGCCAGAGTGCGCAGTTGCACAAGTTGTAGTTGTTGAAGACTAGAAAGCATCTGAGCGTACGATATTGGAAGGGTGTCGAAACGCCGGTCCATCATCCTTTGCTTCTGTTGATAAGCGGGTCTGTTACCCGGTTGCTGCTGCTGTTGATACTGAGCTGGTTGACGTTGTGATTATTGTTGTTGTAGTGGTGTTGCAGTTGGAATGGTCACAGCCGCAACATACGGTTGCTGATGATAATTCTGAAAGTTATTCCTCCGGTTATCCCTGTTCTGATAAGAAGATATGTCATTTGCATCCCCTTCTCTCCTCTTCTGTCCCTGAATGAACGACTTCTTCGCCCCTGATGAGGATCCACCTCCACTCTGGATCTTGTATGTCTTTAGGTAATTCTCCACCCTTTCTCCAGTAGAGACCACATCAGTAAAGTTGGAAGCATTGCAACCTACCAGACGCTCCAAGTAAGGTTCAGGCAGCGTATTCATGAACATGTTGGCCATTTCCTTTTCCAACATAGGAGGCTGAACACGGGAAGCTGTATCCCTCCAGCGTTGAGCGTATTCCCTGAAGCACTCATTGCTTTTAAGAGACAGATTCTGAAGTTGAGTTCTATCCGGAGCCATGTCTGCATTATACTGATACTGCTTCACGAAAGCCTCTGCCAAATCCCTCCAGCAACGGATGTGGGCTCTGTCCAGCCTCATATACCATTCCAAGGATGCCCCAGCCAGGCTGTCCTGGAAGAAGTACATAAGTAGCTTCTCGTCACCAGAGTATGCAACCATTTTACGGAAATAGGCCTGCACGTGAGTTTTGGGGCAAGAACTGCCATTGTATTTGTCAAATATCGGGACCTTGAATTTCGGTGGCACTCTCACACCTGGGACCAGCCCCAAGTCAGCAACATCTACTCCCAGAAGATTCTGTCCTTCCACTGCTTTCAACCTCTCTTCCAATCTTCTAAACATGGGGTCCAGGCCAAAGTCTTCCTGAAGCAAAGGGAACTGATCATCCTGACCATCCTGAATGGGTTGTTGATCTAGGTTGACATGCGGGATCGGGATAGGCCCTGATCCATTGGGACCATTAGCCTCTCCAGCTGGAGGATCAGCCAACGTCTCCGGTTGAGTAATAGGAGGATCCCTCTGCACCAACAATCTAAGCTCCTGCTGTCCTTGAGCCACCCCTTGAACCAAATCCATGAATTGATTCATGCGAATCTTCATCTCGGCGAGCTCTGCTTGTAGGCTTTCCATCGCTCTCTGTTGATTCCTTCGGGTACCGTATCGGTGAATGCCTGAGTCAGCTATCCTGCTGATGGGACACCAAACAAACTGAGAACACTGTGGCGGTACCTGTTATGCAAGACATGCGGATGACTATGCAAATGCAATGACATGTTTATCAATTCCAAAAGTATTCTACCCCCTTGATTCCAGTCTCACATTTGATAAACAGTGTAAGAAGAAAACCCCGACTAGAATCAAGAAGAAGATTTAAACCCCCTTGAAAAGGATAAACATGTGTTAAGTGATGTGAATGCAAATGATGTGATGATGTGAATGCAATGCAGTGGCATGTCAATCAGGATTGCTGTATCTACTTGAACATCTGTCAGGTTGCACTGTCTTGAGAGAAATCAAGAGCACACCAAACAAAGGTCATGGGATGGGTCATGTTATCCTTAATATCAACCACCCATTTTGGTGGATTATGGTTTACACCTTATCAACACCCGAGTTTCATTGATATTAAGGATGCCTGATCGAATCAACCATGAATCAAGGGTTTGTCGCAAGTCACGAGCATGGAGTTTAGGTTAAGAACCACCCAAAAGGAGTGTACTAAGGTTTAAACCTGCCAAACATGTTCTACAAAAGGTTCCCATAGTCATAATCCCATCTTTCGAATATTATCAGAGGAACGACTACTCGTATTCCAACAATATTCTCAAGAGAGACTCTTATGAGTGTAGTATCGCGTAACAGTCGTATCAAATCTTACACTTGAACGACTTTCGCACTACGTCCTACAAATAGGCCAAGATGGGTTTGGTAAACTAAGGTCCTTGGCTTCTTAGGTCTATATTGGAACAAGTAATGTCTAACCACAACTTACTTATGTGACATTATTGATCTCAACATGACCTCCACCAAGTGAATGGGCTTGCAAGTCAACTCGCTAAGGAATAACTCCATACAAGTTGACAGGACTATGTCATTCTCCTATCTTAAGTGCACTCGAGTTCGGGTATAGAACTCATCTCACAAAGATCACCAAGCAGCCATAGCCAGCCAATAGATACAACAATGATATGTACATCATGCAATAAGGTAAAGCAGGTAAATAAATAACTGTACAAAAGCATGAACACCCAATAAACAAACAAACTACAAAAGCTAGGAGGGACTCGCTTAGGGAAGGTGGACCAGCAAGAGGTCAACTTCTTAGGGTCCCCAGTGGAGTCGCCAGCTGTCGCAACCTGAAAAATACAGTGCGCAAAAAAAACAACCGGCGAAAGAAAAATGACAGAAGAGTCGCCACCGTGCGTTATTTATCCCAAAGGAGGGAAAGGAAACGCTCGAAGTAAACCTGAAAAAGGAAAGGACAAGACGGGGTCTCGCAACCAAATCTTGGGTTCGGGAGTCGGTTATGCGAAGGGAAGGTATTAGCACCCCTACGCATCCATAGTACTCTACGGGATCCACTTTTGCGGTTTTGATCTAAAGGGTGTGGGTTTACCTGATGTGTTTATTTACTAAAAAGGTTAAGAGAAATGACTCGCGCGGATGTCGCATCCACTGCATACGTATCTCATCTGAATATGAGAATCAGAGTCTTCGTAGCTTGGCTGACCTATGGGTTGGGGGTAATTGTGCTCGCTAAGACATCGCGTCTTATGCCTACGTATCTCATCTGGAATGAGAATCAGAGCAAGCCGTAGTTCGGCTAATTACGGGGTTATGGATTGGGTTTTGGACGAACAACGTCACTACGCAATCTACCGGATGCTCGACCTTTGGAGACTTACTCGCCTGTAGTAGAAGGAGTAAACGTATGTTATGGTTTTAGGGTTTGGGATGCTCGAGGGAAAACAGGCAGTCCTTGACGAAGGAACCGCGCTACATGTGGGGATACGAATACAAAACACAAAACATGTATCTCAAAGTAAAATGCCGCCAAGGGGCTCAAACATTGCCTCCTATCGAGGTCTTCCAGCTAAGAAAGCGATAAAGTACGAGAAAGGAAAAAAAATTACCACACGGATAAAGATCCGAAGCTATAGCAGTTAAAGGAGCAAGAAGCCCTGAAATCTCTCCAGCTAGACCGTCAAAGGAAATCAGTCAACACGAATAATCAGAATAAAACTTCAGGGGGTATCCCACAAATAAAGTGGGAAACCACGCGAGTGTCTCTGCAAAAGCCATATGAGCCCTCACAAAACTCGACAAAGGGTTAGAGCAGCAGGATGAAATCAAGAGAAAACAATGCAATGGAAACACAAGACAGGTTAGAATAAAGAGAACAAAAAAAACGAATACTGTCACGTTCGCGACTGCTTCGCCTAGCGAAGGCTTAGCGAAGCTTCGCTACAGGCTCGCCTAGCGAAGCGGCTAGCGAAGGCCTGCGGGTTTTGGATTCCTCCTTGATAACAGTTCGATCTCTATGATCCGAAACCCTGTGGTATCCAACTCATAAACGAAAATGATTAAAACATTCAAGGTATTGTTACACATATTCATACACAAATATAAACCCATGGGCAAAACCAGATGTTACCTCATACATTCATAATATTCAAATTCGAGGCGTAAGGTAATAGGAACAAAGGCATACCTGATGAGAGAGACTGATTAGGATTGAATGGTACGGTCGGATCTGCAAAGTAGTATTAGGGTTCGTGTGAGGTGGAGTGAACTTCTCAGAGCTGCCTGAAGGTTGCTGCAGAGTAGTTCCTAGGTTTCTTTCTCCAGTCTCTGGTCTTTTCTGTTCAGCCAGTGTTTAGGTTTATTTCATTGACTACTCCGGTATTTATAGGCCAAATTTCGCAGCTTGTGGGCTTTGAATGAGAACAGCTCAGGCCCAAAACTTTTCTGATATTTCTGAAATGCGCGTCCTTCGCCTAGCGAAGGATCTGCTCGCCTAGCGAGCATGACAGTACTCTTCGCTAGGCGAAGCATCTGCTCGCCTAGCGAGCATGACAGCTCAGCAGCAGATTCTCGTTTCTTCAATTCTGGCAATTTGCACGGTGAATAGGCCCCAATTAGACCTGTTGGTAGTACCTCAAGTCTTTTCCTTGTGTTGACCGATCATTTGAATAAAACCCATAAAGTGTCCTGGATGACGTCCGAGCTTCTTGGAGCTAATCCCGATTGACATGATGCAATGTGATATGAAATACTAAATGACCTAAAAAGTGAATGCATGAAATGAGGAGGGCAAATTTTGGGGTGTTACAGCAACGTCGGAAATAACACCAAAACACCACTCTGATGGCGACATATCAGAGGGTACACCTTCAAAACAAGAAGGTAACATGTGCATTTCTTCCTCAGAAGACACCCATAACGACTTCTGTTGGCCTCAGCCAAAGTCTAAGGTGACACATAATCAGAAGACAATCCTGAGGACCTCATCCCGGATATAATCTTCAACTCCAATCTCCGTTTGAACCCCATTCTCCAGAAAATGCCGCAACACTTCCTTTTTTCCATTTGAAATGTATCTTCGCGCTGATCGCGTAACATTCTCTGATCTTTATTTCCATCTCCGCTCGATGGAAAATTTTCCTCCAATATCGCACTATTGGGAAACATTGTTGCTCCAACGTCATGATGCCGAACTCCTCAGAGTAACATCTTCCAACTTCTATCTCGCACGATAGAAATCCTTCCTCCAATATCGCACTACTGGGGAATACGGTTGACCCAACACCACGATGCTAAACTCCTCGGAGTAACATCTTCACCTTCCGGCGAAACTAATTCTCAGGCGGTAACCACGGCTTGAGTAATCGATGCTTGCAATGCTGATGTTGATCTTCCAACTAGCGAAACCACTTCTCAAACGGCAACCACGGCTTGAGTAGCATCTTCACCAACTGGAGAAACCAAATCTCAAACGGTAACCACGGCTTGAGACTAGCTTATACTTGCAATGATGATGCATGATTTTTTTTTCAGCGTAATGCTTCATAACTATGGAAATGCTACGCAATTAGGTATGCAATATGATATGCTTATCTACATGATGAATGCATAAACAGTATCCCCCTCAAGGGACTCTTCTGGGGAGCTCGAGGCACTCTCCTGAGGAACTTGACAACACTCCAATCTCCACCCTGCTGGGGAATAACACCGCTGCTAGGGAAAGGACAACCCTCAACAGGGATGAACTCCACCGAACCCGATCCGTTTGGGGACTTCGCTGGGGAAGAAACCACCAACGCACTCTACGGGGAAAACAGCAATCTCGACCGGCTGGGGGACTAACAAGCTCCGCCGTGCTAGGGGAAACAGCTACCAACAGACACCTCTACTGGGGAAATAGCAACCTTCAGGCTTGGCTGCTAAGGAAACACCGATCTTGAACCCGCTGGGGAGATAACCATCCCGACCCTGCTAGGGAAGACACAGACCTTGAATCTGCTGGGGAGATAACAATCCCGACTCTGCTTGGGGATAACAAGGAAAGTCTGGCACAGAACACCCGTCGACTCGTCGAACCCTGGTATTCAATCATCTAAATCCAGTGTCAGCTTTCCACTCTTGAGAGCTCCCAGACTCATCTGGACTTTTCTGATTCATCACCTTGTAGTCCCGACTTCTCCGTACTCGACGAATATCGAACACCTTAGATTAATACAAACTTTCCAGTCCTCAGACTTTGAAGAGTCTTCTTGATTAATCCTCCAGGATCGTCGTACGTCTCTCGCCGTCTTTTCACCATTCTTCAATCCCTTGTCCCTGATTGGACTCCACGGGGATCCTTTTGTCAAAAAGGCTTCACAACACAACCTGCAAGTGAGTGAAAATACCTAACAGCGCCTGTAAAAGAGATCGTTAGATAAAAACGTGCCCCAGGCGTGCCAAGATTTCAACACCTGAGTCACTCAACCTTCCAAATAAGATTTCAAGTTCACAATCCTATAAGCATGCATTGGAAAGGATCTCCATATCTCAAAATGCAAAGATTCTTATCAAAATAAACGGATGTTTTTGCAATCAAAGCGGTAATGAAAACAAAAATAAAATTATTTGACTGAATATGCATTTTATTGATTGAAAAAAAGGTGGCTCATGAATGAGCAATACAAAGGAAGCAATCCCTGAAAAGAGGTAATTGCGCACAAAAGGAAAAATCTATCCTAATGGCAATGAGAAACCGTGATCTCATCGAGTTCCAACTCGGTTACACCCCATATGTCCTCAAGACTCTCCGTGCTTTCTGCCTTCTGAACAAGACGCTTCCGATTGATCCCTACCAGGGATTATCCATGTCATATCCAAAGTGTAAACGATCATGCTGGACGCAGTTGTTCGTTTCAATCCCTCTTTTGCCTGGACAACCCTTTCGGGTTTTCAGTCCACCGGGATACCCTTTTTTGCCTAAGCCGCCTTTTCAGGTTTTCGACTTGCCGGGTGTGCAGTTTTTTTCTTTTTATCCCTAATTTTTGCCCGAACCTTTTTTCTTTTTTCCATCGGTTCTCCGGGATGCCCTTCTTTGCCTGGACTATTTTATTCTTTTTGTCCAGCGGGTCTCTTTATACGGAGTATTTTTTAACTGCGTCCGCATTCACAGGGGATGGAAAATCCTCGCCATCCATGGTCGTCAACAACAAGGCTCCGCCAGAGAAAACCTTCTTAACCACGAATGGACCTTCATAATTGGGTGTCCACTTGCCCCTACGATCGTTTTGAGGAGGAAGGATCCTTTTCAACACCATATCTCCCACACGATATACCCGAGGTCGTACCTTTCGGTCAAAAGCACGCTTCATCCGCTGCTGGTACAACTGCCCATGACAAATGGCCGCCAGTCTCTTTTTCTCAATTAGGCTCAACTCTTCGTACCGAGTCCCTACCCACTCCGTCTCTTTCAATTTCAAGTCCATCAGGACTCTTAACGACGGAGTCTGGACCTCGACTGGTAGCACGGCTTCCGTCCTATACACGGCGAGAAAGGCTTTGCCCCAGTAGACGCACCGAGGTTCGATACCCAGGATACAAGCTTCGTCCTTGCCACATTGTTGGTGCACTCAAATGTTAGCCGGGCAACAAAAGGAACGTGGGCTCCCCTTTGGCGTAACCAAAGCAACACCAACCATGCTTCCATTCACGTTAACGACCCCATCAAACATCAGAATTCGTTCGGATTCAGGGTCAGGCCCCTCCTCCGGGATCGGTTCCTCACAATCTTTTGATTTGAGAACCTCGATGTCCTCATCAGGGAACTCAAACATCATCGGTTGATAATCCTCAATGGGTTGCTGGGCGAGGTAATCAGACAATACACTCCCCTTTATTGCTTTCTGAGAGGTGTACTGAATATCATATTCAATCAAAAATCATTTGTCATCTCGCAACCCGTCCGGTCAATGCTGGCTTCTCAAATATGTACTTGATCAGATCCATCTTAGAAATCCATAAAGTGGTATGAACCAGCATATACTGTCTCAGTCGGCGAGCAGCCTATGCCAAAGTACATCAAGTTTTCTCGAGCAGTGAATGTATTGTTTCACAGTCGGTAAACTTTTTGCTAAGGTAAATTGCATGCTCTTTTCGACCAAACACGTCATGCTGACCCAGTACACCTCATAGACCCCTCGAGGACTGTCAAGTACAGAATTAACAGTCGTCTCTCCATGGGAGGCATCAGAATCGGAGATTCCTGCAAATATTCTTTTATTTTTCAATGCCCCTTGGCAATTATTATTTCACCCGACCGTTTGATCTCTTTTTTCTTCAGCTTGAATATAGGTTCACACGTGGCTGTTAGATGAGATGTGAACCATGAAATATGGTTCAATCTACCTAAGAAACCACGAACCTCTTTTTCTGTTCTCGGTTCAGGCATCTCTTGTATTGCTTCCCCCATTTTTTTTCTTTTTTTTTTAGCAGGATCAACCTCGATTCCTCTTTTCTTTCACAATAAGCCTCAGCAACTAATCGGACCACACTCCGAAAGTGCACTTACCCGGATTCAACCTCAGTTTGAATTGTCTCAACTAATCAAACAGCTTGGCCAAGTCTACCGAATGCCCCTCTTCTGTTTGGGACTTTGCTATCATGTCATCAACATAGCATTCAATCATATCATGAAACAAAGTCACCATAGCCCTCTGATACGTGGCACCGGCGTTCTTGAGACTGAATGGCATCACCTCCGCTCTTGACACTCGCCTCCAAGGCGGCCCCAACCTTTACTTTTTGACCTCCTCGGTACCCAGGTTAACAAGCTCAACTCGCTCCTCGTGCGGTTGAATCACCTTCTCCTCCTATTTCAACAACCTGGCTAATTCCTCCGGCAGTTCACAATCTTCTTCGCCTTCTTCTTTGGCATGATAGATCGGATTGTCGAAGTCATATGAGGGTGTAACAGAATTGTTATCAACGACATCCGGAGAATACAACAGTCGGAACGAAGCCAATCAAAAGGAAGGAAAAATGGAAATAAACATTGCCATTTTTATTTTTGTTTTGATTAAACTGCAAAAATAAATGAAAAACAGGGAACACCGCTGTTAACGCAAAAACATCCATTCATTAATGATGCAAAATGTTGAAAAATGAAACACATGAGGTGGCACTTACAATGGACCATTACGTTTCGGGAAAAACGTATGGCTTTCATGCAAACAGAATTGAAAAACAGAAATATTACTCTTCACGATGAGTGACAATGATGATCTTCGAGGCCTTCCAGTTCCCTGGTACGCACGATTTTATCCACGAGTCAAGTTTGCAGTCACTGTCAATCTCTTCACCCTTCGCACAGGCGTCATCTGGATCTAGCATTCCAGCACTGGTGAACGTGAACGGTTGACGACGTCCTCTGTTCTGTCCCGATGATCCTTGACCCGATTGATAACCAACCCCGAACCTATCTGCTTTCACCGCAATGTCTACCATTCTTCCCCAGCCTTGGGCTTTTCCATTCTTCACCACTTCCATGGCCTGTTCATAAGAAGAAATGGACGGTTTCTTCTCTTTCTCAGCAAAAATGGCATTCTCTACCTTGACGGTTTCGAACACCTGACTCGGTGTTTCAAATATTTCACCGTCCATTTCAACATATTTGAACGATGACAATTGGTTGACAAAGATATATTCTTCCCCCCAATCAACTTTCTCAAATCGGAGACATCCCCTATCCATCATTCTCTGAATCGTCTCCCTCAACATCACACATCCATTCACAGTGACAGTGCAAGCAGTACAACAATTATCACAGCCATGGAAAACTCCACTCTTCATCAAAAGTCTCTTGACCACAGACATTGGAGTCCTCAGCTGATCCACGTTTGTCACCTCTATTTTTCTCTTATCTTCTGTCATCACGTTTACCCCCATAGGACCATGCATCGGCACGGGGTTAGCATTAACATTCGGCGTCGGTACAAAATTGATGGCTTTAGAGTCTACCAGATCCTGAACAACATGTTTGAAGGCTTTACAATCCTCAATGTGATGTCCGGGTGCACCAGAATGGAACTCGCACCTGACATTCTCATCGTAATTTACAAGCCTCTGATCCGGTCTCATTGGAACCAATGTCCTTGGCTGAACCAACCCAAGATCCAACAACTTCTTAAACAGAAAAGCATAAGTTACGGGCGGCTTATTAAAATGACGATCTGTCATCCTTCTTCTCACTTGGAACCCAGCTTTCTGTGTTCTCTATTGAGGTGACTGCCGTTGCTGTAGTCACTACGCCAAATAAGGGAAAAGAGGGCGCTTATTTTGGCCTATAACAGCGCTTTTAAGCGCCCTCTAAAGTGGCGCTGGCATAGGTAAAGACAGCGCTTTGTTTTCCTGGAGAAAGCGCTGTCTAAAGTGGCCACATTATAGTGCGCTTTCAGAAAAAAGCGCCCTCTGGAGTGGTCCATAAAGGGACACCTTAGAGGGCGCTTTCTGGAAAAAGCGCCCTCTAAAGTTGTCAATGTAAAGTGTTTAGAGGGCGCTTTCAGGAAAAAGCGCCCTCTAAAGTTGTCAATGTAAAGTGTTTAGAGGGCGCTTTCAGGAAAAAGCGCCCTCTAAAGTTGTCAATGTAAAGTGTTTAGAGGGCGCTTTCTGGACAAAGCGCCCTCTAAAGTGTTAGTTATTTTAAAAAAATTTGTTTGAAAAACAGTGGATATTTAATTGGTAACCTGTTCGCATGCTGCAAAAGTGTAAAATTCATATTGATTTCATCCTTTAATCCAATGTTATACACCATTAATCCATTGATATATACAACATGAATCCATTTATATACAACATTAATCCTCCATATATACAACATTAATATATGATTCTTTGATCAACAATATACAACAACATATTCATGATTTAGTAAAAGTACAACAACAATATACAACATATATACAACAACAGCATACAACAACAACATTCCATACATATATGTACAACAATATACAACCTAGCTATATGATTCTTTGATCAACAATGAATTGACACAATTCATCCTTCATTTCATCCAAATGAGCTCTTGAGTAAGATTTGTATTCCTCAAAGTACTACAATTAAGAGAATAAAACATATTCATGATTTAGTAACAAATTAGATGAAATATCCGATAATATTAAAATAAACCCTAAGTTATTATTCCATACCATTTTTGGGATGTCTATACGATTCAACGCAATGATATCTCTCATAAATCTCAATACAAAAAATCCGCAATCGACCGAATTATTTTGCTGAGGACACTACACAGAAAAACAAACAATATATATATAGTTAATTTCTTACAAACACTATTATAAGAAAAAAAACAAACACTATTATAAGCAAAAATAAGATACTTAATATATACCTGAACTCTGACCCAGGTAATGTCCTTCCTATTACGATAATTCTTTTTCGATCTAAATTTTATTATTGCCCTAACAAAATAAAAACGTATATTGAGATCAATCTGACAGACATAATTAAATATACAAATACACACGAATATTTAGGGGAATTTCACTTACGCGTCAACCGTCTTCTTCATACTCGGATATTTACTCCAATCACCCGATAACGAATCGAGATAATACACTATTAGTCTCGAAAGATCCATAGCAACCAACACCCAGTGACCACTGTAAAATAAAACAAAAATTTAGATGAATGAAAATTTTCTACGTAAAAGATATACATAGATTAGAATGAAATTATTAGAAAGAAAATCTAACCCGTTGCCAGAATTAAATGGTAAAAAATACAAACTGGGTGTAGTATTATCGCCGGCCGCCATGAATCTATCGACTAGATCATTCTTTACGGATGTTGGATTTTTCGTTATTAACGTTGCGTTGATACGGGAAGCAGCAATAAAATTGAAACGGTTACACAATTCAGTTCCCCGCATCAATGTTACATACATATACCTTAAATAGAAACATAATAAACATTAGACTACTCATTGAAATGTGTAAATAAATTGTTCAACTAAGTAAATTATAGATTGATCGGAGTACCATATGTATGTATGAATGACAGCGATGCCCAATTCGTCGTGTTCAAAAAGTTGTTGCATGTCCTCCTTTGCAATTATTTCGAAATGAGCAGCTCCGAAAACACCTTCATCAAAATCTATACTACGAATGGCCCCGTGCATAATATCGGACTCATCCACCATTTTCTCAAGACGCATCATAATTTGAGATTTTGTCCCGGACGTCGTTGGAATATCCTTAGCAGCGCTTTTCAACTTTCGACCGGGAACCTAAAAATTCATATAAAATAAATCATGACTTTTTGTGATGCAACAGAATCGTTGCGTATATAATTCAATGGGTATATATATTTGTACCTCTTTTTGAGATGCAACCGACTCGATGCGTCTTGAAATCCCTTTACCAACTTTATGTGTGGGTCTTGTAGGAGTCTAACATTACCATGTAATAAGGATTGATTAAATATCATAATTGTAGCTGAATTGAAATGTGAATACTAAATATTCATAATCATTTAGAACATATATACCTCGGCATCAGGGAAAATTAGATCTGACGGTCAACCAACAAAGGATCCGACTGCATCTCGCATCAACGTTGTCTCTGAAACAACGTCAGGTAATGGTAGAAGGGCGTTCGTATCTAATACAAGGTCAACCGAAACTTTCATATATCCCACCGGGAGGGGATTATGGTGAAGTAATTCATCCGAAGTATTGTGCACTTTTCCCTTGCCAACTATGCGATAAGTTGGTGACGATAGATACAGCTGACAAGGTGAAATGCCCTAAACCAATAATAAATGTTATTGTTAACGTGTATATGTGTCAAGTAAAAAAGTGCTATTTTAATTTCATAATAACATATATAATTACCTCGGGAAATTTCGGTTGACAATTGATACTAGCTCGGTCACTAGTATCTTTTGCCTCGGAAGCGCACCTTTCCTCTCTATACCTTGCATTCTCGTTTTGCAGTTGGAGTACTTGTGCCCTTAACTCCGCCAAGGTCTCCATCACCTCTTTGTTGGTAGGATTTTTTGTTTTTGGTTTTTTATAAAATGACGACGGAGTCACACCAAAACCCTTACCCCTCACACGACCGGAATACTCAGGAACATTTAGTATTCGACTAAGTACGCTCCTGCAATCCTGGACCTCGGTTGAAGGTAAGGTTTGGGATAAAGTCTCCTGAAATATTATTAGAGGAGATTAAAAATGAATTATATGTCTAACAAAATTTTCGATATAATTAAAGAAATAATGTTACATATACTTACACATTCGTCATAAACATTTTGGACCGCTTCAACGACAGCCCCATCCTTCCCAACCCGAGCAGCCTTCCATAATACGTGCTCCGGAAGAGATGTTGCGTCACTTTTCTCCTCGGCTAGCTACACATTGAATTAGATTATAAGATCATCAATTATAACATATTGTGACAATGTATAAGCTCATAGCATTTGAATATACTCACAATTCTTTGTTGTAACCGTGCATATCCCGTACGCCCTTTTTTGTACGGATACGCGGGTTTTGATGCCCTTTTCCGATTTTTGTCGTTTACTTCCTGGATAAAAAAGTTTAAGGCATATTAGAACCAAGTAACTTAACAATTGTATAATACCATAATTAATAGACATTACATGGAATTTTTCGTTTCTTCGTTTGGCGACAAAGTTATCCCATTCATCGGCTGAAATAATCTCGGCATACTTCATTGGCCGTTCTGCTTCAACAAATTTTCCTTCCTCATCCTTGAGAAATTTGTTGGACAAAAATGATCGAAATCCTCGGAGTCTTTTTCCGGCCAATTGAATACAATATTTTTGCCGGCTTTCATCGATGTGAAAGGATCTCTAAAAAACATACACATGGAGTGTGTTATTATAAAGTAATATTATAACAATATATGGTCAACAAATAGTCAACAAAAAAAACATATAACAATATATGGTAAGTACCTGTATCTCCGACCATATTTTTTCTTTGCCAACCTTCAAGTCCGGACTTCTCCAATTATCACATGTAATCGGAATATGTTGTCGAACAAGGAAACCAATGTAACTTGCCAACATTGAACCGTTAGGCTCAATTAGTTGGTCTTCAGCACTCCAATGTACTTCAAATTTTACACCCTTGTCTCTTGCATGAATGATTGACCTCATAACAGTCAATCCTCGTTTGATTTCTTTTTCAACATTGTTACGTGATCCATTCGCGTCATGGGTATCGTCTTGGTTAGCCATTTTATCTGTAATATAGAAATGATTCAATAAGACCCAAGTAAGACAATGATTCAATACGTGAACACATTCATATACCTTCCATTTCTCTCATGTTACAACAATCTAAACTCTTTTTTTTTATCATTATTGAATACAAACTCACACACACCTACTGCATGCAAAAGACCAATGCAAACTTATGGTGTTTGGAACATGAACAAACTTGCATCCATAATCATCAAACTTCCAAGCACAAGCTCAAACACACTTCAAATGATATCAGTTTTCAATCAGAAATAAAAAACTCAGTTTGCCCTAAACAACATTAATCAACATAATGCACAAAATGTAAAACTAAGTTTAGAAAATGCCCTAATCAAACACATGAAGAAAGTGAACGGTAACGATGGAGAAGAGAAATACCTTCAAGGTGACGGTAACGATGGAGAAGAAAGTGAACAGTGACGGTGGACGCAGATAACTCAGTGAACGTGAACGCAGCAGCAGAAAAAGGCGACGGCGACGATGACGGTGAGGGAGGGAGAACGAACGGAGGACGAGAGTAATCGCAGTAGAGAGTAATCGCAGTAGAGAGAAAACCCAGTTACGTAAACGAAATAGCTTATAGAGAGGGAAAATAAAGAGACATGCAGTATATGTTATAATTTTAATGTTTACTAAAGGGGACCTTAGAGGGCACTTTTGTAAAAAAAGCGCCCTCTAAAGGGGGCCTAAGAGGGCGCTTCTGAAAGCGCTCTCTAAGGCTTTCCAAAAGCGCCTTCTAAACTGGAAATGTACATGGACTTAGAGAGTGCTTTTTTAAAAGCGCCCTCTAAGGGTAACCTTAGAGGGCGCTTTCACTAAAGCGCCCTCTATTGTTGTCCCTCCATTTCCTCATTATTTTTTTTTGGCTTCACTTTAGAGGGCGCTTTGTTACAAAAGCGCCCTCTAAAGGGGGCCTAAGAGGGCGCTTCTAAAAGCGCTCTCTAAGGCTTTCCAAAAGCGCCTTATAAACTGGAAATGTACATGTACATAGAGAGCGCTTTTTAAAAAGCGCCCTCTAAGGTTACCCTTAGAGGGCGCTTTCAATAAAGCGTCCTCTATTGGTGTCCCTCCATTTCCTCATTATTTTTTCGCTTCACTTTAGAGTGCGCTTTGTTACAAAAGCGCCCTCTAAAGTGCGCTGTCTATTCCAATAGTATGCTCCTTATTTTTTCTCTTCACTTTAGAGTGCGCTTTTGTAATAAAGCGCCCTCTAAGGGGCGCTGTCTATTCCAGTTTTTGGCGTAGTGAGTACAGATGAATTACCAGCAGGAATAGTCACTGCAGCAGCATACGGGTGGTAACGATCCCTACCCCTTTTGGCATGCACATCACCTGATTCAACCTCCTTCTCGTGCTGACCATCGCCAAAGGATTTCCTTGCTTCAGACGATGGAGCGTTTCCCTGTACCTTCCCCATTCTCAGCCAACTTTCAATTCTCTCCAACCTCTCGGCGATTGCTTTCTGCCCCAAGGCGAGCCCTCGCACAACATTGAACAACTCCCTCATCATCTCTTTCAATTCGAGAATGTCGGCGTTGGGTGGATTCATCATTCCTGTGTCAATCAAACATGTTAGAAACTGACACCTGCAAAACAGAAGACAGGTTATTATGACTCACGCATGAATGCAATGTCTACCCATATGAGGAACATTCTGTCTTTCGATCCTGGTTTCATCGAGACAGAGAATAATTCGACAACCACATTCTGACATCAATCATCTGGTTTCACCATACAGAGCAGAGAGTTATGATTTAGCAAAGATATCACCCGACCATGTGTGTGCTATGTGAGTGCAGACAGGAAAGCAAATAAAGCTTGAAGATCAATCACTGAATGATAACAACCACTGTATATCAAAAGTGCACTACACGTGCAAGAGTCATACATCAGGCTAATACAAATCAAAGTACAATTCTCCAGAATCAGAAAGAAAATACAAGCAAGTGAATTCCGTCAACAGGCCTGACGGTAATCCAACACATGATAACAAAAGTCTACACTGAAGAAGGTCCCACAGACGGCTCTGCATCATCAACCATCTTGGTAAACTTCACAGCAAACCTGAGCTCAGTATTCTCCTGCTGCAGTCTTCCTACCTCCTTCTGGTGAATCTTCATCTGTCGGAAGTAATGATCCCTCTCAGCTAGATAATGATCTCTCTCAGCCATAATCTTCGCTTTCTCCGCTTCCCATTTTGTGGCAAGGACTTTGGCTCTAGCTTCCCTCTGAGTCTTCACGAGGATTTGTCTTCTCTTCTCATCCTCAATGACCTTCGAAGCTCTAGCCAACTTCTCCTTGGTGATGTCATGCTCCTTCGCAGATGACTCCAAAGCTTGGCTAATCTTGCGGTAATAAGCGGTGTCTATCTCAAAGCGCTTCACCTCAATGGCATGTCTCTTATCCTGATCTTCTATTTTCCCTTTGATTTCCTGATTAGCCATTTGGATTCTAGCAACACTCATCTCCAACTCAGTCTTCTCTGCTCGCAACTGATCTTTGGCCTTCTTCATCTCAAGGAACTCCTCCATGCTGACAGAAGAACATGGCCCCTCAATCAATGGACACCAAGGATCACCCCCAGGAAATGGTAGATGCGTGAGCTCAATCCTCTTTCTGAGCCAATCATCAAATGGAGGAAGAGACCTACTATTAACCTTGCCAAAAGGAATCTTGCCCTTTCTCTGAATGTTACGCCATGCTCCAGACACTTGCCTCAACTGTGACAGATTGCCCTCAGCCGGGAAGTAGAAAGACTCCTGAATCTCTCGCTCGAAAGGAGGAACCTCCATGGCAAACCCCATTTGTCTTCTAAGAAGTGTCGGATTGTAATTAATGCAACCCTGAACTCCTATGAGAGGCACATTAGGAAAGCTCCCACAACTGTAAATGAAGTCTCGTCCAGCCACACCATTGTGAGTCCAAGCTATGTCCTTGGCTCGCAAACCCATCAGCTTGGTCGCCCAGTTAACCGTATGGTCAAGAGAAACAAAAGCAAAGGCACCTTTGGAAGGCAAATACCCCATGAACCACTTGTATAGCAACTGAGCACAACATCTGATCAATCCCCCACGCCGCTTCTCGTTCCGATTATGGACCGAGTAATAGACATCCCCAACCAGAGTAGGAATAGGGTTCCTCTGCATAAACAACCTGATGGCATTAATGTCCACAAAGTTCTTCTGGTTAGGGAACAGGATGATCCCATAGATGCTCACAGCAATCAAAGCACAAGCGGCCCTCCAATTACCCACAACAGCATGCTCCTTGGCTTGAGCCTCCAAGAAACTCAGATGAAAACCGGACAACTTTCCTTTCTCCCTCAAACCCCCCTTAGTCACTTCTGGGCTCAAATAAAGAGCACGAGAAATCTCAGCAACATCAGGTTCTTCCTTAGTGACATAGAATGGAATCTGATCCCTGATCTGAATACCCAGGATGCTGGCATAGTCCTCCATCAAAGGCCCCAACAAGTAATCCGGGAAGACAACGCATCTCAAACCAGGATCATAAAACTGGAGAAAAGTATGGATGGCACTCCGATCCCTGTCTGTGAGCCTGAAAACCATCTTCAGAATACCCCCATAAGTCTCACGGAACATCCCCACATAGTCAGGCGTAATCAATGCCATCATCTCTTTCAGCACACTGATCTCAGGATCAAAGAAACTGTAGACAACATCATTTTTTAAGTCGGTCCTCATATCTGAAACAGAGAAGTCTCTCAACCAAGATCTCAATCAAGAATGTCCCCTGCATATGGATAAACATGAGTTAGATGCGAATAAATGCAAAATGAGAATGATGATGATGTATGAATGCAATGCACTGTGCCATCCTCCAAGTCATCTGAACAACCACTATACTGGATTCCGGTTTCTGAATTGATCTCAACCATCTGAGGTACTAAGCAACCATAAATCCAACTCGGGAGTTCCGAAATAAACAGAACCGGAGAATACATCACCATTATCACCAGAAAGTCCTCTGAACAGATAACCACCAGATCCTCTGAACCAGCCCAGGGAATCCTGAAATAAACGGATCCCCACTGATAAATACCGCAGACAGCATTCCGGCGTCTCAGAAATAAATATCCATAAATCCGACTTATAAATAGGACTCCGATCAATAACTGAACCATTAGTCACCATCAGGAAGTCACCATCAGAACATGCATCCGTAGGAATCAACCCTCCCCTCACAGGTGAATTCTATAAGGTCATCCTAAGGCGGATAATGGTCTCGACAATCGGACAAGATACTCAACGGGTTTTCCCTTTCGGGTGTGCCGCTGCAGCTCTCATAAGATCGTCTAAACCAAAGATCCGGGAAAGAACGGTCACCGAAGTCAACAGCTCTAAAGAGACAACTCAACCAAAGTGGAATACTCCACCCGGAAGAGCTCACTCAGAAGAACCTCGTCCGGCTTGTGGTATGTCACGTCGCAACAACATGCTGATACAACATGTGAGGAAACGTGAGACCACACTAATCCTAGGTGTATACTCGGGCTTGGGTTTTAGCCCCACTCAGAACACCCACCCCAAATCAGAGGAACCAACCTATACAGAGTCCAGCACAATAAAAGTATGATGCATGCAAACATCTATGCAAATATATAATAATCATGAATGCAATAAATAAAGCAGCACAAGCAACCAAAACTATCCTAGAGAGCGCTAGGATTGACTCGCTTAGGGAAGATGGACCAGCAAGACGTCAACTTCTAGTCCCCAGCAGAGTCGCCAGCTGTCGCATCCGCGAAAAACAACCGGCGGGAAAAACAAACAAACAGAGCCGCCACCGTGCATTATTTATCCCAAAGGAGGGAAAGGAAACGCTCGAAGTAAACCTGGAAAGGAAATGGTCTTACGACTGGAGATTACAAGGATCGGGAGTCGGTTACGCAAGGGGAAGGTATTAGCACCCCTCACGTCCGTCGTACTCGACGGGATCCACGCTCAGAAGAATAGAATAAGGTTGCTGAATAACTGCTCAAAAATAATGCACACACACTGGAATAAACAGGCGGAGGAGGATGGAGGAAGAGGACTCGGCAGGATATCGCATCCTGGGCCTACGTAGTTTGTCAGAAACAAACATCAGAGTCAACGTAGTTCGGGTAACGCACGCCGAAACAAAACACACGCACAGACGCTGAGACGTCAAAGCAAACACACAAATGGAAACAGACTACCAATGGCTGGTCTTACGTCCGACTCCAAGCAACAAACCCAAACAAGGAAACCGAATGCCAATCGCTGGACTTACGTCAGACTCCAAGCAACAAACCCAAACAAGGAAACCGAATGCCAATCGCTGGACTTACGTCAGACTCCAAGCACACAACAAACAAACAAGGAAACCGAATGCCAATCGATGGGCTTACATCAGACTCCAAACAAACAAACACACACCAAAAAAGAAAAAGGGTGCCCGGAGAGATCTCGTACGATCTCCTGCCTACGTACCTCATCTGGTATGAGGATGAGGGCGACGTAGTTCCCCTGAACAGGGGAGAAACTCTCTCCTAAACCAGAGACCGGGAAATAACAACTAAAAGGGAGACTGACTCGAGCCTAAAAGTTATCATGCAATCCACAATAGTCCTAACTCGCACATGCAGCAAGCTAGCCTAAACAACACATAATCAACACAAGCACAAGAGAGCAAGCACACACACTATATGCAAATAAGTGGCTCACACAAGGCTAGGCTTTAGTCAAGGGGTCAAATCAACCTCGACAAACAAGCCATCTGGAAAAGGGTGTTGTTAGCTCTTAACCCTAACATTGAGAGTTAGGGTGAAGCAGATGAAATGTAGATGAGGGTTATTCCTCATAGCTCTTATCCCTGGCCTGGGAGAGCTTTAAACAATGAAAGTGTGGGAGTTCAGAAAGAAGGAACTCTTCTTCACAAATGACTGACACAACAAGATCTTGGGTTTTTATTCAAAGTGCATCAACACATGGTGTGAGCAAGATGAAAGACACAACTGAATAACAGGGGATGGATTGCACATCCCTTTTATCTGCCAATGCCCCTTCACTTAGGAGGTCTTTATATGTACAAGGCACAAAGATAAACAAACACAAACATTTCCTCTTAAGGAGGGCTTCAGACAGGTGCCTGCCAAAGTAACATGACAGGTCTTCCAGACTACATGAAGAATAGGGATTATACCTAAGTGGTATGCCAACCACAAGCAAAGCAAATCAAAGTTCAAATGAACTTAAAGCAACTTAGGTACCTGTGTAAACAACTAAACAAATCAGTACAGTATTCAGACAAACAGACAACAGTCAACAACACACAGACAATCCAACATGCACTATGAGTAAGCCATAAGGCAAACACTCAAATGAATTATCAATAAAGCCGACAAAACAAACAAATGTTAGCCAACAATAACAAATGACCAAGCTCAAATGAAGGAGCAACATCAATCATGGAGATGCATACTTGAACCTGAAACTCACAACTCAAATGTAAGTCCAAACCACTAGGTCAAAGCCTAGGGTCAAAGGTGAAGAAAAAATTCAAAACAGGAGCTGAAATTCAACACAATGCAACTTCAAATACATATTGACATGTCCTAAAAAGGACCAAGCCAAAATCATCAAGCAAGTCCATGTAATAAGCAAGGGAAGTCAAAGACAATTTCAAAGCATACATTTGGACATTGAGAATGAAAATTCTAAATCAAAACAGAAATGATTCAAATAATTCTGGAAAAAGTCATAAGCATTCAACACATCCAACATGATCATGATACAAAAAATCAGAGTCAACAGAAGTCATTTGATATGGAAATGAAATTGCACAAGTTGATCAACCAAAGGTGTGACACAAATTGTCACACCATACAAACATGTGCATAAAACAGAAATGGTAAATGAGAAAAATACCAAACCAAGCCTAAAACAATCATTAACATGTTAAGAATCATCATGCAAAATTTCAAAGCATTTGGATCAATATCAAGCATTTCACAATAGAAAGAGCAAGGCAAGGTCACAAATGTACATATGTTCAATCATCCTAACACCATTTAAAATCCAGCCATGCACAACTTCAGAATTTATCATCAAAAAATAGAGGACATTTTAATGAGCAAGTAGCAAAAAACCATGTATTTTTGGAGCATTTTTCAAATTGATATGATTTTTTGAAGTTGACATAAAAATATTTGAAAAGAAAATAAAGAATGCATGAAATTTGGAGGGAAATACATAAATGCTGAATGAATTTGAAAACTGGCGCAGGCAAGGTTCGAACACGGTACGAATTCAAATGAAGCGCGCGCCAAGCATGAAACGACGCTGTTTCACCTGCAAACCCTAGCGCATCACTAGCGACGGAAAGACGGACGCTAGGCCGTCGCTACGATGAAGATCTTCATCTTCCTCGCGAAGATGAAGATGAACAGTATGAACATTCAAAGCCAAATTTCCAGAATTTTCCAGAATCCTAAAAATCTTATATCATCATGAAGCTCTTTCAATGGAGAACACAGATCAACTAAAATCTAAGCTCAATTCATCAAGATCAAAGAGAATCGATGCAAAACATTTTTGAATGCAAAACTTGAATCACACATATCTCATCCAATAATGCACTATTTTTCATGAAATTTTCACCAGAATCATCAGCAACATGAGATCTACATTATTATATGCATGGATTTGAGAATTAAGAAGTTTGAAAAATTAACCTCTTGAAGAGCAGCTCTTGGATTCGCACGATTCAAGGCTTGTAATGGTCCAAATCAGTTCCAGAATACTTGTAGTAATGATTGATGAAGAATTTGAGGCTTGGAAACGTGTAGATCTAGCTCACCAATCAACTTCCATGGCAATGTTCTTGAACTTCAAATGCTCGATTATGGCTCCAATTCTTCAAACAAATGATGGATTCACACTCACTGATCATGAATCTTCAACAAAAACAAGGTGTTATGTTGAAGAAATTTGAAATTTGATTAGAAGAAAATTTTGGAGGGAGAGAGAATTTTGAGATCTAGATCTAGAATTCTCCCAAATTCTGTTACAATTATCTATATATATCATGTGCTAATCCATTCTTAATCAAAATTAAGCAAAGTTAAGTTGAAATTAAGTGAAAACAAGGTGTATGGTAAAAATGACAAATTCGCATGGTGCATGTAGTAAATGGACGTGAACAGTGCCATGTGCTTGATCAAAGTCACTCAAAATCATTTTTTAAAACACATTGGCAATGGCAAAAAGTTCTCATGATGCACCAATTTTAAATTTATGATTTTCCCTCCAAAATCTTCATGAATAAGCAAATGATCATATGTTAAAATTTCATGCAATGTGATGGATGTTTTGGAAACTACATGTCATGAGAAGCAAAATGCAAAAAGAACCACCAAATTTGGAGTTATGAATCAAAAGTTATGCCCTTTTGAAGTTCCATGTACACTTGGCAATGATTGGGCCATATCTCCTCAACCATTCATCAGATGCTCATGATCTTGGACTTTTTGGAAATGGGAGAGAGAGATCTTCAACTTTCATGTTGGACAAAATTTCATTTGAAGCTTCTTTGATGATGTAAAATCAAGTTTCATTTGAATCAAAAACTTTCCATTTCTGGAAACTTTCAATTACAGGTCATTTTCCATTTTTGGAAACTTTGATCTGACCTCAAATTCTTCAAGATATGCATTTGACATGATTAATAAGCCTCTTTTGAACATGAATGAGATGTTGAAACTCATTTCTCCACCTCCTAGCCCTCAGTTGACTTTCTGTTGACTTTCTAGGTCCTCAGATGACTTGAACATGCTCAGATGACTTTGAGCCTCAACCACTTGATGAAATGGCTCCAAAATGAACCCTAGCTTATACAAGCTCAATAAAATCATATGATGATCTCCTTCTCCAGAAAGACCTCATCTCCTTGAAAATCCCTGACTGGTAGAATGCAACTGATTAGGGTTAACTAGAGGTCAAAACCCTAATCCCAAAGAATTTGAGCATGAACAATGAGCCTTTGAGGAAGACATAACCATGATGATGATGACATATCCTTGACAATAAGATAATGGTCAAACTCCTTGAGGGATCAAGAAACCCTAATTGAAGCACAAACCCCCAAATGGCTGATGATCAATCCATGAGACCCTCAGGCTTGCATCTCTTAACCCCTCTATCTTCTGAGAAAGACTTTAGAGGATGACTTGCTTGTTCTCACATGATATGAAATATGCAAATGCCTAATGCCCTAAATATGAAATGCAATATGCTAGACTAGTTCCAAGAGAGGAGGGCAAATTTTGAGGTGTTACAACCATCCCACTCTTCACAAGTTTCTGGACCTCATACTTCAATGGGTAACAGTTCTTAATATCATGGTTGGGAGCTCCTTGATGGAAGGCACAACGGAGTTCGGGCTTATACCACCATGGAAGTGGTTCTGGAATTTGAGGTGGATTTCTTGGTTGAAGTAGGTTCTTAAGAACCAAAGATGGATAGAGTTCAGTGTATGACATAGGAATAGAGTCAAAAGAGACCTTCTTCCTCTTAAAATTTTGCTTTTGTTGATTATTATTGGTGTTGTTGTAGTTGTTGGTTCTCTGTTGCAGTTGTTGTTGACGTTGTTGTTGAACTGGTGCAGATTGATTGTTAGAAAATATTGGGATAACTGATGAAACTTGATGTTGATGCTGACACGGTTGCGGATTTCTTCTGACATGAGGCCTCCTCTGCCTCTCTACAGATATTGCATTGGTTTTGCCTTCCTTCTTTATGGAAAAACCACCCTCATATTTCTTACTAGTCGAAGCTTCTTCCTTCGACAAATGTCCCTCACGGACTCCTTCCTCTAACCTCATCCCCATGTTTACCATTTCGATAAAGTCACTGGGGGAACTGGAAATCATTCATTCATATGGATCCTAATACTTGCATCAGATGAAAGCTTCTAATCATAATAACTTGGTTTCAGAAATGTTGGCATTGGCCAAGTCCTTTTGCATAGGGAATGTTTCCTAGTTCTAAGTCCAAGAGCTCAGATCAAACCCAACAGTCCACACAAACACTTTTTAAGGTTTTTGTTGTTTATTAAGTATGTTAATGTCCTAAGACCACAAACACAAACAAAATATACAAACAAATATATACAATCACAATATATGGCTCAAATGAGAAAAGTAAAAATGACATAAACATAAATAAGTTAAATGATATGTAAATGACAAATGAAATGGTAAATGACTTGAATTTAAATTGCATAGAGTAAATGACTTGGAAATAAAAGCAAGATTAATAAAGGTTAGTCAAATGTTAGTTAATTAGATGTTAGTGATGTTTTGCTTTTCAATTGATTAAGTCATTCTTTGGAGAACACTCAACCCTCTATTCACAAGCATGGATCCTTGAACCAAGACATCTTCCAGAGGAAGGAAAAAAGGCCAAGTTTCCATACAATACCATGAAAAGGGGGAGACTTACAATCTCACTTACTAGAATGATATGCCTTTGGGTCAAAATTTAGCGCTATGTTAAGCAATTGTAATTGGACTTATGTAGAAGTCACAATTATCTGAGGTCGGACAATAGAAATTTTGGTGTTAATGCATGTTATAGATATGGTATAATAACCATACTCCTAAAACATACCAAACACAAAAAGAAAAAGATCAAAGGATGGACATATCTCATCCATACTTGTATTGGTTCATCTAACACAAAGTTATAGATGAACCAATTAACCTTAGGATATTGAGACTTCATTAGTCAATGGGAGGGATGGGAAAGAATGGGATTGAAGATGAAGAGGGAAGAGAGATGATACAAACACAAATTGGTCATGGGAGGACTTTTATCAAATTAAAATCATTCATTCATTTTGGGAGATGAAATGTACATTTCATCAATCCCCTAAATCCAATGATTTTAATCCAACAAAAGTCAAATCAACCTTGACCAAGGCCTAAACACATGGTCAAATTTCACAAATCAATAAAAATGGCTCAACACAATTTCTATACAATTAATCAATTAAAAAAAACAAATTAAAATGCATTTAAATTGAATTTGTTTGGTCAAAAACCTAAAACCTCTTCAAAACACCAAATAAATGGCCAAACGATTTATCCTAGGTCAAACAAGGTCAAAGGACCTTAGACAAAAAAAAATCATAATTTTTTAAAAGACAAAAGTATTTTTAAACAATTAAAAATATGCACAAAAACAATTAAATCATGAAAATTATCAAAATTAATCCAAAAAATAATTTTAATTCAGAAAATGAAAGAGGAAAATATTTGAATTTTTTTGGTGAAAGTCCCATATTTTTTGGATTAAAAATGAAATTAATATGAATTAATCAAAATAAAAGGATTAAATGGAAAAATCAGAAAATAAAAAAAACAAGGGTCATTTGTTCTCCCTCATTAATTGAGGTGGCATATCATATGGCCGGGAGCGTGCATTCCACAAGGACCTTAGTCAAACGCGTTGCAGGCATGGTAATCAGATTGGACGCGTGAGATTAAAACATTTCAAACAGATCAGATGACCTGGATTGATCCAGCGCACAATCGGAGCCCTAGCTCCGGTCATCTTCTCCGATGAGGACCACCGGACTGGTCCAACCAAAACTCTATGTAAAATGAAATGTGAATACACTAATTTGAAGGGAAAATGCTCAGGAGCATGAATCTGGACTCAATTTTCCCCAATTCCAAGTATATAAAAAGATACATGGATTTGAATTTTGAGGATCATGAACTGAGTTGCTTCGATTTGACCTCAAAGCAACTCAATCTTCTTGCCTACATTTATAGGACTTCAGACAACCAAAAATCAACAAGAATGTTGAAGAATTGAGGGAGAACCGAAGAGATTAAAATTCTGAAAATTCACCTTCAATGGAGCTTCAGATTGACACGATCATGATTTCAATTATGTTTGGCCTTGCTTCAGATGCTTGTTGGAAGTGATTAGGATCAATGAAAGGTATGGACTCTTGGAGTTTCAATCTCAAAATATATGGAGATTTGAAACTCGATTTTTAAAGAAAATCTTCAAGCTTATCCTTCAATGGTGAGGGTTTAGGATTGCAGATTCAAAGCTTGGGCATAAGGATCCTTAATTCTGAGCAATGAGGGTTTTATTTATAGGCCATGAGATTGATTTCTACACACTTCTAAATTTGGAAATTTTGTGAAATTACCTTTACATGTTTGCATGGGCGTGTGCTAGGCCTATCAAGTGATGTAATCTGATCCAAAAATGAGTGAGAGTCATGCTGAATTCATGTTGGTAAGCCATGCAATCGTGTATGAGAAGTGGAAGTGGAAATCATCCAAATGGTTCATCATGTTGCACCCATGCGCAAGTCATTTATCCTTTGGGAAAATGAGATGATTATGGACTTTTTGGAAAGGTGAGATCAAGGGGAACAACTTTCATGTTGAAAACTTTTTATTTGAAGCTTGGATCATAATGAATTTTGATGTGGAAGTTTAGGAAATCAAACATATTTGAAAATTTTCTAAGTCCCAAGTCAAATGTTCACTTCTTCCACCTTGAATAACTTTTTCTACGGGCTTCAAATGAGAAAATTCCCTTCATCAAAGTTTCATCTATTTAAAAGCTCTTAAATTTGGTCACAAATTTGACCTCATATGGATTTTTCATGAAGGAGTTATGCATTTTAGAGGTTGAGGAAAATCACTTGTTCAATGGTATTGGCCCAAAATGACCTATAATGTTTCCTCTTGGCACATGCATTTTCAAGTTGAATTTGAACTTCCTCAAAACATTAAAGTTGAAGTAGACGTCTTGAATTTGACCATGGAATTTAAATGGATTTTATATCATAAAAATTGATCAAGTTATGGTCTTGGGAAGTTGACCTCCAAACTAGGGTTCAGACAAAATGACCTAGAATGTTTCACTATAAAAAATGACTTTAAAAGCAAACCTAGCTCTTGACTTAAACATGAAAGTTGTTTGGGGTGTCATTTAGAGTAACTATTCTCTTGGAATAATTTTCATATGACACAAATTGTAGGAGATAGGGTCCAGGGAACCCCAGTTTTGACCAATTGACTTTCTCTGGTCAACCACCATGAACCATCTTGCTAGCTTGACATTCTCTTGACTTTTGGGACACATGGAGGATCATATATGTGTAATATTATGTAATGTTAAGTATCCCTTGAAATATTTGATCAATTGTTGAAGAAACTTGTTGAAGAAGTCACACAAGATACCCAGATAAATTAGGGTTTCCAAGGCAAACAAGCTCCAAACTCTTGATGATTTCTTGATAAAAATAACATGTGAAGATCATGGGGATCCACCATATATGATGCTTAGAGCCAATGTGAATCATTTCTTGATTGAGATTCTTGCATTGAGGGTCTTAACCCCTAGATATGAGCTTGATAGAGCAAAAGTGAGCATGTACAAAATTGGGGTCTTACATATTGGTGTTCCATTTGATCAATCCATTGACATGAATTAACTCCTTGATAAATTAAAACATGTCACCAATGGGGGTTGAACCCGGGACCTCCTTGGTATAGAACAAGCTTTACCACTAGGCTAAGCTCTTGTTATTGAATAAGTGTGCAAGGAACAAATGTTAACCTATATTCTTGATTAAGTTGGATTGTTAAATTATTTGAGTGTTGTAACTCCGTTTTGGATGCGGACGGGTGCGTTAGAAAGATAATGTAAAAGACTATTATTATTATACCATGTTATAATATATTATGTGCCTTACAAATTATATGAATTATATTATGATGAATGTTAAACATTTTTGTTGTGTTGAATGTGAAATAACATGTTTTAAAACCTTATGAAGATGAGTGAGGAAACCTAGAAGAATAAATTGATTAATAATTTAGAAAGATAATATAGTTTATGGAAATGAGTATACGGTGATGCTTGGACGCAATGGTACCTAGGTGTGTATCATGGACAACTATTCACTTGGTAAACAAATCAATATGCTTTATATGGAACATGTGTGATTTATGTATGTGATTGGATCATGTTATGATGCCATGAGAATTTGTATATTATTTTGGTGAGGAACCTTTGTTCCAAAAGTCCTACTTGTTTTTAAGAACTAATCATGTATTTAGAATTATTTGTGATTGTGCATATACCATTTGAGAGGCTTATGTAAAACTGAAAAATAGGGATGTGACACCAATGATTCGTGCCTCAATTGGGTTTGAGTCACAACCATGGCGGACATGGGGGAAAGGTGGACACCTAAGTGGGTTAGGGTCTCATACGGTGAAAGATACCCTAAGTGGGTTAGAGTCTCATACTGGTGACGGTCTCTTGAACTGGGGATTAAGCCTCATAAAGGACCCGATATCCACCGTGAAAGTCGAACCATACGAGCATGCGTGAACCAGGTCTGGCTTAGACGTAAGTCCGTTCGGGGATTGATGTTTCGTGAATCTGAATAGTGATTTGTTGAGTGGATGCACTCAAGTGACATGTTTCCATACATTGCGATTATCCCTTAGTTAGTCAAGTCCTAGTTACGAGGTGTGAGTGATGCACAAGTAACAAAAGGTGAATACTTGAGTTCGAATTGAGTAGAAACCCTGTAGAACTGAGTGGACCCATAGGATAGGAGAACTCACTAAGATTATCATCCCATCCCATTATTGTTGTTATTTTTTAGGTATTCCTTGCAGGTTGAATTCAAGAGAAATTTTCTACTGATGTTTCAAGGGATGCAGTTATTTTGATCTTCCGTTGTGGAATGGTGTACAATGAAGATATTATACATATTTTTAGATTTTTATTATTTAGGTTTTATTGTACGACATGTTCCATTCATGTTTTAGTTTAGACATGTGTATATAATGGTGCCTTTATGCTCTTATGTTGTATCAGTACCAAATAATAACACTTGTATGATATTATTCTAGATATATATTATATGGGTTGTTACAGTTGGTATCAGAGCAGGCCAATTCTTGACCTAGCCTTGAAACATCATAAGTAAATCTATTCCTGCCTCATATGTGTGTTTAACCAACATGATTCTTAATATCATTATATGTAGTATTGGGCCTGATCAACCTAATGTTATGTGTGTGGTAGGTAGGATCATGGTTTGATAGACCACGAGGACTCTGAAGTATTGGTGGAACTTATGATTTGAGGGTAGGCTCAAGCCACGAATTATAAAGTAAGGAGAACCAGATAGCTCGATTTCTATTTCATTAGGAGTTGTGATTATGGTAATGTGAAATTGAAGAGTGGTGCATGGTCCAAGCAATCCGGTAGTTCTAAGGGAGTCAGGAAGTGAGGATTTCTTTTGGATGGATTTGTCGAAGTTTTGAGCAATATGTGAATTTGCTAGCAGGATAAGATTGATCTACTAATATGGGATAAATGTTGTGAGTAATTTCATACAGTGGAGGAGGAATGACGGTTTTGTTACATGTATGACATAAGGTCTGGAAGTGAGGTAGTGTATCGGTGTTTCAACTTTTAAGGCCACTAAAACATTTTGGAAGTATGAGAATACTTCATGGATTATATTCCAAATGGTACCTTCAAAATGGTTGAGAGTTGGAGAGATAGGCACACTCAACTTTTGTTGAGGATCTAAGGTGTGGTGAAGTCTAAGGAGAAACTCGAGGACATGACTTTCTATTCTAAGTGGAATATATATGCACTAAGAAAAGAGTAGGAGATGAACCAAGTATACTCAGTCTAAGAAGGGAAACTGAGTTCGGGATAGTTCGTCGGGAATTCAATATTCAGTGAGAGACCATTTTGGAAATGTTGAGTTACCAAGGATCAGTTGGAATGCATTTGTGTTGAAAAGAGAACAAGCATTATATAACAACAGAAGCTCTAGAGGGATTGGTTACAAGATATTTGTGTTGAGGAAAAGAACAAGTAATTTGGATTTAAGGATTTCTAGTATAATGGTTCTGTAACTGGAGTTGAGAGAATTACCATGGGAAGGGGAGTGAATGCAGAGTGTGGAAGCAGTGTGAATGTTGCAACATAATTGTTGTAATTGGATACATTTTAGACAAAGGTATAATGGGACCATCAAGATTCATTAAGGCTAAGTCATGGGCATGTAGTTGATGCTTATTCACATACGAAGATTCCTAGAGTATGAAGTAGAGTGGAGAAATTTATACCTTGGTATTGTGAAGTATGTGATAGTAACATTACGGTCACATGTATGTGAAATTGACTATCCATCTTTGGGATGGTAGTGGAGTAACACATTCTTTATTTTGAGGAGTGAGTTTTGTGTCTTGAGGAGTTAGAGTCGTGGTAAGAAACGAAAGACAAAGCAAGCTTGAATACGGAGCTAAGTGTGGAACGTGAAGCAAACTATGTCGTATGGACTCACAAGGAGGCGATAAGGTTTATGGGTAGCATGTCATCTAGATAAGTGGCTTCTGTGTGATAAATTGTCCAATAGATATCAGTATGGAAGAGAATCCAAGTCAATGAGTATGTGTTAATGTCAAGGTTCACATTGAATGCATATTATTTTGGTTTTCAAGAGTAAGAGAACTACCCATATATGTCTTGGTAGAGGTATTTCGGATCTATCTTTTTTTGAATAAGAAAAGTTTGTTATCTTGATCCTCACTAAGGAATCAATTGAGGGAATGAGGTGGTATGCTTAACGTGGGTTGTTCATGGTATCCCTTCGATGATGTGTTGATTATTGTATCATTGTGGGATTAATATTAAGTTATGAATTACGTTGTGACACTACATCTATGTATGTAAACCGTATGGTGGGGAACTTGTAGATGTTAATCCGCGAAGTTGAGGTTATGCTCTTACTGCAATGTTCTTGTTGTTCTGATGTATTTCCATGATTGGATTCCATGAGGATAATAAAGAAGTGGTGAACCAGGGTTGTAATTCTCGTGCAATGTTGAATTGATGGAGGTGTGTGGGTATTTGAGGAAGTGATTGCATATGGTTTATAACAGAGTCTTATTGGTTAGTAGTAGTTGTTGACATTATCCTTATCAGTTATCGTACTCCATAAGAGATTAAGGAATGTTTAAGGATTTGTCCTACCAGTCTTATGAGAGAGGAAACTTCTAGCAAAGTTTAACAAGTTTGAGCTGTCATGACCAGAGTGGAGTTCTTAGTCAGGTGATCCAAGATATCAGCTCAGAGTATCTTGTAAGTGTTAGTAATGTGTAAGTGGTTAGACATGTTGCTCATATGTATGGCCTCAGAAGTAGACCCGCATTAGAAGTGGTACCGAATATATACACAATACTACTATACTATGTTGGCAGGATGTGTAAGTTATTCTCCCAGGAGAGAGGATGGAAATAAGATATCCATAAGTGTAAGTGTGTAACTTGGATTGTATATTCGTAAGAACACGAGCTAAGGTTCCCATGAGATTAAGCAAGACGATAGGAAGGAAGGAATGATTGTTGTCAGGTAGTATGATGTCGTCCCAAGATGTGTGATTGAGTTGTGTGACTCTGTGAGTATTATGGAAGCTCACAGTTACGTCCTAGTTTGATTAGGGTTCCTTAGAAGTGTTGTAGTGTCAATGACTTGGAATTTCTCGTTGGTATTATTTCACTAGTTTGTTATTGAATTTCTCCTTCTATGTGTCGGTAAGAAGATCATTCTTATTGAGAATGATTGGTAAGGTTTTCGGGAGGAGGTGTTCAAAGGGAAGTAGGGATTTTCTATGAAGTCCTATAAGCTAGTCAAGGGTACCGATAAATTTCAGGTGTTCCATTATGTTCAATTGTAAATTGCATAGTAAAGAGTTTTTGATGGGAAGTAATTGTGAAGTTTTGTGGAGGATCCGAGAGGTAACTACTTGTAGGAAAAAAAGTAAGACAATCTTGTGCCAAGTGTGTTATCTTACTGGAATGATACGATAGAAGTGAAGCATCAGATGTAGACGATTGTAGTACATGGTACCAGGTCAAGTGAACTTAATAAGAATATCAATATACAGATTGTAAGATTGGTTGCAAGTGTTGAAAGACTTATAAGAAAATATTCATCAGTATTATTGTAGGTAAGGTATCATTGGTTAAGCCCACGGATATTCAGGAATGTTAGGTATCCAATCATAATAAGGTATCGTGGTTGTGATTTTTTTAGCACAGTGCAAGAAAGAGGAAATTATGGATTACAGAGGGATTTGTGGATAAGCGGTTTACAACGAAATATCAGAAGAATAAAGTGGAAACGGATTTGAAATATAGGTATTATTAGATCAAGAAGTTGGATAAGTCTTGGAAGAATGAAGCTTGCTAGTGAAGTCCTATAAGCTAGTCAAGGGTACCGATAAATTTCAGGTGTTCCATTATGTTCAATTGTAAATTGCATAGTAAAGAGTTTTGGATGGGAAGTAATTGTGTTGTTTTGCAGAGGATCCGAGAGGTAACTACTTGTAGGAAAGAAAGTAAGACAATCTTGTGCCAAGTGTGTTATCTTACTGGAATGATACGAGAGAAGTGAAGCATCAGGTGTAGACGATTGCAGTATATGGTACCAGGTCATGTGAACTTAATAAGAATATCAATATACAAATTGTAAGACTGGTTGCAAGTGTTGAAAGACTTATAAGGAAATATTCATCAGTATTATTGCATGTAAGGGATCATTGGTTAACCCCACGGATATTCAGGAATATTAGGTATCCTATCAGAATAAGGTATCGTGGTTATGATTTTTTTAGCACAGTGCAAGAAAGGGGAAGTTGTGGATTATAGAGGGATTTGTGGACAAGAAGTTTACAACGACATATCAGAAGAATAAAGTGGAAAAGAATTTGAAATAGAGGTATTATCAGATCAAGAAGTTGGATAAGTCTTGGAAGAATGAAGCTTGCTAGTGAAGTCCTATAAGCTAGTCAAGGGTACCGATAAATTTCAGGTGTTCCATTATGTTCAATTGTAAATTGCATAGTAAAAAGATTTTGGATGGGAATAATTGTGAAGTTTTGCGGAGGATCCAAGAGGTAACTACTTGTAGGAAAGAAAGTAAGACAATCTTGTGCCAAGTGTGTTATCTTACTGGAATGATACGAGAG
This sequence comes from Lathyrus oleraceus, assembly GCF_024323335.1. Classification (NCBI taxonomy): domain Eukaryota; kingdom Viridiplantae; phylum Streptophyta; class Magnoliopsida; order Fabales; family Fabaceae; genus Lathyrus; species Lathyrus oleraceus. The sequence continues at coordinate 339,179,968 of NC_066585.1, forward strand.
AAGTAAAGCATCAGGTGTAGACGATTGCATTATATGGTACCGGGTCAAGTGAACTTAATAAGAATATCAATATACAAATTGTAAGACTGGTTGCAAGTGTTGAAAGACTTATAAGGAAATATTCATCAGTATTATTGCAGGTAAGGGATCATTGGTTAACCCCACGAATATTCAGGAATGTCAGGTATCCTATCAAAATAAGGTATCGTGGTTATGATTTTTTTTATCACAGTGCAAGAGAGGGGAAGTTGTGGATTACAGAGGGATTTGTGGACAAGCAGTTTACGACGACATATCAGAAGAATAAATTAGAAAAGGATTTGAAATAGAGGTATTATCAGATCAAGAAGTTGGATAAGTCTTGGAAGAATGAAGCTTGCTAGTGAAGAAAATAGGAAGATTCGAGTATGATAAAGGATTAAACTAAAACAAAGTCAGGTGTTAACCTGAGTGGAGGAAATTCGGGGGAGAATTTCAATTTAAGGGGGGGAGAGTGTAATATCCCATATTCCCTTAAATGCTCAATTAGTTGTCAGTTGAGACCAATTTAGTTTCTATGTACTCCATTTGTTATTAGTTAAGACAATTTGAGCTCCTATGTGCTCTAAATGTTATCAATTGGGACCAAAAGAGTAACCAGTGAACTCTAAAGAGATTAATCATTAATAAAAGAGACTGACCAATATTAATAAGTACAAGTGAGACCATTTTTGGTAACATTAATAATTAGTCAATTGGTACTAGAAGACAAAATATCAATTGAGATATTTTGTATTACTACATAATATTATAATATATATTAATTATATGTTATATATGTTTGTGTGGTATAGAAAGAAAGAATGAAAGTAATATATAAGAAGAAGTAGGAAGAGATAAGAATGAAAGAGAGAGTTATCAGAAAGAGAAAAAAGAGAAATAAAGGAAGAGGAAAAGAGAAAGAAGAGAAGAAGAGGAAGGAAGGAAGAAGAAGGAAAAAACTCACGAAGAATCATGGAAGGCCATCATCACCATTTTCAACTCATCGTCTTCTTCATCTCCATGTGTTAGAGGTGAGTTCTAATTAGAACTTCCATGGAATATAAACTAGGGTTAATGATGAAATCAAATGATAGTTGGTAATGGTCCAGGATATGTGTTATATCTTTAGTCATGAAAGCTTAATGAATGAATGATTCACCCATGTTTTCTATGATTGTAGTGTTCTACCTATGGTTGAATGTTACTCCTTGATAAAGTAAAATATGTCACCAATGGGGATTGAACCCGAGACCTCCTTGGCATGGAATAAGCTTTACCACTAGGCTAAACTCTTATTGTTGAATATGTGTTCAAGGAACAAATGTTAACCTATATTCTTGACTAAGTTAGATTGTTAAATTATTTGAGTGTTGTAACTCTGTTTTGGATGCAGACGGATGCATTAGAAAGATAATGTAAAAGAATATTATTATTATACCATGTTATAGTATATTATGTACCTTACAAATGCTATGAATTATATTATGATGAATGTTAAACATTTTTGTTGTGTTGAATGTGAAATAACAAGTTTTAAAACCTTATGAAGATGAGTGAGGAAACCTAGGAGAATAAATTGATTAATAATTTAGAAAGATAATCTAGGTTATGGAAATGAGTATACGGTGATGCTTGGACGCAACGGTACCTAGGTGTGTATCGTGGACAAGTATTCACTTGGTAAACAAATCAATATGCTTTGTATGGAACATGTGTGATTTATGTATCCTGATTGGATCATGTTATGATGCCATGAGAATTTGTATATTATTTTGGTGAGGAACCTTTGTTCCAAAAGTCCTATTTGTTCTTGATAACTAATAACGTATTTGGAATCATTTGAGATTATGCACATACCACTTGAGAGGCTTATGTAAAATAGAAAATGGGGATGTGGCACTAATGATTCGTGCCTCAATTGGGTTTGAGTCCCAACCATGGCGGACATGGGGGAAAGGTGGACACCTAAGTGGGTTAGAGTCCCATACGGTGAAAGATACCCTAAGTGGGTTAGAGTCCCATACGGGTGACGATCGCTTGAACTGGGGATTAAGCCTCATAGAGGACCCGACATCCACCGTGAAAGTCGAATCATACTAGCATGCGTGAATCGGGTTTGGCTTAGACGTAATTTTGTTCGGGGATTGATGTTTCGTGAATCCGAATAGTGATTTGTTGAGTGGATGCACTCAAGTGACATGTTTCCATACATTGCGATTATCCCTTAGTTACTCAAGTCCTAGTTACAAGGTGCGAGTGATGCACAAGTAACGGAAGGTGAATACTTGAGTTCGAATTGAGTAGAAACCCTGTAGAGCCGAGTGGACCCATAAGATAGGAGAACTCACTAAGATTATTATCTCATCCCATTATTGTTATTATTTTTCAGGTATTCCTTGCAGTTTGAATTCAAGAGAAGTTGTCTACTGATGTTTCAAGGGATGTAGTTATTCTGATCTTCCGCTGTGGAGTGGTGTACAATGAAGATATTGTACATAGTTCTTAGATTTTTATTATTTAGGCTTTATTGTACGACATGTTCCATTCATGTTTTAGTTTGGACATGTGTATATAATGGTGCCTTTAGGCTCTTATGTTGTATCAGTACCAAATAATAACACTTGTATGATATTATTCTAGATATATATTATACGGGTTGTTACATTAACTATTACATTGATGGTGCATTTAAATGATCCTTGACCTTATGGAATGGTATTTATAGAAATATTAAATTCTCTTTTATGGGAGCTTTTGCTAATAATCTTGATATCTCTAGCTCTCTTAATACAAAAATCATGGTTTCCATTGTATATGTCGAAATTGTTCATAACAAAGAATGGTTTACACTTTAGCTAGAATCTAACTCTATTTTTATTATCAAGCTTTTTTTTTCTCCAAAAAGTTGTATATTTGAAGCTTCAAACTAAACAGGTTAAGTGTTTTTATTTAGTTAAAAACTTTTATTTTAAAGTCTCTTATAAATACATGAAAGGAAACACTTGTGTTATTAGCCTTTATAGCACTTCATTTGATTACGATGAATTTATTTAGTGAGACAGATGACTAAATTGTATTGAAAATTATATTTATAGGAACATAAGTAAACTATACTCTTTTAAATTCTATTTAGCTCTATTATTTCATATGCAGTACACTTTATTTCCCATGATAAGGTTTTATTCCAAAGAATTTTTCTAATAAGACTTTTAACGAGGTAGTTCAATGTAATCTATTTTATTTTATTTTTTGGATTTTAGCTTAGTACACCTTAGAAATTTGTTTTCTCTTAAAAGTTTTGATAATATGTTTCTTTGAAAAAATATATATTATTGTTTTTTAAATGTATTTTTATTATTTTATACCTATGTTTGTATCCTTGATAATAGGGGCAAATATGTGGTTCTATATGTTTGAAGGTACTTTTATTTTTTAGGCAAAATTACACCAGACATTCTTTAATTTATTTTTGTGTAACAAGTTGGCCTTTTAAGTTTTTTTTTTAACAATTTGATCCATTAGAGTTATTCCTACATCATTTTCCTCATATTTTGAACATTTACAAATTTGCCATTGTTGTATTTTTGGTTGTACTTCATCATTTTCATACCACTCAAAATAATTTCATCTACAATTAGCATATTCACTCTATTAAAAAGGGTAACGGTACACACGCTTGGTAACTTAAAGGACTAAGTTGTTAAAAAAAACTTAAAGAACCAACATGTTACACAAAAATAACTTAAAGGACCTCAGGTATAATTTTGACTATTTTTTATTATAATAAAATAAAGTAAAAAAAATGATAAACATCGTCAAATAAAGAAATACTTACACATCAAATAACAAAAAGCAAAAAGATTTCTAATAATTTGTGCAAAGATATTCAAAGCTAAAGATTTTCACCAAAAAATAAAGTCAACTGCAAAAAGCATGCAAGTGATTATTGTGTTATCTACTAATATGTTTGATAGGATCTTATGTTATATTAAGTGTGAGTAGCTATCAAAGTAATAACATAATCCACATACACACTCAAAGATTTTTCTAAACTTCATATATTTTCAAAATTCTTAAAAATTTTCGGCCAATGACTAGTCGATGATGGAGCTTATCTTATCAATTTGGAAGAAAAAATTGAGGGATATCGATTATGACACTTGTCTAATAGATTATTCTGTAGTCATGTCCAATAATTACACATTTAAAATTATTTTAGTACTAAGTGCGCAATTATAAGCAATATCTAGCGGAAAAAGATTTTATTTAGCATTCTTGTCAAAGGATGGTGACACAAATTATAAAAAAAAAACTCATAGGCTAATGTCGGGTAGATAGGAAAATATTAAATTACCAACCTAAACGATAATGGCGTTCGGGTGGAAGGAGTTCCTAGTCTTCTTGAAGTTATCTCCAATCATTTTGAGAATCACCTTAAGTATGTTATTTTAGTTAGATCATATATTGAGAATATTCCTTTTTTATCTCATAGTTCTTATATTACATATGTGTTGGATATATATTTAAGTGAAGAATAGGTTAAACAAGTTCTTTGTGACTATGATAGTTTTAAAAGCGTGGGACCTCAAGATAATTTTTGTTTTTTAAAATATTTATGTTTTGAAATTAAAGGTGATTTTATGAGGTTATTTTTGGGGTTATAGTCAAATCATAAGCTATTTAAAAGTTTTTATTTCATATTTATTGTGTTAATTCCTAAAGTGGATAATCTACGAAGAGTGGTTGTTTTAGGCCTATTTTCTAGATATATTTCTTGGATAAAGTTTTGGCAAAATATTTTATTAATTAGGTAATAAATGAGCCTCAATCATCCTTTATAAAAGGAAAGTAAATTTTCAATGGTATTCTTGTGAAAAATTAGACAATGGATGATAAAAAATATTTAAATGCACTTTTGATCCCTCTAGTTTGATGTTTGTTTAGCTTTTAGTCCTCCATTTTAAAAACCAGCTTTTTTGATCCCTGGACTTTATTTTCCTTGAGATTTTTATGGTCTCACTCAAGTTTTGTTTATGTGGCACTGATGATTAAGATTAAAACATAATTTTAATGACAAAGCAATGATGATTAGGATGATTTATTATTTAATATATTTTTATATAATTAATTAACTAATTATTTTTTTACATGCTTTAGGTGATGAATTTACATCTCCAAATCAAGAGAGGTTTCATCACTATAAGGTTAAAGCTGCACTCCATTAATTTTATGTGTGGTTAAGGAAAATAATATTTTCTTTGTTACCAAACATAAGATTTACTTTTATGTTAATCACATTATTCCTCATTTTAATTATGCAAAGTAATGAATATTAATTAATTGCAATATGAAGCAATATGATGACTTTAAATGCATTTGTGTTTTTTTAATAAAATCTTTAAAATGCTAGATGCAAAAAAAAACAAGTATATAATGTAACCAAAAGTAAATCTTTATATATTTTTATGAAGATCCAAAAAATCATAATGATCCAAATGTTTTGACCTAGATATGCAAAAGAAGCAACTTAGTATGTGACATGAGATATGTATAAAGACAAGTAAAGTACATATAAATGTTTATAAAAAAAATTGGGCATGGATGAACGCTGGACATATGTTGATCATGGGAAAATCAAATTATTGGCTTTATTCACTATATGCAGAGGAATGATCTTTAAATTCAGTATAATTTATGACCAGATGAAATCGTCGTGTTGATGCAGATGGAAATAAACTGGAAAAATAAACCATGCAATGCAAAAATAGGTAGGACAAAATTGGAGTATGACACTTAGTATGTGTAAAAGCTCTATATGTTGTAAATGAGTTGGTCATATGAATGAGTTCTAATGAGTAAGTTTATGGAGACAGGAGTAGGACAAGTGGTTAGACCAGACATGTATAAGCCATTGGTGCAATCTCTCTATCTCTTATCTATTTACTTTTCGTCGTGTATTTTCTTTCTATTGTATTTCTTTCTTTGTATTAATTAGTTGTTTTGTCTCTTTCGTTTGATTGTACCAACATAATGGTTTTTGAAATAAAATATTTTAAAATTTATTTTTAATTTTTGAATATCACAACTCACCCTCTTCTCCTCTTATGTTTGGAATAATTTGGTATTGAGATAGGTATATTTTTTTTCTTTTTTGTTTTATGACATACTAAAAAATCTAGTGATTGTTAGTTTTTTTTATTTCTTTATTTTATTTTTATTTTATGATAGAAAATGATTGTACGGCTATTTTAGAATTTTCATTAAAGAGCAGAAATATAAGACAATTTTTTTTTTGTATAAAGTTGGACTAATTTTTCAAAACACTAATACATTTTTTTAATTTTTTTATCCATCATTCATTTACTATATCTTTTCTAATTAAATTTATGAATTTTGACAAGACTAACATGTTATCCAAAGAAATAACTAGTTAAAGAATTGTGATTAAATAATCCATGAATCATGGTTAATATTTAGTATAGAGATATTTTATCTCTTAAATGTTTCACTAGTGTTTCTCTAAATATGTATATTTTTATTTTTTATCATTGAGTTAATTAAATAATTATGATTTGATATTGAGAGAGGTTAAGGTAAAAATGGATAGAGATTATCAAATAATATATTGGTAATGTTGTTAACTATATAATAAAGTTAAAATTACTTTTTATTTATAAAAAAATAAAAAAATTATGATCAAAATTTTTTTTTAATTAAATAATTAAATTTAATGAAAACTATTTTATTAATGAGTAAATTTGAATAAAAAATTAATTGATTATCTGCTTTGATTTTTATTAATCTTATTAAAATATCATCTAATTAAAATTTGTCAGTAACCTATTTTGGTGAGGATGTTTCTTATATTCATATGTATTTTTATCAAAAAAGTTATAATACTAAAATGGGAGAGTGGTTTTTCTTTATTTTAATGCAAAATCCCTTATTTTAATCTAAAATATAATATTTATTTTATGATAGAAAATGATTGTATGTAAAGAGCAATAATATAAGACATAACTTTCTCTATAAAGTTGGGCCAGTTTTTTAACACACTAATAATATGTACTTCTTAGTTTTTTGTCCAAAGAAATAACTATCTGAAGGTTTGTGATTAAATAATCCATCAATTATGGCTAATTTTAAGTATAAAAGTATATTATCTCTTTTCAGTTTTAATTTTTTTTAAATAATTCATTGGTGTTTCTCTCAATATATATGCTTTTATTATTTTATAATGAATTAATTAAATATTGTGATTTGATGTTCACAGAGGTTGAGGTAAAATAAGATATAGATAATTTAAATCTGAAAAAATGTGCTGGTAATGTTCTTAACTATAAAATAAAGATAAAATTATATTTTATTTATAACAAAATAAAAAATAATATAATGAAATTAATTAATTAAAAATTATGAAATGATATTATTAATGAGTGACTTTCAATCAAAAACAATTAATTGATTATCTGATTTGATTTCATTAATCTCATTAAGATATCTTCTAATTAAAATTTGTCACTAGTCCATTTATGTGAGAATTATACTTTTATATTTTTGTCAAAAAAATTGTAACAAAAACTTTATAATGCTAAAATGTGAGAGTGATCTTTTTATTTTAACGCAAAATCCCCTATTTTAATCTAAAATACAATATTGGTTTTTCCTCAAAATTTGATTAAAAATAAGAATATATTTACTTTTATTTGATTAGCTATTTGAATATTTTATTTGATTTTTTTGTTAAAACAAATTTTAGCAAAGAATAGATTAAATTAATTGGATTTTTAATTGTGTAAACAAATTTTACTAATATAAATAGGAACATTTATTCTTGAAACATGACACAATAAAAAAATCATTGAAGGAAAAACTACTGAAATAAGGAAGTCTTAGGATAGGTATACATATTTTTCTTTCGTTTTTTATAAGTTACTCGAAAACTAATGATTGTTAGCATTTTTTTATTTCTTATAACTTGTTTGTTTTTCATTATTATGATTCTTATGTTATTGCAACATATCAATACTTAAATGTTATATACACAAGTTTAAATAAATTATTTATATTGTTAAAATAATTTTTTTCAATGGTGTATATTCGTGATTGATCATCCATGCTAATTCAGTATATATAATTTAATTTTTTATTTGTTTATATAGTTTAACAATGAGTGAAGAATACAAGTGCAATGCACCAGGATGTGGCCGATCTTTCACATCTCTTAATGGTTTGTATGGTCATCAAGGAGTTCACACAGAAAAAGAACCAAAACAATGTCCAACATGCAATCGAATCTTTTCATCTGAAGTAGGTCTTAATATTCATCAAGTGAAGGCACATGGCGGAAGAGCATATCGTCCACCAGGAATTGATTTGAACCGTTTTCCTTAAAATATATTTAAAATTAATATATCTTATTTATGAATAATTACAATTTTATTTTATTGCAATTTATGATTTTTAATTTTAGGAGTGATTTATATGCTTGTGCTATTATATTCATATTAATTAATGATGAATTATAAATAAATAAATAAAAATATTGGAAGTTTCATTTTGAATTTCTTAAATTTTATATACTCTTGATGATTCTTTGTTTTTAATCCAATTTAAATGGACTTTTCAACTCATTTAGATCTTGTTTTTTTCTTACAAATACTCCCTCCGTTCCTTTTTAATTGTCTTTCTTTGACTTTTCCCGCATACCAATAAAGACAATAATTTTTACTACTTTTCAAGTAATGATTATCATTTTACCTATAATACCCTTAATTATTTAGCCTTTTCTATCTTTCCAATAAATAATTAGGGATAATTTTGACAAAACAACCATTAATGTTGTCTTAAACTTTGAAAACGACAAATAAAAAGAAACAAGTTTTTTATTCAAAAACGACGGTTATAAAGAAACGGATGGAGTATATATTAATAAAAAGTAACTACTATATAGTATATTGTAAATATTATATTAAATATAACTTTAAAAATGTATAACATGATTTTTATTTTACAATAGAATAAAAGATTCATATCACTAGAACCCTTAGAATCATGATACAAATACATTATGAATAAATATTATTAATTATGGTCACAATTATTATAAAAGTAATTCAAATCAAAACTAATATTAAAATTATGTTTATTGAAGTTAATGGTTTAAAGATCGAACTTTATTTAAATTAGTGTTAGATTAGTAACAAATAAATAATTTATTTTGTTGGTTTGGAAAGTAACCTAACTACTTTATTGAACAAGATTCAGTTTGATGATTTGTAAAGTAATCTAGCTACTTTATTGAACAAAATCAAACGCGATATTTTCTTATTCAGGGTGACATAAACATCCTTCTATTCATAATTTAAAGTTTTCAAAAAAAAATTACTTCTACTTCACTTGCTCCGACTACTCCTAAAATCACTCAAATTAACCTTATTGAATCTCTTTAAGTATTGATTAATTATTACATTGATGGTGCATTTAAATGATCCTTTGATCTTGTAAAGTGGTATTTATAGAAACTTCAAATGCTCTTTTATGGGAGCTTTTGCTAATAATCTTGATATCTCTAACTCTCTTAATAGGTCAAAATTGCTCATAACAAAGAATGGTTTAAACTTTGGCTAGAATCTGATTCTATTTTTTATTATCAAGCTTTTTTTTTACCCAAAAGTTATATATTTGAAGCTTCAAACTAGATGGACTAAGTGTTTTTATTTAGTTAAAAACTTTTATTTTAAAGTCTCTTATAAATACATGAAAGGAAACACTTGTGTTATTAGCCTTTATAGCACTTCTTTTGATTACGATGAATTTATTTAGTGAGATAGATGACTAAATTGTATTGAAAATGATATCTTTAAGAACATAAGTAAACTATACTCTTTTAAATTTTATTTAACTCTATTATTTCATATGCAATACACTTTTTTTCCCTTGAGAAGGTTTTATTCCAAAGAATTTTTCTAATAAGACTTTTAACGATGTAGTTAAATGTAATCTATTTTATCTTATTTTTTGGGTTTTGGCCTAGTATGCCTTAGAAATTTATTTTCTCTTAAAAGTTTTAAAAATATTTTTCTTTGAAAAATATATATTATTGTTTTTTAAACGTATTTTTATTATTTTATACCTATGTTTGTGTCCTTGATAATAGGGGTAGATATGTGGTTCTATATGTTTGAAGGTACTCTTATTTTTTAGGAAAAAATTACACCAGACATTCTTTAAGTTATTTTTATGTAGCAAGTTGGTCTCTAAAGTCTTTTTTTTAACAATTTGGTCCATTAGAGTTATTCCTACATCATTTTTCTCATATTTTAAACATTTAGAAATTTGCGATTGTTGTATTTCTGGTTGTATTTCATCATGTTCATACCACTCAAAATAATTGCATCTACAATTAGCATATTCACTCTATTAAAAAGGACACACGCTTGGTAACTTAAAGGACCAAGTTGTTAAAAAAACTTAAAGAACCAACCTGTTACACAAAAATAACTTAAAGGACCTCTAGTATAATTTTGACTATTTTTTATTATAATAAAATAAAGTAAGAAAAATGATAAACGTCGTCAACTAAAGAAATACTTACACATCAAATAAATAAGAAAGCAAAATGATTTCTGATAATTTGTGCAAAGATATTCAAAGCTAAAGATTTTCACCAAAAAATAAAGTCAACTGCAAAAAGCATGCAAGTGATTGTCGCTACTCGAAAAATACAGAGTCGTCATCGGTTTTTATTTATTCCAAAGGAAAGGGAAAATATCGAGAAAACCCCAAAGAATGGTCATCGCAACCACGAACAGGTTCGGAAGTCGGTTATGCAAGGGGAAGGTATTAGCACCCCTCACATCCATGGTACTCCATGGGAACCATCTAGGATGTTTGCGCTTAAGTTGATGTTTTTTATCGAATGTTTGCTTGCCAAAGGTTTGCGAAGTGGAGGTAGATTTTAAATTAGTGTGCTCGCCAAGGATTGGGTCCTTGTGCCTACGTATGCCCACTTGTTGAAGTGGGAAATCAGAGCCCCATACTTCGTGGGTTGAAAAAGTTTGTTTGTTTTGTTGATTTTATTACCTTGAAGAAGGGTTTTCGATTGTGTCTCCCTAAGGCTCAAACAAATTATTTGAATGTGTTGAATTGTTTTTAGGTTTTTGAGAAAGGTGTTATTGATTTCGGATCACACTAAAGACTATGGATAAATATGAATACCTCGAACTACCAAGCCAAACGTCTTGTGTTCGAAGTATTCAGGACGAGTGTAGGAAAGCTCCATTCTCATCCCTTCTTTACCACTTAAGGCTCGTGACATACAATCCTAATCGTATTTATTGTGTTTTTTAATTTGATTTGTAAAAGACCACTTGACGTTGGATCAAGGGTTTGCTTATTGAGTTTGATTTGAAAAAAGACCGCTTGACGTTGGATCAAGGGTTTGCTTATTGATTGCGAGAGAGTGAGTGTTCCTAATGCCTAAGGATAGCTAGCAAGCAATAATAAAGAAAGCAAGTAAAAGCATACATCGAAAAGGGGAGGGGGTACATGTAAAGTACAAGGGAGTGCAGTAAATAAAATGTCTCATTGTCAAGTAGCCCAAGAGAAAGCCTTGTGTGTGCAATTGTGTCCTAAACTAGAAAGAGCATAAAAGATTACAAGTTCTTCTTGATTCTTGAATGCTCCATCCATGTTTGGGTTGAATACTTGTCCAAAATTCTTTGCAAGGGTCCTAATGAGTCTCTAAATCCATTGTCCAAAGTCCATTACATGCTTGGGAATTATCTTTTTTAAGTATTGACCATTTTTAAGTTCATTTTAAGATGAGGTGAATGATAATGGATTACAAACATGGAATATAAAAACAAATAAAAGTAAATAAAGTAAATGACAAAAATTAAATGTTAAGAGTTAGATGTGAAATTTAAAAGTAAGAAGTTAGAGGAGGGAAATTAAAAGTTGGATGCAGAATTGTAAAGGATTAGATGTTAGATGTTAATCAAGATTAATCAAAATCAAAAGAGAAATTATAAAAGAATTAGTATCAAAACAAATGTCTAAAATTAACTAACAATAGCAAGAAATAAAATTCTAAAGTTAAAACAATTAACAAAATTAAACTATTAAAATATCAATTCTAAACTATTAACCAAATATTGATCTAAACTATTAACATACACGATCCACTTCCCAAACTCAGAATAGTTGCAAGCCAATCTCCTCTCCCAAAACTTCGCCTGAGCTCCTAATAAACTCCGTTGCGCCGGAATTCACTACCGGCAGCGGCGGAGACTTAAACCTCTCCCTTCCTATGTCACCTAATCCGTCTTCATCCCCTCATCATGAATCTACCCTCCACTTGCTACGATTCCTCTCTAATTTACCAAATCAAAGCAATAACGCATAAAATCGTACAACAGAAGGATCAACATCGATAATGGAGCACGAGTTCAATTAAAGACTACATGGTTATGGTTCCGCAATGTAATATTCACACCATTGTGTCAAAGAAACAGCGAATCACAAAGAGATGAGGATATTTACCGGCGACATCGGAGGCTACTTTGTCGGTGACGTTAACTTGAAGCTCCGGTAGCCGCTTCTTGCAGATTCAATCTTTTCTGCCTCTATTCTGTTATGGACTTTTGCTACGCGAAGCTTCGTAGCCTATTATGATTTCCTCGGCGTCCTCCGATAGCGGAGTTACTGTGGATTGATTCTGAAGGTTGCAGAAGAACACGATGATTCGTCCTAGAAGATGACGAAATCCTTTTCTCTGTTGCGGCTATGGTTTGGTTATGCAGTTTGAGGAAGACGGTGGAATAATGAGATGAAGGTGGGAGCTCGAAGGCTAATTGTACAGGTGGTGATGATTCTGCAGAATTGGATTCGATCGCGCGAAAAGGAGGAAAAAAAAACCCAAGACTCCACTCGGAAACACCTGTATTTATAGAATTGTGAGTGAGTTTGTCCTGCGTTTTGCTACAGCTCCACTTGCCTCTTACGTTGTTTTGGACTCTGCACTCTCCTTGCCGTTTTGCACTGATGTGTGTTGTCATTTTAGTTCGGATTCTGCTACTGCAACTTGCATTTTGGACATTACTGCATTTTGAACTTTCTGCGTCGTTTTGCTTAAGTTGCATTTCGCTTGTTCTTGAGCTGCATCTTATTACTGTTATGGCTTTTCCGTTGATGATGTTTCCGCTTTGGCTTGTGCAGCTGGTGTTTCGATTTTGGCTCGCCGTTTTGCTTTTGCAGTTTGCTTTTCCGCTGCGCTTTGCATTTAGTGTACTGTTAATTTCATTTGGGACTGGTGTAAAGAAGCTAAGTCGTAACAGCTTTTGGCTTGGCTTTTGTGCTTGAATTGTAGCTGCATTGCATTCTTTGTTGTTGTGCAGTTAATAAAATGAACATGGATTAAATGAATTTTAATAAACTGGATAATGGATTAATTGGATGACTAAATGGATATTGGTTTCAATGATGCAAATTGGATTTGATTTAAAATGTGGATATTGGATTATTTGGTTTTTTTTTGGGGGAATTGGATTTAAAAAATGGTTAAACGGGCCTTTTTAAAAAAAAGAATGAATGGCCTTATTTGCTAAACAACCATGGCCAACAAGAAGAAAAATCAAAAAATGATTATAGATTCTAAAATTAGATCAAAACCAAAATGTTGATTTTAAAACGACGCAAACTTCTAGAATTAAATCAAAACTTAAAGATCGACTTTATCTTTGAAAAAAAACATTTTTGCATTAAAAATCAAATCGAACCTAAACAATGCGATTCCTAGAATTAATATGAAAAAGGGATAAAATGATTTCTAAAATCGCCTTTTAAATTCCAAAAAACGAATCTGACCTCAAAGATCAATTTGAACTTCAAAAATTAATTTGAAGTTGAAATCAACACGAAGTTAGAATAAATTGGAACAATGTTATGACACGACAAGAAAATGGTGACCGTGTATGTAATGGATTGGTGAATTCAACTGACACGGCTTGTGAATCGGATTGAACCAAGGTTGAATGAAATGAAATGAATGAATGTATCAATGCACCAAGAAACATGTAATCAAGGATTAAATGGTTGTTTAAAAATGGACCCATATTAAAAATATGAGGTACAAAACCACATGGACACCCGATTAACAGAATATAAGGCAAACCCTAATGATTAAGGCATGATCATGCTTGATCAAATGCCTCAAAACCAAGCAATTTACCAAGCACGTGAAATTGTTCACCAACGCTATAAACCAAGGGATTATGGTTTGATTTCCTGATCCTCCCCAAATTGTGGACGAACCAAAGTATCTACCGGATGCAAGTACAAGCCATGAACTCAGGTCACGTATCTCCTTGTGTCAGACCATGCTTATGCAGATGAAATGAATGCTTATGGTGATATGTAAATGTTTATGGTTAGTAACCTATATGATCAATATGAATGGTATGGTGAATTTTGGGGTATGACAGCTGCCCCTATTTACTCTTCTCGAACCTGAGTGTACGGTTAGTATCAGCTTTCAGACAATCAAGGTAGGAGATGATTAAATACTAAAATATCGGGAAATTTTCCCACCAGGAACAAATGGGATTTAATGTGAAGATAGGTCACGAAAAGGTCTTTACTGGGATGTGGGATGAACAAGCTAGTATTTTTGTGCAGGGCAACTGCTGGGAGTTTGAATGTTATGCGGTAGATGGGTATTTATGAGGTTAGATATGCATGTCACATGTAGTATGCTAATGCAGTATGATTGATGATTCTTCGTCTTTCTCTAAGCTTTTTCTTTTTTCTTTCCGTATTTTCCATTCATTTTCTGTTTTCATATTTTTCTTTCTTTTCTTTTTTGCCTCCCCTATCATGTTTTGGCATGTAACAGGTGATCGAGGTATTCCCGCAGGATTTCGCAAAGTCAAATGAGGTGTCTTGCCGGGTGTCATACCCCAAAATTTGCCCATTAATCTTGCAAAACATTTCTCGAAGTACTCCGACTTATTCTGCAAGGCACTAACCTTAAAGGGACAAAAGCCCAGCTCACAACAGGCCCAATCCAGAAAATGGTCCAAACTAGCTTGCTCGCTAGGCGAGCCATTCCTTCGCCTAGCGAACACTTCGTTATGACACTCGCCCCAGCGAAGCATCAGATCCAGTAAAAGCCCAAACTAGCTGGCTCGCTAGGCGAGCAACTCCTTCGCCTAGCGAAGCTTGCGAATAGCAGAATTTCTGGGTTTCATTCTGAGCCCATTAGGTCATCACAGTCACTATAAATAGCCAAGTTTCAGTCATGAAAAGGGAACGAAAGGGGGGAAGAAAAACAGAGGAAGACGGACGGAAACCCTGGCATAGAAACCCTGGAGATCAACTCAGAGTATTCCGAGTAAAGAAACCCTAAAGGCCGCTCATCCGCGCCGAAGCTACCGCCACCCAACTCCATTCGATACCAAGCTCAGTTACAAACAGGTTTGCGTATCACTAATGTTTTATGCTTTTAATCGATAATCTTTACATATATAAGGCATCATGATTAAACTTTCGGATATGTAATATGATTTCATGTATGAATTTAAGTATGCCTGAATATCCTGAATGTTTGTCCATGCTATTCCTATAATTAAATGCCATGAAGGTCAGGGTTCCGGAGATCATGCTGCTGTCAAACTCAAAATCTGTCGCCGCTCGCTAGCACATCGCTAAGCGAGCGTGGAGCGAGCCCTCGCTAAGCCTTCGCTAGGCGAAGCAGGGGCGAACGGGACAGTGGCTGTTTTGTTTCTTTGCTGTTCTGCCTTATGTTTATCTGATCAACATTCATTATAATTCTGCATTATTTGGCCTGACTTAATGACTGTTGTGTTGTGGTGCAATTTCCAATTGCACTTTATCTCGATGCTCTAACCCGTGTGCTGAATGGTGTAAAGGCTTACATATTCCCGAGGAAACGGCCGGCCAGGTATTCCACCTCATGTGTGGGATACCCTTATGGAGATGGATTCTGAATCACTTGATTTTAATGTGGAGATTCATCCTAAATTACCTAGCTGATTTTAATGTATTGATTTCATCAATTTTAATGTGGACCTAATTACCTAATTGATTACGACTATCTAATTAATTGTAAAACTTTGCCGTTAAACATGCGACCTTGGACCTCTCTTTGTTACCCTACGATTACGGTATTATGGTCATGTCCCGCGAATGTGGGGATATACTTAACAAAGACCCTTCGGTTAAATCATCATGTCCCTACAAAATAAATCATAGTCCCTCCGATGTTGCCTTCTTCAAATATACGATTTTGTCCCTCGATGACCCTTCGGTGTAGCCTACGGTTAAATGATGATAGTCCCTTCGAATGCTAAGGTATCCTTACAACTGTTGCCTTCAATGACCAATCAATGACCCTACGATGGCCCTTTTACATCCAAAGGATAAAATTACTTATTTCTCAATAATAAGGACAGTTTTACCCTCATAAGGATAGGAAATGCCCATAACGACCTTAGGAAGGTATAACTCTCAATTACTGGATCATAACCTAAAACATTTTCCACCCCTCACACTTTGCAAGTCCTAGAAAATCACCATTTGGTATACATTCATACTAGAATCATTACCAAGTTATATTTTTCTAAACTGTTTTTCAAAATCAAACGAGATAAATACTTTGTCTACATTCATACGAGAATCATTACAAAGTTAAACTCTCTTTCCGAAACATTTTTAAACAATTCACCAACACTTTTCAGACAAAAATATAAGTGATCCAGCAATTAAGAGCCCATGGATAACCATGGATACAAAGGGTGCTAATACCTTCCCTTTGTATAATGTACCTCTCGAACCTAAGAATCTAAATTAAGGTCTTTCCTGTTCTTTTCCACCTTTCCTTATTGGATAAAAGAAAAGTCGGTGGCGACTCTTGCTAACCGCGACATTGCGATTAAAAAACACATTAAAGTCAGTTCACCGTATGACAGAACTGGCGACTCTGCTGGGGACAAAGAGAGGTCACCTTAAAAAATGATTTATGTTTTAAATTGTTCCTTCTTTTAAGGGTATTGTTGAGTGAAAGATCCTACACCCGGATCTAATGTACCTTAGGTAAGTAGCAATAGATCATCGCGACTATCCGGCGTATACTGGAATGGTTAAAATGATAGCTACGGTTAATGTGACACTTTGGATGTCCTGATGTTCCTCATGTTTACTTGAGGAAAAATTTGGCATTCGCGTGGTGTCATCAAAGCATTAACCAGACCTTTAGAACCCTAATTGACTCATCCTAGCCATTAGAAAGTAGTGAGATAACTGGCTTCGGTTCCGACTGGGGTTGGTTGATACTCGATACTACACTCTTTGAGATTGGACTTTAGGGAAGCTTCGGCCAACCACCTGGTGTTGCACTGAAGTGGACTTAAAGAAAGGTCGATGATTGGAGATCCTTCTAGAACCCGGTTACTATTCTAGGACAGGTTGAACCAACCAAACTTCAGTGGGGAGGGTACTTACCTATGGAACTCATGCAAGCCTTAAAACCTAGGAATGATTGTTGTGTGACTTGCTTGTGCTTGTTATTTATATAACGTCATAACATCATAACATCATAACATCATGGCATTGTACTAACCATTTCGAGGACTTAGGGATTTAACTTTGCTCTGTTTTGTAAAAAAAAAAAAAAGAGTTTCCTTTTTTTTGGTAGTTTATGCAAAGTTAAATTCCAAAAGTCCTTGAAAACATTTCATACATTGCATAGCATAACATAACATTGCATAACAGGTACTCTAAAGGGATCAATGTTCTCACGATTTTCCTCCAAACAGAAAAATGGACCTCGAACAAGCTGTCAAAGATCTCCAGGCTCAAAATGCTCAACTCCAGGAGATGATCTTGAACTTATCCAAGGGGCAGGAGGAACTGAAGGCTCTCTTGCTCGAAAAGAAGAAAGACAATAAACCTGTGAGTTACATTAACCTGGGAAGAAGGCTTAAAGGACAGGCCACAGGAGTCAAGATCAGAACGCCGAAGGATCAAGAAGAGGAGAATGCTGATCTCTTCAGCCAGGAGGATGACGATGAAAATTATGAGAATAAGCAGTACTCTCCAAAAGGTGATAAGTATAAACTTCTGGAAGAACGTATGCTAGCTATGGAAGGTCAGAAGGCGCCCGGTCTGGATTTCGAAAGCTTAGGTCTGGTCTCTGATGTGGTCGTTCCCCGCAAATTCAAGGTCCCCGCTTTCACTAAGTATGATGGGGCATCTTGTCCTCAAATGCATCTGAGAGCTTATGTGAGAAAGATTCAGCCGTATACCACTAACAAGAAGCTATGGATCCATTTCTTCCAAGAGAGTCTGGTTGGCACACAGTTAGAATGGTACTATCAGCTCGAGAGCTCTGACATCCGCACCTGGACTGATTTAGCGACAGCTTTCTACAAGCACTATCAGTATAATTCTGAACTAGCGCCTACTCGGCTACAGCTGCAGAGTATGACTATGGGCTCTAAAGAAAGCTTCAAAGAATATGCTCAGAAATGGAGAGATTTGGCTGGCAGAGTCAAACCCCCTATGACTGATCGAGAATTAGTAGACATGTTCATGAGCACACTGACTGGCCCATTCTACAGCCATCTATTGAGGAGTTCCTCATTGGGTTTCACTGAGCTTATATTAACAGGTGAACATGTTGAAAGCGGCGTTCGAAGTGGAAAGATACAGGCGGCTACCTCTGATCCTCCGGAGACTCCTAATGACATCACTGCCCTCTGCCTAACCATGACGAGACTGTCAGTGCGGTGGAAGATGATGATAGCGATTGCGACCTGGATAGCTGGATTTTCCCAACAATTGGTGACGGACCCAATAATTGGAAGGCTGAAGACACTATCCTGATTTCCTTTAGTCAGGAGTAATTGTTATTGCTTATCTAATGTATCAAATTTGGTTAAATGTTTTGTCATTTTCATAAGCATATTCATATTCAATAAATCAATGGACCTTTTTGCATTCAAATATTGCGCTCTTTATCTTTCCTGTCATTTTTCAAACAAGCTATGTTTTCTTGCACACACTCACGTAACAAATTGCATTTCCATATCCACTCTGGATCCTGTTGATAATAGTTCCGCTATTGTTCATTATGACTTTGAAAATCCGATCTACCAAGCCGAGGATGGAAGTGAGGAAGATTGTGAAGTTCCTGGAGAACTTGCCAGACTGGTACTACAAGAAGAAAAGACCATACAGCCGCATGAGGAATCAATTGAAATTATAAATCTGGGAACTGAAATAGACAAGAAAGAAGTCAGAGGTTTCTTGGGACACCTGAATTACATTGCCCGATTCATTCCACACTTGACTGCTACCTGCAAACCCATCTTCAAATTACTAAAAAAGGAAAAAATCAAGAGATGGTATGGAATGATGAATGACAAAATCAAGAAACATCTCCAAGAACCTCCAATTCTGATGCTACCAGTTGAAGGAAGACCTCTAATCATGTATTTGACCGTGTTAGAAAATTCAATAGGGTGTGCTGGGGCAACATGACGAGTCTGGTCGAAAAGAGCATGTCATACACTGCCTTAGCAAAAGGTACCGACTGTGAAACAAGATACTCACAACTCGAGAAAGCTTGCTATGCTTTGGCTTGGGCTGCTCGCCGACTAAGACAATATATGTTGAATCATACCACTTTATTGACTTCTAAGATGGATTCTATCAAATATCTATTTGAGAAGCCTGCTGTCTCCTGAAAGAGTTATCACTGATAATGGTACTAAACTGAACTCTGCATGCAGTTCAAAATAAAACACCATAACTCTTTTCCGTACCGGCCAAAAATGAACGGCGCCGTGGAGACTGCTAACAATATCAAGAAGATCATACAAAAAATGACAGTAACATACAAAGACGGGCATGAGATGTTACCGTTTGCTCTTCATGGTTATCGCACTTCAGCGCGCACCTCGACAGGGGCAACTCCTTTCTCTTTAGTCTACGGAATGGAAGCCATTTTGCCAGTGGAAGTTCAGATTCCCTCTCTAAGAATCATGAGAGAGGCGGGCTTAGACGAGGATGAATGGATTCAAACCCGACTCGATCAGATAAATTTGATTGACGGGAAGAGACTTGCGACTGTTTGTCATAGGCAGATATATCAGAAGCGCATGACCCAGGCATTCAACAAAAAGGTCAAGAGACAGGTGTATCAAATTGGCGACTTGGTAATCAAGCGTATCATTCTACCACAAGGTGATCCCAGAGGCAAATGGACTCCCACATACGAAGGGCCATTTGTAGTTAAGAAGGTATTCTCCGGTGGAGCCATGATACTTGCTACGATGGATGGCGAAGACTTCCGACATCCTGTGAACGCGGACATAGTTAAAAATACTACGCATAAAAGAGACCCGCTAGGTCGACGCACCTAGGCAGAAGTAAGGGCATCCCGACGAACCAAAAGGGTTCGGGCAAAAATTAGGGATAAACATATAAAAATGTACACCCGGAAAGTCGAAAACCTGAAAAGGCGGCTTGGGCAAAAAAGGGTATCCTGGTGGACTGAAAACCTGAAAAGGCGGTCCAGGCAAAAATTAGGGATTAAAGCATATGACTATGTCCCGTTCTCCGTCAGCTTCACCCAAGTTCCAAGGACTGAACAAGCTAATCACTTATATCCGACAGCAGGAGATGAGACGCTTGAAGACATAATGACAGTAGTAGAATTAAAATCAACAGGGTTGTTCCTTCATAGCTTGTTCTTTGTTTTCTCGGCAATTTCCTCTTACTAGGATTTCTGTCTCCTTGTACACGATTTGCCTGTTCATGGGCCCTCTTTCAAAATCAATACAATGTCATTTCCAAAAAGATGTTTTGTTTTACTTTCTCTGCTTTGCTTGCATAAACGTCCATTGATTTAATTTGAATTGATACATGCACTTGAATATGATCGATGTTTGCCAAAAATACATGCATAAAATAACAATAGCAATTACGAAAAGACTTTAGGATCGAGGATAAGGTCTAACCAGGCTTTCCAACAAGTCCGGTTACAAATCCATTCCCCAACAAAAACCAGCTATTTCCCAGAAGAGGTTGGCATCGCCAGACAGACTGGTCATCTCTTCTATCCCCAGCCAGGCTCTGTTGAGTGTTTCCATCGTCAGACGGCAATCAAGTATCCTCAGCTAAGAAAGGGTCATCAATACAAATATCTCCAACCAGAAGAATGAGATTTATTTTCCCAGTAGAGTCCCCTGGAAGAACGTTTCAGACGCATAGTGCATTCATTACATCATTTCACATGACATACCTGCATACAATGTTCACATTTATTTCATTCCGCATCATTCATCACATCATTTCACAGCACATGCATGCACACAACATTTGCATCTCATGCATCATGACATAGCATGAAGCTAACTTTATTTTTCAGGTCAATTATCCTCCTGATACAGTCAAAATAAAAGTCCATTCAGACGGACATCTTTATCAATTACATTCAAGATTCAACTATATCCCTCAGATACTGCCTAGCGTACGGTATATTCCGAGGTGTAGTCTAGCGTACGACTACTTTCTTCTTCAGATACATCTTTCAGATATACTCCAAGTCAACATTCATTCAGACATCCTCCTAACAATGGCATCTATAAGCCCACCCCAGACATCCATTGCAAATACAACATATACAAATACTATCAGATATGGCCTAGCGCACGGTTCATTCTGATTCAGCTCAACATACAACTCATTCAACGACTCCAATACAGTCTAGCATAAGACCCATTTGGATCTTCAACTCAGATACGATCTAGCGTACGATCCATTCTGACCTTCAACAACGCCAGAGACGGTCTAATGTACGACCCAGTTGGACCTTCAAATCCTCAGATGCTACCTAGCGTACGGTACATTTCTGAAGTGTAGTCTAGCGTACGATTACCCCCTTTTATCATCAGATTCAGCCTAACAGACAGCTCGCTCTGCTCAGATACGGTCTAATGTACGACCCAGTTAGGCCTTCATCTCCTCAGATGCTGCCTAGTGTACGGTACATTTCTGAAGTGTAGTCTAGCGTATGACTATCCCTTTATCATCAGATCCAGCCTAACGGACGGCTCATTCTGCTCAAATACGGTCTAACGTACGACCCATTTGGATCTTCAACTCAGATGCGATCTAACGTACGATCCATTTTGATTCTACCTTTGTCAGATACAGCCTAACGTACGGCTCATTCTGCAACTCAGATACGATCTAGCGTACGATTCATTCTGATCTTCCATCCCCAGCGAAGTCATCCGCCTAATGGACGATTCGCTCCGCTATTCAGGTGCGGTCTAGCGTACGATCCATTCTGATCCCTTATCCCCAGCAGCGTATAACACACTCTGACTCCCCAGCGAAGTCGACAGCATAATGGATGATTCACTATACGGTCTAGCATATGACCCGGTATGACACCCATGTCTCCAGATATCGTCTAACGTACGACACAATCTGAATCTCCCATCATCAAACTTCCTGGATGGCATCTTTAAGCCCATCTCCATCAAGACTAATTGACAAGTGCAAATTTTTGGGGCATTCTAGTGTTCAATAATCTTCCACCTCCAGACCACGAATGACATACTTGCCATCCTAACTCTCTCGGTTCAAGAATATTGAACAGGGGCAGCTGTCATACCCCAAAATTTACCCATTAATCTTGCAAAACATTTCTCGAAGTACTCCGACTTATTCTGCAAGGCACTAACCTTAAAGGGACAAAAGCCCAGCTCACAACAGGCCCAATCCAGAAAATGGTCCAAACTAGCTTGCTCGCTAGGCGAGCCATTCCTTCGCCTAGCGAACACTTCGTTATGACACTCGCCCCAGCGAAGCATCAGATCTAGTAAAAGCCCAAACTAGCTGGCTCGCTAGGCGAGCAACTCCTTCGCCTAGCGAAGCTTGCGAATAGCAGAATTTCTGGGCTTCATTCTGAGCTCATTAGGTCATCACAATCACTATAAATAGCCAAGTTTCAGTCATGAAAAGGGAACGAAAGGGGGGAAGAAAAACAGAGGAAGACGGACGGAAACCCTGGCATAGAAACCCTGGAGATCAACTCAGAGTATTCCGAGTAAAGAAACCCTGAAGGCCGCTCATCCGCGCCGAAGCTACCGCCACCCAACTCCATTCGATACCAAGCTCAGTTACAAACAGGTTTGCGTATCACTAATGTTTTATGCTTTTAATCGATAATCTTTACATATATAAGGCATCATGATTAAACTTTCGGATATGTAATATGATTTCATGTATGAATTTAAGTATGCCTGAATATCCTGAATGTTTGTCCATGCTATTCCTATAATTAAATGCCATGAAGGTCAGGGTTCCGGAGATCATGCTGCTGTCAAACTCAAAATCTGTCGCCGCTCGCTAGCACATCGCTAAGCGAGCGTGGAGCGAGCCCTCGCTAAGCCTTCGCTAGGCGAAGCAGGGGCGAACGGGACAGTGGCTGTTTTGTTTCTTTGCTGTTCTGCCTTATGTTTATCTGATCAACATTCATTATAATTCTGCATTATTTGGCCTGACTTAATGACTGTTGTGTTGTGGTGCAATTTCCAATTGCACTTTATCTCGGTGCTCTAACCCGTGTGCTGAATGGTGTAAAGGCTTACATATTCCCGAGGAAACGGCCGTCCAGGTATTCCACCTCATGTGTGGGATACCCTTATGGAGATGGATTCTGAATCACTTGATTTTAATGTGGAGATTCATCCTAAATTACCTAGCTGATTTTAATGTATTGATTTCATCAATTTTAATGTGGACCTAATTACCTAATTGATTACGGCTATCTAATTAATTGTAAAACTTTGCCGTTAAACATGCGACCTTGGACCTCTCTTTGTTACCCTACGATTACGGTATTATGGTCATGTCCCGCGAATGTGGGGATATACTTAACAAAGACCCTTCGGTTAAATCATCATGTCCCTACAAAATAAATCATAGTCCCTCCGATGTTGCCTTTTTCAAATATACGATTTTGTCCCTCGATGACCCTTCGGTGTAGCCTACGGTTAAATGATGATAGTCCCTTCGAATGCTAAGGTATCCTTACAATTGTTGCCTTCAATGACCAATCAATGACCCTACGATGACCCTTTTACATCCAAAGGATAAAATTACTTATTTCTCAATAATAAGGACAGTTTTACCCTCATAAGGATAGGAAATGCCCATAACGACCTTAGGAAGGTATAACTCTCAATTACTGGATCATAACCTAAAACATTTTCCACCCCTCACACTTTGCAAGTCCTAGAAAATCACCATTTGGTATACATTCATACTAGAATCATTACCAAGTTATATTTTTCTAAACTGTTTTTCAAAATCAAACGAGATAAATACTTTGTATACATTCATACGAGAATCATTACAAAGTTAAACTCTCTTTCCGAAACATTTTTAAACAATTCACCAACACTTTTCAGACAAAAATATAAGTGATCCAGCAATTAAGAGCCCATGGATAACCATGGATACAAAGGGTGCTAATACCTTCCCTTTGTATAATGTACCTCCCGAACCTAAGAATCTAAATTAAGGTCTTTCCTGTTCTTTTCCACCTTTCCTTATTGGATAAAAGAAAAGTCGGTGGCGACTCTTGCTAACCGCGACATTGCGATTAAAAAACACATTAAAGTCAGTTCACCGTATGACACCGGGGATATATGATCTTCTCGCACAATAGGTAGCAACGACTCATATGTACTAGAAAAGGTCTTCCGAATAAAAGGTTGAGAAGGAGAGTGAGGTCCACATGGCTGAGTGAGGGATTCCAATACAAAAGAATATCAAGAGGGGTTTAACAACACGGAGGAGCGTTAAGGTCAATATGGACGAGTATTGAAAAGAGGATCAACACAGACGAGTGAATCAATTCAACACGGACGGATATCGAAAGGAGGTACCAACACGACCAAGTGTTGAGGATCAATGCAGACGATTATTGAGAAAGAGAGCATCAACACGGACGAGTGTTACAGATCAATATGGACGAGTATTGAAAAAGGGATCGACACGGACGAGTGTTGAAGATCAATACGAACAAGCATTGAAAAAATAGGACCAACACTGACGAGTGTTGCAAATCAATGCGAACGATTATTGAGAAAGAGAGCATCAACATGGATTAGTGTCGGAAAGGAAGGATCAACACGGACGAGTGTCGAAGATCAATACAGATGAGTATTGAAAAAGAAAGTGTTAACACGGACGAGTGTTGGAGATCAATACATATGAGTATGGGAGACCAATACGGACGAGCATTGAAGAAGGACCAACACGGACGAGTGTGGATGCCCAATACAGACGAGTATTGCAAATCAATATAAATGAGTATTAGAAATTAATACAGACGGTTATTGAGAAGAAGTAATGATTAACATGGACGAATGTCGGGTCAATACAGACGAGTATTGAAAGAAGGAATGATTAACACGGACGAGTGTTGACAAGCAATATGGACGAGTATTAAAGAAGAAGGTAACAACACTGACGAGTGTTGAAGATCAATATAGACGAGTATCAAAGGAAAAGGTAACACAGACGAATGTTGAAAACGGGGGCTTCACTGGGGATCAACACGAACGAGTATTGAAAAAGAAGACCAACACGAACGAGTGTTGAAGGTCAATACGGACGGGTATCAAAAATGAAATGATTAACACTGACGAGTGTTAAAGATCAATACGGACGAGTATTAAAAGAAGGTAACAACACAGACGAGTGTTGCAGATCAATACGAACGAGTATCGAAAATGAAATGATTAACACAAACGAGTGTTGAAGATCAATACAGACGAGTATTGAAAATCAGATGATTAACACAGACGAGTGTTGCAAATCAGTACGGACGTGTATTGAAAGAAGGATGGTTAACACAGACGAGTGTTACAAATCAATACGGACGAGTATCGAAAGAAGGATGATTAACATGGACGAGTGTCGGGGGTCGATACAGACGAGTATTGAAAAAGAAATGATTAACACGGACGAGTGTTGAAGATCAATATGAACGAGTATTGAAAATTAATACGGACGAGTATTGAAAGAGAATGTATCAACACGGATGAGTGTTGAAGATCAATACCAACACGGACGAATGTTGAAGATCAATACGGACGAGTATTGAAAAAGAATGTATCAACACAGACGAGGGTTGAAGATCACTACGAACGAGTATTGAAAAAGAAACGATTAACACGGAAGAGTGTTGAAGATCAATACGAACGAGTATTGAAAATCAATACGGACGAGTATTGAAGAAGACGGTAACAACACGGACGAGTGTTGAAGATCAATACGGACGAGTATCGAAAATTAATACGGTTCACACAGACGAGTCTAAATCCCAATACGGACGAGTATTGCAAAGAAGGTATCAACATGGACGAGTGTCTGGCCAATACAGACAAGTATTGAAAGAAGGAAAGATTAACACAGACGAGTGTTGACAATCAACACAGATGAGTATTGAAGAAGAAGGTAACAACGCGGACGAATGTTGAAGATCAATATGAATGGGTATCGAAGGAAAAAGCAACAACAGGGACGAGCATTGAAGATCGATACGGACGAGTATTGAAAGAAGGTAACAACACATACGAGTATTGACGATCAATACGGATGAGTATTGGAAAAGAATGTATCAACACGGATGAGGGTTGAAGATTAATACGAACCAGTATTGAAAAAGAAATGATTAACATGGACAGGTGTTGAAGATCAATATGAACGAGTATTGAAAATCAATACGGACGAGTATTGAAGAATATGGTAACAACACGGACGAGTGTTGAAGATCAATACAGACAGGTATCGAAAATCAATACAGTTCACATGGACGAGTGGAAATCCCAATACGGATGAGTATTGCAAAGAAGGAATCAACACAGACGAGTGTCGGGCCAATACATACGAGTATTGAAAGAAGGAAAGATTAACATGGGCGAGTGTTGACCCTCAACACGGACGAGTATTGAAGAAGACAGTAACAACACGGGCGAGTGTTGAAGATCAATATGGACGGGTATCGAAGGAAAAAACAACAACATGGAAGAGCGTTGAAGATAAATACGGACGAGTATTGAAATAAGGTAATAACACGGACGAGTGTTGATGATCAATACGAACGAGTATTGGAAGATGAAATGATTAACATGGACGAGTGTTGCAAGATCAATACGGACGAGTATTGAAAAATAGATGATTAACACGGACGAGTGTTGAAGATCATTACAGACGAGTATTAAAATGAGAAGGGGTCAACACAGACGAGTGCTAAAGGTC
Source organism: Lathyrus oleraceus (assembly GCF_024323335.1). Classification (NCBI taxonomy): domain Eukaryota; kingdom Viridiplantae; phylum Streptophyta; class Magnoliopsida; order Fabales; family Fabaceae; genus Lathyrus; species Lathyrus oleraceus. The sequence continues at coordinate 339,207,358 of NC_066585.1, forward strand.
AATACGGACGAGTGTTGAAAAATAAATGATTAACACGGATGAGTGTTAAAGATCAATACGAACGAGTATTGAAAATCAATACGGATGGGTATTGAAAGAGAAGGTAAAAACATGGACGAGTGTTGAAAAAGAGAACCAACACGGATGAGTGTTGAAGATCAATACTGACGGGTATTGAAAAATAAATGATTAACACGGATGAGTGTTGAAGATCAATACAGACGAGTATTGAAACAGAGTGTCAACACGAACGAGTGTTAGAAAAAGGATCCACACGAACGAGTGTTGAAGAAAGATTGTAGAAAAAGGGGTCAACACAGACGAGTGTTGTAATTCAATACAGACGAGTATTGGAGAGCAATACAGACGCATATTGAAAAAAGAAAGGATCAACTCAGACAAGTGTCAAGAATGGCGACTTCCCTGGGGACTAACACGAACGGGCTCTGAAAGAAGAAAAAGGGACGTCCCAAGTAAAAGGCAGTGGACCACTTACGAAAGGTAAATGACTAGTTGAAGATTCCCAAGGTATTTGCAAAGGAGAGACTTCGAGAAACCTGCGGGGAATACCAATCCAAGGTTTCATGACGATGTTCTCAACTGGGGAGGAAGAATGTCTCAACGGGGGGGGGGGGGGGGTTCTTTTATGCTTTCGAGAAAGACTTTTATGCAGTTATGCATGTTTATTTTGCAAGGCATAATGCCCCATTTTGATGGAATATGCTACGTGCTTCATGATGCAATGTTATGTAATGCATGATTACTTATGCAATACCGACGCGTGGTCAGCCTTTTGGTTAGACGGTATGGTAGGTTTGTGACGATTGAGAACATTGGGTACCAGTAACCATTGGGTTTATCAATTAGGATCAGTGTTCTCTACTGAAGGGTTAAGGGGGCGCGTTTAGCGTGACTCCCCGACATTCACCTTGAACTTAGAAGTCTCTTATGCACAATAGATCTTGCTTTAAACAACCTCAAAGTACATAAAGTATCTTCCTTCTCTAGTCAATCATGCCCTAGTCAATTGGGAATCTGCATGTGTTGCCCCAGTTTCTTGGAACTGTATACCTCTGATTAACTATCACAGATTGATTTCTTGGGTTCCTGATGTAACTTACCCCAATATAGGTCTTAGAATAACTCTTCCTATGGATAGCGGATCTCTGAGGGAATGCCCCTGACTAATGTCTCATAGATATTTATCGAATCTCGACGTAACTTCCTTAGATCAACTGAATATCGTAGAGATTTATCGACGTGATTGCTTCAGATCGACTAAAAATTGAAGTGTCTTATCTTTTCTTCTTAATAGAGTTCTTAGACATTCTGTTTCTTGACATAATCAAAAAAGTGATTGGTCGCTGCTCAACGGAGTCTCAGGCTTTCAGCACTTGTTGTGATCAATCAAAACAATTTTCCCCTTCTCAACGGAGTTCTCGGGCGTTTGGTCTTCTGATGTGATCAACTGTAGTGATTTACTCCCTGACTATCTGATCTTTGGAGAGATTCGCCGAATATCGACATAACTTTTTCAGACTAACTGAATCTTGTGGAAATTCCTCGACGTAACTGTCTCAGATTGATTGAAATATGAAACATCTTGTCCTTCTGCTCTACGGAGTTCTTGGACGTTCTGCTCCTTGATATAATCAAACGAAGTTGCTGGTTGCTACTTAACGGAGTCTTAGGCGTTCAACACTTGTTGTGATCAATCAAAATAATTCTCCCCTACTCAACAAAGTCTTAGGCGTTTGTCTCTCTGAGTACGATCAAATCAAGGTGACCTGTCTCTGCTCAACGGAGTTCTTAGGTGTTCTATCTTATGATTCAATCAGTTGAAGTAATTTGCCTTTGCTTAACAAAGTCTTTTTAGGCATCTTTATCTTTTGGTGTCATCAAGCTTTCCAAGTCACGTTCATTATGAGAACTCTCTTGACGTCAAATGCTCACTCGTGAGTAACACATGTTCATTTTTAGAAATGATAATGACAATGTCATGTTTATGCTAATTTTGAAATCCAAGCCTGTTCACTGGAATTATGACATACAATGAATGTATCACCGATTGAGAATGTCATATCAATATCACCACAAATGATGAGCAAATTATCGAGGAGTCAGTTTTAACACGATTGTTCTGACCATAGTACGCTTTCGAAATAAACCTTGCTTCAATTAGGTCTTTTAAGGGTTATAACGTGGCCTGGTTCACGATTTTTAGAAAGAAAGGATTTAAGGCTCAAACCTATCCTAACCCACCCCGCTCTTCGTGATGTTCTTCATTCCTACGTATAGCTAGTTTAATACAAGCGCTTTTCTTCAAAAGGGATTTAGGAGTGAAAAGGAACCTACGAGGTTTTTTTTCTTCCGGAGTGGCAATCATCTACCTTTTGTTTTGTAGCCACACGACTTTGTTCTTGTTGAGGATTTCCTTTTGATTCCTCTTTTGCAGATTTGTTTTTTCATTTCCCTATTTTTGTTGGATTGGTTCAGATTCACAATCTACAGGGCTGCCCTAATTTCTGTCTAAGTCACTTGTTTTCGAGTTTCCGACTTAGCAGGCTTTCTTTCTTTTTTGTTTTCTTGTTTCTTTTTGTTGAAACAAAACGTGTGGTTGTTGATTGGGAAGGGTTGTGACTGCCTCATTCCTCTGTTAGTGAGGGACAACCATTTGGAATTTGGGGTTTCCGACCTCTTGTGAGGGATAAGATATGGTTGATCCTTGGGTAGGACACTCCTCTTTTGAAGTTTGAACACTTGGTCAAACTAACTGACTACCCTGCCCCGGTTTGAAATTGAGGGTTTTATGTATAGAAAGAAACTCTTACTCCTTGGCTCGAAGGGGTTGACTAGGAATTATCTTCCTTATATCTCCGGTGTTTGGGATTTGAATAAATGTCTTACATCATCAGCAAGGTTTTATTCAAAAGCATACGAGCAGAGACTTCGTGTTTTCAATTTCATCATCATCCTCTTGATTTTACTCAAACAAAAGTTAGATATTGACAAAATAAAGTATGAGTGGCCACGAATGGATTTATTCAAAACATGCATATTCATTTCAATGTCATTATTATTCAAAAACAAACGACTTTATTACAAATGAATGTTACAAATGACAATTAAGAAAATCACACATGAACATGTTTTAACAAAACTAATGACTACGGGCATAATTGGCCTCATTCAGATCCTCATACTGGAATTATTAGGCTGGCAGCAGATAACATAACCATCTTCAAGAGGGTCACTCTCAAACTCTGCTCATAGGCGCAGACTCTTCAAATCTACCCCATCTTCCACTCGCACTGATCACGACATTGCAAATGTGCCATCTTGTGGAGGCATGGGAGTGTTCATTATATTCAGGCCTTGCGGCATGAACATGATAGCCCTTGAAACAATCAAGTCTTGTACCTTGTACTTGAGGCTCTTACAGTCTTCGATTGAGTGTCTAGGTGTCCCAGAATGGTACTCGCACCTAGCATTCACATCAAAATCTGGAGGAAGAGGTGTTGGAGCCCTCAGCTGCACCAATGAGCTATTAAGCAACAGGGGTAGGATTCGACCATACGACATGGGCACTGGATCAAACTGCTTTGGATGCCTTCTTGGTCCCTGTCTTCCTTGCTGAGCAAAGGTCCGCTGCTGATTTGGATACTGATTCGGCATTGGGTTCTCCTGCCTTGGTCGGGGAATAGGAAATGGTCTCTCATACGGAGCCTTTGGAGGTACAGGACGTGGATGAAATCCACGAGGCTGCTCCTGAGGTGGAATGGGGTCAGGCACGCTCACCAGAGTGACCACTTATGGTACAACAATTGGCATGGAATTGTCTTCCTTCCTCATCATTAACTTCGGGATCTCCATGATCAAACTCATTTGAGTCTTCATCTGGTTGACCTCAACCTTCAATGCTTCTCGACCTCTTCGTAGTTCTTCCATGGTAATCTTACGACAAAAGCTTGTCGGTCGTCAACTCCCTCAAATGAGCCTCTTCTGGGTGAGATCTTCGTACCAACCCACGCGAGAAAAGATTCTCGGGGACCCGCACTATGCGACCATCGACATTGGGTTTTAGACAAGGGTCTCAAAGCCACGGACCTCCTTGACTGTTTGCCGCTTACGGCAAAAGCTTGCCGGTTGACAACTCCATCAAGAAAATCTACTTTTAGTGAGATCTTCGTACCGAACCACACGAGAAAAGCTTCTCGGTGACCCTCACTAGGCGACCATCAATATTAATAGGTCAAAGGTTCGATGTTCTACAAAGGTCCTTAGAGTCATTGATCCGAATTGTCGCATCCTGCGAAAATCAACCGGCGGGACTCGAATAAAAACACAACACAGAGCCGCCACTGCGCGTTATTTATCCCAAGATAGGGAAAGGAAACGCTCAGAGAAACCTGGAAAGGAAATGGTCTTGCGACCAAAGAGAAAGGGTAAGGGAGTCGGTTACGCAAGGGGAAGGTATTAGCACCCCTCACGTCCGTCGTACTCGACGGGATCCACGTTCTAAAAAAAGAAAAGGTTGCTAAAACATCACACACACACAGGGGAACGCAGGTGGGGTTAAGAGAAGGGAGCTCGATAAGGTATCGCACCTTATGCCTACATATCTCGTCTGGAACGAGAATCAGAGCCACTGTAGTTCGGCTTACGCACGCCAAACAACACAAAACATACAAACAAGCAAGGGTGGCAAACATGGAGCCCGACAACCACTGGATGGAATTACGTCAGCATCCGAACCAAAACACGCACAAAACGGCAAACGTGGAGCCCGACTGCCAATCAATGGACTTACGTCGGCATCCAAGCCAAACACACAATCAAATAACAAACAAACACACACAAAAGAAAAAAAAGTGCCCGGAGTGGTCTCGCACGACCACCTGCCTACATACCTCGTCTGGCACGAGGATCAGGGCGATGTAGTTCCCCTGAAAGGGACTGAATTACTAGCCAGAAACCAGGGGAAGACACACTACCAGGGAGCTGGACTCGAGCCTAGTGTTGTCATGCATCGTTACCCTAAGTTCAGTTTTCTATCCTACTTGCATAAGCAAACTACTCCTATCCAGGAAAGAAGCAAGCATACAAGCATACAAAATAATTCAAGCATACATCAAATGAGAACAAGCATCTCAAACAGATATCCACATAGCACGCACTATAACCAAACAAGTGGGCTCACACAATAGGTTTGACTGCCTCAACAAGTCATCTGTACGGGCTGTGTTTGCTCTTAACCTTGCCATTACGAGGCTAAGGTGAAGCAGATGAAAGGTGAAGTGAAGATCAGACCTCACAGCTCTTATCCCTGACCAGGGAGAGCTTCTGACAAATGAGCATGGGTCCAGAATGGGGGGACCCTTCTATACTCAGAGACTCTGACACAATGTGCACTGCACAAGATCTTGGGCTTGTGATCTCAATGCTACAACCATGTAATGGGAGCAAGGAGAAGACTCAACTTAATAGTGGGGGATAGATTGCATATCCCTACCTTCCACCAATTGCCTTGATTAAGGACTTTACCTGCTTAGGCACAATATTAAACAATCACAAACATTGCCTCTTAAGGAGGACTTCAGACAGTTTGCCCGGTCAAATAACAGACCGGGTCTCCAAACTACATGAAGTTAGGAAGTTATACCTCAATGCAAGTTGCTTAAGCAAAGCAAAGCAAAAGTTCACAAGGAACTGAGCAACTAAAAGTACCTGGAAACAGTCAAACACAGTTAGTACTCAGACAGACAAAAATAAACAGCAAGTATTAATCAGTCAGACTATACAAACTAATGCACAACAAAGGCAAGCTATGAGCTCAAGCCCAATCTTCACAACCTACAAAACAAAGTTATGTTAGTGTACAAACATCAAACAACATCAATTGAATTGACTTGGATCATTCTCCATAAACATTGCACCTTTTCATCCTGAAAAATCAATCAAATGTTAGAAACTAGACCACTAGGCCAAGCCTAGGGTCCAAAGGCAAGAAAAATTCCTAAACAGCAAGGGATATCCAACCAAAGTCAAATTAATGTCAAACAAAAGCCAACACAATTAGTCCCATGTCCATATCATTCATCATGTTCATTTTATGCATAAAACAAGTCAAACTAGTTCAAATGGAACACCAAACATCCAAACAGAACTATTGCATTCAAATCCATATCAAAACAAATCCAAAAAATCTCAAATAAATTACACCTAAACAGGACATAATCAAGGTCCAGCATGTCAAATTTTAGCTTAATTGGACAAAGGAAACCATGTCAATGAAAATCAACAAAAACAGACACAATTATATGAGCCAAATCACAACATCAACACATGCATTCACTTCAAAAATTCACAAGTCAATGAAAACAGTAAAGAAATGAGTGGGACCAAAGCAGGGATGTCACATCATGCGTCTATAACTATCATACCAAATTTCATGATCATTCAATACCATATGAGCATTTCACATCAAATATTCAAACATGTGTCACATGAACTTGTATAATCAACCAACAGAGATGAAAAATAGCAATCAAATTGAAAATGCCACATAAAATTCCACAAAAATTCACATAGCATCTTAACATGTTAATGAACATCCATGCAAAATTTCATTCCATTCTAACAAGTCTAGGTCATTCAAATAAATCCAGCAAGTTGACATAATGAGGTGTGACACAAATTGTCACACCTAGATTCCAAAATTCATAATTCAATCACCAAGAATCCAAAATTCATGAAATTTACATGTAAATCACCATCAACCAGTCTATAATTACCACAAAAATTTTCAAGCATTTATTTGTAAGCATGAGCATTTCACAATCAAAATGGTAGAATGTATCAAATTTACATACATGTGAAACATCCCTAGGTCAAACACAATTTCCACCATGCACAACTTCAATCAATAGGTCAAATAAATTCTAGAGTCAAAAAGGAAGTCAACACAAAAATCCCTATATTTTTCTGATTTTTTATGAATTTTTATGAATTTTCTAAAGTGATTAAGAATTAATATAATTAAGTGGATTCATTAATGGCATATCTGTAAATATGGAACAGTGGCCGCGGGAAACCTCCAATTCAAAAATTCAAACAGAAATATGGATCAAACATGCATTTTCTCATCGTTTTCATTCCAGATTTTCCAGAAATCCTATGAACATGATGAACCATGAACCTCAACCAAAACTCTCGTGCGGCATATGGTTGGAACCGTCTTCTAACATAGAATCCGAATATCATCCTAATTTAACCTAACTATTCCTAAATCTTACGGATCGATCAAGTTAGGGTTTGTTCTCAAAACTTCTAATCAAGATTTCACACGCTACAGTTATCCATTTGCAAAACTAAACACATCACTACGATCTACATTCAACAAACTATAGAACGCATACAACAATTGAGCAAATCTTGAGATTCGAAAAATTGGAAACCTGGAAATTGCAGTGTTGTATTGGATGAATTCGTGCGTTTTTTCCACGAACAGATGAACTAGATGCTCCAAGCAATTGAATGATGTGCTCAGGTTCGAACAAATCAGCTCCTAATGCATGAAACCTCGATTTGCCATGAATGATGCTTGTATGTGCAGTCACGATTCAAAGCTCCTTTCCTTCCAATCTTCAGAAACAGATGGAGATGATGATGAATCAAGATCAATGCCAAAAGAATTTCGCAAATTGAGCAAAGAATGAGAAAGTTTTGGTGAATTTGGCTTTTTGGTGTTCTTGAAGAATTTGAGAGAATTCCAAGAATTTGAGATCTGATTTTGGGAAATGTGTTTTTTTGTTATGATTAGATGATGATTATGAATATATATGATTGCTTAATCACCACTTAACCATGTTTAATTAACCAAATGGAATGATTAGTGAAATTGGTTAATTTCAAGTAAGGGCAAAATTGGAACTTCCCATGCCAGCTCATTGCCACCTCATGGACAGCTCACACACTCTCAAAATGACATGTGTGAGCTGTTGCAACTTGTTTCACTCTCATTGGATGAGTATTTTGGAAATTCACTATGTGGTGGCACTTTGTCCATTTTTGCAATTTCATTTTACAAGCCAAATTCCAAACCACAAGGCCTAGGCATGTTATGATGATTCCAACAACTTTCAAATACCATTTATGAAGTGTAGCAAAAATCCCCACTCAAAATTCCAATTATTTCACAAGTTGGACAATTTTGCCCCTGGTCCATTTTAACTGTTCAGTTGAAATTTGACTTTTTGCATTGGCCACTTTTGAAGAAATCCAATTATGCACCATGAAAGTACATGTCAAATGGAGTTTGTGCATATAAAGAACTTCCAATTTGGACAAACCATGTGGAAGTTATGGCCTCCTGATTATGGGTCATTTCTGAAATTCACTGAGCCATAATTTTCCAACCATACATGGGATTTTCAAGTTCTTAGACTTTTTGGAAAGGTGAGAACAAGATCTACAACTTTCATGTTGAACAAATTTTCATTTGAAGCTTCCTTGGACACGTGGTCTTGAGGTCCAAAACTTTCCATTTTTGGAAACTTCCATTACAAGTCACTTTCTATTTTTGGCAGTTTTTGTCCTGACTTGATTTCCTTCATTTTTAAGCTTTGAGATGTCAAATAACACTTGTTCCAACATGATTGAAGTGTATCCAACTCATTTCCACCTCCAAATCCATCAGATCATGTACAGTTGACCACAGTTGACTTTTCATCTGATAGATGAATCTGGCAATGCATAGATCAATCTGAGCTCCAATCCTCTGATGAAATGGCTCAAGGGTGAAACCCTAGCCTCAATAAGCTCAATATAATCATTTCATGAACCCCATAGCCATCATAGACCCCATCTCCTGATTATGCCCTTGACTGGCCCAATGCAACTGATTAGGGTTGACCAGTGGTCAAAACCCTAATCTCAAGGAATCTGCCTCCAATCACTTGATGAAATCAAACCATGATGATGATGATGTATCACTTCAATCAAGATGAAGACCAATATTCTTGAGAATCATGAAACCCTAATTCATAGCCCAATCCTCAGATGGCCAATGATCAATCAATAAAACCCTAGCTTGCACTTTGACTTCCTCATCTTCTGAACCAGACTTGGGAGGATGGCTTGCACAATGTAACCACATGATATGCAATATGTAATGCCTAATGACCTAAAATGATATGCAATATGTTATGCTAGTCCCAAGAGAGGAGGGCAAACTTTGAGGTGTTACAGCTGCCCCTATTCAATCCACTGTGAACCTGTCGATATGAACAGCCTCGGCTTTCAGATGATCAGGATGAAGAGTGATTGAATACCAAGAACAGACGAACAATTTGCACTCTGATGGGATAATAACTAACAACACCTGTCAGAATCGGCGAAGAAACAAACTCAAAAACGTCGACCTGGATACCAAAATAAATGGTAACACAGGGATAACCATGGCCTGATCACCACACATCCGCTCGGGATTGTTATTCTTTCTTCTTTTTCATTTTCTTGAACCCCGGAATTTCCTCTTCTTTTTTCATTTTCTTGGCCTGAACACCACTTTGGTCTGCACCTCTTCGGTCTGGATACCACTTCGGTCTGGATACCGGGAAACTGGCCGGATTGCCGCAAGCTGCATCGATCTAATCATCGTGAGCTTCTTCGATCTGGAAATCGGAACTGGCCGGAGTGCCACAAGTTCTTCGTCCTGACTGTTGAGAACCTCTTCGATCTGGAAATCGGAAACTGGCCGGATTGCCACAAGTTCTTCGTCCTGACTGTTGAGAACCTCTTCGATCTGGAAATCGGAAACTGGCCGGAGTGCCACAAGTTCTTCGTCCTGACTGTTGAGAACCTCTTCGATCTGGAAATCGGAAACTGGCCGGAGTGCCACAAGTTCTTCGTCCTGACTGTTGAGAACCTCTTCGATCTGGAAATCGGAAACTGGCCGGAGCGCCACAAGTTCTTCGTCCTGATGGTTGAGAACCTCTTCGATCTGGAAATCGGAAACTGGCCGGAGCGCCACAAGTTCTTCGTCCTGATGGTTGAGAACCTCTTCGATCTGGAAATCGGAAACTGGCCGGAGTGCCACAACGACCCATGCTGAGGATGACAAGCCCTGAGCCGACTGCTCTCTATTCAACCCTGGCAGACAAACACTTCGCGTTTAGCTGGGGATTATCTTCTTTCTTGTTTTTCTTGAACCCCGAAATCGCGCTGATCGCGTAACGTCTTCTGATATTATTTCCATCTCTGTCCGACGGAAACATTTCCCTCCAGTATCGTACTACTGGGGAATATCCTTGATTAAAACCATGATGCTAGACTCCTCGGAGTAACACCTTCACTGTCTGATAAAACCACCTCCCAAACGGTAACCACGGTTTGAATCGCGCTGATCGCGTAACGTCCTCTGATTTTATTTCCATCTCTGTCCGACGGAAACATTTCCTCCAATATCGCACTACTGGGGAACATTGCTGACCTGACGTCATGATGCTAAACTCCACAGAGTAACATCTTCGCTTCTGGGCAAACCACCTCTCAAACGGTAACCACGGCTTGAGACTAGCTCTATGCTTGCAACAATGATGCATGATTGATTTTTCTGCGTAATGCTCCATAATTATGGAAATGCTACGCGCTTTATTATTTTTCTATGCAATATGCTATGCTTACTCTACATGATGAATGCATAAAAAGTATCCCCCTCAAGGGACTCTTCCGAGGAGCACGAGACACTCTGCTGAGGAACTCGTCAATACTCCGATTCCACCCTGCTGGGGAATACCACTGCTGCTGGAAAAAGGTAACCCTTGCTGGGGAAACACCTCCTTTGCACTCAATCCTCTCGGGAATTTGCTGGGGATAAGAACCACCAATGCACTCTGTGGGGATACAGTCTTTGACTTGCTGAGGATATCAATCCCGACTCTGCTTCGGGGAACCCTCACATATACCTGACGACTTCACTGGGGAAATGCTCACAGATACTCTGCTGGGAAACAGCCACCTCCAGGCCTGTCGACTGGGGAAGCCTCGATCTGACACATGCTGGGGGATAACCATCCTGGCCCTGCTAGGGAAACGAATGCTACTCCGCTGGGGACAACCCATGCAATCCATAGGTAGAATCAACTCAGCTGGGGATGCAAAAAATCCGTCTGCTACGGGAACTTGTCCAATCCACTGGTAGGATGAACACTGCTGGAGATATATTTCATTGAAACCCGCTCCACTCGGGGAATAGCAACCTTCAGGCCTGGCTGCTGAGGGAACACCGTTGTAAACCTGTCGGGGATAACCATCTTGACTCGGCTGGGGGAAATCACAGACTTTGGATCCGCTAGGGAGTTGGTCCTCTACTTCTGCTTGGGGACATAGCTGGGGAAATGAGAAAAGTTGGTACAGAACACCCGTCGACTCGTCGAACCATGGTATCCACCTCCCAATCTCTTATCAGCTTTCCACTTTTGAGAACTCCCAGACTCGTCTGGATCTTTTCTGCTCCATCATCTTGTATTCCAAATCGCTCCACGCTCGACGAGACGTACTCCTGGGAATTATATAGAAATTTCAATTTTCCGACTTTGAAGAGTCTTCTTGATTAATTCCAAAGGTCGTCGGACGTCCCAACGTCTTCGCCATTCTCTACCCATTCACTCATCCCTGACTGGACCCTGCGGGGAATTTCTACAGACTTTCCAATCTTCCGACTTTGAAGAGTCTTCTTGATTAATTCCAAAGGTCGTCGGACGTCCCAACGTCTTCGCCATTCTTTCGCATATTCGTTCCCGCGCGAACTCTCTAGGGATTTGTTTCATCAACAGCTTCCACATCACAACCTGCAAGTGAGTGAAAATACCTAACAGCACCTGCAAAACAGATCGTCAGATAAAACCGTGCCCCAGGCGTGTCAAGATTTCAACACTTGGGTCACTCAACCTTCCAAATAAGATTTCAAGTTTTCAATCTTATAAACATGCATTGGAAGGGACTTGTATGTCTAAAAATGCAAGATTCTTTATCAAAATATCGGGATGTTTTTGCAATCAAAGCGGTAATGAAAAACAAAAACAAAATTATTTGACTGAATATGCATTTTATTGATTGAAAAAGTGTGTGGCTCAAATGAGCAATACAAAGGAAGCAATTCCTGAAAAGAGGTAACTGCACAAAAGGAAAAATCTATCCTAATGGCAATGTGAAACCCGTAATCTCATCGAGTTCCAACTCGGTTACACCCCATATGTCCTCAGACTCTCCATGCTTTCTGCCTTCTGAACAAGACGTTTCTGATTGATCCCTACCGGGTATTATCCACGATGCTTTAACCAAAGCGCAAACGATCATGCTAGACGCAGTTGTTCGTTTCAATCCCTCTTTTGCCTGGACCGCCCTTTCGGGTTTTCAGTCCACCGGGATACCCTTTTTTGCCCAAGTCGCCTTTTCAGGTTTTCGACTTGTCGGGTGTACATTTTTCTTTTTATCCCTAATTTTTGCCCGAACCTTTCTTTCTGTTTTTGGTTCGCCGGGATGCCCATTTTTGCCTGGACTATTTTATTCTTTTCGTCCAGCGGGTCTCCTTATACGAAGTATTTTTTAACTGCGTCCGCATTCACAGGGGATGGAAAATCCTCGCCATCCATGGTTGTTAACAACAAGGCTCCACCAGAGAAAACCTTCTTGACCACGAATGGACCTTCATAATTGGGTGTCCATTTGCCCCTTCGATCGTTTTGAGGAGGAAGGATCCTTTTCAGCACCATATCACCTACGTGATATACCCGAGGTCGCACCTTCTTGTCAAAAGCACGCTTCATCCTTTGCTGGTATAACTGCCCATGACAGATGGCTGCCAGCCTCTTTTCTTCAATCAGGCTCAACTCTTCATACCGGGTCCTTACCCATTCCGCCTCTTGCAATTTCACGTCCCTCAGGACTCTCAAAGAGGGAAACTGAACCTCAACAGGTCATACCGCTTCCATTCCATATACCAACGAGAAAGGAGTTGCCCCAGTAGATGTACGTGTAACACCCTTCTAAAATACCCCAAATATTTAATAACAACAACAAATATATATATATATATATATATATATATATATATCAGAGTAATCATGCACCAAGGGTGTCACACAACATTTCACACCATAATAATTGTCATGCTCTTTATTTAATCAAAACAACATTTTTGCAAAATTCGCAGCGGATAGAATCAACCAACCATTCAAAACATATAACGTTTTACAGGTAAAAAGGTTCAACAATCAACAATAAACAATTAAAACATCCCGTCCCGATGTTACATCTATTAGAGCACGACCCACTACGTAGACTACACTAGACTCCAGGCACTAGCTTCTACTCACTCACTGCTCGTTACCTGAAAAATAGTTGTAAGGGTGAGTTCCTCAATCGATATAACAAACATTATAAATTATCATGTTATGTTAAGTAAATTTACACGTTAATCACCCTAATCATATCATGCATTTAGTAACGGTACATCAACTCAAATATCATACTCAATAACAACGTAAAATGCAACTCAATAACGACAAACAATGCAACTCAATAACAACATAAAATGCAACTCAAATGAGACTCGACTCTTCATGCATGTGGTACCATTCGGAGTAAAACTCCCAACTTAAAATCATTGCCATTTTAGTGGGCATCAAGGCATAAGCCTTCAACTTTCAACTTAAAATTTTGCCAATCCAGGCCAACGTGGTGTGAGCAAAGCTCCGATTTTTGCCAATCCAGGCCAACGTGGTGTGAGCAAAGCTCCGACTTTTTGCCAATCCAGGCCAACTTGGTGTGAGCAAAGCTCCGACTTAATGCATATGAAATGTACATGGCATACACGACTTTAAACTTTCGACAACATAATCTTAATAGCAACACAACAAGGTTTTCAACATAATCAACTTATAATCAACTTTGGCTCATCAAGCCTACAACTCAGTATTTTCAACAAAATCAACTTATAATCAACTTTGGCTCATCAAGCCTACAACTCAGTATTTTCAACAAAATCAACTTATAATCAACTTTGGCTCATCAAGCCTACAACTCAGTATTTTCAACAAAATCAACTTATAATCAACTTTGGCTCATCAAGCCTACAACTCAGTATTTTCAACAACTTTAACACAACTTATCCACATATTTATATCAACACTTCATAACATAACCCAACAGAATCACTCATCAAAATTAACGATAATAGGCTAATCACCAATTATGTTCACAACATTAAAAATATCAATTTTCCCACTCTGCAACAGTGTTAACCGGTTAACGCCCTGGGTTAACCGGTTAACGCAGGACAAAAATACATTTTCTGGCAACACGCAACAGTGTTAACCGGTTAACGCCCTGGGTTAACCGGTTAACGCAGGCAAAACAGCACATTTTCACAAAATATAACAGTGTTAACCGGTTAACACCCTGGGTTAACCGGTTAACGCAGGCAAAACAGCAGTTCCTGCGCTAACACAAGGCAGAATGCAGAATTCTCCGCATTTTCCGCCGTTGGAGGACTTCCGGACCTCCGATTCAATTTCCGTAAAAAACTACATTATCGGAAAATCACGACACATACAATTATCGATTCAATTTCAGTTTTCATACAACTTATTCATCCCAATTTTCTCGGCATTCTAAATCCCAATTAGGGTAATCCAACGGTTTATCACTACCCATTACATGCTATCCCATAATACCCATTAAACGACGATAAACCCCCCTTACCTGAGATAATCCGGCAATCTCTAAGCTTCAAGCTTTTCCGTTCTTCAACCTTTGCTCTCTTGCTCCTCCTCTTTGCCCTTTCTCCACTTTTCACTTTTCAGCCGCTTCTCTGTTTCACGTGAAAACTCTTTACCAACAAATGAAACCCTTTTCCTTATTCCAACTTATATATTTTCCAAATAATTATTATTCCAAATAATAATAATAATAATAATCCAATAATTCAATTTATTTAATTAAATTATTAAATATATTATTAACTTAATTTAAATAATCCTCTTATTTAATTCGGGGTGTTACAACTCTCCCCTACTAAAAGAGTTTTCGTCCTCGAAAACATACCTCAAGCAAATAACTCTGGATAAGACTCTTTCATCTGACTCTCCAGTTCCCAAGTCACATTGCCACCTGCTGGTCCTCCCCAAGCTACTTTCACTAAGGCAATCTCTTTACCCCGCAACTGCTTCAACTCTCGATCCTCAATCCTCATAGGCGATATTTCAACAGTCAGGTTATCTCTCACCTGTACATCATCTACTTGGATCACATGCGACGGATCATGAATGTACCTCCTCAACTGAGACACATGAAAAACGTCATGCAAATTCGCAAGTGACGGCGGTAAAGCGATACGATAGGCTACCTCTCCTATCCTCTCCAAAATCTGATAAGGACCAATAAATCGAGGTGTCAACTTCTTTGACTTCAAAGCTCTACCAACCCCAGTTATCGGAGTAACACGAAGAAACACATGATCTCCCTCTTGAAACTCAAGTGACTTCCTTCTCTTATCATGATAACTCTTCTGACGACTCTGAGCAATTCTCATCTTCTCCTGAATCATCTTAATCTTTTCTGTAGTCTGTTGAACAATCTCCGGTCCAACCACAGCACTCTCACCGGACTCATACCAACATAACGGTGTCCGACATCTCCTACCATACAAAGCTTCAAACGGCGCCATACCAATGCTCGAATGAAAACTATTGTTGTAGGTAAACTCAATCAAAGGTAAATAACAATCCCAAGCACCTCCCTTTTCCAAAACGCAAGCTCTCAAAAGATCCTCTAATGACTGAATCGTCCTCTCAGTCTGACCATCAGTCTGCGGGTGATATGCAGAACTCAATCTCAGCTTAGTTCCCAAAGCCTTCTGCAAACCTTCCCAAAACTTCGATGTAAATCTAGGATCTCTGTCCGAAACAATACTCGACGGAATACCATGCAAACTTACAATCTTCTCAATATACAACTCAGCTAACTTCTCTAACGGATAGTCCATTCTGATCGGAATGAAATGAGCCGACTTTGTCAATCTGTCAACAATCACCCAAATAGCTTCAAAATTCTTAATTGTCCTCGGTAAACCAGAAACAAAATCCATACTGATACTATCCCACTTCCACTCTGGAATAGCCAACGGTTGCATTAGCCCAGACGGCTTCTGATGCTCAATCTTTGACTTCTGACAAGTCAAACAGGAATAAACAAAACTCGCAATTTCTCTTTTCATTCCCGGCCACCAAAATAACTTTTTCAAATCATGATACATCTTCGTAGCTCCAGGATGAATACTCAGGCCACTACGATGTCCTTCTTCAAGAATACTCTTCTTAAGTTCGGCAACATCCGGAATACACACCCGCTTACCAAATTTCAGAATACCATTTTCATCAACTCTGAATTCACCACCTTGACCCTGATTCACCAGAGTCAACTTATCAACCAAAAGCACATCGGATTTCTGACCCTCTCTGATCTCATCCAGAATACCACTTGTTAACTTCAACATTCCCAATTTAACACTATTGTGAGTACTCTCACACACCAAACTCAAGTCTCTAAACTGCTCAATTAAATCCAATTCCTTAACCATTAACATAGACATATGTAATGATTTCCGACTCAATGCATCAGCCACTACGTTTGCTTTACCCGGATGGTAATTCAAACCAAAGTCATAATCCTTCAGAAACCCTAACCATCTTCTCTGTCTCATATTCAGCTCTTTCTGATCAAACAAATACTTTAAACTTTTATGGTCACTGAAAACCTCAAATCTTGACCCGTACAAGTAATGCCTCCATAATTTTAGAACAAACACCACAGCCGCCAACTCTAAATCGTGCGTCGGATAGTTCCTCTCATGAACCCTCAGCTGTCTTGAAGCATAAGCTATAACCTGCTTATTCTGCATTAACACGCCACCCAAACCCAACAATGAAGCATCACAGTAAACTTCAAATGGTTCCGACGAACTCGGTAATATCAGAATAGGAGCAGTAGTTAACCTTCTCTTTAACTCTTGGAAACCTTCTTCACATTTTGAGTCCCAAACAAACGCTTGCCCCTTCCTAGTCAACATCGTCAATGGTAACGCCAACTTAGAAAATCCCTCAATGAACTTCCTATAATAACCAGCCAAACCAAGGAAACTTCGAATCTCAGCAACAGACTTCGGAGCTTCCCACTTAGATACCGCTTCTATCTTAGAAGGATCAACAGCAACACCACTTCTTGAAATCACATGACCAAGAAAACTAACCTCTTCTAACCAAAATTCACATTTAGAGAGTTTAGCAAATAACTTCTTTTCTCGTAGAACTTCTAAAACCACTCTCAAATGCTCAGCATGCTCTTCTTCAGATTTCGAATACACCAAAATGTCGTCAATAAACACCACAACAAACTTGTCTAGGTACGGATGGAAAATCCTATTCATGTACTCCATAAATACTCCAGGCGCATTAGTCACACCAAAAGGCATTACAGAATACTCATAATGTCCATACCTTGTTCTGAAAGCAGTCTTCTGAATATCCTCGGTTTTCACACGGATCTGATGATATCCAGATCTCAAATCTATTTTGCTGAACACACTCGCACCAACCAACTGATCCATCAAATCATCAATCCTCGGCAAAGGATACCGATTCTTGATCGTCACTTTATTCAGTTGCCTGTAGTCCACACACAGCCTCATAGTACCTTCTTTCTTCTTAACCAATAGCACTGGTGCACCCCACGGTGACACACTCGGACGAATAAATTTCTTATCCAACAGATCTTCCAACTGACTCTTCAATTCAGTTAACTCAACAGCAGACATACGGTACGGAGCCATCGATATCGGTCTAGTACCAGGTACCAAATCAATCGAGAACTCCACTTCACGCTCTGGCGGTAATTCATTCACCTCTTCCGGAAACACATCAGGAAAATCACACACCACGGCTAGATCGCCAATCACCAGTTTATCTTTAGCCTCCAGAGTCGCTAACAGCATAAACAACTCTGCCCCATCAGCTACTTCCTCATCCACTTGTCTCGCCGATAGAAACAAACTCTTTCCCTCCTCAATCTCAGGAAAGACCACCGTCTTATCAAAACAATTGATAGAAACTCGGTTAAACACCAACCAGTTCATACCCAGAATAACATCAATCTGCACTAGTGGAAGACACACTAGGTCCATCCCAAATTCTCTACCAAAAATACTCAAAGGACAATTTAAACAAACCGAAGTAGTAGTCACTGAACCCTTCGCAGGAGTATCAATTACCATACTACCAAACATCTCAGATATCTCTAACTTAAGTTTCACAGCACAATCCAAAGATATAAAGGAATGAGTCGCACCTGTGTCAATAATAGCTACAAGAGGAAAGCCATTAATATAACACGTACCTCGGATAAGTCTGTCCTCACTGGAGGTTTGAGTTCCGGTCAATGCGAACACCTTCCCAGTTTGAGATTTCTTTGGCTTCTGACACTGACTTCCAATATGCCCTTCTTCGCCACAATTAAAACAAATCATTTCCTTATGCTTGCAATCAGCTATTGCATGGCCAGTCTTACCACAGCGAAAACACCTCTTTACTTCAGCAGTGCATACATTACTCTTATGACCAGCCTGACCACATTTGAAGCAAACTATACCAGCAGGAGCACCTCCCCTACTAGTCCTCTGAGCCGGAGCAGCTCCTTGTTTCCCTTTTCCCACTGGGGCATCATACGGCTTGCCACGATTTTGATGTTGCTTGCCCCTGCGGTCACTGACAATCTTGTAATGAGCATTATTGTCTTCTTCAAATATCCTGCAGCTATCAACCAATTCAGTAAAAATGCGTATCTTCTGATACCCAACAACCTTCTTAATTTCAGAGCGCAGTCCGTTTTCAAACTTGATGCACTTTGAAAATTCAGCACCAGCACCAGTGTAATGAGGATAAAATTTGGACAGCTCCACAAATTTCGCAGCATAATCAGTGACAGACATGCTTCCTTGCTTCAGCTCAAGGAACTCAATTTCCTTCTTACCACGGACATCTTCCGGATAATACTTTCTCATGAATTCCCTACGGAATACATCCCAAGTAATGACTTCACCTGCCACGGTCAACCTCTCGTGAGTCTCTAGCCACCAGTCATCAGCTTCGACTGCTAGCATGTGAGTACCATACCGAACCTTCTGAGCTGGAGTGCAATCCATAACACGGAAGATCCTCTCAATCTCTTTCAACCATCCCAAGGCTGCATCTGGATCATGCTTCCCTTTAAACACCGGCGGATTCTCTCTCTGAAAAGTCGCCAAGCTACGTGATCCAGCATCTCCACCAGCATTTGGCAAGTTCTGCACAGCTTGTGCCATCGCTTGCATTGTGGCAGCCATTGCAGCGTCATTCCTTCCAGCCATTTCAACTTAACAATGCAACACAACTTAAAGTTAGATTGGTAACAATACACAATTGTTAGACAGTAACGACACGACAACTGGCCGGACAGACCGACCTGCTCTGATACCACTAATGTAACACCCTTCTAAAATACCCCAAATATTTAATAACAACAACAAATATATATATATATATATATCAGAGTAATCATGCACCAAGGGTGTCACACAACATTTCACACCATAATAACTGTCATGCTCTTTATTTAATCAAAACAACATTTTTGCAAAATTCGCAGCGGATAGAATCAACCAACCATTCAAAACATATAACGTTTTACAGGTAAAAAGGTTCAACAATCAACAATAAACAATTAAAACATCCCGTCCCGATGTTACATCTATCAGAGCACGACCCACTACGTAGACTACACTAGACTCCAGGCACTAGCTTCTACTCACTCACTGCTCGTTACCTGAAAAATAGTTGTAAGGGTGAGTTCCTCAATCGATATAACAAACATTATAAATTATCATGTTATGTCAAGTAAATTTACACGTTAATCACCCTAATCATATCATGCATTTAGTAACGGTACATCAACTCAAATATCATACTCAATAACAACGTAAAATGCAACTCAATAACGACAAACAATGCAACTCAATAACAACATAAAATGCAACTCAAATGAGACTCGACTCTTCATGCATGTGGTACCATTCGGAGTAAAACTCCCAACTTAAAATCATTGCCATTTTAGTGGGCATCAAGGCATAAGCCTTCAACTTTCAACTTAAAATTTGCCAATCCAGGCCAACGTGGTGTGAGCAAAGCTCCGATTTTTGCCAATCCAGGCCAACGTGGTGTGAGCAAAGCTCCGACTTTTTGCCAATCCAGGCCAACTTGGTGTGAGCAAAGCTCCGACTTAATGCATATGAAATGTACATGGCATACACGACTTTAAACTTTCGACAACATAATCTTAATAGCAACACAACAAGGTTTTCAACATAATCAACTTATAATCAACTTTGGCTCATCAAGCCTACAACTCAGTATTTTCAACAAAATCAACTTATAATCAACTTTGGCTCAT
The DNA here is from genome assembly GCF_024323335.1 of Lathyrus oleraceus. Classification (NCBI taxonomy): domain Eukaryota; kingdom Viridiplantae; phylum Streptophyta; class Magnoliopsida; order Fabales; family Fabaceae; genus Lathyrus; species Lathyrus oleraceus. The sequence continues at coordinate 339,227,899 of NC_066585.1, forward strand.
CAAGCCTACAACTCAGTATTTTCAACAAAATCAACTTATAATCAACTTTGGCTCATCAAGCCTACAACTCAGTATTTTCAACAAAATCAACTTATAATCAACTTTGGCTCATCAAGCCTACAACTCAGTATTTTCAACAACTTTAACACAACTTATCCACATATTTATATCAACACTTCATAACATAACCCAACAGAATCACTCATCAAAATTAACGATAATAGGCTAATCACCAATTATGTTCACAACATTAAAAATATCAATTTTCCCACTCTGCAACAGTGTTAACCGGTTAACGCCCTGGGTTAACCGGTTAACGCAGGACAAAAATACATTTTCTGGCAACACGCAACAGTGTTAACCGGTTAACGCCCTGGGTTAACCGGTTAACGCAGGCAAAACAGCACATTTTCACAAATATAACAGTGTTAACCGGTTAACACCCTGGGTTAACCGGTTAACGCAGGCAAAACAGCAGTTCCTGCGCTAACACAAGGCAGAATGCAGAATTCTCCGCATTTTCCGCCGTTGGAGGACTTCCGGACCTCCGATTCAATTTCCGTAAAAAACTACATTATCGGAAAATCACGACACATACAATTATCGATTCAATTTCAGTTTTCATACAACTTATTCATCCCAATTTTCTCGGCATTCTAAATCCCAATTAGGGTAATCCAACGGTTTATCACTACCCATTACATGCTATCCCATAATACCCATTAAACGACGATAAACCCCCCTTACCTGAGATAATCCGGCAATCTCTAAGCTTCAAGCTTTTCCGTTCTTCAACCTTTGCTCTCTTGCTCCTCCTCTTTGCCCTTTCTCCACTTTTCACTTTTCAGCCGCTTCTCTGTTTCACGTGAAAACTCTTTACCAACAAATGAAACCCTTTTTCCTTATTCCAACTTATATATTTTCCAATAATTATTATTCCAAATAATAATAATAATAATAATCCAATAATTCAATTTATTTAATTAAATTATTAAATATATTATTAACTTAATTTAAATAATCCTCTTATTTAATTCGGGGTGTTACAACTCTCCCCTACTAAAAGAGTTTTCGTCCTCGAAAACATACCTCAAGCAAATAACTCTGGATAAGACTCTTTCATCTGACTCTCCAGTTCCCAAGTCACATTGCCACCTGCTGGTCCTCCCCAAGCTACTTTCACGAAGGCAATCTCTTTACCCCGCAACTGCTTCAACTCTCGATCCTCAATCCTCATAGGCGATATTTCAACAGTCAGGTTATCTCTCACCTGTACATCATCTACTTGGATCACATGCGACGGATCATGAATGTACCTCCTCAACTGAGACACATGAAAAACCTCATGCAAATTCGCAAGTGACGGCGGTAAAGCGATACGATAGGCTACCTCTCCTATCCTCTCCAAAATCTGATAAGGACCAATAAATCGAGGTGTCAACTTCTTTGACTTCAAAGCTCTACCAACCCCAGTTATCGGAGTAACACGAAGAAACACATGATCTCCCTCTTGAAACTCAAGTGACTTCCTTCTCTTATCATGATAACTCTTCTGACGACTCTGAGCAATTCTCATCTTCTCCTGAATCATCTTAATCTTTTCTGTAGTCTGTTGAACAATCTCCGGTCCAACCACAGCACTCTCACCGGACTCATACCAACATAACGGTGTCCGACATCTCCTACCATACAAAGCTTCAAACGGCGCCATACCAATGCTCGAATGAAAACTATTGTTGTAGGTAAACTCAATCAAAGGTAAATAACAATCCCAAGCACCTCCCTTTTCCAAAACGCAAGCTCTCAAAAGATCCTCTAATGACTGAATCGTCCTCTCAGTCTGACCATCAGTCTGCGGGTGATATGCAGAACTCAATCTCAGCTTAGTTCCCAAAGCCTTCTGCAAACCTTCCCAAAACTTCGATGTAAATCTAGGATCTCTGTCCGAAACAATACTCGACGGAATACCATGCAAACTTACAATCTTCTCAATATACAACTCAGCTAACTTCTCTAACGGATAGTCCATTCTGATCGGAATGAAATGAGCCGACTTTGTCAATCTGTCAACAATCACCCAAATAGCTTCAAAATTCTTAATTGTCCTCGGTAAACCAGAAACAAAATCCATACTGATACTATCCCACTTCCACTCTGGAATAGCCAACGGTTGCATTAGCCCAGACGGCTTCTGATGCTCAATCTTTGACTTCTGACAAGTCAAACAGGAATAAACAAAACTCGCAATTTCTCTTTTCATTCCCGGCCACCAAAATAACTTTTTCAAATCATGATACATCTTCGTAGCTCCAGGATGAATACTCAGGCCACTACGATGTCCTTCTTCAAGAATACTCTTCTTAAGTTCGGCAACATCCGGAATACACACCCGCTTACCAAATTTCAGAATACCATTTTCATCAACTCTGAATTCACCACCTTGACCCTGATTCACCAGAGTCAACTTATCAACCAAAAGCACATCGGATTTCTGACCCTCTCTGATCTCATCCAGAATACCACTTGTTAACTTCAACATTCCCAATTTAACACTATTGTGAGTACTCTCACACACCAAACTCAAGTCTCTAAACTGCTCAATTAAATCCAATTCCTTAACCATTAACATAGACATATGTAATGATTTCCGACTCAATGCATCAGCCACTACGTTTGCTTTACCCGGATGGTAATTCAAACCAAAGTCATAATCCTTCAGAAACCCTAACCATCTTCTCTGTCTCATATTCAGCTCTTTCTGATCAAACAAATACTTTAAACTTTTATGGTCACTGAAAACCTCAAATCTTGACCCGTACAAGTAATGCCTCCATAATTTTAGAACAAACACCACAGCCGCCAACTCTAAATCGTGCGTCGGATAGTTCCTCTCATGAACCCTCAGCTGTCTTGAAGCATAAGCTATAACCTGCTTATTCTGCATTAACACGCCACCCAAACCCAACAATGAAGCATCACAGTAAACTTCAAATGGTTCCGACGAACTCGGTAATATCAGAATAGGAGCAGTAGTTAACCTTCTCTTTAACTCTTGGAAACCTTCTTCACATTTTGAGTCCCAAACAAACGCTTGCCCCTTCCTAGTCAACATCGTCAATGGTAACGCCAACTTAGAAAATCCCTCAATGAACTTCCTATAATAACCAGCCAAACCAAGGAAACTTCGAATCTCAGCAACAGACTTCGGAGCTTCCCACTTAGATACCGCTTCTATCTTAGAAGGATCAACAGCAACACCACTTCTTGAAATCACATGACCAAGAAAACTAACCTCTTCTAACCAAAATTCACATTTAGAGAGTTTAGCAAATAACTTCTTTTCTCGTAGAACTTCTAAAACCACTCTCAAATGCTCAGCATGCTCTTCTTCAGATTTCGAATACACCAAAATGTCGTCAATAAACACCACAACAAACTTGTCTAGGTACGGATGGAAAATCCTATTCATGTACTCCATAAATACTCCAGGCGCATTAGTCACACCAAAAGGCATTACAGAATACTCATAATGTCCATACCTTGTTCTGAAAGCAGTCTTCTGAATATCCTCGGTTTTCACACGGATCTGATGATATCCAGATCTCAAATCTATTTTGCTGAACACACTCGCACCAACCAACTGATCCATCAAATCATCAATCCTCGGCAAAGGATACCGATTCTTGATCGTCACTTTATTCAGTTGCCTGTAGTCCACACACAGCCTCATAGTACCTTCTTTCTTCTTAACCAATAGCACTGGTGCACCCCACGGTGACACACTCGGACGAATAAATTTCTTATCCAACAGATCTTCCAACTGACTCTTCAATTCAGTTAACTCAACAGCAGACATACGGTACGGAGCCATCGATATCGGTCTAGTACCAGGTACCAAATCAATCGAGAACTCCACTTCACGCTCTGGCGGTAATTCATTCACCTCTTCCGGAAACACATCAGGAAAATCACACACCACGGCTAGATCGCCAATCACCAGTTTATCTTTAGCCTCCAGAGTCGCTAACAGCATAAACAACTCTGCCCCATCAGCTACTTCCTCATCCACTTGTCTCGCCGATAGAAACAAACTCTTTCCCTCCTCAATCTCAGGAAAGACCACCGTCTTATCAAAACAATTGATAGAAACTCGGTTAAACACCAACCAGTTCATACCCAGAATAACATCAATCTGCACTAGTGGAAGACACACTAGGTCCATCCCAAATTCTCTACCAAAAATACTCAAAGGACAATTTAAACAAACCGAAGTAGTAGTCACTGAACCCTTCGCAGGAGTATCAATTACCATACTACCAAACATCTCAGATATCTCTAACTTAAGTTTCACAGCACAATCCAAAGATATAAAGGAATGAGTCGCACCTGTGTCAATAATAGCTACAAGAGGAAAGCCATTAATATAACACGTACCTCGGATAAGTCTGTCCTCACTGGAGGTTTGAGTTCCGGTCAATGCGAACACCTTCCCAGTTTGAGATTTCTTTGGCTTCTGACACTGACTTCCAATATGCCCTTCTTCGCCACAATTAAAACAAATCATTTCCTTATGCTTGCAATCAGCTATTGCATGGCCAGTCTTACCACAGCGAAAACACCTCTTTACTTCAGCAGTGCATACATTACTCTTATGACCAGCCTGACCACATTTGAAGCAAACTATACCAGCAGGAGCACCTCCCCTACTAGTCCTCTGAGCCGGAGCAGCTCCTTGTTTCCCTTTTCCCACTGGGGCATCATACGGCTTGCCACGATTTTGATGTTGCTTGCCCCTGCGGTCACTGACAATCTTGTAATGAGCATTATTGTCTTCTTCAAATATCCTGCAGCTATCAACCAATTCAGTAAAAATGCGTATCTTCTGATACCCAACAGCCTTCTTAATTTCAGAGCGCAGTCCGTTTTCAAACTTGATGCACTTTGAAAATTCAGCACCAGCACCAGTGTAATGAGGATAAAATTTGGACAGCTCCACAAATTTCGCAGCATAATCAGTGACAGACATGCTTCCTTGCTTCAGCTCAAGGAACTCAATTTCCTTCTTACCACGGACATCTTCCGGATAATACTTTCTCATGAATTCCCTACGGAATACATCCCAAGTAATGACTTCACCTGCCACGGTCAACCTCTCGTGAGTCTCTAGCCACCAGTCATCAGCTTCGACTGCTAGCATGTGAGTACCATACCGAACCTTCTGAGCTGGAGTGCAATCCATAACACGGAAGATCCTCTCAATCTCTTTCAACCATCCCAAGGCTGCATCTGGATCATGCTTCCCTTTAAACACCGGCGGATTCTCTCTCTGAAAAGTCGCCAAGCTACGTGATCCAGCATCTCCACCAGCATTTGGCAAGTTCTGCACAGCTTGTGCCATCGCTTGCATTGTGGCAGCCATTGCAGCGTCATTCCTTCCAGCCATTTCAACTTAACAATGCAACACAACTTAAAGTTAGATTGGTAACAATACACAATTGTTAGACAGTAACGACACGACAACTGGCCGGACAGACCGACCTGCTCTGATACCACTAATGTAACACCCTTCTAAAATACCCCAAATATTTAATAACAACAACAAATATATATATATATATATATATCAGAGTAATCATGCACCAAGGGTGTCACACAACATTTCACACCATAATAACTGTCATGCTCTTTATTTAATCAAAACAACATTTTTGCAAAATTCGCAGCGGATAGAATCAACCAACCATTCAAAACATATAACGTTTTACAGGTAAAAAGGTTCAACAATCAACAATAAACAATTAAAACATCCCGTCCCGATGTTACATCTATCAGAGCACGACCCACTACGTAGACTACACTAGACTCCAGGCACTAGCTTCTACTCACTCACTGCTCGTTACCTGAAAAATAGTTGTAAGGGTGAGTTCCTCAATCGATATAACAAACATTATAAATTATCATGTTATGTCAAGTAAATTTACACGTTAATCACCCTAATCATATCATGCATTTAGTAACGGTACATCAACTCAAATATCATACTCAATAACAACGTAAAATGCAACTCAATAACGACAAACAATGCAACTCAATAACAACATAAATGCAACTCAAATGAGACTCGACTCTTCATGCATGTGGTACCATTCGGAGTAAAACTCCCAACTTAAAATCATTGCCATTTTAGTGGGCATCAAGGCATAAGCCTTCAACTTTCAACTTAAAATTTTGCCAATCCAGGCCAACGTGGTGTGAGCAAAGCTCCGATTTTTGCCAATCCAGGCCAACGTGGTGTGAGCAAAGCTCCGACTTTTTGCCAATCCAGGCCAACTTGGTGTGAGCAAAGCTCCGACTTAATGCATATGAAATGTACATGGCATACACGACTTTAAACTTTCGACAACATAATCTTAATAGCAACACAACAAGGTTTTCAACATAATCAACTTATAATCAACTTTGGCTCATCAAGCCTACAACTCAGTATTTTCAACAAAATCAACTTATAATCAACTTTGGCTCATCAAGCCTACAACTCAGTATTTTCAACAAAATCAACTTATAATCAACTTTGGCTCATCAAGCCTACAACTCAGTATTTTCAACAAAATCAACTTATAATCAACTTTGGCTCATCAAGCCTACAACTCAGTATTTTCAACAACTTTAACACAACTTATCCACATATTTATATCAACACTTCATAACATAACCCAACAGAATCACTCATCAAAATTAACGATAATAGGCTAATCACCAATTATGTTCACAACATTAAAAATATCAATTTTCCCACTCTGCAACAGTGTTAACCGGTTAACGCCCTGGGTTAACCGGTTAACGCAGGACAAAATACATTTTCTGGCAACACGCAACAGTGTTAACCGGTTAACGCCCTGGGTTAACCGGTTAACGCAGGCAAAACAGCACATTTTCACAAAATATAACAGTGTTAACCGGTTAACACCCTGGGTTAACCGGTTAACGCAGGCAAAACAGCAGTTCCTGCGCTAACACAAGGCAGAATGCAGAATTCTCCGCATTTTCCGCCGTTGGAGGACTTCCGGACCTCCGATTCAATTTCCGTAAAAAACTACATTATCGGAAAATCACGACACATACAATTATCGATTCAATTTCAGTTTTCATACAACTTATTCATCCCAATTTTCTCGGCATTCTAAATCCCAATTAGGGTAATCCAACGGTTTATCACTACCCATTACATGCTATCCCATAATACCCATTAAACGACGATAAACCCCCCTTACCTGAGATAATCCGGCAATCTCTAAGCTTCAAGCTTTTCCGTTCTTCAACCTTTGCTCTCTTGCTCCTCCTCTTTGCCCTTTCTCCACTTTTCACTTTTCAGCCGCTTCTCTGTTTCACGTGAAAACTCTTTACCAACAAATGAAACCCTTTTTCCTTATTCCAACTTATATATTTTCCAAATAATTATTATTCCAAATAATAATAATAATAATAATCCAATAATTCAATTTATTTAATTAAATTATTAAATATATTATTAACTTAATTTAAATAATCCTCTTATTTAATTCGGGGTGTTACAACTCTCCCCTACTAAAAGAGTTTTCGTCCTCGAAAACATACCTCAAGCAAATAACTCTGGATAAGACTCTTTCATCTGACTCTCCAGTTCCCAAGTCACATTGCCACCTGCTGGTCCTCCCCAAGCTACTTTCACTAAGGCAATCTCTTTACCCCGCAACTGCTTCAACTCTCGATCCTCAATCCTCATAGGCGATATTTCAACAGTCAGGTTATCTCTCACCTGTACATCATCTACTTGGATCACATGCGACGGATCATGAATGTACCTCCTCAACTGAGACACATGAAAAACCTCATGCAAATTCGCAAGTGACGGCGGTAAAGCGATACGATAGGCTACCTCTCCTATCCTCTCCAAAATCTGATAAGGACCAATAAATCGAGGTGTCAACTTCTTTGACTTCAAAGCTCTACCAACCCCAGTTATCGGAGTAACACGAAGAAACACATGATCTCCCTCTTGAAACTCAAGTGACTTCCTTCTCTTATCATGATAACTCTTCTGACGACTCTGAGCAATTCTCATCTTCTCCTGAATCATCTTAATCTTTTCTGTAGTCTGTTGAACAATCTCCGGTCCAACCACAGCACTCTCACCGGACTCATACCAACATAACGGTGTCCGACATCTCCTACCATACAAAGCTTCAAACGGCGCCATACCAATGCTCGAATGAAAACTATTGTTGTAGGTAAACTCAATCAAAGGTAAATAACAATCCCAAGCACCTCCCTTTTCCAAAACGCAAGCTCTCAAAAGATCCTCTAATGACTGAATCGTCCTCTCAGTCTGACCATCAGTCTGCGGGTGATATGCAGAACTCAATCTCAGCTTAGTTCCCAAAGCCTTCTGCAAACCTTCCCAAAACTTCGATGTAAATCTAGGATCTCTGTCCGAAACAATACTCGACGGAATACCATGCAAACTTACAATCTTCTCAATATACAACTCAGCTAACTTCTCTAACGGATAGTCCATTCTGATCGGAATGAAATGAGCCGACTTTGTCAATCTGTCAACAATCACCCAAATAGCTTCAAAATTCTTAATTGTCCTCGGTAAACCAGAAACAAAATCCATACTGATACTATCCCACTTCCACTCTGGAATAGCCAACGGTTGCATTAGCCCAGACGGCTTCTGATGCTCAATCTTTGACTTCTGACAAGTCAAACAGGAATAAACAAAACTCGCAATTTCTCTTTTCATTCCCGGCCACCAAAATAACTTTTTCAAATCATGATACATCTTCGTAGCTCCAGGATGAATACTCAGGCCACTACGATGTCCTTCTTCAAGAATACTCTTCTTAAGTTCGGCAACATCCGGAATACACACCCGCTTACCAAATTTCAGAATACCATTTTCATCAACTCTGAATTCACCACCTTGACCCTGATTCACCAGAGTCAACTTATCAACCAAAAGCACATCGGATTTCTGACCCTCTCTGATCTCATCCAGAATACCACTTGTTAACTTCAACATTCCCAATTTAACACTATTGTGAGTACTCTCACACACCAAACTCAAGTCTCTAAACTGCTCAATTAAATCCAATTCCTTAACCATTAACATAGACATATGTAATGATTTCCGACTCAATGCATCAGCCACTACGTTTGCTTTACCCGGATGGTAATTCAAACCAAAGTCATAATCCTTCAGAAACCCTAACCATCTTCTCTGTCTCATATTCAGCTCTTTCTGATCAAACAAATACTTTAAACTTTTATGGTCACTGAAAACCTCAAATCTTGACCCGTACAAGTAATGCCTCCATAATTTTAGAACAAACACCACAGCCGCCAACTCTAAATCGTGCGTCGGATAGTTCCTCTCATGAACCCTCAGCTGTCTTGAAGCATAAGCTATAACCTGCTTATTCTGCATTAACACGCCACCCAAACCCAACAATGAAGCATCACAGTAAACTTCAAATGGTTCCGACGAACTCGGTAATATCAGAATAGGAGCAGTAGTTAACCTTCTCTTTAACTCTTGGAAACCTTCTTCACATTTTGAGTCCCAAACAAACGCTTGCCCCTTCCTAGTCAACATCGTCAATGGTAACGCCAACTTAGAAAATCCCTCAATGAACTTCCTATAATAACCAGCCAAACCAAGGAAACTTCGAATCTCAGCAACAGACTTCGGAGCTTCCCACTTAGATACCGCTTCTATCTTAGAAGGATCAACAGCAACACCACTTCTTGAAATCACATGACCAAGAAAACTAACCTCTTCTAACCAAAATTCACATTTAGAGAGTTTAGCAAATAACTTCTTTTCTCGTAGAACTTCTAAAACCACTCTCAAATGCTCAGCATGCTCTTCTTCAGATTTCGAATACACCAAAATGTCGTCAATAAACACCACAACAAACTTGTCTAGGTACGGATGGAAAATCCTATTCATGTACTCCATAAATACTCCAGGCGCATTAGTCACACCAAAAGGCATTACAGAATACTCATAATGTCCATACCTTGTTCTGAAAGCAGTCTTCTGAATATCCTCGGTTTTCACACGGATCTGATGATATCCAGATCTCAAATCTATTTTGCTGAACACACTCGCACCAACCAACTGATCCATCAAATCATCAATCCTCGGCAAAGGATACCGATTCTTGATCGTCACTTTATTCAGTTGCCTGTAGTCCACACACAGCCTCATAGTACCTTCTTTCTTCTTAACCAATAGCACTGGTGCACCCCACGGTGACACACTCGGACGAATAAATTTCTTATCCAACAGATCTTCCAACTGACTCTTCAATTCAGTTAACTCAACAGCAGACATACGGTACGGAGCCATCGATATCGGTCTAGTACCAGGTACCAAATCAATCGAGAACTCCACTTCACGCTCTGGCGGTAATTCATTCACCTCTTCCGGAAACACATCAGGAAAATCACACACCACGGCTAGATCGCCAATCACCAGTTTATCTTTAGCCTCCAGAGTCGCTAACAGCATAAACAACTCTGCCCCATCAGCTACTTCCTCATCCACTTGTCTCGCCGATAGAAACAAACTCTTTCCCTCCTCAATCTCAGGAAAGACCACCGTCTTATCAAAACAATTGATAGAAACTCGGTTAAACACCAACCAGTTCATACCCAGAATAACATCAATCTGCACTAGTGGAAGACACACTAGGTCCATCCCAAATTCTCTACCAAAAATACTCAAAGGACAATTTAAACAAACCGAAGTAGTAGTCACTGAACCCTTCGCAGGAGTATCAATTACCATACTACCAAACATCTCAGATATCTCTAACTTAAGTTTCACAGCACAATCCAAAGATATAAAGGAATGAGTCGCACCTGTGTCAATAATAGCTACAAGAGGAAAGCCATTAATATAACACGTACCTCGGATAAGTCTGTCCTCACTGGAGGTTTGAGTTCCGGTCAATGCGAACACCTTCCCAGTTTGAGATTTCTTTGGCTTCTGACACTGACTTCCAATATGCCCTTCTTCGCCATAATTAAAACAAATCATTTCCTTATGCTTGCAATCAGCTATTGCATGGCCAGTCTTACCACAGCGAAAACACCTCTTTACTTCAGCAGTGCATACATTACTCTTATGACCAGCCTGACCACATTTGAAGCAAACTATACCAGCAGGAGCACCTCCCCTACTAGTCCTCTGAGCCGGAGCAGCTCCTTGTTTCCCTTTTCCCACTGGGGCATCATACGGCTTGCCACAATTTTGATGTTGCTTGCCCCTGCGGTCACTGACAATCTTGTAATGAGCATTATTGTCTTCTTCAAATATCCTGCAGCTATCAACCAATTCAGTAAAAATGCGTATCTTCTGATACCCAACAGCCTTCTTAATTTCAGAGCGCAGTCCGTTTTCAAACTTGATGCACTTTGAAAATTCAGCACCAGCACCAGTGTAATGAGGATAAAATTTGGACAGCTCCACAAATTTCGCAGCATAATCAGTGACAGACATGCTTCCTTGCTTCAGCTCAAGGAACTCGATTTCCTTCTTACCACGGACATCTTCCGGATAATACTTTCTCATGAATTCCCTACGGAATACATCCCAAGTAATGACTTCACCTGCCACGGTCAACCTCTCGTGAGTCTCTAGCCACCAGTCATCAGCTTCGACTGCTAGCATGTGAGTACCATACCGAACCTTCTGAGCTGGAGTGCAATCCATAACACGGAAGATCCTCTCAATCTCTTTCAACCATCCCAAGGCTGCATCTGGATCATGCTTCCCTTTAAACACCGGCGGATTCTCTCTCTGAAAAGTCGCCAAGCTACGTGATCCAGCATCTCCACCAGCATTTGGCAAGTTCTGCACAGCTTGTGCCATCGCTTGCATTGTGGCAGCCATTGCAGCGTCATTCCTTCCAGCCATTTCAACTTAACAATGCAACACAACTTAAAGTTAGATTGGTAACAATACACAATTGTTAGACAGTAACGACACGACAACTGGCCGGACAGACCGACCTGCTCTGATACCACTAATGTAACACCCTTCTAAAATACCCAACAACAAATATATATATATATACATATATATATATATATATATATATATATATATATATATATATATATATATATATATCAGAGTAATCATGCACCAAGGGTGTCACACAACATTTCACACCATAATAACTGTCATGCTCTTTATTTAATCAAAACAACATTTTTGCAAAATTCGCAGCGGATAGAATCAACCAACCATTCAAAACATATAACGTTTTACAGGTAAAAAGGTTCAACAATCAACAATAAACAATTAAAACATCCCGTCCCGATGTTACATCTATCAGAGCACGACCCACTACGTAGACTACACTAGACTCCAGGCACTAGCTTCTACTCACTCACTGCTCGTTACCTGAAAAATAGTTGTAAGGGTGAGTTCCTCAATCGATATAACAAACATTATAAATTATCATGTTATGTCAAGTAAATTTACACGTTAATCACCCTAATCATATCATGCATTTAGTAACGGTACATCAACTCAAATATCATACTCAATAACAACGTAAAATGCAACTCAATAACGACAAACAATGCAACTCAATAACAACATAAAATGCAACTCAAATGAGACTCGACTCTTCATGCATGTGGTACCATTCGGAGTAAAACTCCCAACTTAAAATCATTGCCATTTTAGTGGGCATCAAGGCATAAGCCTTCAACTTTCAACTTAAAATTTTGCCAATCCAGGCCAACGTGGTGTGAGCAAAGCTCCGATTTTTGCCAATCCAGGCCAACGTGGTGTGAGCAAAGCTCCGACTTTTTGCCAATCCAGGCCAACTTGGTGTGAGCAAAGCTCCGACTTAATGCATATGAAATGTACATGGCATACACGACTTTAAACTTTCGACAACATAATCTTAATAGCAACACAACAAGGTTTTCAACATAATCAACTTATAATCAACTTTGGCTCATCAAGCCTACAACTCAGTATTTTCAACAAAATCAACTTATAATCAACTTTGGCTCATCAAGCCTACAACTCAGTATTTTCAACAAAATCAACTTATAATCAACTTTGGCTCATCAAGCCTACAACTCAGTATTTCAACAAAATCAACTTATAATCAACTTTGGCTCATCAAGCCTACAACTCAGTATTTTCAACAACTTTAACACAACTTATCCACATATTTATATCAACACTTCATAACATAACCCAACAGAATCACTCATCAAAATTAACGATAATAGGCTAATCACCAATTATGTTCACAACATTAAAAATATCAATTTTCCCACTCTGCAACAGTGTTAACCGGTTAACGCCCTGGGTTAACCGGTTAACGCAGGACAAAAATACATTTTCTGGCAACACGCAACAGTGTTAACCGGTTAACGCCCTGGGTTAACCGGTTAACGCAGGCAAAACAGCACATTTTCACAAAATATAACAGTGTTAACCGGTTAACACCCTGGGTTAACCGGTTAACGCAGGCAAAACAGCAGTTCCTGCGCTAACACAAGGCAGAATGCAGAATTCTCCGCATTTTCCGCCGTTGGAGGACTTCCGGACCTCCGATTCAATTTCCGTAAAAAACTACATTATCGGAAAATCACGACACATACAATTATCGATTCAATTTCAGTTTTCATACAACTTATTCATCCCAATTTTCTCGGCATTCTAAATCCCAATTAGGGTAATCCAACGGTTTATCACTACCCATTACATGCTATCCCATAATACCCATTAAACGACGATAAACCCCCCTTACCTGAGATAATCCGGCAATCTCTAAGCTTCAAGCTTTTCCGTTCTTCAACCTTTGCTCTCTTGCTCCTCCTCTTTGCCCTTTCTCCACTTTTCACTTTTCAGCCGCTTCTCTGTTTCACGTGAAAACTCTTTACCAACAAATGAAACCCTTTTTCCTTATTCCAACTTATATATTTTCCAAATAATTATTATTCCAAATAATAATAATAATAATAATCCAATAATTCAATTTATTTAATTAAATTATTAAATATATTATTAACTTAATTTAAATAATCCTCTTATTTAATTCGGGGTGTTACAACTCTCCCCTACTAAAAGAGTTTTCGTCCTCGAAAACATACCTCAAGCAAATAACTCTGGATAAGACTCTTTCATCTGACTCTCCAGTTCCCAAGTCACATTGCCACCTGCTGGTCCTCCCCAAGCTACTTTCACGAAGGCAATCTCTTTACCCCGCAACTGCTTCAACTCTCGATCCTCAATCCTCATAGGCGATATTTCAACAGTCAGGTTATCTCTCACCTGTACATCATCTACTTGGATCACATGCGACGGATCATGAATGTACCTCCTCAACTGAGACACATGAAAAACCTCATGCAAATTCGCAAGTGACGGCGGTAAAGCGATACGATAGGCTACCTCTCCTATCCTCTCCAAAATCTGATAAGGACCAATAAATCGAGGTGTCAACTTCTTTGACTTCAAAGCTCTACCAACCCCAGTTATCGGTGTAACACGAAGAAACACATGATCTCCCTCTTGAAACTCAAGTGACTTCCTTCTCTTATCATGATAACTCTTCTGACGACTCTGAGCAATTCTCATCTTCTCCTGAATCATCTTAATCTTTTCTGTAGTCTGTTGAACAATCTCCGGTCCAACCACAGCACTCTCACCGGACTCATACCAACATAACGGTGTCCGACATCTCCTACCATACAAAGCTTCAAACGGCGCCATACCAATGCTCGAATGAAAACTATTGTTGTAGGTAAACTCAATCAAAGGTAAATAACAATCCCAAGCACCTCCCTTTTCCAAAACGCAAGCTCTCAAAAGATCCTCTAATGACTGAATCGTCCTCTCAGTCTGACCATCAGTCTGCGGGTGATATGCAGAACTCAATCTCAGCTTAGTTCCCAAAGCCTTCTGCAAACCTTCCCAAAACTTCGATGTAAATCTAGGATCTCTGTCCGAAACAATACTCGACGGAATACCATGCAAACTTACAATCTTCTCAATATACAACTCAGCTAACTTCTCTAACGGATAGTCCATTCTGATCGGAATGAAATGAGCCGACTTTGTCAATCTGTCAACAATCACCCAAATAGCTTCAAAATTCTTAATTGTCCTCGGTAAACCAGAAACAAAATCCATACTGATACTATCCCACTTCCACTCTGGAATAGCCAACGGTTGCATTAGCCCAGACGGCTTCTGATGCTCAATCTTTGACTTCTGACAAGTCAAACAGGAATAAACAAAACTCGCAATTTCTCTTTTCATTCCCGGCCACCAAAATAACTTTTTCAAATCATGATACATCTTCGTAGCTCCAGGATGAATACTCAGGCCACTACGATGTCCTTCTTCAAGAATACTCTTCTTAAGTTCGGCAACATCCGGAATACACACCCGCTTACCAAATTTCAGAATACCATTTTCATCAACTCTGAATTCACCACCTTGACCCTGATTCACCAGAGTCAACTTATCAACCAAAAGCACATCGGATTTCTGACCCTCTCTGATCTCATCCAGAATACCACTTGTTAACTTCAACATTCCCAATTTAACACTATTGTGAGTACTCTCACACACCAAACTCAAGTCTCTAAACTGCTCAATTAAATCCAATTCCTTAACCATTAACATAGACATATGTAATGATTTCCGACTCAATGCATCAGCCACTACGTTTGCTTTACCCGGATGGTAATTCAAACCAAAGTCATAATCCTTCAGAAACCCTAACCATCTTCTCTGTCTCATATTCAGCTCTTTCTGATCAAACAAATACTTTAAACTTTTATGGTCACTGAAAACCTCAAATCTTGACCCGTACAAGTAATGCCTCCATAATTTAGAACAAACACCACAGCCGCCAACTCTAAATCGTGCGTCGGATAGTTCCTCTCATGAACCCTCAGCTGTCTTGAAGCATAAGCTATAACCTGCTTATTCTGCATTAACACGCCACCCAAACCCAACAATGAAGCATCACAGTAAACTTCAAATGGTTCCGACGAACTCGGTAATATCAGAATAGGAGCAGTAGTTAACCTTCTCTTTAACTCTTGGAAACCTTCTTCACATTTTGAGTCCCAAACAAACGCTTGCCCCTTCCTAGTCAACATCGTCAATGGTAACGCCAACTTAGAAAATCCCTCAATGAACTTCCTATAATAACCAGCCAAACCAAGGAAACTTCGAATCTCAGCAACAGACTTCGGAGCTTCCCACTTAGATACCGCTTCTATCTTAGAAGGATCAACAGCAACACCACTTCTTGAAATCACATGACCAAGAAAACTAACCTCTTCTAACCAAAATTCACATTTAGAGAGTTTAGCAAATAACTTCTTTTCTCGTAGAACTTCTAAAACCACTCTCAAATGCTCAGCATGCTCTTCTTCAGATTTCGAATACACCAAAATGTCGTCAATAAACACCACAACAAACTTGTCTAGGTACGGATGGAAAATCCTATTCATGTACTCCATAAATACTCCAGGCGCATTAGTCACACCAAAAGGCATTACAGAATACTCATAATGTCCATACCTTGTTCTGAAAGCAGTCTTCTGAATATCCTCGGTTTTCACACGGATCTGATGATATCCAGATCTCAAATCTATTTTGCTGAACACACTCGCACCAACCAACTGATCCATCAAATCATCAATCCTCGGCAAAGGATACCGATTCTTGATCGTCACTTTATTCAGTTGCCTGTAGTCCACACACAGCCTCATAGTACCTTCTTTCTTCTTAACCAATAGCACTGGTGCACCCCACGGTGACACACTCGGACGAATAAATTTCTTATCCAACAGATCTTCCAACTGACTCTTCAATTCAGTTAACTCAACAGCAGACATACGGTACGGAGCCATCGATATCGGTCTAGTACCAGGTACCAAATCAATCGAGAACTCCACTTCACGCTCTGGCGGTAATTCATTCACCTCTTCCGGAAACACATCAGGAAAATCACACACCACGGCTAGATCGCCAATCACCAGTTTATCTTTAGCCTCCAGAGTCGCTAACAGCATAAACAACTCTGCCCCATCAGCTACTTCCTCATCCACTTGTCTCGCCGATAGAAACAAACTCTTTCCCTCCTCAATCTCAGGAAAGACCACCGTCTTATCAAAACAATTGATAGAAACTCGGTTAAACACCAACCAGTTCATACCCAGAATAACATCAATCTGCACTAGTGGAAGACACACTAGGTCCATCCCAAATTCTCTACCAAAAATACTCAAAGGACAATTTAAACAAACCGAAGTAGTAGTCACTGAACCCTTCGCAGGAGTATCAATTACCATACTACCAAACATCTCAGATATCTCTAACTTAAGTTTCACAGCACAATCCAAAGATATAAAGGAATGAGTCGCACCTGTGTCAATAATAGCTACAAGAGGAAAGCCATTAATATAACACGTACCTCGGATAAGTCTGTCCTCACTGGAGGTTTGAGTTCCGGTCAATGCGAACACCTTCCCAGTTTGAGATTTCTTTGGCTTCTGACACTGACTTCCAATATGCCCTTCTTCGCCACAATTAAAACAAATCATTTCCTTATGCTTGCAATCAGCTATTGCATGGCCAGTCTTACCACAGCGAAAACACCTCTTTACTTCAGCAGTGCATACATTACTCTTATGACCAGCCTGACCACATTTGAAGCAAACTATACCAGCAGGAGCACCTCCCCTACTAGTCCTCTGAGCCGGAGCAGCTCCTTGTTTCCCTTTTCCCACTGGGGCATCATACGGCTTGCCACGATTTTGATGTTGCTTGCCCCTGCGGTCACTGACAATCTTGTAATGAGCATTATTGTCTTCTTCAAATATCCTGCAGCTATCAACCAATTCAGTAAAAATGCGTATCTTCTGATACCCAACAGCCTTCTTAATTTCAGAGCGCAGTCCGTTTTCAAACTTGATGCACTTTGAAAATTCAGCACCAGCACCAGTGTAATGAGGATAAAATTTGGACAGCTCCACAAATTTCGCAGCATAATCAGTGACAGACATGCTTCCTTGCTTCAGCTCAAGGAACTCAATTTCCTTCTTACCACGGACATCTTCCGGATAATACTTTCTCATGAATTCCCTACGGAATACATCCCAAGTAATGACTTCACCTGCCACGGTCAACCTCTCGTGAGTCTCTAGCCACCAGTCATCAGCTTCGACTGCTAGCATGTGAGTACCATACCGAACCTTCTGAGCTGGAGTGCAATCCATAACACGGAAGATCCTCTCAATCTCTTTCAACCATCCCAAGGCTGCATCTGGATCATGCTTCCCTTTAAACACCGGCGGATTCTCTCTCTGAAAAGTCGCCAAGCTACGTGATCCAGCATCTCCACCAGCATTTGGCAAGTTCTGCACAGCTTGTGCCATCGCTTGCATTGTGGCAGCCATTGCAGCGTCATTCCTTCCAGCCATTTCAACTTAACAATGCAACACAACTTAAAGTTAGATTGGTAACAATACACAATTGTTAGACAGTAACGACACGACAACTGGCCGGACAGACCGACCTGCTCTGATACCACTAATGTAACACCCTTCTAAAATACCCCAAATATTTAATAACAACAACAAATATATATATATTAATATATATATATATATATATATATCAGAGTAATCATGCACCAAGGGTGTCACACAACATTTCACACCATAATAATTATCATGCTCTTTATTTAATCAAAACAACATTTTTGCAAATTCGCAGCGGATAGAATCAACCAACCATTCAAAACATATAACGTTTTACAGGTAAAAAGGTTCAACAATCAACAATAAACAATTAAAACATCCCGTCCCGATGTTACATCTATCAGAGCACGACCCACTACGTAGACTACACTAGACTCCAGGCACTAGCTTCTACTCACTCACTGCTCGTTACCTGAAAAATAGTTGTAAGGGTGAGTTCCTCAATCGATATAACAAACATTATAAATTATCATGTTATGTCAAGTAAATTTACACGTTAATCACCCTAATCATATCATGCATTTAGTAACGGTACATCAACTCAAATATCATACTCAATAACAACGTAAAATGCAACTCAATAACGACAAACAATGCAACTCAATAACAACATAAAATGCAACTCAAATGAGACTCGACTCTTCATGCATGTGGTACCATTCGGAGTAAAACTCCCAACTTAAAATCATTGCCATTTTAGTGGGCATCAAGGCATAAGCCTTCAACTTTCAACTTAAAATTTTGCCAATCCAGGCCAACGTGGTGTGAGCAAAGCTCCGATTTTGCCAATCCAGGCCAACGTGGTGTGAGCAAAGCTCCGACTTTTTGCCAATCCAGGCCAACTTGGTGTGAGCAAAGCTCCGACTTAATGCATATGAAATGTACATGGCATACACGACTTTAAACTTTCGACAACATAATCTTAATAGCAACACAACAAGGTTTTCAACATAATCAACTTATAATCAACTTGGGCATCAAGCCTACAACTCAGTATTTTCAACAAAATCAACTTATAATCAACTTTGGCTCATCAAGCCTACAACTCAGTATTTTCAACAAAATCAACTTATAATCAACTTTGGCTCATCAAGCCTACAACTCAGTATTTTCAACAAAATCAACTTATAATCAACTTTGGCTCATCAAGCCTACAACTCAGTATTTTCAACAACTTTAACACAACTTATCCACATATTTATATCAACACTTCATAACATAACCCAACAGAATCACTCATCAAAATTAACGATAATAGGCTAATCACCAATTATGTTCACAACATTAAAAATATCAATTTCCCACTCTGCAACAGTGTTAACCGGTTAACGCCCTGGGTTAACCGGTTAACGCAGGACAAAATACATTTTCTGGCAACACGCAACAGTGTTAACCGGTTAACGCCCTGGGTTAACCGGTTAACGCAGGCAAAACAGCACATTTTCACAAAATATAACAGTGTTAACCGGTTAACACCCTGGGTTAACCGGTTAACGCAGGCAAAACAGCAGTTCCTGCGCTAACACAAGGCAGAATGCAGAATTCTCCGCATTTTCCGCCGTTGGAGGACTTCCGGACCTCCGATTCAATTTCCGTAAAAAACTACATTATCGGAAAATCACGACACATACAATTATCGATTCAATTTCAGTTTTCATACAACTTATTCATCCCATTTTCTCGGCATTCTAAATCCCAATTAGGGTAATCCAACGGTTTATCACTACCCATTACATGCTATCCCATAATACCCATTAAACGACGATAAACCCCCCTTACCTGAGATAATCCGGCAATCTCTAAGCTTCAAGCTTTTCCGTTCTTCAACCTTTGCTCTCTTGCTCCTCCTCTTTGCCCTTTCTCCACTTTTCACTTTTCAGCCGCTTCTCTGTTTCACGTGAAAACTCTTTACCAACAAATGAAACCCTTTTTCCTTATTCCAACTTATATATTTTCCAAATAATTATTATTCCAAATAATAATAATAATAATAATCCAATAATTCAATTTATTTAATTAAATTATTAAATATATTATTAACTTAATTTAAATAATCCTCTTATTTAATTCGGGGTGTTACAACTCTCCCCTACTAAAAGAGTTTTCGTCCTCGAAAACATACCTCAAGCAAATAACTCTGGATAAGACTCTTTCATCTGACTCTCCAGTTCCCAAGTCACATTGCCACCTGCTGGTCCTCCCCAAGCTACTTTCACTAAGGCAATCTCTTTACCCCGCAACTGCTTCAACTCTCGATCCTCAATCCTCATAGGCGATATTTCAACAGTCAGGTTATCTCTCACCTGTACATCATCTACTTGGATCACATGCGACGGATCATGAATGTACCTCCTCAACTGAGACACATGAAAAACCTCATGCAAATTCGCAAGTGACGGCGGTAAAGCGATACGATAGGCTACCTCTCCTATCCTCTCCAAAATCTGATAAGGACCAATAAATCGAGGTGTCAACTTCTTTGACTTCAAAGCTCTACCAACCCCAGTTATCGGAGTAACACGAAGAAACACATGATCTCCCTCTTGAAACTCAAGTGACTTCCTTCTCTTATCATGATAACTCTTCTGACGACTCTGAGCAATTCTCATCTTCTCCTGAATCATCTTAATCTTTTCTGTAGTCTGTTGAACAATCTCCGGTCCAACCACAGCACTCTCACCGGACTCATACCAACATAACGGTGTCCGACATCTCCTACCATACAAAGCTTCAAACGGCGCCATACCAATGCTCGAATGAAAACTATTGTTGTAGGTAAACTCAATCAAAGGTAAATAACAATCCCAAGCACCTCCCTTTTCCAAAACGCAAGCTCTCAAAAGATCCTCTAATGACTGAATCGTCCTCTCAGTCTGACCATCAGTCTGCGGGTGATATGCAGAACTCAATCTCAGCTTAGTTCCCAAAGCCTTCTGCAAACCTTCCCAAAACTTCGATGTAAATCTAGGATCTCTGTCCGAAACAATACTCGACGGAATACCATGCAAACTTACAATCTTCTCAATATACAACTCAGCTAACTTCTCTAACGGATAGTCCATTCTGATCGGAATGAAATGAGCCGACTTTGTCAATCTGTCAACAATCACCCAAATAGCTTCAAAATTCTTAATTGTCCTCGGTAAACCAGAAACAAAATCCATACTGATACTATCCCACTTCCACTCTGGAATAGCCAACGGTTGCATTAGCCCAGACGGCTTCTGATGCTCAATCTTTGACTTCTGACAAGTCAAACAGGAATAAACAAAACTCGCAATTTCTCTTTTCATTCCCGGCCACCAAAATAACTTTTTCAAATCATGATACATCTTCGTAGCTCCAGGATGAATACTCAGGCCACTACGATGTCCTTCTTCAAGAATACTCTTCTTAAGTTCGGCAACATCCGGAATACACACCCGCTTACCAAATTTCAGAATACCATTTTCATCAACTCTGAATTCACCACCTTGACCCTGATTCACCAGAGTCAACTTATCAACCAAAAGCACATCGGATTTGACCCTCTCTGATCTCATCCAGAATACCACTTGTTAACTTCAACATTCCCAATTTAACACTATTGTGAGTACTCTCACACACCAAACTCAAGTCTCTAAACTGCTCAATTAAATCCAATTCCTTAACCATTAACATAGACATATGTAATGATTTCCGACTCAATGCATCAGCCACTACGTTTGCTTTACCCGGATGGTAATTCAAACCAAAGTCATAATCCTTCAGAAACCCTAACCATCTTCTCTGTCTCATATTCAGCTCTTTCTGATCAAACAAATACTTTAAACTTTTATGGTCACTGAAAACCTCAAATCTTGACCCGTACAAGTAATGCCTCCATAATTTTAGAACAAACACCACAGCCGCCAACTCTAAATCGTGCGTCGGATAGTTCCTCTCATGAACCCTCAGCTGTCTTGAAGCATAAGCTATAACCTGCTTATTCTGCATTAACACGCCACCCAAACCCAACAATGAAGCATCACAGTAAACTTCAAATGGTTCCGACGAACTCGGTAATATCAGAATAGGAGCAGTAGTTAACCTTCTCTTTAACTCTTGGAAACCTTCTTCACATTTTGAGTCCCAAACAAACGCTTGCCCCTTCCTAGTCAACATCGTCAATGGTAACGCCAACTTAGAAAATCCCTCAATGAACTTCCTATAATAACCAGCCAAACCAAGGAAACTTCGAATCTCAGCAACAGACTTCGGAGCTTCCCACTTAGATACCGCTTCTATCTTAGAAGGATCAACAGCAACACCACTTCTTGAAATCACATGACCAAGAAAACTAACCTCTTCTAACCAAAATTCACATTTAGAGAGTTTAGCAAATAACTTCTTTTCTCGTAGAACTTCTAAAACCACTCTCAAATGCTCAGCATGCTCTTCTTCAGATTTCGAATACACCAAAATGTCGTCAATAAACACCACAACAAACTTGTCTAGGTACGGATGGAAAATCCTATTCATGTACTCCATAAATACTCCAGGCGCATTAGTCACACCAAAAGGCATTACAGAATACTCATAATGTCCATACCTTGTTCTGAAAGCAGTCTTCTGAATATCCTCGGTTTTCACACGGATCTGATGATATCCAGATCTCAAATCTATTTTGCTGAACACACTCGCACCAACCAACTGATCCATCAAATCATCAATCCTCGGCAAAGGATACCGATTCTTGATCGTCACTTTATTCAGTTGCCTGTAGTCCACACACAGCCTCATAGTACCTTCTTTCTTCTTAACCAATAGCACTGGTGCACCCCACGGTGACACACTCGGACGAATAAATTTCTTATCCAACAGATCTTCCAACTGACTCTTCAATTCAGTTAACTCAACAGCAGACATACGGTACGGAGCCATCGATATCGGTCTAGTACCAGGTACCAAATCAATCGAGAACTCCACTTCACGCTCTGGCGGTAATTCATTCACCTCTTCCGGAAACACATCAGGAAAATCACACACCACGGCTAGATCGCCAATCACCAGTTTATCTTTAGCCTCCAGAGTCGCTAACAGCATAAACAACTCTGCCCCATCAGCTACTTCCTCATCCACTTGTCTCGCCGATAGAAACAAACTCTTTCCCTCCTCAATCTCAGGAAAGACCACCGTCTTATCAAAACAATTGATAGAAACTCGGTTAAACACCAACCAGTTCATACCCAGAATAACATCAATATGCACTAGTGGAAGACACACTAGGTCCATCCCAAATTCTCTACCAAAAATACTCAAAGGACAATTTAAAACAACCGAAGTAGTAGTCACTGAACCCTTCGCAGGAGTATCAATTACCATACTACCAAACATCTCAGATATCTCTAACTTAAGTTTCACAGCACAATCCAAAGATATAAAGGAATGAGTCGCACCTGTGTCAATAATAGCTACAAGAGGAAAGCCATTAATATAACACGTACCTCGGATAAGTCTGTCCTCACTGGAGGTTTGAGTTCCGGTCAATGCGAACACCTTCCCAGTTTGAGATTTCTTTGGCTTCTGACACTGACTTCCAATATGCCCTTCTTCGCCACAATTAAAACAAATCATTTCCTTATGCTTGCAATCAGCTATTGCATGGCCAGTCTTACCACAGCGAAAACACCTCTTTACTTCAGCAGTGCATACATTACTCTTATGACCAGCCTGACCACATTTGAAGCAAAACTATACCAGCAGGAGCACCTCCCCCTCTAGTCCTCTGAGCCGGAGCAGCTCCTTGTTTCCCTTTTCCCACTGGGGCATCATACGGCTTGCCACGATTTTGATGTTGCTTGCCCCTGCGGTCACTGACAATCTTGTAATGAGCATTATTGTCTTCTTCAAATATCCTGCAGCTATCAACCAATTCAGTAAAAATGCGTATCTTCTGATACCCAACAGCCTTCTTAATTTCAGAGCGCAGTCCGTTTTCAAACTTGATGCACTTTGAAAATTCAGCACCAGCACCAGTGTAATGAGGATAAAATTTGGACAGCTCCACAAATTCGCAGCATAATCAGTGACAGACATGCTTCCTTGCTTCAGCTCAAGGAACTCAATTTCCTTCTTACCACGGACATCTTCCGGATAATACTTTCTCATGAATTCCTACGGAATACATCCCAAGTAATGACTTCACCTGCCACGGTCAACCTCTCGTGAGTCTCTAGCCACCAGTCATCAGCTTCGACTGCTAGCATGTGAGTACCATACCGAACCTTCTGAGCTGGAGTGCAATCCATAACACGGAAGATCCTCTCAATCTCTTTCAACCATCCCAAGGCTGCATCTGGATCATGCTTCCCTTTAAACACCGGCGGATTCTCTCTCTGAAAAGTCGCCAAGCTACGTGATCCAGCATCTCCACCAGCATTTGGCAAGTTCTGCACAGCTTGTGCCATCGCTTGCATTGTGGCAGCCATTGCAGCGTCATTCCTTCCAGCCATTTCAACTTAACAATGCAACACAACTTAAAGTTAGATTGGTAACAATACACTGTAAGAACAAAAATAGTTCTACAACAGATTCCATGATTTTGATGATAACAAAGGTTGAAACCAAAAATGGCACCCTAACGAAAAGTTTCTAAGTGTGCAGGGTTCTAAAGAAAGAAGAAATAAATCTGATGATGTCATCAGATGCAATACAAGATCAGATGCAAAATCTCAAGTATCAGAAGCATCTAAAGTGGAATCTCGTTTCAAGAAGCTTTGACTCTGGACAAAACTGCAAAGTATCAGAAGCATCTGAACATGAAGTAAAGTCTAGAAGCTCTGACTCTGAACAAATGCCTTCTGTAAATTCTGAAGTTATCAGCGCCATCTGAACTTTCAAGAGATAACATCAGAAGCCAGTTTCTCCAGATACACGAAGACTCTAATCAGAATTGTTAATCATGATGAAGTAACGTTTAAGCCAAGTTAAAGTTCTGCAAATGGATTTCCTCAATTAGAAAGAGACGTTAATCTCCACTTCCAAGAGAGAAGATACTAATTGTGGTAAGTAGTCACTTCTAAGAGAAAAAGTCTACTGCAGAAGCTATTTATGGAATGGCGTAACTACATCTCTATATCCAACAGATTCAACGCTACTTCAATTCTACTTCAACTCCTATAAATAGAGAAGAAATCTCATTCAGTACACACGAAGAAATCACTAGCCAAAACTATACTGAAATTATATCACGCTCAAGAAAAACATCTTTGTTCTTCAAAGAATTTCACTAAGCTTTTGCTTATCAAGTGAAAAATTGTTCTTAAGTTTGTAATATTTGCTTTCTTAGAAGCACTCTAGATTACACATCTTGTATCTTATTTTTATTTGATTTCCTCAAGTGACTCTTTGTAGTCTGTAGACTTGAGAGGACTAAGAGATTTTCTTCTCTCTTAGGGGTTGTTTGTAATCTTTCAAGATTAGTGGATTAAGTCCTTGTTGAAGGCGAAATCACCTTGGCCGGGTGGACTGGAGTAGCTTTGTGTTATAAGCGAACCAGTATAAAATCATTGTGTGATTTCATTTTGTAAAAGCGCTTATTTTTCAAACAATTCAAACCCCCCCTTTCTTGTTTTTCTCACCTTCAATTGGTATCAGAGCTCCGGCTCTGTTATTGATTTTCAAATCAAACACTTAACCGTGTAGAGAGATCCAGTGCGAGAAAAACAAATGGCCCACTCAAATGAGAAAGATTCTTACAATGCCAAGCCTCCTGTTTTTGATGGAGAAAAGTTTGATTACTGGAAAGATAGAATCGAAAGTTTCTTTCTGGGTTATGATGCTGACCTCTGGGACATTGTCACAGATGGATACAAACCTCCAACCTTAAATGAAGCTGAAGTTCCCAGAAGCAAAATGTCAGAAGATCAGAAACGTGAGTTCAAAATCATCACAAGGCCAGAACAATACTTCTAAATGCTATATCATATAACGAATACGAAAAGATCACCAACAGAGAGACGGCTAAAGATATACTTGACTCTCTGAAGATGACCCATGAAGGAAACTCCCAAGTCAAGGAGACGAAGGCTCTGGCGTTGATCCAGAAATATGAAGCCTTCAAGATGGAAGATGACGAAGCTATAGAAGCTATGTTTTCCAGATTCCAAACTCTTATTGCAGGTCTTAAAGTGCTAGACAAAGGATACACGACTGCAGATCATGTTAAGAAGATAGTCAGAAGTCTGCCAAAGAAATGGAGACCAATGGTTACTGCTCTGAAGTTATCAAAGGATCTGAACAATATCAGCCTTGAAGAACTTGTTAGTTCTCTCAGAAGCCATGAGATAGAACTAGAGGAGGATGAGCCTCAGAAAAGGAACAAGTCAGTGGCGCTGAAGTCCAGACCTGAAAGACGGAAGTCAGACAGAACCAAAGCTCTCCAGGCAGAAACTGCAGATACTGACGACTCTGAACCTGAAGACTCTGATGATGAAGAAGAACTGTCCTTACTAACCAGAAGAGTTAAGCAACTCTGGAAAAGAAGGAACAACAACAACTTCAGAAGATCAAGACCCAGAGGGGATAGATCAGAGTCAACTTCAAAAGGTAAACCTAATAAAGATATTACCTGTTTTGAATGTAAAGAAACAGGTCATTATAGAAATGAATGCCCCAAGCTGAAGAAAGATAACTCTAAGAAAGAAAGCTTCAAGAAAAATGCCTTCAGAACAAAGAAGGGATTAATGGCCACCTGGGACGATAGTGAATCAGGATCATCAGAATCTGACTCTGATGAACAAGCCAACGTAGCATTTATGGCTACCACATCCAGCAGCTCAGATGAAGAATCTGAAGAGGTATTTTCTGAACTTTCTAGATCTGACTTAGAATCATGTTTATCAGAAACTCTTACCTCTCTTCAGAAATTAAAACAAAAAGTTAAAAGCATTAAAGGCCTTCTTAAAGCAAAATCTGAAGAATGTAGTGAACTTGAGACAACAATTCTAGTACATGAAGATACAATCAAATCTTTAACGTTAGAAAAGATGGAGCTAAAACAAAAAGCTTAAAATTAGAAGAAGCGTTGTCTCAAGCACCACAAACTTCAAATGAAATTATTTATAAATATGAAGAAGCCTTTCAGAAGTTTCTGAAGAGTGGAATAGATAGGAGTATTATGGCATCCATGATTTATGGAGTAAGTCAGAATAATAAAAGGGGAATTGGGTATGATTCTGATTCTGATAAAACTTCTACCAGTAACCAAATTAAATCACCCTTTTTCATACCACTATACACACACACAAGAACACAAATTTAAAAATGCTAGAAGACCCAAAGTTGTAAGAAACTCTGGGAAAACTAATCTGAAAGGACCCAAGAGATTCTGGGTACCGAAAGATAAGATTATCTATGTTGCAGATATCCTATGCAGCAAAGTTCAGACACCAGTCATGGTACCTGGACTCTGGATGCTCGCGACATATGACGGGAAGAAAGTCTATGTTCCAAAGCCTGGAACTTAAAGACGCTGGCTTTGTAGGCTTCGGAGGAGATCAGAAAGGAAGGATCAGAGGCTCCGGAACTATTGGTAATGGTACTCTTCCCTCTATATCTGATGTTCTTTATGTAGAAGGATTAATGCATAACTTGTTATCCATAAGTCAATTAAGTGATAACGGTTATGATGTAATCTTTAATCAAAAAACGTGTAAAGCCATTAATCAGAACGATGGCTCTGTCCTTTTCACAGGCAAGAGGAAAAACAACATTTATAAAATAAATCTTTCTGATTTAAAAGATCAAAATGTTAAATGTTTAATGTCAGTTCACGAAGAGCAATGGGTATGGCATAGACGCTTAGGCCACATTAGCATGAGGAAACTTTCTCAGCTAACTAAACTTGAGTTAGTCAGAGGCCTACCTAAACTGAAGTTTTCTTCAGATGCTCTGTGTGAAGCTTGTCAGAAAGGAAAGTTTTCAAAAACATCTTTTAAAAAGAAAAATGTTGTTTCTACCTCCAAGCCTCTGGAGCTTCTTCACATTGACTTATTTGGTCCTGTGAAAACAGCATCAGTCAATGGAAAGAAGTATGGACTTGTAATCGTTGATGATTACAGCCGCTGGACATGGGTAAAATTCCTAAGGCACAAGAGTGAGTCTCACTCTGTATTCACCAGTTTCTGTTCTAAAGTGCAAAAAGAATTTGACTCTAAAATTGTTAGAGTCAGAAGTGATCATGGTGGAGAATTTGAAAATAAAGATTTTGAAGAACTATTTGATTCTAATGGAATATCCCATGATTTCTCCTGCCCTAGAACTCCACAACAAAATGGAGTTGTAGAGAGGAAGAATAGGACACTTCAAGAAATGGCCAGAACCATGATCAATGAAACAAATGTAGCAAAGCACTTTTGGGCAGAAGCTGTAAATACAGCGTGTTATATTCAGAATAGAATCTCTATTAGACCTATTCTGGATAAGACTCCCTATGAACTGTGTAAGGGAAGAAAACCCAACATTTCATATTTTCATCCTTTTGGATGCATTTGCTTTATATTAAATACTAAAGAACATCTAAACAAGTTTGATTCCAAAGCACAGAAAGGTATTATGTTAGGATACTCAGAACGCTCTAAAGGCTACAGAGTATACAACACAGAAACCAAAATTGTGGAGGAATCAATTCATGTTAGATTTGATGATAAGCTTGACCCTGAAAAGTCAAAGCTAGTTGAAAAGTTTGCAGATTTAGAGATCACTCTGGTAGAATCTGAGAAGACTCCAGAAGCAACTGTCACTCCAGACTCTGAAGAAATTAAATCTCCAGAAATTCCAAGGAAAGTCAAGAGTCGTAGCAACGTATCTGAAGATTTGATTTTGGGAAACAAAGATGAACCTGTTAGAACCAGATCTACCTTCAGAACTTCTGAAGATATTCCTCTGGGACTAGTGTCTCTGATTGAGCCTACGTCCTGTGATGAAGCTCTTCAAGATAACGATTGGGTGGCAGCTATGCAAGAAGAGTTAGATCAATTCTCCAAGAATGATGTCTGGGATCTCGTTCCTAAACCCAGAGGCACTCATGTCATTGGAACCAGATGGGTTTTCAGAAACAAACTGAACGAGAAAGGAGAAGTTGTCAGAAACAAAGCACGACTGGTAGCTCAAGGTTATAGTCAACAAGAAGGTATTGATTATAATGAAACTTTTGCTCCAGTCGCGAGGTTAGAATCTATTCGTCTTCTTGTATCTTTTGCTATTAATCATTCTATCAAATTATACCAAATGGATGTCAAGAGTGCATTTCTTAATGGTTATATCTCAGAAGAAGTGTATGTCAATCAACCTCCTGGTTTTGAAAACTCAAATTTTCCAGAACATGTTTTCAAACTTAAGAAATCCTTATATGGACTTAAACAAGCTCCCAGAGCTTGGTATGAACGTCTGAGCAATTTTCTTCTGGAACAAAATTTTATCAGAGGGAAAGTTGATTCTACACTCTTCTGTAAAAATCATGAAAATGATCTCATGATATGCCAAATTTATGTTGATGATATTATTTTTGGTTCTGCTAATATCTCTGTTTGCCAAGAATTTTCTAAGTTAATGCAGGCAGAATTTGAAATGAGTCTAATGCAAGAACTAAAGTTCTTTCTGGGAATTCAAATCAATCAAACTCCAGAAGTCACGTACATTCATCAAAGCAAGTACATTAAAGACGTTCTGAAGAAGTTTGACATGACTGAATGCAATTCTGCAAAGACTCCCATGCATCCAACTTGCATTCTGGAGAAGGAAGAGGTAAGCAACAAGGTTTGTCAGAAGCTCTATCGAGGTATGATAGGCTCTCTTCTCTATCTGACTGCTACTCGTCCTGATATTCTCTTTAGCGTCTGTCTTTGTGCCAGATTCCAATCAGATCCTAGAGAATCTCATTTAACAGCTGTTAAGAGAATTCTTAAGTATCTGAAAGGAACTCCTAACCTGGGCTTGATGTATGAGAAAACATCAGAGTATAGGCTTTCTGGTTATTGTGATGCAGATTATGCAGGAGATAGAATAGAACGTAAAAGCACATCTGGAAATTGCCAGCTTCTGGGAAACAACTTAATCTCCTGGGCTAGCAAAAGACAGTCAACAATTGCTCTATCAACTGCAGAAGCAGAATACATCTCAGCATCACTGTGCACAACTCAGATGCTCTGGATGAAGCATCAGCTAGAAGATCTCCAGATATTTGAGAGTAACATTCCTATCTTTTGTGATAATACTGCTGCTATTTGTTTAAGTAAGAATCCCATTCTACATTCCAGAGCCAAACACATAGAAATAAAACATCATTTTATTAGAGACTATGTTCAGAAAGGGATAGTAACGCTGAAGTTCATTGATACAGAACATCAATGGGCAGATATCTTTACTAAGCCTCTAGCTGAAGATAGATTTCTTTTCATCTTAGAAAATCTGAACATTAAAAATTGTCCTGAGTAAAATTTGGCTCTGAACATGTAAAATGAGACTCTGATAAAAACAAATACACTTCTGCCTCTGACTCTGATACTTCTACCAAGTTAAGAAGATATCTGAGTTAGAAATCTTCAGAAATCCTTTGGTATTCCTGAAGATCAGAAACATCAACATGTGGGGAACATGCGTCTAACCCTAGAACTTCTAGACAGCTGTCAAAAGAAATCAAAGGTCAGAACGCTTGAAATCTCCTCGAGCAGTGTGCTTACTGTTGGGATTAGACATTCATTAATGAGCTGTAATCATTTTTCCCCAAACGTGCTATTTTGGTTTTTGTGCTAACGCTGGTATGTGTGTCGTTTTGCATGTGTTTTTACCCTTAGTATATAAACACTTTCTCTCACTTTTCACACTTATCACTCTCACTCACTCTAAAACCCTAAACCCTCTCTCGAAGTTTTCTCTGCAACTCCTTCAGTTCTTCATCTTCTTCATCAATCTTCGTCATGAATCCTCAAGAGCAAGCAGTTTTTAACTTCTCCCAACAAATGGAAGCCGCTTCTAACCCCCAAACCTCAAACACTCAAACACCCATGGTTGTAGACGTTACTACGACCCCAGTTTACAAAGAACCTCACATTTTGGAACGTGAACAACACATTCATCTTTCAACTCCCTTTGAAGGTTTGGATGTACTGTGTGAATCGCTGGTGGATTTTGAGAATTTGAAAAGAAATGGCGTTGATTTAACTGAAGATCTTCACAAGCAAGGTTGGGAAACCTACTTCAACAGGCTTTATGGTCCAATCTATCCTCTACTGGTGAAGGAATTCTGGAGATGTGCAGATGCTGATGACGAGTTCATTGTCTCGTTTGTTCTGGGAGTGAAGATCATTATCACAGAAGCGTCTATTGCTTCTTTGCTAAACATGGAGAAAGCTGGAGGTAAGAGGATTTACAACATTCCTCCAAGGTCCAAGCGCATCACAGAAGTCATTAACCCTACAATCTTCAAAGCAAATGTTGAAGGAAACCCCTCTAAGAACAAGGAGCTTCATCAGAACCTCCGAGTTTGGCTGAAGATTATTCTGGGAACAATCCATCATCGTCCAGCCTCCAACTCTTCAGATTACATAAATGCTGACCAGAAATGCATCCTCTACTGTATTCAGAAGGGTATTCCAATCAACCTCCACCTGTTCTAAAAATTGCTCGTAATTTCACAACAACCTCTGACCCTAATCAACTATATCACCACAGCTCTTCCTCATCCTCTGAATATGAATCACCCCCTTACCTTTCCCCTTCTTCTAACCAAGAGTCCTCTGACCAAGAGTCCTCTGACCAAGAACACTCTGACCCAAACTCCCCAACAATAGCTGAAATTTATGCTAAAAATTTCGCTCCACAACCCACAAGACAATCTGAAGTAACCTCTCCCCTCCGAACTTCTCTTCCCCAACAAACAACCACCATCTCCTCTGAAAATCAAACTTCCCTTCCACCACAAACAACCACCACACCCTCTGAAACCCAACCACCTGTGATTCAACCATCTGAACCTTATATCACTCCACCATTTATTCCCGCTGTACCTGGACCAGACTCTGACCCTTTAGACCTAAATCCACTATATGCTTCATCCCCTAGTCTTCAACCAGACGCAGATTCTGAACTTCAAGCAGAATCTGAACCTCATCAAACTGAACCTCAACCTCTAAATCTCAGCCCTCAAAACTCTCCACCTCATTCACCTGAACCTGAACCTAAAATTATCATACCTACCCTTGAGGAGGCCATTATACAGGTTGCAGAATCCTCAGTCCAGAAGATCAAGTCTCTGGCTAAAAATTCTGAAGTCAGTGATGATCCTAAATCTGTTAGGACACACTGGAACAGAGTTATTAGTTGGATGACCTCTGAGTCTTATAGGCTGAAGAGTATCTCTGAACAAGTCAGAAATGGCTACATCAGAGACTCTGAGGAAAGACTCCAAGAAAGACTGGCTAGAGAAGCTGAGGCCAAAAGATTAGAGGAAGAGAGACTGGCTAGAGAAGCTGAGGCCAAGAGATTAGAGGAAGAAAGGTTGGCTAAGGAAGCTGAAGAAGAAGCTAAGAGGTTGGAAGAAGAACGCCTGGCAAAGGAAGCAGAACTTCTAAGGATTCAGGAAGCTGAAGCCAAGGCTAAGGCAGATGCAGAAGCCCAAGCTGCTGCTGAAGCTGAAGCTCAGCAAGCTCTGATTCAGGGGGAGTCTTCCTCTGCGATCCCTCTGATTCTTAACACTCTGAAGGAGATCAAGCAAGATCAGCAAGAGATCAAGAAAGATCAGAATGAGCTTCGTGCCAGGATGGACAAGCAAGATGCTCTGAACGAAAACATCCAGAACATGTTTGCCATGTTGCTTCAGAGACTTCCTCAACCTCCAAACCCTTAGGCACTTAGGATTTATTTTTGTTTGTTTGCCTAAGTGTTTTTGCTTCTGTCTTCTTGTTAGCTCTGATATTCTTCTTTGCTTCTGATGTTTTTGACTGTTGTTTGCCTTTGTGCTGTTTAATGAAATGTTTTTCTCTCTATTATTCTTTTTATTTTTTATGCCTTTTTTG
The DNA here is from genome assembly GCF_024323335.1 of Lathyrus oleraceus. Classification (NCBI taxonomy): domain Eukaryota; kingdom Viridiplantae; phylum Streptophyta; class Magnoliopsida; order Fabales; family Fabaceae; genus Lathyrus; species Lathyrus oleraceus. The sequence continues at coordinate 339,261,522 of NC_066585.1, forward strand.
ATTATGCCAAAAAGGGGGAGAAATTATTAAATAGCTCTGATGAAAATTATGTCTAAAACCTTAAGCATTCTGCAACAATTATAGAATTAGTTCTGATATAAATAGCTCTGATTAAATAATAGCTCTGATTAAATAACTCTAACTTTAAAGTTAAGCATTTGCAGAAAGTTTTCAGAAACCTAATTACTGGAAAGCTCTGGTAAGAACTTCTGAACTCCCTAGCGCTAACTCAGGGGGAGCTTTTGTTTATCTGATCTAATATTTTTCATGTTTCATCTGATAATTTTATTTGTTTTGTCATCATCAAAAAGGGGGAGATTGTAAGAACAAAAATAGTTCTACAACAGATTCCATGATTTTGATGATAACAAAGGTTGAAACCAAAAATGGCACCCTAACGAAAAGTTTCTAAGTGTGCAGGGTTCTAAAGAAAGAAGAAATAAATCTGATGATGTCATCAGATGCAATACAAGATCAGATGCAAAATCTCAAGTATCAGAAGCATCTAAAGTGGAATCTCGTTTCAAGAAGCTTTGACTCTGGACAAAACTGCAAAGTATCAGAAGCATCTGAACATGAAGTAAAGTCTAGAAGCTCTGACTCTGAACAAATGCCTTCTGTAAATTCTGAAGTTATCAGCGCCATCTGAACTTTCAAGAGATAACATCAGAAGCCAGTTTCTCCAGATACACGAAGACTCTAATCAGAATTGTTAATCATGATGAAGTAACGTTTAAGCCAAGTTAAAGTTCTGCAAATGGATTTCCTCAATTAGAAAGAGACGTTAATCTCCACTTCCAAGAGAGAAGATACTAATTGTGGTAAGTAGTCACTTCTAAGAGAAAAAGTCTACTGCAGAAGCTATTTATGGAATGGCGTAACTACATCTCTATATCCAACAGATTCAACGCTACTTCAATTCTACTTCAACTCCTATAAATAGAGAAGAAATCTCATTCAGTACACACGAAGAAATCACTAGCCAAAACTATACTGAAATTATATCACGCTCAAGAAAAACATCTTTGTTCTTCAAAGAATTTCACTAAGCTTTTGCTTATCAAGTGAAAAATTGTTCTTAAGTTTGTAATATTTGCTTTCTTAGAAGCACTCTAGATTACACATCTTGTATCTTATTTTTATTTGATTTCCTCAAGTGACTCTTTGTAGTCTGTAGACTTGAGAGGACTAAGAGATTTTCTTCTCTCTTAGGGGTTGTTTGTAATCTTTCAAGATTAGTGGATTAAGTCCTTGTTGAAGGCGAAATCACCTTGGCCGGGTGGACTGGAGTAGCTTTGTGTTATAAGCGAACCAGTATAAAATCATTGTGTGATTTCATTTTGTAAAAGCGCTTATTTTTCAAACAATTCAAACCCCCCTTTCTTGTTTTTCTCACCTTCATACACAATTGTTAGACAGTAACGACACGACAACTGGCCGGACAGACCGACCTGCTCTGATACCACTAATGTAACACCCTTCTAAAATACCCCAAATATTTAATAACAACAACAAATATATATATATATATATATATATATATATATATATATATCAGAGTAATCATGCACCAAGAGTGTCACACAACATTTCACACCATAATAACTGTCATGCTCTTTATTTAATCAAAACAACATTTTTGCAAAATTCGCAGCGGATAGAATCAACCAACCATTCAAAACATATAACGTTTTACAGGTAAAAAGGTTCAACAATCAACAATAAACAATTAAAACATCCCGTCCCGATGTTACATCTATCAGAGCACGACCCACTACGTAGACTACACTAGACTCCAGGCACTAGCTTCTACTCACTCACTGCTCGTTACCTGAAAAATAGTTGTAAGGGTGAGTTCCTCAATCGATATAACAAACATTATAAATTATCATGTTATGTCAAGTAAATTTACACGTTAATCACCCTAATCATATCATGCATTTAGTAACGGTACATCAACTCAAATATCATACTCAATAACAACGTAAAATGCAACTCAATAACGACAAACAATGCAACTCAATAACAACATAAAATGCAACTCAAATGAGACTCGACTCTTCATGCATGTGGTACCATTCGGAGTAAAACTCCCAACTTAAAATCATTGCCATTTTAGTGGGCATCAAGGCATAAGCCTTCAACTTTCAACTTAAAATTTTGCCAATCCAGGCCAACGTGGTGTGAGCAAAGCTCCGATTTTTGCCAATCCAGGCCAACGTGGTGTGAGCAAAGCTCCGACTTTTTGCCAATCCAGGCCAACTTGGTGTGAGCAAAGCTCCGACTTAATGCATATGAAATGTACATGGCATACGCGACTTTAAACTTTCGACAACATAATCTTAATAGCAACACAACAAGGTTTTCAACATAATCAACTTATAATCAACTTTGGCTCATCAAGCCTACAACTCAGTATTTTCAACAAAATCAACTTATAATCAACTTTGGCTCATCAAGCCTACAACTCAGTATTTTCAACAAAATCAACTTATAATCAACTTTGGCTCATCAAGCCTACAACTCAGTATTTTCAACAAAATCAACTTATAATCAACTTTGGCTCATCAAGCCTACAACTCAGTATTTTCAACAACTTTAACACAACTTATCCACATATTTATATCAACACTTCATAACATAACCCAACAGAATCACTCATCAAAATTAACGATAATAGGCTAATCACCAATTATGTTCACAACATTAAAAATATCAATTTTCCCACTCTGCAACAGTGTTAACCGGTTAACGCCCTGGGTTAACCGGTTAACGCAGGACAAAAATACATTTTCTGGCAACACGCAACAGTGTTAACCGGTTAACGCCCTGGGTTAACCGGTTAACGCAGGCAAAACAGCACATTTTCACAAAATATAACAGTGTTAACCGGTTAACACCCTGGGTTAACCGGTTAACGCAGGCAAAACAGCAGTTCCTGCGCTAACACAAGGCAGAATGCAGAATTCTCCGCATTTTCCGCCGTTGGAGGACTTCCGGACCTCCGATTCAATTTCCGTAAAAAACTACATTATCGGAAAATCACGACACATACAATTATCGATTCAATTTCAGTTTTCATACAACTTATTCATCCCAATTTTCTCGGCATTCTAAATCCCAATTAGGGTAATCCAACGGTTTATCACTACCCATTACATGCTATCCCATAATACCCATTAAACGACGATAAACCCCCCTTACCTGAGATAATCCGGCAATCTCTAAGCTTCAAGCTTTTCCGTTCTTCAACCTTTGCTCTCTTGCTCCTCCTCTTTGCCCTTTCTCCACTTTTCACTTTTCAGCCGCTTCTCTGTTTCACGTGAAAACTCTTTACCAACAAATGAAACCTTTTTCCTTATTCCAACTTATATATTTTCCAAATAATTATTATTCCAAATAATATAATAAAATAATAATAATCCAATAATTCAATTTATTTAATTAAATTATTAAATATATTATTAACTTAATTTAAATAATCCTCTTATTTAATTCGGGGTGTTACAACTCTCCCCTACTAAAAGAGTTTTCGTCCTCGAAAACATACCTCAAGCAAATAACTCTGGATAAGACTCTTTCATCTGACTCTCCAGTTCCCAAGTCACATTGCCACCTGCTGGTCCTCCCCAAGCTACTTTCACTAAGGCAATCTCTTTACCCCGCAACTGCTTCAACTCTCGATCCTCAATCCTCATAGGCGATATTTCAACAGTCAGGTTATCTCTCACCTGTACATCATCTACTTGGATCACATGCGACGGATCATGAATGTACCTCCTCAACTGAGACACATGAAAAACCTCATGCAAATTCGCAAGTGACGGCGGTAAAGCGATACGATAGGCTACCTCTCCTATCCTCTCCAAAATCTGATAAGGACCAATAAATCGAGGTGTCAACTTCTTTGACTTCAAAGCTCTACCAACCCCAGTTATCGGAGTAACACGAAGAAACACATGATCTCCCTCTTGAAACTCAAGTGACTTCCTTCTCTTATCATGATAACTCTTCTGACGACTCTGAGCAATTCTCATCTTCTCCTGAATCATCTTAATCTTTTCTGTAGTCTGTTGAACAATCTCCGGTCCAACCACAGCACTCTCACCGGACTCATACCAACATAACGGTGTCCGACATCTCCTACCATACAAAGCTTCAAACGGCGCCATACCAATGCTCGAATGAAAACTATTGTTGTAGGTAAACTCAATCAAAGGTAAATAACAATCCCAAGCACCTCCCTTTTCCAAAACGCAAGCTCTCAAAAGATCCTCTAATGACTGAATCGTCCTCTCAGTCTGACCATCAGTCTGCGGGTGATATGCAGAACTCAATCTCAGCTTAGTTCCCAAAGCCTTCTGCAAACCTTCCCAAAACTTCGATGTAAATCTAGGATCTCTGTCCGAAACAATACTCGACGGAATACCATGCAAACTTACAATCTTCTCAATATACAACTCAGCTAACTTCTCTAACGGATAGTCCATTCTGATCGGAATGAAATGAGCCGACTTTGTCAATCTGTCAACAATCACCCAAATAGCTTCAAAATTCTTAATTGTCCTCGGTAAACCAGAAACAAAATCCATACTGATACTATCCCACTTCCACTCTGGAATAGCCAACGGTTGCATTAGCCCAGACGGCTTCTGATGCTCAATCTTTGACTTCTGACAAGTCAAACAGGAATAAACAAAACTCGCAATTTCTCTTTTCATTCCCGGCCACCAAAATAACTTTTTCAAATCATGATACATCTTCGTAGCTCCAGGATGAATACTCAGGCCACTACGATGATCCTTCTTCAAGAATACTCTTCTTAAGTTCGGCAACATCCGGAATACACACCCGCTTACCAAATTTCAGAATACCATTTCATCAACTCTGAATTCACCACCTTGACCCTGATTCACCAGAGTCAACTTATCAACCAAAAGCACATCGGATTTCTGACCCTCTCTGATCTCATCCAGAATACCACTTGTTAACTTCAACATTCCCAATTTAACACTATTGTGAGTACTCTCACACACCAAACTCAAGTCTCTAAACTGCTCAATTAAATCCAATTCCTTAACCATTAACATAGACATATGTAATGATTTCCGACTCAATGCATCAGCCACTACGTTTGCTTTACCCGGATGGTAATTCAAACCAAAGTCATAATCCTTCAGAAACCCTAACCATCTTCTCTGTCTCATATTCAGCTCTTTCTGATCAAACAAATACTTTAAACTTTTATGGTCACTGAAAACCTCAAATCTTGACCCGTACAAGTAATGCCTCCATAATTTTAGAACAAACACCACAGCCGCCAACTCTAAATCGTGCGTCGGATAGTTCCTCTCATGAACCCTCAGCTGTCTTGAAGCATAAGCTATAACCTGCTTATTCTGCATTAACACGCCACCCAAACCCAACAATGAAGCATCACAGTAAACTTCAAATGGTTCCGACGAACTCGGTAATATCAGAATAGGAGCAGTAGTTAACCTTCTCTTTAACTCTTGGAAACCTTCTTCACATTTTGAGTCCCAAACAAACGCTTGCCCCTTCCTAGTCAACATCGTCAATGGTAACGCCAACTTAGAAAATCCCTCAATGAACTTCCTATAATAACCAGCCAAACCAAGGAAACTTCGAATCTCAGCAACAGACTTCGGAGCTTCCCACTTAGATACCGCTTCTATCTTAGAAGGATCAACAGCAACACCACTTCTTGAAATCACATGACCAAGAAAACTAACCTCTTCTAACCAAAATTCACATTTAGAGAGTTTAGCAAATAACTTCTTTTCTCGTAGAACTTCTAAAACCACTCTCAAATGCTCAGCATGCTCTTCTTCAGATTTCGAATACACCAAAATGTCGTCAATAAACACCACAACAAACTTGTCTAGGTACGGATGGAAAATCCTATTCATGTACTCCATAAATACTCCAGGCGCATTAGTCACACCAAAAGGCATTACAGAATACTCATAATGTCCATACCTTGTTCTGAAAGCAGTCTTCTGAATATCCTCGGTTTTCACACGGATCTGATGATATCCAGATCTCAAATCTATTTTGCTGAACACACTCGCACCAACCAACTGATCCATCAAATCATCAATCCTCGGCAAAGGATACCGATTCTTGATCGTCACTTTATTCAGTTGCCTGTAGTCCACACACAGCCTCATAGTACCTTCTTTCTTCTTAACCAATAGCACTGGTGCACCCCACGGTGACACACTCGGACGAATAAATTTCTTATCCAACAGATCTTCCAACTGACTCTTCAATTCAGTTAACTCAACAGCAGACATACGGTACGGAGCCATCGATATCGGTCTAGTACCAGGTACCAAATCAATCGAGAACTCCACTTCACGCTCTGGCGGTAATTCATTCACCTCTTCCGGAAACACATCAGGAAAATCACACACCACGGCTAGATCGCCAATCACCAGTTTATCTTTAGCCTCCAGAGTCGCTAACAGCATAAACAACTCTGCCCCATCAGCTACTTCCTCATCCACTTGTCTCGCCGATAGAAACAAACTCTTTCCCTCCTCAATCTCAGGAAAGACCACCGTCTTATCAAAACAATTGATAGAAACTCGGTTAAACACCAACCAGTTCATACCCAGAATAACATCAATCTGCACTAGTGGAAGACACACTAGGTCCATCCCAAATTCTCTACCAAAAATACTCAAAGGACAATTTAAACAAACCGAAGTAGTAGTCACTGAACCCTTCGCAGGAGTATCAATTACCATACTACCAAACATCTCAGATATCTCTAACTTAAGTTTCACAGCACAATCCAAAGATATAAAGGAATGAGTCGCACCTGTGTCAATAATAGCTACAAGAGGAAAGCCATTAATATAACACGTACCTCGGATAAGTCTGTCCTCACTGGAGGTTTGAGTTCCGGTCAATGCGAACACCTTCCCAGTTTGAGATTTCTTTGGCTTCTGACACTGACTTCCAATATGCCCTTCTTCGCCACAATTAAAACAAATCATTTCCTTATGCTTGCAATCAGCTATTGCATGGCCAGTCTTACCACAGCGAAAACACCTCTTTACTTCAGCAGTGCATACATTACTCTTATGACCAGCCTGACCACATTTGAAGCAAACTATACCAGCAGGAGCACCTCCCCTACTAGTCCTCTGAGCCGGAGCAGCTCCTTGTTTCCCTTTTCCCACTGGGGCATCATACGGCTTGCCACGATTTTGATGTTGCTTGCCCCTGCGGTCACTGACAATCTTGTAATGAGCATTATTGTCTTCTTCAAATATCCTGCAGCTATCAACCAATTCAGTAAAAATGCGTATCTTCTGATACCCAACAGCCTTCTTAATTTCAGAGCGCAGTCCGTTTTCAAACTTGATGCACTTTGAAAATTCAGCACCAGCACCAGTGTAATGAGGATAAAATTTGGACAGCTCCACAAATTTCGCAGCATAATCAGTGACAGACATGCTTCCTTGCTTCAGCTCAAGGAACTCAATTTCCTTCTTACCACGGACATCTTCCGGATAATACTTTCTCATGAATTCCCTACGGAATACATCCCAAGTAATGAATTCACCTGCCACGGTCAACCTCTCGTGAGTCTCTAGCCACCAGTCATCAGCTTCGACTGCTAGCATGTGAGTACCATACCGAACCTTCTGAGCTGGAGTGCAATCCATAACACGGAAGATCCTCTCAATCTCTTTCAACCATCCCAAGGCTGCATCTGGATCATGCTTCCCTTTAAACACCGGCGGATTCTCTCTCTGAAAAGTCGCCAAGCTACGTGATCCAGCATCTCCACCAGCATTTGGCAAGTTCTGCACAGCTTGTGCCATCGCTTGCATTGCGGCAGCCATTGCAGTGTCATTCCTTCCAGCCATTTCAACTTAACAATGCAACACAACTTAAAGTTAGATTGGTAACAATACACAATTGTTAGACAGTAACGACACGACAACTGGCCGGACAGACCGACCTGCTCTGATACCACTAATGTAACACCCTTCTAAAATACCCCAAATATTTAATAACAACAACAAATATATATATATATATATATATATATATATATATATCAGAGTAATCATGCACCAAGGGTGTCACACAACATTTCACACCATAATAACTGTCATGCTCTTTATTTAATCAAAACAACATTTTTGCAAAATTCGCAGCGGATAGAATCAACCAACCATTCAAAACATATAACGTTTTACAGGTAAAAAGGTTCAACAATCAACAATAAACAATTAAAACATCCCGTCCCGATGTTACATCTATCAGAGCACGACCCACTACGTAGACTACACTAGACTCCAGGCACTAGCTTCTACTCACTCACTGCTCGTTACCTGAAAAATAGTTGTAAGGGTGAGTTCCTCAATCGATATAACAAACATTATAAATTATCATGTTATGTTAAGTAAATTTACACGTTAATCACCCTAATCATATCATGCATTTAGTAACTGTACATCAACTCAAATATCATACTCAATAACAACGTAAAATGCAACTCAATAACGACAAACAATGCAACTCAATAACAACATAAAATGCAACTCAAATGAGACTCGACTCTTCATGCATGTGGTACCATTCGGAGTAAAACTCCCAACTTAAAATCATTGCCATTTTAGTGGGCATCAAGGCATAAGCCTTCAACTTTCAACTTAAATTTTGCCAATCCAGGCCAACGTGGTGTGAGCAAAGCTCCGATTTTTGCCAATCCAGGCCAACGTGGTGTGAGCAAAGCTCCGACTTTTTGCCAATCCAGGCCAACTTGGTGTGAGCAAAGCTCCGACTTAATGCATATGAAATGTACATGGCATACGCGACTTTAAACTTTCGACAACATAATCTTAATAGCAACACAACAAGGTTTTCAACATAATCAACTTATAATCGACTTTGGCTCATCAAGCCTACAACTCAGTATTTTCAACAAAATCAACTTATAATCAACTTTGGCTCATCAAGCCTACAACTCAGTATTTTCAACAAAATCAACTTATAATCAACTTTGGCTCATCAAGCCTACAACTCAGTATTTTCAACAAAATCAACTTATAATCAACTTTGGCTCATCAAGCCTACAACTCAGTATTTTCAACAAAATCAACTTATAATCAACTTTGGCTCATCAAGCCTACAACTCAGTATTTTCAACAAAATCAACTTATAATCAACTTTGGCTCATCAAGCCTACAACTCAGTATTTTCAACAAAATCAACTTATAATCAACTTTGGCTCATCAAGCCTACAACTCAGTATTTTCAACAACTTTAACACAACTTATCCACATATTTATATCAACACTTCATAACATAACCCAACAGAATCACTCATCAAAATTAACGATAATAGGCTAATCACCAATTATGTTCACAACATTAAAAATATCAATTTTCCCACTCTGCAACAGTGTTAACCGGTTAACGCCCTGGGTTAACCGGTTAACGCAGGACAAAAATACATTTTCTGGCAACACGCAACAGTGTTAACCGGTTAACGCCCTGGGTTAACCGGTTAACGCAGGCAAAACAGCACATTTTCACAAAATATAACAGTGTTAACCGGTTAACACCCTGGGTTAACCGGTTAACGCAGGCAAACCAGCAGTTCCTGCGCTAACACAAGGCAGAATGCAGAATTCTCCGCATTTTCCGCCGTTGGAGGACTTCCGGACCTCCGATTCAATTTCCGTAAAAAACTACATTATCGGAAAATCACGACACATACAATTATCGATTCAATTTCAGTTTTCATACAACTTATTCATCCCAATTTTCTCGGCATTCTAAATCCCAATTAGGGTAATCCAACGGTTTATCACTACCCATTACATGCTATCCCATAATACCCATTAAACGACGATAAACCCCCTTACCTGAGATAATCCGGCAATCTCTAAGCTTCAAGCTTTTCCGTTCTTCAACCTTTGCTCTCTTGCTCCTCCTCTTTGCCCTTTCTCCACTTTTCACTTTTCAGCCGCTTCTCTGTTTCACGTGAAAACTCTTTACCAACAAATGAAACCCTTTTTCCTTATTCCAACTTATATATTTTCCAAATAATTATTATTCCAAATAATAATAATAATAATAATAATAATCCAATAATTCAATTTATTTAATTAAATTATTAAATATATTATTAACTTAATTTAAATAATCCTCTTATTTAATTCGGGGTGTTACAACTCTCCCCTACTAAAAGAGTTTTCGTCCTCGAAAACATACCTCAAGCAAATAACTCTGGATAAGACTCTTTCATCTGACTCTCCAGTTCCCAAGTCACATTGCCACCTGCTGGTCCTCCCCAAGCTACTTTCACTAAGGCAATCTCTTTACCCCGCAACTGCTTCAACTCTCGATCCTCAATCCTCATAGGCGATATTTCAACAGTCAGGTTATCTCTCACCTGTACATCATCTACTTGGATCACATGCGACGGATCATGAATGTACCTCCTCAACTGAGACACATGAAAAACCTCATGCAAATTCGCAAGTGACGGCGGTAAAGCGATACGATAGGCTACCTCTCCTATCCTCTCCAAAATCTGATAAGGACCAATAAATCGAGGTGTCAACTTCTTTGACTTCAAAGCTCTACCAACCCCAGTTATCGGAGTAACACGAAGAAACACATGATCTCCCTCTTGAAACTCAAGTGACTTCCTTCTCTTATCATGATAACTCTTCTGACGACTCTGAGCAATTCTCATCTTCTCCTGAATCATCTTAATCTTTTCTGTAGTCTGTTGAACAATCTCCGGTCCAACCACAGCACTCTCACCGGACTCATACCAACATAACGGTGTCCGACATCTCCTACCATACAAAGCTTCAAACGGCGCCATACCAATGCTCGAATGAAAACTATTGTTGTAGGTAAACTCAATCAAAGGTAAATAACAATCCCAAGCACCTCCCTTTTCCAAAACGCAAGCTCTCAAAAGATCCTCTAATGACTGAATCGTCCTCTCAGTCTGACCATCAGTCTGCGGGTGATATGCAGAACTCAATCTCAGCTTAGTTCCCAAAGCCTTCTGCAAACCTTCCCAAAACTTCGATGTAAATCTAGGATCTCTGTCCGAAACAATACTCGACGGAATACCATGCAAACTTACAATCTTCTCAATATACAACTCAGCTAACTTCTCTAACGGATAGTCCATTCTGATCGGAATGAAATGAGCCGACTTTGTCAATCTGTCAACAATCACCCAAATAGCTTCAAAATTCTTAATTGTCCTCGGTAAACCAGAAACAAAATCTATACTGATACTATCCCACTTCCACTCTGGAATAGCCAACGGTTGCATTAGCCCAGACGGCTTCTGATGCTCAATCTTTGACTTCTGACAAGTCAAACAGGAATAAACAAAACTCGCAATTTCTCTTTTCATTCCCGGCCACCAAAATAACTTTTTCAAATCATGATACATCTTCGTAGCTCCAGGATGAATACTCAGGCCACTACGATGTCCTTCTTCAAGAATACTCTTCTTAAGTTCGGCAACATCCGGAATACACACCCGCTTACCAAATTTCAGAATACCATTTTCATCAACTCTGAATTCACCACCTTGACCCTGATTCACCAGAGTCAACTTATCAACCAAAAGCACATCGGATTTCTGACCCTCTCTGATCTCATCCAGAATACCACTTGTTAACTTCAACATTCCCAATTTAACACTATTGTGAGTACTCTCACACACCAAACTCAAGTCTCTAAACTGCTCAATTAAATCCAATTCCTTAACCATTAACATAGACATATGTAATGATTTCCGACTCAATGCATCAGCCACTACGTTTGCTTTACCCGGATGGTAATTCAAACCAAAGTCATAATCCTTCAGAAACCCTAACCATCTTCTCTGTCTCATATTCAGCTCTTTCTGATCAAACAAATACTTTAAACTTTTATGGTCACTGAAAACCTCAAATCTTGACCCGTACAAGTAATGCCTCCATAATTTTAGAACAAACACCACAGCCGCCAACTCTAAATCGTGCGTCGGATAGTTCCTCTCATGAACCCTCAGCTGTCTTGAAGCATAAGCTATAACCTGCTTATTCTGCATTAACACGCCACCCAAACCCAACAATGAAGCATCACAGTAAACTTCAAATGGTTCCGACGAACTCGGTAATATCAGAATAGGAGCAGTAGTTAACCTTCTCTTTAACTCTTGGAAACCTTCTTCACATTTTGAGTCCCAAACAAACGCTTGCCCCTTCCTAGTCAACATCGTCAATGGTAACGCCAACTTAGAAAATCCCTCAATGAACTTCCTATAATAACCAGCCAAACCAAGGAAACTTCGAATCTCAGCAACAGACTTCGGAGCTTCCCACTTAGATACCGCTTCTATCTTAGAAGGATCAACAGCAACACCACTTCTTGAAATCACATGACCAAGAAAACTAACCTCTTCTAACCAAAATTCACATTTAGAGAGTTTAGCAAATAACTTCTTTTCTCGTAGAACTTCTAAAACCACTCTCAAATGCTCAGCATGCTCTTCTTCAGATTTCGAATACACCAAAATGTCGTCAATAAACACCACAACAAACTTGTCTAGGTACGGATGGAAAATCCTATTCATGTACTCCATAAATACTCCAGGCGCATTAGTCACACCAAAAGGCATTACAGAATACTCATAATGTCCATACCTTGTTCTGAAAGCAGTCTTCTGAATATCCTCGGTTTTCACACGGATCTGATGATATCCAGATCTCAAATCTATTTTGCTGAACACACTCGCACCAACCAACTGATCCATCAAATCATCAATCCTCGGCAAAGGATACCGATTCTTGATCGTCACTTTATTCAGTTGCCTGTAGTCCACACACAGCCTCATAGTACCTTCTTTCTTCTTAACCAATAGCACTGGTGCACCCCACGGTGACACACTCGGACGAATAAATTTCTTATCCAACAGATCTTCCAACTGACTCTTCAATTCAGTTAACTCAACAGCAGACATACGGTACGGAGCCATCGATATCGGTCTAGTACCAGGTACCAAATCAATCGAGAACTCCACTTCACGCTCTGGCGGTAATTCATTCACCTCTTCCGGAAACACATCAGGAAAATCACACACCACGGCTAGATCGCCAATCACCAGTTTATCTTTAGCCTCCAGAGTCGCTAACAGCATAAACAACTCTGCCCCATCAGCTACTTCCTCATCCACTTGTCTCGCCGATAGAAACAAACTCTTTCCCTCCTCAATCTCAGGAAAGACCACCGTCTTATCAAAACAATTGATAGAAACTCGGTTAAACACCAACCATTTCATACCCAGAATAACATCAATCTGCACTAGTGGAAGACACACTAGGTCCATCCCAAATTCTCTACCAAAAATACTCAAAGGACAATTTAAACAAACCGAAGTAGTAGTCACTGAACCCTTCGCAGGAGTATCAATTACCATACTACCAAACATCTCAGATATCTCTAACTTAAGTTTCACAGCACAATCCAAAGATATAAAGGAATGAGTCGCACCTGTGTCAATAATAGCTACAAGAGGAAAGCCATTAATATAACACGTACCTCGGATAAGTCTGTCCTCACTGGAGGTTTGAGTTCCGGTCAATGCGAACACCTTCCCAGTTTGAGATTTCTTTGGCTTCTGACACTGACTTCCAATATGCCCTTCTTCGCCACAATTAAAACAAATCATTTCCTTATGCTTGCAATCAGCTATTGCATGGCCAGTCTTACCACAGCGAAAACACCTCTTTACTTCAGCAGTGCATACATTACTCTTATGACCAGCCTGACCACATTTGAAGCAAACTATACCAGCAGGAGCACCTCCCCTACTAGTCCTCTGAGCCGGAGCAGCTCCTTGTTTCCCTTTTCCCACTGGGGCATCATACGGCTTGCCACGATTTTGATGTTGCTTGCCCCTGCGGTCACTGACAATCTTGTAATGAGCATTATTGTCTTCTTCAAATATCCTGCAGCTATCAACCAATTCAGTAAAAATGCGTATCTTCTGATACCCAACAGCCTTCTTAATTTCAGAGCGCAGTCCGTTTTCAAACTTGATGCACTTTGAAAATTCAGCACCAGCACCAGTGTAATGAGGATAAAATTTGGACAGCTCCACAAATTTCGCAGCATAATCAGTGACAGACATGCTTCCTTGCTTCAGCTCAAGGAACTCAATTTCCTTCTTACCACGGACATCTTCCGGATAATACTTTCTCATGAATTCCCTACGGAATACATCCCAAGTAATGACTTCACCTGCCACGGTCAACCTCTCGTGAGTCTCTAGCCACCAGTCATCAGCTTCGACTGCTAGCATGTGAGTACCATACCGAACCTTCTGAGCTGGAGTGCAATCCATAACACGGAAGATCCTCTCAATCTCTTTCAACCATCCCAAGGCTGCATCTGGATCATGCTTCCCTTTAAACACCGGCGGATTCTCTCTCTGAAAAGTCGCCAAGCTACGTGATCCAGCATCTCCACCAGCATTTGGCAAGTTCTGCACAGCTTGTGCCATCGCTTGCATTGCGGCAGCCATTGCAGTGCCATTCCTTCCAGCCATTTCAACTTAACAATGCAACACAACTTAAAGTTAGATTGGTAACAATACACAATTGTTAGACAGTAACGACACGACAACTGGCCGGACAGACCGACCTGCTCTGATACCACTAATGTAACACCCTTCTAAAATACCCCAAATATTAATAACAACAACAAATATATATATATATATATATATATATATATATATATATATATATATATATATATCAGAGTAATCATGCACCAAGGGTGTCACACAACATTTCACACCATAATAACTGTCATGCTCTTTATTTAATCAAAACAACATTTTTGCAAAATTCGCAGCGGATAGAATCAACCAACCATTCAAAACATATAACGTTTTACAGGTAAAAAGGTTCAACAATCAACAATAAACAATTAAAACATCCCGTCCCGATGTTACATCTATCAGAGCACGACCCACTACGTAGACTACACTAGACTCCAGGCACTAGCTTCTACTCACTCACTGCTCGTTACCTGAAAAATAGTTGTAAGGGTGAGTTCCTCAATCGATATAACAAACATTATAAATTATCATGTTATGTTAAGTAAATTTACACGTTAATCACCCTAATCATATCATGCATTTAGTAACGGTACATCAACTCAAATATCATACTCAATAACAACGTAAAATGCAACTCAATAACGACAAACAATGCAACTCAATAACAACATAAAATGCAACTCAAATGAGACTCGACTCTTCATGCATGTGGTACCATTCGGAGTAAAACTCCCAACTTAAAATCATTGCCATTTTAGTGGGCATCAAGGCATAAGCCTTCAACTTTCAACTTAAAATTTTGCCAATCCAGGCCAACGTGGTGTGAGCAAAGCTCCGATTTTTGCCAATCCAGGCCAACGTGGTGTGAGCAAAGCTCCGACTTTTTGCCAATCCAGGCCAACTTGGTGTGAGCAAAGCTCCGACTTAATGCATATGAAATGTACATGGCATACGCGACTTTAAACTTTCGACAACATAATCTTAATAGCAACACAACAAGGTTTTCAACATAATCAACTTATAATCAACTTTGGCTCATCAAGCCTACAACTCAGTATTTTCAACAAAATCAACTTATAATCAACTTTGGCTCATCAAGCCTACAACTCAGTATTTTCAACAAAATCAACTTATAATCAACTTTGGCTCATCAAGCCTACAACTCAGTATTTTCAACAAAATCAACTTCTAATCAACTTTGGCTCATCAAGCCTACAACTCAGTATTTTCAACAAAATCAACTTATAATCAACTTTGGCTCATCAAGCCTACAACTCAGTATTTTCAACAAAATCAACTTATAATCAACTTTGGCTCATCAAGCCTACAACTCAGTATTTTCAACAAAATCAACTTATAATCAACTTTGGCTCATCAAGCCTACAACTCAGTATTTTCAACAACTTTAACACAACTTATCCACATATTTATATCAACACTTCATAACATAACCCAACAGAATCACTCATCAAAATTAACGATAATAGGCTAATCACCAATTATGTTCACAACATTAAAAATATCAATTTTCCCACTCTGCAACAGTGTTAACCGGTTAACGCCCTGGGTTAACCGGTTAACGCAGGACAAAAATACATTTTCTGGCAACACGCAACAGTGTTAACCGGTTAACGCCCTGGGTTAACCGGTTAACGCAGGCAAAACAGCACATTTTCACAAAATATAACAGTGTTAACCGGTTAACACCCTGGGTTAACCGGTTAACGCAGGCAAAACAGCAGTTCCTGCGCTAACACAAGGCAGAATGCAGAATTCTCCGCATTTTCCGCCGTTGGAGGACTTCCGGACCTCCGATTCAATTTCCGTAAAAAACTACATTATCGGAAAATCACGACACATACAATTATCGATTCAATTTCAGTTTTCATACAACTTATTCATCCCAATTTTCTCGGCATTCTAAATCCCAATTAGGGTAATCCAACGGTTTATCACTACCCATTACATGCTATCCCATAATACCCATTAAACGACGATAAACCCCCCTTACCTGAGATAATCCGGCAATCTCTAAGCTTCAAGCTTTTCCGTTCTTCAACCTTTGCTCTCTTGCTCCTCCTCTTTGCCCTTTCTCCACTTTTCACTTTTCAGCCGCTTCTCTGTTTCACGTGAAAACTCTTTACCAACAAATGAAACCCTTTTTCCTTATTCCAACTTATATATTTTCCAAATAATTATTATTCCAAATAATAATAATAATAATAATAATCCAATAATTCAATTTATTTAATTAAATTATTAAATATATTATTAACTTAATTTAAATAATTCTCTTATTTAATTCGGGGTGTTACATACGCACCGACGTTCAATACCCATGTAATGCAAACGGCAACATCTCATGCCAGTCTCTGTAGGTTACCACCATTTTCTGCACAATCGCACTGTCGGTGCATTCGAATGTTATCCGGGCAACAAAAGCTCATTCACCTTAACCTCCCCATCAGACATCGGAATCCGTTCGGATTCGGGGTCAGGCCCCTCCTCCGGGATCGGTCACTCTCAATCTTTCGATCGGAGCACCTCGAGATGTCCTCATCAGGGAACTCAAACTTCATCGGTTGATAATCCTCCCCGGGTTGCTGGGCGGTGTAATCAGACAATACACCCCTTTTGATTGTTTTCTGAGAGGTATATCGAATATCGTATTCAAACAAAATCATTGACCCCTTCGCAACCCGTCCGGTCATTGCTGGCTTTTCAGATATGTACTTGATCAGATCCATCTTGGAAATCCACAAAGTGGTATGAATCAGCATACTGTCTCAGTCGGCGAGCAGCCTATGCCAAAGTACATCAAGTTTTTTTCGAACAGTGAATGTATTGTTTCACAGTCGGTAAACTTTTTGCTAAGGTAAATTGCATGCTCTTTTCGACGAGACTCGTCATGCTGACCCAATACACCTCGTAGACCCCTCGAGGGCTCTCAAGTACCAGATTAACAATTGTTCCTTTCACAGGAGGCATCAGAATCAGAGGTTCCTGCCACTTTTCTTTTATTCTTTCCATGCCCCTGGGCAATCATTATTTCACCTGACCGTTTGATTTTTTTTCAACATCCTGAATATGGGTTCACACGTGGCTGTTAGATGAGATGTGAACCATGACAGGTAGTTCAATCTTTCTAAGAAACCACGAACCTCTCTTTTTCTTTCTCGGTTCAGGCGTTTCTCTTATTGTTCTTTTTTTTTTTTTTTTTTTTTTTTTTTTAAAGCAGGATGAACCTCGATTCCTCCCTTACAATGAACCCCAACATCTTACCGGACCGCACTCTGATAGTGCACTTATCTGAATTCAACCTCAGTTTGAATTGTCTTAACTGGTCAAACGACCCGCCCCGGTCTGCCAGATGCCCCTCTTCTGCTTGGGACTTTACTATCATGTCATAGCATAGCATTCAACTTCATGATGAATCATATCATGAAACAAAGTCACCATGGCTCTCTGATACAGGCACTGGCGTTTTGCTTCTCTAGAGGACAGTCTCCTTTCCACGGTAGCTTGTGCACAACGACATTGTTTCCGACCCTGGCATATCCTGACATGACCAGGCGAAGGTATCCGCATGCTCTTTCAACAAGGCTACCATTCTGCTCTCGACTCGCCTCTGAAGCGGCTCCAATTTTTTTTCTTTCCTGACCTCGGCGGTGCTTGGAATAACAATCTCAATCCGCTCCGCATGCGGCTGAATCACCCCCTCCTCTTGTTTCAACAACCTGGCTAATTCCAGCAGATCACAATCTTCTTCGTCTTCTTCTTCGGCATGATAGATCGGATTGTCGAAGTCATATAGAGGTGTAACCAAATTGTTATCAACGAGATCCGGAGAATTATTTTTTTACTTTGGGACGAGACAAATCAAAAAAGGAGAAAAAATGAAAATAAACATTGCCATTTTTATTTATTTTTAAAACTGCAAAAATAAATGAAAAACAGGGAACACCGCTTTTTGACTGAAAAACATCCATTTATTCATGATGCAGAACTTGCAAATTTTAAACATGATGTGGCCCTTACAATGGACCATTACGTGTCGGGTAACACGTATGGCTTTCATGCAGATAAAAACTGAAAACAGAAATTATTACTCCTCAGGATGAGTGACAGTGATGATCTTTTTAAGCCTTCCAGCTTCCTGGTACGCACGGCGTTATCCAACCATCAAACTTGCAGTCACTGTCAGTTTCTTTACCCACTGTATAGGCGTGATCTGAATCTTCAGCGCTTACACCCCCATCGCCTGTCCATGCGCCGGCATGGGATTGGCATCAGCATTCAATGACAATGTAAAATTGAGGGCCTTGGAATCCACCAGATCTTGGACAGTATGCTTGAAGGCTCTACAACCCTCAATGTTATGCCCAGGCGCACCAGAATGGAATTCACACCTGGCGTTCTCATTATAGTTAGGTGGCCTCTGATCTAATCTCAATGGAGCTAACATCCTTGGCTGAACCATCCCCAGATCCATCAACTTTTTAAACAGAAGAGCATACGTCATGGGTGGCTTGTCAAAATGACGATCAACCCCCTTTCCTCTTACCTGGTTCCCAGCTCTCTGTGCTCCCGGGCGAGGGGACGGATGTCTCGGTGGTACAGATGAACCACCAACAGGAATGGTTGCAGTGGCAGCATAAGGGTGATAGCGATCCTTACCGCATTCTCTTTTAGTCTGCGCACCACCTGATTCAACCTTCTTCTTGGGCTGACCACTGTCAAGGGATTTCTTCACCACAGAGCCAGAGGGATTTGTTACTTCAGATGACGGAGCCTTTCCCTGAACTTTCTCTTTGATCATCCAGCCCTCAATCCTTTCTAATCTCTCGGCCATGGCTTTCTGCCCCAAGGCAAGCCCTTGCACAACCCTGAACAAATCCCTCACCAACTCTTTCAGTTCGAGGATGTCGGTGTTGGGAGGATCCATCAGTTTGGATTTGTTGCCCCTAGCAGGATATCTGAGCAAACGAGCTATGCGCACCGGTCGACACCTACAAAATAGCAAATGGGTTAGTATGCATGAATGCAACGTCTGTCCATATGAGGAAGATTCTGTCCTTTGATTCTGGTTTCATCGAGACAGATAAAATTTCGACAATAACATTCTGGCATCAGGATGTCTCTCAACCAGATTCTCAATCGATAATACTCCCCATATGGCTAAACGTGGTTTGATGCAGATGAATGCAAAATGAGAATGATGCAGATGTATGCAATGCACTGGGCCATCCTCCAAGTCATCTGATCCTCTGTTGCTCTGAATCACAGCCCTGATCTCTGAACCGATCACAACCATCTGAGGGAACATGTAACCATAAATCCAACTCAAGGGTTCCGAAATAAACGGAAGACAGATACATCATCATCATCACCAAACCACAATCTCTGAGCAGACACCCATCTGAATCGGCCCGGGGAATCCTGAAATAAACGGATCCCCACTGATAAATAACTCGGCCCGGGGAATCCTGAAATAAACGGATCCCCACTGATGAATACCACGGACAGCACTCCGGCGTCTCAGAAATAAACGGCCATAAATCCGACTTATAAATAGGACTCTGATCCACGGAACAAAAAGTCACCATCTGAGCATACATCTGAACATGCATCTGTAAGAATCACCCTCCCCTCACAGGTAAATTCTAAACAGGTCATCCTAAGGCGGACAATAGTCTCGACAATCGGGCAGAGATACTCAATGGGTTTGCCCTTTCGGGTGTGCCATTGTAGCTCTTCTGAGATCGTCTAAACCAAAGATCCGGGAAATGATCGGTCACCAGAGTCAATAGTTCAGATGAAGTAACTCAACCAAAGTGGAGTACCCCACAGAGGCAAGCACTATCAAATGAACCTCGTATGGCTTGTGGTATGTCACGTTGCAACAATATGCTGATAAAGCAAATGAGGAACGCGAGACCACACTAATCCTAGGTGTATACTCGGGCCTGGGTTTTAGCCCCACTCAGAACACCCACCCCAAACAGAGGAACCACCTGCACAGAGGACGGCAACATGATAGTATGATGCATGCAAATATTTATGCAAATATATACACTGGTTAGAATAATAAATGCAATAAATCAAGCAAAACAAGCAACCTAAACTATCCTAAAACGCTAGGAAGGACTCGCTTAGGGAAGATGGACCAGCACAGGTCAACATCTATGAAATCCCCAGCAGAGTCGCCAGCTGTCGCATCCTGCGAAAATCAACCGGCGGGACTCGAATAAAAACACAACACAGAGCCGCCACTGCGCGTTATTTATCCCAAGATAGGGAAAGGAAACGCTCAGAGAAACCTGGAAAGGAAATGGTCTTGCGACCAAAGAGAAAGGGTAAGGGAGTCGGTTACGCAAGGGGAAGGTATTAGCACCCCTCACGTCCGTCGTACTCGACGGGATCCACGTTCTAAAAAAAGAAAAGGTTGCTAAAACATCACACACACACAGGGGAACGCAGGTGGGGTTAAGAGAAGGGAGCTCGATAAGGTATCGCACCTTATGCCTACATATCTCGTCTGGAACGAGAATCAGAGCCACTGTAGTTCGGCTTACGCACGCCAAACAACACAAAACATACAAACAAGCAAGGGTGGCAAACATGGAGCCCGACAACCACTGGATGGAATTACGTCAGCATCCGAACCAAAACACGCACAAAACGGCAAACATGGAGCCCGACTGCCAATCAATGGACTTACGTCGGCATCCAAGCCAAACACACAATCAAATAACAAACAAACACACACAAAAGAAAAAAAAGTGCCCGGAGTGGTCTCGCACGACCACCTGCCTACATACCTCGTCTGGCACGAGGATCAGGGCGATGTAGTTCCCCTGAAAGGGACTGAATTACTAGCCAGAAACCAGGGGAAGACACACTACCAGGGAGCTGGACTCGAGCCTAGTGTTGTCATGCATCGTTACCCTAAGTTCAGTTTTCTATCCTACTTGCATAAGCAAACTACTCCTATCCAGGAAAGAAGCAAGCATACAAGCATACAAAATAATTCAAGCATACATCAAATGAGAACAAGCATCTCAAACAGATATCCACATAGCACGCACTATAACCAAACAAGTGGGCTCACACAATAGGTTTGACTGCCTCAGCAAGTCATCTGTACGGGCTGTGTTTGCTCTTAACCTTGCCATTACGAGGCTAAGGTGAAGCAGATGAAAGGTGAAGTGAAGATCAGACCTCACAGCTCTTATCCCTGACCAGGGAGAGCTTCTGACAAATGAGCATGGGTCCAGAATGGGGGGACCCTTCTATACTCAGAGACTCTGACACAATGTGCACTGCACAAGATCTTGGGCTTGTGATCTCAATGCTACAACCATGTAATGGGAGCAAGGAGAAGACTCAACTGAATAGTGGGGGATAGATTGCATATCCCTACCTTCCACCAATTGCCTTGATTAAGGACTTTACCTGCTTATGCACAATATTAAACAATCACAAACATTGCCTCTTAAGGAGGACTTCAGACAGTTTGCCCGGTCAAATAACAGACCGGGTCTCCAGACTACATGAAGTTAGGAAGTTATACCTCAATGCAAGTTGCTTAAGCAAAGCAAAGCAAAAGTTCACAAGGAACTGAGCAACTAAAAGTACCTGGAAACAGTCAAACACAGTTAGTACTCAGACAGACAAAAATAAACAGCAAGTATTAATCAGTCAGACTATACAAACTAATGCACAACAAAGGCAAGCTATGAGCTCAAGCCCAATCTTCACAACCTACAAAACAAAGTTATGTTAGTGTACAAACATCAAACAACATCAATTGAATTGACTTGGATCATTCTCCATAAACATTGCACCTTTTCATCCTGAAAAATCAATCAAATGTTAGAAACTAGACCACTAGGCCAAGCCTAGGGTCCAAAGGCAAGAAAAATTCCTAAACAGCAAGGGATATCCAACCAAAGTCAAATTAATGTCAAACAAAAGCCAACACAATTAGTCCCATGTCCATATCATTCATCATGTTCATTTTATGCATAAAACAAGTCAAACTAGTTCAAATGGAACACCAAACATCCAAACAGAACTATTGCATTCAAATCTATATCAAAACAAATCCAAAAAATCTCAAATAAATTACACCTAAACAGGACATAATCAAGGTCCAGCATGTCAAATTTTAGCTTAATTGGACAAAGGAAACCATGTCAATGAAAATCAACAAAAACAGACACAATTATATGAGCCAAATCACAACATCAACACATGCATTCACTTCAAAAATTCACAAGTCAATGAAAACAGTAAAGAAATGAGTGGGACCAAAGCAGGGATGTCACATCATGCGTCTATAACTATCATACCAAATTTCATGATCATTCAATACCATATGAGCATTTCACATCAAATATTCAAACATGTGTCACATGAACTTGTATAATCAACCAACAGAGATGAAAAATAGCAATCAAATTGAAAATGCCACATAAAATTCCACAAAAATTCACATAGCATCTTAACATGTTAATGAACATCCATGCAAAATTTCATTCCATTCTAACAAGTCTAGGTCATTCAAATAAATCCAGCAAGTTGACATAATGAGGTGTGACACAAATTGTCACACCTAGATTCCAAAATTCATAATTCAATCACCAAGAATCCAAAATTCATGAAATTTACATGTAAATCACCATCAACCAGTCTATAATTACCACAAAAATTTTCAAGCATATATTTGTAAGCATGAGCATTTCACAATCAAAATGGTAGAATGTATCAAATTTACATACATGTGAAACATCCCTAGGTCAAACACAATTTCCACCATGCACAACTTCAATCAATAGGTCAAATAAATTCTAGAGTCAAAAAGGAAGTCAACACAAAAATCCCTATATTTTTCTGATTTTTTATGAATTTTTTATGAATTTTCTAAAGTGATTAAGAATTAATATAATTAAGTGGATTCATTAATGGCATATCTGTAAATATGGAACAGTGGCCGCGGGAAACCTCCAATTCAAAAATTCAAACAGAAATATGGATCAAACATGCATTTTCTCATCGTTTTCATTCCAGATTTTCCAGAAATCCTATGAACATGATGAACCATGAACCTCAACCAAAACTCTCGTGCGGCATATGGTTGGAACCGTCTTCTAACATAGAATCCGAATATCATCCTAATTTAACCTAACTATTCCTAAATCTTACGGATCGATCAAGTTAGGGTTTGTTCTCAAAACTTCTAATCAAGATTTCACACGCTACAGTTATCCATTTGCAAAACTAAACACATCACTACGATCTACATTCAACAAACTATAGAACGCATACAACAATTGAGCAAATCTTGAGATTCGAAAAATTGGAAACCTGGAAATTGCAGTGTTGTATTGGATGAATTCGTGCGTTTTTTCCACGAACAGATGAACTAGATGCTCCAAGCAATTGAATGATGTGCTCAGGTTCGAACAAATCAGCTCCTAATGCATGAAACCTCAATTTGCCATGAATGATGCTTGTATGTGCAGTCACGATTCAAAGCTCCTTTCCTTCCAATCTTCAGAAACAGATGGAGATGATGATGAATCAAGATCAATGCCAAAAGAATTTCGCAAATTGAGCAAAGAATGAGGAAGTTTTGGTGAATTTGGCTTTTTGGTGTTCTTGAAGAATTTGAGAGAATTCCAAGAATTTGAGATCTGATTTTGGGAAATGTGTTTTTTTGTTATGATTAGATGATGATTATGAATATATATGATTGCTTAATCACCACTTAACCATGTTTAATTAACCAAATGGAATGATTAGTGAAATTGGTTAATTTCAAGTAAGGGCAAAATTGGAACTTCCCATGCCAGCTCATTGCCACCTCATGGACAGCTCACACACTCTCAAAATGACATGTGTGAGCTGTTGCAACTTGTTTCACTCTCATTGGATGAGTATTTTGGAAATTCACTATGTGGTGGCACTTTGTCCATTTTTGCAATTTCATTTTACAAGCCAAATTCCAAACCACAAGGCCTAGGCATGTTATGATGATTCCAACAACTTTCAAATACCATTTATGAAGTGTAGCAAAAATCCCCACTCAAAAATTCCAATTATTTCACAAGTTGGACAATTTTGCCCCTGGTCCATTTTAACTGTTCAGTTGAAATTTGACTTTTTGCATTGGCCACTTTTGAAGAAATCCAATTATGCACCATGAAAGTACATGTCAAATGGAGTTTGTGCATATAAAGAACTTCCAATTTGGACAAACCATGTGGAAGTTATGGCCTCCTGATTATGGGTCATTTCTGAAATTCACTGAGCCATAATTTTCCAACCATACATGGGATTTTCAAGTTCTTGGACTTTTTGGAAAGGTGAGAACAAGATCTACAACTTTCATGTTGAACAAATTTTCATTTGAAGCTTCCTTGGACACGTGGTCTTGAGGTCCAAAACTTTCCATTTTTGGAAACTTCCATTACAAGTCACTTTCTATTTTTGGCAGTTTTTGTCCTGACTTGATTTCCTTCATTTTTAAGCTTTGAGATGTCAAATAACACTTGTTCCAACATGATTGAAGTGTATCCAACTCATTTCCACCTCCAAATCCATCAGATCATGTACAGTTGACCACAATTGACTTTTCATCTGATAGATGAATCTGGCAATGCATAGATCAATCTGAGCTCCAATCCTCTGATGAAATGGCTCAAGGGTGAAACCCTAGCCTCAATAAGCTCAATATAATCATTTCATGAACCCCATAGCCATCATAGACCCCATCTCCTGATTATGCCCTTGACTGGCCCAATGCAACTGATTAGGGTTGACTAGTGGTCAAAACCCTAATCTCAAGGAATCTGCCTCCAATCACTTGATGAAATCAAACCATGATGATGATGATGTATCACTTCAATCAAGATGAAGACCAATATCCTTGAGAATCATGAAACCCTAATTCATAGCCCAATCCTCAGATGGCCAATGATCAATCAATAAAACCCTAGCTTGCACTTTGACTTCCTCATCTTCTGAACCAGACTTGGGAGGATGGCTTGCACAATGTAACCACATGATATGCAATATGTAATGCCTAATGACCTAAAATGATATGCAATATGTTATGCTAGTCCCAAGAGAGGAGGGCAAATTTTGAGGTGTTACACTAATGAAGACATTGATCGCTTACACCAAAAACTTGACGGTCGTTAACGTCTCCAAAAGAATCTACTCTAAGCGAGGTTCTCGTATCGACCCTTACGAGAAAAGCTTCTCGGTGTCCCATACTACTCAACCTCTCCTATCTCAAGTTCGCACTCTAGACTCGGGTAGAGAGTCTTTCCCACAAGGCTTCTTGCAATCAAAGTCGTATCCATCGATACCATATAACCATGGAACCATGTAGCAGATATCCAAAGAAATTTAAAGCAAAAAGCAATAAATAAGGCAAACAATCAAAAGGATAAACATCCACACATGCGAGGAAGCAACCTAGATTAGGCTTGACTTGCTTAGTCATATATCCCCAACAGAGTCATCAATTGTGGCTACGCGAAAAATGCAGAGTCGCCATCAGTTTTTATTTATTCCAAAGGAAAGGGAAAATATCGATAAAACCCCAAAGAATGGTCATCGCAATCACGAACAGGTTCGGAAGTCAGTTATGCAAGGGGGGGGGGGGTATTAACATCCCTCACATCCATGGTACTCCATGGGAACCATCTAGGATGTTTGCGCTTAAGTGGATGTTGTTTATCGAATGTTTGTTTGCCAAAGGTTTGCAAAGTGGAGGTAGATGTTAAATTAGTGTGCTCGCCAAGGATTGGGTTCTTGTGCCTACGTATGCCCGCTTGTTGAAGTGGGAAATCAGAGCCCCGTAGTTCGTGGGTTTAAAAAGTTTGTTTGTTTTGTTGATTTTATTACCTTGAAGAAGGGTTTTCGATTGTATCTCCCTAAGGCTCAATGCGTTGAATTGTTTTTAGGTTTTTGAGAAAGGTGTTATTGATTTCGGATCGCACTAAAGACTATGGATAAAGGTGAATACCTCGAACTACCAAGCCAAACGTCTTGTGTTCGAAGTATTCAGGAGAGTGTAGGAAAGCTCCATTCTCATCCCTTCTTTACCACTTAAGGCTCGTGACATACAATCCTAATCGTATTTATTGTGTTTGCTTATTGAGTTTGATTTGAAAAAAGACCGCTTGACGTTGGATCAAGGGTTTGCTTATTGATTGCAAGAGAGTGAGCGTTCATAATGCCTAAGGATAGCTAGCAAGCAATAATAAAGAAAGCAAGTAAAAGCATACATCGGAAAGGGGATAGGGTATGTCATACGGTGAACTGACTTGGGGTATTTTGCTTTTTATCGCAATGTCGCGGATAGCAAGAGTCGCCACCGACTTTTCTTTTATCCAATAAGGAAAGGTGGAAAAGAACAGGAAAGACCTCAATAGATTTTGGGTTCGGGAGGTACATTATACAAAGGGAAGGTGTTAGCACCCTTTGTATCCATGGTTATCCATGGGCTCTTAATTGCTGGATCACTTATATTTTTGTCTGAAAAGTGTTGGTGAATTGCTTAAAAAATGTTTGAAAGAGAGTTTAACTTTGTAATGATTCTCGTATGAATGTATACAAAGTGTTTATCTCGTTTGATTTTGAAAATGGTTTAGAAAAATATAACTCGGTAATGATTCTAGTATGAATGTATACCAAGTGGTGATTTTCTAGGATTTGTAAAGTGTAAAGTGTGAGGGGTGGAAAATGTTTTAGGTTATGATCCAGTAATTGAGAGTTATACCTTCCTGAGGTCGTTATGGGCATTTCCTATCCTTATGAGGGTAAAACTGTCCTTACTATTGAGAAGTAAGTAATCTTACCCTTTGGATGTTTAAGGGTCACCGTAGGGTCATCGATAGGTCATTGAAGGCAACAGTTGTAAGGATACCTTAGCATTCGAAGGGACGATCATCATTTAACCGTAGGCTACACCGAAGGGTCATCGAGGGACAAAATTGTATTTTCGAAGGCAACATCCGCGGGACCATGATTTATTTTATGATGATTTAATCGAAGGGCCATTGCTAAGTGTATCCCCACATTCGCGGGACATGACCATTATACCGTAATACCGAAATCGTGGGGTAACCAAGAGAGGTCCAAGATCACATGTTCAAAAGGCAAAGCTTTACAATTAATTAGATAGCCGTAGTCGATTAAGTAATTAGGTCCATATTAAAATCAATACATTAAAAATAATACATTAAAATTAATTAAGCAATTTAGGGCAGCTCTTCACAAGGGTATCCCACAAATAAAGTGGAAGACCTAAACAGCAATCCTTTCCTGGGGTGTGAACCTTTGCAAAATTCAGCAAACGGGTTAGCATACCAAATCAGGGTGCAATCGAGGATTACACCGCAAAAGAAATACAACAGCAAAAATGTCATGCAAAATAATGTATGATGATAAGGGAACAGATCAGAGAAGCATAGCACAGAACAAACGAAATATAAGCTACTGTCCCGTTCGCCTCTGCCTCGCCTAGCGAAGGCCTAGCGAATATTCGCTACGGGCTCGCTTAGCGATGTGCTAGCGAGCGGCTGCGGGTTTTGAATTTCAGAACAGTATAATCTCGGCATGCGGCAAGTCTTATGGTATTCAATTACAGAAATAATATGGTCAAACATTCAGGATAGGCTGGCATACTTAAACTCACATGCAAAACCTCAAATATGTTTATGAATTCAATTATGATATCACATGCAAGTTAAGAACATAAAGCGATATCACATGCAAATTAAGAAAATGAAGCGATAATAGTAATGCAAACCTGTTTGCAATCGAATTGCAACCTTGAGTTGGCGAGCCGGATTGAGTTGAGCGGTGCCGCCGGCTTTTCCTTCAGGGTTTCCTTTAGGGTTACTCGGAATAAGTTAAACAGTAGTCCTGAACACTCCACCACAAGCCGGTAGGATTTGTTCTTGGATTCTTCAACTAAACAACAAATTAAAACGAAAGAAATAAACTAGATCCTAACGTAAGGTTAGATCCGGTAAAAAGGTACACAATAGTTTCCGTTGTAGAAACTATTGTGCGAAAAGAATTAACTAAATGCTAAAAAGGAAATAGGAAATTGCAAGGGAAATAGTGTAGAACTCGTAGGAAAAACAATGCCTAAGCTGATGGAAAAGAAAATATGCAAAAGCGAAAACGGCAAAGGAAAAAATGTGGAAAAGCTTCCCCCTTTTTAGGTTTTCAAAGTGGCTATTTATATTGGTGTCATTAAGTAACTGCCTGCTGCCAAAAGGTCTTCAACGTGGCTAATTGCATGGCGTGGATATAGGGCCCAACACTCCTCAACGTCTCTTCAAGTCTCTGAGGCGTTACTTGCGCCCAAAAAGTAGGGGGATGGTGTGACGTTCGTCACACCATGTGTGACGTTCGTCACAAGGCTGTTTTGCGTGACGCTCGTCACGCCCTCTGTGACGTCCGTCACAGGCACAGCATTTGTGTCTTGCGCTTTGGGCTGGGCTTTGGCATTTGGTTCTTTTTCTCTCCTTTTTGCACCTCTTTTCCTCCATTTTTACTTGTGCTTCCAAATAAGCCACCTGAGACAAATAGGAAGAAAATACCGCGTAATATCTAACAACATAAAGTGAACTGAAATAAATAATGATAAAATTTAATTGAATTAAGTCCTAAAATATGATATAATTTCATGTTATCTCTAGGCGAGCGTGTAGCGAACAGGCCAGTTTGGGTCATTCGTGAGCTGGGCCTTCGTTCCTTTAAGATCAGTGTCATAAAAATGAGTCGGAGTGCCCTAAAAAAATGTCTTGAAATATTAATGGGCAAATTTTGGGGTATGACAGCTGCCCCTGTTCAATATTCTTGAACCGAGAGAGTCAGAATGGCATGTACGCCATTCGTGGTCTGGAGGTGGAAGATTATTGAACACTTAGAACGCCCCAAAAATTTGCACTTGTCAATTAGTTAATCTTGATGGAGATGGGCTTAAAGCTGTCATCTAGGAAGTTTGCTGAGGAGAGCTTTAGAGTGCGTCGTACGTCAGAAGATATCTGAAGTCACGGGTGTCACTGGGTCATACGCTAGACCGTATAGTGGGTCATTCATTAGGCCGTCGACTTCCCTGGGGATTTAGAATGGGTCATACGCCGCTGGGGATAAGGGATCAGAATGGGTCATACACTAGATCGCATCCGAATACCAGAGTGAGTTGTTCATTGGGCGGATGACTTCGCCGAGGATGAAAAATCAGAATGGATCGTACGCTAGATCGTCTCTGAGTTGCGGAACGAAATCTCCATTAAGCGGGTGATTTCACTGGGGATAGGAGATCAGACCGGATCGTATGCTAGATCGTATCTGAGTTGAAGATCCAAATGGGTCTTATGCTAGACCGTATAGGAGTTGCAGGATGAGTCGTCCGTTAGGCTGTGTCTGATGATGAAAGGGGGTAGTCGTACGCTAGACTACACTTCAGAAATATACCGTACACTAGGTAGCATCTGAGCAGATGAAGGTCTAACTGGGTCGTGCATTAAACCGTATCTAAGCAGAATGAGCCGTCCATTAGGCTGAATCTGCTTATAAAAGGGGGTAGTCATATACTAGACTACACTTCAGAGCTGTACCATACACTAGGTAGCATCTGAGCAGATGAAGGTCTAACTTGGTCGTACATTAAACCGTATCTGAGCGGTTGAAGGTCTAACTTGGTCGTACATTAGACTGTTTTTGAGCGGTTTCTGGTCTAACTTGGTCGTACATTAGACTGTATTTGAGCAGCATCTGGTCTAACTTGGTCGTACATTAGACTGTATCTGAGCAGCATCTGGGGACTTGACGGTCTAACTTGGTCGCACATTAGACTGTCACTGAGCAGAATCTGGTCTAACTTGGTCGTACATTAGACTATATCTGGGCAGAATCCGAGGACTTGACGGTCTAACTTGGTCGCACATTAGACTGTCACTGAGCAGAATCTGGTCTAACTTGGTCGTACATTAGACTGTATCTGGGCAGAATCCGAGGACTTGACGGTCTAACTTGGTCGCACATTAGACTGTCACTGAGCAGAATCTGGTCTAACTTGGTCGTACATTAGACTGTATCTGGGCAGAATCCGAGGACTTGACGATCTAACTTGGTCGTACATTAGACTGTTTTTGATGACTGGACTTGAAGGTCTAACTTGGTCGTACATTAGACAGTATTTGAGTGGCCTCTGAGGACTTGAAGGTCTAACTTGGTCGTACATTAGACTGTATTTGCAGAATCTGACTTGAAGGTCTAACTTGGTCGTACATTAGACTGTATTTGAGTGGTATTTGAAGATTTGAAGGT
Organism: Lathyrus oleraceus; assembly: GCF_024323335.1. Classification (NCBI taxonomy): domain Eukaryota; kingdom Viridiplantae; phylum Streptophyta; class Magnoliopsida; order Fabales; family Fabaceae; genus Lathyrus; species Lathyrus oleraceus. The sequence continues at coordinate 339,292,522 of NC_066585.1, forward strand.
CTAACTTGGTCGTACATTAGACTGTATCTGAGTTATTGAAGGTCAGAATGGATCGTACGCTAGATCGTATCTGAGTTGAAGGAGTCATGTGTTGAGATGAATCAGGATGGACCGTACGCTAGGCTATATCTGATAGTATTTGTGTATGCTGTATTTGCAATGAACATTTGGGATGGGCTTATAGATGCCATCGTTAGGAGTATGTCAGAATGGATGTTGACATGGAGCAGATCTGAAAGATGTATCTGAAGAAGAAAGTAGTCGTACGCTAGACTACACCTCGGAATATACCGTATGCTAGGCAGTGTCTGAGGGTTATAGTTGAATTTTGAATGTAATTGATAAAGATGTCCGTCTGAATGGACCTTTGTTTTGACTGTGTCAGGAGGATGATTAACCTGAAAAATAAAGTTAGCTTCATGCCATGTCATGATGCATGAGATGCAAATGTTGTATGTATGCGTGTGCTGTGAAATGATGTAATGAGTGAATTATGTGTCTGGAATAAATGAGAGCATTGTATGATGTAATGTATATGATGCGGAATGAAAATTGTATGTAGGTATGTGATGTGAAATGGTGTAATGAATGCACTATGCGTCTGAAACATTCTTCCAGAGGACTCTACTGGGGAAATAAATCTCAGTCTTCTGGTCGGAGATATTCGTATTGATGACCCTTCCTCAGCTGGGGTATTTGATTTCTGTCTGATGGTAGAAACATTCGACAGAGCCTGGCTGAGGGTAGAAGAGATGACCAGTATGTCTGGTGATGCCGACCTCTGCTGGGCAATAGCTGGTTCTTATTGGGGAATAGAATTAGCAACGGATTCATTGGGAAGCGTGATTAGACCTTCTCCTCGATCCTGAAGTCGTGTAGTAATTGCTATTACTATTCTAGGCATGCATTTTTGGTAAACATTGATCATATTCAAATGCATATATCAATTCAAGTTAAATCAATGGACGTTTACGCAAACAAAACAGAGAAAGTAAAACAAAAGCATCTTTTTGGAAATGAAATTGTATTGATTTTGAAAGAGGGCCTATAAATAGGCAATTTGAGTACAAGGAGACAGAAATCCTAGTAAGAGGAAATTGTCAGGCAAGCAAAGAGAAAGCTATGCAGAAAAAGTCCTATCGATTCTAATTCCACCACTGTCATTATGTCTTCAAGCATCTCATCTCCTGCTGTCGGATAGAAGTGATTGGCTTGTTCAGTCCCTTGAACTTGGTTGAAGCAGACCGAGAACGGGACATAGTCATACGCTTTAATCCCTAATTTTTGCCTGGACCGCCTTTTCAGGTTTTCAGTCCACCGGGATACCCTTTTTTTGCTCAAGCCGCCTTTTCAGGTTTTCGACTTGCCGGGTGTATGTCTTTATATGTTTATCCCTAATTTTTGCCCGAACCCTTTTGGTTCGCCGGGATGCCCTTACTTTTGCCTAGGTACGTCGACCTAGCAGGTCTCTCTTATGCGTAGTATTTTTTAACTATGTCAGCGTTCACAGGATGCGGGAAATCTTCGCCATCCATTGTAGCAAGCATCATGGCTCCACCAGAGAATACCTTCTTAACTACAAGTGGCCCTTCGTATGTGGGAGTCCATTTGCCCCTGGGATCACCTTGTGGTAGAATGATACGCTTTATTGCCAAGTCTCCAATTTGATACACCTGTCTCTTGACTCTTTTGTTAAATGCCTGGGTCATGCGTTTCTGATATATCTGCCTATGACAAACAGCCGCGAGTCTCTTCAATCAAATTTATCTGATCGAGTCGAGTCTGAATCCGTTCATCTTCATCTAAGCCCGCCTCTTTCACGATTCTTAGAGAGGGAATCTGAACTTCCACTGGTAAGATAGCTTCCATTCCATAGACTAAAGAGAACGGAGTTGCCCCTGTCGAAGTGCGCACTGAAGTGCGATAACCGTGGAGAGCGAATGGTAACATCTCATGCCAGTCTTTGTACGTTACTGTCATCTTTTGTATGATCTTCTTGATATTCTTATTAGCAGCCTCCACGGCGTCGTTCATCTTTGGCCGGTACGGAGAAGAGTTATGGTGTTTTATTTTGAACTGCGTGCAGAGTTCAGTAATCATCTTGTTGTTCAAATTAGTACCATTGTCAGTGATAGCTCTTTCAGGAGACAACAGGTTCCTTAAGTAGATATTTGATAGAATCCATCTTAGAAGTCAATAAGGTGGTATGATTCAACATATACTGTCTTAGTCGGCGAGCAGCCCAGGCCAAAGCACAGCAAGCTTTCTCGGGCTGTGAGTATCTTGTTTCACAGTCGGTACCTTTTGCTAAGGCAGTATATGGCATGCTCTTTTCGACCAGACTCGTCATGTTGCCCCAACACACACCTCATTGAATTTTCTAACACGGTCAAATACATGATGAGAGGTCTTCCTTCAACTGGTAGCATCAGAATTGGAGGTTCTTGGAGATACTTCTTGATTTTGTCATAAGCTTCTTGGCATTCATCATTCCATACCATCTCTTGATTTTGTCTCAGTAATTTGAAGATGGGTTTGCAGGTAGCAGTCAAGTGTGGAGTGAATCGGGCAATGTAATTCGAGTGCCCCAAGAAACCTCTGACTTCTTTCTTGTTTATTTCAGTACCCAGATTTACAATTTCAATTGATTCCTCATGCGGCTGTATAGTCTTTTCTTCTTGCAGTAGTCGGGCAAGTTCTCCAGGGACTTCACAATCTTCCTCGCTTCCATCCTCGGCTTGGTAGATCGGATTTTCAAAGTCATAACGAACAGTAGCAAAATTATTATCAACAGGATCCAGAGTGGCTATGGATCTGCAATTTGTTACGTGAGTGTGTGCAAGAAAACATAGCTTGTTTAAAAGATGACAGGAAAGATAAAGAGCGCAATATTTGAATGCAAAAAGGTCCATTGATTTATTGAATGTGAATATGCTTATAAAATGATAAAACCCTTAACAAATTAGCTACTGTGCCCCGGGCATAGACACAATGCTTTTGAAATACTAAAATAGCAATAACAATTACTCCCGACTAAAGGAAATCGGGATAGTGTCTTCAGCCTTCCAGTTATTGAGTCCGTCACCAATTGTTGGGTAGACCCAGCTATCCAGGTCGCAATCGCTGTCAGCATCCTCTATAGCATTAAGAGTTTTGTCATGATTGGGCAGAGGAGCAGTGATGACCTTAGGAGTCTCAGGCGAATCCAATTCAAATTCTCCGGCGTCGATCATATCCTGAATTTTATTCTTCAACGACCAACAATCGTTCGTATTATGCCCGGGGCTATCGGAGTGATACGCACACCTGGCGTCGGGATTATAACTAGGAGAAGTAGTGTTGGGTTTTGCAGGAGGATCTCTGAGGGTAATTAAATTTGCTTTTAGCATACCCTGCAGTGCCTGTGCTAAAGTCATATTGATCTTCATAAACTGCCTTCTTCCCGGGTTAGTGTGCCTCACAGATTTCTTATCTTTTTTCTTCTCGAGCAAGAGAGCCTTCAGTTCTTCCTGCCCCTTGGATAAGTTCAAGATCATTTCCTGGAGTTGAGCATTCTGAGCATGGAGATCTTTGACAGTTTGTTCGAGGTCCATTTTTCTGTTTGCATGAAAACCGTGAGAACATTGATCCCTTTAGAACACCTGTTGTGCAATGTTATGCTATGCAATGTATGAAATGTTTTCAAGGACTTTTGGAATTTAACTTTGCATAAACTACCAAAAAGGAAACTCTTTTTTTTTTTTTCTTTTTTTTTTATAAAATAGAGCAAAGTTAAATCCCTAAGTCCTCGAAATGGTTAGTACAATGCCATGATGTTATGATGATGTTATGATGTTATGATGTTAAACAAGCAAGTCACACAACAATCATTCCTAGGTTTAAAGGCTTGCATGAGTTCCATAGGTAAGTACCCTCCCCACTGAAGTTTGGTTGGTTCAACCTGTCCTAGAATAGTAACCGGGTTCTAGAAGGATCTCCAATCATTGACCTTTCTTTAAGTCCACTTCAGTGCAACACCAAGTGGTTGACCAAAGCTTCCCTAAAGTCCAATCTCAAAGAGTGTAGTATCGAGTCTCAACCAACCCCAGTCGGAACCGAAGTCAGTTATCTCACTACTTTCTAATGGCCAGGATGAGTCAATTAGGGTTCTAAAGGTCTGGTTAATGCTTTGATGACACCACGCAGATGCCAAATTTTTCCTCAAGTAAACATGAGGAACATCAGGACATCCAAAGTGTCACATTAACCGTAGCCATCATTTTAACCATTCCAGTATACGCCGGATAGTCACGATGATCTATTGCTACTTACCTAAGGTACACTAGATCCGGGTGTAGGATCTTTCACTCAAAAATACCCAAGCAATCCCTTAAAAGTAAATCAGACAATTTGGAATAAGTGATCTTGTTTTTAAGGTAACCTCTCTTTTTAAAGTCTTCCCCAGCAGAGTCGCCAGTTCTGTCATACGGTGAACTGACTTGGGGTATTTTGCTTTTTATCGCAATGTCGCGGATAGCAAGAGTCGCCACCGACTTTTCTTTTATCCAATAAGGAAAGGTGGAAAAGAACAGGAAAGACCTCAATAGATTTTGGGTTCGGGAGGTACATTATACAAAGGGAAGGTGTTAGCACCCTTTGTATCCATGGTTATCCATGGGCTCTTAATTGCTGGATCACTTATATTTTTGTCTGAAAAGTGTTGGTGAATTGCTTAAAAAATGTTTGAAAGAGAGTTTAACTTTGTAATGATTCTCGTATGAATGTATACAAAGTGTTTATCTCGTTTGATTTTGAAAATGGTTTAGAAAAATATAACTCGGTAATGATTCTAGTATGAATGTATACCAAGTGGTGATTTTCTAGGATTTGTAAAGTGTAAAGTGTGAGGGGTGGAAAATGTTTTAGGTTATGATCCAGTAATTGAGAGTTATACCTTCCTGAGGTCGTTATGGGCATTTCCTATCCTTATGAGGGTAAAACTGTCCTTACTATTGAGAAGTAAGTAATCTTACCCTTTGGATGTTTAAGGGTCACCGTAGGGTCATCGATAGGTCATTGAAGGCAACAGTTGTAAGGATACCTTAGCATTCGAAGGGACGATCATCATTTAACCGTAGGCTACACCGAAGGGTCATCGAGGGACAAAATTGTATTTTCGAAGGCAACATCCGCGGGACCATGATTTATTTTATGATGATTTAATCGAAGGGCCATTGCTAAGTGTATCCCCACATTCGCGGGACATGACCATTATACCGTAATACCGAAATCGTGGGGTAACCAAGAGAGGTCCAAGATCACATGTTCAAAAGGCAAAGCTTTACAATTAATTAGATAGCCGTAGTCGATTAAGTAATTAGGTCCATATTAAAATCAATACATTAAAAATAATACATTAAAATTAATTAAGCAATTTAGGGCAGCTCTTCACAAGGGTATCCCACAAATAAAGTGGAAGACCTAAACAGCAATCCTTTCCTGGGGTGTGAACCTTTGCAAAATTCAGCAAACGGGTTAGCATACCAAATCAGGGTGCAATCGAGGATTACACCGCAAAAGAAATACAACAGCAAAAATGTCATGCAAAATAATGTATGATGATAAGGGAACAGATCAGAGAAGCATAGCACAGAACAAACGAAATATAAGCTACTGTCCCGTTCGCCTCTGCCTCGCCTAGCGAATATTCGCTACGGGCTCGCTTAGCGATGTGCTAGCGAGCGGCTGCGGGTTTTGAATTTCAGAACAGTATAATCTCGGCATGCGGCAAGTCTTATGGTATTCAATTACAGAAATAATATGGTCAAACATTCAGGATAGGCTGGCATACTTAAACTCACATGCAAAACCTCAAATATGTTTATGAATTCAATTATGATATCACATGCAAGTTAAGAACATAAAGCGATATCACATGCAAATTAAGAAAATGAAGCGATAATAGTAATGCAAACCTGTTTGTAATCGAATTGCAACCTTGAGTTGGCGAGCCGGATTGAGTTGAGCGGTGCCGCCGGCTTTTCCTTCAGGGTTTCCTTTAGGGTTACTCGGAATAAGTTAAACAGTAGTCCTGAACACTCCACCACAAGCCGGTAGGATTTGTTCTTGGATTCTTCAACTAAACAACAAATTAAAACGAAAGAAATAAACTAGATCCTAACGTAAGGTTAGATCCGGTAAAAAGGTACACAATAGTTTCCGTTGTAGAAACTATTGTGCGAAAAGAATTAACTAAATGCTAAAAAGGAAATAGGAAATTGCAAGGGAAATAGTGTAGAACTCGTAGGAAAAACAATGCCTAAGCTGATGGAAAAGAAAATATGCAAAAGCGAAAACGGCAAAGGAAAAAATGTGGAAAAGCTTCCCCCTTTTTAGGTTTTCAAAGTGGCTATTTATATTGGTGTCATTAAGTAACTGCCTGCTGCCAAAAGGTCTTCAACGTGGCTAATTGCATGGCGTGGATATAGAGCCCAACACTCCTCAACGTCTCTTCAAGTCTCTGAGGCGTTACTTGCGCCCAAAAAGTAGGGGGATGGTGTGACGTTCGTCACACCATGTGTGACGTTCGTCACAAGGCTGTTTTGCGTGACGCTCGTCACGCCCTCTGTGACGTCCGTCACAGGCACAGCATTTGTGTCTTGCGCTTTGGGCTGGGCTTTGGCATTTGGTTCTTTTTCTCTCCTTTTTGCACCTCTTTTCCTCCATTTTTACTTGTGCTTCCAAATAAGCCACCTGAGACAAATAGGAAGAAAATACCGCGTAATATCTAACAACATAAAGTGAACTGAAATAAATAATGATAAAATTTAATTGAATTAAGTCCTAAAATATGATATAATTTCATGTTATCACTAGGCGAGCGTGTAGCGAACAGGCCAGTTTGGGTCATTCGTGAGCTGGGCCTTCGTTCCTTTAAGATCAGTGTCATAAAAATGAGTCGGAGTGCCCTAAAAAAATGTCTTGAAATATTAATGGGCAAATTTTGGGGTATGACAGGGTACATGTAAAGTACAAGGGAGTGCAGGAAATAAAATGCCTCATTGTCAGGTAGCCCAAGAGAAAGCCTTGTGTGTGCAATTGTGTCCTAAACTAGAAAGCGCATAAAAGATTACAAGTTCTTCTTGATTCTTGAATGCTCCATCCATGTTTGGGTTGAATACTTGTCCAAAGTCCTTTGCAAGGGTCCTAATAAGTCTCTAAATCCATTGTACAAAGTCCATTATATGTTTGGGAATTATCATTTTTAAGTCTTGACCATTTTTAAGTTCTATTTAAGTTCATTTTAAGATGAGGTGAATGATAATGGGTGTACAAATATGGAATATAAAAGCAAATAAAATAAATGACAAAAATTAAATATTAGGAGTTAGATGCGAAATTTAAAAGTTAGGAGTTAGAGTACTGAAATTATAAGTTAGATGCGGAATTGTAAAGAATTAGATGTTAGATGTTAATCAAGATTAATCAAAATCAAAAGAGAAATTATAAATAATTAGTATCAAAACAAAATTCTAAAATTAACTAACAATAGGAAAAAATAAAATTCTAAAGTTAAAACAATTAACAAAATTAAACTATTAAAATATCAATTCTAAACTATTAACCAAATATTGATCTAAACTATTAACATACACGATCCACTTCCCAAACTCAGAACAGTTGCAAGCCAATCTCCTCTCCCAAAACTTCGCCTGAGCTCCTAACAAACTCCGCTGCACCGGAATTCACCACCGGCAGCGGTGGAGACTTAAACCTCCCCCTTCCTATGTCACCTAATCCGTCTTCATCCCCTCATCATGAATCTACCCTCCACTTGCTACGGTTCCTCTCTAATTGACCAAATCAAAGCAATAACGCATAAAATCGTACAACAGAAGGATCAACATCGATAATGGAGCACGAGTTCAATTAAAGACTACATGGTTATGGTTCTGCAATGTAAGATTCACACCATTGTGTCAAAGAAACAGCGAATCACAAGGAGATGAGGGTATTTACCGGCGACGGCGGAGGCTACTTTGTCGGTGACGTTAACTTAAAGCTCCGGTAGCCGCTATGGTTTGGTTATGCAGTTTGAGGAAGACGGTGGAATAATGAGATGAAGGTGGGAGATCGAAGGCTAATTGTGCAGGTGGTGATGATTTTGCAGAATTGGGTTCGATCGCCCAAAAAAGAGAGAAAAAAAACCCAAGACTCCACTGGGAAACACCTGTATTTATAGAATTGTGAGTGAGTTTGTTCTGCGTTTTGCTACAACTTCACTTGCCTCTTACGTCGTTTTGGACTCGGCACTCTCCTTTCCGTTTTGCACTGATGTGTGTTGTCGTTTTAGTTCGGATTCTGCTACTGCAACTTGCTTTTTGGACATTACTGCATTTTGAACTTTCTGCACCGTTTTGCTTAAGCTGCGTTTCGCTTGTTCTTGATTTGCATCTTATTACTGTTATGGCTTTTCCGTTGATGATGTTTCCGCTTTGGCTTGTGCAGTTGGTGTTTCGGTTTTGGCTCGCCGTTTTGCTTTTGCAGTTTGCTTTTCCGCTGCGCTTTGCATTTAGTGTACTGTTAATGTCATTTGGGACTGGTGTAAAGCAGCTAAGCCGTAGCAGCTTTTGGCTTGGCTTTTGTGCTTGAAGTGTAGCTGCATTGCATTCTTTGTTGTTGTGCAGTTAATAAAATGAACATGGATTAAATGAATTTTAATAAACTGGATAATGGATGATGATGGATAATGGATTAATTGGATGACTAAATGGATATTGGTTTCAATGATGTAAATTGGATTTGATTTAAAATGTGGATATTGGATTACTTGGTTTTTTTTTGGGGGGGAATTGGATTAAAAAAATGGTTAAACGGGTCTTTTAAAAAAAAGAATGAATGGGCTTATTTGCTAAACAACCATGGCCAAAAAGAAGAAAAATAAAAAAATGATTAAGATTCTAGAATTAGATCAAAACTTAAAGATAGACTCTATCTTTGAAAAAATAATTTTGCATTAAAAATCAAATCGAACCTAAATAATGTAATTCTTAGAATTAATTTGAAAAAGGGATGAAATGATTTCTAAAATCGCCTTTTAAATTCCAAAAAATGAATCTGACCTCAAAGATCAATTTGAACTTCAAAAATTAATTTGAAGTTGAAATCAACACGAAGTTAGAATAAATTGGAACAATGTTATGACACGACGACAAAATGGTGACCGTGTATGTAATGGATTGGTGAATTCAACTGACACGACTTGTGAATCGGATTGAACCAAGGTTGAATGAAATGAATGTATCAATGCACTAAGAAACATGTAAACAAGGATTAAATGGCTGTTTTAAAATGGACCCGGATTAAAAAATGAGGTACAAAACCACATGGACACCCGATTAACAGAATACAGGGCAAGCCCTAATAATTAAGGCATGATCATGCTTGACCAAATGCCTCAAAACCGAGCAATTTATCAAGCACATTAAATTATTCACCAACACTATAAGCCAAGGGATTAGGGTTAGATTTCCTGATCCTCCCCAAATTGTGGACGAACCAAAGTATCTACCGGATGCAAGTACAAGTCATGAACTCAAGTCACGTATTTCCTTGTGTCAGACCATGCTTATGCAGATGAAATGAATGCTTATGATGATATGTAAATTTTTATGGTTAGTGACATATATGATCATTGTGAAGGGTAGGGTGAATTTTGGGGTATGATAGTGATTATTGCGTTATCTACTAATATGTTGGATATGATCTTATGTTATATTAAATGTGAGTAGCTATCAAAGTAATAACATAATGCACATACGCACTCAGAGATTTTTCTAAACATCATATATTTTCAAAATTCTTAAAAGATCTCGGCCAATGACTACTCGATCACGGAGCTTATCTTATCAATTTGAAAGAAAAAAATTGTTGGATATCGATTATGAAACTTGCCTAATAGATTATTTTGTAATCATTTCCAACAATTACACATTTAAAATTATTTTAGTACTAAGTGCGCAATTATAAGCAATATCTAGTGGAAAAAGATTTTAGCATTCTTGCCAAAGGATGGTGACACAAATTAAAAATAAAAAGCTCATAGGCTAATGTGGGAAAGATAGGAAATTATTAAATTACCAACCTAAACGATAATGGCCTTCGGGTGGAAGGAGTTCCTAGTCTTCTTGAAGTTATCTCCAATCATTTTGAGAATCAACTTAAATATGTTATTTTAGTTAGATCATATATTGAGAATCTTCCTTTTTTATCTCATAGTTCTTATATTACATATGTGTTGGATATATATTTAAGTGAAGAATAGGTTAAACAAGTTGTTTGTGACTATGATAGTTTTAAAAACCTGGGACCTTAAGATAATTTTTGTTTTTTAAAATATTTATGTTTTGAAATTAAAGGTGATTTTATGAGGTTATTTTTGGGGTTATAGAAGTTATTTAAAGGTTTTTATTTCACATTTATTGTGTTAATTTCTAAAGTGGTTAATCTACGCAGAGTGATTATTTTAGGCCTATTTTCTTAATATATTTCTAGGATAAAGTTTTGGAAAAATATGTTATTAATTAGGTGATAAATGAGTCTCAATCACCTTTTATAATGGTAAAATAAAATTTGGATGGTATTCTTGTGGAAAATGAGACAATGGATGATAAAAAAATGTTTAAATGCACTTTTGATCTCTCTAGTTTGATGTTTTTTAGCTTTTAGTTCCTCCATTTTAAAAACCAGCTTTTTTGATCCCTGAACTTTATTTTCCTTGAGATTTTCATGGTCTCCCTCCAGTTTTACTTATGTGACACTGATGATTAGGATTTTAAAAAAAAAAATTAATGACAAGGCAATGATGATTATGAGGATTTATTATTTAATATATTTTTATATAATTAATTAACTAATTATTTTTTGCATGCTTTAGGTGGTGAATTTACATTTCCAAATCATGAGAGGTTTCATCACTACAAAGTTAAAGCTGCATTCCATTGCTTTTATTTGTGGTTAAGAAAATTAAGATTTGCTTTGTTACCAAACATAATATTTGTTTTTATGTTAATCACATTATTCCTCATTTTAATTATGCAAATTAACGGATACTAATGAATTGAAACATGATGAAATATGATAACTTTAAATGCATTTGAGTTTTCTTAATAAAATCTTTAAAATTCTAGATGTAAAAAAAAACAAGTATATAATGTAACAAAAAGTAAATCTTTATATATTTTTATGAAGATCCAAAAAAACCTTAATGATCCAAATGTTTTGACCTAGATATGCAAAAGAAGCAACTTAGCATATGACATGAGATATGCATAAAGACAAGTAAAGTACATATAAACGTTTATAAAAGAAATTGGACAGGGATGAATGTTGGACATATGATGATCATAGGAAATCAAATTATTGATTTTATTCACTATATGCAGAGGAGTGATCTTTGAATGACCAGATGAAATCATCGTGTTGATGCAGATGGAAATAAACATGAAAAATGAACCATGCAATGCAAAAATAGGTAGGACAAAATTGGAGTATGACACTTAGCATGTGTAAAAGCTCTATATATTGTAAGAAGGTTCATGAGTTGGTCATATAAAATGTTCAAGTCACTTTTAGGGAAATTCTAATATGTAAGTTTACGGAGACAGGAGCAGGACAAGTGGTTAGACCGGATATGTATAAGTCATTGGTGCAATCTCTCTATCTCTTACCTATTTACTTTTCGTCGTGTATTTTCTTTCTATTGTATTTCCTTCTTTGTATTAATTAGTTGTTTTGTCTCTTTCGTTTGATTGTACCAACATAATGGTTTTCTAAATAAAATATTTTAAAATTTATTTTAAATTTTTGAATATCACAATTCACTCTCTTCTCCTCTTATGCTTGGAATAACTTGGTCTCGAGATAGGTATGTTTTTTTTTTTCTTTTTTGTTTTACGATTTATTAAAAAAACTAGTGATTGTTAGTTTTTTTTTATTTCTTTATTTTATTTTTATTTTATGATAGAAAAGGATTGTATGGCTATTTTAGAATTCTCATTCAAGAGCAAAAATATAAGACAATTTTTTTATAAAATTGGACTGATTTTTCAAAACACTAATAAAAGTTTTAGTTTTTTTATCCATCATTCATTTACTATATCTTTTCTAATTAAATTTATGAATTTTGGCACGACTAACATGTTATCCAAAGAAATAACTAGTTGAGGAATTATGATTAAATAATCCATGAATCATGGTTAATTTTAAGTATAGAGATATTTTATCTCTTCTAAATTTTATTCACTAGTGTTTCTCTCAACATGTATATTTTTAACTTTTATCATTGAATTAATTAAATAATTATGATTTGATATTGAGAGAGGTTAAGGTAAAATAGTATAGAGATTATCAAATTATACGTTGCTAATGTTGTTAACTATATGATAAAGTTAAAATTTCTTTTTATTTATAAAAAATAAAAAATATTATGATAAAAAATAAAATGAAAATTTAGTTAAATAATTAAAGTTAATGAAAACTATTTTATTGATGAGTAAATTTGAATAAAAAATAAATTGATTATCTGCTTTGATTTTTATTAATCTAATTAAAATTTGTCAGTAGCCTATTTTGGTGAGATTTTTTTTTATATTCATATGTATTTTTATCAAAAAAATTATAATACAAAAATGAGAGAGTGGTTTTTCTTTATTTTAATGCAAAATCCCATATTTTTATCTAAAATATAATATTTATTTTATGATAGAAAATGATTGTATTTAAAGAGCAATAATATAAGACATAACTTTCTCTGTAAAGTTGGACCGGTTTTTTAACACACTAATAACATGTACTTCTTAGTTTTTTATCCATCATTTATTTATTATAGATTTTCTGAATAAATTTAGGGATTTTGACAAGACTAAGATGTTATCCAAAGAAACAACTATCTGAAGATTTGTGATTAAATAATCCATCAATTATGGCTAATTTTAAGTATAAAAGTATATTATCTCTTTTTAATTTTAATTTTTTTAAATAATTCATTGGTGTTTCTTTCAATATGTATGCTTTTAATATTTTATAATGAATTAATTAAATATTGTGATTTTATATTCATAGAGGTTGAAGCAAAATAAGATAGAGATAATTTAAATCTGAAATAATGTTATGGTAATGTTCTTAACTATAAAATAAAGTTAAAATCATATTTTATTTATAACAAAATAAAAAATAATATAATAAAAAAATGAAATTAATTAATTAAAAATTATGAAATGATATTATTAATGAGTGACTTTCAATAAAAAAAATTAATTGATTATCTGATTTGATTTTCATTAATCTCATTAAGATATCTTCTAATTAAAATTTGTCATTAGCCCATTTATGTGAGAATTATACTTTTATATTTTTGTCAAAAATAATTGTAACAAAAACTTTATAATGCTAAAATGTGAGAGTGATCTTTTTCTTTTAATGCAAAATCCCCTATTTTAATCTAAAATACAATATTGCTCTTTACTCAAAATTTGATTAAAAATAAGAATATATTTAATTTTATTTGATCAGCTATTTGAATATTTTAGTTGATTTTTTCGTTAAAACAAATTTTAACAAAGAATAAATTAAATTAATTGGATTTTTAATTATGTAAACAAATTTTACTGATATAAATAGGAACCTTTATTCTTGGAAAAGGATACAATAAAAAAATCATTGAAGGAAAAACAAGTGAATTAAGAAAGTCTTAGGATAGGTATACTTTTTTTCTTTCTTGTTTTATAATTTACTCGAAAACTAATGATTGTTAGCTTTTCTGTATTTCTTATAACTTGTTTGTTTTTCATTATTATGATTCTCATGTTATTGCAACATATCAATACTTGAATGTTATATATATATATATATATATATATATATATATATATATATATATATATATATATATATATATATATATATATATATATATATATATATATATATATATATATATATATATATGATTTTTTTTAATTATAAAATATTTAAAATGAGAAATTATTTATAGAAGCTTATTTTAAGAGATATACTTTTAAAAATTGATATGATTGATCTCTCATGCTTATTCAAACTTTAGATTTAAATATTTTAAACATACACAAGTTTAAATAAATTATTTATATTGTTATAATAATTTTTTCAATGGTGTATAATAGTGATTGATCTCCCATGCTAATTTAATATATATAATTTAATTATTTATGTGTTTATTTAATTTAACAATGAGCGAAGAATACAAATGCAATGCACTAGGATGTGGCTGATCCTTCACATCTCTTAATGGTTTATATGGTCATCAAGGAGTTCACAAAGAAAAAGAACCAAAATAATGTTCAACATGCAATTGAATCTTTTCATCTGAAGTAGGTCTTAATATTCTTCAGGTGAAGGTACATGGCGGAAGAACATATCGTCCACCAGGAATTGATTTGAATCGTTTGCCTTAAAATATATTTAAAATTAAAATATTATATTTATGAATAATTATAATTTTATTTTATTGCAATTTATGAATTTTAGTTTTAGGAGTGATTGATATGTTTGTGCTGTTATATTCATATTAATATATAAATAAATAAAATAAAATATTATCAGTTTTATTTTGAATTTCTTAAATTTTATATATTCTTGATGATTCTTTGTACTTTTTAATCCAATTTAAATGGACTTTTTAACTTATTCAGATATTCTTTTTTTCTTACAAATATATATTAATAAAAAGTAACTACTATATAGTATATTGTAAATATTATATTAAATATAACTTTAAAAATGTATAACATGATATTTTTTTACAATAGAATAAAAGATTCATATCACTAGAACCCTTAAAATCATGATACAAATACATTTTGAATAAATATTAATATTTATGGTCACATTTATTATAAAAGTAATTCAAACCAAACCTAATATTAAAATGATGTTTATTGAAGTTCAAGGTTTAAAGATTATAACACCCACATATAATATATGTCTAGAATACATATTATACATAGCGTAATACTGGTACTGAAATACATAAGCGCCTAACAGCAATAATGTACATATTACATGCCTAAAAGAAAATGCTACATGGTACTAAATATACATAAAGGTGCCCAAAATAAAACTAGGAACTAGATCATTGTAGAATGATCTCAAAAAAATATCTACACAGCGGAAAAGTCATCCAAAACATCAGGTAACCAAGACATCACTCTATCTTGTCCTTACCATTTGCCTGCTCAAAACTACCTGAAAAATAATCAACAACATGGGGTGAGATAATAATCCCAGTGGGTTCCCTATCTTATGGGTCCACTCGGCTCTACATGGTTTTCTAATCAATATCCAACTTAAATCAACAAGGGAAGGAAGACTTAAGCGATGGGGAAAAGTCTCGTAATGTATGGCAAAATGCTCCCGAGTTCCCAAAACTCAAATAAGTCACTATTCAGATTCATGAAACATCAATCACTGAGCGGACCTACGTCTAGGGAAAGCCCAGTTCATGCATGCTCGTATGATTCGACTTTCGCGGTGGATATCGGGTCCTCTATGAGTTCCAAACTCAATCCAAGCGACTGTCACACGTATGGGACTCTAACCCACTTAGGGTATCTATCATCGTATGGGCCTCTAACCCACTTCGATGTCCACCTATCCCCCATGTCCTCCATGGTTGGGGCTCAAACTCAATTGAGGCACGAATCATTGGAGTCACATCCTATTGCTTACTCATCTAAGCATCTCAAATAGGGATGTACATCATCAAGGATAAAATATTTTGAATACGTGATTAGTTCCATAAAATATAACTAAATTCATAAATCACTGGTGACTTTATTCACCAATATAATACAACCATAACACATGTTCCATACAAAGCGTCTCACTCTCAGCTATAGCAACCATTCATTCACAACCTTCACATAGGCAGCATACGAACAAATGTCGCTTTCTAATGTTATCTAAGTTATGAGTCTAACTTATAGCCTAAAATGATCACTAGGTTAACTCACTTGATTCAACAGGTAATTCTCACATTTAATATTGATTCAATACAAGTATAACATGACAAGTGATTAATAGTTGATGCAATACATTGAGGAACATCAAAGAAATGAAGTTTGAAGGTTTAGGCATGAGCCAATCGATTGGTTAGGGAGGCCCAATCGATTAGTCTATCTCACGTTTCTATTTTTCAAAGAATGCAAAGGATCAATCGATTGATGCTGAGTGTCAATCGATTGACAACTGAACGAATTTTCAATTTTCAAAGTCAGTAAGTTCATGCAATTGATTGGAGTCCACTGTCAATCGATTAGCCCTACAAAAATTTCATTTCCTTCAAAATAGAAAAACCATACAATCGATTGTTACTAAGGACCAATCGATTGGTCCCAAACATTTTCACTTCTTCATAACTCAGAAACTCCATTCAATCGATTGGTCTGGAAAGGACTCCAGAACCAATCGATTGGGCCTTGCACAAAATACAGTTTCTTCTGCACAACAACATAGTTTTCAACCTGCATATATTTGTTTCATTTCTAGCAACCAATCTCTTATCATAATCATAAAAACACATCAAAAACACTTTCAAAGCAACAACCATGTCATCATATCACATGAATCCAGTAAATACAAGAACACATATAGAAGTATCATCAATGGAGATTCACATGATTCATAGAGAAACTCATCATAATATCATTTATCTTACTATCAATTCCATGCTTTATCAAACCCTAACTTCTAAATCTAAAGTTCTACCTAGAACCCACCTTAAAAATGGAAGAGGAGGTTGAAGAAGATGATGAGATGAGATGGTGATGAAGTGATGATGGATTCCAAGTTTGTTTCCTCCTTCTTCTTTCCACTAGCTTGCTTTCTTCTTATTCCTCCAAGCTTCTTCCTTTTTCTAAGTTCCCTTATTTTCTCCCAATTTCTTTCTCTACTAATGTTTCTACTGATAACTAGAGGAAAATGAAGTGGTACATAAGGTTGGTAGGTATCGGATAGAAAACATGTGGCCACCATTTGCCATTAGGAATATATGATTAGAAAAGATTATTAGTAGTAGCAAATATCCCAAGTGATACTACACTTTTAATATTTGTCCTACTAGAGCAACTGACCCATTATTAGTGTTACCAATATGTCCCAACTAATAAAAGGTTAGTCCCACATAATATTAATTAAGTCAATCTGAATTCACTATTTACTCTATTTATCCCAACTGATAACTTTTAGAGCACATGGGAACTCAGTTGATCTCAATTAATAGGAATTTGAGTATTTTAGGAAATACGGGGTATTACATCCTCCCCCTTAAAATAAAATTCGTCCCCGAATTTAAATATTACCTGGAAGATATAAAGGTAACCTTCTCGCATTTCAGACTCCAATTCCCAGGTAGCATCGCCCGGATATGATTCATCTCACCGAACCTTAACAAGAGGGATCTCCTTATTCCTCAATACCTTAATTTCCCGTCCTACAATACGACTTTGTATGGGTTTGAAAGTTAGGTCTGCTTCTACTTCTATTGAATCTGGAAGAATAGGCTGAAGAGAATCTGGAATGAACTTTCGAAGTTGAGATATGTGAAAAACATCATGCATTTCTGATAGAGAAGGTGGTAAGGCTAATTTGTAAGCTACTTCATCAATCCTCTCTATAATATGGTATGGTCCTACGTATCTCGGACTTAACTTCCGTGACTTAAACGGTCCCTTCAGTCTCAATCTCAGAGTCACCTTTAGAAATACATGATCACCATCATTAAATTCTAATGGTCTTCTTCTGTGATCTGCGTAACTCTTTTGGTGATCTTGTGGTTTCTTTATCTTATCACGAACCATCCTTATCTTTTTCGTAGTATCTTGAATAATCTTCCGTCCTAAGATTCTTTCTTCACCAACTTCCATCCAACATAAAGGTGTTCTACATTTCCGTCCATGCAAGGCTTCATAAGGAGCCATCCTGATACTTGCATGGTAACTATTGTTGTATGCGAATTCAATCAATGGTAAGAGCTCCTTCCAATTTCCTCCACTTTCAAGTGCACAGGCTCTTAACATATCCTCCAGTGTATGTATCGTCCTCTCAGTTTGACCATTCGTTTGAGGATGATTAGACGTACTCAAACACAACTTCAATCCCATAGCTTGTTGAAATTCCCTCTAAAATCTTGAAGTAAACTTTGGGTCTCTATCAGATGCAATACTGGTTGGGACACCAAGTAGTCTTACGATTTCTGAAATGAACAACCGTGCCAGATGACTTGCCTTGTAAGTAGTTTTCACGGTAAATAAGTGCATGGACTTAGTTAACCGATCCATAACCACCCATATTGAATCATAACCACCTTGGGTCCGAGGTAACTCTACTGCAAAATCCATTGAAATACTATCCCATTTCCAAACTAGAATCTCTAAAGGTCGCAATAAACCACATGGCTTCTGATGTTCAATCTTTACTTCCTGGCACACTATGCACTCCAACACATATTCTGCAATATCCTTTTTCATTCCAGGCCACTAGTAGTCGTTCTTTAAGTCTGGATACATCTTCAATGAACCTGGATGTATGGTAAACACCCCCTTGTGGGCTTCCTCTAAAACTTTTCTTTTCAGATCAACATCATTTGGGACACAAATCCTTTGATTAAAAAGAACAACTCCATCTGGTGATTGAGTGAAACCTGGTTGAGTCGACATCTCTTGCAACTTCTCATCTATCATTTGTCCTTGCTGGATTTCTTCCTTTAGGTTAGAAGTAAAATTCAAATTTCCCATTATCACACCATTCTGCATCCAATTAAACTGAAGGTTAAGATCTCGGAACTTTTCCAACAATGCATATTCTAACATCATTAACTCAGCTTTATGCATCTCTTTTCGACTTAAGGCATCTGCAACCTTATTCGCTTTCCCTGGGTGATACTTAAGCTCAAAATCAAAATCTTTCAAATACTCCATCCATCTCCTCTGTCTCATGTTAACCTCTTTCTGGTCAAATAAGTATTTCAAACTCTTATGGTCACTAAACATCTCAAAACATACTCCATACAAGTAATATCGCCACACCTTCAATGTAAAAACAACAGCAGCTAATTCAAGATCATGAGTCGGATAGTTCTCTTCATGAGTCTTCAACTGACGAGAGGCATATTCTACAACTTGACCACTCTGCATTAACACCCCTCCTAATCCTTTCTTATAGGCATCACAAAATACTTCATAAGACTTACTAGGATCAGGGATGATTAAAACAGGGGCAGTTGTTAGTTTTTCCTTCAAACTCATGAAACTCTGCTCACACTTCGAATCCAATTTAAAAGATTTTTCCTTTCGGGTAAGTGTAGTCATTGGTAAAGCTAATTGAGAAAACCCTTTAATAAATCTTTGATAGTAACCTGTCAAACCTAAGAAACTTCTGACTTCAGAAGCATTCTTCGGTCTTTCCCAATTAATAACTGCTTCGACTTTAGATGGATCTATTGATACTCCTCCTTGTGATATGACATGACCAAGAAACCTCAATTCGTTAATCTAAAATTCACACTTACTTAACTTGGCAAAAAGTTGCTTCTCTTGTAGTACTGACAGAACGGTCCTTAGATGTTCTCCGTGCTCTTGTGGAGTACGAGAATAAATAAGGATGTTGTCAATAAAGATCACCACGAACTGGTGTCATACCCCAATTTTGACCCTGAAAATTTTTCCCCATCAATCACTCGTTTGCATTCTTTCTTCATTCACCTTCATATCCTTCGTATCCTTCATTCATGTTCATATTTACTATTTCATATTTTTTACGTTTTTCACATTCCAAATTTGCATTCATATTTTCTTCATTCACATTGAAAAAATTCCATTCATATTGAAGGAATTCTACATACTCATTCATATTTCATTTATTTCGTTCATTCAATCATGATGTGGCATATGAACAAAGCATCTTATCACATGAATATATGGAAGATTTTCACGCGAGGAACTTGGCTTTCAGGGAAACTCGTCCATTGAGGGACTTGTTGTTAGTATATTTATTGCTGGCGCGTTTATTGGGAGCATAAACACTGGTTCTTTGGTTGACAAACTTGGTTGTCGCCTCACTTTTCAAATTGATGTCATACCCTTGATCCTTGGCGCAATAATAAGTGCAAATGCCCGCTCCTTGGATGAGATACTTTGGGGAAGGTTTCTTGTTGGTCTTGGTATAGGTGTGAATGTTGTTCTTGTTCCGATATATATATCTGAGGTTGCTCCAACAAAATATAGGGATTCCCTAGGGTCCTTATGTCAAATTGGTACCTGTCTTGGTATTATTGCATCACTATCTCTTGGAGTTCCTTCTGAGAATGATCCACACTGGTGGAGGACAATGTTGTATATTGCAAGCATCCCTGGTTTTATTGTTGGCCTAGGTATGCAATTTGCTGTTGATAGCCCACGCTGGCTTTGCAAGGCTGGGAGAATAAATGATGCAAAAAAAGTAATACGGGAGCTTTGGGGAGCATCTGAAGTTGAGGGTGCAATTGAAGAATTTCAATCTGTCAGCAAGAATGATGGTAGTGATTTGGACAGCAGATGGTCACATTGGAAAGTTCACTTGGAGGATTGAGAATTTCACAAGGTTGAAGGATTTACTGAAAAAGAGGAAAATTACGGGTCTTTGCATTAAGAGTAGAAGGTTTCAGATTGGTAATAGGGACTGTCGTCTTATTATTTATCCCCGAGAGAATGGAGGACAAATCTGTCACCAAGGAATCTCAGAACCGCTACTCTAAAGCTGCAAAGGATTGGGGTTGGTGTGAATTTGTGACGCTTACTAGTCTATTTGATCAAGATTCAGGTTTTCTTATCCAAGACACTGTCATTTTCTCAGTTGAAGTTCTTATATTGAAAGAGACATCAATAATGCAGGATTTTGCTGAGCATGATTCTGAGTTAAACAACAACAGTTCCCTTCTTGATAGTTCTGGGAAAAGAAGTTCATTTTCATGGAAAGTGGAAAATTTCCTTTCTTTTAAGGAAATAATGGAGACTCGAAAAATCTACAGTAAATTCCTTCCGGCAAAAATGGATGCAAATTCTGAGTTGTACAATGCCGTAATTTACCAATTCAGAAAATCACTTCCTCTCTCTGGTTGTTTTACTGCTGGATCTTTCTCATTGTCCGTCATCGTCAGCTTAAAAAAGGCTGCTTAACTGCTTCTTTATCTCCTGCAAAATCAGAGTATTACTTTTGCACATTCATCATCTTCTAAGTTCTTAGAAGCGGAGATGACAAGTCGAGTAAAGGAAGATAAGAAAAAATGAACGAATCATTCAAGGTCTCCTCAAACTTACACAGAATCGAAGATGCATTAATTGCAATAGCTTGGGACCGCAATATGTATGCACAAATTTCTGGACGTTTGTTTGCACAAGCTGTAGTGGAATACATCGAGATTTTACTCATAGAGTAAAATCAGTTTCCATGGTTAAATTTACTGCACAAGAAGTTAGTGCACTTAAAGAAGGAGGAAATCAGCATGCAAAAGAAATATTCTTTAAGGAGTGGGATCCGCAAACTCATTCTTTACCTGATAGCAAACAGCGGACAGGCTGTTAATGGCTCAGGAATCACACAGAGAACGGCGTCTTCCGGTAGTGTGGCATCCAGTAATGGAACCCAAACAGAAGTTAAGCTTGAGACTATCAGGAGCCTTATTAATTTTGATGATATTCCTGAACCACCTTTTGCTCCAGCAATTCCTCAAATCACACCAGTTACCGTGGTTCAACTTGCGAATCCAACAAGTTCTGGCGATAGCAATTGGGCCTCCTTTGATGTTGCACCTGTGGTAAAAGCATATCAGGGTCTTTCAAATGTAAATTCGCTTGAATCTATGTTGTCCCAGTTGTCTGTTCCATCATCCTTACCTGCTCACGTTTCTGGAGCCCAAGGGCCTTTGGCAGGATCAGCTCCAGCTGCGGGCAACTTCACAACTTTCCCAGCCAGTGTTGCTTCATTAACACCTCCTGGATTGACAACGGCATCACCTTTCAATAATGCAGGCCCGTGGCATAGTTTGCAGTATCAGCAACCGCAACCTTTGTTCACATCTACTGTTGGCCAACCTACTATTCAACAATCTACCCCACCAGTAAATGAAGCTTCCATATGATTGGGTTCCTTCAATACTTCCAATCCAGATCTTCCGAATTGGACAGTTTGTTATTCTTAGTGTACCAGGAGAATTTACAACAATGGCTGGGAGACGGCTCCGTGATGCAGTGAAGACAGTGCTAAGTGGTGACAAAAGCTTTGGTAGCAACATTCATGTTGTTATAGCAGGGTTGACCAATGCTTATTCACAGTATGTGACCACATACGAGGAGTTGAGGTTATACCATCTCAAACATTTGCAGTATCATTTGCTTCATTTAACGGAACAAATCTTCCATCAAACCTTAATTTTCTCACCCATGAAACAGAATCCAGTGGTAATTCAAAGTCTGCCTGATGCCGCACGACAAGGATATCAGGCTGCAAGTACACCTCATACTGTTCAGCAGAGGACTTACTCAAACTACTGACATTTCGGTTACCGGGATTATCAAGGGAGATAATGCAGATTCACAGGATGCCAAAAACAGTTACCATTATAGAGATGATGTGCAAAGGTCTCCAAGGGCTTTTATGTTATCGAATGATTTCAATATGAAGAATGATTCACTTGCTCAGGACAAGCCTTTAAAGCAAAGGTTGGGTCTGGAGGGCCGATTGAGATATGATCGTGGTAATCATCAAGACCATGAACAAAATGACAGAATAAATGGAGATAAACCCGATTCCCCATTCCATGAAAGGGCAGCCGTGATGATGATGATACAAGGCCTTGGTTCAAATGATTTCTGTTGATTTTCTCTTTGAGAGATGTTAGCCAGTTAAATGAAATGTGATGCGATATTTGGGAAGGTCGTGTTACCAATTGGCTATTTGTCTTGGCTTTCACATATCCATGATGATGTTACCGGTATCGGTCAATGCTGTTTCATTGGAAATGTTTTGGCACTTCCAAGATAACACTCATGCAGCGAGTTTGATTTACCTGTTATGACTGCGGTGACTGGATGATTGGTTGGCGCAACTCTCAACTCTGTTTCTGTTATGGATTCCAAACTTCGAATTGCTAACAGTTGAATTAGCTGGTTTGGTAATTGCACCAAAATAAGTTGTCGCTCTGGAACTCGTACACCGAATCAAGCTCATGTGTAGTGGATTCTTCATCAGCATTATGACCATGAGTAACTACTATGTTTTACATCCATAGATGCACAGACATCTCGGGAAGAAAGATGCTTCAGACTCTGGATTAACAGTCTTGGAATTGTTACTTACGTCAATAATGTTTTCGAGGATGTCAGAAATGGATGGGTTCTATTAGAAGTTCTTGATAAGGTTTCACCTGGATCTGTCAACTGGAAGCAGGCAATAAAGCCTCCTATAAAGATGCCATTTCGAAAAGTGGAGAATTGCAACCAAGTTATAAAAATTGGGAAGGACCTTAACTTTTCCTTGGTAAATATTGCTGGTAATGATATTGTACAAGGGAATAAGAAGCTCTTACTAGCATTTATGTGGCAGCTTATGCGATTTACCATGCTTCAACTTCTGAGAAACTTAAGATCATACTCCCAAGGTAAAGAGATTACAGATGTTGATATATTAAACTGGGCAAACAACAAAGTGAAGAAAGCTGGAAGAACGTCTCAAATGGAGAGTTTCAAGGATAAAAATCTTTCCAATGGTATTTTCTTCCTTGAGCTTTTGAGCGTTGTAGAGCCAAGAGTGGTCAACTGGACTCTAGTTACTAAAGGGGAGACTGATGATAACAAGAAGTTAAATTCAACATATATCATCAGTGTCACCCGAAAACTCGGATGCTCCATTTTCCTGTTACCTGAGGACATTATAAAGGTAAACTAGAAGATGATACTTACTTTATCTGCTAGCATCATGTACTGGAGTCTGCAGAATTCTGAAGAAAACTCCCCAGAGGCATCGCCCGTAGCTTCAGGAGACAGTGAACATGAAACGAATTTAGTTAATGAGGTATCCGATTTAGCCATTGATGATAATGCTTCAGTGAAAGTCAGCTCTCCTTAAGTTGGCAATATGGAATCTCCGCCGACATTAAAAAAGGAAGCCTGTTCCTCAGCTAGCATTGACCGGCTCAAGAACTTGAATAGAAAAACTGTTAATGTTATAGCCTCAAGACTGTACTTTTATTACTCATATAGCTATGAGCTTACTGGAGATCTTGCTGAAATTCATGGAAACCTCTTTCAGTTGCACAGGATTGCTACCCTACGCCATGATGAACTTGGTCAAGAAACACTTCTTAATCTGTTACTACGTAACTACCTCCACTATAACCTATATGATCAAGCAGAGAAGCTGAGGTCTAAGGCTCCGCGATTTGAGGCACATTCAAACCAACAGTTTTGTCGCTATCTCTTCTACCTTGGGAAAATTTGGACTATTCAGTTGGAGTATACCGATGAAAAGGAGTCTCTCGTGCAAGCTGCTCGTAAAACACCAGTTACAACACAGGGTTTTCGAATTCAGTGTAACAAGGGGGCCATTATAGTTCATTTACTATTAGGAGAAATTCCTGAGAGGACTATCTTCGTGCAGAAAGGAATGGAGAAAGCTTTGAGGCCATACTTTGAACTTACCAATGATGTGAGGATTGGTGATTCAGAGCTATTTCAGAATGTTGCAGAGAAGTATGCTACCACTTTCAAGACAGACTGGACCAATAATTTGATTGTTCGACTGCGTCATAATGTTATTAGGACTGGTTTGTGCAACATCAGTATATCATATTCTCGCATCTCGCTGGCTGATGTAGCTCAGAAGTTGAGGTTGAGCTCTGCAGATCCCATTGCTGATGCAGAAAGCATTATGTCAAAGGTTACCGTAGTGAATCCAAGTTAACGATATCGTGCCCGAACAGGCCCTGCGACATTGGTTTAGCACACAGTTAGTTGAGTTGTAATTAAAACATTTTCAAAAATTCAGTGGTAAATGCAATTGTTACTAACACAAAGGTTAACGTGAGGAGAGGGACCACAAGCTGGAATAAGGACAAAGTTCCAAACGTCTTCCGTACAGACACTTCCCACTACTCTGAGAAAACACATCAACATAGAAGAGAGGAGATGAGTCATATATAAGAGAGACCACTGTTCATACAGAGGAAGAACGGAAAAACCCTAAGTTTGGAGAGCCGCCACTATTCCCCCACCAGGAAGGGCGAATTCTGAAAAAACAAAAAGAGTCGCTATTGTTCACTAAGAAGGAAGGAAGGTTTCTGCCAAAAAACAAAAAGCGTAGGACGAACGGGAGCTCAGAAGAGACGAACAAGAAGAAAGGAAACGTTAGGGGAAAACGTTCAGGCGAAACGCTTACCTACATTCGCCGGTCGAGCTCGCCGCAACCGGTTAGCTTCCTTTCCAAGCTTTATTTCTATGTTTCGATTCTGCTTTACATCCTTCTGAGAGAACCATGGTTGTGTTCCAATTTGATTTCATTGAAGCCTCCATGTTTGATTTAGCATTACCGTCGCCTGTTTGCTTGTGATGTTATCTTGCTGTAAAATTTTGATGTTCAAAATGGAAAGAAAACTGATCTCTGGTTATCCGTCGCTACTGTTTTCAACTTTGTGTTTTATTTAAAAGGTTTGGTGCTTCCTTTGTTATGTTATGTATTAGCATTTGAAACCATATGACAAGGATGCCTATCTGGCGGAGTTGGTAAAAGGATGCTTTAGCAAGCTCCTAGTCCTGGGTTCAATACCCGTGTGCGCCATATTTGATTTTTGCAACACTTTAATTTCTATTTCACATTTTTTTTAATCCCCTCATAATGTTTACCCCTTTTATTTATTTTAATTGTTAAACATCGATTTTAATTTATGGTTTCAACAATTCCCATGTTGTTTATCCATGATTATTTTTATCGATACATGGATGGTATTTCGCCGCGTTTTGATTAATCACATATGACATTTCAATTATTGTCAATATGTGCAAACCGGCTTTGAGCACATTATCTAGATTTCTTGTTTGCTTTTCAATTTCCATCAGCCTTGCACGTCATTGCGTTATGCAACTTTGATTCGCATCCTCGCATCCCGATTTTTATCCGTGCACGTCCCGATGTTGTTTCTTTCAATTAAATTTTTGAGTGTTTTGTATATATAACTTGTCGTGTTATTTATTTTCTTCACATGGCTTACTCTTGGGCCTTCTTACAATGAGACAACTCTCTTGCACTTACACTCATACATCGCATTGTTTGTTGTTTGAGCCCGATTTAATTATTCCATTATTTTGAATCCCCATTTGAAAAAATGTACCCCACTCCCCCGATGTGTAATAATTTTACTTTTTTATTTCTTTATTGCTTGACTGTTTAGTTAGCTACTAACACAAAAATAAAATCAACCATTTCCAAAAGATCAAAAATAAGACTCGGCCCAATGTCGGGTATTTTCTCAATAAAAAAATCAATCCATTTCTTCCTCCCATTCTATTCCATTTCTTTCAAATCTTCATCAAATGCTTGATCCAACGTCAAGCCATTTTTCATAATAAAAACTCAAAAAATATTAATTCATATTTAAGACCTTTTCAATAAAGATGGAAATGGAACGTGGTGGATACCACGCACTCCTGAGACTAGGGTTCGAGATGGATGTCTCGCCTATCCTAGATCTCGCCATCATCCAAATTTATCTATTATGTTTCTCTCAAACACTCATTCCAATTTCTCTTAAACGTCCATCAATGCTTGATCTAGTGTCAAGTCATTTTCACAACAAAACTCAAAGTACTTAATTCCTATCTAAACACTTTTCAATAAAGATGGAAATGGAACATGGTGGATACCGTGCACTTCTGAGATTAAGATTCGAGGTGGATGCCTCGCCTATCTTAGCTCTCGCTATCATTTAAAATTGTCAATGCGGTTTCTTCAAACCCTTTCTTAATCAAACCTCAAAAACACTTAATTCTTATTAAACATTTTTGCAAATAAGATGGAAATGGAACGTGGTGGATACCACGCACTCCTGAGACTAGGATTCGAGATGGATGTCTCGCTCATCCAAGTTCTCGCCATTACTCAAAACACTTCAAACCAATCAATTTCTTTTCTCGCCGCCGTGCGATTGACTCTTAAACCTTTTCTCAAATGAAAGGTACTTTGTGTCAAAACAATGCAAAGAAATGTTTCTCCACCTATTTTGGGTAGTCCAACATTGTTTTCGTCGATTTGACACAAAGTAGCTTCCGCTAAAATCGACCAACAAACAAACATTTTTCTACCCAGAACTACGTAAACCTTGATTTCTCTGTTGAGATACGTAGGAGCAGGATTTATAAATCTTGTCAGGTCCACTAATAAAAAACTTAGGTTTAGTCCTTCGTCGAAAATCCAAAAATATTTTTCTCTCATCCTTTCTTTCTCACTTAATAAATTAAAAGCCTAACATTTCAAACGAACACTAACGCACACAACTAACCTAACGGTTCCCGTTGAGTACAACTGACGTGAGGGGTGCTAATACCTTCCCCTTGCGTAATCGACTCCCGAACCCTGATTTGGTTGCGACGACCAATATCATTGTCGTTCTTTCTTGGGTTTTATCTATATTTCCCATTTCCTTTTTAGGAATAAATAAAGTTCGGTGGCGACTCTGTTCAGTCCATTATTGCAAGCGTACGATTGCGCGTCGCTAGGTCATGTTCTCACATTTTTCATCGAGGTACGACAGATGGCGACTCTGTTGGGGACATAGCCTTTCCCTAAGTGAGTCAAGCCTAGTTATGACGCTTGTGTGCCTTTGTTTGTTTAATTGTATGGCTCTTCCTTATTTATTGCTTTTATTATCTTTATTCTTATATGGATATATTTGTTGTATATTGTGTTGGGTACTTGGATATTTGATTGCAAACCATGTGGGAAAGACTCTACACCCGAGTCTAGAGTGGAAAAAAACATAAGATAGGATGATGGTTGAGTAGTACAGACTCCCGAGGTGAATACTTCGTAAGAGTCGGTACGAGAACCTCACTTAGAGTAGATCCTTTTGCAAATATTGTCGCCCGAGGTGTATACCTCGTAAGATTCGATGTTTCAAAGGGGCCCATGACTCTAAGAACCTTTTAGAACATTGAACCTTTGGCCAACTAGAAATGATGGTTGCATAGTATGGATTCCCGAGGTGAATACTTCGTAAGAATCGATACGAGAACTTCGCTCAGAATAGATTCTCTATATGGAGTTGGAGATCGGAAAGTATTTTCCGTAAGCATCAAACATTCTTTTGAATCCATGACTCTGAGTACCCTGTCTAGAACCAAGTCGATGGTTGCGTAGTATAGACTCCCGAGGTGAATACTTCGTAAGAGTCGGTACGAGAACCTCACCCAGAATAGATTCCCTTTATGGAGTTGACGACCGAAAAGTATTTTCCGTAAGCGTCAAACATTCTTGTGAATCAATGACTCTAGGGATCCTTTGTAACAAAGCCCTAGATCATACCTGGTGAGAACCTATTCTTGGAAAGCAATCAGATTCATCAGTACCTCAGACTTTTTGAACCCGTGTATTGAGAAAAAAAACAAATATGCATGGCTTGCATTGCATTGCATTCACATTCCATTGCATCTGCATCTCATCATAATGCATGTCATTTTCCAGACAAAATACAAAAAAAAACTCATCCATCCTTTGTCCATGACTCAGCAAAATGATTCTTGACACGCGTTTAGAACAAGGAACCATGTCTCAAGAGATGATAGACGAGCTAAGGAAAGGTCAAGAAGCATTGAAGGAGGAACTCAATCTTTTGAAGAGCCAAGTGGGATGGGTCGTGGAAACCCTGCAAGCCTTATTGAGGAAAGAGGGTCATCCCATACCCATTGCTACAACAGAGGGAGCTACTACTCCACATCCATCTGATGTTACCCCAAGTTAAGGGAAATTCTATATGGAAACTCCTCACCTACTAGCATATGGACCTCCCTCAGGATGTCATCATCAACATCCTCTGACTATTCCTCCTCAAAATCACCAAAGTCATGTTCAAAGCAAAAATCAGAATCAGAACAAGGGGAACAAAAATCACAACGACCCAATTCTGGTGCCATATAGCAAGCTCTACCCACAACTGATCCAGAATACTTTGGTGACCCCTTGAGCTCTCACACCTGCGTCACCATACCTGCCATGGTACAATCCAAATGCAACATGTGAATTCCATAAAGGGGCAGTGGGACATAACCTAGATTCTTGCTTAGCGTTGAAAGCCTTGGTACGAGAGCTGATTAACAAAAAGAGCTTAGTATTTGAAGAAGATCACCCGAAGGTCAAGTGCGAATACCATACTGGAACAATGGGGCATTCCATCGAGGAATGCAAGAGTTTTAAGTTTAAGCTGCAAAGGTTGATTGACATTAGGTCACCAACACTCAAGGAGGAAAGCTCAGGTACATACATCTTGATTTCTGGGCCAAGTAGTGAGAAAGGCAAAGGACCTCAGAAACCCCTCAAGGTTTTGTACCACAAGGAAGAAGTCAGGGAGGTGGCTAATGAGATATCATCGTGTCCCGATAAGAGAATTGAGATATCACCTCGGATTTCTAATGTCACTACCCATGGCAACGGAAGCAAAGGAGAAGTGAGTAGTGGATCCAAGAGGGTTGCATCCAACGATCAGATTGAAGGAAAAGAATTTGAAGATCGTCGTGCCAATATCAAAAAGTTTGTTGATCCTAACCTTCAAGTGGCTGAAAATGAGCAGTTAGCAATGCCTGAAGTGTCGTACCAGCAAACACTACCTTTTGGTCTTCATTACAAACAATCCTGGTTTGCTCCTCATCCAAATCAACAAGCCCAAGGCCCGAGATATCAAAATCAACATAGGCCTCAAAATAACTTGGAAAGAAGAAATGATCCTCGTCATCCAATCCTCATGACATATAGCCAACTCCTACAACCTCTGATTCAAAACTGGTTGGTGGTTCCCAAGTCTCTTAAGCCGGTTCCACAACCTTACCCACCCGGGCATGACCCAAATGAGAAATGTGGATATCATGCCGGATCAGAAGGGAACTCAACTGAAGACTGCAACGCTTTCAAAGCCAAAGTACAACAGTTGATTGACAACAGGTACATATCCTTCCAAGAAGGAAGCTTGGTGGTAAATGTTAACCCATCGGCCGGATAAGTGCGAAGGTCTCAAGGGGTGTCCCCATAGGTTAATGGATCAAGTTTGAAGAAGTCATTCCCTAAAGCTGGCAATTATTTGGTTGTTTCAGCATTTCTTTTGTAGTTTCCTCGCATGTTGACTGTTAATTGCTTTTAAGCATTGTTGTTTTCTTTGAATTGGTAAGATTAATGAAATGTTTATGCATCTTTTGAATTGATCCATTTGTATTCACTCGTTTTTCATTCATGTTAAAAACAAAAATACTCCTCTCATTCACTTTTATTTATCAAACCATTGTGTTAACAAAGATTGGAAGGAGGATGATGAAAACGAAACACCTAAAATTGTTGTGGTATGCTTTTGAGTAAAACCTTGTTGATGATGTAAGGCATTATTTTAAATCCCCAAACACTGAAGTGATAAGGAGTTAATCCCTAGACAACCACTTTGAGCCTAGAAGTTGGTGTTTATTTCGGGTCTAAAACCCTTAATCTTAACCTGGGGCAGGGTAGTTGTGTTTAGATAGTTTGACCGTGCATTTGATCTTTCAAAAAATTCGTCCATATGTACGCCCTCCAATTAGGTTCAACCACATGTTATCCTTCGCGCACATGTTGAGGTGTCGAAGAAGTTGAGAAAAGCTAAAATTAGTGTTGGTTGATCCTCATCCACCAATAACCTGGCAGTCAACACGTAAAAAAAACAGAAAAAAGTCCGCTAAGTCAAACACCACAAAATGACTTAGGCAAAAGTCAGGGCATCCCGATGGACCGAAAGCTTCAAACAAGCGGTCCAGGTAAAATTAGGGATAAAGAAAATCATTCAAAAGAGGTCATTAAATCCTCAACAAAAACAAAATAAGGTGACTGCCATTTCAAGAAAATCTCACCTTGAACCTTCATTTTCACTTTCGCACCTTCGAAGTCGAATGCGTGTATTGAATTAACCGAACATAGGAACTGGAGATCATCAAGAAGAAGGGGTGGGTAAAAATAAATTTTGAGCCTTATATCCTTTTGTTTCAAAAAACCGTGAACCAGACCATGTTACAATCCTTAAAAGACCTAATTGAGGCAGAGTTTATTCTGAAAGCATACTACAACAAGGTTGTGTTAACCTGACTCCAAATGATTTTTGTTAACCATTTGATGGCACAGATTTGCATGTTGTGAATGACTTGATCATCATTGTGTTCTTATCAATGACTCGTTCGCTGTATTTCACCCGTTCATATCAATAAACTCTGATTTCAAATTTTTGCATAAGCACTGCATTAAAATTACCATTTTTGAATGCACAATCTTATTTGCAAGTCAACACCTAGCATTAAAGAAATTCCAACAATATACAATTGAGGAATTTGATAAGGTGAAGGAAGTCCAGTCATGGGAAAATCACTTTGAGTATCATTCAATCCGATCCAATCACCCCAAGGTTCACTTAGCAAAAAGTGATTTGCTTCAAGACTCAGACCGGGGCAAGCCACCTCGGAAGCTCATTGAGTCCAACTACCCAAAGACATTCAATCAGAAGTCTACCATTCCAGGTTTTGGTGAATTAGGGTCAGGTCACTGCGGTATGCAAACATTGGGGCAAGCCATCTCGAGATCGTCTCATGTCGAGCTGTTTCAAACTCACTTTCAAGGTGAACATTTTCAAGGACCCAACAGACTAGGGCAAGATGAGCCACAGAGGGGCAGACCCCCTTCATATTTTCAAATTACTCAAACAAATTCTGCCATACATCAACAACTATTGAGTTTGAGACGAGTGCCCAAAAGTTATGCTAGCACGATTCATTAATCCTCTGAAAGGATCCATTTGGCTAAGTTGTGGCCGTCAAACTTGATAGAATTCTCCTTTGACAACATCTATCACAAAATATTTGGTTGAGTTCTCGGTGTTAAGGAATCATGATATCCATAAAAAGCCTCTACAACTCCCAGTCCACTCAAGTGTCAACATTCTCATAATTATGATCATTCATATATCATGCATAAAAGAATTCAAATCATGCATAACCGAAATGTACTTCGTACTCATTTTGCATTGACCCAGGTCTTGTTGTTGATCCTATATTCTTTGACCTTTAATTCTAGTTTTTCTTTGGTGCCCTTAAACCATCATCCGGTTTCCGTAGTCATTTTCAAATCCAACTCAGTTGGCACCTATCAAAAAATTTGTCCATGAGGTTCATTTCCTTTTTGGATTATCCGATGAATTTTCGGATTACTCCTTGGTTTATTGATGTATTTCCATAACTTGTCTGATGTGTTTCCAGATGTTTCCTCACCTATCTGATGTATGCTCAAATATGTTTGGCTTGTATTCTGATGTATTTCTAGAATTTCCTCGGCGTATTATCGGATATGTCTGTATTCTGATGTATCTCCAGAATGTCACTTGTAATTCTGATGCATTTCCAGAATTCATTTCTTTTACTCTCCGATGAATTCCCGAACATGTCATTTTGTTCTGACACACTTCCAGAACCCTTATGCCATTCCCTAGCACTATTTTAAGGCTCATTGGTGTCTCATAAAATTCAACTGTCACTAGCATTATTCCAAGCTCAGTTGTTACTAGAACTCATTTTAAATCCAATTGTTGTTGGCATCACTGTCAGTCTGTTTGTAAATACATTTGTGATTGATATCTGAAGTTTGGTTGTCGCCAACATCATTTCAAGTCCAGTTGTTGCTGGCAAACTCCGTTGTAGCCGGTAATTGTTTACTAATGACTTTCATCAAGTCCAATTGTTGTTGGCAAAATCCGTTAAAGAATCTGGTTGTAATCCATTGCTTACGGTCAAAGTCCAATTGTTGTTGGCACGTACAGAGAGTTTGAATACCTTGTCTTTCCTGATGGTTCCGTGAAAGTCATGTATGACTCACCATCTTGACGAGTTCCCAGAAGCTTGGAGGTTTTGTTTGATTTTCTTTGTAAATAATCATCGTAGCCTTTTGCGTGGATGTTCTATTTATAAGAAGACTTCCGTTTATCTTTGTTTTGCATAAATTCCCTGTTAGGGATCTCCAAAATCTGTGATTGGATGAATTTCTTGTGAGAAATATCCAGGACTATCAGATGTATTCTAAAGTGTCAGGTCATGTATGAACCTATTGATGAAACTTGCTTTGTATGTTTTCCAATATTCTCAGGTCATGTATGAACCTATTGATAAAACTCCCTTTGATTTTTCGCAAGCAATGTCAGGTCATGTATGAACCTGTTAATTGAGAACTCTTTGAATAGTCAAGTGTTGTCAGGTCATGTATGAACCTGTTGTTGAAAATTCTCTGAATGCCCCAGCATTGTTAGGTCATGTATGAACCCGTTGCTGTTGAGCTTTCATTCCAGTATTACCAGGTCATGTCTGAACCTGTTTTGAAGAATCTTTCTCTTTGATTATTCCAGTGTTGTCAAGTCATGTATGAACTTATTGTGGAAATTTTCTCAAAGTATTCAAGTTTGTCATCAGGTTATGTATGAACCTGTTGACATACTCTTTTTGAATTTTTTTGAGTTTGTTAGGTCATGTCTGAACCTGCTGTCAGAACTTCTTGGTATTCCCCAGCATTGTCAGGTCATGTATGAACCTGTTGTTGTTGAGCCTTTATTCCAGTATTAACAGGTCATGTATGAACCTGCTTTGAAGAATCTTTCTCTTTGATTATTCTAGTGTCGTCAAGTCATGTATGAACTTGTTGTGGAAATTTTCTCAAAATGTTCAAGTTTGTCATCAGGTCATGTATGAACCTGTTGATATACTCTTTTTGAATTTTTCTGAGTTTGTTAGGTCATGTCTGAACCTGCTGTCAGAACTTCTAGGTATTCCCCAGCATTGTCAGGTCATGTATGAACCCGTTGCTGTTGAGCCTTTATTCCAGTATTACCAGGTCATGTATGAACCTGCTTTGGAGAATCTTTCTCTTTGATTATTCCAGTATCGTCAAGTCATGTATGAACTTGTTGTGGAAATTTTCTCAAAATGTTCAAGTTTGTCATCAGGTCATGTATGAACCTGTTGATATACTCTTTTTGAATTTTTCTGAGTTTGTTAGGTCATGTCTGAACCTGCTGTCAGAACTTCTTGATATTCCCCAGCATTGCTAGGTCATGTATGAACCTGCTGTTGAGCTTTCATTCCAGTATTACCAGGTCATGTATGAACCTGTTTTGAAGAATCTTTCTCTATGATTGTTTCGGTGTTATCAGGTCATGTATGAACCTGTTGTAGAAATTTCTCTTATTCGAGTTTAGTAAGTCATGTGTGAACTTACTGCCGAAATCTCTTGTATTCTAAGTGTCGTTCATCGAATTTCACTTTGAGTACTCTCTAGTGTGTGTCTGATTCTCCAACATGATTGTTATCCCCAGCGGTTTGTTTTACCCTATTGTGTCTGTTTCTCTGTGGGCCATCAGTATTCCCCACAGATTGGTTTGTCCAGTGGCATCTCCTGTTAAGGATTCACCGTGTCCCTAACAAGATAAATTCATAAATAAAGAATCTTTCACCCATGCATATCATATCATAGCATTTGCATTTTTCAGGATCAAAATCTGGGTCTCTATGTTATTTAACCATCCCCCACTGCGATCCGATGAAAAAGTGTTGTTTCATTTTTCTCTAGTGGAGGATGTTTAAATAGGGGCAACTGTCATACCCCGATTTTGACCCTGAAAATTTTTCCCCATCAATCACTCGTTTACATTCTTTCTTCATTCACCTTCATATCCTTCATTCATGTTCATATTTACTATTTCATATTTTTTTACGTTTTTCACATTCCAAATTTGCATTCATATTTTCTTCATTCACATTGAAAAAATTCCATCCATATTGAAGGAATTCTACATACTCATTCATATTTCATTTATTTCGTTCATTCAATCATGATGTGGCATATGAACAAAGCATCTTATCACATGAATATATGGAAGATTTTCACGCGAGCAACTTGGCTTTCAGGGAAACTCGTCCATTGAGGGACTTGTTGTTAGTATATTTATTGTTGGCGCGTTTATTGGGAGCATAAGCACTGGTTCTTTGGTTGACAAACTTGGTTGTCGCCTCACTTTTCAAATTGATGCCATACCCTTGATCCTTGGTGCAATAATAAGTGAAAATGCCCGCTCCTTGGATGAGATACTTTGGGGAAGGTTTCTTGTTGATCTTGGTATAGGTGTGAATGTTGTTCTTGTTCCGATATATATATATATATATATACCTGAGGTTGCTCCAACGAAATATAAGGATTCCCTAGGGTCCTTATGTCAAATTGGTACCTGTCTTGGTATTATTGCATCATTATCTCTTGGAATTCCTTCTGAGAATGATCCACACTGGTGGAGGACAATGTTGTATATTGCAAGCGTCCATGGCTTTATTGTTGGCCTAGGTATGCAATTTGCTGTTGATAGCCCACGCTGGCTTTGCAAGGCTGGGAGAATAAATGATGCAAAAAAAGTAATACGGGAGCTTTGGGGAGCATCTGAAGTTGAGGGTACAATTGAAGAATTTCAATCTGTCAGCAAGAATGATGGCAGTGATTTGGACAGCAGATGGTCACATTGGAAAGTTCACTTGGAGGATTGAGAATTTCACAAGGTTGAAGGATTTACTGAAAAAGAGGAAAATTACGGGTCTTTGCATTAAGAGTAGAAGGTTTCAGATTGGTAATAGGGACTGTCGTCTTATTGTTTATCCCCGAGAGAATGGAGGACAAATCTGTCACCAAGGAATCTCAGAACCGCTACTCTAAAGCTGCAAAGGATTGGGGTTGGCGTGAATTTGTGACGCTTACTAGTCTATTTGATCAAGATTCAGGTTTTCTTGTCCAAGACACTGTCATTTTCTCAGTTGAAGTTCTTATATTGAAAGAGACATCAATAATGCAGGATTTTACTGAGCATGATTCTGAGTTAAACAGCAGCAGTTCCCTTCTTGATAGTTCTGGGAAAAGAAGTTCATTTTCGTGGAAAGTGGAAAATTTCCTTTCTTGTAAGGAAATAATGGAGACTCGAAAAATCTACAGTAAATTCTTTCCGGCAAAAATGGATGCAAATTCTGAGCTGTACAATGCCGTAATTTACCAATTCAGAAAATCACTTCCTCTCTCTGGTTGTTATACTGCTGGATCTTTCTCATTGTCCGTCATCGTCAGCTTAAAAAAGGCTGCTTAACTGCTTCTTTATCTCCTGCAAAATCAGAGTATTACTTCTGCACATTCATCATCTTCTAAGTTCTTAGAAGTGGAGATGACAAGTCGAGTAAAGGAAGATAAGAAAAAATGAACGAATCATTCAAGGTCTCCTCAAACTTACACAGAATCGAAGATGCATTAATTGCAATAGCTTGGGACCGCAATATGTATGCACAAATTTCTGGACGTTTGTTTGCACAAGTTGTAGTGGAATACATCGAGATTTTACTCATAGAGTAAAATCAGTTTCCATGGTTAAATTTACTGCACAAGAAGTTAGTGCACTTCAAGAAGGAGGAAATCAGCATGCAAAAGAAATATTCTTTAAAGAGTGGGATCCGCAAACTCATTCTTTACCTGATAGCAAACAGCGGACAGGTTGTTAATGGCTCAGGAATCACACAGAGAACAGCGTCTTCCGGTAGTGTGGCATCCAGTAATGGAACCCAAACAGAAGTTAAGCTTGAGACTATCAGGAGCCTTATTGATTTTGATGATATTCCTGAACCACCTTTTGCTCCAGCAATTCCTCAAATCACACCAGTTACCGTGGTTCAACTTGCGAATCCAACAAGTTCTGGCGATAGCAATTGGGCCTCCTTTGATGTTGCACCTGTGGTAAAAGCATATCAGGGTCTTTCAAATGTAAATTCGCTTGAATCTATGTTGTCCCAGTTGTCTGTTCCATCATCCTTACCTGCTCACGTTTCTGGAGCCCAAGGGCCTTTGGCAGGATCAGCTCCAGCTGCGGGCAACTTCACAACTTTCCCAGCCAGTGTTGCTTCATTAACACCTCCTGGATTGACAGCGGCATCACCTTTCAATAATGCAGGCCCATGGCATAGTTTGCAGTATCAGCAACCGCAACCTTTGTTCACATCTACTGTTGGCCAGCCTACTATTCAACAATCTACCCCACCAGTAAATGAAGCTTCCATATGATTGGGTTCCTTCAATACTTCCAATCCAGATCTTCCGAATTGGACAGTTTGTTATTCTTAGTGTACCAGGAGAATTTATAACAATGGCTGGGAGACGGCTTCGTGATGCAGTGAAGACAGTGCTAAGTGGTGACAAAAGCTTTGGTAGCAACACTCATGTTGTTATAGCAGGGTTGACCAATGCTTATTCACAGTATGTGACCACATACGAGGAGTTGAGGTTATACCATCTCAAACATTTGCAGTATCATTTGCTTCATTTAACGGAACAAATCTTCCATCAAACCTTAATTTTCTCACACATGAAACAGAATCCAGTGGTAATTCAAAGTCTGCCTGATGCCGCACAACAAGGATATCAGGCTGCAAGTACACCTCATACTGTTCAGCAGAAGACTTACTCAAACTACTGATATTTCGATTACCAGGATTATCAAGGGAGATAATGCAGATTTACAGGATGCCAAAAACAGTTACCATTATAGAGATGATGTGCAAAGGTCTCCAAGGGCTTTTATGTTATCGAATGATTTCAATATGAAGAATGATTCACTTGCTCAGGACAAGCCTTTAAAGCAAAGGTTGGGTCAGGAGGGCCGATTGAGAGATGATCGTGGTAATCATCAAGACCATGAACGAAATGGCAGAATAAATGGAGATAAACCTGATTCCCCATTCCATGAAAGGGCAGCCATGATGATGACGATGCAAGGCCTTGGTTCAAATGATTTCTGTTAATTTTCTCTTTGAGAGATGTTAGCCAGTTAAATGAAATGTGATGCGATATTTGGGAAGGTCGTGTTACCGATTGGCTATTTGTCTTGGCTTTCACATATCCATGATGATGTTACCGGTATCGGTCAATGTTGTTTCGTTGGAAATGTTTTGGCACTTTCCAAGATAACACTCATGCAGCGAGTTTGATTTACCTGTTATGACTGCGGTGACTGGATGATTGGTTGGCGCAACTGTCAGCTCTGTTTCTGTTATGGATTCCTAACTTCGAATTGCTAACAGTTGAATTAGCTGGTTTGGTAATTGCACCAAAGTAAGTTGTCGCTCTGGAACTCGTACACCGAATCAAGCTCATGTGTAGTGGATTCTTCATCAGCATTATGACCATGAGTAACTACTATGTTGTACATCCATAGATGCACAGACATCTCGGGAAGAAAGATGCTTCAGACTCTGGATTAATAGTCTTGGAATTGTTACTTACGTCAATAATGTTTTCGAGGATGTCAGAAATGGATGGGTTCTATTAGAAGTTCTTGATAAGGTTTCACCTGGATCTGTCAACTGGAAGCAGGCAACAAAGCCTCCTATAAAGATGCCATTTCAAAAAGTGGAGAATTGCAACCAAGTTATAAAAATTGGGAAGGACCTTAACTTTTGCTTGGTAAATGTTGCTGGTAATGATATTGTACAAGGGAATAAGAAGCTCTTACTAGCATTTCTGTGGCAGCTTATGCGATTTACCATGCTTCAACTTCTGAGAAACTTAAGATCACACTCCCAAGGTAAAGAGATTACAGATGCTGATATATTAAACTGGGCAAACAACAAAGTGAAGAAAGCTGGAAGAACGTCTCAAATGGAGAGTTTCAAGGATAAAAATATTTCCAACGGTATTTTCTTCCTTGAGCTTTTGAGCACTGTAGAGCCAAGAGTGGTCAACTGGACTCTAGTTACTAAAGGGGAGACTGATGATGACAAGAAGTTGAATTCAACATATATCCTCAGTGTCGCCCGAAAAATCGGATGCTCCATTTTCCTGTTACCTGAGGACATTATAGAGGTAAACCAGAAGATGATACTTACTTTATCTGCTAGCATCATGTACTGGAGTCTGCAGAATTCTGAAGAAAACTCCCCAGAGGCATCGCCCGTAGCTTCAGCAGACGGTGAACATGAAATAGATTTAGTCAATGAGGTATCCGATTTAGCCATTGATGATAATGCTTCAGTGAAAGTCAGCTCTCCTTAAGTTGCCAATATGGAATCTCCGCCGACATTAAAAAAGGAAGCCTGTTCCTCAGCTAGCATTGACCGGCTCAAGAACTTGAACAGAAAAACTGTTGATGTTATAGCCTCAAGACTGTACTTTTATTACTCATATAGCTATGAGCTTACTGGAGATCTTGCTGAAATTCGTGGAAACCTGTTTCAGTTGCACAGGATTGCTACCCTGCGCCATGATGAACTTGGTCAGGAAACACTTCTTAATCTGTTACTGCGTAACTACCTCCACTATAACCTATATGATCAAGCAGAGAAGCTGAGGTCTAAGGCTCCGCGATTTGAGGCACATTCAAACCAGCAGTTTTGTCGCTATCTCTTCTACCTTGGGAAAATTCAGACTATTCAGTTGGAGTATACCGATGCAAAGGAGTCTCTCCTGCAGGCTGCTCGTAAAACACCAGTTGCAGCACAGGGTTTTCAAATTCAGTGTAACAAGGGGGCCATTATAGTTCGTTAATGTTAGGAGAAATTCCTGAGAGGACTGTATTCGTGCAGAAAGGAATGGAGAAAGCTTTGAGGCCATACTTTGGACTTACCAATGTTGTGAGGATTGGTGATTTAGAGTTGTTTCGGAATGTTGCAGAGAAGTATGCTACCACTTTCAAGACAGACGGGACCAATAATTTGATTGTTCGACTGCGTCATAATGTCATTAGGACTGGTTTGCGCAACATCAGTATATCATATTCTCGCATCTCGCTGGCTGATGTAGCTCAGAAGTTGAGGTTGAGCTCTGCAGATCCCATTGTTGATGCAGAAAACATTATGTCAAAGGTTACCGTAGTGAAGCCAAGTTAACGATATCGTGCCCGAACAGGCCCTGCGACATTGGTTTAGCACACAGTTAGTTGAGTTGTAATTAAAACATTTTCAAAAATTCACAGTGGTAAATGCAATTGTTACTAACACAAAGGTTAACGTAAGGAGAGGGACCACAAGCTGGAATAAGGACAAAGTTCCAAACGTCTTCCGTACAGACACTTCCTACTACTCTGAGAAAACACAGCAACACAGCAGAGAGGAGATGAGTCATATATAAGAGAGGCCACTGTTCATAAAGAGGAAGAACGGAAAAACCCTAAGTTTGGAGAGCCGTCACTGTTCACCCACCAGGAAGGGCGAATTCTGAAAAAACAAAAAGAGTTGCTACTATTCACTAAGAAGGAAGGAAGGTTTCTGCCAAAAAACAAAAAGCGTAGGACAAACGGGAGCTCAGAAGAGACGAACAAGAAGAAAGGAAACGTTAGGGGAAAAATTTCAGGCGAAACGCTTACCTACATTCGCCGGTCGAGCTCGCCGCAACCGGTTAGCTTCCTTTCCGAGCTTTATTTCTATGTTTCGATTCTGCTTTGCATCCTCTTGAGAGAACCATGGTTGTGTTCCGATTTGATTTTATAGAAGCCTCCATGTTTGATTTAGCATTATCGCCGCCAGTTTGTTTGTGATGTTATCTTGCTGTAAAATTTTGATGTTCAAAATGGAAAGAAAACTGATCTCTGGTTATCCGTTGCTACTGTTTTCAACTTTGTGTTTTATTTAAAAGGTTTGGTGCGTCCTTTGTTATGTTATGTATTAGCGTTTGAAACCATATGACAAGGATGCCTATCTGGCGGAGTTGGTAAAAGGATACTTTGGCAAGCTCCTAGTCCTGGGTTTAATACCCGTGTGCGCCATATTTGATTTTTGCAACACTTTAATTTCTATTTCACATTTCTTTTTAATCCCCTCATAATGTTTACCCCTTTTATTTATTTTAATTGTTAAACATCGATTTTAATTTATGGATTCAACAATTCCCATGTTGTTTATCCATGATTATTTTTATCGATACATGGATGGTATTTCGCCGCGTTTTGATTAATCACATATGACATTTCAATTATTGTCAATATGTGCAAACCGGCTTTGAGCACATTATCTAGATTTCTTGTTTGCTTTTCAATTTCCATCAGCCTTGCACGTCTTTGCATTATGCGACTTTGATTCGCATCCTCGCATCCCGATTTGTATCCGTGCACATCCCGATGTTGTTTCTTTCAATTAAATTTTTGAGTGTTTTGTATATATAACTTGTCGTGTTATTTATTTTCTTCACATGGCTTACTCTTGGGCCTTCTTATAATGAGACAGTTCTCTTGCACTTACACTCATACATCGCATTGTTTGTTGTTTGGGCCCGATTTAATTATTCCATTATTTTGAATCCCCATTTGACAAAATGTACCCCACTCCCCCGATGTGTAATAATTTTACTGTTTTATTTCTTTATTACTTGACTGTTTAGTTAGCTACTAACACAAGAATAAAATCAACCATTTCCAAAAGATCAAAAATAAGACTCGATCCAATATCGAGTATTTTCTCAATAAACAAATCAATCCATTTCTTCCTCCCATTCTATTCCATTTCTTTCAAATCTTCATCAAATGCTTGATCCAACGTCAAGCCATTTTTCATAATAAAAACTCAAAAAATATTAATTCATATTTAGAACCTTTTCAATAAAGATGGAAATGGAACGTGGTGGATACCACGCACTCCTGAGACTAGGGTTCGAGATGGATATCTCGCCTATCCTAGATCTCGCCATCATCCAAATTTATCTATTCTGTTTCTCTCAAACACTCATTCCAATTTCTCTTAAACGTCCCTCAATGTTTGATCTAGTGTCAAGTCATTTTCACAACAAAACTCAAAGTACTTAATTCCTATCTAAACATTTTTCAATAAAGATGGAAATGGAACATGGTGGATACCGTGCACTCCTGAGATTAAGATTCAAGGTGGATGCCTCGCCTATCTTATCTCTCGCTATCATTTAAAATTGTCAATGCGGTTTCTTCAAACCCTTTCTCAATCAAACCTCAAAAACACTTAATTCTTATTAAACATTTTTGCAAATAAGATGGAAATGGAACGTGGTGGATACCACGCACTCCTGAGACTAGGATTCGAGATGGATGTCTCGCTCATCCAAGTTCTCGCCATTACTCAAAACACTTCAAACCAATCAATTTCTTTTCTCGCCGCCGTGCGATTGACTCTTAAACCTTTTCTCAAACGAAAGGTACTTTGTGTCAAAACAATGCAAAGCAATGTTTCTCCACCTATTTTGGGTAGTCCAACAATTTTTTCGTCGATTTGACACAAAGTAGCTTCCGCTAAAATCGACCAACAAACAAACATTTTTCTACCCAGAACTACGTAAGCCTTGATTTCTCTGTTGAGATACGTAGGAGCAGGATTTGTAAATCTTGTCAGGTCCACTAATAAAAAACTTAGGTTTAGTCCTTCGTCGAAAATCCAAAAATATTCTTCTCTCATCCTTTCTTTCTCACTTAATAAATTAAAAGCCTAACATTTCAAACTAACACTAACGCACACAACTAACCTAACGGTTCCCGTTGAGTACAACAGACGTGAGGGGTGCTAATACCTTCCCCTTGCGTAATCGACTCCTGAACCCTGATTTGGTTGCGACGACCAATATCATTGTCGTTCTTTCTTGGGTTTTAT
Source organism: Lathyrus oleraceus (assembly GCF_024323335.1). Classification (NCBI taxonomy): domain Eukaryota; kingdom Viridiplantae; phylum Streptophyta; class Magnoliopsida; order Fabales; family Fabaceae; genus Lathyrus; species Lathyrus oleraceus. Next base: position 339,335,496 of record NC_066585.1, read on the forward strand.
CAATATTTCCCCTTTCCTTTTTAGGAATAAATAAAGCTCGGTGGCGACTCTGTTCAGTCCATCATTGCGAGCGTACGATTGCGCGTCGCTAGGTCGTGTTTTCACATTTTTCATCGAGGTACGACAACTGGTCCAAGTAAGGTTGAAATATCTGATTCATGTAGTCCATGAAAACATCAAGGGCATTCGTCACACCAAAAGGCATTACAAGAAACTCATAATGGCCATATTGGGTTCTGAATGCAGTCTTTGGTACATCTAAATTCTTAACTCTGATTTGATGGTAGCCCAATCGTAAATCAATCTTCGAGAACACACAGGCTCCTTTCAACTGATGTAGCAAATCGTCTATCCTTGGCAGGGGATACTTATTCTTAATGGTGACTTTATTCAACTGGCGATAATCAATACACAGCCGCATACTACCATCCTTCTTCTTCACTAGTAACACTTTAGGAACATAAGTAAAATATACTCTTTTAAATTCTATTTATCTCTATTATTTCATATGCAATACACTTTTTTCCCTTGATAAGGTTTTATTCCAAAGATTTTTTCCAATAAGACTTTTAACGAGGTAGTTGAATGTAATCTATTTTATTTTATTTTTTGGGTTTTGGCCTAGTACACCTTAGAAATTTGTTTTCTCTTAAAAGTTTTAATAATATTTTTCTTTGAAAAAATATATATTATTGTTTTTTAAACGTATTTTTATTATTTTATACCTATGTTTTTGTCCTTGATAATAAGGGTAGATATGTGGTTCTATATGTTTGAAGGCACTCTTATTTTTTACGCAAAATTACACCAGACATTCTTTAAGTTATTTTTGTGTAACAAGTTGGTCTTTTTTTGTAACAATTTGGTCCATTAGAGTTATTCCTACATCATTTTCCTCATATTTTAACATTTACAAATTTTTGATTGTTGTATTTCTAGTTGTACTTAATCATTTTCATACCACTCAAAATAATTGCATCTACAATTAACATATTCACTCTATTAAAAAAGGGTAACAGTATACACGTTTGGTAACTTAAAGGATCAAGTTGTTAAAAAAAATTAAAGAACCAACTTGTTACACAAAAATAACTTAAAGGACCTCTGGTATAATTTTGACAAGCTTCTCAAATACAGATACCGCAATAATGCTTACAATATGATGTGAATGAAAAACTCTGAATTTCTGTGGGTAATGATGCCACAAGAGACACACTATTGCTGGAGAAACCAAACAGAGAGGAAAGGGACTAACACCGGGAAATAACACCAAAGGCTAACAAACTGGGGGAAATGTTTAAATTATAGGGGGTAAAATTAACACTCCACCGGGGAACGAGAATGTAGGTTCTGATAATTGAATGAGAACAAACTTCTAATATTGGAAAAAGGATTCAGTTTCTTCTTTAATAGACTTGTATTTGAGAAAAGGGTGATCACTAAATAGGATATGGGAACCAATGACTCCACCGGGGATCTTCGAAACAAATTTCTCAAGTAAAGAGAAAATAGCATCATCTGAAAGAAATCTCATCAAACTTCTCTAGAGGGAATTTTCTTGAGAGATAGCCATTTGATGAGATGATGATTTTTGATAACGGACTTATTGGGGAAATTACCATTAGTCATAGTTAACTTCATTCTGGGGAAGATAAAGCAAAACGATAATCTTCGACAAACTTCTCTGACGGGAATTTTCTGGAGAGACAACCATCTAACAGAAGAGTAATTGATATGTTGATAAACTTCAAATGGGGAATGGACAAACTTCTCGGAGAAGAGACTGTCACTTGTCGCTCAGAAAGAAACAAGCTTCTCAAATAAAGAGACAACTACTTGTCGTTGGATAATAAACTTCAACCACTATTCGGATTGTATGCCGCAAATGGGTTTCTATTTCTTCTTTAATCAAGTATTCCTCTTGAAAAGGGTAAGTAAACTTCAACAAACTATTTGGGTTGTATGTCACGAACGAGTCTTTGTCTCTTCTTTACTCAAGTATTCCACTTGAAAAGGGTAAAAGAGCTATAACAAACTTCTCTGACGGAAATTTTCTGGAGAGATAACCATTTGATGAAAGGATCTCATTGGGGATAGACAAACTTCTCGGAAAATACTCCAATTTGTCATCCAAAACGAAACAAGCTTCTCAAATAAAGAGACCGCCACTTGTTGTCGAATAAATTTTCACACGATTCGGATTGTATGCCATGAATGGGTTTCAATTTCTTCTTTAATCAAGTCTTCCACTTGAAAAGGGTAAATAAACTTCCCCAAATGATTCGGGTTGTATGCCACGAACAAATTTCAGTTTCTTCTTTAATCAAGACTTCCTCTTGAAAAGGGTAAAAGAGTTCTGACAAACTTCTCTGACGGGAATTTTCCGGAGAGATAACCATTTGATGGAAGAATAAGGAAGTTGATATGTGTGTTAACTTCACTAGGAAGAGACAAACTTCTCAGAGAAGAGACTTCCATTTTTCATTTGAAACAAAATCCGGGAACAAAATGAGCTTCTCAAATGAAGAGACCGCCACTTATTGTCGGAATTTCAAAGGGAGTGTTACAAGGACGCTGTTGGGGAACAAAATTCGTCTTTGATGGGGAACCATAAGCAAGTTTTTCATAGGGGATCGAAGTATTTGGAAGTACAAAATAAATGTACCATCAATCCAGGTTTTTACGGCCTAGAGAGATTCAATATCAAACCTGTCATAATCAGGTTAAATCCATAAATAAGCTGGAGAGGGATATTCAAACAAGACTCTTCTCAGTGAGGAATGAGCTAAAATTGGAGATTTATCCTATACAAATATGGAAAGGAAAGCTAAATCAAAATCTTCCATGAGGGATAAACTTAGTGGGAATTTAGAAAGGGTATACACTTTCTGCTTAAAGTCGACGACTCTACTGAAGAGAGGAAATATATATCACTTGGGGGATAAACGCAGCCAAGTTAAGTAAAGCAACACAGGGGATGCAATATGAATTATGAATTTAGTTACACATGATGTATATGCATGCGTAAATGCATGTTGTGTTTATGCTGACAAAAACAGGCAATAGTAGATGAACTGAAGATGAAATAAACATCTCAGTGAAAATGATCATTCGGCTAATCTCAACAGGATTAAAAAAGGATAACGGTACACACGCTTGGTAACTTAAAGGACCAAGTTGTTAAAAAAAACTTAAAGAACCAACCTGTTACACAAAAATAACTTAAAGGACCTTTGATATAATTTTGACTATTTTTTATGATAATAAAATAAAGTAAAAAAATGATAAACTTCGTCAACTAAATTAATACTTACAGATCAAATAAAAAAAAAGCAAGAAGATTTCTGATAATTTGTGCGAAGACATTCAAAGCTAAAGATTTTCACCAAAAAATAATGTCAACTATAAAAAGCATTCAAGTGATTATTGCGTTATCTACTAATATGTTTGATAGGATCTTATGTAATATTAAGTTTGAGTAGTTATCAAAGTAATAACATAATACACATACACACTCAAAGTTTTTTTTAAACTTCATATATTTTCAAAGTTATTAAAAGATTTCGGCCAATGACTACTCGATCATGGAGCTTATCTTATCAACTTAGCAGCAAAAATTTGTTGGATATCGATTATGACACTTGCCTAATAGATTATTTTGAAGTCATGTCCAACAATTACACATTTAAAATTATTTTAGTACTAAGTGCGCAATTATAAGCAATATATAGTGGAAATAGACTTTAGCATTCTTGCCAAAGGATGGTGACACAAATTCAAAAAAAAAGCTCATAGGCTAATGTCGGATAGAAATGAAATTATTAAATTATCAACCTAAACGATAATGGCGTTCGGGTGGAAGAATTTCCCAGTCTTCTTGAAGTTATCTCCAATCATTTTGAGAATCATCTTAAGTATGTTACTTTAGTTAGATCATATATTGAAAATCTTAATTTTTATCTCATAGTTCTTATATTACATATGTATTGGATATATATTTAAGTGAAAAAATAGGTTAAACAAGTTGTGTGTGACTATGATAGTTTTAAAAGTCCGGGACCTCAAGATTAATTTTAAAAAAATATATTTATGATTTGAAATTAAAGGTGATTTTATGAGGTTATTTTTGGGGTTTTAGTCAAATTAGAAGTTATTTAAAGGTTTTTATTTCACATTTGTTGTGTTAATTTTTAAAGTGGCTAATCTACCAAGAGTGGTTGTTTTAGGCCTATTTTCTAGATATATTTCTTGGATAAAGTTTTGACAAAATATGTTATTAATTAGCTAATAAATGAGCCTCAATCACCCTTTATAAAGGGAAAATAAATTTTGGATGGTATTCTTGTGGAAAATTAGACAATGGATGATAAAAAAATGCTTAAATGCACTTTTGATCCCTCTAATTTATATTTTTTAGTTTTTAGTCCCTCCATTTTAAAAACCAGCTTTTTTATCCCTAACCTTTATTTTCCTTTAGATTTGTATGGTCTCCTTCCCGTTTTGCTTATGTGGCACTGATGATTAGGATTTAAAAAATAATTTTAATAACAATGCAATGATGATTAGGATGATTTGTTATTTAATATATTTTTATATAATTAATTAACTAATTATTTTTTTACATGCTTTATTTGAGGTTAAGGAAATTAAGATTTGCTTTGTTAGCAAACATAAGATTTGCTTTTATGTTAATCACATTATTCATCATTTTAATTATGCAAAGTAATGAATACGAATTAATTGCAATATGATGACTTAAAATGCAATTATGTTTTCTTAATAAAATCTTTAAAATGATAGATGCAAAAAAAAAAACAAGTATATAATGTAACCAAAAGTAAATCTTTATATATTTCTATGAAAATCCAAAAAACCTTAATGATCCAAATGTTTTGACCTAGATATGCAAAAGAAGCAACTTAGCATGTGACATGAGATATGCATAAAGACAAGTAAAGTACATATAAACGTTTGTAAAAGAAATTGGGCATGGATGAACTCTGGACATATGATGATCATAGGAAAATCAAATTATTAACTTTATTCACTATATGCAGAGGAATGATATTTAAATTGAGTATAATTTATGACCAGATGAAATCGTCATGTTGATGCAGATGGAAATAAACTGGAAAAATGAATCATGCAATGCAAAAATAGGTAGGATAAAATTAGAGTATGACACTTAGCATGTATAAAAGCTCTATATGTTGTAAGAAGGTTCATGAATTGGTCATATAATATGTTCAAGTCACTTTTAGGGAAACTCTAATGAGTAAGTTTATGGAGACAGGAGTAGGACAAGTGGTTAGATCGAACATGTACAAGTCATTGGTACAATCTCTCTATCTCTTATCTGTTTACTTTTCGTCGTGTATTTTCTTTCTATTGTATTTCTTTCTTTGTATTAATTAGTTGTTTTGTCTCTTTCGTTTGATTTGTACCAGCATAATGATTTTCTAAATAAAATATTTTAAAATTTATTTTTAATTTTTAAATATCACAATTCACCCTCTTGTCCTCTTATGTTTAGAATAATTTGGTCTCGAAATAGGTCAATTTTCTTTCTTTTTTGTTTTACGATTTACTAAAAAAACTATTGATTGTTAGTTTTTTTTGTTTTTTATTTATTTTTATTTTATGATAGAAAATATTGTATGGCTATTTTATAATTCTCATTAAAGAGCAAAAATATAAGACAATTTATTTGTATAAAGTTGGACTAAGTTTTCAAAACACTAATAAAACTTTTTAGTTTTTTTATCCATCATTCATTTACTATATCTTTTCTAATTAAATTTATGAATTTTGGCAAGACTAACATATTATCCAAAGAAATAACTAGTTGAGGAATCGTGATTAAATAATCCATGAATCATGGTTAATATTTAGTATAGAAATATTTTATCTCTTAAATGTTTCAGTAGTGTTTCTCTAAATATGTATATTTTTATTTTTTATCATTGAATTAATTAAATAATTATGATTTGATATTGAGAGAGGTTAAGGTAAAATAGGATAGAGATTATCAAATAATATGTTGGTAATGTTGTTAACTATATAATAAAGTTAAAATTACTTTTATTTATAAAAAATAAAAAAAATTATGATTAAAAATAAAATAAAAATTTAATTAAATAATTAAATTTAAAGAAAACTATTTTATTAATGAGTAAATTTGAATAAAAAATTAATTGATTATCTGCTTTGATTTTTATTAATCTCATTAAAATATCATCTAATTAAAATTTATCAGTAGCCTATTTTGGTGAGGATTTTTTTTTATATTCATATGTATTTTTATCAAAAAAATTATAATACTAAAATGGGAGAGTGGTTTTTCTTTATTTTAATGCAAAATCTCTTATTTTAATCTTAAATATAATATTTATTTTATGATAGAAAATGATTGTATGTAATGAGCAATAATATAAGACATAACTTTCTCTATAAAGTTGGACCGGTTTTTTAACACACTAATAATATGTACTTCTTAGTTTTTTATCCATCATTCATTTATTATATATTTTCTAAATAAATTTATGGATTTTGGCAAGACTAACATGTTGTCCAAAGAAATAACTATCTTAAGATTTGTTATTAAATAATCCATCAATTATGGCTAATTTTAAGTATAAAAGTATATTATCTCTTTTAAATTTTAATTTTTTAAAAATAATTCAATGGTGTTTCTCTCAATATGTATGCTTTTATTATTTTACAATGAATTAATTAAATATTGTAATTTTATGTTCATAGAGGTTGAGGTAAAATAAGATAGAGATAAATTAAATATGAAATAATGTGCTGGTAATGTTCTTAACTATAAAATAAAGTTAAAATTATATTTTATTTATAACAAAATAAAAAATAATATAATGAAAAATAAAAAAGAATGAAATTAATTAATTAAAAATAATAAAATGATATTATTAATGAGTGACTTTCAATCAAAAAAATTAATTACTCATCTGATTTGATTTTCATTAATCTCATTAAGACATCTTCTAATTAAAAAATTTCACTAGCCCATTTATGTGAGAATTATACTTTTATATTTTTGTCAAAAAAATTGTAACAAACACTTTATAATGCTAAAATGTGAGATTGATCTTTTTATTTTAATGCAAAATCCTCTATTTTAATATAAAATATAATATTGCTCTTGACTCAAAATTTGATTAAAAATAAGAATATATTTTATTTTATTTGATTACCTATTTGAATATTTTATTTTTATTTTTTTTGTTAAAACAAATTTTAGCAAAGAATAAATTAAATTAATTGGATTTTTAATTGTGTAAACAAATTTTATTAATATAAATAGGAACCTTTATTCTTGAAAAAAAACACAATAAAAAATGATTGTATGGCTATTTTAGAATTCTCATTCCAGAGCAAAAATATTTTTTGTATAAAGTTGGACTGATTTTTCAAAACACTAATAAAACTTTAATTTTTTTATCCATCATTCATTTACTATATCTTTTCTAATTAAATTTATGAATTTTGGCAAGACTAACATGTTATCCAAAGAAATAACTAGTTGAGGAATTGTGATTAAATAATCCATGAATCATGGTTAATTTTAAGTATAGAGATATTTTATCTCTTCTAAATTTTATTTCTCTTTTAAATGTTTCAGTAGTATTTCTCTCAACATGTATATTTTTATTTTTTATCATTGAATTAATTAAATAATTATGATTTGATATTGAGAGAGGTTAAGGTAAAATAGGATAGAGATTATCAAATTACATGTCGCTAATGTTGTTAACTATATGATAAAGTTAAAATTACTTTTTATTTATAAAAAATAAAAAATATTATGATCAAAATCAAAATAAAAAATTTAGATAAATAATTAAATTTAATGAAAACTATTTTATTGATGAGTAAATTTGAATAAAAAATAAATTGATTATCTGCTTTGATTTTTATTAATCTCATTAAAATATCATCTAATTAAAATATGTCACTAGCCTATTTTGGTTAGGATTTTTTTATATTTATATGTATTTTTATCAAAAAAATTATAATACTAAAATGGGAGAGTGGTTTTTATTTATTTTAATGCAAAATCCCTTATTTTAATCTAAAATATCATATTTATTTTAGGATATAAAATGATTGTATGTAAAGAGAAATAATATAAGACATAACTTTCTCTATAAAATTGGACCAATCACGGCTAATTTTAAGTATAAAAATATTTTATGTCTTTTAAATTTTAATTTTTTAAAAATAATTCACTGGTGTTTCTCTCAATATGTATGATTTTATTATTTTATAATAAATTAATTAAATATTGTGGTTTTATGTTCATAGAGGTTGAGGTAAAATAAGATAGAGATAATTTAAATCTGAAATAATGTGCGGGTAATTTTCTTAACTATAAAATAAAGTTAAAATTATATTTTATTTATAACAAAATAAAAAATAATATAATGAAAAATAAAAAATAATGAAATTAATTAATTAAAAATTATAAAATTATATTATTAATGACTTTCAATCAAAAAAACATTAATTGATTATCTTATTTGATTTTCATTAATCTCATTAAGATATCTTCTAATTAAATTTTGTCACTAGCCCATTTATGTGAGAATTATACTTTTATATTTTTGTCAAAAAAAATTGTAACAAAAACTTTATAATGCTAAAATGTGAGAGTGATCTTTTTATTTTAATGCAAAAACCTTTATTTTAATCTAAAATATAATATTACTCTTTACTCAAGATTTGATTAAGATAGCTATTTGAATATTTTATTTGATTTTTCGTTAAAATAAATTTTAGCAAAGAATAAATTAAATTAATTGAATTTTTAATTGTGTAAACAAATTTTACTAATATAAATAGGAACCTTTATTCTTGGAAAAGGACACAATAAAAAAACCATCCAAGGAAAAACTAGTGAAATAAGGAAGTCTCAGGCTAGGTATACATTTTTTTTTTCTTTCTTGTTTTATAAGTTACTCGAAAACTAATGATAGTTAGCTTTTCTTTATTTCTTATAACTGGTTTGTTTTTCATTATTATGATTCTTATGTTTTTGCAATATATATATATATATATATATATATATATATATATATATATATATATATATGAACTTTAGATTTAAATATTGATTAAACATAAACAAGTTTAAATAAATTATTTATATTGTTAAAACAAATTCTTACAATGGTGTATATTCGTGATTGATCTCCCATGCTAATTCAATATATATAATTTAATTGTTTATTTGTTTATTTAGTTTAACAATGAGCAAAGAATACAAGTGCAATGCACCAGGATGTGGCCGATCTTTCACATCTCTTAATGGTTTGTATGGTCATCAAGGAGTTCACACCGAAAAAGAACCAAAACAATGTCCAACATGCAATCGAATCTTTTCATCTGAAGTAGGTCTTAATATTCATCAGGTGAAGGCACATGGCGGAAGAGCATATCGTCCACCAGGAATTGATTTGAACCATTTTCCTTAAAATATATTTAAAATTAATATATTTTATTTATGAATAATTACAATTATATTTTATTGAAATTTGTGATTTTTAGTTTTAGGAGTGATTTATATGCTTGTGCTATTATATTCTTATTAATTAATGATGAATTATAAATAAATAAAATAAAATATTAGCAGTTTTATTTTGAATTTCTTAAATTTTATATATTCTTGATGATTCTTTGTACTTTTTAATCAAATTTAATGGACTTTTTACCTCATTCAGATCTTGTTTTTTTCTTACAAATATATATTAATAAAAAGTAGCTATTATATAGTATATTGTAAATATTATATTAAACATAACTTTAAACTATACTCTTTTAAGTTCTATTTAGCTCTATTAAATTCTATTTAGCTCTATTATTTTATATGTAATACACTTTTTTTCCCTTGATAAGGTTTTATTCCAAAGAATTTTTTTAATAAGACTTTTAACGAGGTAGTTCAATGTAATCTATTTTATTTTATTTTTTGGGTTTTGGCCTAGTATGCCTTAGAAATTTGTTTTCTCTTAAAAGTTTTAATAATATTTTTCTTTGAAAAAATATATATTATTGTTTTTTAAACGTATTTTTATTATTTTATACCTATCTTTGTGTCCTTGATAATAAGGGTAGATATGTGGTTCTATATGTTTAAAGGTACTCTTATTTTTTAGGTAAAATTACACCGGACATTCTTTAAGTTACTTTTCTGTAACAAATTGGTCTTTTAAGTCTTTTTTTAATAATTTGGTCCATTAGAGTTATTCCTATATCATTTTCTTTATATTTTGAATATTTACAAATCTGCTATTGTTGTATTTGTGGATGTATTTCATAATTTTCATACCACTCAAAATAATTGCATCTATAATTAGCATATTTACCCTATTAAAAAGGATAATGATACACACGCTTGGTAACTTAAAGGATCAAGTTGTTAAAAAAAACTTAAAGAACCAACATGTTACACAAAAATAACTTAAAGGACTTTTAGTATAATTTTGACTATTTTTTATTATAATAAAATAAAGTAAGAAAAATGATAAACTCCGTAAACTAAAGAAATACTTACACATCAAATAAACCAAAAAGCAAAAAAGATTTCTGATAATTTGTCCAAAGATATTCAAAGCTAAAGATTTTCACCAAAAAATAAAGTCAACTGCAAAAAGCATGCAAGTGGTTATTGCGTTATCTACTAATACGTTTGATAGGATCTTATGTTATATTAAGTGTGAGTAGCTATCAAAGAATACGTTTGATAGGATCTTATGTTATATTAAGTGTGAGTAGCTATCAAAGTAATAATGTAATGCACATACACACTCAAAGATTTTTCTAAACTTCATATATTTTCAAAATTCTTAAAAGATTTCGGCCAATGACTAATGGATCATGGAGCCTATCTTATCAATTTGGAAGAAAAAAATTGTTGGATATGGATTATGACACTTCTCTAATAGATTATTCTGTAGTCATGTCCAACAATTACACATTTAAAATTATTTTAGTACTAAGTACGCAATTATAAGGAATATCTAGTGGAAAAAGATTTTAGCATTCTTGCCGAAGGATGGTGACACAAATTCAAAAAAAGATCCCATAGGCTAATGTCGGATAGATAGGAAATTATTAAACTACCAACCTAAACGATAATGGCGTTCGGGTGGAAGGAGTTCCTAGTCTTCTTGAAGTTATCTCCAATCATTTTGAGAATCACCTTAAGTATGTTATTTTAGTTAGATCATATATTGAGAATCTTCCTTTTTTATCTCATAGTTCTTATATTACATATGTGTTGGATATATATTTAAGTGAAGAATAGGTTAAATAAATTGTTTGTGACTATGATAGTTTTAAAAGCATGGACCTCAAGATAATTTTTGTTTTTTAAAATATTTATGCTTTGACATTAAAGGTGATTTTATGAGGTTACTTTTGGGGTTATAGAAGTTATTTAAAGGTTTTTATTTCACATTTATTGTGTTAATTTCTAAAGTGGCTAATCTACCAAGAGTGGTTTTTTAGGCCTATTTTCTTGATATATTTATTGGATAAAGTTTTGGAATAATATGTTATTAATTAGGTGATAAATGAGCCTCAATCACCTTTTATAATATGAAAATAAATTTTGGATGATATTCTTGTGGAAAATGAGATAATGGATGATAAAAAAAATATTTAAATGTACTTTTGATCCCTCTAGTTTGATGTTTTTTTAGCTTTTAGTTCCTCCATTTTAAAACCCAACTTTTTGATCCCTGGAGTTTATTTTCCTTGAGATTTTCATGGTCTCCCTCCAGTTTTGCTTTTGTGGCACTGATGATTAGGATTAAAAAAATAATTTTAATAACAAGGCAATGATGATTAGGATGATTTAATATTTAATATATTTTGATATAATTAATTAACTAATTATTTTTTTTACATGCTTTAGGTGGTGAATTTATATCTCCAAATCAAGAGAGGTTTCATCACTAAAAAGTTAAAGCTGCACACCATTGCTTTTTATTTGTGGTTAAGGAAATTAAGATTTGCTTTGTTACCAAACATAAGATTTGCTTTTATGTTAATCACATTATTCCAAATTTTAATTATTCAAATTAAAGAATACTAATTAATTGAAACATGATAAAATATGATGACTTTAAATACATTTGAGTTTTCTTAATAAAATCTTTAAAATTCTAGATGCAAAAAAAACAAATATATAATGTAACCAAAAGTAAATCTTTATATATTTTTATGAAGATCCGAAAAAAACTTAATGATCAAAATGTTTTGACCTAGATATGCAAAAGAAGCAACTTAGCATATGACATGAGATATGCATAAAGACAAGTAAAGTACATATAAACGTTTGTAAAAGAAATTGGGCATGGATGAACGCTGGACATATGATGATCATAGGAAAATCAAATTATTGACTTTATTCACTATATGCGGAGGAATGATCTTTGAATTGAGTATAATTTATGACCGGATGAAATCGTCGTGTTGATGCATATGGAAATAAACTGGGAAAATGAATCAATGCAAAAATATGTAGGGCAAAATTGGAGTATGACACTTAACATGTGTAAAAGCTCTATATGTTGTAAGAAGGTTCATGAGTTGGTCATATAAAATGTTCAAGTCACTTTTAGGGAAACTCTAATGAGTAAGTTTACGGAGACATGAGTAGGACAAGTAGTTAGATCGGACATGTATAAGTCATTGGTGCAATCTCTCTATCTCTTATCTATTTACTTTTCATCGTGTATTTTATTTCTATTGTATTTCTCTTTTTATATTAATTAGTCATTTTGTCTCTTTCGTTTGATTGTACCATCATATTAGTTTTCTAAATAAAATATTTTAAAATTTATTTTTAATTTTTGAATATCACAATTCACCATCTTCTCCTCTTATGTTTGGAATAACTTGGTCTTGAGATAGGTTATTTTTTTCTTTTTTGTTTTACGATTTACTACAAAACTAGTGATTGTTAGTTTTTTTATTTCCTTATTTTATTTTTATTTATTGATAAAAAATGATTGTATGGCTTTTTTAGAATTCTCATTCAAGAGCAAAAATATAAGACAATAATTTTTTGTGTAAAGTTGGACTGATTTTCAAAACACTAATAAAACTTTAGTGTTTTTGTCCATCATTCATTTACTATATCTTTTCTAATTAAATTTATCAATTTTGGCAAGACTAACATGTTATCCAAAGAAATAACTAGTTGAGGAATTGTGATTAAATAATCCATGAATCACGGTTAATTTTAAATATAGAGATATTATCAAATTATATGTTGCTAATGTTGTTAACTATATGATAAAGTTAAAATTACTTTTTATTTATAAAAAATAGAAAATATTATGATCAGAAATAAAATAAAAAATTTAGTCAAATAATTAAAGTTAATGAAAACTATTTTATTGATGAGTAAATTTGAATAAAAAATAAATTGATTATCTGCTTTGATTTTTATTAATCTCATCAAAATATCATCTAATTAAAATTTGTCAATAGCCTATTTTGGTGAGGATTTTTTTTTATATTTATATGTATTCTTATCAAAAAATTATAATACTAAAATGGAAGAGTGGTTTTTATTTATTTTAATTCAAAATCCCTACCTTTAATCTAAAATATAATATTTATTTTAGGATAAAAATTGATTGTATGTAAAGAGCAATAATATAAGACATAACTTTCTCTATAAAATTGGACCGATCATGGCTAATTTTAAGTAAGAAAATATTTTATGTCTTTTAAATTTTAAAAATAATTCACTGGTGTTTCTCTCAATATGTATGCTTTTATTATTTTATAATAAATTAATTAAATATTGTGGTTTTATGTTCATAGAGGTTGAGGTAAAATAAGATAGAGATAATTTAAATCTGAAATAATATGCGGGTAATGACCTTAACTATAAAATAAAGTTAAAATTATATTTTATTTATAACAAAATAAAAAATAATATAATGAAAAATAAAAAAGAATTAAATTAATTAATTAAAAATTATAAATGATATTATTAATGAGTGACTTTCAATCAAAAAAAAATTAATTGATTATCTGATTTGATTTTCATTAATTTCATTAAGATATCTTCTAATTAAAATTTGTTACTAGCCCATTTATGTGAGAATTATACTTTTATATTTTTGTCAAAAAAAAATTGTAACGAAAACTTTATAATGCTAAAATGTGAGAGTGATCTTTTTATTTTAATGCAAAATCCCCTGTTTTAATCTAAAATATAATATTACTCTATACTCAAGATTTGATTAAAACTAAGAATATATTTCATTTTATTTGATTAGCTATTTGAATATTTTATTTTATTTTTCGTTAAAATAAATTTTAGCAAAGAATAAATTAAATTAATTGGATTTTTAATTGTGTAAACAAATTTTACTAATATAAATAGGAACTTTTATTCTTGAAAAGGACACAATAAAAAAATCTTTGAAGGAAAAACTAGTGAAATAAGGAAGTCTCAGGATAGGTATACATTTTTTCTTTCTTGTTTTATAAGTTACTTGAAAACTAATGATTGTTAGCTTTTATTTATTTCTTATAACTCGTTTGTTTTTCATTATTATGATTCTTATGTTATTGCAACATATTAATATTTAAATTATATATATATATATATATATATATATATATATATATATATATATATATATATATATATATATATATATATATATATGAACTTTAGATTTAAATATTGATTAAACATAAACAAGTTTAAATAAATTATTTATATTGTTAAAACAAATTCTTACAATGGTGTATATTCGTGATTGATCTCCCATGCTAATTCAATATATATAATTTAATTGTTTATTTGTTTATTTAGTTTAACAATGAGCAAAGAATACAAGTGCAATGCACCAGGATGTGGCCGGTCTTTCACATCTCTTAATGGTTTGTATGGTCATCAAGGAGTTCACACCGAAAAAGAACCAAAACAATGTCCAACATGCAATCGAATCTTTTCATCTGAAGTAGGTCTTAATATTCATCAGGTGAAGGCACATGGCGGAAGAGCATATCGTCCACCAGGAATTGATTTGAACCATTTTCCTTAAAATATATTTAAAATTAATATATTTTATTTATGAATAATTACAATTATATTTTATTGAAATTTGTGATTTTTAGTTTTAGGAGTGATTTATATGCTTGTGCTATTATATTCTTATTAATTAATGATGAATTATAAATAAATAAAATAAAATATTAGCAGTTTTATTTTGAATTTCTTAAATTTTATATATTCTTGATGATTCTTTGTACTTTTTAATCAAATTTAATGGACTTTTTACCTCATTCAGATCTTGTTTTTTTCTTACAAATATATATTAATAAAAAGTAGCTATTATATAGTATATTGTAAATATTATATTAAACATAACTTTAAACTATACTCTTTTAAGTTCTATTTAGCTCTATTATTTCATATGCAATACACTTTTTTCCTTGATAAGGTTTTATTCCAAAGAATTTTTCTAATAAGACTTTTAACGAGGTAGTTCAATGTAATCTATTTTATTTTATTTTTTGGGTTTTGGCCTAGTATGCTTTAGAAATTTGTTTTCTCTTAAAAGTTTTAATAATATTTTTCTTTGAAAAAATATATATTATTGTTTTTTAAATGTATTTTTATTATTTTATACCTATCTTTGTGTCCTTGATAATAAGGGTAGATATGTGGTTCTATATGTTTAAAGGTACTCTTATTTTTTAGGTAAAATTACACCAGACATTCTTTAAGTTACTTTTCTGTAACAAGTTGGTCTTTTAAGTCTTTTTTCTAATAATTTGGTCCATTAGAGTTATTCCTATATCATTTTCTTTATATTTTGAATATTTACAAATCTGCTATTGTTGTATTTGTGGTTGTATTTCATAATTCTCATACCACTCAAAATAATTGCATCTATAATTAGCATATTAACCCTATTAAAAAGGATAATGATACACACGCTTGGTAATTTAAAGGACCAAGTTGTTAAAAAAAACTTAAAGAACCAACATGTTACACAAAAATAACTTAAAGGACTTCTGGTATAATTTTGACTATTTTTTATTATAATAAAATAAAGTAAGAAAAATGATAAACTCCGTAAACTAATGAAATACTTACACATCAAATAAACCAAAAAGCAAAAAAGATTTCTGATAATTTGTCCAAAGATATTCAAAGCTAAAGATTTTCACCAAAAAATAAAGTCAACTGCAAAAAGCATGCAAGTGGTTATTGCGTTATCTACTAATACGTTTGATAGGATCTTATGTTATATTAAGTGTGAGTAGCTATCAAAGTAATAATGTAATGCACATACACACTCAAAGATTTTTCTAAACTTCATATATTTTCAAAATTCTTAAAAGATTTCGGCCAATCACTAATGAATCATGGAGCCTATCTTATCAATTTGGAAGAAAAAAATTGTTGGATATCGATTATGACACTTGTCTAATAGATTATTCTGTAGTCATGTCCAACAATTACACATTTAAAATTATTTTAGTATTAAGTACGCAATTATAAAAAATATCTAATGGAAAAAGATTTTAGCATTCTTGCCGAAGGATGGTGACACAAATTCAAAAAAAGATCCCATAGGCTAATGTCGGATAGATAGGAAATTATTAAACTACCAACCTAAACGATAATGGCGTTCGGGTGGAAGGAGTTCCTAGTCTTCTTGAAGTTATCTCCAATCATTTTGAGAATCACCTTAAGTATGTTATTTTAGTTAGATCATATATTGAGAATCTTCCTTTTTAATCTCATAGTTCTTATATTACATATGTGTTGGATATATATTTAAGTGAAGAATAGGTTAAACAAGTTGTTTGTGACTATGATAGTTTTAAAAGCATGGACCTCAAGATAATTTTTGTTTTTTAAAATATTTATGCTTTGAAATATGCATAAAGACAAGTAAAGTACATATAAACATTTGTAAAAGAAATTGGGCATGGATGAACGTTGGACATATGATGATCATAGGAAAATCAAATTATTGACTTTATTCACTATATGCGGAGGGATGATCTTTGAATTGAGTATAATTTATGACCGGGTGAAATCGTCGTGTTGATGCAGATGGAAATAAACTGGGAAAATGAACCATGCAATGCAAAAATATGTAGGACAAAATTGGAGTATGACACTTAACATGTGTAAAAGCTCTATATGTTGTAAGCAGGTTCATGAGTTGGTCATATAAAATGTTCAAGTCACTTTTAGGGAAACTCTAATGAGTAAGTTTACGGATACATGAGTAGGATAAGTGGTTAGATCGGACATGTATAAGTCATTGGTGCAATCTCTCTATCTCTTATCTATTTACTTTTCATTGTGTATTTTCTTTCTATTGTATTCCTTTTTTTATATTAATTAGTCATTTTTTATCATAAAATAAAATTAAAATAAAAAAATAAAATAAAACTAGCAATCACTAGTTTTTTAGTAAATCGTAAAACAAAAAAGAAAAAAAAACCTATCTCGAAACCAAGTTATTCCAAACATAAGAGGAGAAAATGGTGAATTGTGATATTCAAAAATTAAAAATAAATTTTAAAATATGTTATTTAGAAAACCAATATGACTAATTAGATAAGAGATAGAGACAAAATGAATAATTAATATAAAAAAAATGATTGTATGGCTATTTTAGAATTCTCATTCAAGAGCAAAAATATAAGACAATTTTTTTGTATAAAGTTGGACTATTTTCAAAACACTAATAAAACTTTAGTTTTTTTGTCCATCATTCATTTACTATATCTTTTCTAATTAAATTTATGAATTTTGGCAAGACTAACATGTTATCCAAAGAAATAATTAGTTGAGGTATTGTGATTAAATAATCCATGAATCATGGTTAATTTTAAGTATAGAGATATTATCAAATTATATGTTGCTAATGTCGTTAACTATATGATAAAGTTAAAATTACTTTTTATTTATAAAAAATAGAAAATATTATGATAAAAAATGAAATAAAAAATTTAGTTAAATAATTAAAGTTAATGAAAACTATTTTATTGATGAGTAAATTTGAATAAAAAATAAATTGATTATCTGCTTTGATTTTTATTAATCTCATCAAAATATCATCTAATTAAAATGTGTCACTAGCCTATTTTGGTGAGGATTTTTTATATATTTATATGTATTTTTATCAAAAAAATTATTATACTAAAATGGAAGAGTGGTTTTTATTTATTTTAATTCAAAATCCCTTATTTTAATCTAAAATATAATATTTATTTTAGGATAGAAAATGATTGTATGTAAAGAGCAATAATATAAGACATAACTTTCTCTATAAAATTGGACCGATCATGGCTAATTTTAAGTATGAAAATATTTTTGGTCTTTTAAATTATAATTTTTTAAAAATAATTCACTGGTGTTTGTCTCAATATGTATGCTTTTATTATTTTATAATAAATTAATTAAATATTGTGGTTTTATGTTCATAGAGGTTGAGGTAAAATAAGATAGAGATAATTTAAATCTGAAATAATATGCGGGTAATGTCCTTAACTATAAAATAAAGTTAAAATTATATTTTATTTATAACAAAATAAAAAATAATATAATGAAAAATAAAAAAGAATTAAATTAATTAATTAAAATTTATAAAATGATATTATTAATGAGTGACTTTCAATCAAAAAAAATTAATTGATTATCTGATTTGATTTTCATTAATCTCATTAAGATATCTTCTAATTAAAATTTGTCACTAGCCCATTTATGTGAGAATTATACTTTTATAGTTTTGTCAAAAAAAATTGTAACAAAAACCTTATAATGCTAAAATGTGAGAGTGATGTTTTTATTTTAATGGAAAATCCCCTATTTTATACTAAAATACAATATTACTCTTCACTCAAGATTTGATTAAAAATAAGAAATATTTCATTTTATTTGATTAGCTATTTGAATATTTTATTTGATTTTTCGTTAAAATAAATTTTAGCAAAGAATAAATTAAATTAATTGGATTTTTAATTGTGTAAACAAATTTTACTAATATAAATAGGAACCTTTATTCTTGAAAAAGGACACAATAAATAAATCATTGAAGGAAAAACTAGTGAAATAAGGAAGTCTTAGGATAGGTATACATTTTTTTCTTTCTTGTTTTATAAGTTACTCGAAAACTTATGATTGTTAGCTTTTCTTTATTTGTTATAACTTGTTTGTTTTTCATTATTATGATTCTTATGTTATTGCACATATATATATATATATATATATATATATATATATATATATATATATATATATATATATATATATATATATATATATATATATATATATATATATATATATATATATATATATATATATATATATATATATATATATATATATATATATATATATATATGTATATATGTATGTGTGAACTTTAGATTTAAATATTGATTAAACATACACAAGTTTAAATAAATTACTTATATTGTTAAAATAAATTTTTCAATGGCGTTTATTCGTGATTGATCTCCCATGTTAATTCAATATATATAATTTAATTGTTTATTTGTTTATTTAGTTTAACAATGAGCAAAGAATACAAGTGCAATGCACCAGGATGTGGCCGGTCTTTCACATCTCTTAATGGTTTGTATGGTCATCAAGGAGTTCACACAGAAAAAGAACCAAAACAATGTCCAACATGTAATCGAATCTTTTCATCTGAAGTAGGTCTTAATATTCATCAGGTGAAGGCACATGGCGGAAGAGCATATCGTCCACCCGGAGTTGATTTGAACCACTTTCCTTAAAATATATTTAAAATTAATATATTTTATTTATGAATAATTACAATTTTATTTTATTGAAATTTGTGATTTTTAGTTTTAGGAGTGATTTATATGTTTGTGCTATTATATTCATATTAATTAATGATGAATTATAAATAAATAAAATAAAATATTAGCAGTTTTATTTTGAATTTCTTAAATTTTATATATTCTTGATGATTCTTTGTACTTTTTAATCCAATTTAAATGGACTTTTTAACTCATTCAGATCTTGTTTTTTTCTTACAAATATATATTAATAAAAAGCAATTACTATATAGTATATTGTAAATATTATATTAAATATAACTTTAAAAATGTATAACATGATTTTTGTTTTACAATAAAATAAAAGATTCATATGACTAGAACCCTTAAAATCATGATACAAATACATTATGAATAAATATTAATAATTATGGTCACACTTATTATAAAAGTAATTCAAACCAAACTTAATATTAAAAAGATGTTTATTGAAGTTTAAGGTTAATAGATTGAGCTTTATTTAATTTAGTGTCAGATTAGTAACAAATAAATAATTTATTTTGTTGATTTGCAAAATTATTTATTTTGTTGATTTGCAAAGTAACCTAACTACTTTGTTGAACAAGATTAAGTTTGATGATTTGTAAAGTAATCTAGCTACTTTGTTGAACAAAATCAAATGGGATATTTTCTTATCCACAATGACATACACATCCTTCTTTTCATAACTGCTTCGACTTTAGATGGATCTACTGATACTCCTCCTTGTTATATGATATGACCATGAAACCTCACTCCGTTCATCCAAAATTTACACTTACTTAACTTGGCAAAAAGTTGCTTCTCTTGTAGTACTGGCAGAATGGTCCTTAGATGTTCTCCGTGCTCTTGTGGAGTACGAGAATAAATAAGGATGTCATCAATAAAGATCACCACGAACCGGTCTAAGTAAGGTTGAAATATCTGATTCATATAGTCCATGAAAACAGCAAGGGCATTCGTCACACCAAAAGGCATTACAAGAAACTCATAATGGCCATATCGGGTTCTGAATGCAGTCTTTGGTACATCCGAATTCTTAACTCTAATTTGATGATAGCCCAATCGTAAATCAATCTTCGAGAACACATAAGCTCCTTTCAACTGGTCTAACAAATCGTTTATCCTTGGCAGGGGGTACTTGTTCTTAATGTTGACTTTATTCAACTGGCGATAATCAATACACAACCGCATACTACCATCCTCCTTCTTCACTAGTAACACTTTAGGAACATAAGTAAACTATACTCTTTTAAATTCTATTTATCTCTATTATTTTATATGCAATACACTTTTTTCCCTTGATAAGGTTTTATTCCAAAGAATTTTTCCAATAAGACTTTTAACGAGCTAGTTGAATGTAATCTATTTTATTTTATTTTTTGGTTTTTGGCCTAGTACACCTTAGAAATTTGTTTTCTCTTAAAAGTTTTAATAATATTTTTCTTTGAAAAAATATATATTATTGTTTTTTAAACGTATTTTTATTATTTTATACCTATGTTTGTGTCCTTGATAATAGGGGTAGATATGTGGTTCTATATGTTTGAAGGTCCTCTTATTTTTTAGGCAAAATTACACCAGACATTCTTTAAGTTATTTTTGTGTAACAAGTTGGTCTTTTAAGTCTTTTTTTGTAATAATTTGGTCCATTAGAGTTATTCCTACATCATTTTTCTCATATTTTAAACATTTACAAATTTGTGATTGTTGTATTTCTGGTTGCACTTCATCATTTTCATACCATTCAAAATAATTGCATCTACAATTAGCATATTCACTCTATTAAAAAAGGGTAACGGTATACACGTTTGGTAACTTAAAGGACCAAGTTGTTAAAAAAAACATAAAGAACCAACATGTTACACAAAAATAACTTAAAGGACCTCTGGTATAATTTTGACAAGTTTCTCAAATAAAGATACCGTAATGATGCTTACGATATGATGTGAATGCAAAACTCTGAATTTCCGTGGGTAATGATGCCACGGGAAACACACTACTGCTGGAGAAACCAAGCAGAGAGGAAAGGGACTAACACCGGGAAATAACACGAAAGACTAACAAACTGGGGAAAGTGTTTAAATTATAGGGGTAAAATTAACACTCCACCGGGGAACGAGAATGTAGGTTCTTGTAACAACCCGTATAATATATATCTAGAATAATATCATACAAGTGTTAATTTTTTGTACTGTCACAACATAAGTGCCTAATGACATCAATATATACACATGTCCAACTAAAAACATCAATGGAACATGGTATACAATAGTGCCTAAACAATAAAAATCTAAGAACTATGTGCAATATCTTCATTGCACACAACTCCACAGCGGAAGATCATGATAAACAGCATCCCTTGAAACATCCATAAATAGCTTCTCTTCTATTCAACTTGCAAGGATTACCTGAAAAATAACAACAATAATGGGATAAGATAATAATCTCAGTGAGTTCTCCTATCCTATGGATCCACTCGGCTCTACAGGGTTCCTACTCGATTCTAACTCAAGTATTCACCTTCCGTTATTTGTGCATCACTTGCACCTTGTAACTAGGACTTGAGTAACAGAGGGATAAACACAATATATGGAAACATGTCACTTGAGTGCATCCATTCAACAAATCACTATTCGGATTCACACAACATCGATCCCTAACCGGACCTACGTCTAGGCCAAGGCTTGGTTCACGCATGCCCGTATGATTCGACTTTCACGGTGGATATCAGGTTCCCCTATGGGATTCGAACCCACTTTTAAGAACCATCCCTCGTATGGGACTCAAACCCGCTTTTAAGAACCATCACTCGTATGGGACTCGAACCCACGTTGAGTATCTTTCACCATATGGGACTCGAACCCACTTTTAAGAGCCATCACTCGTATGGGACTCGAACCCACGTTGAGTATCTTTCACCATATGAGACTCAAACCCACTTAGGTGTCCATATTTTCCCGATGTCTGTCATGGTTGGGACTCAAACCCAATTGAGGCGCGAATATTGGTGCCACATCCCCACTTACCACTTTACATAGCCTTGAAGTGGATGTGCACAATCACAACTAATTCCGAATACGTGATTAGGTCTCAATAACAAATAGGACTTTCGGAGCAATGCTCCTCACCAAAATAGGTCTTTTGGAACAAATGTTCCTCACCAAAAATATCAAGCAATCCTCATGATATCATATCGATTCTCATGGCATCATAACATGATCCATTCTCATACATGAATCACACATGTTCCATACAAAGAATATTGATTCACTTACCGAGTGAATACTTGTCCACGATACACACTTAGGTACCGTTGCGTCCAAGCATCACCGTATACACATTTCTATAACCTAGATTATCTTTCTAAGTTATTAATCAAGTTATTCTCCTAGGCTTCCTCACTCATATTTGTAAGGTTTTTAATCATGTTATTTCACCTTCAACATAACAATAATATTTAACTTTCATCATAATATAATTCATAGCATTTATAAATCACATAATATTTTATAACATGGAACAATAATAATAGTCGTTTATGTTATCTTTCTAACGTCCGTGTCCAAAACGGAGTTATAACCCTCAGTTAATTCATTAATCTATCTTAATCAAGATTTAGATTAACATTTATTCATTGCATAAGTATTTGACAACAACATCCTTGGCCTAGTGGTAAGGCTTCTACCATACCAAAGAGGTCCCGGGTTCAAACCCCATTGGTGACATATTTTAATTCATCAAATAATTAATTCTCAATTTCTCTCAAAAATTTCACTAAACAAATCGATTAGTGTGAAATATTACAACCTAACCTCATAAACCATTTTCCTTTCCATCTACCATTTTTACCTACCATTTTCACATAACATGATTCTTCAACAACAATCAACACTCAAGGATTTCTCAACCTCATAAACACATGTTCATAGCAACAACAACAACCATGTTCAATCACAACAACACCATAATCATAGAAAACATGGTTAACTCATGATTCATGGAATATTTCATGAATAACTTATATTGTTATGAATTCATGTGATTAACCTCCACAACTTCAACAACAAAACACATCAGCATCAAACACTCAAGAATCACAACTTCAACAACAAAACACATCAGCATCAAACACTCAAGAATCACAACTTCAACAACAACAACATGATATCAACACATAGCATGGATGAGAAGTATGAACACAACAAGTTCATCACAAATTCACACAAATCCTAACCCCCCAAACATAGGTTATTTTCCCTCAAATGCTAAATCTATCTAAGAACTCACCTTGAAGATGAAAGTTGTGAAATGGAGATGAAGTTGGTGATGATGAAGATGAGATGATGGTGGTGATGAACATGATCTTCATGAGCTTTTCCATATTCTTCCTTCCTTCCTCTTCTTCTCTTTTTCCTCTTTATTTCTTTTCTTTTTCTGATATCTCTCTTTCTCTCTTACCTACTTCTTCTTATCCTTTTCTTTCTCTTTCTCTTACAACCACACAAATATATATATATATATATATATATATATATATATATATATATATATATATATATATATATATATATATATATATATATATATATATATATATATATATATATTATAATATTAGGTAGTAATAAAATATCCCAATTGATATTTTATCTTCCAGTACCAATTGATCAATTATTAATGTTATCAAAAATGTCCTCTCTTGTATTTATTAATATTTCTTTGTCCCTTTTTATTAATAATTAATCTCTTCAGAGTTCACTGGTTACTCTATTGGTCCCAATTGATAACACTTAGAGCATATAGGAGCTCTAATTGTTACAATTGATAATAGATAGAGTACATAGGAACTCAATTGGTCTTAACTGACAACTAATTAAGCATTTAAGGGAATATGGGATATTACAGTTCTGATAATTGAATTAGAACCAACTTCTAATATTGGAAAAAGGATCCAGCTTCTTCTTTAATAGATTTTATTTGAGAAAAGGGTGATCGCTAAATAGGATATGGGAACCAATGACTACACCGCGGATCTTCGAAACAAATTTCTCAAGTAAAGAGAAAATAACATCATCTGAAAGAAATCTCGTCAAACTTCTCTAGAGAGAATTTTCCGGAGAGATAGCCATTTGATTAGATGATGATTTTTGATAACGGCCTTATTGGGGAAATTGCCATTAGTCGTAGTTAACTTCATTTTGGGGAAGATAAAGCAAAGCGATAATCTTCGACAAACTTCTCTGACGGGAATTTTCCGGAGAGACAATCATTTAACGGAAGAGTAATTGATATGTTGATAAACTTAAAATGGGGAATGGACAAACTTCTCAGAGAAGAGACTGCCAGTTGTCATTCAAAAAGAAACAAGCTTCTCAAATAAAGAGACCGCTACTTGTCGTTGGATAATAAACTTCAACCATGATTTGGATTGTATGCCATAAATGGGTTTCCATTTCTTCTTTAATCAAGCATTCCGCTTGAAAAGGGTAAGTAAACTTCAAGAAACTTTTCGGGTTGTATGTCACGAACAAGACTCTGTCTCTTCTTTACTCAAGTATTCCACTTGAAAAGGGTAAAAGAGCTATAACAAACTTCTCTGACGAGAATTTTCTGGAGAGATAACCATTTGATGAAAGGACCTCATTGGGGATAGACAAACTTCTCGAAAAAGACGTTCATTTGTCATCCAAAATGAAATAAGTTTCTCAAATAAAGAGACCGCCACTTGTTGTCGAATAAATTTTCACACGATTCGGGTTGTATGCCATGAATGGGTTTCAATTTATTCTTTAATCAAGTCTTCCACTTGAAAAGTATAAATAAACTTCCTCAAACGATTCGGGTTGTATGCCATGAACGGATCTCAGTTTCTTCTTTAATCAAGACTTCCTCTTGAAAAGGGTCAAAGAGTTCCAACAAACTTCTCTGAAGGGAATTTTCCGGAGAGATTACCATTTGATGGAAGAATAAGGAAGTTTATATGTGTGTTAACTTCACTGGGAAGAGACAAACTTCTCGGAGAAGAGACTTCCATTTGTCATTTGAAACAAAATTCGGGAACAAAACGAGCTTCTCAAATAAAGAGACTGCCACTTATTGTCGGAATTTCAAAAGGAGTGTTATAAGGACGCTGTTGGGGAACAAAATTCGTCTTTGATGGGGAACCATAAGCAAGTTTTTCATAGGGGATCAAAGTATTTGGAGGTACAAAATAAATGTACCATCAATCTAGGTTTTTACAGCCTAGAGAGATTCAATATCACACTTGTCATAGATCAGGTTCAACCCAGGAATAAGCTGGAGAGGGATATTCAAACAAGACTCTTCTCAGTGAGGAATGATCTCAAATTGGAGATTTATCCTATCCAAATATGAAAAGGATAGCTAAATTAAAATCTTCCATGAGGGATAAACTCAGTGGGAATTTAGAAAGGGTATACACTTTCTGCTTAAGGTCGACGACTTTACTGAAGAGAGGAAATATATATCACTTGAGGGATAAACGCAGCCAAATTAAGTAAAGCAACACAGGGGATACAATATGAATTGTGAATTTAGTTACACATGATGTATATACATGCGTAAATGCGTGTTATGTTTATGTTGACAAAAATAGGCAATAGTAGATGAACTGGAGATGAAATAAACATCTCAGCGAAAATCAACACTCGGCTAATCTCAATAGGATGGAAACCTCACTAGAGATAAAATAAGAAGTCGTCAATGGAGTAAAATTTGCTTTCAAGCCCAATCTTCTCTGGGGATACTAACATAATGGTGCCAAATGGAGGGAAGGTCTCCTAAAGAAGCAAGTATCATATATTGCTGCAATTCCACTAGGAATAATAAATACATTATTTTAAGAAAGCACTAAGCTTCACACATAAGGATTCAACCTTTTATAGGATTACTGTTAACATTCCTTATCGTGTCCATAAATTAAAAGAAACACACACACACTTCTTAAAAGCAAGAACAAAATATTTTAAATTTTTTATTTCAATAATTTCTCATCAAAAGTAAAAAGTCATTTTGCAATAAAAAAATGAAATAAGAGTTGCAAGCAAATGGATAAAGTCTCGAATTTTATTGAAGGAATGGTAGTCCGTAAATGGAGGGACTCCATAGATTATTTACAAAGATGAAAAATGGTAAATGTAGGAAAAGGCTACATTAAAATGCAATGATCACTATTCTCCCTACCAACTTTGAAATCCATTGTGTTCGAGCTCCTGGAGAGAGTAATTTGATTAAGAAAACTTTTAATGAGCGAGGTCGTTTTAAGTTGATCAAGTATGGCCTGATGCAGTTACTTGCCATAATCCCTAACTTTTGTCTAGATTACCCCTTGTGGGTGTCAATCTACCGGGATAATCATTTTTTATTTATGTCTCTAACTTTTGCATGGACCGTCCTTTCGGGTTTTCGGCCCACCGAGACGCTCTTTTTTTGCCTAAGTCACCCTTGTGGGTTTTCAACTTAGAGAGTTATTCTTTTTATTTTTTAGGCGAAGTATTTTTTGACTGCATCGTGTCGCTACGTGAAAAATATAGAGTCGTCATCGGTTTTTATTTATTCCAAAGAAAAGGTAAAATATCGAGAAAACCCCAAAGAATGGTCATCACAACCACGAATAGATTCGGAAGTCGGTTATGCAAGGGGAATGTATTAGCACCCCTCACATCCATGGTACTCTATGGGAAGCATCTAGGATGTTTATGCTTAAGTGGATATCGTTATCAAAATGTTTGCTTGCTAAAGGTTTGCGGAGTGGAGATGGATTTTTAATTAGTGTGCTCACCAAGGATTTGGGTCCTCGTGCCTACGTATGCTCACTTGTTGAAGTGAGAAATCAGAGCCCCGTAGTTCATGGGTACAAAATGTTGTTTGTTTTGTTGATTTTATACCTTGAAAAGGGTTTTCGAAAGTGATGCCCTAAGGGTCAAACAAAAGGTTTAAATTAGTTGGTGTTGTTTTTAGGTTTTGAAAATAAAGTGTTATTGACTTCGGATTAAACTAAGGACTATGGATAAAGGTGAATACTTCGAACTACCAAGCCAAACATCTTGTGTTTAAGATATTCAGAACGAGTGTAGGAAAGCTCCATTCTCGTCCCTTCTTTACCATTTAAGGCTCGTGACATACAATCCTAATCGCCTCTTATTATGTTTTTTATTTTGATTTGAGAAAAGACCGCTTGACATTGGATCAAGGGTTTGCTTATTGATTATGAAATAGTGATCTCTCCTGATGTATAATGGATGACTGACAAGTAATAAAGAAGGATAAGGAAAAGCAAGTAAAAAAGTACACCCAAAAAGGGGGGGACATGAAAAGTACAAGGGATTACAGGAAATAAAAGGTCTCATTGTCAGGTAGCCCAAGAGAAAGCCTTGTGTGTGCAAGTGTGTCCTATACTAACAATTGGATAATTGAATTACAAAGCATGTCTCCCTAAGGTAGTGCCATAAATGCTCTCCATTCTTGCAATAAAATATTACAAGTCCTCGGAAACTCCAGGTTGCATAGGTCAATCACACAGGTCCAAGTCCAAATGCAAGGGTGCTACAAGAAATCTCTAAGTCCATGATCCATTGTCCATTCCACGCTTAGGTCTTATTATCTTTGTCCTTTTCCATTTTTTTATGTTTAGTCCGTTTTAAGTCAATTTTCAAGATGAAGTGAAGAATGTTAATGGATGCATAATATGAAGCGGAAATAAAGCGAATAAAATGACAAGAATAAAATGTTAGGAGTTAGGTGCGAAAATGTAAAGAGTTAGGAGTTAATTGTTAGATGTTAGAAATTAGAAGTTATAATTAATCAAAATCGAAGAATATAAGAGAATATAAAGTTAATACTAGAATTAATATTATAAAAAAAGCAATATCTAAAATTAATATTCACAAACAATATCAAGATAACAATCCGAAATTAAAATCAAACAATAATATTTTGGTTAATCTATGATTAAAAATCTAACATTCTAATTAATCTAATTCTAAAACTAATATAATCTAATCCAAAAACTAATCTAATCTAATCCAAATAATATTCCAAACTCTAATTCTAAAATCAACATCTAAGATCCATTAACTAGAATTAATCTCTAATCAACCTAATAATATTCTAAAAATAATACTAATATAATCCTAAAACTAATCTAATCTAAAAAAATCCTAATTAAAACTAATGACAACAAAAACAAGGGAAGATGAACTCCAAAACCGGTTTGGGCCTTGAATTTGGAAAGGATCATCAAGGCTCAACCGACAAGGAGGTGCACTCGGTCTAAGTATGAGAAGCACAATCACTTTGGGCTCCATTTGAGGCCTAAGGCCCAAATCAAGGGTAAAGAAAGAAAGGAGACTTCGCTGCATGAAATATAAAGTACTTGCCTGACACATTGAAGAGCCTTGGAAGCAAGAAAGAAAACTTAATTTGCAAGAGGAATATCACGTTCTCGGGTGAATCCGGTCCTCACAATGATGGAGAGTTTTGAAAGAGTACAAGCACACTTTTGTTGCCACTTATAAGAGCCAAATGGGAGATGACGTCATATGTAAACCATTTGTGTCTGGCGGAAGGTATGTTCACTATCCTCCATTGGATCCCCATCTTCTCCGTCGTTTCAACCATCGTCTTCGTCAACAACTTCGTTAATAGAAAATGACCTAGATAATTAGGTGTAACACCTCAAAATTTGCCCTCCTCTCTTGGGACTAGCTTAACATATTGCATATCATTTGTTAGGTCATTAGGCATTGCATATTGCATATCATGTGGCAACTTTGTGCAAGTCATCCTCATAAGTCTTGATCAGGAAATGAAGAGGTTGAGATTCAAGCTTGAGGGTTTATTGAATGGATCACTAGTCATCTGAGGATGTGTGATTCAAATTAGAGTTTCTGGATCTCAAGGAGATTTATCTTCATCTTGGTTGCAATGGTACATCATCATCATCATGGTTTTGTTATCATCCAAGAGATTCAAGAGATTGATCAGATACCTTAAGATTAGGGTTTTGACCACTGGTCAACCCTAATCAATTGAATCAGTTGTATTGGGCCAATCAGGGCTTGGCAAGGAGATGGGGTCTATAATGGATATGGGGATCATTTCATGATTGTATTGAGCTTATGGAAGCTAGGGTTTCATCATTGAGCCATTTCATCAGAGGATTGGGGCTCAACTTGATCAGTGCATAGCCAAATTCATCTATCAATCAGAAAAGTTAACTGTGGTCAACTGTGCCAGGATTGATGGATTTGGAGGTGGGAGAGGGTTGGATACACTTCATTCATGTTGAAACAAATTTCATTTGGCATTTCAAACATCAAGAATGAAGAAAATAAAGTCAGGAGAAAAGTTTCCAAAGATGGAAAGTGACTTGTAAATGAAAGTTTCCAAAAATGGAAAGTTTTTCACCTCAAAATTACGTGTCCAAAAATGCTTCAAATGAAATTTTATTCAACATGAAAGTTGTAGATCTTGCTCTCACCTTTCCAAAAAGTCCAAGAACATGAATTTCTCATGTGTGGTTGGCAAGTTATGATCAAATCATTTTCCAAAAATGCCTAAATTCAAAGTGGCATAACTTTCACATGGAATGGCCAAATTGAGTGATCTTTCTTTGAGAAAACCACATTTCACATGTACTTTCATGATGCATGATCAAATTTCATCAAAAATAATCATGGCAAAAGGTCATTTTTCAAGTGATCACTTTGAAAATTGGTGTGTAAAATGGTGAAATTTCAAATTACATGGATTTTGCACACAAGACCAATTCCAACACATCCCAAATACCAAATAGAACTTGCTTGAACTGATATTGCACTGTTACATTGGCTGGTTTGGCAAAGGCATTTTTGACATTTCACTTAAAACTACATTTGTGCTAATCATTTCCAATTTTGCTAATTGAGATTAAAAAGTGGATTAAGCATTGGTATAAGAGGTTAATTATAACAGAATTGATAATCACATTGCACATTTCAAGATCTAACTACTTTTCCCTCCAAAAACCTCCAAATTCTCTCAAAATTTTCACACACTTTTTCATCAATTTCATCACAATTCTTCATTCATAGTGTGAATTCGTGTTGGATCTACCTTCTCCAATCACTTGTGTGCATCTGTTTCATCAAATCAAGGACAAAAGCTTGCATAATCGTGACTGTTGGAAGCTTGATCTACCATGGCAATTTCATAATTCTTGCATCTGGAGCATTGTTGAGCTAAGGCATTCGTTTCATTCAACTTCCACATCAATAATCTTCGTCTGTTTTGGCTTGTTGGACGTTGAAGAGCAAGAATCACGATATGCCATCTCCAAGAGGTAAAATCTCGATCTCTTTAATTGCTTGAATTATCATGTGGCTTAGATAGATCTCTCAACATAGATTATCATGCTGTTTGTGGTTTTGGATTTGGTTGAGTATCGAGAGAGAAATCTTGATTGGAAGTTTGATGTGCAAACCTATTTTTGTTCGATTTGCTTAGCACAGTTAGAGTTAGGTCAAACTAATTGCATATTTGTGATGTGCGTGTTCAGACGGTTTCATTGATGTATAGCATATTTATTTTGGTGAGAAAAAGTTCTTGAGGATTTTCTGGAATTCTGGTGATGTTCTTGATGAAGAGCAAGCTCGCGCGCGTGTTTGATCCATATTTTTCCATTTCCTTTTCAAAAACGTGTTTCCCGCTTCCAAGAGCCAATGAGAGCGCGCCACTGAATAAATGAATACGGCGTCGTTTTGCTTGCGTTGCAGAATATTACAAAATTGCCATTTTCAGTTTAATATTATTTCATTATTTCTTTTTCTTTTTCATTTTCCATTTCATTTTTGATCTATGATTTAGAAAATTCATAACTGATTCATTTCTTGTCCAAATTTTGTGAGGTTTTTTGCATTATTCTCCTTGTGATGTGTAGTTTTTAATGGTGATTTTTAATATTTTTGTGCACGTGTGAAAAAATAAATTGCTTAGGGTTTGTTTGGATGTGTGCAATTTGTACATGCTTTGCCATTTCATTCATAAAATGATGATGCTTCCATAGAAATGTTTGAAATTGTTTTTGCTTATTCTGGACTCTTTTATGGTGATTTTGGTATGTAGTTTGTAATTTTTGGATCCCTGGTTGATGAGATATGAATTTTCGATTAGAGGTGTGACAATTTGTGTCACACCAAGCTTGATGAACTTCATGATTTTATTTGCCTTGCTTAGGGACATTGGATTGAGCCAAATTTTTGCATGATTGAGCATATGTATGTTGAGAACACATGTGAATTTTTCTGGATTTATTGATGACATTTCCTATTTGATTGGAATTTCCTCCCCTGTTGGGTCATTTTGTGATTTTTTGTGACACTTGTTTGTATTTGGCTTGTGAAATTCTGGTAATTAATTGGATGGATGTGAAATTTGACATGTGAATTCTAGACACATTATAGGTCATTGTGGTTTTGGTCCAATTCATTTATCATGTATTGTCACTGTTTTATGATTATTGGAAGTTGATGCTTGTTTTGATGCCTTGTGTTGGCTTGCTTGAACTTGTCTGGACTTTTTGATTTTTATTGACCTACTTCCTTTGATCCAAATGAGCTGAAATTTGATATGCTATTCATTGGATATGTTCTGTTTAGACTTAAATTTTTGTGGAATTTATTGAAATGTTTTGGTATGCTTTTGATGATGATCATTCTGTTTGGTCCTTTGAGGTTGCAAATTGCATGTTTGGTGCCTTTTTGTGCATGAAATGATAATGGTGAATGATATGAGCATGGGACCAATTGGATTTGTTTCTAAATTGTTTGATTGTGATTTTGGATAATTTTCACTTGCTGTTTTGATTTTTTCATCTCCTTTGGACCCTAGGCTTGGCCTAGTGGTCTTGTTTCTCATGTTTGAGTTTGCTTTTCAAGTTTGAGATGCAAATGCCTTAAGGAGAAAAATGCAAGTTGATTGAATTGAGTTTGGTTGCTTGTTGTAAACTAACTTGTGTGTTTTGTAGGATGCTTGGCTCAATTGAGTTGATTGTGCTTTGCACATGGCATTGCTTGTACATTGTGTTAACTGTTGACTTTTGATGTTTACTTTTGGTTTGTCTGGTATACTTACTGTATTTGATTGATTTCAGGTACATTAGTTGCTAACAGTTCTTTAAGAACTTGCTTGCTGTTGCTTGGTTGTATAAACCAATTGAGGTAGAATTTCTTTTCTCCATGTAGTCTGGAAGACCTGGCCTGTTACTTGGCCAGGCACCTGTCTGAAGTCCTCCTTAAGAGGCAATGATTGTGCTTGTTTATTTTTGTCCCCAAGCAGGAAAAGTCCTTGATTAAGGCAATTGGCGGATAAAAGAGATATGTAATCTATCTCCCGTTATTCTGTTGAGTCGTCCCTCTGCTCACACCACTGTGTTGATGCATTGGGACACAAACCCAAGATCTTGTACAGTTGTACAGTTGTGTCAGAGTCATGAGTGTAGAAGGGTTCCCACTTTCTGAACCCACGCTCCTTTGTCTGAAGCTCTCCCTGGACAGGGATAAGAGCTGTGAAGTCTAATCTTCACTCACCTTTCATCAGCTTCACCCTGACTCTCAATGTCAGGGTTAAGAGCTAACACCACCCTTGTACAGATGACTTGCCTTGGCAGTCTAACCCATTGTTTGAGCCCACTTCTGACTAGATATAGTGTGTGCTAAATGTGAATGTTTGCTTTGTTTTGCTTATGCTTGCATGCTTGTTTTTCCTGGTTAGGATTAGCTTGCTGTTGTGCAAGTAGATAGTGAACCTTAACATAGGGCAATGATGCATGATAACACCTAGGCTCGAGTCCAGCTCCCTAGTAGTGTGTCTCCCTTTGTTTCTGGTTAGGAGATATTTTCTCCCCTGTTTAGGGGAACTACGTTGCCATGATCCTCATACCATATGAGGTACGTAGGCAGGAGGTCGTGCGAGATTTCTCTGGGAAAACTTCTTTTCTTTTTGTGTGTGTTTGCTTGACAGTTGCTAGGCTCGAGTTCCCGACTCCTTAGTAACTTGTTGTTGTTTGTTCTTGTTGTGTGCTTGGAAGCTGATATAAGTCCATCAAGTGGCATTCGGGTTCCAGTGTGGGTTGTTGGTTCGGAAGCTGATGTAAGTCCAGTGATTGGCGTTCGGGTTCCATGTTTGCCTGCTTGTGTTTGTTTTGATGTCTCAGCGTCTGTGCGTGTGTTTTGTTTCGGCGTGCGTGAGCCGAACTACGGTAGCTCTGATTCTCATTCCAGATAAGATACGTAGGCATAGGATGCGATATCCTAGCGAGCCCTCTTCCCTCTTCCTCCACCTGTGTTGTTTTCAGTGTGTGTGTGATGTTTTAGCAACCTTAACCTATCTTTTGAGCGTGGATCCCGTCGAGTACGATGGATGCGTAGGGGTGCTAATACCTTCCCTACGCATAACCGACTCCCGATCCCATTCTCTTTGGTCGCGAGACCATGTTCTTTCCAGGTTTACTTCGAGCGTTTCCTTTCCCTCTTTTGGGATAAATAACGCACGGTGGCGGCTCTGTGTTGTTTTGTTTTAGCCCGCCGGTTGTTTTTCGCGGATGCGACAGCTGGCGACTCTGCTGGGGATTCTCAAGATGTTGACCTGTGCTGGTCCATCTTCCCTAAGCGAGTCTCTCCTAGCGTTCTAGGATAGTTTAGGTTGCTTGTGCTTTATTTATTGCATTTATTATTCTGACTGTGTATATATTTGCATAAATATTTGCATGCATCATACTATCATGTTGCCGTCCTCTGTGCAGGTGGTTCCTCTGTTTTGGGGTGGGTGTTCTGAGTGGGGCTAAAACCCAGGCCCGAGTATACACCTAGGATTAGTGTGGTCTCACGTTCCTCACATGCCGGTTGGGCATGCTGTTGCGACGTGACATACCACAAGCCGGACGAGGTTCATCTGAGAGTGCTTTTCCTCAGCGGGGTTTTCCACTTTGGTTGGGTTACCTCTTTTGAGCTATTGACTCTGGTGACCGATCATTTCCCGGATCTTTGGTTTAGACGATCTCAAGAGAGCTACAATGGCACACCCGAAAGGGCAAACCCATTGAGTATCTCTGCCCGATTGTCGAGACTATTGTCCGCCTTAGGATGACCTGATTAGAATTTACCTGTGAGGGGAGGGTGATTCTTTCAGATGCATGTTCAGATGGTGACTTTGATGGTGACTATTGGTTCCGTTGATCAGAGTCCTATTTATAAGTCAGATTTATGGCCATTTATTTCTGAGACGCCGGAGTGCTGTCCAAGTTATTTATCAGTGGGGATCCGTTTATTTCAGGATTCCCCGGGCCGATTCAGAGATGGTTATGGGTATCTGCTCAGAGGTTGTCTGATGATGATGGTGATGTATCTTTCGTTTATTTCGGAACCCTTGAGTTGGATTTGTGGTTACATTTTCCTTCAGATGGTTGTGATCAGTTCAGAAATCAGGGCTGTGATTCAGAGCAACAGATGATCAGATGACTTGGAGGATGGCAATGCATTGCATTCATTCATCAGCATCATCACATTTTGCATTTATCTGCATCTAACACATGTTTATCCATATGCAGGGACGTTTTTGATCGAGATCCTGGTTGAGAGACTTCTTAGACATGAGGAGGCCCGATTTAAAGGACGATGTTGCGTATAGCTTCTTTGACCCAGAGATCAGTGTGCTGAAGGATATGATAGCTTTGATTACACCCGACCATGTGGGGATGTTTCGTGAGGCATATGGGGGTATTCTGAAGACGGTTTTCAGACTCACTGACAGAGACAGGAGCGCCATTCATACTCTCCTCCAGTTCTATGATCCTGGTTTGAGGTGCTTCGTCTTCCCAGATTACTTATTGGGGCCTTTGATGGAGGACTATGCTGATATCTTGGGCATTCAGATCAGAAATCAGGTTCCTTTCTATGCTACTAAGGAAGAGCCTGATATTGGAGGGATTTCCCGTGCTCTTTATTTGAGTCCGGAGATGGTTAAGGAGAGTCTGAAAGAGAAGGGGAAGTTGCCTGGTTTTCATCTGAGTTTCCTAGAGGCTAAGGCTAAGGAGCATGCTGAGTTGGGTAATTGGAAAGCTGTCTGTGCTTTGATTGCTGCGGGCATTTATGGGATCATTCTGTTTCCTAACCAGAAGAGCTTCGTGGATATTAACGCCATTCGCTTGTTTGTTCAGAGGAATCCTATCCCTACCTTGATCGGAGATGTCTATTACTCGGTCCACAATCGGAACGAGAAGAGGCGAGGGGGGTTGATTCGATGTTGCGCTCAATTGCTATACAAGTGGTTTATGGGTTATTTGCCTTCCAAGGGTGCTTTTGTTCTGCTTGGCCAAAATGTTAATTGGGCAACCAAGCTGATGGGTTTGAGGGCCAAGGACATAGCTTGGACTCACAATAGTGGGGTTGGACAAGATTTCATCTGCAGTTTTAGGGGTTTTCCCAATGTGCCACTTTTAGGAGTGCAGGGTTGCATTAATTATAACCCGACACTTCTTAAGAGACAAATGGGATTCGCTATGGAGCTTCCTCCGTTCAAGAGTGAGGTTCAGGAGACTTTGTACTTCCTAGCTGAGGGCAATCAGGCCAGGTTGAAGCAGGTAGCTGAGGCATGGCGTAGCATTCAAAGGAAAGGCAAGGTTTCTTGGGGTAGAGCTAATAACAGATCTTTTCCTCCGTTCGATGACTGGCTCAGTAAGAGAGTGGAGCTTACTTGTCTACCATTTCCTGTGGTCGATCCTTGGTATCCGTTGGTTGAGGAATCTCCTTCTTCTGTTGGTATGGATGAGTTCCTAGAGATGAAGCGGGAGAGAGATCAGTTGCTTGCAGAGAAAGCGGAATTGGAGATGACTGTTGCTCGGGTTCAGATGGCTAACCAGGAGATCAAAGGGAAGATGGAAGATCAAGACAAGCGACATGCCCTGGAAGCAAAGCGCTTTGAGATGGATACTGCCTACTATGGGAAGGTCAGTCAGGCTTTGGAATCTTCAACAAAGGAGCACGACGTCACCAAAGAGAGATTGGCTAGAGCTTCAAAGGTCATTGAAGATGAGAAGAGGAGGCAAATCCTCGTGAGAGATCAGAGAGACGCCAGAGCCAGAGTCCTCGCTGCAGAGTGGGAAGCGGAGAAAGCAAAGATCATCGCCGAGAGAGATCATTACCTTGCTGAGAGGGATCATTACTTCAGGCAGATGAAGATTCACCAGAAAGAGGTGGGGAGATTACAGCAGGAGAACACCGAGCTCAGGTTTTCCGCGGAGTTTGCGAAGATGGTTGATGAGATCGGACCTTCTGTGGGACCCTCATCAGGCTAGCTTTATCATTTGTGAGGATTACCGTCAGGCTTGTTGACGGAATTCATTTGCTTGTATTTCTTTCTCGATTCTGGAAATCTGTATCTGATTTGATGTATGACTATGGCACTTATTGTGCATTTTGTTATGTGATGGTTATTTTCATTCAGTGATTGATCTTCAAGCTTTATTTGCTTTACCATATGCACTCACACAAGCACACACATGGTTGGGGGTATTTCGCTAAATCATATATCTCTGATCTGTATGATGAAATCAAATGCTGAATATCAAAATATTGCTGCCGGGTTATTATTTTGTCTCGATGAAGCCAGGATCAAGAGACAAAGTGTTCCGCATATGGATAAACACTGCATTCATGCATGATCATAATAACTTGTGTTTTATTTTGCAGGTATCTGTTGCTAACGTGCTTGATTGTTTCAGGAATCATTGCTCGTGCTCGCAGAGCTGTACCTTTGCACTCAACCCGTCCTCACAGATACTTCACGCGGCGCAATACTCCCAGACTGATGGATCTCCCAAATACAGACATCCTCGAGCTGAAGGACAAGATGAACGAGCTGATCAACATTATGCAAGGTTTCGCAGTTGGTCAGAAGGCTCTAGCTGATAAAGTCGAGAAGCTCGAGCGGGCTTCAGCAGCAAACAGTGGTGTGAACCTGGATGGTGTCTCCAACCAGGGGCTGGGTGGTTCTCGGGATGGTGGCAAGAGAGCAACCGTGGGTATGATGAATAATAATGCTGGAGGTTTTGGTGGTGCCGGTGGTCAACCTGGGCCGATGGGTCAGAACTTGAAAGATAGTCTTTTCCCTCCTTTCTTCGGGGTTGATGACGACAGAGAGGAAGATAGGGAGGCCGATCAGTTCTCGATGCACAATGAACCTTTTGGTCAGTATGGTGCCCCACCACAGAACAAGGAGATTCAGTTGCTGGCTGAGAAAATCAGGGCCTTGGAGAGTTATGCCACTCCTGGGGTGGTCAACATGTCAAATATGGGGCTTGTGGAGGGGATTGTGATCCCGCAGAAATTCAAAGCGCCCGCGTTTGATAGATATAATGGGAGCACTTGCCCCGAGACTCATCTGCAGGCGTTTGTCCGTAAGATCTCAGCTTACACCATGGACCAAAAGCTGTGGATGTACTTCTTCCAGGACAGCCTGTCCGGAGGCTCACTGGAGTGGTATACCAAGCTTAAGTCCTCAGATATCAAGAATTGGCAAGATCTTGGGGACGCATTCTTTAAACAGTATCAGTTCAATGCTGATATGGCCCCGAGTCGTACCCAGCTGCAGGGTATGTCTCAAAAGAATAATGAGGGGTTTAAAGAATATGCCCAAAGGTGGAGGGAGTTGGCTGCCAGAGTGCAACCTCCTCTAGTTGACAGGGAAATGTCTGATCTCTTCATGGGGACCCTGCAAGGGGCGTACGCTGAGAGAATGGTTGGTTGTCCTGTGACCAACTTTTCAGACATCGTCATGGCCGGAGAGAGAATTGAGAGCTGGTTGAAGCTCGGGAAGATTCAGGGTAATGCTTCGTCGTCAGGATCGAAGAAGCCCTTCAGTAATGGTCAGAGGAAGAAAGAGGGGGATACCAGTGCGGTATATGCTCAGAGAGGACCCAGTAGGGATC
This sequence comes from Lathyrus oleraceus, assembly GCF_024323335.1. NCBI lineage: Eukaryota > Viridiplantae > Streptophyta > Magnoliopsida > Fabales > Fabaceae > Lathyrus > Lathyrus oleraceus. Next base: position 339,374,356 of record NC_066585.1, read on the forward strand.
GTTACTTCCAGCACACTGCTGCGGTAACTATTCCTGCTGATAATCAACAACCGCAACAGCAACAGCAGCAACCTCAACAGCAGAGACAACCCTTTCAGCAGAGGCCTCAGAGGGCTGGGTACCAAGTCAGGGGAAGGATGAATGATAGGCAGTTTGACAGGCCGCCGGTGACTTATTCTTTTTTGTTAAAAAAGTTGATGGATTTGGGGCTGGTACAACTCAGAACTTTGGCACCTTTGAGACCTGATCAAAGGCCAGCCAATTATGATGAAAATGCAAAATGCGAATTCCATTCGGGTGCTCCCGGACACAACGTAGAGAACTGCAAAGCTTTTAAGCACGTAGTTCAAGACTTGGTGGATTCGAAAGCAATCAACTTCGCACCATCTCCCAACGTCAATGCTAATCCCATGCCCGCGCATGGTCAAAGGGGGGTGAATGCTATTTCTGAAGAGAGTAGGGTTGGGCTGTCTACTGTTGATCAGTTGAAGACTCCTTTGGCTGAGGTTAAGAGGCAATTGATGTTAAATGGGGTTCACCCGGGCTGCGGTATTGATTGTGCTGAGTGCACTGTTGTTCAGAATGGATGTTCATTGTTGAGGAGGACTGTTCAGGGTCTGATGGACGAGGGGAGTATTTTGATTGAGAAGGCTGATAAGGGGAGAGATGAGGTCTTCACCATAACGATTTATTTTGATCCGGTGGATTTGTCTACTCTTGCTGAGGCGACTCCAGTTACCATCACGGTACCTGGACCAATTCCGTATGACAAAGATGATGCCGTGCCATGGCATTATGGTGGAGAGGTATACTGCAATGGTGAGAAGGTGGAAGACCAGACTGCAAGTGAAACCACCGTTTCAAAGGTGGATAATGCCGGTCCCAGCGGTTTCACTCGCAGTGGGAGGTTGTTTGCACCAGATGCCTTGAGGGGAGGAGAAGGAGAAAAAGAGAAAAAAGAAAAGGCCGAGGCTTTAGCCAGGGAAAAAGGAAAGCAGTGGTGAGTGATGGTACTCCAGTGGCGACACCGGCGCCGGTGGGGTCGGAAGAAAAGCTTGATGATGATGCAGAAGAATTCTTGAGGATCATCAAGAAGTCTGAGTACAAGTTGGTTGACCATCTACAGCAAACTCCTTCCAAGATATCGATCTTATCGTTGCTGTTAAGCTCTGAGGAGCACAGGGAGGCTTTGTTGAAAATTTTGAAGAAGGCCTATGTTCCTCAGGAGATAACAATTAATCAGTTGGAAACGGTCGTGTCTAATGTGCATGCCAGCCATGGGCTAGGTTTTACAGACATGGACCTGACTGTGGATGGGAGGAATCATAATCGGGCATTACACATCGCGATGGAGTGTAAAGGAGCCGTGCTTTCGCATGTGCTGGTTAATACCGGCTCCTCATTAAATGTGTTGCCAAAGAAGGCTCTGGCTAAGCTGAATTGTGATGGGCTGATTCTGACTCCGACTGATTTGATAGTGAGGGCGTTTGATGGGTCAAAGCGGGCCGTGTTCGGAGAGGTTGAGCTTCCTGTAAAGATAGGTCCGGAGGTGTTCAAGTCGACTTTCTATGTCATGGATATTCAGCCGGCATACAGTTGCTTGTTGGGTAGGTCGTGGATTCATGCTGCTGGAGCAGTGACCTCGACTTTACACCAAAAGTTGAAGTATATCTGGGGAGGCCAGGTTGTTACCGTCTGCGGGGAAGAGGACATCTTTGTCAGCCACCTGTCCTCATTCAAGTATGTGGAAATGGACGGCGAAATCTGGGAGACGCCAAGCCAAGCATTTGAAACCATTAAGGTGGAGAATGCTCTTTTTGCCAAGGAGGAAGAGAAACCGTCCATATCTTCATACAAACAGGCCGCTGAGGTGGTGAAGAGTGGAGAGGCTCCTGGTTGGGGCAGGATGATGGATATCTCTGCGAAGAAAGACCGCTTCGGAGTAGGGTACCAGTCGGGCCGAGGCTCAGGACAAGGCAGAGGACGTCGTACGTCAGTCACCTTCACTAGCGCCGGAATGCTGGATCCGGATCACATCTGCATGATAAGTGATCAAGCTGACAGCGACTGCGAGATGGACTGGTGGATAAAGTCGTGCGCACCAGGGATGGGAATCCAGAACTGGAAGGCTGAAAAGATCATCCGGGTCACTCTGCTGGAAGAGTAATATTTTTCCTGTTTTGATTTTATATGCATGAAAGCCATACGTGTTGCCCGACACGTAATGGTTCATTGTAAGGGCCACCTCATGTTTAAAATTTGCAAGTTTGCATCATTAATAAAAGGATGGTTTTTCAGTTAAAAGCGGTGTTCCCTGTTTTTCACCTATTTTTGCAGTTTAAAAATAAAAACAAAATAAAAATGGCAATGCTTTCATTTTTCTTTTTCAATTTGTCTCGTTCCGGTTCTAAGCAATGCATGAATCCACATTCATGCAGATGCGATCATTCTCCGGATCTCATTGATAACAATTCTGTTACACCCTCATATGACTTCGACAATCCAATCTATCTTGCTGAAGAAGAAGACGAAGAAGATTGTGAACTGCCAGGGGAATTAGCCAGGTTGTTGAAACAAGAGGAGAAGGTGATTCAGCCGCATGAAGAACAGATTGAGGTTGTGAATCTGGGTACCGACGAGGTCAAGAAAGAAGTGAAAATCGGGGCTGCTTTGAAGGAAAGTGTCAAGAGCAGATTGGTAGTATTGTTGAAAGAGTATGTCGACATCTTTGCCTGGTCTTATCAAGATATGCCAGGGTTGGATACCGATATTGTTGTGCACAAGCTACCGTTGAGAGCAGATTGTCCTCCTGTGAAGCAGAAGTTGTGCAGAACTCGACCTGATATGGCGATGAAAATCAAAGAAGAGGTGCAGAAGCAGTGGGATGCAGGGTTTCTAGCTGTCACTAATTATCCGCCATGGGTCGCAAATATCGTGCCGGTCCCGAAGAATGATGGGAAGGTGAGAATGTGTGTGGACTACCGAGATCTGAATAGAGCTAGTCCGAAGGATGATTTTCCGCTACCTCACATTGATGTGTTGGTAGACAATACAGCTCAATTCTCGGTGTTTTCCTTCATGGATGGCTTTTCTGGCTATAATCAAATCAAAATGTCGCCAAATGATATAGAGAAAACAACGTTCATCACACCGTGGGGCACTTTTTGTTACAAGGTGATGCCATTCGGTCTCAAGAACGCCGGTGCTACTTATCAGAGGGCCATGGTGACTTTGTTTCATGATATGATTCATCGTGAAATTGAATGCTATGTTGATGACATGATAGCAAAGTCCCAGACAGAAGAGGGACATTTGGTAGATTTGGCCAAGTTGTTTGACCGGCTGAGACAGTTCAGGCTGAGGTTGAATCCGAACAAGTGCACGTTCGGAGTGCGGTCCGGTAAATTGCTGGGGTTTATTGTAAGTGAGAAAGGAATCGAGGTTGATCCTGCTAAAGTAAAAGCGATAAGAGAAATGCCTGAACCGAGAACGGAGAAGGAGGTTCGTGGTTTCTTAGGTAGATTGAACTACATTTCACGGTTCATATCTCATCTAACAGCCACGTGTGAAACAATATTCAAATTGTTGAGAAAAGATCAAACGGTCAGGTGGAATAATGATTGCCAAGCGGCATTTGAAAAAATAAAAGAGTATTTGCAGGAGCCTCCGATTCTGATGCCTCCTGTGGAGGGAAGACCGTTAATTCTGTACCTGACAGTCCTCGAGGGGTCTATGGGGTGTGTATTGGGGCAGCATGACGAGTCTGGTCGAAAAGAGCATGCCATATACTACCTTAGCAAAAAGTTTACTGACTGTGAAACAAGATATTCACTGCTCGAGAAAACTTGTTGTGCTTTGGTCTGGGCTGCTCACCGACTAAGGCAGTACATGCTGGTTCATACCATTTTATTGATTTCCAAGATGGATCCAATCAAATACATTTTTGAGAAGCCAGCATTGACCGGACGGGTTGCGAGGTGGCAAATGATTTTGACTGAATATGATATACAGTATACCTCTCAGAAGGCGATCAAGGGGAGTGTATTGTCTGATTACCTTGCTCAGCAACCCATTGATGATTATCAACCGATGAAGTTTGAATTCCCTGATGAGGACATCATGTTTCTCAAATCGAAAGATTGTGAGGAACCAATCCCGGAGGAGGGGCCTGACCCTGAATCCGAATGGATTCTGATGTTTGATGGGGCCGTTAACGTGAATGGAAGCGGTGTTGGTGCTATTTTGGTTACGCCGAAAGGATCCCACATTCCTTTTGCTGCTCGGCTAACATTTGAGTGCACCAACAACGTGGCTGAATATGAAGCTTGTATATTGGGGATTGAAGAGGCGATTGATTTGAGGATCAAGAACCTTGTCATATATGGAGATTCGGCTCTGGTGATAAATCAAGTTAACGGAAAATGGTATACGCATCAGTCTCATTTAGTGCCATACCGGGATTATACGAGGAGATTGTTGACGTTTTTCACCAAGGTAAAGATGCATCATGTGCCTAGAGAGGAGAATCCTTTGGCAGATGCTTTGGCTACTCTGGCCGCCTTGATTAAAGTGCAGAGGTGGAATCAGTTCCCCAGTGTTGAAGTAGGTCGTCTGGATAGACCGGCTTATGTGTTTGCTGTTGATACAACGTCTGATGATGAGAAGCCATGGTATTACGATATCAAGCGCTATCTGGAAACTCAAGATTATCCTGAGGGAGCATCTAAGAAGGACCGAAAGACTCTGCGGAGGTTGGCCATGGTGTTCTACCTGAATAAGGATGGGGTTTTGTACAAGAGGAATTTTGATTGGGTCTTGCTCAGATGTGTTGATGATAAAGAAGCAAGCCAATTGATGAAAGAGGTTCATGAAGGATCGTTCGGTACCCATGCTAGTGGGAGTGCAATGGTAAAGAAGCTGCTGAGGGCAGGTTATTACTGGATGACAATGGAGGCCCAATGTTTCAATTTCGTGCGGAAGTGTCATAAAGGCCAGATTTATGCTGACAAGGTGCACGTGCCTCCAAATCCGTTGAGCTTAATGTCGTCTCCATGGCCGTTTGCTATGTGGGGCATTGATATGATCGGAAAGATTGAGCCTACAGCGTCGAATGGGCACAGGTTCATATTAGTGGCTATCGACTACTTCACCAAATGGGTGGAAGCAGCCTCTTATACAAATGTGACGAAGCAAGTCGTTGCCAGGTTTCTCAAGAGAGACATCATTTGCAGATATGGGGTTCCCGAGAGAATCATTACTGATAATGGTTCTAATTTGAATAATAAGATGATGGCAGAACTGTGCCGGGAATTCAAGATTGAACATCACAATTCTTCTCCCTATCGTCCGAAGATGAATGGGGCGGTTGAGGCAGCCAACAAGAATATAAAGAAGATTGTGCAGAAAATGGTGGTAACCTATAAAGATTGGCATGAGATGTTGCCGTTTGCATTGCATGGGTATCGAACGTCAGTGCGTACATCTACTGGGGCAACGCCTTTCTCATTGGTATATGGGATGGAAGCGGTGCTACCAGTTGAGGTTCAAATTCCCTCTTTGAGAGTCCTGATGGACGTGAAATTGCAGGAGGCTGAATGGGTAAGGACCCGGTACGAAGAGTTGAGCTTGATAGAGGAAAAGAGGCTGGCAGCCATCTGTCATGGGCAGTTATACCAGCAGAGAATGAAGCGTGTTTTTGACAGAAAGGTGCGACCTCGGGTATATCACGTAGGTGATATGGTGCTAAAAAGGATCCTTCCTCCTCAAAACGATCTGTAAGACCCCAATTTTGGCCCTAAGATCCCCCATGGCCCATAACATATCATATCATGGCCTCAAGGATCATTGCATACCCTAGCTTCCTTCTTAGTGGGTGGGTTACCTTGTGAGTGTAGTTTTTGATCACCAAGCATGTATTGCATTTGTATATCATTGCTTTTCATATGTTTACTAACCAAAAGTACAAAAATATTGTCATCTAACCATGTTGCTTGCAGATGAAGCAATCATCAGTCTGTCAGTTAAAATCAGGCATTGAGCATTAGAGGGTGACCATTCTTGAAGAATTTGGACACCATGATCATTCGTGAAGAGTTCATATAACTTGTGATATCATTTGGAGTCAAGATCTCAATTGAAAGAGGCTTGGAATTCATCAGAACATGGCCCAGTCAAGAAAAGTCAACAAAAGTCAACTGTGGTCAACTGTGCATTTAATCAGGGATTGGAAGGTGTGAGATGGTTAGAAAGACCTCATTCATGTCTATATGAGCCTCATTTGACATTTCAAAGCTTAAGAATGAAGAAAATCAAGTCAGACAAAAAATTGCCAAAAATAGAAAGTGACTTGTAATGGAAGTTTCCAAAAATGGAAAGTTTTTGACCACAAAATTACATGTCCAAGGAAGCTTCAAATGAAAATTTGTTCAACATGAAAATTGAAGATCTTGATCTCACCATCCCAAAAAGTCCAAGAACTTGAATTTCCCATGTATAGTTGGCAAGTTATGGTCCATTCAATTTCAAAAATGACCCATAATCAGAGGGGCATAACTTCCACATGGAGTGTCCAAATTGAATGATCCTTTTATGCACAAACTCCATTTGACATGTACTTTCATGGTGCATAATTGGAATTCATCAAAAATGGTCAATGCAAAAAGTCAAATTTCAAGTGTACAGTTAAAGATCCAGGGGCAAAATTGTCCAACTTGAGAAATAATGGAAATTTTTGAGTGGGGATTTTTTCAACACCTCACAAATGACATTTGAAAATGGTTGGAATCATCATAACATGCCAAGGCCTCATGGTTTGAGATTTCACTTTTGAAATGAACTTGAAAAATGAACAAAGTGCCATCACATAGTGAAATTCCAAAATACACATCCAATCAACATGAGACAAGTTGCAACAGCTCACACATGTCATTTTGAGAGTGTGTGAGCTGTCAATGAGCTGGCATGTGAAGTTACTATTTTGCCCTTGCTTGGAAAATAACAATTTTGCTAATCATTTCCATTTTGATTAATTTGGTGATTAAGGCTTGTTTAAGTGGGAGTATATATTCTTAATCCTAACTAACTTCAGAAGATTTTCACAATTTCACAAATCACAATTCCAAATTCCCTCCAAATTCATCACATTCTCTCAAGAACACATCAAGCCAAAATCCATAGAACTCCTCCAATTCTTGATCATTTGGCAAAGTTCTTTTGGATTCGATCCCCGATCATCATCTACTTCATCTGTTTTGGCAAGGCAACTTCAAATTCATCTCCATTTGCAACTGTCCGAGTGTGATGCATCAATGGCATTTGGAATTTTCGCGCATTAGAAGCGACTTCAATCGAACCTGAGCGTTGCATTCAACTTCTTGGAGCTTCTACTACATCTGTTTTGGATCAAAACACCTTGAAATCTCCAATTTCAACACTGCCTTCAAATCAAGGTTGGAATTCGAAACGCACCATTGCCTTAATTGTTATATGCGTTTTATAGTGTGTTTATCATAGATCATCGTGATGCCTTTGGTTTGTAAAATGGATGAACATAGAGGAAGTTAGGTTGATTAGAAGAAACGATGCAAAAACCTAATCCCTTCGATTCGTGAGATTTAGGAAAAATTAATGGAAATCATTGTGATATTTGAGATCCTGAGAACGAGACCTTTCCAACGGTTATAGGCATGGTAATTTTCATTGAACTTTGGTGTTCATGTGTTCTTGGTGATTCTGGGAAAGAGATGAAGAATTCTGGAAATTTTTCTCCATTTGATCCGCTTGGCTCGTGTTCCTCTTTTGAATTGTGTTTCCCGCGTACGCCTTAGCCAATCAGGAGAAGCCAGCGAAAAACTTAAACGCCGCGTTTTGATCCTGGGCGCGCATAATTACCATATTGCCACTGTTATCACTTAATTAATTAAAACAATTGAATAATTATTAAAAAATCACACAAACATTAAAAAATTCATAAAAAAATAATTAATGATCAAAAAAACATGAGGATTTTTTCTATAGCTTCCATTTTCCCTGTAGAATTTTGTGAGCATATTTTTAGAAATTGTGCTTGGTGAATAATTGGTTTGACTTAGAGATGTTTGACTTAGGTCATTTTTGTGCACATTTTGCCATTTTTGATGTGAAATCCTCATGCCTTAAAAGAAATGCTTGAAAATTTTTGTGGTGATTGTAGACATGCTGATGGTGATTTACATATAAATTTTGTGAATTTTGGATACCTGGTGATTGAGTTATGAATTTTTGAATCTAGGTGTGACAATTTGTGTCACACCTAGCTAGGTCAACTTTCTGGATTTATTTTCATGACCTAGGCTTGTTGAAATGACTTGAAATTTTATATGTGTGATCATTAACATGTCGAGATGCTATGTGAATATTTCTGGATTTTTATTTGGCATTTTCAATTTGATTGATATTTTTCATCTCTGTTGGTCAAATATGCAAGCTTGTGTGACATATGTTGGTATATCTTGTGTGAAATCCTCATATGGTTTTAGATGAATATGAAATTTGGTATGCTGGTTGTAGACACATTGTAGGACATCCCTGTTTTGGTCCCATTCATTTCTTAATTGTTTTCATTGACTTATGAATTTTTGAAGTGAATGCATATGTTGATGCTTTGGTTTGGCTTAAATAATTGTGTCTGGATTTCTTGATTTTTATTGACATAGTTCCTTTTGTCCAATTGAGCTGAAAATTGACATGCTACACCTTGAATATGTCCTGTTTAGGTGTGAATTATTTGAGGATTTTTGGAATTGATTTAATATGCTGTTGATGGAATTCATTCTGTTGGGACTTTTGATGTTGCATTTGACCTAATTTGACTTGTTTTGGTCATGAAATGATTATAGTAAATGATATAAACATGGGATCAATTGCTCTTGCTTTTGAATTGCTTTAGCTTGATTTTAGTTGAGAATCATTTGCTGTTTAAAATTTTTTCTCACTTTTGGACCCTAGGCTTGGCCTAGTGGTCTTGTTTCTCACATTTGCTTGATTTTTCAGGATGAAATGCATAATGCATAAAGGAGATTGAACCAAGTCAATAAAATTGAGTTTGTTTGATGTGGAGAACTAACATAACTTTGTTTTGTAGGTTGTGAAGCTTGAGCTTGAGCTTGTAGCTTGCATTTATGTGCTTGTGTTGTTTGTATAGTCTGACTGATTAACATTTGCTGTTTATTGCTGTCTGTCTGAGTACTGATGATACTTGATTGATTGCAGGTACCCTTAGTTGCTCAGTTCTCTTAAGAACTTGCATTGCTTTGCTTAAATAGCAATTTGCATTGAGGTAGACTCTCTATTCTTCATGTAGTCTGGAGACCCGGTCTGTTATTTGGCCGGGCAAACTGTCTGAAGTCCTCCTTAAGAGGCAATGTTTGTGATTGTTTATGTTTGTCCCAAGCAGGAAAAGTCCTCATTTGAGGCAATTGGTGGATATAAGAGATATGTAGCCTATCTCCCACTATTCTGTGAGTCTTCTCCTTGCTCCCATTACATGGTTGTAGCATTGAGATCCCAACCCAAGATCTATCGAGTCAATAAAATATGGAGAGAGTTCCATCTTTTTGAACTCCCACACCTTCTGATATTCAATACTCTCTCTGACCAGAGATAAGAGTGATGAGGCACACCCCTCATATCCTTTCATCTGCTTCACCTTAGCCCCTCAATGGCAAGGTTAAGAGCAACTTGAACCCTATTACAGTTGGCTTTAATGCCTCACCCTTTTGCTTGAGCCTCATTGAATGGTTATAGTGTGTGCTACTTGAATTTATGTGATTGATTACTTGACTCATTTATACATGATTACTTGATTGCCATTGTGCATTTACTATCATTGATTGCCGTTGTGCATTTATCATCTTTGTTTGCCATTAGTGCATGATCATTTCTTTTGTCCTTGTGACATTGATGTTTTCCCATTGAGGACAATTGTAAGTCCATATTGATTGGCTTTTGTTCCTATGACATGGAAGAGATAGAGTGTAAGACCTCATTGGTCACTCATATCTTCTTTGCTCTTTGTTTGAGCATTGTTGTTGTATGTGAGGATTCATTGTAAGTCCCTGTGATGTGGCATTTGTATTCCTAGGATCATACTGTGGAGGTTAACATAAGTCCAGATGGATTGGCAGTTGACTTCCCTGTTTTGTTTTTTGTTTTATTCTGATGGAGATTAGTGTAAGTCCATAGAGTGGCCTCTGATATCCTTACTTGTTTTAGGAGACAGGTATAAGACCATTGAGTGGCATCCAGTATCCGCTTTTATTTACTTTCATCTGTTAGATATAATGGGAGCACTTGCCCCGAGACTCATCTGCAGGCGTTTGTCCGTAAGATCTCAGCTTACACCATGGACCAAAAGCTGTGGATGTACTTCTTCCAGGACAGCCTGTCCGGAGGCTCACTGGAGTGGTATACCAAGCTTAAGTCCTCAGATATCAAGAATTGGCAAGATCTTGGGGACGCATTCTTTAAACAGTATCAGTTCAATGCTGATATGGCCCCGAGTCGTACCCAGCTGCAGGGTATGTCTCAAAAGAATAATGAGGGGTTTAAAGAATATGCCCAAAGGTGGAGGGAGTTGGCTGCCAGAGTGCAACCTCCTCTAGTTGACAGGGAAATGTCTGATCTCTTCATGGGGACCCTGCAAGGGGCGTACGCTGAGAGAATGGTTGGTTGTCCTGTGACCAACTTTTCAGACATCGTCATGGCCGGAGAGAGAATTGAGAGCTGGTTGAAGCTCGGGAAGATTCAGGGTAATGCTTCGTCGTCAGGATCGAAGAAGCCCTTCAGTAATGGTCAGAGGAAGAAAGAGGGGGATACCAGTGCGGTATATGCTCAGAGAGGACCCAGTAGGGATCGTTACTTCCAGCACACTGCTGCGGTAACTATTCCTGCTGATAATCAACAACCGCAACAGCAACAGCAGCAACCTCAACAGCAGAGACAACCCTTTCAGCAGAGGCCTCAGAGGGCTGGGTACCAAGTCAGGGGAAGGATGAATGATAGGCAGTTTGACAGGCCGCCGGTGACTTATTCTTTTTTGTTAAAAAAGTTGATGGATTTGGGGCTGGTACAACTCAGAACTTTGGCACCTTTGAGACCTGATCAAAGGCCAGCCAATTATGATGAAAATGCAAAATGCGAATTCCATTCGGGTGCTCCCGGACACAACGTAGAGAACTGCAAAGCTTTTAAGCACGTAGTTCAAGACTTGGTGGATTCGAAAGCAATCAACTTCGCACCATCTCCCAACGTCAATGCTAATCCCATGCCCGCGCATGGTCAAAGGGGGGTGAATGCTATTTCTGAAGAGAGTAGGGTTGGGCTGTCTACTGTTGATCAGTTGAAGACTCCTTTGGCTGAGGTTAAGAGGCAATTGATGTTAAATGGGGTTCACCCGGGCTGCGGTATTGATTGTGCTGAGTGCACTGTTGTTCAGAATGGATGTTCATTGTTGAGGAGGACTGTTCAGGGTCTGATGGACGAGGGGAGTATTTTGATTGAGAAGGCTGATAAGGGGAGAGATGAGGTCTTCACCATAACGATTTATTTTGATCCGGTGGATTTGTCTACTCTTGCTGAGGCGACTCCAGTTACCATCACGGTACCTGGACCAATTCCGTATGACAAAGATGATGCCGTGCCATGGCATTATGGTGGAGAGGTATACTGCAATGGTGAGAAGGTGGAAGACCAGACTGCAAGTGAAACCACCGTTTCAAAGGTGGATAATGCCGGTCCCAGCGGTTTCACTCGCAGTGGGAGGTTGTTTGCACCAGATGCCTTGAGGGGAGGAGAAGGAGAAAAAGAGAAAAAAGAAAAGGCCGAGGCTTTAGCCAGGGAAAAAGGGAAAGCAGTGGTGAGTGATGGTACTCCAGTGGCGACACCGGCGCCGGTGGGGTCGGAAGAAAAGCTTGATGATGATGCAGAAGAATTCTTGAGGATCATCAAGAAGTCTGAGTACAAGTTGGTTGACCATCTACAGCAAACTCCTTCCAAGATATCGATCTTATCGTTGCTGTTAAGCTCTGAGGAGCACAGGGAGGCTTTGTTGAAAATTTTGAAGAAGGCCTATGTTCCTCAGGAGATAACAATTAATCAGTTGGAAACGGTCGTGTCTAATGTGCATGCCAGCCATGGGCTAGGTTTTACAGACATGGACCTGACTGTGGATGGGAGGAATCATAATCGGGCATTACACATCGCGATGGAGTGTAAAGGAGCCGTGCTTTCGCATGTGCTGGTTAATACCGGCTCCTCATTAAATGTGTTGCCAAAGAAGGCTCTGGCTAAGCTGAATTGTGATGGGCTGATTCTGACTCCGACTGATTTGATAGTGAGGGCGTTTGATGGGTCAAAGCGGGCCGTGTTCGGAGAGGTTGAGCTTCCTGTAAAGATAGGTCCGGAGGTGTTCAAGTCGACTTTCTATGTCATGGATATTCAGCCGGCATACAGTTGCTTGTTGGGTAGGTCGTGGATTCATGCTGCTGGAGCAGTGACCTCGACTTTACACCAAAAGTTGAAGTATATCTGGGGAGGCCAGGTTGTTACCGTCTGCGGGGAAGAGGACATCTTTGTCAGCCACCTGTCCTCATTCAAGTATGTGGAAATGGACGGCGAAATCTGGGAGACGCCAAGCCAAGCATTTGAAACCATTAAGGTGGAGAATGCTCTTTTTGCCAAGGAGGAAGAGAAACCGTCCATATCTTCATACAAACAGGCCGCTGAGGTGGTGAAGAGTGGAGAGGCTCCTGGTTGGGGCAGGATGATGGATATCTCTGCGAAGAAAGACCGCTTCGGAGTAGGGTACCAGTCGGGCCGAGGCTCAGGACAAGGCAGAGGACGTCGTACGTCAGTCACCTTCACTAGCGCCGGAATGCTGGATCCGGATCACATCTGCATGATAAGTGATCAAGCTGACAGCGACTGCGAGATGGACTGGTGGATAAAGTCGTGCGCACCAGGGATGGGAATCCAGAACTGGAAGGCTGAAAAGATCATCCGGGTCACTCTGCTGGAAGAGTAATATTTTTCCTGTTTTGATTTTATATGCATGAAAGCCATACGTGTTGCCCGACACGTAATGGTTCATTGTAAGGGCCACCTCATGTTTAAAATTTGCAAGTTTGCATCATTAATAAAAGGATGGTTTTTCAGTTAAAAGCGGTGTTCCCTGTTTTTCACCTATTTTTGCAGTTTAAAAATAAAAACAAAATAAAAATGGCAATGCTTTCATTTTTCTTTTTCAATTTGTCTCGTTCCGGTTCTAAGCAATGCATGAATCCACATTCATGCAGATGCGATCATTCTCCGGATCTCATTGATAACAATTCTGTTACACCCTCATATGACTTCGACAATCCAATCTATCTTGCTGAAGAAGAAGACGAAGAAGATTGTGAACTGCCAGGGGAATTAGCCAGGTTGTTGAAACAAGAGGAGAAGGTGATTCAGCCGCATGAAGAACAGATTGAGGTTGTGAATCTGGGTACCGACGAGGTCAAGAAAGAAGTGAAAATCGGGGCTGCTTTGAAGGAAAGTGTCAAGAGCAGATTGGTAGTATTGTTGAAAGAGTATGTCGACATCTTTGCCTGGTCTTATCAAGATATGCCAGGGTTGGATACCGATATTGTTGTGCACAAGCTACCGTTGAGAGCAGATTGTCCTCCTGTGAAGCAGAAGTTGTGCAGAACTCGACCTGATATGGCGATGAAAATCAAAGAAGAGGTGCAGAAGCAGTGGGATGCAGGGTTTCTAGCTGTCACTAATTATCCGCCATGGGTCGCAAATATCGTGCCGGTCCCGAAGAATGATGGGAAGGTGAGAATGTGTGTGGACTACCGAGATCTGAATAGAGCTAGTCCGAAGGATGATTTTCCGCTACCTCACATTGATGTGTTGGTAGACAATACAGCTCAATTCTCGGTGTTTTCCTTCATGGATGGCTTTTCTGGCTATAATCAAATCAAAATGTCGCCAAATGATATAGAGAAAACAACGTTCATCACACCGTGGGGCACTTTTTGTTACAAGGTGATGCCATTCGGTCTCAAGAACGCCGGTGCTACTTATCAGAGGGCCATGGTGACTTTGTTTCATGATATGATTCATCGTGAAATTGAATGCTATGTTGATGACATGATAGCAAAGTCCCAGACAGAAGAGGGACATTTGGTAGATTTGGCCAAGTTGTTTGACCGGCTGAGACAGTTCAGGCTGAGGTTGAATCCGAACAAGTGCACGTTCGGAGTGCGGTCCGGTAAATTGCTGGGGTTTATTGTAAGTGAGAAAGGAATCGAGGTTGATCCTGCTAAAGTAAAAGCGATAAGAGAAATGCCTGAACCGAGAACGGAGAAGGAGGTTCGTGGTTTCTTAGGTAGATTGAACTACATTTCACGGTTCATATCTCATCTAACAGCCACGTGTGAAACAATATTCAAATTGTTGAGAAAAGATCAAACGGTCAGGTGGAATAATGATTGCCAAGCGGCATTTGAAAAAATAAAAGAGTATTTGCAGGAGCCTCCGATTCTGATGCCTCCTGTGGAGGGAAGACCGTTAATTCTGTACCTGACAGTCCTCGAGGGGTCTATGGGGTGTGTATTGGGGCAGCATGACGAGTCTGGTCGAAAAGAGCATGCCATATACTACCTTAGCAAAAAGTTTACTGACTGTGAAACAAGATATTCACTGCTCGAGAAAACTTGTTGTGCTTTGGTCTGGGCTGCTCACCGACTAAGGCAGTACATGCTGGTTCATACCATTTTATTGATTTCCAAGATGGATCCAATCAAATACATTTTTGAGAAGCCAGCATTGACCGGACGGGTTGCGAGGTGGCAAATGATTTTGACTGAATATGATATACAGTATACCTCTCAGAAGGCGATCAAGGGGAGTGTATTGTCTGATTACCTTGCTCAGCAACCCATTGATGATTATCAACCGATGAAGTTTGAATTCCCTGATGAGGACATCATGTTTCTCAAATCGAAAGATTGTGAGGAACCAATCCCGGAGGAGGGGCCTGACCCTGAATCCGAATGGATTCTGATGTTTGATGGGGCCGTTAACGTGAATGGAAGCGGTGTTGGTGCTATTTTGGTTACGCCGAAAGGATCCCACATTCCTTTTGCTGCTCGGCTAACATTTGAGTGCACCAACAACGTGGCTGAATATGAAGCTTGTATATTGGGGATTGAAGAGGCGATTGATTTGAGGATCAAGAACCTTGTCATATATGGAGATTCGGCTCTGGTGATAAATCAAGTTAACGGAAAATGGTATACGCATCAGTCTCATTTAGTGCCATACCGGGATTATACGAGGAGATTGTTGACGTTTTTCACCAAGGTAAAGATGCATCATGTGCCTAGAGAGGAGAATCCTTTGGCAGATGCTTTGGCTACTCTGGCCGCCTTGATTAAAGTGCAGAGGTGGAATCAGTTCCCCAGTGTTGAAGTAGGTCGTCTGGATAGACCGGCTTATGTGTTTGCTGTTGATACAACGTCTGATGATGAGAAGCCATGGTATTACGATATCAAGCGCTATCTGGAAACTCAAGATTATCCTGAGGGAGCATCTAAGAAGGACCGAAAGACTCTGCGGAGGTTGGCCATGGTGTTCTACCTGAATAAGGATGGGGTTTTGTACAAGAGGAATTTTGATTGGGTCTTGCTCAGATGTGTTGATGATAAAGAAGCAAGCCAATTGATGAAAGAGGTTCATGAAGGATCGTTCGGTACCCATGCTAGTGGGAGTGCAATGGTAAAGAAGCTGCTGAGGGCAGGTTATTACTGGATGACAATGGAGGCCCAATGTTTCAATTTCGTGCGGAAGTGTCATAAAGGCCAGATTTATGCTGACAAGGTGCACGTGCCTCCAAATCCGTTGAGCTTAATGTCGTCTCCATGGCCGTTTGCTATGTGGGGCATTGATATGATCGGAAAGATTGAGCCTACAGCGTCGAATGGGCACAGGTTCATATTAGTGGCTATCGACTACTTCACCAAATGGGTGGAAGCAGCCTCTTATACAAATGTGACGAAGCAAGTCGTTGCCAGGTTTCTCAAGAGAGACATCATTTGCAGATATGGGGTTCCCGAGAGAATCATTACTGATAATGGTTCTAATTTGAATAATAAGATGATGGCAGAACTGTGCCGGGAATTCAAGATTGAACATCACAATTCTTCTCCCTATCGTCCGAAGATGAATGGGGCGGTTGAGGCAGCCAACAAGAATATAAAGAAGATTGTGCAGAAAATGGTGGTAACCTATAAAGATTGGCATGAGATGTTGCCGTTTGCATTGCATGGGTATCGAACGTCAGTGCGTACATCTACTGGGGCAACGCCTTTCTCATTGGTATATGGGATGGAAGCGGTGCTACCAGTTGAGGTTCAAATTCCCTCTTTGAGAGTCCTGATGGACGTGAAATTGCAGGAGGCTGAATGGGTAAGGACCCGGTACGAAGAGTTGAGCTTGATAGAGGAAAAGAGGCTGGCAGCCATCTGTCATGGGCAGTTATACCAGCAGAGAATGAAGCGTGTTTTTGACAGAAAGGTGCGACCTCGGGTATATCACGTAGGTGATATGGTGCTAAAAAGGATCCTTCCTCCTCAAAACGATCTGTAAGACCCCAATTTTGGCCCTAAGATCCCCCATGGCCCATAACATATCATATCATGGCCTCAAGGATCATTGCATACCCTAGCTTCCTTCTTAGTGGGTGGGTTACCTTGTGAGTGTAGTTTTTGATCACCAAGCATGTATTGCATTTGTATATCATTGCTTTTCATATGTTTACTAACCAAAAGTACAAAAATATTGTCATCTAACCATGTTGCTTGCAGATGAAGCAATCATCAGTCTGTCAGTTAAAATCAGGCATTGAGCATTAGAGGGTGACCATTCTTGAAGAATTTGGACACCATGATCATTCGTGAAGAGTTCATATAACTTGTGATATCATTTGGAGTCAAGATCTCAATTGAAAGAGGCTTGGAATTCATCAGAACATGGCCCAGTCAAGAAAAGTCAACAAAAGTCAACTGTGGTCAACTGTGCATTTAATCAGGGATTGGAAGGTGTGAGATGGTTAGAAAGACCTCATTCATGTCTATATGAGCCTCATTTGACATTTCAAAGCTTAAGAATGAAGAAAATCAAGTCAGACAAAAAATTGCCAAAAATAGAAAGTGACTTGTAATGGAAGTTTCCAAAAATGGAAAGTTTTTGACCACAAAATTACATGTCCAAGGAAGCTTCAAATGAAAATTTGTTCAACATGAAAATTGAAGATCTTGATCTCACCATCCCAAAAAGTCCAAGAACTTGAATTTCCCATGTATAGTTGGCAAGTTATGGTCCATTCAATTTCAAAAATGACCCATAATCAGAGGGGCATAACTTCCACATGGAGTGTCCAAATTGAATGATCCTTTTATGCACAAACTCCATTTGACATGTACTTTCATGGTGCATAATTGGAATTCATCAAAAATGGTCAATGCAAAAAGTCAAATTTCAAGTGTACAGTTAAAGATCCAGGGGCAAAATTGTCCAACTTGAGAAATAATGGAAATTTTTGAGTGGGGATTTTTTCAACACCTCACAAATGACATTTGAAAATGGTTGGAATCATCATAACATGCCAAGGCCTCATGGTTTGAGATTTCACTTTTGAAATGAACTTGAAAAATGAACAAAGTGCCATCACATAGTGAAATTCCAAAATACACATCCAATCAACATGAGACAAGTTGCAACAGCTCACACATGTCATTTTGAGAGTGTGTGAGCTGTCAATGAGCTGGCATGTGAAGTTACTATTTTGCCCTTGCTTGGAAAATAACAATTTTGCTAATCATTTCCATTTTGATTAATTTGGTGATTAAGGCTTGTTTAAGTGGGAGTATATATTCTTAATCCTAACTAACTTCAGAAGATTTTCACAATTTCACAAATCACAATTCCAAATTCCCTCCAAATTCATCACATTCTCTCAAGAACACATCAAGCCAAAATCCATAGAACTCCTCCAATTCTTGATCATTTGGCAAAGTTCTTTTGGATTCGATCCCCGATCATCATCTACTTCATCTGTTTTGGCAAGGCAACTTCAAATTCATCTCCATTTGCAACTGTCCGAGTGTGATGCATCAATGGCATTTGGAATTTTCGCGCATTAGAAGCGACTTCAATCGAACCTGAGCGTTGCATTCAACTTCTTGGAGCTTCTACTACATCTGTTTTGGATCAAAACACCTTGAAATCTCCAATTTCAACACTGCCTTCAAATCAAGGTTGGAATTCGAAACGCACCATTGCCTTAATTGTTATATGCGTTTTATAGTGTGTTTATCATAGATCATCGTGATGCCTTTGGTTTGTAAAATGGATGAACATAGAGGAAGTTAGGTTGATTAGAAGAAACGATGCAAAAACCTAATCCCTTCGATTCGTGAGATTTAGGAAAAATTAATGGAAATCATTGTGATATTTGAGATCCTGAGAACGAGACCTTTCCAACGGTTATAGGCATGGTAATTTTCATTGAACTTTGGTGTTCATGTGTTCTTGGTGATTCTGGGAAAGAGATGAAGAATTCTGGAAATTTTTCTCCATTTGATCCGCTTGGCTCGTGTTCCTCTTTTGAATTGTGTTTCCCGCGTACGCCTTAGCCAATCAGGAGAAGCCAGCGAAAAACTTAAACGCCGCGTTTTGATCCTGGGCGCGCATAATTACCATATTGCCACTGTTATCACTTAATTAATTAAAACAATTGAATAATTATTAAAAAATCACACAAACATTAAAAAATTCATAAAAAAATAATTAATGATCAAAAAAACATGAGGATTTTTTCTATAGCTTCCATTTTCCCTGTAGAATTTTGTGAGCATATTTTTAGAAATTGTGCTTGGTGAATAATTGGTTTGACTTAGAGATGTTTGACTTAGGTCATTTTTGTGCACATTTTGCCATTTTTGATGTGAAATCCTCATGCCTTAAAAGAAATGCTTGAAAATTTTTGTGGTGATTGTAGACATGCTGATGGTGATTTACATATAAATTTTGTGAATTTTGGATACCTGGTGATTGAGTTATGAATTTTTGAATCTAGGTGTGACAATTTGTGTCACACCTAGCTAGGTCAACTTTCTGGATTTATTTTCATGACCTAGGCTTGTTGAAATGACTTGAAATTTTATATGTGTGATCATTAACATGTCGAGATGCTATGTGAATATTTCTGGATTTTTATTTGGCATTTTCAATTTGATTGATATTTTTCATCTCTGTTGGTCAAATATGCAAGCTTGTGTGACATATGTTGGTATATCTTGTGTGAAATCCTCATATGGTTTTAGATGAACATGAAATTTGGTATGCTGGTTGTAGACACATTGTAGGACATCCCTGTTTTGGTCCCATTCATTTCTTAATTGTTTTCATTGACTTATGAATTTTTGAAGTGAATGCATATGTTGATGCTTTGGTTTGGCTTAAATAATTGTGTCTGGATTTCTTGATTTTTATTGACATAGTTCCTTTTGTCCAATTGAGCTGAAAATTGACATGCTACACCTTGAATATGTCCTGTTTAGGTGTGAATTATTTGAGGATTTTTGGAATTGATTTAATATGCTGTTGATGGAATTCATTCTGTTGGGACTTTTGATGTTGCATTTGACCTAATTTGACTTGTTTTAGTCATGAAATGATTATAGTAAATGATATAAACATGGGATCAATTGCTCTTGCTTTTGAATTGCTTTAGCTTGATTTTAGTTGAGAATCATTTGCTGTTTAAAATTTTTTCTCACTTTTGGACCCTAGGCTTGGCCTAGTGGTCTTGTTTCTCACATTTGCTTGATTTTTCAGGATGAAATGCATAATGCATAAAGGAGATTGAACCAAGTCAATAAAATTGAGTTTGTTTGATGTGGAGAACTAACATAACTTTGTTTTGTAGGTTGTGAAGCTTGAGCTTGAGCTTGTAGCTTGCATTTATGTGCTTGTGTTGTTTGTATAGTCTGACTGATTAACATTTGCTGTTTATTGCTGTCTGTCTGAGTACTGATGATACTTGATTGATTGCAGGTACCCTTAGTTGCTCAGTTCTCTTAAGAACTTGCATTGCTTTGCTTAAATAGCAATTTGCATTGAGGTAGACTCTCTATTCTTCATGTAGTCTGGAGACCCGGTCTGTTATTTGGCCGGGCAAACTGTCTGAAGTCCTCCTTAAGAGGCAATGTTTGTGATTGTTTATGTTTGTCCCAAGCAGGAAAAGTCCTCATTTGAGGCAATTGGTGGATATAAGAGATATGTAGCCTATCTCCCACTATTCTGTGAGTCTTCTCCTTGCTCCCATTACATGGTTGTAGCATTGAGATCCCAACCCAAGATCTATCGAGTCAATAAAATATGGAGAGAGTTCCATCTTTTTGAACTCCCACACCTTCTGATATTCAATACTCTCTCTGACCAGAGATAAGAGTGATGAGGCACACCCCTCATATCCTTTCATCTGCTTCACCTTAGCCCCTCAATGGCAAGGTTAAGAGCAACTTGAACCCTATTACAGTTGGCTTTAATGCCTCACCCTTTTGCTTGAGCCTCATTGAATGGTTATAGTGTGTGCTACTTGAATTTATGTGATTGATTACTTGACTCATTTATACATGATTACTTGATTGCCATTGTGCATTTACTATCATTGATTGCCGTTGTGCATTTATCATCTTTGTTTGCCATTAGTGCATGATCATTTCTTTTGTCCTTGTGACATTGATGTTTTCCCATTGAGGACAATTGTAAGTCCATATTGATTGGCTTTTGTTCCTATGACATGGAAGAGATAGAGTGTAAGACCTCATTGGTCACTCATATCTTCTTTGCTCTTTGTTTGAGCATTGTTGTTGTATGTGAGGATTCATTGTAAGTCCCTGTGATGTGGCATTTGTATTCCTAGGATCATACTGTGGAGGTTAACATAAGTCCAGATGGATTGGCAGTTGACTTCCCTGTTTTGTTTTTTGTTTTATTCTGATGGAGATTAGTGTAAGTCCATAGAGTGGCCTCTGATATCCTTACTTGTTTTAGGAGACAGGTATAAGACCATTGAGTGGCATCCAGTATCCGCTTTTATTTACTTTCATCTGTTACCATGTTCATATTATTGCTCATTTGTAGCCTATTCCTAAGGACCCACTTGAATCATCTTCTATATGATTTCAAGAGGTGGACCCTCCTAAGAAGTTTTACATTCACTCCACCATTCCATTCACCCCATTGTGTCCTACCTTTTCACACATGTTTTAAAACTTTGAAATAAGTGTTGTGCAAACATTCTCACCCCTTTTCAAATTAGAAACTTGGACCATAAGTCCATGATTTTCCAAACTCCATTTTTGTAAATACTTCATTTTGAATTGACTTTAATCATACTTTGACTATATTTTGTAAATAATCCCAAATCAATTAACTTCACCCATTCAAATGATTTTGTGGCTTTGTCCATGTTTGTTAAGTTTTCATACGTTAGCTATAGGTTTGATTTACCCTAGTTGGTTGATATTAATCTCACCTATTTGTCCTTAGTAGATGAATTATAAGTCTTCCTTGCCTATTATAGGGTTAACCCCTCTCTGGCAAGTTGAAGCTTTTCTCACATGGTGGACTAGTTGTTATATAAGGTCGAGTTTTCTCCCATGGGTAACGTAAAACCTTAGGGCTTGTGTTTAAAATTGAACTCACTAATTTTTGGAAATCTTTTAGCCGAACTACGGCGTTTTGATCCTTACCTTTGATGGAAGGTACGTAGGCAACGGGTTCATCCGTTCGAACACAAAAATAATTAACATGTACATTCTTTTCTCATCATCCCACTCATGTTTGCACAATATGTCAAAAACAAATAAATATTTTTCTTATACAACAATTGTGAAAAAGGTTCCCTAGGAGTACCTAGGACGCATTGGGTGCCTAACACCTTCCCTTTGCGTAATTTACCCCTTACCCCGATCTCTGATCTTTTCATTAGTTTTCTACGTGTAAAACTTCTTAGGTTTTTGTTCGCTTTTTAACCAGTCCTTAGGATAAATAAAAGTGCGGTGGCGACTCTATATTCATTGTATACATTGCTTATGATTTAATCAATAGATCATATAGTAACGAATACACCGCTACAGAAAAGTGGCGACTTCACTGGGGACTAAAATCCTTGGTGGTATTGCCTACTTTTCACCCTTGTTGTATGATATTGTTTATGTGTTATTTGACATATTTTTGTACAATTTGGGATAACTGTATTGATTGTAATGTTTGAATTGCTTGATATACAATTGTTGTTTGCTTTGGTGATCTCTGTGAGATGAGTTCTATACCCGAACTCGAGTGCACTCTAGGATAGGAGAATGGCATAGTCTTGTCGATTGGTGTGGAGTATTCCTTAGCCAGTTGACTTGCGAGCCCATTCACTTGGTGGAGGTCATGTTGGATTAATAATGTCACACAAGTTATTTGTGGTTAGGCATTATTCTTTCAATCATGTGCCTTAGAAGCCAAGGACCTTAGTTTACCAAACCCATCTTGGCCTATTTTTAGGACGTAGTGCGGAGGTCGTTCAGATGTCAGTTCTGATGCGATTGTCACGCGATACTACACTCATAAGAGTCTCTCTTGAGAATATTTTTGGAATACGAGTATTCGTTCCTCCGATAATATCCGAGAGATGGGACGATGATTATGGGAACCTCTGGTAGAACATGTCTGGCAGGTTTAAACCCTAGTACACTCCCTTTGGGTGGTTCTTAACCGAAACTCCATGCTCGTGACTCTCAGCAAACCCGTGATTCATGGTTGAGTCGTTCAAACATCGTTAATATCAATGGAACTTGGGCGTCGATAAGGTGTAAACCTAAATCCGCCAAAATGGATGATTGATATTAAGGATGTCAGAGCCGGTTCATGTACCGTTAATATCAATGGAACTTGGGTGTTGATAAGGTGAAAACCTAAATCCACCAAAATGGATGATTGATATTAGGGATACAATGAGCTTTCCCATGACCTTTGTTTGGTGTGACTTGCTTGATCCTTGAGTGTGATTGTTGCATTCATGCATCCATGCATTCATCTACATCCATATCATCAGATAAAAAGAAAATTTTCAAGGAACTCAAAGGAGTTTATTTGCAAAAAATTTCAAACATGGAAAAAACCGGGAAAATTTTTTCACCTGATATATCTGATGAGATATTCTCATATATGATCAAAATGCTTAAACATTTCAAAGTTTGCAAATAAAACCCTTGAGTTCCTTTGAAATAAAAAACAAGCATATGCACAAACACTTCATGCATCATTTGCATAAGCAGGTGTTTTGTTCCGGTCTCCCGTCCTGTGGTCTGACCCTGCGATCTTCATTTATTTTGAAGACGCACTTCGCCGGTACTATCCCAGAGCCAACTCTTCCAGATTTATGGATCATGTTGAGCAAGAGAGTTGTGAACTCAGAGAGATATTTGCCAGACTATGTACTGTTGATGGATTTATTCCTGGTTAACCGATCCCGGGCTGGCATTGGCTACTGTTCCGGGGCATTTAATGAGCAAGGTCTGTTCACGAGTGGAGGATTCATCCATGATGATCAGCCTGAAGAGGAAACTGCTGCTATCATTGAAGAAGATGCAGGGGACTTGAACAATTTCATCATTCCTGGTGGTGTCTGCCACAATTGGGTCGCTGTGGATGTTCCTACGGTCGTCCATAGATCAGAGTAATTGTTCACTTTGTTTAAAACCCTTCTCCCATGCCAAAAGGAGAAGTGATGACATTGTTGGCAACATTTAAAACAATGATGTTTTCATTCAATTAATGCATTGTTAAACATTTGTTTTTCCATTTGTTTTCACTTTTTGCTTTTGCATGAAATCAGTGATCACAAAAAACCCTGAAAAACAAGAAAACAATCTTTTCATCTGCATAAATGATTTGCTTGTTTAAATTCAAAAGCTTTTCGTTATCCAGAATCGTTATGCAGGGATTTCTAAACCCATTGAACATAATGATCCAACGCCATCTCCCAATCTTGAATTCCTCGTATTCGAAGCAGAGGAAGATGATGTTGAAGGGGATTCCTGATGAGATTTCCCGAGCACTTGAGTAATGCAAAGCAGATCATTCAGTTGCGTCTCAAGAACCCAGCAACAGTCAGACTGGGGCATTACAAATGTAATGTAAAAAAAAAAAAAAAAAAAAAAAAGAGAGAGAGAAGAGGGTGAAAAATCAAAATGCAATGAAAAATCAGGAAAATTTTTTTCAAAGAGAAAAAAAAGGAAGAATGATACCCTCAAAGTCCCTAGTTGACTGATGCTGAATGGATTCAGAGTCGTTATGACCAGCTGAATTTGATTAAAGAGAAGAGATTAACTGCCATGTGTCATGGTCAGTTATATCAGCAGAGAATGAAGAAAGCATTCGATAAGAAGGTCAAGCCTCGTGTGTTCCGAGAAGGTGACCTTGTGCTCAAGAAAGTTTTGTCTTTCATGCCCGATTCTAGGGGCAAGTGGACTCCAAACTACGAGGGTCCATATGTTGTTAAGAGAGCCTTTTCAGGCGGTGCTTTGATGCTTACAACAATGGATGGGGAGGATTTCACTCGTCCTGTGAATTCAGATGCAGTTAAGAGATACTTTGCCTAGTAAAAAAAAAGTATATGCAAATGAAAAACAGAATAGCTCGCTAAGTTGAAAACCCGAAAGGGCGGCTTAGGCAAAAAATGAGTGTCTCAATGGAAAACCCGCAAGGGTAATCCAGAAAAAATCAGAGACTTGAAAAAAAAGCATATTTGCATCCCGATAGATTGAGTACCTCACCCTGGGGCAATCTAGGCAAAAATTAGGGATTTGGCAAGTAACTGCATCCTGACAAGACTTTCTGTTCACCAGTCGTCATTTCGTCAGAGGATTCTCGATTCGTCGTCAACTGAAGCTTCGAATACATCGAGATTCAAATTGGTAGAGAAAGGATCATTATGTTCAATGTAGCCCTCTTCCAATATATATCACTGATTTCAAATTTGTACAGATCTATGGAGCCTTGCCATTTGCAGACTACCATTCCATCAAATAAATTTGAGCTTTTTATCCAATTATTTGCACTCTTATTTGTTTCAATTCAACAAATGTTTTGCATGTTTTAATTGATAAAATATCATTGTTTTGAACAAATTAAAATTTTCAAAACTGTTGTTTTAAACAAAGTGAATATTCATAATGTTGAAAGGATACCTGAGGATATCTCAGTGCTCTCCCAAGGGTGGTATGATTCCCAACAGGTAAGACGTTTGTTCATATTCCTGGTTTGGTTGTATCCCTTTCTCCAGATCTTTGTTGGGGTTGTTCCTCAAGTAAAGTTGTTGGTGGGGTTGTTCCCCAGCATGATCATAAGTAGAGTGTTGTTGAAGACTCAGTTTTCTCCGGCAGCAGTTTCTTTCCAGCACGGATGTTATTTCTGGAAGATTCAGTCAGTGGGTTGCTATCCCCGTACTTTATCTATCCCCTCAGCGCAGTCGCGAGTAGAGCGGGTATTGATATCCCCATCATGGTCGCTAGCAGGTTGTTGTCACCCTCTCCAGTGCAGTTGCCAGTAGAGTTTGTTGATTTCTCTCTATCAGAGTATTGTTTCTCCTCAGTAGAGCGGGATTTATTTTTTACTCAGTGGTTGTTTGGGTTGATATCCCAGTTTTTTTTCATCCATCCCTCCTCAGCTTTGTCTGCAGAACGGTTGTTGTGGCAATATTGCCTGTTGAATCCTCCAATCCCCAGTATGGTCAGCTGACGGCTCTGTCATCCAGAGAATGGATTGATTTCCTGATTACTTTTAATCCTCAGTAGGGTGGCTTATATTGCAGAATCTACTGATGTGATCCTTCAGATGCATATTCTCCCCGAGTAGAGTGGTTTGTTGCAGAATCTACTTGTGAGGTGTTTTCTCCTTCAGTGGGTTGTTCCCCGAGTGAGTAGCCGGCGGTTTTCCCCAGTAGAGTTGCTTATGTAGATATATTCTACTTGGATGATGTTATTCTCCTTCAGTGGGTTATTCCCCGGATTTGTTTGGAGTTGTTATGACTGTTGTTTCTCAGTTGATACTGGGACCCCCTGCAGATGTTTTGAGAATTTCTCTTGTTCCCAACAGATTCGTCTTGGTGGCGGTTTCGCCCGTTGTGACTTTCTGTGCCTTAATTGGGACTTTCGCTGATTCATTAATCAGAGATTTGGTGTATCCTGATATCTCCAATCCGCTGCTCCCCAGCAGTACCCGCAGATCTTTGCTTTATAGCATGTTAGATCTCCGCAGATTGGCTTTCCAGCTGGTTTTTCCCCTGGAAGTATAATACTGGGTGTTTGATTCCTGGACTGTTGTGTTAGATATGTCTGTTTTGTCAGCATTCATCAAACATAAAAACACATATTCATGCATATTCATGAAACATTCAGATATTCATGTTGCATTATTTTGCCATATATCTCTTGTTTGTTTGTCTCCTGCTATGGGTTTCATAGATCTCTCTAAAAGATCTTCCCAAGCGGATGTCGGGTTTTAAATCTCTCAATATAGAGTCAACCCCGTAAGCAGAAAAAGTCTGTCTTTCCTTCTGCAGTTCTCCACCGAGATACTTCCTCGTGGATGACGGTTTCTTCCGTTTCCTCCCAACATATATATTGGGGTGGATGTTCCTATTGAGTTATATCCTCATAGGACGTGTCTTGATTCAGTCTGTCTTTTCGGAATATTCCCGAATTGGCGTTTTTGTCAAATATCTTGTGCTTCCCAGTGGGTTGTTCCCCAGCGGAGTTTTCGGGCCTCTACCCTGATACCGGTAGTTGTAAGTCCTATTGTTCCTCCTTTCCTCTTGGCGGAATTTGTGGTTATATACCTTTTATTCCTCAGCAAGAGTCGATTGGCCTCTACCCTGATACCGGTAGTTGTAAGTCCTAATTTTCCTTGCCTTTTGATGAATTGGTGGTTATATACCTTTTATTCCTCGGCAAGAGTTGTTGGTTTTCTGCCTAGTTGGGGGTAGTCGTAAATCCTATTTTCTTACTCTCCAACAGAGTTTGTGGTCTGTTATAAACCTCATTTTGGTTTCTCGTGCGGATTCGTGATTTATTCTATCCCCACGCAGAGTTTTTGGTATTCTACCCCGTATTCGGTAGATGTAAACCCTAATTCCTTTGTGGTTATCTTCATTCAATATTCGATGTTGATATTCCTCCTTTCTTCCGGGTAGTTGCTCTTGAGTAAGCACTTATATCCCCAGTAATCTTCTGGATCATTGCCGTATGCTTGCAATGTTATCCTTTTGGGAGTCGCCAGTGGGTCTTTTCACCGTTTGCTAGTGATGCATTCCCCGGGATTATTGATTGATTCTCAATGTATCCCCAGCCAGTCCCTGCGGATAATTGCCGGATGCTTGCAATTTACCCCCAGCGGATCGTCTTTCATTTACCCGTTTGCTTGGTAATGATTGTTGCTTTTTGATTGGTCATCTTTATATACCTAGTTTTGGTATCCCGATGCCTTTCTTTTCGGTCGATTTATCCTTTATTAACCCAGTAACCGGTTGTGGATAATCTTCCATGCGAGTGTATTATTCACGTTCTGACGGTAATGAATAATATATCTCATGCACTCTTCAGTCGAAGCCTTTCGTGTTTCCCTGGTCGAGTAAGATTCGTTATTCCCTTTGCGGAGTCGAATGTTCTTTGTTATCGGATAATTGCCGGATGCTTGCAATTTATCCTTTGAGTTGTCTTTCGTTTACCCGGATGCTTGGTATCGATTGTCTCTCTTTTTGGTTAGTCACCTATTATATACTTCGGTATCTCTGGTGTCTTTTCCTTTCGAGTATATTATTCACGGTCTGCCGGTAATGAATAATATTTCTCATGCGCTCTTTAGTTGGAATCCTTTGTTGATTTTCCCCAACTGAGCAAGATTCGTATTCTTTGTAGGATCGAATATCCATCCTTTAACCAGTCTGTGTTTTGGGTGATGTGTGTTTTGGCATATATACCAATCCACGTTTTCGGTAGATCACCTATTATATGCTTCGGTATCTCTGGTGTTTCTTACCATGCGAGTTTATTATCTACGTTCTGACGGTAATAGATAATATATCTCATGCGAGTATTCTTACCCACGGTCTGCCGGTAATGGATATTATATCTCATGCACTCTTTGGGTTTGTGTCCCCATTTGAGTAAGATTCGTCTTTCTGTTGTGGATTCGAATGTCCATCCTGTAAGTTGATTTGCTTTTTCAAGCCCTCCTTTTGGATGATGAGTGTTTTGGCATATATACCAATTCACGTTTCGGTCGGTCACCTATTATATACCTCGGTATCCCTGGTGTTCCTTCCTGTCTACTCCCTATTATGACTTTGGTCCCCTGTGGAGTCAGATTTTCCTGAGTTTATGTACCTTTTTCAGGTTTTTTCTCAGATGATTGGTCGATTGATATCTCTCACCCTTATACCGGTCTTAGATATTCATTCTTCCTGAGTTTGTTACCCTTATACCGGTGACATCTCATCCTTTGGCTTCCCCTGGAAAGTCTTTTCTAGATTTCCCCAGCGGAGTTGTGTTTCTATTTTGTGTTGCTGTATTGGTGTTCTTCCCAGTACATGCATTTTGCGAGTCAGCTTGAGTCTTTCCAACGAGATTTATTTTCCTTTGGAATTACTTCTATCCCCGGCTTTAGTCCTTTAATTCCCAGTGAGGTCTCCAGTCTGATTTCTGTTATACTAATCAGAGTCGTGTCTCGCGCACGTTGTGTCAGTTTTGTTTTCCCAATTTGAAGTCGTGTCCTGCTCACGCATTCTTTTTCCTTTATTATCCCCACGAGAGTCTTGTTAGTCTCTGGCCCTAGTGAGTGTATTACTCCGACGGATCGTCTGTTCTTCTGTGTGAATCATATTCCCCACAGAATTTGCTTTTGCATGCATACATCTGCATCATGAGGTCTCTTAGGGACCAAAATTCGTCTCATCACTATTATTTAAGCCCATTCTACCGCGTCGAGATGAAGATTTCTAAACTTCACCTCTCCGGATAGAATGACCTTAAATAGGGGCATCTGTAAGACCCCAATTTTGGCCCTAAGATCCCCCATGGCCCATAACATATCATATCATGGCCTCAAGGATCATTGCATACCCTAGCTTCCTTCTTAGTGGGTGGGTTACCTTGTGAGTGTAGTTTTTGATCACCAAGCATGTATTGCATTTGTATATCATTGCTTTTCATATGTTTACTAACCAAAAGTACAAAAATATTGTCATCTAACCATGTTGCTTGCAGATGAAGCAATCATCAGTCTGTCAGTTAAAATCAGGCATTGAGCATTAGAGGGTGACCATTCTTGAAGAATTTGGACACCATGATCATTCGTGAAGAGTTCATATAACTTGTGATATCATTTGGAGTCAAGATCTCAATTGAAAGAGGCTTGGAATTCATCAGAACATGGCCCGGTCAAGAAAAGTCAACAAAAGTCAACTGTGGTCAACTGTGCATTTAATCAGGGATTGGAAGGTGTGAGATGGTTAGAAAGACCTCATTCATGTCTATATGAGCCTCATTTGACATTTCAAAGCTTAAGAATGAAGAAAATCAAGTCAGACAAAAAATTGCCAAAAATAGAAAGTGACTTGTAATGGAAGTTTCCAAAAATGGAAAGTTTTTTACCACAAAATTACATGTCCAAGGAAGCTTCAAATGAAAATTTGTTCAACATGAAAATTGAAGATCTTGATCTCACCATCCCAAAAAGTCCAAGAACTTGAATTTCCCATGTATAGTTGGCAAGTTATGGTCCATTCAATTTCAAAAATGACCCATAATCAGAGGGGCATAACTTCCACATGGAGTGTCCAAATTGAATGATCCTTTTATGCACAAACTCCATTTGACATGTACTTTCATGGTGCATAATTGGAATTCATCAAAAATGGTCAATGCAAAAAGTCAAATTTCAAGTGTACAGTTAAAGATCCAGGGGCAAAATTGTCCAACTTGAGAAATAATGGGAATTTTTGAGTGGGGATTTTTGCAACACCTCAAAAATGACATTTGAAAATGGTTGGAATCATCATAACATGCCAAGGCCTCATGGTTTGAGATTTCACTTTTGAAATGAACTTGAAAAATGAACAAAGTGCCATCACATAGTGAAATTCCAAAATACACATCCAATCAACATGAGACAAGTTGCAACAGCTCACACATGTCATTTTGAGAGTGTGTGAGCTGTCAATGAGCTGTCAATGAGCTGGCATGTGAAGTTACTATTTTGCCCTTGCTTGGAAAATAACAATTTTGCTAATCATTTCCATTTTGATTAATTTGGTGATTAAGGCTTGTTTAAGTGGGAGTATATATTCTTAATCCTAACTAACTTCAGAAGATTTTCACAATTTCACAAATCACAATTCCAAATTCCCTCCAAATTCATCACATTCTCTCAAGAACACATCAAGCCAAAATCCATAGAACTCCTCCAATTCTTGATCATTTGGCAAAGTTCTTTTGGATTCGATCCCCGATCATCATCTACTTCATCTGTTCTGGCAAGGCAACTTCAAATTCATCTCCATTTGCAACTGTCCGAGTGTGATGCATCAATGGCATTTGGAATTTTCGCGCATTAGAAGCGACTTCAATCGAACCTGAGCGTTGCATTCAACTTCTTGGAGCTTCTACTACATCTGTTTTGGATCAAAACACCTTGAAATCTCCAATTTCAACATTGCCTTCAAATCAAGGTTGGAATTCGAAACGCACCATTGCCTTAATTGTTATATGCGTTTTATAGTGTGTTTATCATAGATCATCGTGATGCCTTTGGTTTGTAAAATGGATGAACATAGAGGAAGTTAGGTTGATTAGAAGAAACGATGCAAAAACCTAATCCCTTCGATTCGTGAGATTTAGGAAAAATTAATGGAAATCATTGTGATATTTGAGATCCTGAGAACGAGACCTTTCCAACGGTTATAGGCATGGTAATTTTCATTGAACTTTGGTGTTCATGTGTTCTTGGTGATTCTGGGAAAGAGATGAAGAATTCTGGAAATTTTTCTCCATTTGATCCGCTTGGCTCGTGTTCCTCTTTTGAATTGTGTTTCCCGCGTACGCCTTAGCCAATCAGGAGAAGCCAGCGAAAAACTTAAACGCCGCGTTTTGATCCTGGGCGCGCATAATTACCATATTGCCACTGTTATCACTTAATTAATTAAAACAATTGAATAATTATTAAAAAATCACACAAACATTAAAAAATTCATAAAAAAATAATTAATGATCAAAAAAACATGAGGATTTTTTCTATAGCTTCCATTTTCCCTGTAGAATTTTGTGAGCATATTTTTAGAAATTGTGCTTGGTGAATAATTGGTTTGACTTAGAGATGTTTGACTTAGGTCATTTTTGTGCACATTTTGCCATTTTTTATGTGAAATCCTCATGCCTTAAAAGAAATGCTTGAAAATTTTTGTGGTGATTGTAGACATGCTGATGGTGATTTACATATAAATTTTGTGAATTTTGGATACCTGGTGATTGAGTTATGAATTTTTGAATCTAGGTGTGACAATTTGTGTCACACCTAGCTAGGTCAACTTTCTGGATTTATTTTCATGACCTAGGCTTGTTGAAATGACTTGAAATTTTATATGTGTGATCATTAACATGTTGAGATGCTATGTGAATATTTCTGGATTTTTATTTGGCATTTTCAATTTGATTGATATTTTTCATCTCTGTTGGTCAAATATGCAAGCTTGTGTGACATATGTTGGTATATCTTGTGTGAAATCCTCATATGGTTTTAGATGAACATGAAATTTGGTATGCTGGTTGTAGACACATTGTAGGACATCCCTGTTTTGGTCCCATTCATTTCTTAATTGTTTTCATTGACTTATGAATTTTTGAAGTGAATGCATATGTTGATGCTTTGGTTTGGCTTGAATAATTGTGTCTGGATTTCTTGATTTTTATTGACATAGTTCCTTTTGTCCAATTGAGCTGAAAATTGACATGCTACACCTTGAATATGTCCTGTTTAGGTGTGAATTATTTGAGGATTTTTGGAATTGATTTAATATGCTGTTGATGGAATTCATTCTGTTGGGACTTTTGATGTTGCATTTGACCTAATTTGACTTGTTTTGGTCATGAAATGATTATAGTAAATGATATAAACATGGGATCAATTGCTCTTGCTTTTGAATTGCTTTAGCTTGATTTTAGTTGAGAATCATTTGCTGTTTAAAATTTTTTCTCACTTTTGGACCCTAGGCTTGGCCTAGTGGTCTTGTTTCTCACATTTGCTTGATTTTTCAGGATGAAATGCATAATGCATAAAGGAGATTGAACCAAGTCAATAAAATTGAGTTTGTTTGATGTGGAGAACTAACATAACTTTGTTTTATAGGTTGTGAAGCCTGAGCTTGAGCTTGTAGCTTGCATTTATGTGCTTGTGTTGTTTGTATAGTCTGACTGATTAACATTTGCTGTTTATTGCTGTCTGTCTGAGTACTGATGATACTTGATTGATTGCAGGTACCCTTAGTTACTCAGTTCTCTTAAGAACTTGCATTGCTTTGCTTAAATAGCAATTTGCATTGAGGTAGACTCTCTATTCTTCATGTAGTCTGGAGACCCGGTCTGTTATTTGGCCGGGCAAACTGTCTGGAGTCCTCCTTAAGAGGCAATGTTTGTGATTGTTTATGTTTGTCCCAAGCAGGAAAAGTCCTCATTTGAGGCAATTGGTGGATATAAGAGATATGTAGCCTATCTCCCACTATTCTGTGAGTCTTCTCCTTGCTCCCATTACATGGTTGTAGCATTGAGATCCCAACCCAAGATCTATCGAGTCAATAAAATGTGGAGAGAGTTCCATCTTTCTGAACTCCCACACCTTCTGATATTCAATACTCTCTCTGACCAGAGATAAGAGTGATGAGGCACACCCCTCATATCCTTTCATCTGCTTCACCTTAGCCCCTCAATGGCAAGGTTAAGAGCAACTTGAACCCTATTACAGTTGGCTTTAATGCCTCACCCTTTTGCTTGAGCCTCATTGAATGGTTATAGTGTGTGCTACTTGAATTTATGTGATTGATTACTTGACTCATTTATACATGATTACTTGATTGCCATTGTGCATTTACTATCATTGATTGCCGTTGTGCATTTATCATCTTTGTTTGCCATTAGTGCATGATCATTTCTTTTGTCCTTGTGACATTGATGTTTTCCCATTGAGGACAATTGTAAGTCCATATTGGTTGGCTTTTGTTCCTATGACATGGAAGAGATAGAGTGTAAGACCTCATTGGTCACTCATATCTTCTTTGCTCTTTGTTTGAGCATTGTTGTTGTATGTGAGGATTCATTGTAAGTCCCTGTGATGTGGCATTTGTATTCCTAGGATCATACTGTGGAGGTTAACATAAGTCCAGATGGATTGGCAGTTGATTTCCCTATTTTGTTTTTTGTTTTATTCTGATGGAGATTAGTGTAAGTCCATAGAGTGGCCTCTGATATCCTTACTTGTTTTAGGAGACAGGTATAAGACCATTGAGTGGCATCCAGTATCCGCTTTTATTTACTTTCATCTGTTACCATGTTCATATTATTGCTCATTTGTAGCCTATTCCTAAGGACCCACTTGAATCATCTTCTATATGATTTCAAGAGGTGGACCCTCCTAAGAAGTTTTACATTCACTCCACCATTCCATTCACCCCATTGTGTCCTACCTTTTCACACATGTTTTAAAACTTTGAAATAAGTGTTGTGCAAACATTCTCACCCCTTTTCAAATTAGAAACTTGGACCATAAGTCCATGATTTTCCAAACTCCATTTTTGTAAATACTTCATTTTGAATTGACTTTAATCATACTTTGACTATATTTTGTAAATAATCCCAAATCAATTAACTTCACCCATTCAAATGATTTTGTGGCTTTGTCCATGTTTGTTAAGTTTTCATACATTAGCTATAGGTTTGATTTACCCTAGTTGGTTGATATTAATCTCACCTATTTGTCCTTAGTAGATGAATTATAAGTCTTCCTTGCCTATTATAGGGTTAACCCCTCTCTGGCAAGTTGAAGCTTTTCTCACATGGTGGACTAGTTGTTATATAAGGTCGAGTTTTCTCCCATGGGTAACGTAAAACCTTAGGGCTTGTGTTTAAAATTGAACTCACTAATTTTTGGAAATCTTTTAGCCGAACTACGGCGTTTTGATCCTTACCTTTGATGGAAGGTACGTAGGCAACGGGTTCATCCGTTCGAACACAAAAATAATTAACATGTACATTCTTTTCTCATCATCCCACTCATGTTTGCACAATATGTCAAAAACAAATAAATATTTTTCTTATACAACAATTGTGAAAAAGGTTCCCTAGGAGTACCTAGGACGCATTGGGTGCCTAACACCTTCCCTTTGCGTAATTTACCCCTTACCCCGATCTCTGATCTTTTCATTAGTTTTCTACGTGTAAAACTTCTTAGGTTTTTGTTCGCTTTTTAACCAGTCCTTAGGATAAATAAAAGTGCGGTGGCGACTCTATATTCATTGTATACATTGCTTATGATTTAATCAATAGATCATATAGTAACGAATACACCGCTACACGATCGAAGGGGAAAATGGACACCCAATTATGAAGGTCCATTCGTGGTCAAGAAGGTTTTCTCTGGCGGAGCCTTGTTGTTAACGACCATGGATGGCGAGGATTTTCCATCCCCTGTGAATGCGGACGCAGTTAAAAAATACTTCGTATAAGGAGACCCGCTGGACGAAAAGAATAAAATAGTCCAGGCAAAAATGGGCATCCCGGCGAACCAAAAAACAGAAGAAAGGTTCGGGCAAAAATTAGGGATAAAATGAAAAACTGTACACCCGGCAAGTCGAAAACCTGAAAAGGCGACTTGGGCAAAAAAGGGTATCCCGGTGGACTGAAAACCCGAGAGGGCGGTCCAGGCAAAAGAGGGATTGAAACGAACAACTGCGTCTAGCATGATCGTTTGCGCTTTGGTTAAGGCACATGGATAATACCCGGTAGGGATCAGTCGGAAGCGTCTTGTTCAGAAGGCAGAAAGCACGGAGAGTCTGAGGACATAGGGGGTGTAACTGAGTTGGAACTCGATGAGATCACGGGTTTCACATTGCCATTAGGATAGATTTTTCCTTTTGTGCGCAATTACCTCTTTTCAGGAATTGCTTCCTTTGTATTGCTCAATTTGAGCCACACACTTTTCAATCAATAAAATGCATATTCAGTCAAATAATTTTGTTTTTGTTTTTCATTACCGCTTTGATTGCAAAAACATCCAATTATTTTGATAAAGAATTTTGCATTTTAAGACATACAGGTCCCTTCCAATGCATGCCTATAAGATTGAAAGCTTGAAATCTTATTCGGAAGGTTAAGTGACCCAAGTGTTGAAATCTTGACACGCCTGGGGCACGGTTTTATCTAACGATCTCTTTTGCAGGTGCTGTTAGGTATTCTTCACTCACTTGCAGGTTATGATGTGGAAGCTTTTGACGAAACAAATCCCCATGGAGTCCAATCAGGGACGGAGGAATGGAAGCGATGAAAAGACGACGGTGAGACGTACGACGATCCTTGGAATTAATCAAGAAGACTCTTCAAAGTCGGAAGATTGAAAAGTCTGTATAGTCCCCAGGATTTCGCTCTCCGTCGAGTATGGAGCGATTGGGAATGCAAGATGATGGAGCAGAAAAGGTCCAGACAAGTAGGGATGTATATCCCCAAGCAGAGTCGTGAGGACTATCTTCCCAGCAGATCCAAGGTCTGTGGTTCCCTAGCAGGGTCAGGATGGTTATCCCCAGCAGGTGTCAGATCGATGCTTCCCCAGTCGCCAGGCCTGAAGGTTGTTGTTTCCCAGTGGAGGTATCTGTGAGGGTTCCCCAAAGCAGAGTCGGGTTGTATATCCCTAGCAAGTCAAAGACTATTGTATCCCCACAGAGTGCGTTGGTGGTTATCCCCAGCAGTTTCCCGAGCGGATGGGGTGCAAAGAGGGTTTTCCCCAGCCAGGGGTGTTTTTCCCCAGCAGCAGCGCTATTCCCCATCAGGGTGGAGATCGGAGTGTTGGCGAGTTCCTCAGCAGAGTGTCTCGAGCTCCTCAGAAGAATCCCTTGAGGGGGATACTTTTTATGCATTCATCATGTAGAGTAAGCATAGCATGTTGCATAGAAAAAATAAATCGCGTAGCATTTCCATAATTATGGAGCATTTCGCAGAAAAATCAATCATGCATCATATTGCAAGCATAAGCTAGTCTCAAGCCGTGGTTATCATTTGAGAGGTGGTGGTGCCCAGAGGTGAAGGTGTTACTCCGAGGAGTCTAGCATCATGAATTTGAATCAAAGGTGTTCCCCAGTAGTACGATACTGGAGGAAATTTTTCCGTCGGACAGAGATGGAAATATTACGCGATCAGCGCGACTCAAGCCGTGGTTACCGTTTGAGGTTTTGGTTTTGTCGGATGGTGAAGATGTTACTCTGCGGAGTTTAGCATCATGATGTCAGATCAGCAATGTCCCCCAGTAGTGCGATACTGGAGGAAAGTTTCCGTCGAACGGAGATGGAAATGGAATCAAAGGACGTTACGCGATCAGCGCGACTATCGGGGTTCAAATGGAGAAAGGGAAATGTTGAGGCATTTTCTGGAGATTGGGGTCCAAATGGAGAAAAGGAAATGTTGATACATTTTCTGGAGAGAGGGGTTCAAATGGAGATTGGAGATGAAGATTATATCCGGGATGAGGTCCTCAGGATTATCTTCTGTTCATGTGTCACCTTAGACTTGGGCTGAGGCCAACAGAGGTCGTTAGGGGTGTCTTCTGAGGAAGAGATGCACATGTTACCTTCCTTTTGTGAAGGTGTACCCTCTGATATGTCGCCCTCAGAGTGGTGTTTGGTGTTATTTCCGACGTTGCCAGCGGAATTATCACGAGAAATTGGAGAACGGGGTTCAAATGGAGAAAGGGAAATGTTGAGGCATTTTCTGGAGAACGGGATTCAAACGGAGAAAGGGAAATGTTGAGGCATTTTCTGGAGAGCGGGGTCCAAATGGAGAAAAGGAGACACGAGGTGTTTTCTGGAGATCGGGGTTCACGATGGCGATCGCAAGTTATCGTCAGGCGACTGGGGTTCAAAATGGAGAGCGGGGTTCATTATTTTGGCAAACAAGATGTCGGGGTTCAAATGCAATGATCTGGGATCATTTGCGCGAAAGAAATTTTCGGGGTTCAAGAAAATGAAAAAAGAGAGAAAGATCAGAAAGTTTCGGGGTTCAAGAAAAGCATAAAAAAAATAATAAAAAAAAAAAAATATATATATATATATATATATATATATATATATATATAAAATAGTAATCCCCAGCGGATGTGGTGTTCAGGCCATGATTATCCCTGTGTTACCATTTATTTTGGTATCCAGGTCGACGTTGCTGTTTCGGTGATCAGGCCGACTTTCTCCGTTCCAGACGGATGTTTGTTTCAAGATTGTGTTCTTTGCCGATTCTGACAGGCATCGTTAATTATTTCCCATCAGAGTGAAAATTGTTCGTCTGTTCTTGGTATTCAATCACTCTTCATCCTGATCATCTGAAAGCCGAGGCTATTCATATCGACAGGTTCACAGTGGATTGAATAGGGGCAGCTGTAACACCTCAAAATTTGCCCTTCTCTCTTGGGACTAGCTTAACATATTGCATATCATTTGTTAGGTCATTAGGCATTGCATATTGCATATCATGTGGTAACTTTGTGCAAGTCATCCTCATAAGTCTTGATCAGGAAATGAAGAGGTTGAGATTCAAGCTTGAGGGTTTATTGAATGGATCAC
The DNA here is from genome assembly GCF_024323335.1 of Lathyrus oleraceus. Lineage (NCBI taxonomy): Eukaryota > Viridiplantae > Streptophyta > Magnoliopsida > Fabales > Fabaceae > Lathyrus > Lathyrus oleraceus. The sequence continues at coordinate 339,412,364 of NC_066585.1, forward strand.
TAGTCATCTGAGGATGTGTGATTCAAATTAGAGTTTCTGGATCTCAAGGAGATTGATCTTCATCTTGGTTGCAATGGTACATCATCATCATCATGGTTTTGTTATCATCCAATAGATTCAAGAGATTGATCAGATACCTTAAGATTAGGGTTTTGACCACTGGTCAACCCTAATCAGTTGAATCAGTTGTATTGGGCCAATCAGGGCTTGGCAAGGAGATGGGGTCTACAATGGATATGGGGATCATTTCATGATTGTATTGAGCTTATGGAAGCTAGGGTTTCATCATTGAGCCATTTCATCAGAGGATTGGGGCTCAACTTGATCAGTGCATAGCCAAATTCATCTATCAATCAGAAAAGTTAACTGTGGTCAACTGTGCCAGGATTGATGGATTTGGAGGTGGGAGAGGGTTGGATACACTTCATTCATGTTGAAACAAATTTCATTTGGCATTTCAAACATCAAGAATGAAGAAAATAAAGTCAGGAGAAAAGTTTCCAAAGATGGAAAGTGACTTGTAATTGAAAGTTTCCAAAAATGGAAAGTTTTTCACCTCAAAATTACGTGTCCAAAAATGCTTCAAATGAAATTTTGTTCAACATGAAAGTTGTAGATCTTGCTCTCACCTTTCCAAAAAGTCCAAGAACATGAATTTATCATGTGTGGTTGGCAAGTTATGATCAAATCATTTTCCAAAAATGCCTAAATTCAAAGTGGCATAACTTTCACATGGAATGGCCAAATTGAGGGATCTTTCTTTGAGCAAACCACATTTCACATGTACTTTCATGATGCATGATCAAATTTCATCAAAAATAATCATGGCAAAAGGTCATTTTTCAAGTGATCACTTTGAAAATTGGTGTGTAAAATGGTGAAATTTCAAATTACATGGATTTTGCACACAAGACCAATTCCAACACATCCCAAATACCAAATAGAACTTGCTTGAACTGATATTGCACTGTTACATTGGCTGGTTTGGCAAAGGCATTTTTGACATTTCACTTAAAACTACATTTGTGCTAATCATTTCCAATTTTGCTAATTGAGATTAAAAAGTGGATTAAGCATTGGTATAAGAGGTTAATTATAACAGAATTGATAATCACATTGCACATTTCAAGATCTAACTACTTTTCCCTCCAAAAACCTCCAAATTCTCTCAAAATTTTCACACACTTTTTCATCAATTTCATCACAATTCTTCATCCATAGTGTGAATTCGTGTTGGATCTACCTTCTCCAATCACTTGTGTGCATCTGTTTCATCAAATCAAGGACAAAAGCTTGCATAATCGTGACTGTTGGAAGCTTGATCTACCATGGCAATTTCATAATTCTTGCATCTGGAGCATTGTTGAGCTAAGGCATTCGTTTCATTCAACTTCCACATCAATAATCTTCGTCTGTTTTGGCTTGTTGGACGTTGAAGAGCAAGAATCACGATATGCCATCTCCAAGAGGTAAAATCTCGATCTCTTTAATTGCTTGAATCATCATGTGGCTTAGATAGATCTCTCAACATAGATTATCATGCTGTTTGTGGTTTTGGATTTGGTTGAGTATCGAGAGAGAAATCTTGATTGGAAGTTTGATGTGCAAACCTATTTTTGTTCGATTTGCTTAGCACAGTTAGAGTTAGGTCAAACTAATTGCATATTTGTGATGTGCGTGTTCAGAAGGTTTCATTGATGTATAGCATGTTTATTTTGGTGAGAAAAAGTTCTTGAGGATTTTCTGGAATTCTGGTGATGTTCTTGATGAAGAGCAAGCTCGCGCGCGTGTTTGATCCACATTTTTCCATTTCCTTTTCAAAAACGTGTTTCCCGCTTCCAAGAGCCAATGAGAGCGCGCCACTGAATAAATGAATACGGCGTCGTTTTGCTTGCGTTGCAGAATATTACAAAATTGCCATTTTCAGTTTAATATTATTTCATTATTTCTTTTTCTTTTTCATTTTCCATTTCATTTTTGATCTATGATTTAGAAAATTCATAACTGATTCATTTCTTGTCCAAATTTTGTGAGGTTTTTTGCATTATTCTCCTTGTGATGTGTAGTTTTTAATGGTGATTTTTAATATTTTGTGCACGTGTGAAAAAATAAATTGCTTAGGGTTTGTTTGGATGTGTGCAATTTGTACATGCTTTGCCATTTCATTCATAAAATGATGATGCTTCCATAGAAATGTTTGAAATTGTTTTTGCTTATTCTGGACTCTTTTATGGTGATTTTGGTATGTAGTTTGTAATTTTTGGATCCCTGGTTGATGAGATATGAATTTTCGATTAGAGGTGTGACAATTTGTGTCACACCAAGCTTGATGAACTTCATGATTTTATTTGCCTTGCTTAGGGACATTGGATTGAGCCAAATTTTTGCATGATTGAGCATATGTATGTTGAGAACACATGTGATTTTTTCTGGATTTATTGATGACATTTCCTATTTGATTGGAATTTCCTCCCCTGTTGGGTCATTTTGTGATTTTTTGTGACACTTGTTTGTATTTGGCTTGTGAAATTCTGGTAATTAATTGGATGGATGTGAAATTTGACATGTGAATTCTAGACACATTATAGGTCATTGTGGTTTTGGTCCCATTCATTTATCATGTATTGTCACTGTTTTATGATTATTGGAAGTTGATGCTTGTTTTGATGCCTTGTGTTGGCTTGCTTGAACTTGTCTGGACTTTTTGATTTTTATTGACCTACTTCCTTTGATCCAAATGAGCTGAAATTTGATATGCTATTCATTGGATATGTTCTGTTTAGACTTAAATTTTTGTGGAATTTATTGAAATGTTTTGGTATGCTTTTGATGATGATCATTCTGTTTGGTCCTTTGAGGTTGCAAATTGCATGTTTGGTGCCTTTTTGTGCATGAAATGATAATGGTGAATGATATAAGCATGGGACCAATTGGATTTGTTTCTAAATTGTTTGATTGTGATTTTGGATAATTTTCACTTGCTGTTTTGATTTTTTCATCTCCTTTGGACCCTAGGCTTGGCCTAGTGGTCTTGTTTCTCATGTTTGAGTTTGCTTTTCAAGTTTGAGATGCAAATGCCTTAAGGAGAAAAATGCAAGTTGATTGAATTGAGTTTGGTTGCTTGTTGTAAACTAACTTGTGTGTTTTGTAGGATGCTTGGCTCAATTGAGTTGATTGTGCTTTGCACATGGCATTGCTTGTACATTGTGTTAACTGTTGACTTTTGATGTTTACTTTTGGTTTGTCTGGTATACTTACTGTATTTGATTGATTTCAGGTACATTAGTTGCTAACAGTTCTTTAAGAACTTGCTTGCTGTTGCTTGGTTGTATAAACCAATTGAGGTAGAATTTCTTTTCTCCATGTAGTCTGGAAGACCTGGCCTGTTACTTGGCCAGGCACCTGTCTGAAGTCCTCCTTAAGAGGCAATGATTGTGCTTGTTTATTTTTGTCCCCAAGCAGGAAAAGTCCTTGATTAAGGCAATTGGCGGATAAAAGAGATATGTAATCTATCTCCCGTTATTCTGTTGAGTCGTCCCTCTGCTCACACCACTGTGTTGATGCATTGGGACACAAACCCAAGATCTTGTACAGTTGTACAGTTGTGTCAGAGTCATGAGTGTAGAAGGGTTCCCACTTTCTGAACCCACGCTCCTTTGTCTGAAGCTCTCCCTGGACAGGGATAAGAGCTGTGAAGTCTAATCTTCACTCACCTTTCATCAGCTTCACCCTGACTCTCAATGTCAGGGTTAAGAGCTAACACCACCCTTGTACAGATGACTTGCCTTGGCAGTCTAACCCATTGTTTGAGCCCACTTCTGACTGGATATAGTGTGTGCTAAATGTGAATGTTTGCTTTGTTTTGCTTATGCTTGCATGCTTGTTTTTCCTGGTTAGGATTAGCTTGCTGTTGTGCAAGTAGATAGTGAACCTTAACATAGGGCAATGATGCATGATAACACCTAGGCTCGAGTCCAGCTCCCTAGTAGTGTGTCTCCCTTTGTTTCTGGTTAGGAGATATTTTCTCCCCTGTTTAGGGGAACTACGTTGCCCTGATCCTCATACCAGATGAGGTACGTAGGCAGGAGGTCGTGCGAGATTTCTCCGGGCAAACTTCTTTCCTTTTTGTGTGTGTTTGCTTGACAGTTGCTAGGCTCGAGTTCCCGACTCCTTAGTAACTTGTTGTTGTTTGTTCTTGTTGTGTGCTTGGAAGCTGATATAAGTCCATCAAGTGGCATTCGGGTTCCAGTGTGGGTTGTTGGTTCGGAAGCTGATGTAAGTCCAGTGATTGGCGTTCGGGTTCCATGTTTGCCTGCTTGTGTTTGTTTTGATGTCTCAGCGTCTGTGCGTGTGTTTTGTTTCGGCGTGCGTGAGCCGAACTACGGTAGCTCTGATTCTCATTCCAGATGAGATACGTAGGCATAGGATGCGATATCCTAGCGAGCCCTCTTCCCTCTTCCTCCACCTGTGTTGTTTTCAGTGTGTGTGTGATGTTTTAGCAACCTTAACCTATCTTTTGAGCGTGGATCCCGTCGAGTACGACGGATGCGTAGGGGTGCTAATACCTTCCCTACGCATAACCGACTCCTGATCCCATTCTCTTTGGTCGCGAGACCATGTTCTTTCCAGGTTTACTTCGAGCGTTTCCTTTCCCTCTTTTGGGATAAATAACGCACGGTGGCGGCTCTGTGTTGTTTTGTTTTAGCCCGCCGGTTGTTTTTCGCGGATGCGACATTAGGGAGAAGGTCATTTTAACTCCATCTTCTGAGATTGTGTGCTTTTCTGCAAACTTTCCAGCATTGTTTATGAGGAGATTGAGAGGGAAACCGAGAGAGTGAAAGCGAGTAACGAAGTTCGCAACGGAATTGAGAGAACTGAGATCGAGTTTCATAACGATTATCTCCGCCCCAAGACATTCTATTACAATTTTTTTCTCGTTTCGTCCGTATTTTTCATGCCACGAGCCGGTAGAAACACTCTCGTACCACGTGAAACCAACTTGCGTGCTGTTTCCGCTCCGATCCAGACGTACCGCCCGTGATGATAGCGGTTGGCTATCATTTTGGTGAATTGTTAAAGCTGAAGGAATAAGATGATGAATATGAAAGCTCGAAAAAAAATTATGCAGGTGGTGGGGGTTGCAAGTTTTTTTTATGCAGAGATTTGCAGAGTTTTCATCCGCGCCTGCCCAAAAAAGCTTCACTGTTTGCTCATGATTTATATAGAATTCTGTTGTGTGAAAGTGTGGATTCTGCGTTTTGATTTCATCCATGCCGTTATGAGCTTTTATTTTCTGTTGCATTTGGTTGTCGTCTTTGCGTTTGGATTATCGTACCAGCTTATGCACTTGCGTTTGGACTTGGCTATGCGGCGCCGTTTATGCATTTCATTTTCCGTCGTTTTGCTGCGTTTGGCTTTACAATGCACACTGTGTTTTGTTAATTGTTGTTCATGCCGTTTACTACATTGCAATTCGCTCGCGTTATTCCCCTGCTACATTCCTTTTCTTTTTGTCTCATTTGAGTGTAATAGTGGATATGATTTTTTGGATAATTGGTTCAAACTGGATTGGATTAACTAGATTGGTGGTTAAATGGATTTGGATTTTTGATTAAATGGATATGGATTTAGAAATTGGTCAAATGGGCTTAATAGATTTGGATATGGCTTATGGAACTTAGAATTGAATGTGGGTTGATATTGAATGTGGATATAGAATTGGTCTTTTGTTGGATAATGGATTTAGAAAGAATGAATAGGCTTTTTAAAAAAATGGAAGAATGAGCTTATGAAAATGCATTGCAAATGTTGGGTTTTTAATATGAGAAAAAAAAGTTAATGGGCCGACTTTTAATTAACAACCATGGCCTATTAGTAAAATTCTAAAATTAAATCAGAGCTTCCATAATTAATTCAAAATCAAAAGGCTAATGACCCCTAAAGGTAATTCATCTCCAAATTTCAAAATCAACTTGAAATCAAAATCGATTTGAAGTCTAAAGATTAATGATCTCTACAATTAATTTGTTAAAAAAGATGCAACGACTTTTAAAATCAATTTAATTTCCAAAGATCAACTTGAGCCTCCAAAAGTCAATTTGGACAAAGTCAATTTGAACCTTCGGGATTAAATTGCAATTAAAATCCAATTTGAATTTAAACTCAATTCGAATAGAAAGTCAAGACGCAATGATGAATGTAATGGTCGTTAACGAGTTCAATTAATCAGCATGGTTCAAAAGACGGTTCAAAATGAAATATGAACGGATAATGAGCATGGTTTAACAAAGCTTACAGGTGAGCATGAATATGAACATGAGTTAGGGCTAGGAAATTGATCTTGGTCAGATGGTTGACTTTGGTCAACTAGTTGCCCGAAAAGTCAACTCAAGTGAAGAATGTGTACTTTTGTATGGACAATTAAGTGTGGACTACAATCTCCTGAACCAAATGACTTAGGTCAATGCTATGAATCAAACCAGATGAATGTCAACCAAGCAACAGGTCATGCACAAGATCCTTGAATAGCAAAGTCATGAATTAGGGTTTCAACCCATATGATGTGTAATACCATAATCTTTAATCTGAAACCCTGATTTTATCAACCACAAGCCATGAATCCATAATACTTGTTAGCAGATGTTAATCATGAATGAATGATGAATATGAATGAGACATGGATGAGGGTAGATGGATCAAGTTATAGGTCAGATAAAAAGTAAAAAAGGAGGGCAACTTTTGGGGTATGACAGTTGCCCCTATTTAATCTTCTCAGACCTGAAGGTATGAATCGCAACGACTTTCAAACATTCAAGGTAAGAGAGGATTAAATACTAAAATAACTAAGAAATTTGTCTGCATGGAATGAATGAAATGAGTGAGATGTAAGGTAAGGGTATTAATGGAAAGTTGTTCAATGAGATGTTTTATGAAGTCATGCATGTTATATGCAATATGCTATGCATGTTGATCTCTTATTTGCATCTTTCTCTATTTTTTCCATTCTTTTCTTTTTTCTTCATCTCTGTTTTCATTTTTGCCTCCACTAACAAGTTTTGGCATGTAACCGATAATCAAGGTATTCCCGCAGGATTCCGTGAAGGAAAAAGAATTAAGTGTTTGCAAAAGGCAAGTAGTAGTGGGTAAAGAACTGAAATAAGATCTCCTGCAAAAGGCGGAGTGACATCTTCCTAAAGGCAAGCAACTCAACTGAGAATCGACATTCTCTTGCAACAGGCAGCAACGGCTCCTTAGCAAGAGAAACAGAATCTTCATATATAGTTAAGAAAAGGGATAGACAGATTTCTCACACAAAAGGTCATGAGAACTCCTTAACAAAAGGTTAAGAATAAAATGGGAATGAGGGACGACCTCGATGGGGAATATGATTTTCGCATAATAGGTAGCACCAGCTCCTTTGCACAAGAAATGGGTCTTCCAAACAAAAGGTTAAGAAGAAAGATGGTCAAATTCCTCATGTGAAAGGTGACGAGAACTCCTTAACAAAAGGTTAAGAAGAAAATGGGAGTGAGATTCTCATACAAAAGGTAACGAGAACTCTTAGACACAAGGTATGTTGGGGATTTCACATAAAAGGTAGTGAGAAATGAACTACCTCCCATGCAAAAGCCAGGGGACTACTTACTAAAGGTAAGTAAGTGGACAAAGGGTCACCAACATCTGCACAAGGTAAAACAAAGAGACAAAGTCTTCTAGGTAAAACCTAGACTTAAGGGGATTTTCCATACGACTCTGGGCTTTAGCACACTCTAATAGGCAGGGAACTTTGCAAATAGGTGAAAACCTTATATCGTCCCTCAGGCACAACAGTGGGGATGACGTTCTCAAACAATGGTTACCCAAACCCCATGACTCACTAAACCTATTTCAAGCGTTTAAACAAACGGGAAGTAAAGATCTGAAAAAGGTACCCTACTCGTGCGAAAGGTAACAAGGGGGGACGTGATTTCGTGCACAAAACAACGAAATAAACTCACAAAAGGTAAGTTATCTCAATTAACCTTCTCCAAGAGAAAGGCATGGAGAGGTGGCACAAGGCCAAAGGGGACTTATGAAAGATAAGTGATTTATGAAAGATTTAAAAGGTACTTGCAAAAGGCAACACAGAGGAGATACTTCGGGAAAACCTGCGGGGAACACCGCTCGAGAGTTTCATGGTAATATTCTCAATTGGGGAGGAAAAATGTCTCAACGGAGGATTCTTTTATGCTCTCGAGAAAGACTTTTATGTAGTTACGCATGTTTATTGCATGGCGTAATGCTCCATCTTGATGGAATATGCTATGCGCTTCATGATGCAATGTTACGTAATGAATGATTACTTATGCAGGATGCTGATACAATTTATGCAATGGTCTGGATGTATTTGGGTACACCAAGTGTGGTTGGGATTTTGGTAAGGCCTTTTGTGGGGATCTGACTTCAAAGGTTTATGAAATACCAATTGTCCTCATCAAAGGGTTGACGAAAAAGGAAGGTCGTCACCAAAGGGTTGGTGGGACAACAATTGTCATCGTCGAAGGGTTGATGGGAGAGAACTTGGCATCATCAAAGGGTTGACGGAGAAACCACTTAGGTAATATCATCATCAAAGGGTTGATTACATCATCAAAGGGTTGATGGAAAAGTAAATGTCATCGTCAAAGGGTTGACGGAAAAAGAATATCGTCATCAAAGGGTTGATGGAAAAGTAATTGTCATTGTCAAAGGGTTGACGGAAAAAGAATATCATTATTAAAGGGTTGATGGAAGATGAATATATTCATCAAAGGATTGATGGAATATAGTGAATTTCGTCGTCAAAGGGTTGACGGAAAAACCATTATCATCGTCAAAGGGTTGACAGAAAAGGATCGTCGTCATCAAAGAGTTGATGGAAAGGGTAGTCATCCTCAAAGGGTTGATGGAAAATGCTAGGTTTTGTATGCATATGGTGCATGTTAATTTGATGCAATCTCCTCGTTTCGGAAAGAGAGCTTTTTTATATGGGACTTCTTGCCTTGACGTGAAAGTTGTGTATGTATGTTGTATGTAATGCATTTGGAAATGCAAACAGGTGATTAGTTTTTGGATTGGTCTGCCTTTTTTTAAAGGTGAGATCTTTTGGGTACCAATATTGATTGGATTTGAATTTATGATGATGCCAACAAAGTGGACTTTGGTTTTTTGGTAGTTGCCAATAGGGATTGGACTTTTGGTTTGTGAAAGGATTTGACTTCCTAACACTCGATATTTGACGATGCTATGACCGAAGGATAGATGCTGATGCTCTTGGTGCCCCAAGTTTGATCCTCAGTTGAAGTTGTGTCTTTGTTCCCGAGAGAACTTCCACTCATTTGCCTGATATGCAATGACAACTTACAGATGATTGCATGAGTGTAACGACGTAATTAATGCATAACGATCATGCTCTTGCTCTTCCCTAAGGCCTTCTTGTCAAGATATGATGTTGTACTAGTGCAATCTTTAGACACTTGTTATGAACTCAACTATTACCAGTGCCCGACATGGTCTGCTTGACTAACTTGAAAGCGTGAAGAGAATTTGCCCCTTTGCGACTTATCTGCCCCAGTTTGTAGGGTATTCAAAGGAATCCTTGTCGAAAGGAAACCTTGGGAGGGATTATACCATGACATGGTCTAAGATGATTTTCCCCAATGTATGAATTTGTAGTGGTATGCCCTTGCCTGGGCCCTTGAGGGAATTACCCCTGATTAACAGAGTATTGAAAACTTGTCTCCCTGATCATTGATGCTCGGAGACTTACTTCAGACTACCCAACTCTTAGGTCAATATAGTCATTGGATGCCTTGCCCCTGGTCCATAGGGTTATGAGGTAGTCTTGATTCGGGATAACCTCAGCCTCGATGAATGTTCAAGCTTCTCTCTGATTGATCCTTGGAATTTCCTCGATGTCAAGTACTGGCTTGCATTTAAAGTTGTTCATTTATCAATGGTAATTTTAATGTGACATTCATGTAAGTTTTAAAAGGAATCATTTATTTGAGATGACGTAGCGACATGTGACGAGTGGACCATTAGTTCAAACATAATATTGATATGGATAACGTGAAAGATACATTGAAAATATGATATTAACACAAACGATTATCAAGTATCTAGGAGTCATTTTATGCAACCTTGTTGTAGTATGCTTTTCAGAATAAACCCTGCTTCAATTAGGTCTTTTGAGGGTTGTAACATGGTCTAGTTCACGGTTATCGAAACAAAGGATATAAGGCTCGAATTTAATTTTAACCCACCACTTCTTCGTGATGTTCTACAGTCCTACGTTCAGCTAATTTAACATACACATTCATCTTTCAAGAGAATTTGACGGTGTACGAACGAAGATGATAATTCAAGGTTCGCTTGAAGTGGCAGTCATCTTATTTTTTCACGGATGTCGGTGACCTTTGAATTCCTGATATGGTGGTTACCAACTCTTGCTTTGTCTTTATTGAGGATTTAACGACCCTTTTTTATTTCTTTGTTGTTGTTTTTCCCTAATTTTTGCCTGGACCGTTTTTTCGAAGTTTTTGGTCCACCGGATTACCCTAATTTTTGCCTAAGTCACTCCTTTAGGGGTCCGACTTAGCGGGTTTTTGCTTTTTCCTTTTTTCAATTTTTCTAAAGGGTTGTAACTGCCAAGTCATTGGTCATTGAAAAACCACCATCATAACTTTTGGATTTCTCATGGTTCTTTCGACACTCCAAGACGTGTGTGAAGAACATCATGTGGTTGATCCCTAGCCGGGATATTTTGCCTTATAGTCTGAATGCATAGTCGAATTAATTGAACACTACCCTGTCCCAGGTTAAGCGTAAGGGTTTTTATATCCGAAAGAAATACCTACTTCTAGGCTCGAAGTGGTTAACTAGGGATTAACTCCTTATCTCTCCAGTGTTTGGGGATTTGAAATAATTCCTGTACATCCTCAACAAGGTTTTATCCGAAAGCATACTATCAGTAATTATGGGTATCTTGTTTTCGACATCCTCCCTCCAATATTCTCTAAAACAACATTTTGATAAAGTAAAGGAAATCTATTTTTGAGATTTTTGCAAATAAAAATGAGAAAGATGAGTGTATACGAATGGATTCATTCAAAACATGCATGCTCATTTTATTAACATTACCATTTATAAACAACAATGTTTAAAAGCAAGTAGCACTTAACAGTAAAGAAACTACAAATGCAAAGTAATTAGGTGATTTAAGGATTGCCAGTGTTGGGGAACTGAGCTTTCCTCTTTCGCTTTACTGTTGGGCCAGCTTTCTTCATAGTTGAACATCGAGGCCAATATAAGGAGTAGCATGCACCGATGGACCCTCATGACCAGGTGAAGGACTATTGTTGATTCGAAGACTTTGAGGCACAAATGAGAACATCTTGGAGTTAAGCAACTTTTGTACCTGGCTTTTCAGCACTTTATAGTGTTCAGTTGAATGCCTATGTGCCTGTAGCGGTGTATTCGTCACTTTATGATTTATTGACTAAATCAAAAGCAAAGCATACAAAGATAGAGTCGCCACCGCACTTCTATTTATCCAAAGGAATGGCTAGAAAGCGAACAAAAGCCTAAGAAGTTTTACGCAAAGAAAACTAATAAAAGGTCAGAGATCTGGGTAAGGGGGTAATTATGCAAAGGGAAGGTGTTAGGCACCCAATGCATCCTAGGTACTCCTAGGGAACCTCTTTTCACAACTTGTTGTAAAAACTATTTGTTTATGAAATATTTTGTGCAAACATTGATTGAAGGGATGAGAAAAGAATATACAATTTTTATTATTTTTGTGTTTGGATGGATGAACCCATTGCCTACGTACCTTTTCATGAAAGATAAGGATCAAAACGCCGTAGTTCAGCTAAAAGATTTCCAAAAAGTGAGTGGATTGATTTTAAACAAAAGCCTTAAGGTCTTTCATTATCAACGGGAGAAAACTCAACCTGAATCAACAATCCACCATGTGAGAATAGCTTCGACATACTAGAGAGGTTAACCCTGTTTTCAGTATTGAAGACTTACGATTCGATCACTAAGGATGCGGTGAGATTTACATCAACCACTATGATAATTCAGATTTATGGCTAATGTATGAAAACTTATCAAGAAGTGGACAAGGGCCACAAAAGCAATTGAGTGAGTGAAATTAACCAATTATGAGTATTCACAAAGATGGTCAAAGTTGACATTAGATTCAATTCAGAAGAAGTATTGTGAAAATGAAGTTTGAAAATCAGAGGCTTAAGGCCTAGGTTTCTAGTTTTGAAAACAAGTGAAAATGTTTGCACAAAAGTTTTCTGGTTTTGGGTTAAAGGTGAAAACAAGGTTCAGAGTTAAGCACAAAAGGGTTAAGGGACAAAGCCATAGGCAGGATTGCTTTCTCAAAATCATAGAAATGATTCAAGTAAGTTCCTTTGGAATGAGCACAGGGCAATAAGCAAATACAAATAAGCAAGCTCAAAGGAGCAACAAAACTGGAAATGGATTGCCAATAAATGGTCTTACGTCCTACTCCACAAAGCAACATGGGAAACAGATAGCCAATCAATGGTCTTACATCTAACTCCACAAAAGAAAATAAGATAGGAAACAGATGGCCAATCAATGGTCTTATACCTGACTCCACAAAGAAACAAACACAGGAAACAGATAGCCAATCAATGGTCTTACACCTAACTCCTCAAAACGAAACAATATAGGAAATGGAGTGCCAATCAATGGTCTTATATCTAACTCCACAAAAAGAATCAAGATAGGAAATAGAGTGCCAATAAATGGTCTTATATCCAGCTCCCCAAAAGGAACATGAAACAGATAGCCAATCAACGGTCTTACGTCCAACTCCACAAAGCAACATGGGAAACAGATAGTCAATCAATGGTCTTACATCTAACTCCACAGAAGAAAACAGACACAGGAAACAGATAGCCAATCAATGGTCTTACATCTGACTCCACAAAGAAACAAACATAGGAAACATATAGCCAATCAATGGTCTTATATCCAGCTCCCCAAAAGGAACAGGAAACAGATAGCCAATCAATGGTCTTACATCTGACTCCTCAAAAGAAAACACATAACAAATGCAAAGCAAACATATGAATAATGCACAAATAAGCGAACAAGCAATCAATTATCACACGCTATACACAACCAAGAGGCTCATACAAGGCTGGGCTTTAGTTAAGGGGTCATATTGACCTTCACAAACAAGCCAAATACTGGAAGGGGTGTTTAGGCTCTTAACCACTGACATTGACCGTCAGGGTGAGCAGATGAAATGGGAGATGAGGGTTAGGCCTCATAGCTCTTAACCCGGGCCGGGGTGAGCTTGAATCAATGAAGGTGTGGGAGTCCAGAATGAGGAACTCTATTCCACATGACTGACTCTATGTACAATGATCTTGGGTGTTTATTCAAATGCATCAGCACGTAGTGCGAGCAAAGTGAAAGACTCAACTGAATAGCATGGGGATGGATTGCACATCCCTTCTATCTGCCAATTGCCTCTTCACTTAGGAGGACTCGAAGTACATGGCACAAATATAAACAATCACAGACATTGCCTCTTAAGGAGGACTTCAGCCAAATGCCTGCCAAACATAAACGATAGGGCTTCCAGACTACATGGAGTTAAAGAGATTACCTAAGTGGTATGCCAACCACAAGAAAAGCAAAGCAACTCAAGTAATGAGTTAAAGCTACTAAAGTACCTGTAAGAAAATCAAACAAGTCAATATTCACATTCAGACAAACCAAACAGACAGTCAACAGTGAGACAACCAATATACACAATGCAAGTCAATAACTCAAGTGAGTTAGCCATCCAAGGATCTACAACACAATCAACATTAGTTAAACAAATCAAATTGCATCTCAAGCAAGGAGATCACATCATCCATTAGGACTTATTGCTTGAACCTGAAAGGCAAAGCTCAAATTGTGAGTACAAACCCCTAGGGCAAAGCCTAGGGTCAAAGGCAAAGCAAAAAGTTAAAACAGCAACCAATATTCAAGATAAATCTCATTTAAACAAGTGAGAACATGTCCTAAAAAGGACCAAGTCAAAAGCATAAAGCAAAGTCATCCCATGAGCAAGCTATGGCAAGGACAATTTCAAAGCACACAATTGGACATCAAGAGTCAAAATTCCATATTAAAACAGAAATGAATCAAACAATTATGAAAAAATTTATGTGCATACAACATGTCAAATACAATCATCATGCAAAAAATTAGAATCAACAGAGTTCATTTGGCCTAGAAATGAAAATTCACAAGTATGACATCAAATTGTGTGACACACATTGTCACACCATACAATCATGTGTCTAAAACAGAGATGAAAAAATGAGAAAAATACACAACTAAGCCTCAAACATCAAGCAACATGTTGGGAATCAGCATATAAAATTTCATGGCAATTGGATCATTATTGAGCATTTCACAATAGCATGAATGAAGCATGTCACATTTGCATACATGTTCAATCAACAGTCCACAATCAAAAATCCAGAAATGATAAAATCATGAAATCACAACCAAAAAATAATAGACATTTCAAAGATCATGTGAGAAAAAAACTTTGGAATTATTTGGAATCATTTTCAATTTTTAGTGATTTTTTGAAGTTGGAAGAAAATAATGAAATAAAATGTGAAACATGTACATGATATTTGGAGGCAAAGGATAAATGTGGAGTAAATTTGAAAAAGTGTTGGAGCGGAGGATCGAAGCATGTAGCAATTAAAACAAACGCGCTGAAACAAATAATATTCAGAAATTGCCTCGCCAGGAATCGAAGGGAGTACACGCGCTAAGACTTGAAACACAGTCGTTTCATTAAACGAGTTGGCGTGCCAACTCATGGTCAAGGGAGATGCGTGGAACAGTCGAAACAGCATCCAACCAAAAGGCCAAACAGGCGCAAGCGTGGCAGCTGACTAGGCAAAACCCTAGCGTTAAACAGAGGCGGAGCACGCGGTGTTTTCCACCGTCTTCTTCGTGAAGACGGTGGTTGCTACAGTGATGTTTGTAAGACCCCAATTTTGTCCCTAAGATCCCTCATGGCATCATATCATAACATTGCTAAGCCTCAAGGATCATTAGACACCTTGCTTCCTTCCCTGTGGGTGGGATCTTTCTTGAGAGTGGTTCTTTATCACCAAACATTGCTTGCATTTGTGTATCATTGCTTTTCTTTTAATCACTAACCAAAATGTACAAAAATATGTCATTAACCTTTGTTACTTGCAGCTTAAGCAGTCAACAGGTCAAGGCAATCAAGTGAATCCTTTGATCAAGAGATGAGGTTTTCCATTTAGATATGGGTCATGTGATCATTATATTGAGCTTATATGAGCTAGAGATTCATTTTGGAGCAAATTCCCCAGGTGGTTGAGGCCCAAGTTCATCAGAGTATTTGCAGGTCATCTAGGGCCTATGCCAGTCAACTAAAAGTCAATTGTGGGTTTTGAATTGAGAAATTGAGTTTCTTCATCCCATTCATGTTCAAACAATGCTTATTCATCATGTCAAACATCAATGTTGAAGAATTTGAAGCCAGTGCAAAAGTTTCCCAAAATGGAAAGTGACCTATAATTTCAAGTTTCCAAAAATGGAAAGTTTTTGGACCAACTTCAACTCAACTTTCAAACATCAAAGAAGCTTCAAATGAATTTTTGCCCAACATGAAAGTTGAAGATATCTCTCTCCCATTTCCAAAAAGTCCAAGATCATGAGCATCTGATGAATGGTTGAGGAGATATGATTAAATCATTGCCAAGTGTGCATGGAACTTCAAAAGGCCATAACTTTTGACTCATAACTCCAAATTTAGTGCCTCTTTTTGCATTTTGCTTCTCATGACATGTATTTTCCAAATCATTCATCACATTGCATGAAAATTCATCACATGATCATTTGTTCATTCATGCCCATTTTGGAGGGAAAATGACAAATTTAAAATTGGTGCATTGTATGAACAAAATATCATTGCCAACATGTGAATGAGGTGATTTTAAGTGAATTTGACCATGCATGTGGTACTGTTCACGTTTGAATTTGCCATGCACCACACAAATTGTCATTTTTGGTCACACACCTTATTTCCACTAATCTCAATTAAACCATGCTTAATTTTAATTAGGATGTGATTAAGACTGAGTATATATACCAAATCCTAACAGAATTTCTGAGGATTCACCATTTCTAGATCCAAATTCATCTTCCCTCCAAAATTCTCTCTCAATCCAAATTCAAAATTTCTTCACATAACATAGTATTTTTCTTCCATAATCTGGTTTGTTGAGTGTTGTAGATGAAGATCCAAGCATTCATTTGAAGAAATCGAGCCAGAATCCATCACATGAAGCTCAAGAACACAAACATGGAAGTTCAAATCTGAGCTAGATCTAAGCCTCTCCAAGCCTCAATTCACTCTTAAAGCTTCAAGACATCATCTCAGGAGTTGATCTACACACTTGCCAGGCTTTGGATCTACTGTTTCATTGATCTGCTCTTCAAGAGGTAAAAATTCGATCCTCTTAATTCTTGATGCTATGCACATGTTTAGATAGATCTTCTCACGCTAAAAATTCTGATCTAAATTTCGTAAAAAATGGATGATTATTGAGTGAGATACGTGTTTGAAGTTTTGAATGCAAAGATGTTTTGATTCGATTTGCATTGTTTAGGAAGAATTAACATGATTTGATGATGGATTTGTGTTCCTCGTGTGATAACGGTTCGAATGATATAAATTTTGGCTGATTCTGGAAAAAATTTGGCCGTGAGTTACTGTTCAACACCGTCTTCATGAAGAAGACGGTGGTTTCCGCCCTAGGCGCCGCCGTCTGCAATTTATGTTGCTGGCTAGGGTTTTGTGTGTTGGCTGCCACATGTGCGAGCCTGTTGGCGAATCCATAGGCCTACGTTCTTTTGACTTTTGCCACATATGCTTGGACTGCTGTGTTGGCACGCCAACGCATTAGTGAGACGACCGCATTTTGATACGCTACGTCCATTCGATCCTTGGCTCCATCATTTTGGAAATTATTTGATTCAGCGCCTTATTTTATTTGCACACAGGGTTCGATTCTCCCTGGCAACATTTTTTCAAATCAATTCACATATTTACTTTTCCCTCCAATTTAGCATGTACATGTTTCATTTCCATTTCAAATATTTTGTCAACTTTGAAAAATCATATAAAATTGAAAACACATCCAATTAATTCCCAATTTTTTACAAAATGTTCATGTGTTTGTATATTATTTTTTGGTGGTGGTTTCATGATTTTACCATTTCTGAATTTTGAATTGTGGACTGTTGATTGAACATGTATGCATATGTGACCTTGCTTCATTCTTTCTAGTGTGAAATGCTCAATAATGATCCAATTGCCATGAAACTTTGTATGATGATTCCCAACATGTTGCTTGACCATTGAGGCTTGATTGTGCATTTTTACCATTTTTCATCACTGTTTTAGACACATGGACATTGTTGTGCAACATTTGGTGTCACATTCTTGGTCTCATACTTGTGCATTTTCATTTCTAGGTCAAATGAGCTCTGTTGATTATCATTTTTGGCATGATGATTGTATTGGACATGTTGTATGCTCATAAAAATTTCCAGAATTGTTTGAGTCATTTCTGTTCTAATATGGAATTTTGTTTCTTGATAATCCATTTGTGTGCTTTGAAATTGTCTTTGTCATAGCTTGCTTATGATATGCCTTTGCTTAATGATTTTGACTTGGTCCTTTTTAGGACATGTTCATGATTGATTAAATGAGATTTATGTTGAATATTGGTTGCTGTTTTGATTTTTTGATTCACCTTTGACCCTAGGCTTTGCCCTAGGGGTTTGTACTCACAATTTGAGCTTTGCTTTTCAGGTTTAATCAATTAGTGCTAATGGATGATGTAATCTCCTTGCTTGAGATACAATTTGCCTTGTTTAACTAATGTTGATTGTGTTGTAGGTCTCTGGATGGCTAACACATTTGAGTTGTTGACTTACATTGTGTATATTGGTTGTCTGACTGTTGACTGTCTGTTTAGTTTGTCTGAATGTGAATATTGACTTGTTTGATTTTCTTACAGGTACTTTAGTAGCTTTAACTCATTACTTGAGTTGCTTTGCTTTGCTTGTGGTTGGCATACCACTTAGGTAAACCCTCTGTTCTCCATGTAGTCTGGAAGACCTGTCATGTTCTTTTGGCAGGCCCCTGTCTGAAGCCCTCCTTAAGAGGCCATGTTCTTGATTGTTTAATTTTGTGCTTAAGACCTCCTTGTCGAGGCATACAGGTTAAGTCCTCCTAAGTGAAGAGGCACTGGCAGATAGAAGGGATGTGCAATCCATCCCCTGCTATTCAGTTGAGTCTTTCATCTTGCTCGCACTAAGTGCTGATGCATTTGAATAAATACCCAAAATCTTGTATATAGAGTCAGTCATTGTGGAGTAGAGTTCCTCATTCTGGACTCCCACACCTTCTTTGATTCAAGCTCACCCAGGCCCGGGTTAAGAGCTATGAGGTCTAACCCTCATCTCCCATTTCATCCGCTCACCCTGACGGTCAATGTCAGTGGTTAAGAGCCTCTAACACCCATTCCAGTATCTGGCTTGTTTGTCAAGGTCGATATGACCCCTTGACTAAAGCCCAGCTTTGATTGAGCCTTTTGATTGTGTATATAGTGTGCTAATTGATTGATTGTTTGCTTACTTGTGCATCCTTCATGTTGCTTTTACATATTGTTTGCATTTTTGCTTTTGCATTTGTTATCTGCTTTGTTTGAGGAGTCAGATGTAAGACCAGTTGATTGGCTATCTGTTTCCTGTTCCTTTTGGGGAGCTGGATATAAGACCATTGATTGGCTATCTGTTTCCTATTTGTGGAGTCAGATGTAAGACCATTGATTGGCTATCTGTTTCCTATTTGTTTTCTTCTGTGGAGTTAGATGTAAGACCATTGATTGGCTATTTGTTTCCCATGTTGCTTTGTGGAGTTGGACGTAAGACCATTTATTGGCACTCCGTTTCTCATTTGTTCTCGGAGTTGGACGTAAGACCATTTATTGGCAATCCATTTCCAGTTTTGTGCTCTTTGAACCTGCTTATTTGCTTATTGCTTTGTCGCATATTCCAAAGGATGGTACCTACTTGGATCATCTACATATGATCTCAAGAGAGGAACTCCTAATGAAGTTTTACTCCTCATCCCCACCTTTTGTTTCCTTACAACCTCCACTTGCATTCGTAACCCAAACCAGAAAACTTTGTGCAAACATTTTTCATCTGTTTTCAAACTAGAAACCTAGGCCTTAAGCCTTTGATTTTCAAACTTCATTTTCACAATACTTCTTTTGAATTGAACTTTAATGTCAACTTTGACTTGTCTTTGTGAATACTCATAATTGGTTAATTTCACTCACTCAATTGCTTTTTGTGGCCCTTGTCCACTTCTTGATAAGTTTTCATGCATTAGCCATAAATCTGAATTATCTTAGTGGTTGATGTAAATCTCACCGCATCCTTAGTGACTGAATTGTAAGACTTCCATGCTTATTATAGGGTTAACCCCTCACTAGCGTGTTGAAGCTGTTCTCACATGGTGGATTGTTGGTTCAGGTTGAGTTTTCTCCCGTTGATAATGAAAGACCTTAAGGCTTTTGTTTAAAAATCAATCCACTCACTCTTTTTGGAAATCTTTTAGCCGAACTACGACGTTTTGATCCTTATCTTTCATGAAAAGGTACGTAGGCAATGGGTTCATCCATTCAAACACAAATAATAAAAATTGTATATTCTTTTCTCATCCCTTCAATCAATGTTTGCACAAAATATTTCATAAACAAATAATTTATACAACAGGTTGTGAAAAGAGGTTCCTTAGGAGTACCTAGGATGTTGTGGGTGCCTAACACCTTCCCACAACATAATTACCCCCTTACCCAGATCTCTGACCTTTTATTAGTTTTCTTTGTGTAAAACTTCTTAGACTTTTGTTCGCTTTCTAGCCATTCCTTTGGATAAATAGAAGTGCGGTGGCGACTCTATCTTTGTATACTTTGCTTTTGATTTAGTCAATAAATCATAAATTGACGAATACACCGCTACAATGTTCATACAAATTTTTCCAGAAACGCATGAAACTTATATCAATCGAAAGCTTATGCTATGTACATTCCAAATCCAGCATCAATTCATCATAAACAAAGCAAATCGAACAAAAACAAAATGATCATACAATCTTTAATTCGCCATAACTCAACCAATACTTCACCATTTTCAAAAGTATTTATATCAGCATGCTCAGCGTGAGAAACTCTACATAAACATGGCAAAAGAATGGAGAATTAAGAGGTTCGAAAACCTAACCTCTTGAAGAGCAGTCACTGAAATCAGGCGATTCAAGGCCTTGCAAGTATCCAAATCCAGTCCTGAGATGATGTTATGAAGTTTGATGTATGAATTGAAGCTTGGAGATGCTTGGATCTAGCTCAAAAGTCAGTTTCCATCTTCATGTTCTTGAGCTTCATGTGCTTAATTCTTCACCAAAACCTTCGATCCACACCTTGATCTGCACTCAATGATGATCAGAGAACACAAATATCCAAGAAAATTCAAGTGCTATGTGGAAGAATTTCAAGTTTCAATGGAGAGAAAAATTTGGAGGGAAGAAGAATTTGAGATCTAGAATGTGATGTTATGAACAATTCTGTTATGATTTAGCATTTATACCATGTGTTAATCCTACTGAAAATGTAATTAGGCATTGGTTAATTAGAGATTAGTGAGAATAAGGTGCATGACCAAAATTGGAAAGTTGTGAGGTGCATGGAGCATTTGAACGTGAACAGTACCATATGCATGTGGAATTTCACTCAAAATCATTTCATAATGCAACGGTGTTTTGTTCATATGATGCACCAATTTTAAATTTCCAAATTTCCCTCCAAAATAATCATGAATGAGCAAATGGTCATGTGATGAAATTTCATGCAATGTAATGATGGATTTGGAAAATATATGTCATGAGGAGCATAATGCAAAAAGAGGCACTCAATTTGGAGTTTTAGATCAAAAGTTATGGCTTGTTGAAGTTCCATGCACACTTGGCAATCATTTGACCATATCTCCTCAACCATTCATCATATGCTCATGATCTTGGACTTTTTGGAAATGGGAGAGAGAGATATTCAACTTTCATGTTGGACAAAAATTCATTTGAAGCTTCTTTGATGTTGGAAAGTTGGGTTGAAGTTGGTCCAAAAACTTTCCATTTTTGGAAACTTGAAATTATAGGTCACTTTCCATTTTAGGAAACTTTTGACTTGACCTCAAAATCTTCAATGTGAATGTTTGAAATGATGAATAGGCCTTGTTTGAGCATGAATGGGGTGAAGAAATTCAATTCCCACACTCAAAGCCTTCAGTTGACTTTCAGTTGACTTGTATTGGTCCTTAGATGACCTGAAAATATTCTGATGAACTTGGGCCTCAACCACTTGGGGAATTTGCTCCAAAATGGACCTATAGCTCACATAAGCTCAATAAAATGATCACATGGTCCATATCTCAATGGAAAACCTCATCTCTTGCACAAAGGATTCACTTGAATGACTGCTTAAGCTGCAAAACAAATGTTAGATGACATATTTTTGGTACTTTTGGTTAGTAATTAAACAAGAAATGCAAATGATATATAATGCAAGCAATGCTTGGTGATCCAAAACCACTCAAAAGATAGATCCCACCCACAGGGAAGGAAGCAAGGTGCTCAGAGATCCTTGAGGCTATGTAATGCTATGATATGATGCCATGAGGGATCTTAGGGTCAAAATTGGGGTCTTATAGAGCCCTAGCATGGAAGTCACATTAGGAGTTGACTTCAAAGCCTGGTGGGTATGGAGGAATCACTAGACGCAGTTCCTTTGGCATTATCAATCCACCTTTGATCAAATATGGTAGTACTTGACTATACGACATTGGAAGTAGATCAAGATGCCTTACTGGCTTCCTTGGTCTTTGTCGAGTATGTTGACGCTGCTGATGCGGAGTTTGCCGTTGATACCAAGGAGATCCTCGGTTTTCAGGAGGGTGTTGAACCTGTGGAGGGAATGGTGTCTGATATAAAGCTTGTGGAGTTTCCAATATTGTATTAATTTCTATCTCATCTTCCTCTTGGGAATTGACAAGGGATTCACTCTCTCTATCCTGGATGTTCGAGACGTCTTGGATCTTTCCACTTTTGGGCATGCTCTCGATGTGTATTCCAATTGACACCAAGTGAGAAAAATCAGGTGAAGTATTGCCTATCATCCTTTCAAATTATGGACCTTGCAAAGTATCCATGAATAAGTCAACCAATTATTTCTCTATAAGTGGTGGTCGAACGCGAGCAGCTAACTCTCTCAATCTTTGGGCATACCCTCTAAAGGATTCATTGCTCTCTTGAGATAAACCTTGCAACTGCATACGGCTAGGAGCCATGTCCAAATTGTATTTGTATTGCTTCAAAAAGGTGTTAGCCGGGTCCAACCATGATTGGATGTGGCACTTTTCTAGCTGCATGTACCAACTCAATGATGCTCCACTCAGACTGTCCTGGAAACAGTGAATCATTAGCTTATCATTATGAGCATGGGAAGTCATTTTTCTGCAAAACATCACCAAATGTTTCTTTGGACAGCTATCCCCTTTGACTTTTTGAAATCCAGTGTCTTGAACTTTGGAGGTATTATTAGGCCAGACACTAAACACACGTTTGAAGCATTCAGACCGAAAGCATCATGCCCTTTATGGCTTTAAGCTTCTCTTATAACACACGAAATCTTTCAGCAACCTCCATATCTCATGAATCCTAGGTTTTCGTCACTGGGACTTCCCCTTGGGAATTTTGCACAGAGAATGCAAAACTATGATACTCAACTGCATCATGAGGTGAAGAGTGTCCATCTTGGACAATGTGACGCTCTTGTATAACCTGGTCCTCAATAGGGATCTGCACAGGCTGAGTTTGAGCAAGATTGTTTACTTAAGGAGGAATGACATTCTCAGTGACTGCATTCCGTTGAACGTTATCCTCTCTCCTTGCTAAGGCTGTCATAGCTTCCACAAGTTGGTCCAACTGGTTCTTCATCAAATCAACATCTGCCTTTAACGCAAATTGGTTTTGCTCCATGATCTTTCAAGTCCAATACGAGTGTCTGGAAGTCAACTGCGGATCATGGACAAAGGATGTATGAGCTTCTTTTTGTTTTTTGTTACGGTTTGGAAAAATGATATGCAAAGAATGATGCATGGATGCATGCAGATTTTTTGTTTTGATGTATGAATGAACAAATGAATGGACGATCTTCAGGCACCTAAATTCAAAAGTTCAAGGTACGGATGAAGCATAATACTAGTTGCTTTCCACATCAGGGACCTCACTAGGTACGGTCTAGGGTTATATATATAGGAACCCCAGACTCAATGATTCATTTGATTATTTGCCGCTTACGGAAAAAGCTCGTCGGTCGACAACTATATCAAATGAGTCTATTTTTGGTGAGATCTTCATACTGACCCTCGCGAAAAGCTTCTCGGGGACCTGTACTACATGACCATCGGCATTGAGTTCTAGACAAGGGTCTCAAAATCATGGACTTCCTTGATTGATTGCCACTTACGGCAAAAGCATGTCGGTCGATAACTTCATTAAGAAAATCTACTTTGAGTGAGATCTTCGTACCGACCCTCGCGAGAAAAGCTTCTCGGGGACCCGCACTACGCGACCATCAATATTAATTGGTCAAAGGTTCAATGTTCTACAAAGGTCCTCAGAGTAATTGATTCTAATGAAAATATTGATCGCTTACGCCAAAAGCTTGACGGTCGTCAACATCTCTAGAAGAATCTACTTTAAGCGAGGTTCTTGTATCGACCCTTACGAGAAAAGCTTCTCGGTGGCCCATACTACTCAACCTCTCATATCTCAAGTTTCCACTCTAGACTCGGGTAGAGAGTCTTTCTTACAAGGCTTCTTGCAATCAAAGTAGTATCCATCAATACCATAGAACCATGGAACCATGGAACAGATATTACATAATTTAAAGTGAAAGGCAACAAATAAGGCAAGCAATCAAAAGGATAAACATCCACACACGCGAGGAAGCAACCTAGATTAGGCTTGACTTGCTAAGGGAGAATATCCCCAGCAGAGTCTTCAGTTGTCGCTACGCGAAAAATACAGAATCGCCATCGGTTTTTATTTATTCCAAAGAAAAGAGAAAATATTGAGAAAACCCCAAAAAATGGTCATCGCAACCACAAATAGGTTCGGAAGTTGGTTATGCAAGGGGAAGGAATTAGCACCCCTCACATCCATGGTATTCAATGGTAATTGTCTAGAATGTTTATGCTTGAGTGGATGTCGTTATCGAAATGTTTGCTTGCTAAAAGTTTATGGAGTGGAGATAGATTTTTAATTAGTGTGCTCGCCAAGGATTTGGGTCCTTGTGCCTACGTATGCTCACTTGTTGAAGTGAGAAATCAGAGCCCTGTAGTTCGTGGGTACAAAATGTTGTTTGTTTTGTTGATTTTATACCTTGAAAAAGGATTTTTCGAAAGTGATGCCCTAAGGCTCAAACAAATTTTTTGAATGAGTTGATGTTGTTTTTAGATTTTGAAAAGAAAGTGTTATTGACTTCGGATTGCACTAAAGACTATGGACAAAGCTGAATACTTCGAACTACCAAGCCAAACGTCTTGTGTTCAAGATATTCAGAATGAGTGTAGGAAAGCTCCATTCTCATCCCTTCTTTACCACTTAAGGCTCGTGACATACAATCTTAATCGCCTCTTATTATGTTTTCTATTTTGATTTGAGAAAAGACCGCTTGACGTTGGATCAAGGGTTTGCTTATTGATTATGAAATAGTGATCACTCCTAATGTCTAATGGATGACTGACAAGCAATAAAGAAGGATAAGGAAAAGCAAGTAAAAAAGTACATCCAAAGGGGTACATGAAAACTACAAGGGATTGCAAGAAATAAAAGGTCTCATTGTCAGGTAGCCCAAGAGAAAGCCTTCTGTGTGCAAGTGTATCCTATACTAACAATTAGATAATGAAATTACAAAGCATGTCTCCTTAAGGTAGTGTCATGGATGCTCTCCATTCTTGCAATAAAAGATTATAAGTCCTCGGAAACTCCAGGTTGCATAGGTCAATCACACGGGTCCAAGTCCAAATGCAAGGGTGCTACAAGAAATCTCTAAGCCCAATCCATTGTCCATTCCACGCTTAGGTCTTATTATCTTTGTCCTTTTCCATTTTTTATGTTTAGTCTGTTTTAAGTCAATTTTCAAGATGAAGTGAAGAACGTTAATGGATGCACAATATGAAGCGGAAATAAAGCGAATAAAATGACAAGAATAAAATATTATGAGAGAGTTAGGAGTTAATTGTTAGATGTTAGAAATTAGAAGTTAGAATTAATTGAAATCGAAGAATATAAGAGAATATAAAGTTAATACTAGAATTAATATTCTAAAAAAAAGCAATTCAAAAATTAATATTCACAAACAATATCAAGATAACAGTCCGAAATTAAAATCAAACAATAATATTCTAGTTAACCTATGATTAAAAATCTAACATTCTAATTAATCTAATTCTAAAATTAATCTAATCCAAAAACTAATATAATCTAATCCAAATAATATTCCAAACTTTAATTCTAAAATCAACATCTAAAATCAATAAATTAAAATTAATCTCTAATCAACCTAATAATATTCTAAAAGTAATACTAATCTAATCCTAAAACTCACCTAATCTAAAAAAATCCTAATTAAAACTAATGACAACAAAAACAAGGAAAGATGAACTCCAAAATCAAATTAGGCCCTGGATTTGGAAAGGATCATCAAGGCCCAACCGACAAGGAGGTGCACTCTGTCTAAGTAGTGTATCGGAAGCACACTCACTTTGGGATCCATTTGAGGCCTAAGGCCCAAAGCAAGGGTAAAGAAAGAAAGGAGACTTTGCAGCATGAAATAAAAGGTACTTGCCTGACACATTGAAGAGCCTTGGAATCCAGAAAAAAAACTAAATCTACAAGAGGACTGTCACGTTCTCGGGTGAATCTGGTCCTCACAACGTTGGAGAGTTTTGAAAGAGTACAAGCACGCTTTTGTTGCGGCTTATTAGAGCCAAATAGGAGATGACGTCATCTGTAAACCATTTGTGTCTGGCGGAAGGTATGTTCACCATCCTCCCTTGGATCCCCGTCTTCTCCGCCGTTTCAACCATCATCTTCGTCAACAACTTTGTTAACAGAAAATGACATGGATAATTAGTGGCGAAGGTCATTTCAAATCCATCTTCTGAGATCGCGTACTTTTCTGCAAACTTTCCAGCATTGTTTATGAGGAGATGGATAGGGAATCCGAGAGAGTGAAAGTGAGTAACGAAGTTCGCAACGGAATTGAGAGAACTGAGATCGAGTTTCATAACGATAATATCCGCCCTAAGACATTCTGTTACAATTTTGTCTCTCGTTTCGTCCGCATTTTTCATGCAATGAACCGGTAGAAACACTCTCGCACCATGCGAAACCAACGCGCGCGTTGTTTCCGCTTCGAATCCAGATGTACCACCGGTGATGATAGCGGTTATGGAACGAAGCTCGCCGAGGACTTCAATGACTTGTTCGACGGTGGATTTGGATCCTAATCTGCTTGACCGGGCCAAACGATCAGGTATTAATTGTTTCGAGCAATTCATGAAATCTGAAGTAATATTGATTTTGGCTATTGTTTTGGTGAATCGTTAAAGCTGAAAGAATAAGGTGATGAATATGAAAGCTCGGAAAAAAATTATGCAGGTGGTGGGGGTTGAAGGTTTTTTTTATGCAGAGATTTGTAGAGTTTTCATCTGCGCCCGCCCCAAAAAGCTTCATTGTTTGCTCATGATTTATATAGAATTTTGTTGTTTGAAAGTGTGGATTCTGCGTTTTGATTTCATCCATGTCGTTTTGAGCTTTTATTTTCTGTTGCATTCCGTTGCCGTCTTTGCATTTGGATTGTCGTACCAGCTTATGCACTTGCGTTTGGACTTGGCTATGCGGCGCCGTTTATGCGTTTCGTTTCCGTCGTTTTGTTGCGCTTGGCTTTGCAATGCACACTGCATTTTGTTACTTGTTGTTCATGTCGTTTACTACACTGCGCTTTGCTCACGTTATTTCCCTGCTACATTATTTTTCTTTTTGTCTCATTTAAGTGTAACAGTGGATATGATTTTTTGGATAATTGGTTTAAAATGGTTAAATGGATTTGGATTTTTGATTAAATGGATATGGATTTAGAAATTCGTCAAATGGGCTTAATAGATTTGGATATGGCTTATGAAACTTAGAATTGGATGTGGGTTGATATTGATTATGGATATGGAATTGGTCTTTTGTTGGATAGTGGATTTAGAAAGAATAAATTGGCTTTTAAAAAAATGGAAGAATGGGCTTATGAAAATGCATTGCAAATGTTGGGTTTTTAATATGAGAAAAAAAGTGAATGGGTCGACTTTTAATTAACAATCATGGCCTATTAGTAAAATTCTAAAATTAAATCGGAGCTTCCATAATTAATTCAAAATCAAAAGGCTAATGACCCCTAAAGTTAATTCATCTCCAAATTTCAAAAATCAACTTGGAATCAAAATCAATTTGAAATCTAAAGATCAATGATCTCTACAATTAATTTGTTAAAAAAGATGCAACGACTTTTAAAATTAATTTAATTTCCAAAGATCAATTCGAGCCTCCAAAAGTCAATTTGAACTTTCGGGATTAAATTATAATTAAAATCCAATTTGAATTTAAACTCAATTCGAATAGAAAGTCAAGACACAATGATGAATGTAATGGCCGTTAACGATTTCAATTAATCAGCATGGTTCAAAAGACGGTTCAAAGTGAAATATGAATGGATAATGAGCATGGTTTAACAAAGCTTATAGGTGAGCATGAATATGAACATGAGTTAGGGCTAGGAATTTAATCTTGGTCAGATGGTTGACTGTGGTCAATTGGTTGACCAAAAAGTCAACTCAAGTGAAAATGTGTACTTTTGTATGGAAAATTGAGTGTAGACTACAATCTCCTGAACCAAATGACTTAGGTCAATGCTATGAATCAAATTAGATGAGTGTCAACCAAGCAACAGGTCATGCACAAGATCCCTGAATAGTAAAGACATGAATTAGGGTGTCAACCCATATGATGTATAATACCATAATCTTCGATCCAAAACCTTGATTTTATCAATCACAAACCCTGAATCCATGATACCTGTTAGCAGATGTTAATCATGAATGAATGATGAATATGAATAAGACATGGATGAGGGTAGATGGATCAAGTTATAGGTTAGATAAAAAGTAAAAAGGGAGGGCAAATTTGGGGGTATGACACATCGGCATTCACAAGGCGAGGGACCTCCTTACCATCCATAGTTGTAAGAATCAATGCACCACCAGAGAAAGCTCTCTTGACAACATATATGCCTTCATAATTAGGAGTCCACATGCCCCTAGAATCAATAGTGAAAGATAAGATCTTCTTGAGTATGAGGTTGCCTTCTCTGAACACATGAGGTCGAACCTTCTTATCAAAAGCTTTCTTCATCCTTTGTTGATACAATTGACCATGGCATAAAGTCGTCATCCTCTTTTCTTCAATTAAATTCAATTGATTAAATCTACTCTAACACCATTCAGCCTCAGACAATTATGCTTCCATCAAGACTCTCATTGACGGGATCTCAACTTCCACGTTACTTTCATGCCATATACAAGAGAGAAAGGGGTTTCCCTATTTGAAGTGCGGACGGATGTACGATACCTATGTAGAGCAAAAGGGAACATCTCATGCCAGTCCTTGTAAGTCACAACCATTTTCTGGATGATCTTCTTTATATTATTATTCGCTGCTTCACCAACTCCATTCATCTTGGGTCTGTAAGGAGATGAGTTATGGTGTTCAACTTTGAATTATGCACACATTTCTTTCATCATTTTGTTATTCAAGTTTGATCCATTATCAGTAATGATCTTATTTGGAACACCATAATGACAGACTAGTTGATTCTTGATAAATCAGACCACCACTTGCTTGGTCACATTGGCGTACGATGCAACTTTGACCCACTTGGTAAAGTAAACAATGGCCACTAGGATGAAAAGATGTATGTTCGAAGCTTTGGGTTCTATCATACCAATCATGTCAATTCCCCATATAGATAAAGGCCAAGGAGATGAGATACCGTTAAGAAGGGTTAGAGGCGCATGAATCTTATCAGCATAAACCTGACATTTATGGCACTTCTTCACATATTCGCAACAGTCAGATTCTATTGTTAGCCGATAGTAACCTTCTCTTAACATCCTTTTAGCCATTGCGTGTCCATTGGCAATGGTACCAAAGGATGCTTCATGAATTTCCGTCATCAGCATATCTGTTTTGTGTCTATCCACGCATCTGAGTAAGACCATGTCAAATTCTCTCTTGTACACTACATTTTCATTCATAAAGAAGGTACCATCCAACCTTCTAAGAGTCTTCTTATCTTTGTTTAATGCCCTAGGTGGGTACTCTTGTCTTTGAATGAAGCATTTAATATCATGATACCATGGTTTGTCATCAATGACCTCTTCTGCAGCGAACACATAAGCAGGTTTGTCAAGGCATATAACATCTATTATAGGCACATCATTCCACCGGTTCACAATAATCATGGAGGATAAAGTTGCCAGAGCATATGTTATCTGACTCTCCTCACGAGGTATATGATGAAATTCAATTTGGTTGAAGAAAGTTGACAGCCTCCTCGCATAATCTTTTTAAGGAATCAAACCAGGATGACGGGTTTCCCATTCTCCTTTGATTTGATTAATCACCAAAGTCGAATCTCCGTATACATCCAGAATTTTGATTCTCAAGTCGATAGCCTCTTCAAGACCAATAATGCACGCTTTCTATTCTATCATATTGTTCATACAAGTGAATGTCAATCTCACGGTAAATGGCAATGGTTCATCACAATCTTTCGCTTTTAAGTACATTACATCCTCATCGGGGAATTCAAATTGAATGGATTGATAATCGTCAATTAGCTGGTGAGCTAAATGGTCAGCCAAGATACTTCCTTTTATTGCCTTCTAGGTATGGTACTCAATATCGTATTCTGACAACAACATTTGCCAACGAGAAATTCTTCCAGTTAAAGCAGGCTTTTCGAAGATGTACTTGATTGGATCCATTTTGGAGATCAATCAAGTAGTATGATTGAGCATATATTGGCGGAGGCGACAGGCAGCCCAAGCTAAAGCACAATAAGTATTTTCGAGCATAGAGTGTCGAGACTCATAATTTGTGAATTTCTTACTCAAATAGTAAATGACATGCTCATTTCTTCTAGTTTCATCTTGCTGAACGAGAACACAACCCATGGAATCTTCTAATATGGTCAATTACATAACCAAAGGTCTTTCTTCCACTAGAGGAATCAGAATAGGAGGCTCCAACAGGTACTCCTTGATACTATCAAAAGCTTTTTGACAGTGTTCTGTCCACACACAACCTTGATCTTTGCGAAGAAGCTTGAAAATTGGCCCACAAGTAGCAGTCATGTGAGATATAAATCGGGAGATTTAATTCAAACGTCTAAGGAATCCTATGACTTGTTTCTCTGTTTTAGGTACGGGCATTTCTTGAATGGCACTGACTTATCAGGGTCTACCTCAATACCTTGATGACTGACGATGAAGCATATGAGCTTTCCTGAACGGACACCGAAAGTACATTTGTTGGGATTTAGATGAATTTTGTACTTCCTCAGATGTTGAAACAGCTTTTATAAATACTCAACATGCTTTTCTTCAGTCTTGGACTTAGCAATCATGTTATCCATATAAACTTCAATTTCCTTATGCATCGTGTCATGAAAGAGCATTGTCATGGCTCGTTGATAGGTTGCACCAACATTCTTCAAACTTAAAGGCATCACCCTGTAGAAAAATGTTCCCTGAGGTGTAATAAATGATGTTTTCTCCCTATCTTAGGGCACCATTCTAATCTGATTGTAGCCAAAGAATCCATCCATGAAAGAAAATACCTTGAATTTGGCAGTGCTATCGACCAACATATCAATATGCGGCAAAGGGAAATCATCCTTTGGACTGGCCTTATTTAAATCTATGTAGTCAACACACATTCAAACTTTACCATATTTTTTTGGAACGGGCACTATGTTGGCCAACTATTGAGGATACTCAGATGTAACAAGAAAATCGGCATCAATCTGCTTCTGGACCTATTCTTTGATCTTGAGAGCCATGTTTAGATGTGTTCTTCTTAATTTTTGTTTGACTGGTGGACATTTTGATTTCAACGACAAATGATGCTCCACAATATCAGTATCAAGACCTGGCATGTCCTAATAAGACCAAGCAAACACATTTGTATGTTCTCTGAGAAGATCTATCATTTTCTCCTTGACATCTGGGACAAGCGATACTCTAATCTTGACCTCCTTTCTATCTTCTTCAGAACCCAAGTCAATCACTTATATTGGCTCTTTGTTAGGCTGAATAGCCTTTTCTTCTTGCTCAAGTAGCCGGGAGATTTCATCTGGAATCTCTTTATCACTTTCTTCTTCGGCCTCAAATACAGGGAAATCAAAGTTGGGAGAGGGCATAGGGTCATTGCTTTCAATGGGTGTAACATTGATTAATCTGCACACATGATTTATGCTTGATTTTTAGAATAAAATAAAAAGTGGAATTTGCATGCAGAAAAATGATTTTTTGTTTGTTTGTTTGTTTTAGGTTACCATTTTTCGAAAGGCAAAAAGTAAAACAAAATGGAAGACAAAATGAACATTTTTATTAATGATAATGGGAACTTGAAACAAAACTCAACAAAACACTCTTTCGTCTTGGGTAGAACGAAAGGAATTTTTAAAATGACAAAAAAGTATCACTTAGAAACATGAAGAATTGTAGGAACATCAACGACTATTCAATTTTGGCATACCATCTCGTTCTCCACGAAGCTTTGTGCCTCCTCTTCGGGGTTCTCTTCTATGACAACATTTGTTTCAGATTGAGTAGGGTTGATGAATCCTCCACTTAGGAAAGTCTCTTGAATATGACGGAGAACTATGTCTTGTTGAGCAACCTTTGAAGATGTAGGTGAGAAGCCAAGGCCTTCACGAAATTTGTTTTCAGGGAGACTCATAACTTGTCCCCATCCACCTACTGAACCATCTTCAACTAATTGTCGTGCATCGTTAAAGGAACAAATGGAAGCTCCATTCTCTTGTACATTCTTGTCAGCAATAGATAGAGTTTGAAATTGGGTTCCAACCTCGTCCTCGGCATCGACGAAATAAAATGATGATAGGTGACTCACCACTAAAGCTTCTTCTCTACATACTGTGACTAGCTTCCCCTTCCTTACAAACTTAAGCCTCTAGTGAAGAGTTGAAGTGACAGCCATCGCCTCATGGATCCAAGGGCGACCCAACAAATAACTGTAAGAAGCATGGATGTCCATTACTTGAAAGGTGACTTGAAAGGTATGTGGACCATTGTCATGGGGAGATCCACCTCGCCAATGACAATCTTTCTGGAGTTGTCAAAAGCTTTAACAATAACCCCACTAGACCTCATAGGAGCTCCTTGAAAAGTCAACCTAGACAAGGTTGATTTTAGCATGACATTGACTGAAGAACTTGTGTCCACCAACACACCAGATAGAGAATCGGTAAGGGGATTAATGGAAATATGCAAAGCCATGTTGTGATTCTTGCCTTCTACTGGGAGTTCTTCATGACTGAAACTCAAATTATTGCAGGCAGTTATGTTGGCGGCGATGTTGTCAAATTGGTCAATTACGTCATGGTCGACATAAGCTTGCTCAAGAACCTTTTGTAGAGCCTTCTTATGAGCCTTAGAACTCATCAGTAGGGATAAACAGATATCTTGAAAGGGGTTTATAGGAGATTATCTACCATTTTGTATTCGCTCTTCTTGATCAATCTCAAAACCTCCTCAAATTTTGAGTTGATATTAGCCCCATTGGACTCTCCCAAAACATCAGGTTTATTATTCACAATCGACGCCTTAACTTGCGTTTTCTTCCCAACTGAAACTTCAATATTTCTTGGCGGTATTGTAGTAAATACACGTCTGCTTCTCGTGACCCCACCTACATTGGCAATGTTAACGACGAAAGGCATAGATGGTAGAGGAATCTCCTTTCCATCGTTAATCATGGTAGCTTGGTACTTGTAGGGTATGGCTTGGTTAGATTGGTATGGAGTTGGACCTGGTAAATAGATAACCAAAGGAGAAATCTTAGAGTTGTGACTATCGAATGTAATCTCCAAAGGTTCAGGAATATTAAACTGAGGGATTATAACATTGACATCATTCTCGAGATTTCTGGGATGGACAATAGTGATAGTTCTTGCGTCCAACAATTCTTGGATATCTTATCGTACAAGGGGACATGCACATGGGTTTATTGAACAAACTTCACAAGTGGTATAATCATGTGATAGAACAAAAGCAAGCTAAAATAAATTTTGGTGCATCCTAACCAAAGATCCTCTCATGAATCTCACATTGTAGACTTGGTAATTACTCTAACAACCTTCAACCATATTGATAAGAGCTTCCTCATGTTGGGGTAAAGATTCAGCTTGTACCATATTGGCTTGATTGATGTTCCAGTCTCTATCAACTCGGATAAACCCGTTGTCTATTTTGTTTTACAAATCTTGTCTTACTATACGGCAGCCACTAAGAGTTTTATGACAAAGTCTGCAAGCCGCATAGTTATGTGGTGTCATATGGATGAGCTCACCCAATTTAAGGTGCATCTCAACCAAATCTCCTTCTAAATAACGTACATCGTAAACTCTGAAAGTTCCAGGACAACCTTCCACCATGTTGATAGAAGTTCCTCCATGTTGAGGTAGAAGATTGACTTGTACATTTGGATTGACATCTCCGAAAGATAGAATGCCATTTTTGATCAATCTTTGGACATCAGACTTCAAGCCATAATAGTCTTCTAAATTATGTCTGGGTGCCCCTTGGTGGTAGGCGCAAAATTGGTCAGCTTTGTACCAATATGGAAGTTTCTCTGGAACAGGGGAAGGAGGTCTAGTTTGAATGTGCTTCTTGTCGACCAAAGATAGGAATAGTTTTGTGTAAGTCATAAGTATCAAATCAAATTGCGGCATTCTTTGCACTTGATTATTATTGTATTGTGGACGGGCCAGTTGCTGAGGCTGTTGTTGCGGTTGTGGGATATTATGCTGAGTGTACTGAGGTTGTTGTTGTGTAAATTGTGATTGTTGTTGTTGTTGTTGAACTTGTGGTTAAGATTTTTGTAAGCACTGTGGCTGGTAGGCTGGAGCTACCACTGCTGAGTTGAGAACTGGGGTAATTGATGCAATATGTTATTGTTGATATCTCTACCTTGGTCTTTTGTGTACCACCGCACTGACATCTTGCTCTTTCTTCTTAGGGAACTCAACTCTGAATTTTTTGACGCTCCTAGATGAACCACCTTCCTTAACCAATCATCCCTCACGGACACCTTCCTTGAGACACATCCCCATACTCACCATGTCGGTGAAATCACTTGGTGCACTCACTATCATTTGTTTGTAGTAGAAAGAACTTAGAGTCTTCAAGTAGACCTTAGTCATTTTTCTTTCTTCGAGAGGAGGACAAATCTGGGCAGCAACCTCGTGTCATATTTATGCATATTCCTTGAAAGTTTCCTTGTCTCTTTGGGACATAGCCCGTAGTTGATCTTTGTCCGGTGCCATATTGACATTAAGCTTCACCTAGATCATTGAATGTGCGGATATGGGCACTATCCAAGTTCATGTACCACTTGAGAGTGGCACCAGTCAGACTATCTTGAAAATAGTGAATTAGAAACTGGTGGTTGTCAGTTTGAGTGGACATTTTTTGGGCATACATAGTTAAGTGACTCCTCGGACAAGAATCCCCCTTGTACTTTTCAAAGTCAGGTACTTTGAATTTGGCAGGTATTTTGACATTTGGAACAAGGCAGAGATCACAGGCATTCTTCCTAAATAGGTATTTTCCCCTAAGGGCTCTAATCTTTCTTTGCATCTCAGCGAATTGATCTTGGAATTCATCCATTTTCTCATGTGCTCTCATACTCTCATTTGGAGTGACATGAAAGATGGGCACGTCGTGATATGGAGTAGTGTGTATAACAGGAGGCGGCACTGACATAACTGCAGGCATTATGAGAGCTTCAGGAACTTGTGGGTGGTAACCTTCTGGTACATAATTTGGTGGCATGCCTCAAGGGAAATTGAGGTGCATCTGATACTGAGGAGCATTCACATGTGACATAAAAATGGGTGTAGACATGACCTCTAAAATTACAGTTCTTTGAATATGCTCTAGGGGTGGCTGATTCTGAGCAGCCACCAACATTTCCATCATTGTTATGAGTCTCTCCAAATTACCTTTCAGTGAAGCAACTTCTTTCCTGAGTTCCTGGTTTTCCTGCTCAAGTTGTTCCACCCTTTTCTAAGGACTAGCTTGAGTGTTATACCGGTGAAACAACTTGACTTGGTCCTTCATTTGAGTCTTCTCAACCACTAGCTTGTCGACAATCATCTTCCAAGCGCCTGAAGTAAGAGGATTATCTAAACCAGGAACTGGCCTAATGCTATAGGAAAATAAATCCTCTTGCACCTTTCTTTTCTTGTTAGCAAGCTCTTCATCATTCCTTTGCTTCAAGTATCTTTGAAGCTCTTCATTCTCTGCGTAGACTATCTGATACTTGTTCTTTCAAGCATCCCTTTCTCGTTGCATCCTAGTCAAAGCAATCTTGAGTTTCTCTGTGTCAGTCATGAAAACGAGAAAAGGTTCTTTAATAGTTAAACACAAAGGCTCTTGTCGAGGATAATGCATTTTCAAACTGACGGCCCTAGCTTACACCCATTGGAGATAAGGCTCCAAAGAGACACAATCTAGCTTTCCTAGAACTTCTTTTCCTTTCTTATGGACGTGGCGCAAGGCATGCACAATCTTTTCTTTGAACGCTTTGTTGCTTTCTCCTTCCTTGAAGATGAAACTCTCTAAGAAGATGGTGTTGTGCTTGTCCTACATTGGGTATCCAAACTGACGACGAGCCAAAATCGGGTTGTAGTTAATGCCCCCCTTTGTACCAAGAAGAGGTACATTAGGAAACTCCCCACAATCAAACCAATCAATGTCAGAATGAGTGAGTGACATAACCTTTTGTGACCATAGCAAACCATCCTTGAGGTCCCAAAAGGCAGTAGATTGAGGCAAGTGTGAAATAAACCACATGTAGAGCAGAGTTGTACAAAATATGATCATTCCTCTCTTATGAGAATTCCTAAGATAGACTGAATGGTAAATATCTGCAAGCAAGGCAGGAACTGGATTTCCAATTAGGAATATTTTGATGGTGTTAATGTCAACAAAGTCGCCAACGTTGGGGAATAGGAGCAATCCATAGATGAGCAAGGCAAGAATAACCTCAAAAGCATCCATACTCTTCATGCTAGAAAAATAACAAGCCTCCTCTATCAAGAATTTAGCAAGCAAGCCAAGAATTCCTCCTTCTTTAGTCGTATTAGCTTTAATCTCAGACATCCTTAAATGAATAACTTATGTAATGTGTTGATGCTTTAGAATTTATTCTAAACCGGAAAAGGGGACTTTATCAGGACTGGGTAGACCAATCAGGTGGGAAAACTCCTCCAAGGTAGGCACAAGCTGATAATTTGGAAAGGTAAAGCAATGGTACAATGGATCATAGAATTAAACCAATGTAACAAGAATCCCCTCTACTATGTTGGTCTTCAAAAGAGGTAGAAGTCTCCCATATTTTCCTTTGAAGTCTTCAGGATTAGCCACCAAAGATCCTAGCCCTCTTAAATTCTCCAATTTTGGACTCGTGAAAGTGTACTTTTGAGTTCTTCTTCTTCCAAAATCCATAGTGAAAAATATTTATGATGTTTGCAACAAATGCTTCTAAGTTCCTTGAAGACTTTAATTCAGATGATGAATACATTAATGTATGAATGCGAAAACACATAAAGATCATCAAACATATGCAAGATATCAAATACATGGGGTTCACAGGTTTGACTTCACGAGCATGAGGCCATGGGTCTAACCATCCCAACAAGGTAAGTGCTAAGGGTTTATCATCAAGACAGGAACTAAGGTTCTAAGAAAGTTCCCAGAATCATAATCCCATCTTTCGGACATTACCAGTTTGGACGATTACTTGTCAACCAATAATATTCTCAAGAGAAACTCATTTGGGTGTAGTATCGTGTATCAACTAATTCAGGTTTACACCTTCATAGTCACCACACTACGTCCTAACAAGGATTAATAGGGTAAAGGGACACTAAAGTCATCAGTTTCTCGGGCTCCCAGGTCAAAGATAGCAAATGTCTTCACGATTTCTCATTCAATAAATACTATCCCCAAAGGGGCCTCCACTGATTCAGGGATTCTTAAGTCAGCTTGTTCGGGATTACTCCACTCAGGCCAACTTGACTATACCACCCTTTTATCTCAATATGCCCTCAAGTTTGGGTTAGGACTTATCTTAACACAAAGATAACCCAAGCAAGTATAAACAAACAAATAATAAAACATAGATAAAAACAAGATAGGTATAACCCTTTTGGGGAGTTTGTCCCCAATGAAGTCACTATTTCTATCGCGGTGAGAATCAGAGACCAAACTATTGGATTAACTTAACTCGCAAAAAATTGATATCACCACCAAACTTTTATTTTTCCAAGGGAAGGGGGAAAGATTTAAAAAAACAAAATAAGCATGCATAGCGAATAGTAAAACTAAAAGCAAAACAAGTAGAGATCAAAGGTACCGGGGTTGATTATGCAAAGGAAAGGTATTAGCATCCTAAACATTTGTATAATCTACAGGAACCTTTTGAATTTATCTATGTTTTGGTTTAAAAGTTGTTTGCATTTTGAATGGGGAAATAAAAGGGGTAGAATTTTTTTTGGAAAGTGTTACTTGACTAAAGGTAAGTCAAAGTTTAATTTTGATATGCTTCATATGTACTAAAGCATTTGGGAGTGTAATTGAAAAATCCATTGATTAAAAGTAAGTCAAGGTTTGTGTATGAAATGCCTCATGTGTACTAAAGAATTTTCAAGAGTGTAATTGAAAGTTCATTGACCAAAAGTAAGTCAAGGTTTTGTGTGGGTGTTTTAGCTTGAAAAAAAGGGGTAGAGTTTGGTTTGGGGTAAATACATGAATGGACAAACAAAGTCAACAAACAAACAATGCATGACTAAGAGGTCAACATAAGATCTTTTCCCTTGGATTTAGATACATAAAGACATATAAATTGGTAATACATGAACAAATTACTCACATGATTTTGAGGTATGATGAACATAAACAAGACATGATAAAGGTTTACATAATATCACAAGAGATAGCACACGAACAATTATGAGATACTTGTTGAACATTATGGAAGTTCATGAAGGAAATACTTGGATGAAGTGATAAACAATTACAAGACATGGATATATATCACAAGTTGAGATGGAACACAAGTGGAGTATCACAAGACATGATTAAACAAGTGTACATGATTCAATACAAGGGTATCAAACCATATTTAAGCAAACAAGACAAGCATCATTTAGCAAGGATATCAAACCACATTAAGCAAACAAGACAAGTATCATAATTAAGATATATGGTTATCAAGTAAAGTTGTGACAAAATAAAGATATTAAAAGCATGGATCATATGAGCATGGTAAAATTAAAATCCTAAGTGGATCACTATACACACAAGTCAAACAAGAAGCAAGAACATGTTAGGGACAAGTTTGGACCTAAACCCTAATCATGGCATGAATAAGAAATAAGCAAATGGAAACCATAATCATCTCCTAACCATTCATTAAAAACATGTTTTCAAGGGGAATCATTCGAGACATGGGATGAAAATAATCAAGTTTAAACATGTTAAGGATAGAAATCAACACTTAAAAGAGTCTGCTATGATCATACAAGCTTTCAACATTAAGAACAACCAAGAAATGAACCAAAGGAATCAAATAAGAGTCTTAAGAACACTTAAAAGGGACATGTTTTCCATCAAACAAAAAGTAGTGAAATAAATAATATTTTGGGATTTTTTTACATCATCATAAAATAGACATTCTCATTAATACATGGCAAAAATAATGGGTCAAAAATGTTAACGGATCATGAAGTTATGGATTTTTAAAGTTGTGAAGAAAAAAATGAAAATTAACAAGTTATGAAATAAAACATTTTGCACTGGCCAGGTTCGAACCCACGCTCTTGGGGTTCCATGTGCTGCTTGGAAAAATAAAACCAAAGGCTGGGGCGAGGGGGATTTGAACCCTAGACCTTTTGGTTACAAGTGACTTAAGACACACACTTCTACCACTGGGGTGGTGATACATTCGTTAGTTAAAACACAAACATTTATATATATTATATAACATGTTTTGTTTGACTTTTTCAATGCCACATCAACATCAGCATCAACCTCACGCTTTTCATTTTGTCATTCATTCTTTCATCATTTTATCCAAAATTTTCAATAATGATATCTCTCTCATTTCACAACCATTTTTAATGAAATAAAGATCGAAGTTGTTCAAAATAAAACAAGGAGCACAATGGTACAATATGTTTCAGCTAACACTCAAAGATAAAGATGTGTGAAGGCCAAAACCAGACCTGAAACCCAAGGTTTCATGCAACACAAACTCACACAAACAGCAAGATAAATGACATGTAAGTTAATGATCAATCTTAACACAATTAATGCTACATGTTTGCTTCAGAAATCAAAATGATATGATGCATGTATAGTGAGTTTCGAAGTGCAAGAATATACCTATTGAAGAAAGGTCTGATGCCTCTTCAATACTACTTCCAGATGTTGTTTAAGGCTTCTCCTAATGCCTGTCAGTTCCCAGAATATGACTAGACTCTTTGGTTTGCAGAATACACGAAAGGTTGAAAAGCTCTCAAGAATGAGGTTTTGCTTGGTAAGCTTGGTGTGTGGATAACTAAGGTTTTATCCTCTATTTATAGTGATCCTTGAGGGTTTAATAAGCCTCAGATATCATAAAATAATCGTTTCTTGTACTTGTTTGCTTGCTTGGATAGGTTTTGCATAAAACACCAAGTGGGAAGCATGGCCAAAAGCATGGAGTGCATGAAGTGTTTTGTGTTGCTTTTTCTGAAGCATAGGAGTTAACTTGAGGTTTAGAGTTGGTATGTACAGAACCAAAGCCATTTGTGAGCTCAATGGTACTAAATGTTGGGTTAAGCTACTTTACAAAGATGGAAGTGTGACCTTTATGCCAAAAATGGAATGATTCATTGTGTAACGGTTTAGTTGCTTGGATAATGGCTCAAAATTCTGTGAAATATTCTGATTTGAATGATATTTGGAAGAAAGAAGGACCTGTACTTGGATATCTTATGGATTTGTTTGGATTTGTAATGTAACTTGGCATGGAACTCAACCTGTGAACCATTTCATGATGTTGTCTTCCCAAATTCGATTCTCTTAGCTCAAGCATGGAAAATTCTTGATCTTGGATATTTTGGAAAAATGAAATCATGATCTACAACTTTCATGTTGAGCACTTTGCTTGAATTTGTTAAACGGTGTGGCAGGTGATCGAGAGGGGGGGGGTGAATAAATCACCACAGAGAAATCACGGATTTTAAATCTTTTAATTGATTTTTAAAGGCTAACGAAAAAATGCAGTCCCGAATCGACTTCTGTCTATTCTGAATCGACTACTAGAAAACCAGATATGCGATAAACCGATGGATAACAGTATGCCGATAACAAATAAACACGCTTGGATAATTATTTTAATGAAATTCACACACAACATTATATTCCAATGAACAAGAACAAGCAGAACACTTTTATCAAACAGTTGGTGTGTAATGTTTAATGATCCTTATTGTCAATGGAGTTGTCAAAATAATTTTCTCAAATCAAAACACTAAAAAAAAATCAATTGTGCAATTCTTTTTTTTCCAATGTAGGATCATTTAACAAAAAAATTAACACCACAATTGAATGATAAACTTGCTAAAAAAGTAAAGAGATTAACGATAGAAAATTATACGCAGAGAGTTTGGTAAGGAAGTTCCCCACTATCATCCTCGCGTGTGGGTATGTCTCCCCTCAATTTGAATTTGAAATTGAGATCTTATTTCCAATAATGTTCCAAATGTTTATAAGGTTACATCACAAATAACAAACACCAATCCCACCGATTATGTTGAATTTGTCTTAACCCCGCTTGATCCGATCTGATCAAGTCTTGAACCTCAAAATCAATGATTAATCCTTCGCTCCACTACTTGTTTGTGAAATCTCCCTGAACCTCACCTTCACCTTCGTTCAACTCACACTGGACTCAACCCTTAATTAGACTTCTAAAAAAAACAGAATTTGCAAAAGAGAGGGTAGATCAGGGGAAAAAAAGAGGAAAAAAGATAACATAGGCATTGGATTTGAAAATAAAAATGCTCACCTTTTTACAATTGCGAATTGAAGAGCATTTGTGTTGCAATGATCTTTCTGCTTCTGTGCTGATTCACTCCTGAGAAGCTTCTGAGGAGACATTATGTTGTTGCTGTAATGTTATCTCAGTTCATGCTTCAGGATATGACTCTGATCACCAAACTTATGAAGAATGGAAAGCTTCTGAAGTTATGTTATGTAGCTGAAGATTCTAAAGATCTTAAGCCAGACGATTGAAGTTATCAAGGTTCTGACTAAAGATTCTGAAGACTCTGAAGATACTGAAGATCCCAAGCCAGACTAATGACATTGTCAAGGTTCTGACCAAAGATTCTAAAGTTTCTTAATCCATATTTATGTTTCTTCATTTCATGCTTCATCAACTTTCATTAGAAGCCAATGAACTTGAAGATAAGATCAAATAGGAATGTGATCAAATAGTACATAGT
This sequence comes from Lathyrus oleraceus, assembly GCF_024323335.1. Classification (NCBI taxonomy): domain Eukaryota; kingdom Viridiplantae; phylum Streptophyta; class Magnoliopsida; order Fabales; family Fabaceae; genus Lathyrus; species Lathyrus oleraceus. The sequence continues at coordinate 339,454,525 of NC_066585.1, forward strand.
ACAAATCGAACATCTTTTCCATTACCTGATTTCGTGGGTAAGGACAATACTATACATCACACATGTCACTGATTTTTTGGGCGAAGGATAATACACATTATCACTCCTTTCCCATCAAACAGGGGATAACTGCTCTATGAGTTTTTCCCTTTTTCCCTCCAACGGTCTTCTTCTTATGCTATATAAGTGAGACTTAGAGACTTAAAGAAAACGTCAGTGACACAATATTTTGATAAGTCTATTTCTTTGTGAAAAGCTATCATTTGTTTGTACGCAATTTTTATTTAAGTGTTTGTTATTCATTTGTGTAAAATTTGCTTGTATAGAAGCAACTTGTAACACACAAAATTTTATTCAAATTGTTTGTTTGATTCCTTGAGGAGGTTATCCTTGAGAAGACAAAGAATGTTGTTATTTGTGAGTCCTTAAGGAGACTAGGGTATAGTTGGATCCTTGAGAAGACAAAGATGGTTAATCTTTGTGATTATTGTAGTCTGTTGATTATAATGGATTAAGCTCTTGTGTATAAGGAAAAATCACCTTGGCGGGCGGACTGGAGTAGCTTTGAGTTTCAAGTGAACCAGAATAAAAATACTTGTGTTTTTATCTCTTTGTTATTAACTTTTTTGTGGTGTTCTTTTTTTGGAAAAAGCTTTTGCTTATAAAACCCAATTCAAACCCCCATTTCTTGTATTTTTCACACCTTGAGAATCCGGTACATTATTTCTTCCTTCATTCTTTTCTTTCCTTGCACAAGATCGAATGCGGATTCGAGATTCCTCGTTGATTCCCAATGGATCATGTCAAATCCGAGAGAGGAGTGTTATTGATACGTTACATCACCGTGTTGCTAGGGATATAAGTTGTTTAGCGTTTGTTTTTATTATCTGCGGGTTCTTGGTTGCTGATAAGATCCAAATTTTAAGTGTTGAAGCGAACCTTTTTCCCAATAACCTCTTGGCTAACCAAACATTTCCATTCATCCCTCCCTTAATGCATCACACCTCTAAGGCCCATTAACCCATTGTTAATGTTCATTAATCCCATTAATCCTTCCCTAATCCCCCTTAATCCATGTTATAATTTTAATTTATTTTAACTTTGTTTCTGTTTTTAATCTTGCTAGTGAAGGATAATAGCGATCCAAAATGCAGCGGAAATTAAAATTTTCTCCTTTAGTGATCCTTACGAATGGGAATGATCAGTGATAGAATCATTATCTCTTGTGGTGATTGAAACCTTTGATGCAGATCTAAGGAGTGATCACGAACGTTGAATGGTGACAACGCCTCTACTCAGTCCACACGAACGAATTCCTTCAAATCTTAGTACTAGCTGCTATGAATGAAGGCTTTGAGTGGGAGAGAGAGAGAGAGAGAGAGAGAGAGAGAGAGAGAGAGAGAAATTAATTTTCATATGAACAAATGCTTCTGCACAAGGGTTCTATTTATAGAACCACTTGTGTGGGCTGTAAGCTAAAAAACCCACTTAAGTGTATGTGGCCCTTATCTTATGATATACCAAAATCACTTAAGCACGTGGCACCTTACCATATTTTGTATTCTACTTAAGTGCACTGTACCTTATGATGTTCTACAATTCACTTAAGTACATTGTATCTTACGGTGTTTCTTATTTACTATATCTCTTATCAACCCGTCCTTTTGTGTATGAACCTTTAGGTTCTCGCGACATTGGTAATTATATTAAATCACATATTTAACATAAAAAATAGTGAGAGGTATCTAGCAACACATCACTGCTACCCAAGACACGAAAATGTCATGTGATCTGACAAATCCTTTTGTGATAATACTTATGTGTACAATTACCCTTTTGCCCTTATGTCTATATTAAACATTGTCGCTACACGAAAAAATACAAAGTCGCCATCGGTTTTTATTTATTCCCCAGGGAAAATATCGAGAAAACCCCAAAGGAATGGTCATCGCAACCACAAACAGATTCGGAGGTCGGTTATGCAAGGGGGAGGTATTAGCACCCCTTACATCCATGGTACTTCATGGGAACCATCTAGGATGTTTGCGCTTGCGTGTGTATTATTTACCGAATGTTTGCTTGCTAAAGGTTTGTGGAGTGGAGGTACATTTTAAATTAGTGTGCTCGTCAAGGAATGAATCCTCGTGCCTACGTATGCCCACTTGTTGAAGTGAGAAATCAGAGCTTTCGTAGTTCATGGGTTTTAAATTGTTTGGTTTGTTTTGTTGATTTTATTACCTTGAAGAATGGTTTTCGATTGTGATGCCCTAAGGCTCAAACAAAAGCTTTGAATGTGTTGGATGGTTTTTATGCTTTGATAAAGTGTTATTGATTTCATATTGCACTAAAGACTATAGATAAAGGTGAATACCTCAAACTATCAAGTCAAGCATCGTGTGTTCGAAGCATTCAGAATGAGTGTAGGAAAGCCCCAGTCTCATCCCTTCTTTATCGCTTAAGGATCGTGACGTACGATCCTAATCGCCATTTATTGTGTTTTTGAATTTGATTTGGAAAAAGAGACCACTTGACGTTGGATCAAGGGTTTGATTATTGGTTTTGATTTGAAAAGGAGACCGCTTGACGTTGGATCAAGGGTTTGATTATCGGTTGCAAAGTGATCGCTCCTAATGCCTAATGAAATGCTAACAAGCAATAAAAGAAAGCAAGTAAATGCGTACATCGGAAAGGGGAGGGGGGTACACGTAAAGTACAAGGGAGTGCAGGAAATAAAAGGTCTCATTGTCAGGTAGCCCAAGAGAAAGTCATGTGTGTGCAATTGTTTCCTAAACTAACAGTTGGATAATGAAAATACAAATCAAGTCTCCCTCGGGTAGTGCCATGAATGCATTCCATTCTTGCAATAAAAGATTACAAGTCCTTGGAAACTCCAAGTTGCATAGGTCAATCACACAAGTCCAAGTCCAAATGCAAGGGTCCTGATGAGTCTCTAAGTCCTTTGTCCAAGTCCTTTCCATGCTAAGGGAATTATCTTATTTTTTTGTCTTTTTAAGTCTTTGCCATTTTTAGTTTGTTTTAAGATGAAGTGAGAATGATTCAATATGGAATATGAAGCGAAATAAAAGCGGATAAGTAAATGACGGAAATTAAATGTTAGAAGCAGAATTTAAAAGTTAGTGGTTAGAATGCGGAATTTAAAAGAGTTAGATGTTAGATGTTAGCAAATTAGGATAAATCGATTAAAAAACAATAATATTCCAAGAATAATACGCTAGAACAATTCTAAAATATGAAAATCAAATTAAAAAATGATTCTACAATTAACTCTAAAAATCCAAAAACCCACAAAATAGTATCAAAAATCTAAAATATTATTCGAGAACAACCTTCAAAACAATTCTAAAATTAATCCTACTAATAGATATTCCAAAAATCCAAATTAATCTAAGAACAATCTCTCAAGTCTTATTCCAAGTCAATTCAAAAAAACAAATCAGAATACCATTCCAAAAATAAAAGCTAACAATTCTAAAATAATTCTAATTAACTAATTTACCCTAAGAATATCTAATTAACTAAAGCATACTAATTAATCCTACAATTATCTACCTAACACGATTCCAGGACGGGCCCTGGAAGGAAGGGAAATAGGCCTAATGCAGTAGGAATTATGGAGGATCCATCTTCCCTCACTTACTCTTATTCAGAGATCCAACAATGGACCGGTGAGAATAGAAACGACATCACGCTGCCAATAGGAGATTCACAAAAAAAACGGTCCTCAAATCGGCGTCGCACTCCTTGGCCGAAACAACCAACCGCAACACCGCCACGTCCATTTGAACACAACGAACACACCCGCGCGAAATCTCACCCACACACTCTCGATTCAAAGATTAAAACATGCAACTCAACATGGATTCAGATCGAGAATCCACGAATGGACCATCACCTCACAGCGAGCTATGGGGAGTGTAACTCGAAGCATCAAGTTGTGTTTCAACCAGATCGAGCATACAATCGTTTTAAGGTGTACCTTTGTGAATTTTGGCATGACGGTAACCGCGAGTTTCCAAGTCCTTTTAGATTTGAAACGTCCTTCTTCTTCTAGCCCGCGTTTGTTGCTGTAAAGTTTGGTTCGAACTCGTCGTTGCTCCCAACTCTAACGTCCTTTTTACTTGGTCTCGTGATGTTCTTCTGATGGAGGTTGTTGTTCTTCTCGTCGTGTGTGAATGATGCTGCAGTGACGATGGATGAAGGTTGAGGAAAAAACGGTTAGGGAAGATCAGAGCAGAAGGACGGAGGGAATGCTTAGCATAGAAATGAGGGGAGAGAAAATAGAGCCTAAAATCACACTTTAGTCGTGTATTTATAACTCTGAAAATTGAATTCTGCATTTTGATTTCTTTGGAGTTGTTTTCGTTTTCTGTTATGGATGGTATTATGGCTTGTGAGCAGCTAGAAGTAGTTTGGCTTTGGAAGCGTTAAGCTAGTTTTGTGAAGCTATGCAGCTTGGATTCTCTGTTGGTTTTATGTTGCAGCGGCTCATGTTGGCTTTCATGCGTCGCAGGCTTTGAAGTTTTATTTGGTTATGCCGTTAGCAGCATCTCCTGCGTTTGGATTTGTTACCATTGGCTCTTTCACGTGCAACTGTTAGTGTTTGGAATTGGTTGCTTTGGAATTGGTTGCACGTTTTTGTACTGCATTCGCTGGTTTTGAGCTTGCCGTTGTGTTTTGTGTTGCTGTAGGCTTTGCTGCAGCTTCACTTTCCATTGTTGTTTACTGCTATGCGCTAAAAGCAGCACTTGTTATGGCACTTGGTGGCTCGTTGCAGCTTGCGTTTGAGCTGTAGATTGGCTCATTTGGAAGCTCTTTTCTGTAGCTTGTTGGCAGCAGTAGCAGCTTATGAGTTTTTGATGCATTTTTCATTTTTTGTCTTATTTGGATGTGTGGAAATGGATGTGGATTGGATTTTACATGGATTTAATTGGATATCAAGAATGGGAATTGGATAATTGGATGAATGAATAAGAATGGATTATTGTTTTGGTAAATGGATTTAAATGGTTTTAAAATCAAATGGGATTATGGTTTGAAAAATTGGATGGATTATGGATTTGGGCTCAATCCAAAGAAAAATGGGCCTCTCTAAATTAACAATAATGGTCCATTCCCAAAGATGAATAAAAAAAGGCAATTCTAAAGATTAAATTGGATTTAAGAATTGATTTGAATTATCAAGAATTAATTCGAATCATCAAAGTTGATTTGAATTTCCAAAATCAATTCGAATCATCAAAAGGCTAATCTTGACAAAAAGACGAAATGATATTCAACATTAATCTAAATCAACTTAAATCTCCAAAATCACTTTGAGAGGAATGATGAAATCACTTCCAAAATTAATCTAAAATCTCAAAAATCATATTGAATATCCAAAGTAGATTTTGAATTTAAATCAATTCGAACTTCAAAAATAAATTTGAAACTAAGAACAATCGGAAAAAAGATTATGATGCAAATGATGAAAATATGAATCAGATAACGACATGCAGTGAACTAACGAACCCAAATGATCACAAGACTTGTGAATCATCTTAAACCATGGTTGGATGAAATGACTGAACAAATGCATCAATGCACCAAGAAACACACGAATTCAAGTCATGTACCTCCTTGTGTTGAACCATGCTTACTCAAATGAAATGAATGTATGCAGATGATATACAAATGCTTGAGGTTATTGACCTATATGAGCATGTGAAGGGTAAGGCGAATTTTGGGGTATGACAACTGCCCCTATTTAATCTTCTCGGACCTAAATGTGCGGATAGCAACAGCTTCCAGACATTCAAGGTAGGAGAGGATTAAATACTAAAATAACAGGAAATTTGCCCGCCATGAACAAATGGAAAGCTATGTGAAGATAGGTCACAAGGAGGTCTTCTTCACTGGTATGTGGTATGAACAAGTTATTATTTGCATAGGGCAGCTGCCGGGAATTGGAATGTTATTTGGTTGATGGGTATATGAGAGGTTAGATATGCATGACGGATGCAGTATGCTAATGCAATATGATTGATGATGATTCATCTTTCTCTAAGCTTTTTCTTTTTTTTCTTATTCTTTCTTTTTTCATTTTCCATTTTCATCTCTTTTTCATTCTTTTCTTCTTTCTTTTCTTTCTTTTCTTTCTTTTCTTTTCTCGCCTCCCCTATCATGTTTTGGCATGTAACAGGTGACCGAGGTATTCCCTCAGGATTTCATGACGGTAAAAGAATCAGGTGTTTGCAAAAGGCAAGTATCGGTGGATAAAAGAATTGAAATAAGATCTCTTGCAAAAGGCAAAGAGACATCTTGCTAAAGGCAAGCAACTCAACTAAGAAGTGTCATTTTCTCGCGACAGGTAGCAATGGCTCCACAGCAAGAGAAAGGGAATCTCCCAAATACAGTTAAGAAGAAAAAGATAGATAAATTTCTCTCACAAAAGATGATGAGAACTCCTTAACAAAAGGTTAAGAAGAAAATGGGAATGAGGGACAACCTCACTGGGGGATATGATTTTCTCGCACAACAGGTAGCAACGGCTCCTTAGCACAAGAGAAGGGGTCTCCCAAACAAAAGGTTAGGAAGAAAGATGGTCGAATTTCTCACACGAAAGGTAGTGAGAACTCCCTAACAAAAGGTTAAGAAGAAAATAGTGATGAGATTCTCGTACAAAAGGTAACGGGAGCTCCTAGACACAAGGTCTACTGGGGGTTCTCACACAAAAGGTAGTGAGGACTTTTTAACAAAAGGTTAAGAAGGCGCATGAAGATGGATATGATCCCTCATACAAAAGATAATGAGAGCTTCTCAACAAAAGGTTAAGAAGAAAGGTGAAATGATTTCTCATACGAAAGGTAATGAGAAACTTCTTAACAGAGGGTTAAGAAGAAAACTGGAAGGGATTTCTCATACGAAAGGTAATAAGAAACTTCTTAACAGAGGGTTAAGAAGAAAATTAGAATGATTTCTCATACGAAAGGTAGTGAGAGACTTCTTAACAGAGGGTTAAGAAGAAAATTGGAACGTATTTTTCATACAAAAGGTAGTGAGAAACTTCTTAACAGAGGGTTAAGAAGAAACCGAAAAGGAAAATCTTCTCATACAAGAGATAGTAACGACCTCTTTGTAGGAGGAGATTTCTAGGCCAAAGGCAGGGGTCACTTACAAAAGGTAAGTAGGTTCAAGAATAGCAATGCTCAAGCAAAAGGCTGAGGAGACTTACAAAAGGTAAGCAGATGGGGATAACAAACTTTATGTGAAAGGCACAAAGGGGACTCATAAAAGGTAAGCTAGAAGCGGAAGACCTCCCATGCAAAAGGCAGGGGATACTTACGAAAGGTAAGTAATGGACAAAAGGCCGCAAATATTTGCACGAGGCAAAACAAAGAGTGGGGCAAGACCTGCTAGGTAAAACCTACACTAAAGGGGATCTGCTAGACGAATTTGGGCTTTGGAACACTCTGACAGGTGGGGAACTTTGCGAATAGGTGTGAAAACTTCATATCATCCCTCAGGCACCACGGCGGGGATGAAGTTCTCAAACAATGGCTACCCAAACCCCGGGACTCACCAAACCTACATCAAACGTTTAAAAAACTGGAAGAAATGATCTGACAAAGGTACCCTGCTCGTGCGAAAGGCAATGAGGGGGAGACGTGATTTCGGGCACAAAGCAACGAAATAAACTCACGAAAGGTAAGTTATCTCAATCATCTTCTCCAAGCGAAAGGCAAGGAGGGCTTGCAAATAGCAAACAATAGAATATACTCCCAAAGGAAATTACTCGACGAAAGGTCACCAATACTTGTAAAAGTTCTGAAGATGTTTCGCCAAGCGAAAACTGAATTGAGAGAATTTTCCAGACAAAATCCGGGCTTTGATACGCTATGTCAGGCGGGGACATTGCAGTAGGCACATAAACTTCATACCATCCCTCAGGCACAACGACGGGGATGCAGTTTTCGACACAATGGTTACCCAAACCCCGAGACTCACCAAACCTACATCAGGCGTTTAAACAAACGGGATGCAAGATCTGACAGAGGTACCCTACTCGTGTAAAAGGCATCGAGGGGGAGACATGATTTCATGCACAAAGCAACGAAATAAACTCACGAAAGGTAAGTTATCTCAATAATCTTCTCCAAGCGAAAGGCAATAAGGACTGGCACGAGGCTAAAAGGACTTACGAAAGGTAAGTGACTGACAAAAGACTCAAAAGGGTACTTGTAAAAGGAAACACGAAGAAGAAATATCTCGAGAAAACCTGCGGGGAATACCAATCCACGGATTCTTGATGATGTTCTCATTGGGGAGGAAGATCGTATAAATGGAGGATTTTTCTTTTCCTTTTTTATGCTTTCGAGAAAGACTTTTATGGAGTTATGCATGTTTATTTTGCATGGCGTAATGCTCCCTCTTGATGGAATATCCTACGCTCTTTTGGTGATGCAATGTTATGTAATGCATGATTTTTTATGCAATGCTGATGCGTGGTCATGCTTTTGGTTGGACTGTATGGCAGGAAATGCCTGGAGATTGAGAACATTGGGTACCAGTAACCACCAATTTTATCAATTAAGATCAGTGTTCTCTGTCGAAAGGTAAGGGGATGTGCTTAGCGTGACTCCCCGACATTCATCTCGAACTTAGCAGTCTCTTATGCACCATGGATCTTGCTCTGAATAACTCCAAAAGTACAGAAAGGATCTTCCTTCTCTAGTTAGCCATGCCCTGGTCTGTTGGGAATCTACATGTGTTGCCCTAGTCACCAGTTATGAAGCAACTTTGTCATGATAGCCATCTCGATCTGACCTGCCCCAGTATCTTGGAACTATACACCTCTGATTAACTATCTCGAAGAGATTGACTTCTTGGATTCCTGAGGTAGCTTGCCCAAAGGTAAGTCTTGGAATAACGTTTGCCTCTGGCTGGCCGACCTCTGAGGGAATGCCCCTGACTAATGTCTCGTAGAGATTTGTCGAATCTCGACATAACTTCCTTAGATCAATCGATTTGTAGAGATTCATCAACGTGATTGCTTTAGATTGACTTAAAATTGAAGTGTCTTGTCTTTTCTGCTCAACGGAGTTCTTTAGACATTCTGCTTCTAGATATAATCACACGAAGTGGCTAGTCGCTGCTCAACAGAGTCTCAGGCGTTCAACACTTGTTAGGATCAATCAAAATAAATTGCCCCTGCTCAACGGAGTTCTCAGGCGTTTGTTCTTATGAAGCGATCAACTGGAGTGATTTACTCCCTGACTATCTGATCTTTGGAGAGATCCTCCGAATCTCTATATAACTATCTCATACTGACTGAATCTTGCTGAAATTTCTTGACATAACTGTCTCAGATTGATTGAAATATGAAACATCTTGTCCTTCTGCTCAACGGAGTTCTTGGACATTCTGCTCCTTAATATAATCACATGAGGTGGTTGGTTACTGCTCAACGGAGTCTCAGACTTTCAACACTCGTTGTGATCAATCAAAGATAATTTGGCGCTGCTCAACAAAGTCTTAGGCATTTATCTCTCTGAGTACGACCAAATCAAGGTGACCTTTTTCTGCTCGACGGAGTTCTCATGCGTTCTGTCTTATGATTCAATTAGTTGAAGTAATTTTCCTCTACTTAACCAATTCTTTAGGTATCATTCTCTTATGGGGGTATCAAGTTTTCCAATGCACGTTCATTATGAAGTCTCTTGACATCAAATGCTCACTCATGAGTAACGCATGTTCATTTTTAGAAATGATAATAACAATGTCATGTTTATGCTAGTTTTGAAATCCAAGCATGCTCACTGAAATTATGACATATATGAATGCATCACTGATTGAGAATTTCATATCAATATCAACACAAATTATGAGCAAATTATTGAGGAGTCAGTTTTAACACGATTGTTCTGACCATAGTACGCTTTCGAAATAAACCCTGCTTCAATTAGGTCTTTTGAGGGTTGTAACGTGGCTTGGTTCACGGTTTCAGAAAGAAAGAATTTATGGCTTGAACCTATCCTAACCCTCCCGCTCTTCGTGATGTTCTCCAATTCTACGTTCGGCTAGTTTGACACAAGGGCTCTTCTTCCAAAATGGATTTTGAAGTGATGGTTAATGAACCCACTAGGTTTTTGGTGTGGCAGTCATCCTGCTCTTGTTTGGTTTATAGCCACACGAATTTGTTCTTGCTGAGGATTTTCTTTTGATTCCTCTTATGCAGATTTGTTTTTTTTTTATTTCTCTACTTTTGCTGGATTGGTTCAGAGTTACAATCCACAGGGATGCCCCAATTTTTACCTAAGTCACTCGTTTCAAGTTTTCGACTTAGCGGGCTTTCTTTCCTTTGATTTCTGATTTTTTTTTGTTTTTCCTGTTTCTTATTGTTGAAACAAATCGTGTGGCATCTGGCCATTTGATTGGAATGGGTTGTGATCACCCCGTGCTTCTGTATGCGGGGGACAACCATTTGGAATTTGGTGTTTTTCGACCTCTTATGAGGGATAAGATATGGTTGATCCTTAGATATGACACTCCTCTTTTGAAGTTTGAACGCTTGGTCAAACTGACTGACGACTACCCTACCCCGGTTTAAGATTGGGGGTTTTAATGCATAGTGTCGCAACCTGAAAAATACAGTGTGCGAAAAAACAACCGGCGAAAGAAAATGACAGAAGAGTCGGCACCGTGCGTTATTTATCCCAAAGGAGGTAAAGGAAACGCTCGAAGTAAACCTGAAAAGAGGAAAGGAAAAGACAAGGTCTCGCAACCAAATCTTGGATTCGGGAGTCGGTTATGCGAGGGGAAGGTATTAGCACCCCTACGCATCCGTAGTACTCTACGGGATCCACTTTTGTAGTTCTTGTCTAAAGGGTGTGAGTTTATCTTGTGTTGTTTACTAAAAAAGGGGGTTAAATGAACATGACTCGCGCGGATGTCGCATCCACTGCATACGTATCTCATCTGAATATGAGAATCAGAGTCTTCGTAGCTCGGCTGACCTATGGGTTGGGGGGATGTGTGCTCGCTAAGACATCGCGTCTTATGCCTACGTATCTCATCTGGAATGAGAATCAGAGCAAGCCGTAGTTCGGCTAACTACGGGGTTATGGATTATGTTTTGGGGGCGGACGACGTTATTACACAATCTACCGGATGCTCGACCTTTGGAGACTTACTCACCTGTAGTAGAAGGAGTAAACGTGTGTTTAGGAGAAGAAAAATCAATGAAGGGTTAGGGTTTGGGATGCTCATGCAAAAAGGCAGTCCTTGATGAAGGAACCTGTAAAAAAAAACACACAAAAACATTGCCTCCTATCGAGGTCTTCCAGCTAGGAAAGCAGTAAAATGCGGGAAAAATGTAAAAGTACCACGCGGATAAAGATCCGAAGTAACAGCAATTAGAGGAATGGGAAACCCAGGGATCCTTCCAAGCTAAACACCATCAAAGAAAGTGAGTCAGTACAGGTAATCGGAATGAAACCTCCAGGCGGTATCCCACAAATAAAGTGGAACACCAGGCAAACCATCTCTGCAAGAGTCATATGAGCCCTCACAAAACAAAACTCAACAAACAGGTTAGAGAAACAAAATAGGGTAACCAAGAGTTGCCCCCAAATCAAAATGTAACCACATGAATCATGCCATTAAAATTCACAAAAAGCTCACAAAAAGCAACCAAGGGTAGGAGGCCTAAACCTCTTGTCAAACACATGCATCAAAAGGGTATCAAATTCACCCATAATACCTCATACATTTAGAGCATTCAAATTAAAGGCATAAAGATGATGGATATAGGGCAAACCTGATTGGAGAGATCGGTTGAAATCAAATGGCACGGTTGGATTTGCAAACCAATGTTAGGGTTTGCTTGAGCTGAAAGTGTGTGGGTCAGAATGAACCTTTCAAAGTTGCCTGGAGGTTGCTCTGAACTCTGTTAGCTCTTCTCTCACTATCTTTTTCCCCAGGGTTCTTCTCTCACTATCTTTTTCCCAGACAGGGTAATAGGAATAGAATATCTTTTTGTTTCACTGAAACTCTGAATTTATAACCTGATTTTTGTGGACCTGTGGGCTCAAATGAGAGAGGTCCAAGTCCAAGATTTTTTTTTTTTTTCAAAACACGTGGGCTTCGCCTAGCGAGCATGACAGCTCATGAACAAACCTTTGCTCCTTCAAGATTAACATTTTGACTGACGAATAGACCCCTGTTAGAAGTAACTCAAGTATTTCCCTTGTGTTGACTAATCATCTAAATAGAGCCCACAAAGTGTCTTGGATGATGTTTAAGCTTCTTGGATCCGATTCCGATTGCCATGATAAAATGCAAATGCTAAATGACCTAAAAATGAATGCATGCATGAGGTGTAAAGCGTATGCTTCCAGGAAAAATGAAGGGTAAATTTTGGGGTATTACAGTTGCCCCTATTCAATCAACTGGAGACCTGGAAAGAAGATAGCAGCGGCTTTCGTGCTTTCGAGGTATCAAGGGATTGAATACAATAAAAGCTCGAAAATTTGCACTGAAGTGAAGTGAAGTAACAATGTCTGTCAGAATCGGCAAAGAGGTGGTCTTGAAAGAAGGATCTGTCTGGTACGGTGAGAGTCAGTATGAATGCCGAAAAAGAATGTTAACCTGGATACCAAAATAAATGGTAACACAGAAATAACCATGGCCTGAATGCCGCTCATCAGTCTGAATACCGAAAAAGAATGTTAACCTGGATACCAAAATAAATGGTAACACAAAAATAACCATGGCCTGAATGCCGCTCATCAGTCTGAATATTGGAAATGACTTCAATCTGAACATCGGGAGATATGAGATTATTAATATCGGTCTGAACACCGAGAGGCTGGCCTGAATGCCACAAGTTGCATCGACCTGAATGTCGGAAACTTCTTCGATCTGAACATCGGAAAACTGGCCTAAATGCCACAAGTTGCATCGACCTGAACGTCAGAAACTTCTTCGATCTGAACATCGGAAAACTGGCCTGAACGCCCCAAGTTACATCGACCTGAACGTCGGAAACTTCTTCGATCTGAACATCGGAAAACTGGCCTAAACGCCACAAGTTGCATCGACCTGAACGTCGGAAACTTCTTCGATCTGAACATTGGAAAACTGGCCTGAACGCCACTTCGGTCTGGATATCGGAAAACTGGCCTGAACGCCATAAGTTGCATCGACCTGAACGTCGGAAACTTCTTCGATCTGAACATCGAAAAACTGGTTTGAACGCCACTTCGGTCTGAATACCGGAAACTTCATGCCTGACAGCATCGGCAGAAATAGGGAACGATAATAGAGGCGGCGCATGGGCCAATGACATTTGCTGGGGATAACAAAGGTAAATCATGAACAATCTTCAGTATGAGTACTGGAAATAACTTCTGGCTTATCACTTGGGATACCGAGAATGTTTTATGCTTACATGCGTATGTTTGAATTTTTCAATGGCGTAATGCTCCATGAAAATGGAAATGCTACGCGATTTGGGAGGATGCAATGCAATATGATTCTACATGCAGGGATGCGAAATGCTGGGTAGAATGCCAAGCTGAGGCAAGGGGATCTGCTGGGGAAATGATCCGCCACACGGTGTTCTAGCAATGATGAAATACCGAGATTCTGACTGGGGAGAGAACGGCACTGAAAACCTGCTGTTGGGGAAAGCGGTAGTGGTTCTAGCAACCACAATCTATGATAGATGACTCAGCAGGGGAAGCAAACACCGATACGGTACCGAGGTTCTGCTTCAAGGAAAGAAACCATGGATCTGGCATTGAGATTATCGATTTGGCCTCGAACTTTGAGGAGCAGCCGCTTCTGCTGGGAAGATACAGTCTGGCACTGTCAACTTAGCTATGGGTATATAGTCTGACACTGTCAACTCTACTGGGGAGTGTATAATCTGAAACCACCGCTTGGGGGGAGGTATATTGGTGAGAACCTGTTGGGGATTGAAGAATCCAACGCTCTGATTAGCTCTACAGGGATAAGATACCGAATTCGTCTGTTGGTGGAAAACATTCACGATCATCTGCATGGGATTTTAAGGAAATGCCCGAGGGTACCTGTTCTGAGTAGACGATCCAAAGCACTTAAAATTTACAGCAATTTTAAATGTTTATTAAGCATGTACCTGTAAAGCTCTTATGTGTCATGATGCAATGTTTATCAAAACATTCGGACGTCATTTTTGCAAACAAAACAGAAAAATGAAAATGAAAACAGAGATATACTGAATAACATGATTTTATTGATTGAACGACCTCTGAATAGGCATTTACATCAGGAAGCAATCCCTGGAAAGAGGTAATCGCACAACAGATAAAAACAGACATTAATCTAATGGCAATGTGAAATGGATTTCTATTGGGTTCCAATTCTGCTATGACTTGCTCGTCTTCAACATCCTCCAGATGATCAGCTTTCTGAAAGAGTGAATGGACTGTTTCCTATCCTTCAAAAGTTTCCAGTCATTGACACGAGATGAGATTCAGAACTACTCAGAACGCAGTCATTCGCTTAATCCCTAACTTTTGCCTGGATCGCCCTTTTCGGGTTTTCAATCCACCGGGATACCCATTTTTGCCTAAGTTGCCTTTTCAGGTTTTCAACTTACCGGGTGTACAATCTTTTCACTTTTAATCCCTAATTTTTTCCCGAACCTTTTTCATTTTCTTGGTTCGCCGGGATGCCCATTTTTGCCTGGACTGCTCTTTTTATTGTCCAGCGGGTCTATTTCATGCGAAGTATTTTTTAACTGCGTCTGAGTTCACCGGGGAAGTGAAGTTTTCACCATCCATCGTTGCAAGCATTAAGGCCCCACCATCAAAAACCTTGGTGACAATATACAGTCCATCATAGTTAGGAGTCCACTTACCCCTGTGATCTGTCTGAGGAGGAAGGATCCTTTTCAACACCAAATCTCCGACCTGGAAGCATCGAGGACACACTTTCTGATCAAAGGCTCTCTTCATCCGACTTTGATACAACTGCCCATGACAAATGGCTGCCATTCGCTTCTCTTCGATTAGACTGAACTCATTAAACCTTGTCCGAATCCATTCAGCTTCGTCTAACTTGACATCCAACAGGACTCTTAGAGAAGGAATCTCCACTTCAACAGGTAGGACTGCTTCCATACCATACACAAGGGAGTAAGGGGTTGCCCCGGTCGATGTACATACTGAAGTACGGTACCCATGCAAGGCGAAGGGTAGCATCTCATGCCAATCTCTGCACGTAACGACCATCTTCTGCACAATCTTCTTTATGTTCTTATTTGCCGCTTCAACAACACCGTTCATCTTAGGGCGGTAAGGGGAAGAATTATGATGCTGAATGTTGAAGCTCTGACACAACTCCTTCATCATTTTGTTGTTGAGATTAAAACCATTATCAGTAATGATTCTTTCGGGAATCCCATAGCGACAAATGATTTCTTTCTTGATGAATCGGGCAACCACATGTCTGGTGACCTTTGCAAATGACGCTGCTTCGACCCACTTGGTGAAATAGTCGATGGCAACAAGGATGAAGCGATGCCCATTGGAAGCGGTTGGCTCAATCTTTCCAATCATATCGATGCCCCACATAGCGAAAGGCCATGGCGAAGACATCACATTCAAAGGATTCGGCGGCACATGCACCTTATCAGCATAAATCTGGCATTTATGGCACTTCCGAGCATATTTGAAACAATCAGATTCCATGGTCATCCAGTAATAACCTGCTCTTAACAATTTCTTAGCCATTGCATGTCCGCCGGCATGAGTACCGAAGGAGCCTTCATGAACTTCCTGCATTAACATGTCTGCTTCGTGTCTGTCCACGCATCTGAGCAAAACCATGTCGAAGTTCCTCTTATACAGAACATCGTCTTTGTTCAAGAAGAAACTGCCTGCCAATCTTCTCAAAGTCTTTCTATCATTGTTGGATGCTCCTGCAGGGTACTCTTGATTCTTCAGAAAGCACTTGATGTCGTGATACCAGGGCTTGTCATCAACTACCAGTTCAGCAGCAAACACATACGTGGCCCTATCAAGGCGCATAACATTGATCTTGGGAGCATGGTTCCACCGAATCACGTTGATCATGGAGGATAGAGTGGCAAGAGCATCTGCCATCTGGTTTTCATCACGAGGTATGTGATACATCTTTTGTGAAGAAAGTCAACAGTCTTCTCGTGTAATCTCTGTAGGGGACCAGAGTAGGCTGGAGAGTGTTCCAATCACCATTCACTTGATTGATTACCAGAGCTGAATCTCCGAAGATGTCCAAAGTCTTGATTCTCAAATCAATGGCTTGCTCAATACCCAAGATACAGGCTTCATACTCAGCTTCATTATTGGTGCACTAGAAAGTCAGACGAGCGGTGAAAGGCATGTGGGCACCTTTCGGAGTTATAATGACAGCACCAATTCCACTTCCTCTGGCGTTGGCGGCCCCATCAAACATTAAAGTCCACTTTTCGTCTGGATCAGGTCCCTCTTTAACAACTGGCTCTTCACAATCTTTCATCTTGAGGAACATGATGTCTTCATCTGGAAAATCAAACTTAATCGGCTCATAATCTTCAACCGGCTGTTGAGCAAGATAGTCTGACAGAATACTCCCCTTGATGGCTTTCTGGGAATTATACTGGATGTCATGCTCTATCAGTACCATTTGCCAACGAGCAACTCTTCCGGTGAGAGCTGGCTTCTCAAATATATACTTGACTGGATCCATTTTGGAGATCAGTAAGGTTGTGTGAGATAGCATGTATTGTCTCAATCGCTTAGCAGCCCATGCAAGTGCACAACATGTTTTTTCAAGCATTGAGTATCTCGACTCGCAATCTGTGAATTTCTTACTCATGTAGTAGATGGCATGCTCTTTCCTACCTGTCTCGTCGCGTTGACCAAGAACACAACCCATGGAATTTTCTAGTACTGTCAAATACATAATCAGCGGTCTCCCTGGGACCGGAGGCACAAGGATAGGAGGATTCTGCAAATACTCTTTTATCTTCTCGAACGCCCTTTGACAATCATCATTCCACCTGATAGCCTGATCTTTTCTCACCAATTTGAATATTGGCTCACACGTGGCTGTTAGGTGAGAGATGAACCTTGCAATGTAGTTCAACCTCCCTAAGAAACCACAGACTTGTTTCTCTATTCTTGGCTCAGGCATTTCCTGTATCGCTTTCACTTTGGCCGGATCCACCTCAATCCCTTTTCCGCTAACAACAAAACCCATTAGTTTTCCAGATCTCACCCCAAAAGTACACTTGTTCGGATTAAGCCTCGGCTTGAATTTTCTCAAACGCTTAAACAATTTCTGCAAACTCACCAAATGTTCTTCTTCTGTCTGAGATTTGGCAATCATATCATCAACATAAACCTCGATTTCATGATGAATCATATCATGGAACAGAGTCACCATCGCTCGCTGATATGTTGCTCCGACATTTTTCAGACCAAACGACATCACCTTGTAGCAGAAGGTGCCCCATGGGGTTATGAATGTTGTCTTCTCCATGTCTTCTGGTGCCATCTTAATTTGATTATAGCTAGAAAAGCCATCCATGAAGGAGAATACCGAGAACTAAGCTGTGTTATCTACCAAAATGTCAATGTGAGGTAATGGGAAATCATCTTTAGGACTAGCTCTGTTCAGATCTCGATAGTCAACACACATCCATACCTTTCCATCCTTCTTAGGTACCGGAACGATATTTGCAACCCATGGCGGATAATTTGTGACTGCTAGAAACCCTGCATCCAACTATTTTTGCACTTCTTCCTTTATCTTGATAGCCATCTCTGGTCTTGTTCTTCTGAGCTTCTGCTTGACCGGAGGACAACCTTCTTTGAGCGGCAAGCGATGTACCACGATGTCTGTGTCAAGCCCTGGCATGTCCTGATAAGACCAAGCAAAGATGTCAACATACTCTTGCAGCAATTCAATCAACCCCTTCTTCACATTGTCTTCCAAAGCAGCCCCTATCTTGATTTCTCTCTTGGCGTCCTCGGTGCCGAGATTAATCACTTCAACAGACTCTTGATGCGGTTGAATGACCTTTTCCTCTTGTTTTAATAACCTGGTAAGTTCTTCAGGGAGTTCACAGTCTTCATCACCCTCTTCTTCAGCTTGAAAGATTGGATTTTCAAAGTCGAAGCGAGCCATAGCAGAACCGTTATCAATAGGATACGATGATGTGCATCTGCATGAGTATTGGTATGTGCTTATGAGTGTGAAAAAAAAAGTGGAAACTAAATAAAACATTGCCATTTTTTTTTTGAAAAACTGCAAAAATAGAAAGACAGGGAACGAAATATTTGAATGCAAAAAGATGTCCTTTATTTATGATAAAAAATGCAAGTGTCACATAGATGAGCCCTACAATGAGTCATTACGCCCTGGCGGAACGTAATACTTGGATATGCATGAATAAACAAAGAAAATTACTCCTCCAGACAAGTGGCTTGGACAATCTCCTCAGAAGACCAATTGTTGAGAACTTCACCCGGGATCCTTGGACGCACCCAGTTATCGATGTCGCAATCACTATCCCCATCTTCATTGTTGACCACAAAGACTAATTTGACTTCTCCTTCAACCATGTTAATGTTGGCTCCACCATGATGGGGCATGGGATTGTTGACGACATTAGGAGCTGGTGCAAAGTTAACGGCCTTTGAATCAATGAGGTCCTGAACTACGTGCTTAAAAGCTTTGCAGTTCTCAATATTGTGGCCAGGTGCCCCAGAGTGGAAGCTACACCTAGCGTTGGCGTTATAACCCACCGGAA
The DNA here is from genome assembly GCF_024323335.1 of Lathyrus oleraceus. Classification (NCBI taxonomy): domain Eukaryota; kingdom Viridiplantae; phylum Streptophyta; class Magnoliopsida; order Fabales; family Fabaceae; genus Lathyrus; species Lathyrus oleraceus. The sequence goes on from NC_066585.1 coordinate 339,473,345, forward strand.
GCCTACCAACGGGAGGAGCCAGAGTGCGCAACTGCACAAGTTGTAGTTGTTGAAGACTAGAAAGCAACTGAGCGTACGACATTGGAAGAGTGTCGAAACGCCGGTCCATCGTCCTTGGCCTCGGTTGATAGGCGGGTCTGTTACCCGGTTGTTGTGGTTGGTACTGAGCTGGTTGACGTTGTGGTTATTATTGTTGTAGTGGTGATGCAGCTGGAATGGTCACAGCCGCAATATACGGTTGCTGATGATAGTTCTGAAAGTTATTCCTCCGGTTATCCCTGTTCTGATAAGAAGATATGGCACTTGCATCCCCTTCTCTCCTCTTTTGTCCCTGAATGAATGGCTTCTTCACCCCTGATGAGGATCCACCTCCACTTTGGGTCTTGTATGTCCTCAGATAATTCTCCACCCTCTCTCCGGTAGAGACTACATCAGCAAAATTGGAGGCATTGAAACCCACCAGGCGCTCCAAATAAGGTCCTGGCAGAGTGTTCATGAACATGTTAGCCATTTCCTTCTCCAACATAGGAGGTTGAACACGGGAAGTTGTTTCTCTCCAGCGTTGAGCGTATTCTCTGAAGCACTCATTGCTTTTAAGAGACAGATTTTGAAGTTGAGTTCTGTCCGGAGCCATTGTCGCATTACGCGAAAAACCGGCGGGAAAACGAAACAACAGAGCCGCCACCGTGCGTTATTTATCCCAAAGGAGGGAAAGGAAACGCTCGAAGTAAACCTGGAAAAGACATGGTCTCGCGACCATAGAAAGATGGGATCGGGAGTCGGTTATGCGAAGGGAAGGTATTAGCACCCCTACGCATCTGTCGTACTCGACGGGATCCACGCACAAAAGAATAGAAGAAAGGTTGCTAAAAACTGCTCACAAACTGCACACACACTGGAAGGAGACACAGAAAGACAAAAGAAACGGGACTCGGCAGGATATTGCATCCTGGGCCTACGTAGTCTGTCAGACACAGACATCAGAGTCGACGTAGTTCGGGAACAGGGGAAACATGCTCGCTAGGATGTCGCATCCTATGCATACGTATCTTCTCTGACCGGAGAAGAATCAGAGCACTCGTAGCTCGGCTAACGCACGCCAAACAAAACCCACACAGGAAACCGACTGCCAATCGCTGGACTTACGTCAGACTCCACACAAACAGGCAAACATGGAAATCGAATGCCAATCGCTGGACTTACATCAGACTCCGAACCAACAAACACACACAGGAAACCAACTGCCAATCGCTGGACTTACGTCAGACTCCAACAAGCAAACAAGACACAGGAAACCAACTGCCAATCGCTGGACTTACGTCAGTCTCCAAACACACACAAAGGGGTTGAAAAAGAAAAAGGGCGCCCGGAGAGATCTGCTCATCTCCTGCCTACGTACCTCATCTGGTATGAGGATCAGGGCGACGTAGTTCCCCTAAACAGGGAAAGAACTTCTAACCTAACCAGAGACAAAGGGGATAACAAGCTACTAGGGAGACTACGACTCGAGCCTAGAAGTTGTCATGCATACGATCCCTATGTTGAGGTCTCTATCCTAACTTGCACAGGAAGCAAGCTATCCTAAACAGCACAATCAAACAAACAAGCACAATAAAGCAAGCACACACACTATATGCAAACAATTGGGTTCATATAAGGCTAGGCTGTAGAAACAAGCCAACTGGAATGAGGTGTTTTTAGCTCTTAACCCTAACATTGAGAGTTAGGGTGAAGCAGATGAAATGGGAGATGAGGGTTATGCCTCATAGCTCTTATCCCTGGCCTGGGAGAGCTTGACTCAAAATAGAAAGTGTGGGAGTTCAGAATGTAGGAACTCTTCTCCACAGATGACTGACACAACAAGATCTTGGGTTCTTATTCACAATGCATCAACACATGGTGTGTGAGCAAAGTGAATGACACAACTGAATAGCAGGGGATGGATTGCACATCCCTTTTATCTGCCAATTGCCTCTTAAGAGGACTTAATCTGCTTGGCACAAAATTAAACATCCACAAACATTGCCTCTTAAGGAGGGCTTCAGACAGGTGCCTACCAATAACAGTAGGTCTTCCAGACTACATGAAGATCAAGGAATTATACCTCAGTGGTATGCAAACCACAAGCAATGCCAAGCAAGTTCAAATGAACTTAAAGCAACTTAGGTACCTGTGGAAACAGCTAAACCAATCAGTACACAGTTCAGACCAACAGTCAACAGTCAATATCAAACAGACAACAAGTCATCATCAGACAACAATGAGTAATCCACAAGGCAAACACAAATGAATTATCCTCAACCTACAAAACACACAAAGGTTAGCAAATAACAACAAAGGGCCAAGCTTAAATGAAGGAGCCACTCCAATCATGGAAATGTACACTTGAACCTGAAATCACAACTCAAATGGTAAGTAACAAACCACTAGGTCAAAGCCTAGGGTCAAAAGAGGATCAAAAATCCAAAACAGAACCTCAAACTCAACACAAAGCATGTTTATTCACTCAAGAACAAGTCCTAAAGAGGACCAAAGCAAAATCATTATGCAAGTTCATGTAATAGGCATGTGAAGTCAAAGACCAAATCAAGGCATCCAAATGATCATCATGAATGAAAATTCTCAATTAAAACAGAAATGATTCAAATAATTCTGGAAAAATTCATGAGTATCGAACACATCTAACATGATCATCACACAAAGAATCAGAAGAATTGGAGGTCATTTAGCATAGAAATCAAATTGCACAAGTTAGACATCAAGAGGTGTGACACAAATTGTCACACCATGCAAACACAATCATAAAACAGAAATGGAGCATGAGAAAAATGTCAAACCAAAGCCAAAATGTCCATCAATGTGTCTAGAATCAGCATGTAAAATTTCAAGTTCATTGGATTAAAAACAAGCATTTCATGATAGTTTGAACAAGGCAAGGTCCTAAATGTACATATGATCAATCAACCTAGAACAAATTAATTTTCCAGCCATGCACAACTTTCCAATTTATGATCATAAAAAACTAGACAAAACAAGTAGCATTTTGCAAAAAATTGGGGATCAATTGGATGATTTTTCAATTTTATATGATTTTATGAAGTTTGGAAAAAAATTGAAGTTAAAATATGAACTAGCATGGCAAAATGGAGGGAACATGTGAAAATGATGACCAATTTGAATAAATGCGCTCGGCCAGAATCAATCCTTGGCCAAATTCAAAACGCGCGCTCTTCACCAAAACGACATCGTTTCGTTTAAAAACCCTAAGCTGCATGGAAACTCCAGAAATTCGTAGCTAAACATGAACATTCGTAACTAATTCTGGAAAATGTGATGATCTTCATCTTCCTCATGAAGATGAAGATGAAGATGATATGAACTTCAAATGCAAATTTCCAGATTTCCAGAAAATTCTCAGAATCCAACAAAATTTATACCAAACGAATCCTTGTCTCATGTACATTAAAGATCAAAACACAAATCATGCTAAAACATCATGCATCGTTCAAATCGAAGAGAATAAATATTGACATCAAAACTTCAAACACACATAACTTCATGAATAATGCACCATTTCACTTGATTTTTTGCTCAGAATCATCACCAACACAAGATCTACACAAATATAACAATGAATTTAAGAATTAGTGAGATTGAAACTTGACCTCTTGAAGAGCAGCAAGTTGGAAACGCATGCTACAAGGCTCAGCAATGGTCCAAAGCTCCTCTACAATGCTTGTTGAGATGATTGATGGAGAGATTGAAGCTCAAACATGCACGAATCCAGTTGAATTTGAAAATTCCATTAATGCTTCAAGCTTCATGTATGGTCGAGTATGGCACGAATTCCTCCAAATTCACGTTCAAATTCACTCAAAACCTTACCAGAAACCAGAATTATGCAAGGAAATGGAAGTTTATGTGAAGAGTTTGGAAAATATTTTTGAGAGAAAAATTTGATCAATTCAAGATTCAGATCTGAAAATGTATGTTAATGCCCAATGCAGTTGTGATTATCATTATATATGCCTTGCTAATGATTCTGAAAGTAAGCTTAAGCCAAAACTAAATGAGATTAGCAAGTTACAAGGTGTATGCATCAATTGGTATTTTCACTCCATGCATGAGATGCATGCGTGAACAGTGCCCAAAGCTGGCCCAAATCCACTCAAAAATAGCCCATGCACACTTTGGAATTGGTATTTCATGCATATGATCAACCAAATTGATTTTAGTAATTTTCCTTCAAAAACTTCATGAATGAGCATGTGATCATGTAAAGGAATTTCATGTCATGTAATGAGATATTTGGAAAGTGCATGTCATGAGGAACAAAATGCAAAAAGAACCACCAAAATTGGAGCCTTGGTTCAAAAGATATGGCCATTTGAATTTTTAAACACACTTTGCCATGATTGAATCATATCTCCTCAACCACACATCATAAATCCATGATCTTGGACTTTTTGGAAATGGGAGAGAAAGATCTTCAACTTTCATGTTGGACAAAATTTCATTTGAATCTTCTTTGATGTTGTAAAATTGAGTTGAATTTGGTCCAAAACCTTTCCATTTTTTGAAATTTCAAATTATGGGTCACTTTCTATTTTGGGAAATTTTTGACTTGACTTCAAATTCTTCAATGTGAGTGTTTGAAATGTCAAATGAGACTTTTTTGAACATGAATGAAGTATCTCTGATCACTTCCCACCTCCAAATCCACAGTTGACTTTGCAGTTGACTTTTATGGGCCTCAGATGACTTGGACATGCACTGTGGACTCTGAGCCTTCAACACTTGACCAAGTTGCTTCCAAATGATACTTGGGTCATGTAAGCTCATTGGAGCCACCATATGGATTTCATCTCATGGAAAATGCTCTTGCTCTCTTGCACAGTTGAATCTCCTGACCAGTCTTGACTGATGAGATGTAATGGACTATGCAATGTGAATGCAATATTAATGACCTAAAAAATGAAATGTATAAACAAATGGGAGGTGCAAATTTGAGGTGCTACAGCTGCCCCTATTCAATCAACTGGGAACCTGAACGTATGAGAGCGACGGCTGTCAGACCCTCAAGGTACACAGGGATTGAATATCAAAGAACCGTAGAAATTTGCACTCTGCGGGGATCCAAGAACAGACTGTCCACCAAGGACAACTTCCACTGGGATCTGATATTTATCACCGGGGATTTTAATTTTTATCAATGAAAAGGTACCGCCAGACGTCAACGGACGAATGGGAAAAACTCAACGTTTATCGACACCAACGGAGAGGTGACCAGACATCAACGGATGACTGGGAGAAAGAAATACAACCATACGTCAACGGACGAAATGGGAAAAACTCAACGTTTATCGACACCAACGGAGAGGTGACCAGACATTAACGGATGAACTGGGAAGACTCAACCAAACGTCAACGGACGAACGGGAGAAGCTCGACGTTTATCGACACCAACGGAGAGGTGACCAGACATCAACAGATGAATGGGAGAAAGAGATACAACCAGACGTCAACGGACGAATGGGAAAAACTCAGCGTTTACCAATACCAACGGAGAGGTGACCAGACATCAACGGATGAATGGGAGAAAGACTCGATGTTTACCGACATCGAAAGATGATGTTTACCGACACCAAAAAAAGAACGACCAGACATTTATCGATGACTGGAGTGAGACTCGATGTTTACCGACACCGAAACAATGGTGTTTACCGATACCGAAAGATGAGAACGACCAGACATTTACCGATGACTGGAGTGAGACTCGATGTTTACCGACACCGAAACAATGGTGTTTACCGACACCAAAGAAAGAACGACCAGACATTTACCGATGACTGGAGTGAGACTCGATATTTACCAACACCGAAACAATGGTATTTACTGACACCAAAGAAAGAACACACACGGGTGCTGACATGACACTTACCGGTATCACAGGGATGACATCTGCATATGTCAAGGCAAGGCTAAACACTTGCTGGGGATCTCATTGGGGAGCCCACTGGGGAGAATCAACCTTGAATGCTGTCTGTCAAGAGCAACTGTAGCAAATGTGTCGTACAGATGTTGAACAATGATCCGCCTCTGCCGGGGATATGGTTTGATTAGGTTTAACACATGAATGCATATGTTTGAATTTTTTATGGCGTAATGCTCCATGTTGAATGTAAATGCTACGCGCTTTGAGGATGCAATGATTACTACATGCAATATGCAAAATGATGAAAACTCCTGCTGGGGAGCAAACGGATTGCTCTGCTGAGCACACAAATCTGAATAGATTCTCCAACTCTGTGGGGAGACGCACTGCCGGGGGTGCCCTGCTGATCTGATACTCTGGGGACAGCAGAGGAAATAACTCAACTGGGGATACTCTGTCTGGGGAACACACCAACTTCTCAAACGTGTTGGCGGATAGCATTGCTGCTGGAGAAAGGATAAATCCTAGCGGGGACAACCTTCACCGAATCCAATCCACTTGGGGACTCCGCTAGGGAAACAACCAATGCTCACCTCTGCTGAGGATAGCGGCCAATCCACAGGTAGGATAAACTCTACTGGGGATAATTTTCACCGACCCTGATCCACTTGGGGAACTCGTTGGGGAAAACTATCAACACAAACCTCTACTAGGGAGATCTGCTAGGGGAAAACATTCACAACCCTGATGGGGAAAGGCACTCACAACCCTGCTGAGGATTACAGTGCTTCATACCCGACCGCTGAGGAATAAACTACTCACTGATACCTCCGCTGGGGATACAACATCCTTCAGACTCAGTGGGGACTAACAGCCTTCAGACTAGCTGGGGATGGAATAGCCTTTGAACTTGCTGCTGAGGGACACACTACCCACAAACGCTTCTTCCAGGGAAGAACAGTTATAATAGCTTTCAGACTTGCTTGGGGAAACAGCCACTTCCAAGCCTGCTGGGGAAACATCCTCAATCCTGATGAGGAATCCCTAATCTTGACTATGCTGGGTAGACAAGTCCTGAACTTGCTTCATCTGCTGGGGAAGATCCCCATCCTCTCACACTACTGGACAATGCTGACAACATCCCTGAACAAACCGTGGCTTATCTGCTTCAGCCAGGAACCAAAGGTGATAACCTGCAACCAACAAGACATACATGCCCCAGGGGATTGCATGGACAAGATACACTCAAGTATACTCAACATTCAAAATGATTTTCAAATGTTTTATCTTTCTGCACGTTATTGTCTAGCCTTCATGTTTTTATATGCAATGTTTATCAAAAATTCGGACGTTTTTGCAAACAAAACAGTAAAAATAAAAACAAGAGAGCAATTTATCTGAATAACGACTTTTATTGATTGAAAATGGGCCTGAAACGGCAAATACATCAGGAAGCAATTCCTATAAAGAGGTAATTGCGCACAAAAGGAAAAATCTATCCTAATGGCAATGTGAATACGGCATCCACTATTTCCCAATTCTGTTATGACTCACAGATCATCAATTTCTCCTCAAATTCCTTGCTTTCTGAGAAGAATGACTGGACCGATCATACCCTTCGAGATGGTAGACACTGAGGCGCGATGAAATACAGATAACTCAGACTGTAGTCTTCGCTTTAATCCCTCTTTTGCCTGGATCGCCCTTTCGGGTTTTCAATCCACCGGGATACCCATTCTTGCCTAAGCCGCCCTTGCGGGTTTTCGACTTACCGGGTGTACAAATTCTTTTCATTTTTTATCCTTAACTTTTGCCCGAACCTTTTTTTCCCTCTTTTGTTTTTTGGTTCGCCGGGATGCCCTTTTTTGCCTGGACTCTTTTGTTCTTTTTGTCCAGCGGGTCAATTTATGCGAAGTATTTTTTGACTACATCTGAGTTAACAGGGGATGGAAAATCTTCACCATCCATAGTTGTAAGCATCAAGGCTCCACCGGAGAAGACCTTCTTAACAACATATGGACCCTCATAATTCGGAGTCCACTTGCCCCTGTTATCTATACCGGGAGGAAGGATCCTCTTCAAAACTAAATCACCAGTCTGATAGCTTGGAGGACGCACTTTCTGATCAAAGGCTTTCTTCATCCTTCTCTGATACAACTGCCCATGGCACACAGCTGCTAACCGCCTCTCTTCGATAAGGCTCAACTCATTAAACCTTGTTCGAATCCACTCAGCCTCGTCAAGCTTGACATCCAGCAGGACTCTCAGAGAAGGAATCTCCACTTCAACAGGTAGGACGGCTTCCATACCATACACAAAGGAGTAAGGGGTTGCCCCGGTCGACGTACGTACTGAGGTACGGTACCCATGCAAAGCGAAAGGCAGCATCTCATGCCAATCCTTGTACGTCACGACCATCTTCTGCACAATCTTCTTAATATTCTTGTTTGCCGCCTCTACAGCACCATTCATCTTCGGTCTGTAAGGAGAAGAATTGTGATGTTCAATCTTGAAATCTTTGCAAAGCTCCTTCATTATCTTGTTATTGAGATTCGAACCATTATCAGTAATGATTCTCTCAGGAACCCCATAACGACAGATAATTTCCTTCTTGATGAATCGGGCAACCACTTGCTTTGTAACATTGGCATAGGAAGCTGCTTCCACCCACTTGGTGAAGTAATCAATCGCAACCAGGATGAAGCGATGTCCATTGGAAGCAGTAGGCTCAATCTTCCCAATCATATCAATGCCCCACATCGCGAATGGCCAAGGCGAATTCATGACATTCAGAGGACTTGGTGGTACATGCACCTTATCAGCATAAATCTGACATTTATGGCATTTCCGAGCGTACTTGAAACAATCGGATTCCATAGTCATCCAGTAATAACCGGCTCTCAACAATTTCTTGGACATTGCATGACCACCAGCATGGGTACCAAAAGATCCTTCATGCACTTCCTGCATCAACATGTTTGCTTCGTGTCTATCCACGTATCTGAGCAGCACCATGTCAAAGTTCCTCTTGTACAACACGTCATCCTGATTCAAATAAAAGCTTCCAGCTAGCCTTCTCAGGGTTTTCTTATCATTCTTTGACGCACCTTCAAGACATTCCTGGCTCTTGAGGAAATTCTTGATATCATAGTACCACGGCTTCTCATCAACAACAGACTCGGCTGCAAACACATACGCAGGCCTCTCGAGTCGATTCACCGCAACATGTGGCACATGATTCCACCAATGGACTTTGATCATAGAAGACAAAGTAGCCAAGGCATCAGCCATCTGATTTTTATCTCGGGGGACGTGATACAACTTCACCTTCTTGAAGAAAGTCAGGATCCTTCTGGTGTAATCTCTGTAAGGAATCAAATGTGGCTGATTGGTATTCCAATCTCCATTGACCTGGTTAATCACTAGAGCGGAATCTCCATAAATGTCTAGTGTTTTGATCCTTAGATCGATGGCTTCTTCTATCCCCATGATACAAGCCTCATACTCAGCCTCGTTGTTGGTCACGTCAAAGGTCAATCTGGCAGAAGAAGGTATATGAGCCCCTTTGGGATTAATAAGTACTGCCCCAACACCGTTTCCATTCATATTCACAGCCCCATCAAACATCAATGTCCACTTGTCATCAGGATCCGGTCCTTCCTCAACAAGAGGCTCTTCACAATCTTTCATTTTCAGATACATGATGTCTTCATCAGGGAATTCAAACATCATCGACTGATAATCATCAATCGGTTGCTCGACAAGGTAGTCTGACAGAATACTACCTTTGATGGCCTTCTGTGACGTGTACTGGATATCATACTCTGTTAAGATCATCTGCCAACGAGCAACACGTCCGGTGAGAGTCGGCTTCTCAAAGATGTATTTCACTGGATCCATCTTAGAAATCAACAAGGTAGTATGGTTCAACATATACTGCCTCAGTCGGCGAGCAGCCCAGGCCAAAGCACAGCAAGTTTTCTCGAGCTGCGAATATTTGATTTCACAGTCGGTAAACTTTTTGCTAAGGTAGTATATGGCATGCTCTTTTCGACCAGACTCGTCATGCTGTCCCAATACACACCCCATCGAGTTCTTAGTCACCGACAGGTACATTATCAGAGGCCTCCCAGGAACTGGAGGTATAAGGATTGGAGGTTTCTGCAAATACTCTTTTATCTTGTCAAAAGCTTTCTAACAGTCATCATTCCACCTGATTGCTTGATTCTTCCTTAGCAATTTGAATATCGGTTCACACGTGGCAGTTAGGTGAGATACAAACCGAGCAATGTAGTTCAATCTCCCTAAAAACCCACGAACCTGCTTTTCTATTTTTGGTTCAGGCATCTCTTGTATAGCTTTTACTTTTGCTGGATCAACCTCAATCCCTTTCTCACTGACAATGAAACCCAACAGCTTACCGGATCTCACCCCAAACGTACACTTGTTTGGATTCAGCCTCAGTCTGAATTTTCTCAGCCTTTCAAACAACTTCTGCAGATTTACCAGGTGCTCCTCTTCTGTCTGCGACTTCGCAATCATATCATCCACGTACACTTCAATCTCTTTGTGCATCATGTCATGAAAGAGAGTCTTCATAGCCCTCTGATACGTAGCACCGGCATTCTTCAGCCCAAATGGCATCACCTTATAGCAGAACGTGCCCCAAAGGTGTAATGAATGTCGTCTTTTCCATGTCTTCTGGCGCCATCTTAATCTGATTATAACCAGAGAAACCATCCATGAAAGAGAAAACCGAGGATTGAGCAGTATTATCAACCAATACATCGATGTGAGGTAATGGGAAGTCATCTTTCGGACTGGCTCTGTTTAAATCCCGGTAATCGACACACATTCTGACTTTGCCATCCTTCTTTGGCACAGGAACGATGTTGGCCACCCACGGGGGATAAGTAGTAACTGACAAAAAACCCGCATCCAACTGCTTCTGAACCTCTTCCTTGATTTTGACAGCCATATCAGGACTAGTTCTGCGAAGCTTCTGCTTGACTGAAGGACAATCTTCTCTGAGAGGTAGCCTATGCACCACAATATCCGTATCCAACCCAGGCATATCTTGATACGACCAGGCGAATATCTCCACATATTCTCTCAGCATTTCAATCAGCCTTCTCTTGACATCTTCCTTCAAAGCGGCCCCGATCTTGATCTCTCTTCTGGCGTCCTTGTAAGACCCCAATTTTGCCCCTAAGATCCCTCATGGCATCATATCATATCATTACATTGCCTCAAGGATCATTGTGCACCTGGCTTCCTTCCCTGTGGGTGGGTTATCTTTTTGAGAGTGATTCTTGATCACCAAGCATGTTTTGCATTTGTATATCATTTTCTTTTCTTTTTACCACTAACCAAAAGTACAAAAATATGTCATCTAACCTTTGTCTTGCAGATGAAGCAATCACAGGTCAAAGCAGTTAAAGGCAGTCATTGAGCAATAGATAGTGGCCATTCTTGAGAATTTGGACCCCACAATCATTATCAAGAGTTCATATGAGCTATGATATCATTTTGAATCAAAATCCCAAGTGGTAGAGGCTTGAATTTCATCAGAACATTGTCAAGTCATCTGAAGACCTAGAAAAGTCAACTGCAAGTCAACTGTGGATTTGGAGGTGGGAAGTGATTAGAAATACTGCATTCATGTTCAAACAAGTCTCATTTGACATTTCAAACATCAGCATTGAAGAATTTAAAGTCAGGTCAAAACTTTCCAAAAATAGAAAGTGACCTATAATTCAAATTTGCCAAAAATGGAAAGGTTTTAGTCCAACTTCAACTTCAAAATACATCATCAAGAAAGCTTCAAATGAAATTTTGTTGAACATTAAAGTTGTAGATCTTTCTCTCCCATTTCCAAAAAGTCCAAGATCATCAATTTCTCATGTGTGGTTAAGGAGATATGATCAAAACATGGCAAAGTGTACTTGAAGATTCAAATGGACATAACTTCTCAACCAAAGCTCCAAAATGGATGGCTCTTTTTGCATTCTTCTCCTTTTGACCTATAGTTTCCAAGCCATGCATTGCATTGCACAAATTATCATCACATGAGCACTTGCTAATTCATTGGATTTTTGGAGGGAAAACATGAAATTCAAATTTGGTGCATTGTTTAAACATTTGACCATTACCATTGGCTCCAAAATGGATTTTTAAGTGAAAATAAATCAGATTTCGTGCACTGTTCATGCATGCACTTCATGCATAAGGGTGAAAAAAGCCAATTTGCACTTACACCTCATTTTTGCTAAACTCACTTACCAATTGGCTTAAACATGATTAAAGACTGATTAGCATGACCTATATAAACTAAAACCCTAACTGTTTTTCAGATTAGCTTTCATTTCTTCAGATCTAGATCTCAAATTCATCAATTTTTCTCTCAAAAGTTTCTTCAAATTTCTTCACATTCAAGTACTTTCTCTTGCTTGATTCTTGTTCCTGAGGTGTTCCTGAGCAAGATTGCACGTGGAAGTGAAGCAAACAGAGCCACATTAAAGCATTCTTGAAGATGGAAGCAACAATGGTGATTCAAAATTTTGGTGGATTCGTGCACAATTAAGCTCCATTTTCTCTTCCAATCACTTATACAAGCATCCTAGAGGAACATTGAAGCTATCACAAGCCTTGAATCCATCCAATTCCAGATCTTCTCTTCAAGAGGTTACAAATCAACTCTCTTATTTTTTATTTTTCTTGCCATGATATTATAGATCTTGTTATGCTGAGCATTTTGAGCTTTGAATCATGAAATTCCATGCTGTTTTGAGTGAGATATGACTGATTGAATTTTGGATGATGAATCTTATTTGCTTCGATCCGTGCGTGTTTGATTGTTTCTTGATGAAATGTTTGTGGATTATTGATGTACGTTGAAGGCACTACACAATGCTATGCTCATTTTTGATTTCTGGATACTTTGAATTTTTCTGGAAATTTCCAGATGAAGATCTTCATGATCTTCATCGTGTTCATACATTCTCCAGTTTTCCTGCGAATTTAGCTAGGAAACGCATAGGTTTTGTTGCGGATTTTGCCACGAGTTCATATGGATTACCTGCGGATTCCAATTGCCATGCACAACGCGCGTTTTAGGGTTTGTGTATTGAAACGTCGTCGTTTTGAACTTGGCGCGCCAATTATTTAAATTGTATCCGCCTTCGATCCTTGGCCAATGCAAATCATTTCAAATGCTTTCATATTTATTCCTTTTCCCTCCATGATTCCATATGCTTGCTTCATGCATTTTTTTTAATTTTCCTCATCTTAGAAAATTCATATCAATTTGAAAACTCATCCAAATTCACTCCAATTTTTTGCACTATGATCCTGATTCTTTCTAGTTTTTTGTGATCATATTTCCACAAATTGTGCTTGGGTGGATTTCATTTTGTGCTAGGGTATGTGAGCATGTATCCATTTTTGTACCTTGCCTTGCTTATTCATTTGTGAAATGCTGGTCTTTAATCCAATGATTCTGAAAATTTGCATGATGAAACTAGACTCATTGCTTGACATTTTGGTGTTGATTTGGTATTTTTATCAATTGTCATTTCTGTTTTATGATCATGCTAAGTTGGTGTGACAATTTGTGTCACACCTTGTGATGTTCAACTTAAATGATGTGTTTGACATGCCAAATGGTCTCCAATTGTCCTGAATTTTTGTGTGATGCATGTTATGGATGTTGTGATTGCTCATGAATTTTCTTGGAATTATTTGAATCATTTCTGATTTAATTGAGATTTTTCATTCTGGTTGGTCACATTTGAGCTTTAAAATTGCCTTGAACTTCAATTGATCATGAAATGCTTTTGGTATATGATATTGATGTGAGACCTTTTGGATTGTTTCAAGATGTGTTTGAATTTGATTCATGTTAATTTTCAGCTTCTGTTTTGAATTTTTCTCCATCTTTGACCCTAGGCTTTGACCTAGTGGTTTGCCTCTCACATTTGAGCTTTGATTTCAGGTTGAACATCCAAGTTACTTGGTTATTGATGCTCCATCACTTAAGCGTTGATGTTTACCTCTGATTACTAATCTTTGTGTGTTTTGTAGGTTGATGTTAACTCATTTGAGTTTGACCTTTGGCTTACACATTTGTGTACATTGGGATTGTTTGTTGCTTATTGACTGTTGTTTGATTGTCTGAACTTTGTACTGATTAGTTTGATGTTTCCACAGGTACATAAGTTGCTTTAAGTTCATTTTGAACTTTGATTTGCTTGGTTGCTTAACCACTTATGTATAACCTCTCTTCTTCATGTAGTCTGGAAGACCTGTCTTGTTATGTGGGCAGGCACCTGTCTGAAGTCCTCCTTAAGAGGCAATGCTTGTGATTGTTTACTTTTTGTGCCAAGCAGGAAAAGTCCTCTTATGAGGCAATTGGCAGATAAAAGAGATGTGTAATCCATCTCCTGCTATTCAGTGTGTCATTCACCTTGCTCACACCATGTGTTGATGCATTGTGGATACTAACCCAAGATCTTATAGAGTCAATCACTTGTGGAGAAGAGTTCCAACTTTCTGAACTCCCACACCTTCTATTGTTTAAAGCTCTCCCAGGCCAGGGATAAGAGCTATGAGGCACACCCCTCATCTCCATTTCATCTGCTTCACCCTAACTCTCAATGTTAGGGTTAAGAGCTCATATTACCCCATTCCAGTTAACTGTAAAGTCTAACCTTGCTTGAGCCTTATTGCTTGTATATAGTGAGTGCTAATTGACTTGTTTGTCTGCTTACTTGATTCATCTGTGCATATTTGCTTATGTGTGCCTCTGTGCATTTATCATCATTAATTGTACATAATTTCATGATCATTATTCATATCTTTGTAACACCTTTGTTTGTCCATTGAGGAGTCAATTGTAAGTCCATTTATTGGCAGTTGTTTCCTATGATCTGGAAGGAGTTGGGACTAAGACCCTTTATTGGCATCCTATTTCCTTGGAGTCGAGTGTAAGACCATTTATTGGCAACTTGTTTCCTCTTGCTTATTGTTTTGTTTTACTTGTTGTGTGTGAGGAGTCAATTGTAAGTCCATTTATTGGCATTTGTTTCCCATGATCATTCCTTGGAGATTGGTATAAGTCCAGTTGATTGGCATCCGGTATCCATCTTTTGTTTTGTTTTAGGAGATTAGTGTAAGTCCATTTATTGGCATCTGATATCCATGTTTTGTTTTGTGTTAGAAGATTGGTATAAGTCCATTGATTGGCATCTGGTATCCATGTTTGTTTGTGAGATTGGTGTAAGTCCATTGATTGACATCCGGTATCCATTTTACTTTGTTCATCTGTTATTGCTCATTGCCTATTCCAAAGGAATCACTTGGATCATCTACATATGATCTCAAGAGGTGAACATCTAAGAAGTTTTACCTCCCTCACCTTCCACCTTTTGTTTCTTTAAACCTCCATTTGCATGTTAACTCAAACTTGAAAACTATTGTGCAAACATTCTCATCTCTTTTCAAATTAGAAACCTAGGCCTTAAGCCTTTGATTTTCCAAACTTCATTTTCATAATACTTCTTTTGAATTGAATTCTAATCATACTTTAACATCTTTTGTGAATAATCCTAATTGGTTAATTTCACTCATTCAATTGTTTTGTGGCTTTGTCCATTCTTGATAAGTTTTCATACATTAGCCATAGGTTTGATTTATCCTAGTTGGTTGATGTTAATCTCACCTTTTGTCCTTAGTGATTGAACTATAAGACTTCCTTGCTTATTATAGGGTTAACCCCTCACTAGCAAGTTGAAGCTTTTCTCACATGGTGGACTTGTTGTTTGTATAAGGTTGAGTTTTCTCCCGTGGATAACGAAAGACCTTAGGGCTTTTGTTTTAAAATGAACCCACTCATATTTTGGAAATCTTTTAGCCGAACTACGAGGTTTTGTTCCTGTAAAGATACGTAGGCAATGGTTATCCATCCAAACACAAAAATAATAACTTGTATATTCTTTTCTCATCCCTTCAATCCATGTTTGCACAATAAATATTTCATAAATAAATAACATTTCGTACAACAAGTGTGAAAAGGGCTCCCTAGGAGTACCTAGGACGTTTTGGGTGCCTAACACCTTCCCATTGCGTAATTTACCCCTTACCCCGATCTCTGATCTTTTCATTGGTTTTCTATGTGTAAAACTTCTTAGGCTTTTGTTCGCTTTTTAGCCATTCCTTTGGATAAATAAAAGTGCGGTGGCGACTCGATTCTTTGTATGCTTTGCTTTTGATTTAGTTAATAAATCATAAAGTGACGAATACACCGCTACAGAAAAGTGGCGACTCCACTGGGGAAACTCTCCTTGGTGGTATTGCCTACTTTTCACCCTTGTTGTGTGATATTGTTATTTGTTATGTGACATATTTCTGTACAATTTGGGATGACTGTATTGATTGTAATGATTGAATTGCTTGATATACAAGTGTTGTTTGCTTGGTGATCTCTGTGAGATGAGTTCTATACCCGAACTCGAGTGCACCTTAGGATAGGAGAATGGCATAGTCTTGTCGACTTGTGTGGAGTATTCCTTAGCAAGTTGACTTGCGAGTCCATTCACTTGGTGGAGGTCATGTTGGATTAATAATGTCACACAAGTTATTTGTGGTTAGGCATTATTCTTTCAATCATGTGCCTTAGAAGCCAAGGACCTTAGTTTACCAAGCCCATCTTGGCCTATTTTTAGGACGTAGTGCGGAGGTCGTTCAGATGTCAGATCTGATGCGATTGTTACGCGATACTACACTCATAAGAGTCTCTCTTGAGAATATTTTCGGAATACAAGTATTCGTTCCTCCGATAATATTCGAAAGATGGGATGATGACTATGGGAACCTCTGGTAGAACATGTTCGGCAGGTTTAAACCCTAGTACACTCCCTTTGGGTGGTTCTTAATCGAGACTCCATGCTCGTGACTCTCAGCAAACCCGTGATTCATGGTTGAGTCGTTCAGATAACCTTAATATCAATGGAACCTGGGTGTCGATAAGGTGAAAACTATAATCCACCAAAATGGATGATTGATATTAAGTATGATTGAGCCGGTTCATGTACCGTTAATATCAATGGAACTTGGGTGTCGATAAGGTGTAAACCATAATCCACCAAAATGGATGATTGATATTAAGGATACTATGAGCTTTCCCATGACCTTTGTCTGGTGTGCTTTGCTTGATCCTTGAGTGTGATTGCTGCATTCATGCATTCATGCATTCATCTGCATTCATGTCATCAGAAAAATCAGAAAATTTTCAAGGAACTTAAAGGGTTTATTTGCAAAATTTTTAGACATGGAAAGACCAAAAAGGCATACAAAGAAGTACAGCTTTCGACAACCCGATGTGAAAGAGTTAAGGAATCTGACATCCTATGTATTAGATCCCTTGGGTTTCAAAGCTCGTTATGGGAAGCTTCTGCCTCTGTTGACTACTCAGGTTGAAGAAGGGTTGATGAGTACTTTGGCGCAGTTCTATGATCCTCTGTATCACTGCTTCTCTTTTCCGGACTTTCAGTTGTTACCTACGCTTGAGGAGTATGCTCATCTTATGGGTATTCCGATTCTGGATCAGGTGTCGTTCAGTGGCTTGGAGAGTATTCCGACTTCTCGAGAGATTGCAGACCTGTTGCACATAGATGAATCCCTGATTAAAGCTCATATGACCACCAAAGGTGGAATCCGGGGTCTTCCTTCTGATTTCCTCGTCGCTCAAGCTACCGTTTATGGGAAGGCCATGAGTGAGGATGCCTTTGAGGCTTTATTTGTGCTGCTCATCTATGGTTTGGTATTGTTCCCCAACATCGACAAATTTGTGGATGTGAACGCCATTAGGATCTTTTCTGTTCTTAATCCCGTTCCTACTCTGTTGGGTGATGCCTATTTCTCTTTGCATCTGAGGAATGCAAAGGGTGGAGGATTTATTGTGTGCTGTTTGCCTCTGTTGTATAAGTGGTTTATTTCTCACTTACCGCAGACGGTCGCTTTCAAGGAGAACAAGGGATATCTACGGTGGTCTACGAGACTTATGTCTCTCACTAATGATGATATCTCTTGGTATGATCGCGTGTATGATACAGTTCAGATTATTGATTATTGTGGTGAGTTCCCTAATGTGCCTCTTCTTGGTACGTGTGGTGGGATCAGCTACAACCCTATCTTAGCACGTCGTCAGCTTGGGTTCCCCCTAAAGGATAAACCTCATAACATTATGTTAGAAGGTGTGTTCTTTCAGGAGGGTAAAGATCCCCAAGGCCTGAAAGCCAGGATGGTCCACGCTTGGCGCAAGGTTCACAAGAAGGGTAGAAACGAGTTGGGTCCGAAGAACTGCATTGCTTTGGAGCCTTATACTTCTTGGGTCAGACAGAGAGCATCTGAGTATCTTATGCCGTATGATTATCCGAGACCTACACCGTTGGTTGTGGCTGGGCCTTCAACCCTCCCTAACTAAGGCGTAGAGGAGTTGAGAGACGAAGACCTTTCACGTGCCTGGATCCGTGAAAGAGAAGAGTTGCTTCAGCAAATCAAGGAGAAGGATGTCCTGATTGAATTTCTTGAGCATCAAGTGATCGATGATCCAAATGATACCTGGACTTCTCTGCTTCCTCAGTCTTCCAAGTTCTGGAAGAGGAAGTATGATCGACTTGCTAAGGAGAAAGCGGATATGGAAGCAGCTTATGAGAGAGAGATCGAGAAGCTTTGTGTATCTCGTCTTCCAGCATCCCGAGCTTCTAGGGATCCATAGGATGTTTATTTTCCTTATCCCTTGTAATAATCAACAATGTTGTACTTCTTTGTCTTGAATATATATTTGATGAGATATTTTCCATATAAGATTAAATGCTTTAAATATTCAAAAATTGCAAATAGAACCCTAAAAGTTCCTTGAAATTAAAACAAAGCATGTGCACGAGCATTACATGCATCATTTTGCATAAGCAGGTTGTTCTGGTCTTCTTGTCTGTGGCCTAACTCTGTGCTCTTCATTTATTTTGAAGACAAGCTGACTCATCGGTACTATACCAGAACCAATTCTGCAAGAGTGATGGATCAACTTGAACAAGAGAACAGAGAGCTGAAGGAAGAGGTTGCTAGATTGAGTGCTCTGATGGAGCAATTCTTGGCTGCTCAGAATCAACCGTCTCCACCTCCTGCAACTCCTCCCCAGAGGACTGTTATATCAAAGGTTGTGTCTTCAACTGTGCCAGCTGCCAGTGCCCACTTCATGCCAGCCATGCCAGCCGGGTTTCCGTGGGGTATGCCTCCAGGTTTTATGCCTGATATTCCAGCTCCTACTTTTGCTTCCATGCCGGCATCTAGCCCGGTCCTTGCTATGCCTCCTCCTGTCGTGCATACCACTCCCAGGGTAGACGACACCATCTATCATTCTGAGCCGTCTGAGGGCCCAGATGTTAATGTGAAGATGGAAGTTATGAATGACCAATTCCTCGAACTCCGCGAGGAATTGAAGACCCTCCGAGGGAAAGATTTGTTCGGCAAGTCTGCTGTTGAACTATGCTTGGTTCACGGTGTTAAGATACCCGTCAAATTCAAAGTCCCTGACTTTGAGAAATATAAGGGGAATACCTACCCTCTCAGCCACATGGTTATGTACGCCAGGAAAATGTCTACTCAGACTGATAATGATCAACTTCTGATTCATTATTTTCAGGATAGTTTGTCTGGTGCAGCTCTTCGTTGGTATATGAGCCTTGATAGTGCAAACATCCGATCCTTCAACGATCTTGGCGAAGCCTTCGTCAAACAATACAAATATAATATTGATATGGCTCCTGACCGCGATCAACTCAGAGCCATGTCTCAGAAGGATAAAGAGACATTCAAGGAGTACGCCCAGAGGTGGCGAGGGTTAGCAGCTCAGATTACTCCTCCGCTGGAAGAGAAGGAGATGACTAAGATCTTTTTGAAGACTCTTAGTTCCTTTTATTATGAGCGGATGGTTGCGAGTGCTCCCTCTGATTTCACCGAAATGGTGAATATGGGGATGCGTTTGGAGGAAGGTGTCCGTGAAGGACGGTTGACTAAAGATGAAGGCTCTTCTAAACGATATGGGGCGTTTAAGAAGAAAGATGGGGAGGCACATGCTGTGCAATCCCATGATAAACCTAGAAGACCCTCTGCCAAGAGGAAGCCTGTGCGTCATGCCAACAATCAGCATCAGGTGGCTCATATAGCACTTGTCTTCAGAGACAACAATCAGCATCAGCAACAACCTCAGTATCAACAGCAACATCGTCCACAGCAACAGGCTTACCAGCCTCGTGGCAGCACCAGTAATCAGGCCAATTTGAATTATAATAGGAAAAAGATCACTTTTGATCCTATTCCTATGTCATATGCTGAGTTATATCCTTCTCTATTGGAGCGGAAACTGGTTACTCCCAGAGAGCCTCCGGCTGTACCTGCTAACCCGCAGTGGTGGTACAAGCCAGATCAACATTGTGTTTATCACTCCGGTGCTCCCGGTCACAACATTGAAAACTGCTATCCGTTGAAAACCAAGGTTCAAGACCTTATGAGGTGCGGCATTCTGAGCTTCGAGGACTCAGGCCCAAATGTTACGAAGAACCCATTGCCCGAGCATGGGAAATCAGTGAACATGGTTCAGGGTTGCCCTGGCAAGTATAAAGTCAAATATGTGAGCCATATTCGACAGTCATTGGTCGAGTTGCATCGTCTGCTGTGTCAGTACAGTCATATGGAGCACGACCATGACAGATGCCGCATCTGTTCTGTTAATAGATTGGGTTGTCGCCAAGTGCGAAGAGAGCTGCAAGAGCTGTTGGATGAGGGTACCATTGAGATTCTGCAGAATCGAAATGTTGATGAAGACGAACCAGAAGTAAATGTGATTTCTCCTGTGTTCAAATTGCCCGAGCCTGTTGTCATCCGTTATGATGGTAGCAAGCCGAAGGTCTCTCCTTCTTTGGTAATCAAGCCTGCAGGCCCTGTGCCTTATTCTTCGGATAGAGCAATTCCCTTCCGATATAATCCCGTTGCTGTTGAAGATGGGAAAGAAGTGTCGTTGCCTTCAACTTCTGTGGTGAATATTGCTGATGTGAGCGGGTTGACCCGGAGTGGTCGCGTGTTTTCAGCACCTAAGCCTCAAGCTAGAGCTGTTGCTTCTGATTCTGCTGAGCGCCCGGTTGGGACTGCAGTGAACGTTCAGAATCTGGAACTTGCTGTTGCCAAACCCTCCTCTGTACAAAAGACTCCTGCTTCTTCTGTTGGCCCGAGTGGCATTGTGAATGAAGAATGTGATGAGATGCTGAAGCTCATCAAGAAGAGTGAGTACAACGTTGTAGACCAGCTTCTACAAACGCCGGCCAAGATCTCCGTGCTATCTTTACTTCTGAATTCAGAACCCCATAGGGAGGCTCTGCAGAAGGTATTGGATCTGGCCTATGTTGATCATGATGTCACAATTGAACAGTTTGACAGTATAGTTGCAAACATCACTGCTTGTAACACTTTGAGTTTCTGTGACGCTGATCTCCCTGAGGAGGGAAGAGACCATAACATGGCTTTACATATTTCCATGAACTGCAAGACTGACGCCATGTCCAACGTGCTGGTGGACACTGGGTCATCTTTGAATGTATTGTCGAAGACCACTCTCTCAAGATTGTCATATCAGGGGCCTCCCATGAGGCAGAGTGGTGTTGTTGTGAAGGCTTTTGATGGGTCACGTAAGACTGTGATTGGGGAAGTTGATCTCCCAATCAAGATTGGACCAAGTGATTTCCAAGTTACCTTTCAGGTTATGGATATCCACCCATCTTATAGCTGTCTCCTTGGTAGACCATGGATTCACGAGGCTGGCGCCGTGACATCCACCCTACACCAGAAGCTGAAATTCGTCAAGAATAAGAAACTGGTCGTGGTAGGGGGAGAAAAGGATCTCCTGGTTAGCCACTTGTCTTATTTCTCATATATTGATGTTGAGGATGAAGTTGGAACTCCTTTCCAAGCTTTATCTATTGCTGAGCCGATTGAGAAGAAGTCTCCTTCATTTGCTTCCTACCGAGATGCGAAACTGGCCATTGAATGTGGTGTAGTTGCTGGTTTAGGGAAGATGATCGAGCTTGAAGACAATAAATCCCGGGCTGGCATTGGCTATTCTTCTGGGGCATTCAACAAGCAAGGACTGTTCAAGAGTGGAGATTTCATCCATGCTGATCAAGCTGAAGAAGCTGCTGCTATCTTGGAAGAGGATGCAGAGGATTTGAGCAACTTTGTTATCCCTGGTGGTGTCTGCCATAATTGGGTCGCTGTGGATGTTCCTACGGTCATTCATAAGTCAGCGTAATTTGTTCACTTTGTTCAAAACCCTTCTCCCATGCCAAAAGGAGAAGTGATGACATTGTTGGCAGCATTTATACAATGATATTTCGTTCAATTAATGCATTGTTAAACATTTGTTTTTCCATTTGTTTTCACTTTTTGCTTTTGCATGAAATTGGTGATCACAAAAAACCCTAAAAACAAGAATAAAAGCAACCTTTTCATCTGCATAATGGTTTGCTTGTTTAAATTCTAAAGTTTTTTTATTAACTAAAATCATTATGCAGGTTGATTCTAAAACCCATTGAACATAATGATCCAACGCCATCTCCCAATTTTGAGTTCCCTGTATTTGAGGCAGAGGAAGATGATGTTGAAGGGATTCCTGATGAGATTACCCGTCTCCTTGAGCACGAGAAGAAGATCATTCAGCCGCATCTCGAAGATCTGGAAACAGTCAACTTGGGGTCTGAAGATTGTGTTCGTATGGTGAAGATTGGGGCACTTCTTGAAGAGTCTGTCAAGAAGGGGTTGATCAGTTTGCTACGAGAATATTCCGATATCTTTGCTTGGTCGTATGAAGACATGCCGGGTCTAGATACATATATTGTGCAACATTTCCTGCCTTTGAAGCCTGAGTGCGTGCCTGTGAAGCAGAAGCTCAGAAGAACTCATCCAGATATGGCAGTGAAGATCAAAGAGGAGGTTCAGAAGCAAATTGATGCGGGGTTTCTGGTGACTTCTACATATCCTCAATGGGTGGCCAATATTGTGCCTGTGCCTAAGAAGGACGGAAAAGTCCGTATGTGTGTTGATTACAGAGATTTGAATAAGGCTATTCCTAAAGATGATTTTCCTCTACCACACATTGATATGTTGGTAGACAATACAACTAAATTCGAAGTCTTTTCCTTTATGGACGGATTTTCCGGTTATAATCAAATCAAGATGGCACCCGAAGATATGGAGAAGACAACATTCATCACACCTTGGGGAACATTCTGTTATCGAGTGATGCCCTTCGGTTTGAAGAACGCCGGAGCCACGTATCAATGAGCTATGACTACTCTGTTTCATGATATGATGCACAAGGAGATAGAGGTCTATGTTGATGATATGATTGCTAAGTCCCGAACGGAAGTTGAACATGTTGAGCATTTGTTGAAGCTTTTTCAGTGTTTGAGGAAGTTTAGGCTTCGTCTGAATCCGAACAAATGTTCATTTGGAGTCCGTTCCGGCAAGTTGTTGGGTTTTGTTGTCAGCGAGAGAGGTATTGAAGTTGATCCTGTAAAGGTCAAAGCAATACAAGAGATGCCTGCGCCCAAAACTGAAAAGCAAGTCTGAGGTTTTCTTGGCCGCTTGAACTATATTTCTAGATTTATATCCCACATGACTGCCACATGTGCGCCGATATTCAAGCTCCTCCGGAAAGATCAATCTCATGATTGGACCGAAGATTGCCAGAAAGCTTTCGACAGTATCAAAGAGTATCTGTCTGAACCTCCGGTCTTGTCTCCGCCTGTAGAAGGAAGGCCTCTGATCATGTATTTGACTGTTCTTGAAGACTCGATGGGTTATGTACTCGGTCAGCGAGATGAATCAGGGAAGAAAGAATCTGTTATCTACTACCTCAATAAGAAGTTTACTGATTGTGAGTCTCGATACTCTATGCTTGAGAAGACGTGTTGTGCTTTGGCTTGGGCTGCTAAGCGTTTGCGCCAGTACATGATAAATCATACAACTTGGTTGATATCCAGAATGGATCCAATCAAGTATATTTTCGAGAAGCCTGCTTTAACTGGGAGGATTGCCCGTTGGCAGATGTTGTTGTCTAAGTATGATATCGAGTATCGAGCTCAGAAAGCTATCAAAGGTAGTATCTTGGCTGACCATTTAGCGCACCAGCCGATTGAAGATCATCAGTCTGTTCAGTACGACTTCCCCGACGAGGAGATTCTGTATTTGAAAATGAAAGATTGTGATGAGCCTACACTTGATGAAGGTCCGGAACCTGGTTCCAGATGGACGATGGTGTTTGATGGCGCTGTAAATCAGTCCGGAAATGGAATTGGGGCAGTAATCATTACTCCTCATGGCACGCATATTCCGTTTACAGCAAGGCTAACTTTCAAATGCACGAATAACATGGCTGAGTATGAAGCCTGCATTATGGGATTAGAAGAGTGTATTGATTTGAGAATCAAACATCTCGATGTGTATGGTGATTCGGCCCTAATTGTCAATCAGATCAAGGGAGAATGGGAGACGAATCAGCCAGGTCTCATTCCGTATAGAGATTATGCGAGGAGGATTTCAACGTTCTTTACAGAGGTTGACTTTCATCATATTCCTCGAGAAGATAATCGGATGGCAGATGCGCTTGCTACGCTTGCTTCCATGATTGTAGTCAAGTATTGGAACGAAGTTCCCAACATCTCTGTGATGCGCTTGGATAGACCAGCTCACGTGTTTGCAGTTGAAGAAGTAAATGATGACAAGCCTTGGTATTTTGATATCAAGAATTTCCTCCAGAACCAGGTCTACCCGCCTGGGGCATCTGTGAAAGATAGGAAAACTTTGAGAAGGTTGTCAGGCAGTTTCTACCTCAGTGGTGAAGTACTGTATAAGAGAAATTTTGATATAGTTTTGCTCAGATGCGTGGATAGACACGAAGCAAACCTGTTGATGACTGAGGTCCATGAGGGTTCATTTGGTACTCATTCCAATGGACATGCCATGGCAAGAAAGATGTTGAGAGCAGGCTACTATTGGCTGACAATGGAGTCTGACTGCTGCAAATATGTGAAGAAATGTCACAAGTGTCAGATTTATGCGGATAAGATTCATATTCCTCCGACACTTCTGAATGTGATTTCATCACCATGGCCTTTCTCTATGTGGGGAATCGACATGATCGGTATGATTGAACCGAAAGCGTCCAATGGGCACAGGTTTATTCTCGTAGCAATTGATTACTTCACCAAATGGGTTGAAGCCGCTTCGTATGCGAATGTGACCAGGCAGGTGGTTGTGAAGTTTATCAAGAACCAACTGATTTGCCGTTATGGTGTGCCAGATAAGATCATTACTGATAATGGATCTAATCTGAATAACAAGATGATGGAAGAATTGTGCGCTGAGTTCAAGATTGCACATCATAACTCCTCTCCTTACAGACCAAAGATGAATGGGGTTGTTGAAGCTGCTAATAAGAATATCAAGAAGATTATCCAGAAGATGACAGTTACGTACAAAGATTGACATGAGATGCTGCCATTTGCTTTGTATGGTTATCGTACATCTGTCCGCACTTCAACAGGGGCAACTTCTTTCTCTCTTGTTTACGGCATGGAGGTTGTTCTCCCAGTAGAGGTGGAGATCCCATCAATGAGAGTCTTGATGGAAGCCAAGTTGACTGATGCTGAATGGATTCAGAGTCGTTATGACCAGCTGAATTTGATTGAAGAAAAGCGATTGACTGCCATGTGCCATGGTCAGTTATATCAGCAGAGAATGAAGAAAGCATTCGATAAGAAGGTCAAGCCTCGTGTGTTCCGAGAAGGTGACCTCGTGCTCAAGAAAGTCTTGTATTTCGCGCCCGATTCCAGGGGCAAGTGGACTCCAAACTATGAAGGTCCATATGTTGTTAAGAGAGCCTTTTCAGGCGGAGCTTTGATGCTTACAACAATGGATGGGGAGGATTTCACTCGTCCTGTGAATTCAGATGCAGTCAAGAAATACTTTGCCTAAAAAAAAGAGTATAAAAGAAAAACAGAATAGCTCGCTAAGTTGAAAACCCGAAAGGGCGGCTTAGGTAAAAATGAGCGTCTCGGTGGAGAACCCGCAAGGGCGATCCAGGCAAAAGTTAGAGACTTGAAAAAGAATATTTGCATCCCGCTAGATTGAGTACCTCACCCTGGGGCAATCTAGGCAAAAATTAGGGATTTGGCAAGTAACTGCATCCGGATAAGACTTTCTGTTCCGCAGCTGTCTTTTCATCAGAGATTCTCGATTCATCGTCGACTGAAGCTTCGAATACATCGAGATTCAAATTGGTAGAGAAAGGATCATTATGTTCAATGTAGCCCTCTTCCAATATATATCACTGATTTCAAATTTGTACAGATCTATGGAGTCTTGCCATTTGCAGGCTACCATTCCATCAAATAAATTTGAGCTTTTATCCAATTATTTGCACTCTTATTTGTTTCAATTCAACAAATGTTTGCATGTTTTAATTGATAAAATGTCATTGTTTTAAACAAATAAATTTTTTCAAAATTGTTGTTTTAAACAAAGTGAACATTCACAATGATGAAAGGATACTCAAGAATTTCTCAGTGCTCTCCCGAGGGTGGCATGATTTCCAACAGGGTAAGACATTTGTTCATATTCCTGGCATGGTTGTATCCTCTTTCTCCAGATTGTTTGTTGGGGTTGTTCCCCAAGCAGAGCTTTTGTTGGGGTTGTTCCCCAAGCAGAGTGTTTGTTGAGAAGTTTACAATCCAACAATTTGTTCTCTCCTCAGCATGGTTGCTTTCCTTTGGAAGATTCAGTAGTAGGTGGGTTGACATCCCGGTACTTCATCATTTTCCTCAGCATAGTCGCTAGCAGATTTGTTGATGTGATATACTGCATTTATGCTATGTCTCCCCATCAGAGCGTTTGTTGAGGTTTTCACCTCTTTTCCCTTCAGCAGAGCAGTGGTTATTTTCTTCTTCTTCAGCTTGTCGGTTTCCTCTTAGAAGGTTCAGCATTTGGTGGTTGATCCCCAGCTCTCCTCCTCATCTCCAGTGGAGCCACCAGTAGACTTGTGGTTTGATGGATTGTATCTGTGATGTTTCCCTGCAGAACCCCCGCCAGAGTTGGTATTTCCAACGGAGTGGTATCCTCAACAGAGTTGCTTTTGTGGTAGTTTATGCCTGTTGAAATATCTGTTTCCCCAGTTGGGTCGGTTGGTGGTCTATCATCCTTAGATTTGGTTGAGTCCCTGATGCTTTTGATCCCTAGTAGAGTGGCTTGTTGCAGAATCTACTTTTGTGTGATCCATTTTCCCTCAGTGGGTTTATCCCCAACGGAGTGGCTGACAGTATCCCCAGTAGAGTTGCTTGTGCAGCTAGATTCTACTTGTATTTTGTTCTCTTCAGCGTTCTTGTTTGTGCAGTGAACTCTTGTTTCCCGGTTGATACTAAGAATCCCCCTGCAAAAATCTCGGGATTTCTCCTTTTCCCCAACAAATTTGCTTTTGTGGCAGTTCCTGCCTGTTGCGAACTTCTGTTCCCTAGTTGGGTTGATTGTGGATCCATCACTCAGAGATTTTGTGATTTCTTTGATATCTCTGATCTTTTGCCTCCCCGCAGATCTTTGCTTTTCAGCATGTAGATCTTCAGCAGATTGACTTTCCAGTTGGTTCTTGGTTGTTTTCCTCTGGAAGTGTAGTACCGGGCGTTTGATTCCTGGACCCTGTTTATGTTAGATATGTCTGTTTTGTCAGCATTCATCAAACATAAATTACGCATATTCATGCATACTTTCAACATTCAGATATTCATGATTGCATTTTTGCCATATATCTCTTGTTTGTTGTTCCCTGTTATGGGTGATATAGATCTCCACAATAGATCTCCCCCAAGCAGATGTCGGGTGTCTAATCTCTCAATATAGAGTCAGCCCCATAAGCAGAAAGTGTCTGTCTTTCCTTCTGTAATTCCCCACTGAGATATATCCTCGTGGATAACGGTTTTTCCGTTTCCTCCCAACACATATATTGGGATGGATGTTCCTACTGAGTTATATCCTCATAGGACGGGCCTTGTTTCAGTTTGCCTTTTGGTTTGATCCTGAAGTGGCATTTTTCCAACTGTTTCTTGTGCTTCCCTGTGGAATAAATGAATAATTTGCCCAGTAACCGGCAAAAATTCCTTTTATCCCCAGTGGAATCTTTTGGGCCTCTACCCTTATACTGGTAGTTATAAGTCTTATTTCCCCTTGCCTCTTGGCGGAATTTGTGGTTATATACCTTTTATTCCTCGGCAAGAGTCGATTGGTTTTCTACCCCGTATTCGGTAGATATAAACCCTATCTTTGTATCCTCATCAGAGTTGTTGGCTATTACCCAGTATTCGGTAGTTGTAAGTCCTATCTCTTTTCCCCTAGCAGAGGTAACCTTTGTGGTTCATTCTGGTTGATGGTGGATGTTGTGGTCTTCTACCCTGTATTCGGTAGTTGTAAATCCTATGTTGTTGTGGGTTTTATCCCCAACGGAGTCTGTGCTTTCTTGTGGATAATTGCCGGATGCTAGCAATTTTATCCTCAGCCAGAGCTTGTGGTCTTCTACCCCGTATTCGGTAGTTGTAAATCCTAATTTCTCCCCTTTGCAGAGTTAACCTTGTTGTTCATCCTAACTGATGATGGTTACTCTTTGTGGTTATCTTCATTCAATATTCGATGTTGATATTCCCTCCTTGCTTCTGGGTAATTGCCGTATGCTAGCAATTGTATCCCCAGCTTTCTTGTGGATAATTGCCGGATGCTAGCAATTTTATCCTCAGTGGGTTCTTTCACCGTTTGCCAGTGATTTGTTCCCCGGATCATTGATGTTTATCAATGCATCCCTTGTGAGTCTTCTTTCATTTACCCTTTTGTTGGTAATGATTGTTGCTCCCTTTGATCGGTCATCTTTATATACCTAGTTTTGGTATCCCGATGCCTTTCTTTTCGGATGATTTATCCTTTATTAACCCTGTAACCGGTTGTGGATAATCTTCCATACGAGTATACTATCCACGTTCTGACGGTAATGGATAATATATCTCATGCACTCTTCAGTCGAAGCCTGTTGTGTTTCCCCAGTCGAGTAAGATTCGTATTCCTTTTGCGGAATCGAATATTCTTTGTTTCTTGGATAATTGTCGGATGCTTGCAATTTATCCCCTGTGAGTTATCTGTCATATGCTCTGTTGTTGTGGTAACGATTGTTTCTCTTTTTGGTTGGTCACTTATTATATACCCTGTAACCGGTATCTCTGGTGTCTCTTCCTTTTCGAGTATATTATTCACGTTCTGACGGTAATGAATAATATATCTCATTCACTCTTTGGTTGGAGTCCTTTGTTGATTATTCCCAACTGAGTAAGATTCGTATTCTTTGTAGAATCAAATATCCATCCTTTGATAAGTTTGCGTTTTGCTCTCTTCAGGATGATGAGTGTCTTGGCATATATACCAATTCACGTTTTCGGTTGGTCACCTATTATATACCCAGTAACCGGTATCCCTAGTGTTTCCTTCCATGCGAGTGTATTATCTACGTCCTGACGGTAATAGATAATATATCTCATGCGAGTATACTATCCACGTTCTGACGGTAATGGATATTATATCTCATGCACTCTTTGGGTTTGTTTCCCCAGCTGAGTAGGATTCGTTTTCCCATTGTGGATTCGAATGTCCATCCTGTAAGTCGATTTGCTTTTTCAAGCCCTCCTTTCGGATGATGAGTGTTTTGGCATATATACCAATTCACATTTTGGTCGGTCGCCTATTATATACCCAGTAACCGGTATCCCTGGTGTTCCTTCCTTTCTGCTCCCTATTATGACCTTGGTCCCCTGTGGAGTCAGATTTTCCTAAGTTGACGTACCTTTTTCAGGTCTTTCTCAGATGTTTGGTTGATTGATATCTCTCACCCTTATACCGGTCTTAGATATTCATTCTTCCTGAGTTTGTTACCCTTATACCGGTAACACCTCATTCTTTGTTGTTTCCCCAGGAGAGTCTTTTCGTTAGACCTTCTCCAGTGGAATTTCTGTTGTGATTTTACCCTTTTGCTGTATTGGCGTTCCCCAATATATGCAAGTTTTTCCCCGGCAGGGAGGTTCTGTGTGAACTTTTTCCCAGTCCGAGTCCGGATTTTTATCCGAAGTGTCCTTTGTGGATAGTTTGAGTCAGCTTGAGTCCTTTCCAGTGGATGTGTCTTCCTTTGGATTTCTTCTTTTCCCTGTTTGAGTCCTTTATTCCCCAGTGAGGTCTCCAGTCCAGTCGTGTCTTGTTCACGCAGCATCAGTTTTACCCTAATTCAGAGTTGTGTCCTGCTCACGCATTCTTTTTATTTTTCCCATGAGAGTCCTGTTAGAGTCTCTGTTCCTAGTGAGTGCATTACTCCGATGGATCGTCTTTTCTTTGTGGAACGTTATTCTCCACAGAGTTTTGTTTCTTTTGCATGCATACATTTGCATCATGAGGTCTCTCAGGGACCAAAATTTGTCTCATTATTGTTATTTAAGCCCATTCTACCGCGTCGAGATGAAGATTTCTAAACTTCACTTCTCCGACTAGAATGACCTTAAATAGGGGCATCTGTAAGACCCCAATTTTGCCCCTAAGATCCCTCATGGCATCATATCATATCATTACATTGCCTCAAGGATCATTGTGCACCTGGCTTCCTTCCCTGTGGATGGGTTATCTTTTTGAGAGTGATTCTTGATCACCAAGCATGTTTTGCATTTGTATATCATTTGCTTTTCTTTTTACCACTAACCAAAAGTACAAAAATATGTCATCTAACCTTTGTCTTGCAGATGAAGCAATCACAGGTCAAAGCAGTTAAAGGCAGTCATTGAGCAATAGATGGTGGCCATTCTTGAGAATTTGGACCCCACAATCATTATCAAGAGTTCATATGAGCTATGATATCATTTTGAATCAAAATCCCAAGTGGTAGAGGCTTGAATTTCATCAGAATATTGTCAAGTCATCTGAAGACCTAGAAAAGTCAACTGCAAGTCAACTGTGGATTTGGAGGTGGAAAGTGATTATAAATACTGCATTCATGTTCAAACAAGTCTCATTTGACATTTCAAACATCAGCATTGAAGAATTTAAAGTCAGGTCAAAACTTTCCAAAAATAGAAAGTGACCTATAATTCAAATTTGCCAAAAATGGAAAGGTTTTAGTCCAACTTCAACTTCAAAATACATCATCAAGAAAGCTTCAAATGAAATTTTGTTGAACATTAAAGTTGTAGATCTTTCTCTCCCATTTCCAAAAAGTCCAAGATCATCAATTTCTCATGTGTGGTTAAGGAGATATGATCAAAACATGGCAAAGTGTACTTGAAGATTCAAATGGACATAACTTCTCAACCAAAGCTCCAAAATGGATGGCTCTTTTTGCATTCTTCTCCTTTTGACCTATAGTTTCCAAGCCATGCATTGCATTGCACAAATTATCATCACATGAGCACTTGCTAATTCATTGGATTTTTGGAGGGAAAACATGAAATTCAAATTTGGTGCATTGTTTAAACATTTGACCATTACCATTGGCTCCAAAATGGATTTTTAAGTGAAAATAAATCAGATTTCGTGCACTGTTCATGCATGCACTTCATGCATAAGGGTGAAAAAAGCCAATTTGCACTTACACCTCATTTTTGCTAAACTCACTTACCAATTGGCTTAAACATGATTAAAGACTGATTAGCATGACCTATATAAACTAAAACCCTAACTGTTTTTCAGATTAGCTTTCATTTCTTCAGATCTAGATCTCAAATTCATCAATTTTTCTCTCAAAAGTTTCTTCAAATTTCTTCACATTCAAGTACTTTCTCTTGCTTGATTCTTGTTCCTGAGGTGTTCCTGAGCAAGATTGCACGTGGAAGTGAAGCAAACAGAGCCACATTAAAGCATTCTTGAAGATGGAAGCAACAATGGTGATTCAAAATTTTGGTGGATTCGTGCACAATTAAGCTCCATTTTCTCTTCCAATCACTTATACAAGCATCCTAGAGGAACATTGAAGCTATCACAAGCCTTGAATCCATCCAATTCCAGATCTGCTCTTCAAGAGGTTACAAATCAACTCTCTTATTTTTTATTTTTCTTGCCATGATATTATAGATCTTGTTATGCTGAGCATTTTGAGCTTTGAATCATGAAATTCCATGCTGTTTTGAGTGAGATATGACTGATTGAATTTTGGATGATGAATCTTATTTGCTTCGATCCGTGCGTGTTTGATTGTTTCTTGATGAAATGTTTGTGGATTATTGATGTACGTTGAAGGCACTACACAATGCTATGCTCATTTTTGATTTCTGGATACTTTGAATTTTTCTGGAAATTTCCAGATGAAGATCTTCATGATCTTCATCGTGTTCATACATTCTCCAGTTTTCCTGCGAATTTAGCTAGGAAACGCATAGGTTTTGTTGCGGATTTTGCCACGAGTTCATATGGATTACCTGCGGATTCCAATTGCCATGCACAGCGCGCGTTTTAGGGTTTGTGTATTGAAACGTCGTCGTTTTGAACTTGGCGCGCCAATTGCCTTTTTTTTTTAATTTTCCTCATCTTAGAAAATTCATATCAATTTGAAAACTCATCCAAATTCACTCCAATTTTTTGCACTATAATCCTGATTCTTTTTAGTTGTTTGTGATCATATTTCCACAAATTGTGCTTGGCTGGATTTCATTTTGTGCTAGGGTATGTGAGCATGTATCCATTTTTGTACCTTGCCTTGCTTATTCATTTGTGAAATGCTGGTCTTTAATCCAATGATTCTGAAAATTTGCATGATGAAACTAGACTCATTGATTGACATTTTGGTGTTGATTTGGTATTTTTATCAATTGTCATTTCTGTTTTATGATCATGCTAAGTTGGTGTGACAATTTGTGTCACACCTTGTGATGTTCAACTTGAATGATGTGTTTGCCATGCCAAATGGTCTCCAATTGTCCTGATTTTTTGTGTGATGCATGTTATGGATGTTGTGATTGCTCATGAATTTTCTTGGAATTATTTGAATCATTTCTGATTTAATTGAGATTTTTCATTCTAGTTGGTCACATTTGAGCTTTAAAATTACCTTGAACTTTAATTGATCATGAAATGCTTTTGGTATATGATATTGATGTGAGACCTTTTGGATTGTTTCAAGATGTGTTTGAAGTTGATTCATGTTAAATTTCAGCTTCTGTTTTGAATTTTTCTCCATCTTTGACCCTAGGCTTTGACCTAGTGGTTTGCCTCTCACATTTGAGCTTTGATTTCAGGTTGAACATCCAAGTTACTTGGTTATTGATGCTCCATCACTTAAGCGTTGATGTTTACCTTTGATTACTAATCTTTGTGTGTTTTGAAGGTTGATGTTAACTCATTTGAGTTTGACCTTTGAATTTACACATTTGTGTACATTGGGATTGTTTGTTGCTTATTGACTATTGTTTGATTGTCTGAACTTTGTACTGATTTGTTTGATGTTTCCACAGGTACATAAGTTGCTGTAAGTTCATTTTGAACTTTGCTTTGCTTGGTTGCTTAACCACTTAGGTATAACCTCTCTTCTTCATGTAGTCTGGAAGACCTGTCTTGTTATGTGGGCAGGCACCTGTCTGAAGTCCTCCTTAAGAGGCAATGCTTGTGATTGTTTACTTTTTGTGCCAAGCAGGAAAAGTCCTCTTATGAGGCAATTGGCAGATAAAAGAGATGTGTAATCCATCTCCTGCTATTCAGTGTGTCATTCACCTTGCTCACACCATGTGTTGATGCATTGTGGATACTAACCCAAGATCTTATAGAGTCAATCACTTGTGGAGAAGAGTTCCAACTTTCTGAACTCCCACACCTTCTATTGTTTAAAGCTCTCCCAAGCCAGGGATAAGAGCTATGAGGCACACCCCTCATCTCCATTTCATCTGCTTCACCCTAACTCTCAATGTTAGGGTTAAGAGCTCATATTACCCCATTCCAGTTGACTGTAAAGTCTAACCTTGCTTGAGCCTTATTGCTTGTATATAGTGAGTGCTAATTGACTTGTTTGTCTGCTTACTTGATTCATCTGTGCATATTTGCTTATGTGTGCCTCTGTGCATTTATCATCATTAATTATACATAATTTCATGATCATTATTCATATCTTTATAACACCTTTGTTTGTCCATTGAGGAGTCAATTGTAAGTCCATTTATTGGCAGTTGTTTCCTATGATCTGGAAGGAGTTGGGACTAAGACCATTTATTGGCATCCTATTTCCTTGGAGTCGAGTGTAAGACCATTTATTGGCAACTTGTTTCCTCTTGCTTATTGTTTTGTTTTGCTTGTTGTGTGTGAGGAGTCAATTGTAAGTCCATTTATTGGCATTTGTTTCCCATGATCATTCCTTGGAGATTGGTATAAGTCCAGTTGATTGGCATCCGGTATCCATCTTTTGTTTTGTTTTAGGAGATTAGTGTAAGTCCATTGATTGGCATCTGATATCCATGTTTTGTTTTGTTTTAGGAGATTGGTATAAGTCCATTGATTGGCATCTGGTATCCATGTTTGTTTGTGAGATTGGTGTAAGTCCATTGATTGGCATCCGGTATCCATTTTACTTTGTTCATCTGTTATTGCTCATTGCCTATTCCAAAGGAATCACTTGGATCATCTACATATGATCTCAAGAGGTGAACATCTAAGAAGTTTTACCTCCCTCACCTTCCATCTTTTGTTTCTTTAAACCTCCATTTGCATGTTAACTCAAACTTGAAAACTATTGTGCAAACATTCTCATCTCTTTTCAAATTAGAAACCTAGGCCTTAAGCCTTTGATTTTCCAAACTTCATTTTCATAATACTTCTTTTGAATTGAATTCTAATCATACTTTAACATCTTTTGTGAATAATCCTAATTGGTTAATTTCACTCATTCAATTGTTTTGTGGCTTTGTCCATTCTTGATAAGTTTTCATACATTAGCCATAGGTTTGATTTATCCTAGTTGGTTGATGTTAATCTCACCTTTTGTCCTTAGTGATTGAACTATAAGACTTCCTTGCTTATTATAGGGTTAATCCCTCACTAGCAAGTTGAAGCTTTTCTCACATGGTGGACTTGTTGTTTGTATAAGGTTGAGTTTTCTCCCGTGGATAACGAAAGACCTTAGGGCTTTTGTTTTAAAATGAACCCACTCATATTTTGGAAATCTTTTAGCCGAACTACGAGGTTTTGATCCTGTAAAGGTACGTAGGCAATGGTTATCCATCCAAACACAAAAATAATAACTTGTATATTCTTTTCTCATCCCTTCAATCCATGTTTGCACAATAAATATTTCATAAATAAATAACATTTCGTACAACAAGTGTGAAAAGGGCTCCCTAGGAGTACCTAGGACGTTTTGGGTGCCTAACACCTTCCCATTGCGTAATTTACCCCTTACCCTGATCTCTGATCTTTTCATTGGTTTTCTATGTGTAAAACTTCTTAGGCTTTTGTTCGCTTTTTAGCCATTCCTTTGGATAAATAAAAGTGCGGTGGCGACTCGATTCTTTGTATGCTTTGCTTTTGATTTAGTCAATAAATCATAAAGTGACGAATACACCGCTACAGTCCTCAGTACCAAGATTAATAATCTCCAACTCTTCCTGATGAGGTTGGATGACCCTTTCCTCCTGCTTCAATAATCTGACCAGTTCTTTAGGGAGTTCACAATCTTCCTCACTCTCCTCTTCAGCTTGGTAGATGGGATTATTGAAATCATACTGAGCCATAACAGAACTGTTTATAGTGGAGTCCGTAAGATCGATTCTGCATGTTCAATGCTTTATTTTAGAAAAAAGAGTTCAAAAAAAGTCACAAAAACAAAAACATTGCCATTTTTATTGTTTTGAAAAATGAAAAACAAAAACGGAAAGACAGGGATCACAAAATTGTTTGCAAAACGTCCTTTATTAATGATATCATTGAAAAACATGATGAGGCCCTACAATAAACCACTACGCCTTGGGCAGAACGTAGGGTTTCGTGCAAAATGAAAAACAAAAGAAAATTACTCTGTTTGAAGAGTAACTTGGACCACTTCTTCAGCCGTCCAGTTGTTGATCGTCTCCCCTGGTGCACACGGGCGAACCCAGTTGTTCAGATCACAATCACTGTCCCCGTCTTCACTACTGGTTGCAAAGATGTCTCCATGATTCATCAGCCCAGCGCTGGTGAAGGTACTCGGCCCTTTTTGCTCACCCTGCTCTGCCTGCAGAGGTTGATAACCAATACTGAACTTGTCTTCTTTTACGGGCAGGTCAACCATCTTGCCCCAGTCTTATGCATTGCCTGAGTTGACAACCTCCATAGCCTGCCTGTAGGATGCAATTGAGGCACTTGGCTTCTTCTGCTCAACAAAAGCCACCTTCTCAATAGCAACGGTCTCAAACGCCTGGCATAGAGTTTCATGGATCTCGCCATCCACCTCCACATACTTGAAAGAGGATAAATGACTCACCAGAATGTCCTCCTCGCCGCACACGGTTACGATCTGACCGTTCCAAACATACTTCATCTTCTGATGGAGAGTTGACGAAACTGCCCCAACCCCATGTATCCAGGGACGCCCCAATAAGCAACTATATGCTGGTTGGATATCCATCACATAGAAGACAATACTGAACACCTCTGGGCCAATCTTCACAGGCAATGTGACTTCACCAAAAACAGACCGTTTGGATCCATCAAAAGCATGAACAATAAGATCGCTAGGAGTGAGGACAACCCCTTCAACATCTATCTTGCTCAAGGTCTTCTTGGGCAACACATTCAAGGACGAGCCAGTATCCACCAACACATGTGATAATACTGCGCCTTTGCACTCCATGGTGATATGCAGGGCTTTGTTATGGTTACGACCTTCAGGCGTCAGATCCAAGTCTGTGAACCCCAAACCGTGCCTTGTGCTCACATTGGCAATCACACCCTCCAACTGGTTAACAGAGATCTCCTGAGGCACGTAAGCCAGATTCAACATCTTCAGCGAGGCGTTACGGTGTGCCTCAGAGCACAACAACAGGGACAGAATAGAGATTTTGGACGGAGTTTGATTCAGCTGATCTACAATCTTGTAGTCACTCTTCTTAATAATCTTCATAAACTCCTCCATATCCTTCTCAAACGAACCCTCAGGCGCCTCCTTCTGTACGGGTTCTTCCTCAACCACAACTTGTTTACCTTTCGCTTTGGCAAGAGCCTCAGCATTGTTGTCTCTCAAAGGTTGCGGTGCAAATAGACGACCGCTCCTTGTAAAACCTCCAGGACCCCCTACATTGTCCACAACTGGACCCACAGTCACCGGAGCTCTACTTGGTAAACCAATTGTCACGGGAAACTGATTCACTGGCCTGATCTGATTTTCTGCCCTTCTGTTGTTGCGGTAAGCATTATCATACTTCCACGGCACGACCCTACTATTCTCAATAGCCCTTCTTCCAGAAGCAACAATAGTAGTGGGAGCACTGACAGTTACTGGAGCAGATATAGTAATAGGAGTACCAACGGTTGTAGGTGCATTAACAGTTCTCTGGCCACGTCCCTCGGACGGTTTGAAATAAATGGTGACAGTTGACACCACCCCACGATCTTTCACGGCCCTAGTAAACTGCAAACAACCCTCATCCATCAAACCCTGGATACCAGTCTTCAACTGCATACACCCATTCTCTGAACCTTCACAGTCTAAACAGTACTTCTCACAGCCCGGGAATACTCCCCCATTCAACGGACGCTCTTTCACAACTAACAGCGACGTCTGAACCTCATCAACATCAACTACCAAGTCCACAGCTTCTTCATTTTCCACATTGTTCACCCTGGGCCCACCATGTGGAGGCATAGGGTTGTTCACAACATTTGGCACAGGAGCAAAATTGATTGTTTTGGCGTCAATCAAGTCCTGGACCTTATGATGAAAAGCCCGACAGTTCTCAATATGGTGCCCCGGTGCACCGGAATGGAAATCACAACGAACGTTGGCATCATACCCAACAGGTATCTTCGTCAACGGAGCCATTGTACGCAACTCAACAAACCCCAATCTGAGCAACTCGGGCAGCAACTCGGCGTATGTCATAGGTAACGGGTCGAAGCGACGATCCGACATTCTCTGTCTCGGCTGAAACGGACGTTGTTGTTGTTGTTGTGGTTGTGGTGGTGGTCTTCTTTGTTGTTGCTGTTGTCGTGGTTGAGGTGCTGGGATAGTTACAGCAGCAACCTGGCGGTACTGGCCTCTGTTCATATTTCTCCTGTGTTGCACAGCATTGGTCTCTCCCTCTCTTCTTCTGGGTGCCCCAGCAAATGGCTTCTTCGAAGATGAAGAACCAGCATCCTGAATCTTTCCGGCTTTAATAAGGCTCTCTGTCCTTTCTCCACAAATCACAACATCAGAAAAACTACCGAATGGGCAACTCCCCATCCGGTCCATGAACACTCCTTGCAAAGTTCCAATAAACATATCGGTCAATTCCCTCTCCAGCATAGGGGGTTGCACCCTTGCAGCTAACTCACGCCATCTCTGGGCGTACTCCTTGAAACTTTCTCCAGACTTTTGACATAAGCTATGTAACTGAGTTCGGCTCGGCGCCATGTCCATATTATGCTTGTATTGCCTCAGAAAGGCTTCCCCCAGATCCCTCCAACTTCTGATGGATTCTCTTTTCAGCTTCATGTACTAGTCCAAGGAAGCTCCAGACAAGCTATCCTGGAAAAAGTACATCCACATTTTCTCATCGTCTGTGTAGGCAGAGATCTTTCTGTAATACGCCTGCACATGGGTGCGAGGACAAGAAGTGCCATTATATTTATCAAAAGATGGTGCCTTGAACTTATAAGGAATTCTCAATCCTTCCACCAACCCCATATTCGTCACATCAAACCCCGGAGAGTTCTGACACTCCATGGCTCTGATCTTCTCAGCTAAGGCATCGACCTTTCTGTCCCTCTCTTCCACTCTTCCAACATCATCTTCATCACTGAGCAGGGTAAACATATCCTCCTGCCTGTCAACCAGCGGAGCAGGATGGCGAACCGGAGCACGAGTCACTCTGGAATTAGCTGTCTCTGAAGCAATAGGTTGATCGTTGATTTTGATACCCCTCAACTCATCACCCACGGCATAGTTGTTGATGGGAACAGCAGCAGTAGCAGGGTCATTGATTGGGCCTCCCTCTGGCAAAGCATGATTGATGGGTGGAATTGCAGCTTCTTGTCTCTGGACTAGGGCTCGAAGTTCTTCTTGACCTTGCGCAACCCCTTGCATCATATGCATGAACTGGGCCATGTTAGCCCTCATCTCTGCTAACTCAGCTTGCACTTGATCCATATTCCTCTGTTGATTCAACCTCGTAGAGTAGCGGTGCAGACGTTATTCAGCAATCCTGCCTAATGTAGCACCTCAAAATTGCACCTCCCTTTTGTACATACATTTTCATTTTAGGTCATTAGCATTTCGTTGTCCATTGCATAGCATTGCATTGTCCATTGCCAAGTCATCAGTTCATCAGTCAAGACTGGTCAGGAGATCCAGTTGTGCAAGCAAGCAAGTGCATTTCCTATGGAAGCAAAGCCATAGGGTTGGCTCAATGAGTTCATGTGACCTAGGGATCATTTTGAAGTGGTTTGGCCAAAGGTTGGATGCTCAAAGCTCATCAGTCAAGAGGCAATTCA